>NC_088390.1:81952500-83185000 GCF_037993035.2 Macaca fascicularis | reverse complement strand
TAAAATGTGTACCATAACTGAACATTACTATAAACATGGCAAAAGTGCATTCCTTATGAATCGACTGCTAAAGGGTAAAAGCTGAACCCTTCAATTTTAACATTAAAGGGCCATGTATCGTAACTGGCAGTTAATTGTTATGCACACAGTAGTAGTTTTGGGGCACTTGATTCCTCTGCCATGATTTCCAGTTTTTGGGTTTTTTTTGTTTTTCGTTTTTGAGTCTTGCTCTGTTTTTGTTTTGTTTTTGTTTGTTTTGTTTTTTGTTTTTGAGTCTTGCTCTGTTCCCCAGGCTGGAGTGCAGTGGTGCAATTTCGGCTCACCGCAACCTCTACTTTCCGGGTTCCAGTGATTCTCCTGCCTCAGCCTGCTGAGTAGCTGTCTACCAAGCCCAGCTAATTTTTTTTTTTGAGACAAGTGTTTCATTCTTGTTGCCCAGGCTGGAGTTCAATCTTGGCTCACTGCAATCTCCGCCTCCTGTGTTTGAGCAATTCTCCTGCCTCAGCCTCCCAAGTAGCTGGGACTACAGGCGTGCACCAAGCCCAGCTAATTTTACATTTCTTTAGTAGAGATGGGGTTTCTCCATGTTGGTCAGGCTGGTCTCGAACTCCAAACCTCAGGTGATCCACCTGTCTTGGCCTCCCAAAGAGCTGGGATTACAGGCGTGAGCCACCATGGCCAGCCACCCAGCTAGTATTTTGTATTTTTTAGTAGAGACAGGGTTTCACCATGTTGGCCAGGCTGGTCTTGAACGCCTGACCTCAAGTGATCTGCCAGCCTCAGTCTCCCAAAGTGCTGGGATTACAGGCATAAGCCACAGCACTCGGCCTAGTTTTCACTTCTGTTAGCATGTTCTATAGTTGATTGCTCTTCTGTAGCTAAAACCTAACAGATCTGTAACATGGCTTTCTAGTAAAGATTTTCCAGTTGGGCCTTGAAAGTGGCAAGACGCTTTGTAGACACTAAGAAATAATACCAGAGAATGCCTTCATAAGTATTAGCATAAACAGAAGCTTCCCATTTTCCAGTTCAAGGAAGGACATAGAGATTAATTCTGAGTGCCTAGCAATTACAACTAGGGCCAGAGGTGTGTGCCAAATCCTACCCCTAATTTCATTTACTTGGTATAGTAAAAGTTAAGAGTGGGATGTTAAGCTTCTGGTTTGTCTATTTAGCCTTTGGTCTTAAGTATGGTGTGAAAGTCTATTTCTGCAAATGTGGTAAAATTGGTTTTTCCAAGCCTTCACCAGTCTGAGGCCAGATAGGTTAGAAAGAGAATGGGATACATTTTTTACACTAATCTCAACATTTCCAAAAACAGAAAGGGCTATACTACGGTCTGAACGTTTGTGTTCACCCAAAATTCCTATGTTCAAATCCTAATTACCCATCTGATGTGAGCCTTGGGGGGCAATTACATAAAGGCAGAGTTCTCATGATTAGTGCCCCTATAAAAGGCCCTGGAGAGTTGCCTTGCTTCTTAAGGCACTTAAGAACACAGAGGGTACTGAACTAGAATTCTGGCCCTCACCAGACACTGAACCTGTAAGGACTTTGATCCTGGGACTTCACTGCCTCCAGAACTGAGACACAAATGTCTTTATTTTTAGATTTTTGAGATGCAGTCTTGCTCTGTCACCCAGGCTGGAGTGCAGCGGCATGATCTCAGCTCACTCCAACTTCCACCTCCCGGGTTCAAGCGGTTCTCCTACCTCAGCTTCCTGAGTAGCTGGGACTACAGGCATGTGCCACCAGGCCTGGCTAATTTTTTCTATTTATAGTAAAGATGGGGTTTCACCATGTCGGCCAGGCTGGTCTTGAACTCCTGACCTCAGCTGATCTGCCCACATTGGCCTCCCAAATTGCTGGGATTACAGGCGTGAGCCACGGTGCCTGGCCAGAGACATAAATTTCTGTTATTTATAAGCTACCCAGTTTATGGTATTTTGTTACAGCAACCTGAATGTAAAAAGCCTGCATGACACTGCTGGGACACCTAAAACAATGGCCTTAAAGACTGCCACAGCCGTGGAAGGGATTCAGGGGCTTCATCTAGAATAGCGGTCAGCAAACTAAAGGGCTAGAGAGTAAATATTTTAGGTTTTGTGGTCCACCTATAGTCTCTAACACTTCTTTCTTTTTTCTTAGAGACAGGGTTTCACTATGTTGACCAGGGTGGTATCAAAATCCTGGGCTCAAGAGATCTTCCCACCTCAACCTTCCAAAGTACCAGGATTACAGGTGTGAGCCATCACACCCAGTGTCTTTTTTAAAAAACTACTTCTTTTTTTTTTTTTTGAGATGGAGTCTTGCTCTGTTGCCCAGGCTGAAGGGCAATGGTGCGATCTTTGCTCACTGCAACCTCTGCCTCCAGGGTTCAAGCAATTCTCCTGTTTCAGCCTCCCAAGTAGCTGGGATTACAGGCATGCACCACTGTGCCTGGCTAATTTTTGTATTTTTAGTAGAGAAAGGGTTTCACCATGTTGGCCAGGCTGGTCTCAAACTCCTGACCTCAAATGATGCCCCTGCCTCGGCCTCCCAAAATGCTGGGATTACAGGCGTGAGCCACCGTGCCCAGCCAAAAAAACCACTTTTTAAATGAAAAAAGTTCCAGGATTATCTCTGTACCTTAAGACAAAAACAAAACATTCTTAGCTCACAGACCTTACAAACTAGTTAAATTACCCAATTTAAAAATACTTAACAAAAGCTAATAACAAGCAATATACACATGTAAACTTAACACATCTGAACATAACCCAGAACTCTGGAAACTTCAGGGGCATCTGTACCTCTAAGATGGCCTTGCCTGGCAGAGATCTTCTGTGAAACCAAAGGTACTGGGCCAGGACCACAGCACAGGGCCAAACATACATTCCATACTGGAGATGCAGGACCTGAAAAGAATGTTTTTGTGTGCCATAAATAATTTAGCTGCTGGAAGTTGGAATCATTTATACAGCAATTTCTGTCAGGCATTGGCATCCATTACAAAAATGGCAACCCTGTTCACCAATCCATGACCTTTGGGAATATAAAACTGCAATGCAATGTGATAGAAACTCTTGATAGCATTCTTCATTCAACAAGTGCTTCTAGTGTCAGAGTATCAGGGACCATTCTTAGACTGGGGATGTAGCTCTCCCTGAGCACATACCCTACTGTAGAGAGACAGGCAACAAGCAAGCAAATAAGATAGTTTTAGTCAGGGGCCGGGTGCGGTGGCTCACACCTGTGATCCCAGCACTTTGGGAGGCTGAGGCAGGCGGATCACCTGAGGTCAGGAGTTTGAGACCAGCCAAATTAACACAGACCCCCGTCTCTACTAAAAATACAAAAAAATTCGCCGGGCGTGGTGGCACGTGCCTGTAATCCCAGCGACTCGGGAGGCTGAGGCGAGAAAATCGCTTGAACACCGGAGGCGGAGGTTGCAATGAGCCGAGATTGCGCCACTGCACTCCAGCCTGGGAAACAGTGACACTACGTTTCAAAAAAAAAAAAAAAAAAAACACAGGCCGGGCGCGGTGGGTCACGCCTGTAATCCCAGCACTTTGGGAAGCCGAGGCGGGCGGATCATGAGGTCAGGAGATCGAGACCATCCTGGCTAACACGGTGAAACCCCGTCTCTACTAAAAAATACAAAAAAAATTAGCCGGGCGTGGTGGTGGGCGCCTGTAGTCCCAGCTACTCCGGAAGCTGAGGCAGGAGAATGGCGTGAACCCGGGAGGCGGAGCTTGCGGTGAGCCGAGATCATGCCACTGCACTCCAGTTTGGGTGACAGAGCAAGACTCCAACTCCAAAAAAAAAAAAATAAAAGAGGCTTCTATTCTCACAGGCAGTACCATCACCCCCTATATTTAGGAGGAAATGCAAGTGTATTTAAACGTGAAGCCAGCCGGGCGCGGTGGCTCACGCCTGTAATCCCAGCACTTTGGAAGGCTGAGGGGGGTGGATCTCCTGAGGTCAGGAGTTCAAGACCAGCTTGGCCAACATGGCAAAACCCCGTCTCTACTAAAAATACAAAAATTAGCCAGGCATGGTGGCGGGCGCCTGTAATCCCAGCTACTCGAGAGGCTGAGGCAGGAGAATCACTTGAACCCGGGAGGCGGAGGTTGCAGTGAGCCGAGATCATGCCATTGCACTGCAGTCTGGGAGACAGAGCAAGACTCCGTCTCCAAAAAAAAAAAAAAGAAAAAAAAAATCCCTGAAGCCAGATTAGGTGTGGTGGCCGACGCCTGTAGTCTGTTACTTGAAAGGCTGAGGTGGGAGGATCACTTGAGCCCGAGGTTGAGGTTGCAGTGAGCCCACCACTGCACTCCAGGGCAAGAGAGCCAGCGTCTGGGTCAAAAACAATAAAACGTGAAGCTGTTTGGAGACAATCAGAAATAGCCTCCACTCCAATCTTTTGTTTTTTTCCCTCTTTTTGACAAGGTCTTGCTCTGTTGCTCATGCCTGAGTGCAGTGGCCTGATCGTAGCTCACAGCAGCCTTGACCTCTCTGGCTCAAGCAATCCTCCCACCTCAGCCTCCGGAATAGCTGGAACTACAGGCACACGCCACCATGCCTGACTAATTTTTCTATTTTTTGTAGAGATGTAGTATCACTATATTGCCCAGGCTGGTCTCAAACTCCTGGTCCCAAGCGATCCTCCCGCCTCTGCCTGCCATTTAACTTCTCTAAAGCTGTTTCTTTAGCATGGGACATGCCTCACAAGCTGCTGTTAAAACCAAATGAAATACAGCAACGTGAAAGTGCTTTGAAAAACCGAAGACAGGCAGGGCATGGTGGCTCACTCCTGTAATCCCAGCACTTAGGCAGGCGGGAGGATCACTTGAACCCAGGAGTTGGAGGTTGCAGTGAGCTGTGATCGCGCCACTGTGCTCCAGCCTGGGCGCCAGAGCGAGACAGTGTCTCAAAAAAAAGAAAAGAAAAAGAATTATCATTGAGAGTTTTGTGGCAGCTGTGAGCTTGGAGAAAGAAGCGAGGTCCAACCGAAAAAACTATTAGGGCACCAAATAAAACTGGAAACCCTGGTCCCAAAACTCACACAAAAGTGAGAGAGAAGGATGAATCAAGAAACCCTTGAACAAGATCAAAAGAAGCATTAGAGGTCAGTCAAGAATGTCACTTTCCTGGAAAGAGAGATTCGATGTGGAGAAAGCCGGCCCGGCGCGGAAGCTAACGCCTGTAATCCTAGCACTGTGGGAGGTCGAGGCGGGAGGATCACTTAAGCTTACAGTTCGAGACCAGCCTGACCAACATAGTGACCAGGGTCACTTCTTGGCAGGGTCTCCAAAATTCTTACTGAGAGACATTTAATGCACCGAAGGGACTCATATCCGACGTTTTCGCTCCGGGGGCCAACCTAAAGCAGGAAGCTGCGCAGCTGAGCGTCCGCATCCCGCCGTCCCTCAGGACCCCCGCCAAGTCAGCAGAGAACCGCTCCTGCCCTCAGGCGCCTCCCGGCGGGTGCTGCTGCACGCACCTGCGGGACATGGACCTCCAGGACGGCCCCGTCGGCTCCCGGGCCCGGCTCCTCCGAGAATCGAAAGCGCTGGGCCCGGACCCCCTGTCCTCGGAAATCGTGCTCGCTCAGGGGGGCGTCGTTGGGCCCCGGGTGGGCGGGGGACCGTGGAAGGCTCCGGGCTGCCAGGCTGCGCAAGCGGGAAGCCCCCGGCCACGTGGCTCTAGCACCTGACTGCAAGAAAGGGAAAGCACGGCGCTGGTGATAACCCTGCCGCGCTGCAAGCGAAGAAACCCCGGAGCAAGGCGAAAGAGACACAAATTCGCAGGACTGGCAACCGGCGGCTGGCGCGACCGGAAGTGATGCGCACAGCGGACGGGCGGGAGGGGCGGGGCGGGGCAGTGACGCAGCCGACGTGACCTTCCCAACATGGCGAAGGCCCGCCGTGTGTGAGGGCGGACCCCAGGGGCGCCGAAGCCAATGGCAGACCGCGAGAGGCGTGGGGGCGGGGAAGACAGCGGCCGCTTGCCCAACCCGAGACTCGGGAGGTGGCTGGGGAGTGAATTTTCTGGAAGGCGATTTTAAAGGCGCCGGGACTGAGCGAAGGGCGTTTTGGTGCTGCCGCCGTCGCCGCCGCCCAGGCCGGGGAGGGGTGCGTTAGTGGCAGGAAGCGGGCTGCGCCGAGGTCGTAGCGGAACCAGCTGGCGACCCCGCAGAATGAACCACAAGAGCAAGAAGCGCATCCGCGAGGCCAAGCGGAGTGCGCGGCCGGAGCTCAAGGACTCGCTGGATTGGACCCGGCACAACTACTACGAGAGCTTCTCGCTGAGCCCGGCGGCCGTGGCGGTGAGCGGGTCGGGCGGGGGTGGCCAGGCCGGGCATCGGCACCTCCAGCCGCTGCGCACTTTTCTCTGGGCCCGGGGCTGCCGTCGCCCCGAGCGCGGCACCCGGGACCTTGTAGAGGCTCAGCCGCACCCCGCGGAGTTTGGGGTCCCCGAGGCGCGGATTCCGGGGCGGGCCTGATTCCTCCCATGCTGTGGCCGCTCGTCTGCTCCGGCGGACGACGGGAGTCCCATGCCTGTGGCGCTCTCAACTAGAAGGCCGGTCGTCCCTGACTCCTTTGGGCGGCGGGTCCCCTCGGGGACCTGGCTGTCAAGGCTCTCGAGGGGGTGGCTGTAGGAACTACGTGGCCTCACGCACGCGCCCTCCCCCCACCCCGGAGGAGCCAGATGAGAGTCAACTTCCTTCGGTTTGCCATTACCAATTAGCCTTGGGGACACCTTTATCTGCCACTGGACTTTTTTTTTTTTTTTAACTGGACAGGTCTTTTCTAAT
Organism: Macaca fascicularis; assembly: GCF_037993035.2. NCBI lineage: Eukaryota > Metazoa > Chordata > Mammalia > Primates > Cercopithecidae > Macaca > Macaca fascicularis. Next base: position 83,178,201 of record NC_088390.1, on the reverse strand, counting down.
TCCCTCAGGATAACGTGGAAAGGGCAGATGCTTTACAGCTGTCTGTGGAAGAGTTTGTGGAGCGGTATGAAAGACCTTACAAGCCCGTGGTTTTGTTGAATGCACAAGAGGGCTGGTCTGCGCAGGAGAAATGGACTCTGGAGCGCCTGAAAAGGAAATATCGGAACCAGAAGTTCAAGTGTGGTGAGGATAACGATGGCTACTCAGTGAAGATGAAGATGAAATACTACATTGAGTACATGGAGAGCACTCGAGATGACAGTCCCCTTTACATCTTTGACAGCAGCTATGGTGAACACCCTAAAAGAAGGAAACTTTTGGAAGACTACAAGGTGCCCAAGTTTTTCACTGATGACCTTTTCCAGTATGCTGGGGAGAAGCGCAGGCCTCCTTACAGGTAAAGTATTCTGCAGCTAAGTGGTTAAAATCTTTTTTTTTGAGACGGAGTTTCACTCTTGTTGCCCAGACTGCAGTGCAGTGTTGCGATCTCGGCTCCCGGCAATCTCCATCTCCCGGGTTCAAGCGATTATCCTGCCTCAGCCTCCTGAGTAATTGGGATTACAGGCATGCCCCACCAAGCCCAGTTAATTTTGTATTTTTAGTAGATACGGGGTTTCACCATGTTGGTCAGGCTGGTCTGGAACTCCCGACTTCAGGTGATCCGCCCGCCTCAGCCTCCCAAAGTGGTGCGATTGCAGGTGTGAGCTACGCGCCCGGCCTGTGGTTAAAATCTTATCTACAACAGCATTTGCTCACTGAGTTCAGTTGGTAATCTTTTTTCGAAACAGTGAGTACTCCCTCGGCTGTACATTGAACTCACTTAGGGGGCTCCTGAGGCCTGTCTGGGCCCTGCTGGGGAGACTGGTTTAATTCGGGTGATGCCTGGGCATCAGAATTTCTGAAAGCTCTTCAGAATTTCTGAAAACTCTTCAGGTGACCTGAATGTGCAGCTAAAGTTGAATCACTGATCTCTTTTTTTTTTTTTTTTTTTTTTGATATGGAGTCTTGCTCTATCGCCCAGGCTGGAGTGCAGTGGCGCGATCTCGGCTCATTGCAAGCTCCGCCTCCTGGGTTGACGCCATTCTCCTGCCTCAGTCTCTGGAGTAGCTGGGACTACAGGTGCCCGCCACCACACCCGGCTAATTTTTTTTTTTTTTTTTTGTATTTTTAGTAGAGACGGGGTTTCACCATGTTAGCCAGGATGGTCTCGATCTCCTGACCTCGTGATCCGCCCGCCTCGGCCTCCCAAAGTGCTGGGATTACAGGCTTGAGCCCCTGCGCCCAGCTGAACCACTGATCTCTAAGGGAAATTTTAATGAAGTCCAGCAATAAACCACATTAGTGATTTTTCTTTTTTTTTTTTTTTTTTTTTTTGAGACGGACTCTCGCTCTGTCACCCAGGCTGGAGTGCAGTGGCCAGATCTCAGCTCACTGCAAGCTCCGCCTCCCGGGTTTATGCCATTCTCCTGCCTCAGCCTCCCCAGTAGGTGGGACTACAGGCGCCCACCACCTCGCCTGGCTAGTTTTTTGTATTTTTTAGTAGAGAGGGGGTTTCACCGTGTTAGCCAGGATGGTCTCAATCTCCTGACCTCGTGATCCACCCGTCTCGGCCTCCCAAAGTGCTGGGATTACAGGCTTGAGCCACCGCGCCCGGCCTCTTTTCTTTTTTCTTTTTTTTTCTGTATTGAGATGGAGTCTCCCTCTGTCGCCCAGGCTGGAGTGCAGTGGCACGATCTCGGCTCACTGCAGCCTCCACCTCCCGGGTTCAAGCAATCCTTCTGTCTCAGCCTCCTGAGTAGTTGGGGTTACAGGTGCCCACCACCACACCCAGCTAATTTTTGTATTTTTAGTAGAGATGGGGTTTCACCATATTGGTTAGCCTGGTCTCGAACTCCTGACCTCAGGTGATGCACCTGCCTCGGCCTCCCAAAGTGCTGGGATTATAGGCGTGAGCTACCGCCCCAGCTGATTTTTCTTATTTTGTTAGGAATCAGTCCATGAAAAATGCACTCAGTGTTGCTGTGTACCAGAATTTATATAATCTCTGAAATAAAGATGATATAATATATCACAAAATTAAAACCTGGCCAGGTGCCATGGCTCAACCCTGTTATTCCAGCACTTTGGGAGCCCAAGGTGGTTGATCACTTGAGGCCAGGAGTTCGAGACCAGCCTGACCAACATGGTGAAACCCTGCCTCTACTAAAAATACAAAAATTAGCCAGGCATGGTGGCATGCGCCTCTAATCCCAGCTACTCAGGAGGCAAAGGCAGGAGAATTGCATGAACCTGGGGAAGCAGAGGTTGCCGTCAGCCAAGATCACACCACTGCATTCCAGCCTGAGTGATAGAGCAAGACTCTCTCAAAAAAAAGAAAAACTAAAAACTTACTGTTTTGTGTGGTATATGTGTAACTAAATTACACTTCACATCTTGGATATCTCCATTCTGTAGGTGGTTTGTGATGGGGCCACCACGCTCTGGAACTGGGATTCACATCGACCCTCTGGGAACCAGTGCCTGGAATGCCTTAGTTCAGGGCCACAAGCGCTGGTGCCTGTTTCCTACTAGCACTCCCAGGGAACTCATCAAGGTGACCCGAGAGGAAGGAGGGAACCAGCAAGACGAAGCCATTACCTGGTTTAATGTTATTTATCCCCGAACACAGCTTCCAACCTGGCCACCTGAATTCAAACCCCTGGAAATCTTACAAAAACCAGGAGAGACTGTCTTTGTACCAGGTATAGATGAACTGGAAGAAAGTACATTCTTTGATTTCAATATTTTGTCATTTTGGAGCAGAACTGTTAGAGAGTGAGTCCAAAAAATCCTTTGGATGCTGCCTGGTAAATGAACTGGTACTTACCTCTGACAGTAATGTATCTATAGCGTCACATACTTTGGGAGCTCTTGTTCACATTTTACACGGCTGTAAAACTCTTGATAAACTATGTAGGCTGGTTGCGGTGGCTCACGCCTGTAATATCAGCACTTTGGGAGGCCGAAGTGGGTGGATCACTTGAGGTCAGGAGTTTAAGACCAGCCTGGCCAACATGGTGAAACCCTGTCTCTACTAATAATACAAAAATTAACCAGGCGTGGTGGTGGGCGCCTGGTTAATCCCAGCTACTCAGGAGGCTGAGGCAGGAGAATCACTTGAACCCAGGAAGCGGAGGCTGCAGTGAGCTCAGATTGTGCCACTGCACTCCAGCCTGGGTGACAGAGCAAAACTCCGTCTCAAAAAACAAGTTGTATGTAAAGATACAACTTTATCTGCAGTAGTCACCTATTGTCTTTGTATATGGGTAGCGACTTGTTTGTGTTTCTGTAAATTGGGGTTTAATTCCTTTTTTTTTTTTTTGAGATGGAGTCTCGCTCTGTCACCCAGGTTGGAGTGCAATGACACAATCTCGGCTCGCTGCAACCTCCGCCTGACAGGTTCAAGCGATTCTCTTGTCTCAGCCTCCCAAGTAGCTGGGAATACAGGCACATGCCTCCACGCCCAGCTAATTTTTTGTATTTTAGTAGAGATGGGGTTTCATCATGTTGCCCAGGCTGGTCTTGAACTCTTGAGCTCAGGCAATCCACCCACCTCAGCCTCCCAAAGTGCTAGGATTACAGGTGTGAGCCACCACCCCCAGCCAGGGTTTAATTCTGTAAATTGAGTTGGAGGTCTCACTGTTATCTAGGCTGGCCTCCTTGGTGCAAGCAAGCCTCCTGCCTCAGCCTCCCAAAGTGCTGGGATTATACGTGTGAACCACTAAGCCCAGCCTAAATTGGGTTTTTGATGCACTGTAGCACTGTCCGGGTTGAGTCAGGAAATCCCACACCAGAGAACTGCACTTTGGTAAGTGAAGGAAAGTGAGCGTATTTAAAGTAGGTGTCCTCTTCCTAGAAGCTGAAGAACTTTATGCTTTTGCACTTTTGGTCACAGCTTTGGATTAACAGGAGTGAACAAACTTTTTCTATAAAGGGCCAGGGAGTCAATATTTTAGGTGAGCCAGACTGTCACAACTACTTACCTCTGCCCTTGTAGCTGGAAAGCAGCCCTAGACAATCCGTCACCAGATGGGCATGGCTGTGCTCCAGTACAACTTGATTTACACAAAACAAGTGATTTGCAATCCCTGGATCAGAAGGAACATTTACTACCCTGTATGTCTCTGTAGGCTCTCCCTTATGGATAGGAGTTCCCAATTTCTGGTGTGTGTGTTACACAGTAATTAGATAGGATCAAACCTTGTTTAACTGTTTTTATTTGTTGGATTTCAGGAGGGTGGTGGCATGTTGTCCTCAATCTCGACACTACTATCGCCATCACCCAAAATTTTGCCAGCAGCACCAACTTCCCTGTGGTATGGCACAAGACGGTAAGAGGGAGACCAAAGTTATCAAGGAAATGGTATAGGTGAGAGTCATTTTGTTGTTATTTCTGCTTGGTTTCAGTTTCCACCCCAGAGATAAAATGGCGAGTCCACTGCTGCGATGTTGTGTGCGCATTGCAGACAGGCCTGGGCAGAGCTGGGGCTGCCGATCCTCTGGGTAGAGGAGAGAGGGGCCAAGGTCAGGACGAGTCCTCAGGGTGTTTGCCAGCCTCGAGGTGGCAGGGTGAGACTCTGCATGTTGAATCCAAGCCAGTCAGTCAAAACGTCATAATTGGGATTGTTTCTCATTTTGTTTTGTTTTTTGTTTTTCAAAGCTAGCGCTAGCTAATTTTATTTGGGTTTTATTTGGGTTATTTATTTTTCTTACCCAGAAGCATTTTTCCCATTTGAACTTAATACCTTGAGTTCTTATGAGTGAGGTGACTGCCCTGGAGACTTAGCTCCTCTGTTTATCCACAGAACAGATACAGCACGGGCAGCGGCAGTGCAAGCCACCCACAGCCACCCCGTGCCACTGTGTCCCAACCCTGACCTGGAGGGACCAGCTCTCGGGGTAAGAGAGGGATTCTGGCTTGTTCTGTGCTCAGCCTCCCTGCTGAGAGGGCCAGTAAGGGTGGTGGCTTCTGTTCTCCCTGGACTCTTGGGCATCTGAGGCCCACTTACCCCGCCCCGTAGGCCACTGCGTGCTGCGATCTGGTCACACCGCAGGCCTTATCATACAACAGGCCTTTTGTCACTGGTTACAGTGGATGCCAGACAAGGTTTCTGAAGGGGAGGGCTGCTGCTCTTCAGTTTTACGATCCCAGTGAGGGGGGACCATCTTTGTTATTTGACACCTCGTATTTCTTACAAATCTAATTGTTTCTGCTCTTAGAAATAGAATCTAACCAATGCAGCTCTGATCATTATGTGCCGTGCTGTGGAACGGAAAGATTTTTTAAAAATCAGCTGGGAGGGCCGGGCGCGGTGGCTCAAGCCTGTAATCCCAGCACTTTGGGAGGCCGAGACGGGCGGATCACAAGGTCAGGAGATCAAGACCATCCTGGCTAACATGGTGAAACCCCATCTCTACTAAAAAATACAAAAAACTAGCCGGGCGAGGTGGCAGGCGCCTGTAGTCCCAACTACTCGGGAGGCTGAGGCAGGAGAATGGCGTGAACCTGGGAGGCGGAGCTTGCAGTGAGCTGAGATCCAGCCACTGCACTCCAGCCTGGGCAACAGAGCCAGACTCCGTCTCAAAAAAAAAAAAAAAAAAAAAAAAATCAGCTGGGAAAGGTTCAGGAAATAAAACTAGGAAGAGGAACTTTTTCTCCCAAGGGAATAAAACTAAGACTAAAGGAAAATTGTGCCTCGTGTGTTGGTGGCATGGCTGGCTCATTTGTGCAGGTGGTAGTATATTGTGTGTAGTTAGCATAGTTTTCCTTGCAGAAAAACTCGGGCACCGTATTGGGTTTCTCTTGTTCCCAGCCTGGGGTTTTGTCCTCACCATTCTACAGTACCCATTCTGAATGGACACACCTGGCATTCCCAGGTGTTTCTGAGAGACACAGGCCTCAACTCTAACTGAGTCTTTGTGAGTGGGTATGGCTGTCAGTGCACTGAGAACAACACTTCTTGCTTCTCAGGATCTTGAAGCAAGAGCACCCCGAGTTGGCAGTCCTGGCAGACTCGGTTGACCTTCAGGAGTCCACAGGGATAGCCTCCGACAGCTCCAGCGACTCTTCCAGCTCCTCCAGCTCCAGCTCGTCAGACTCCGACTCAGAGGTGAGGCCTTGCTCGCTCGCTGGCTGGCTCCTGGAGCCTCCAAGGCTCATGTCACTCAGTCACAACCAGGTGTGACTCTTCCTCCTCCTATCCAGGAGAAGGATATAGAAGTTTTTCCACCTTGTTCTAAGGGTTACAGTTGTCACCATTCCTGCTGAGTGGTGTATCTTGCCCATTTTACAGCTTCGCACATGTGCATGAATTGTTTGTTTGTTTGTTTGTTTTGAGACTGAGTTTCGCCCTTGTTGCCCAGGGTGGAGTGCAATGGCGCGATCTCGGCTCACTGCAATCTCTGCCTCCCAAGTTCAAGTGATTCTCCTGCCTCAGCCTCCCTGGTAGCTGGGATTACAGGCGCATGCCACCACACCCACTTTATTTTTTGTAATTTTAGTAGAGACTATAAACTCTATATACTTTAGGGCCGGGCGCGGTGGCTCAAGCCTGTAATCCCAGCACTTTGGGAGGCCGAGACGGGCGGATCACGAGGTCAGGAGATCAAGACCATCCTGGCTAACACGGTGAAACCCTGTCTCTACTAAAAAATACAAAAAACTAGCTGGGTGAGGTGGCGGGCACCTGTAGTCCCAGCTACTTGGGAGGCTGAGGCAGGAGAATGGCGTGAACCCGGGAGGCGGAGCTTGCAGTGAACCGAGATCCGGCCACTGCACTCCAGCCTGGGCGACAGAGCAAGACTCCGTCTCAAAAAAAAAAAAAAAAAATTCTATATACTTTAGTAGGGTTTCGCTATGTTGGCCAGGCCGGTCTCAAACTCCTGACCTCAGGTGATATCCGCCTCAGCCTCCCAAAGTGGTGGGATTACACGCGTGAGCCACCATGCCCAGCTAAGAACTGTTAAAACAGCCTCGAGGTATCGGGTGTTTGGGGATTTAGTGAAGTAAATGGCTTAAGATGAAGTAGCAGTGTCAGATTTCAAACTCATCCTTCTGACCTCAAAGCTCATATGAAGAGTTTCTCCCATGGATGGTGAATTGTAAGCCTAGAAATTCAGCAAATCCAGTGACCTTAAACTTGAAGCTGACAGTAATACTGGGTGAGAGGGCCCTGCACCTCGAACAGGTGAAATTTCTATCTCAGCCTGGCACGGTGGCTCACGCCTGTCATCCTAGCATTTTGGGAGGCCAAAGTGGGTAGATTACTTGAGGTCAGGAGTTCAAGACCAGCCTGGCCAACATGATGAAATCCCATATCTACTAAAAATACAAAAATTAGTTGGGCATGGTGGTACACACCTATAATCCCAGCTACTCAGGAGGCTGAGGCGGGAGAATCGCTTGAACCCAGGAGGTGAAGGCTACAGTGAACCAAGATCACACCACTGCACTCCAGCCTGGGCGATAGAGTGAGACTTTGTCTCAAAAAAAAAAAATTCTGTCTTTTCACACAGTCTACTGATTGAGTCTTTTCTCGTCAGGCGGGAGACGGGCTCTGGGAATGTTCAGTGCTGTACCTACTTTTCATGCATCAGGCTCTGTTGGTAGAGTGAAATCTCATAATGCACTTTCAGAATTCTGACTAAAAGATTTTTACAATGGGTATCGTATTCAGACAAATAACTGCACCGTTAAGAGAACAGTGGGCCGGGCGCGGTGGCTCAAGCCTGTAATCCCAGCACTTTGGGAGGCCGAGGCGGGCGGATCACGAGGTCAGGAGATCGAGACCATCCTGGCTAACACGGTGAAACCCCGTCTCTACTAAAATACAAAAAACTAGCCGGGCGAGGTGGCGGGCGCCTATAGTCCCAGCTACTCAGGAGGCTGAGGCAGGAGAATGGCGTAAACCCGGGAGGTGGAGCTTGCAGTGAGCTGAGATCTGGCCACTGCACTCCAGCCTGGGCGACAGAGCGAGACTCCGTCTCAAAAAAAAAAAAAAAAAAAGAGAACAGTGGAGGGATACTTGGCCTCTGAGGGAAGTTTGAAATTCTTAGGGAGCCAGGAACATCCAAAGAGGTGGCTATGAAGGCTGCATTGTGGAGCTCCCATAACGAGTGCTTTGCATCTGGGAGAAAGTGACCAATATCTGTGCTGTCTCCAGAGGTCAGAGGTTTGTTTAATGAAGAAGTGGGTTGCGTCCAGGTTGACTCCTTGTTTTCTGTCCTCCTGTGTCCAGTGCGAGTCTGGATCCGAGGGCGATGGGACAGTGCACCGCAGGAAGAAGAGGAGGACGTGTAGCATGGTGGGAAACGGGGACACCACCTCCCAGGACGACTGTGTCAGCAAAGAGCGCAGCTCCTCCAGGTGACCCAGCAAGGCTATTGTCTGTATGGAAGGACACGCTCGCGGCAAGGGCAGGGCCTGGGGAGGGCGGCCTGTCTAGTCCTGCAGACAAGGGGAGGCCTGACAGAGCCTGAGAATGAGGACGCCCTCGGCACGGGAACCCATTCACTTAGCGTTTGCTCCAGTAGCTTTCCCTCTGCTACCGACGCAGATAAACGCGGCTTGTTTTACTCAGAAAGGCAAGAGAATGTGAATGGTGCCAAAAAAACCCTTTATTTAATAAAAATTGAATCCATTTTCTATCTTGGAAATGTTTTCCTTTGAGAATACCAGAGCATTCCCTTATTGCTCTTCTCTTGATGGTCTTGAGGGAAAGCAGTGACTGCTGCTGCGCCTCCTTGACTGTGGAGTCGTCGTCCCAGCAGTGAAGGGAGAGCCATTGGAAAAGTCACCCGGCATCTTCTGCAGAACCTGAGGCATGGCCTCTTGCGTTTTCTCCCAGTTTGCCATTGCTGCTTGAGTGCTCAGCCAAATCAGACAGCAGCAGAGAACTCTGATTTATCAAATCTTTCAGCCAAATCAGACAGCAGCAGAGAACTCTGATTTATCAAATCTTTCTGTTCTTTTTTTTTTTTTTTTTGAGACAGGGTCTCGCTCTGTTGCCCATGCTGGAGTGCAGTGGCATGACCATGGCTCACTGCAGCCTCAACCTTCCAGGCTCAAGCGATCCTCTTGCCTCAGCCTCCCAAGTAGCTGACTATAGATTCACCCCACCACACCCAGCTAATTTATTTATTTATTTATTTATTTATTTTGAGACAGAGTCTCGCTCTGTCGTCCGGGCTGGAGTGCAGTGATGCGATCTCGGCTCACTGCAACCTCCACCTCCCAGGTTCAAGCAATTCTCCTGCCTCAGCCTCCCGAGTAGCTGGGATTACAGGCATGCGCCACCACGCCCGGCTAATTTTTTTTTTATTTTTAGTAGAGGCAGAGTTTCACCATATTGGCCAGGCTGATCTCAAACTTCTGACCTTGTGATCCACCCACCTCGGCCTCCCAAAGTCCTAGGATTACAGATGTGAGCCACCGTGCCCGGCCAGCTAATTTTTATTACTATTTTTAGTAGTGATGAAGTCTCCCTGTGTTGCCCAGGTTGGTCTTGAATTCCTCACCTCAAGTGATCCCCCCACCTCAGCCCCCCAAAGCAGTAGGATTATTACAAGCATGAGCCACCTCACACAGCTTTTATAAAAACTTAATCACATCTCCAAGTACAAGATTGGATCTAAATAAGTTAAAACTTAAACATCTATTTGCAAGCACCTGGGCATGTAACCGGTTCATAATGAAATTTGTTCACTCTCTGCATTTGTCTGCGGTCTTTAAATGCTACAGGTCTTTGATGTGCTGGTTGAAGTGTTAAGAGAGATTGTTGGAAGATAGTAAAATACTGAAGTTGAAGCTGGGCATGGTAGCTCAAGCCTGTAATCCCAGCACTTTGGGAGGCCAAGGCAGGAGGATCGCTTGAGCTCAGGAGTTCAAGACCACCTTGAAGAATACAGTGATACCCTGTCTTTAAAAAAAAAAAAATATATATATATATATATATATATGTTTTAATACTGACGTTCACAGGATTTTGAATGTCTGAAGCCCTTGACTGCTGAAGGTGACATTCCTGTTACATTCTCTCCCCCAGCAGCCGAGTCTTTCTTAAATGCATTAGGGAAGTGCAGGACCCACAGTCCCTCCTATCGTGTATTCTCTATTCTCTGTGGGTTAGCTGAAATTCAACGGGGAAATTCAAGTGACTTAATCAAACTAGAATGTGCATTTCTCAACCTTTGATGTCCTTTCACAGCCATACTTAGACTCTTTTTGCCTTTTTAAATTGTTTCTATTATTATAGATTTATATCTGCACTTGATCTGTGACTTTGTAATTTGTAAGAAAACTCTGTAGAAAGCCCTGCCATGACTTCCACGTGGGGTCCCGGGGGTCCTGCTTTTAACATTGCCTTCCAGCTTTGCACCCAGCATGCTGTCTACGTGCTGATTACAGGCAGTTGTACTTTCCTTGGCAGGATTAGGGACACTTGTGGAGGCCGGGCTCACCCCTGAGCAGATAAAGAGACTCTCCCTGAGGTGGCTTCAGCGTAAGCTTTTGGCAGCCACCCAACTCAGTTCTCACGTCTTCTACTCCTACCTTCTCTGTCTTTGAATTTGGATATTCCTTCCCTGGTCCAAGCTCCTATCTTCAGTCAAATGCTGTTTTTACTGCTTCCTAAGGATAGATTATCAAGAAGTTTAACAGCTCGGCCAGCTCAGTGAAACACTGAAGCTAATGGGATGTTGGGTAAGAAGGTTCTGTGCCGTCTTATTGAAAACCGAGCCGGTCAACCACAAGGCTGGCGGGGTGTGATCCTTGTAACGTCTTGTTGTGTCTGTTACTCACGGATGTCGGTAAGGAGCTTCCACAGAGCCAGCTGTGTACCACAGAGACACTGAGAGTGGTGAGTGGACTTTGTGTGTGAGCCAATTATGTGTCGGAAGGACTTGGAGTCCGCCCTCCTTCCAGTATGTCACCATCAGCCCACAAATGCATTCAGTGGCAGTGACCCAGCACCATCACCCACTGCTCAGTCTGTCTTAGGATTCCTTATCTTTTTCTCCATCATCATAGAGACTGAAATTTCAGGGGTGTTTTTGTGTAGTATATTTTTTGGGGGGGGGTGATACATTGGGATTTTTTGTTTGCATAGAGTGGGAATGGTGTGCAGTGTGCTCTTACCACAGAACTTAAAGTATGAATAGGCTCCATTCTTCCCCACCACGGGATCCCTAAGAAGCGCTCACTTTGCAGGGTACTCTGAGATTGGCGTTCCTCATTTGTTTGACCTACAGACGTTAAGTGGGTGGCTTGTGTTACACATGGGGAGTAAATTGGAGATGGCAGCTCTAGTCTTTGCGGTCTGTTGATACTTCTAAGTAACTGGATGACTTTTTGGGGATTGACCAGCAGGTGCCATCTCTTGCCCTCTTGATTCACCTGCTTGCCTTAATTTGTCCCTAAATTCAACTAAACTTAAATAAAAAATAAGAGGGGTTGTCAAGGCCATGGTGCCCACTTGGAAGCACTGCCTGGGCTGGAGCATTGGAGGCATTGGCAGGCAGGTGGGAAGGAGCTCTCACTGCAGTGTTCACAGGCAGGGAGGCTGCGTGTGGATGCGTTAGAATTGTGTGCTGTTGCCTCTCAAGATATCCACTAGAAACAGGTGTAACCAGGAAAATACAGGTCTCTGCCCACTGTTATTAACAGACTGTCATTTCCTGACATTGGGTCATGTGGCTTTAGGAGGCTGGTTCTCTATTTTTGTCTTAGTTCAATTTTTTGCATCCTAAAATGCCAAACCCAGTATGTGGCTGGGTAGGTAGAACTGTGCTGCCTGCCTGCCATGGGGGCTGCTCTCCCGCCTTACCCTCACGCCCACAGCTCGCTTGGTTCCGTGGTGGGCACAAGATGTGTTTGGCTATAAAGTCAAACTCTGAATGTATAATCTCTTGGTAGTAACATCTGAGTGGTGTTGCTCCTCCTGCTTTTTAAAAAGACTTTTCTTGCCATCTACAAAAAGCTTTTTTCTTTTTCCCAGTATTGCTCCTGTGCTGCCATATTTGCCCTTTTTCCTTACCTTCCTCTCAATTTTCTATCAACCACTCCTCTAAACTTCAGTTTAAAATTAAAATAAAGCCCAAAAAGGCTATTTGCCACCAGGGGGCGTGGTAGGACATGTTGCCAGTGGTCTGGCTCGTAGAGCAGAAATTTTGAATTTTAAAAATTAGCCACCCAGGCCAGGTGCAGTGGCTCACACCTGTAATCCCAACACTTTGGGAAGCTGAGGCAGGGGGATCGCTTGAGTCCAGGAGTTCAAGACCAGTCTGGGCAACATGGTGAGATCCCATCTCTCAAAAAAATAATCTAGAAAATAAAGATTAGCCACCCGGTTTTCCTTCTCCAGATGCTAAAGGTGATTCCTGTTTGGTAACAGTATTCCAGAAATGAGGGGAATAACATACCTGATAGGCCCAAGTCAGCTCTGGATAGTACATTGTCTGGATAGTACAGATTATGTGCTCCTGGGACATGCTTTGTTTATTCCTGCCAGGCCAGAAATTCAGCAGCCCTACCCCCTACCCTGCTTACTGTCACTGTGGGCTAGCCAGGCTCTCTGTTATGTAAGCACAGCAGGGGCAAGGTGGGGAAACCGTGTGTGAGAAAGGAGTGGCGTGGTGGCAGGTGGCCAGTGTAGGGTAGGAAGAGTGGGTACCCAGAGACCACTTGTTCAGAAGTTAACTCTTCTTCCCATCTGGCGTGAGTTACTCCATTGAAGGGTGCCAACAACAGTAAAGTGAAGGAGATAATGTTAGATTATTTTCAGGGATGATTCTCCAAGGTGACAGCAGATCTTAAAACCAAAGAGCTGGGTCCTGGAAGAAGGGGTCTTAGACTGTTAACTTCTGATGGAAGGACCAGGGTGGGAGAGACATGAGTTGGGGACTGAGAACATCAGGAGGACCCTGGGTATGAGGACCTTTGGGGATGAGGCTTCACCATCAGCTGGAAGAATCCATGCTGTACACATGTACGTGCCTCTGCAGTTAGTGGTACTGGGATGTTTAGTGTGACATCCTTGAGGGGAGAGCCACTGAAAAGAGGAACATTATTCACATTTTGCTGTATTCTTGTAGCTGTCCGTGTCTTAATAATTCAAGCGTTGAATAGATGTTTGAGGGCCAGGCACTGCTCTTGAGGTGCTGGAGATGTGGTGACAAGCCCAGATCCCTGACAAGCTTAATGGACAGTGAATGTGCAGCTGTTCACAAGGCCGCTGGTGAGGGCAGGTAGAAGGAAGTGCAGACCTTCTTAAATGCAGGTGTACGGGCTCTACATGAAAGAGCGTAATTAACACCACTGTATACTTAAGGTAGTAACAGCTTCTTCGTAAAGTAGCAAAACTAAGGATCTGTGGAAAAGTTGCTGGTGCAAGTGCTTTACAAACTTACTAGAGACTCAGCCTTGGATTTAGGACTTTAAACAAGAGAATAGGATGGAACAAAATTTTTGCAGTAAATGTAAAAAATGCTGTGTAGGAGGTAGGCGTATAAGGATGCCCCAGCTGTAGGTTCTTTAGATTGTCTTTAGTATTTCCACAAGTAAGTTGTTTTTGATGCGTGTACTGGTATTGCTGGTAGATTTGAAGTGGAGTCTGGCAGCTTCTTCCACACTCCCCTCCCACTAGCTTGTGTCAAGGTGTGACATCCTATACAGCAAAACTAGATGAACTTATGCCCCCAGGCGGTGGCTCTCAACTTTCATTGTTAGTTTAGAAATTTTGGTCAGGTGCAGTAGCTCGCCCCTGTAATCCCAGCACTTTGGGAGGCCATGGCGGGTGGATCACTTGAGGTCAGGAGTTCAAGACCAGCCAGGCCAACATGGGGAAACCCCGTCTCTACTAAAAATACAAAAATTAGCCAGGCGTGGTGGCATGTGCCTGTAGTCCCAGCTACTCGGTCGGCTGAAGCAGGAGAATCACTTGAACCTGGGAGGCAGAGGTTGCAGTGAGCTGAGATCACACCACTGCACTCCAGCCTGGGCAACAGAGCGAGACTCTGTCTTTAAAAAAAAAAAATTCATCTAAGCCCCAGTGAACCTCCTGGAAGGAGAGCTAGCCCTGGCCAGCTGTCTCCAAGGTGACTGGATGCTACAGAAGAACTGGGACTGTCTTCTGCGGACTCGTGCCTCCTGGAGTTGTCAGAACACTGTCCTGTGTCTGTCTAGCCATGGGGTCTGCCATGAAATGCCTGTGGATCTGTCACTGGGTTGGTATTTTTAACTTTCACTTGGGTGAAACTTGTTCATCATTTTAAATAAAGCAACATGATTTGGAGTTGTGTTTTTGGCATTGTTTTGTCCTTATTTTCTTTCTTACTCATTTGAAAGTCAATAGAATGTACTTTGTCAGCAGAACAGGACTTTTTAAAAATGTATTTATACTTTAAAACAAAGAATGGGGCACAAAAGTAAGACCCTGGGCCAGAAGCGTAGACGCACACCTATAATCCCAGCTGCCCGAGAGGCTGAGGCCGGAGTGTCACTGGAGCCCAGGATTTCGAGGCTGCAGAAAGCTATGATCATGCCTGTGGATAGCCACTGCACTCCAGCCTGAGCAACATAGTGAGACCCTGTCTTTTTAAAAAAAAAGAAAAAAAAAAAGACCCAGTCTCTTTAAAAAAAAAAGGAAAGAAAGAAAGAAAGGTCAGCTGGGCGCGAAAGCTCATGCCTGTAATCCCAGCATTTTGGGAGGCTGAGGCGGGCAGATTGCCTGAGGTCAGGAGTTCGAAACCAGTTGGACCAACATGGTGAAACCCTGTCTACTAAAAATAGGAAAAAAGTAGCCGGGCGTGGTGGTATGTACCTGTAATCTCAGCTACTCAGGCAGGAGTATCACTGGAACCCGGGAGGCGGAGGTTGCAATGAGCCAAGATCGTGCCACTGCACTCCAGCCTGGGCAACAGAGTAAGATCCATCTCAAATAAAAAAGAAAAGAAAGAAAAAAATAGTAAGGCCCATACACTGACTGAAAGTTCCACAGTGGTCAAAAGCTAGTTGCCCATAAATAAAGCCTATTTCACTTTTTTTTTTTTTTTTTTTTTTTTTTTTTTGAGACAGAGTCTTGCTCTGTCTCCCAGGCTGGAGTGCAGTGGCGCGATCTCGGCTCACTGCAAGCTCCGCCTCCCGGGTTGACGCCATTCTCCTGCCTCAGCCTCCCGAGTAGCTGGGACTACAGGCGCCCGCCACTGCGCCCGGCTAATTTTTTGTATTTTTAGTAGAGACAGGGTTTCACCGTGGTCTCGATCTCCTGACCTTGTGATCCGCCCACCTCGGCCTCCCAAAGTGCTGGGATTACAGGCGTGAGCCACCACGCCCGGCCACATTTTATAGTTGGGGGCTCTTTTCATCAACCACCACTAAAAGGAAATGCATGGCCCTTTTAATATCATGCAGTGCAGCAGAATTCAGCTCTCCCTGTTGCTGGGGGGTCTTGTTTGTATATCTTCATTTAAAAAGAAGCACTTCATCTCACATCTTGGTTTGTATCACAGATCAGCTCAGGCACTGTAATTTTCCCAAAAAAGTATTAAATGCATCCTCAGCAAAAACTGGAACCGTGTTTTTTTAACATTAGGCCTTATGTTTGGCATGATACCTGACATGCCCATCTTGTGTTTATTTAAAATAACTAAAGAGTGGGTAGGGCGTGGTAGGAAAATATGTTTTTGGTTACAACGTGTTTATCTCAAAATCCACTGTTCAGCAACAGAGGCCTGGGAGGACCTGGAGAAACAAAAACAAGAGCCTTCATTTCCTTCACTGCACCCTCCCACCCTGCATGCATTCTGGAATTGTGCAAAGAAGAAAGTCCGGTAGGAGGAATAGCGTTGACCAAGGACCTGCAGCTGAATTTCAGGTCTAGGGGCGGGGGAGCCATGTTATGTTACAGGGAGGCCTGTGTTGAAGACTGCTGGCCTCAGCGTCGAAGGGAGCATTCACTGGCTGGGATCTGGAGATGTCCTCTGTGAAAGTGCATTAAGGCAACCCTAAGGATTAAAAGCAACTCCTGACATGCCTATAAAAACGGCAGTGGCTAAACGTAATCCGGCTTTTCATTGTTTTACAAGGCAATCCAGGCTGCTGTTTCCATGAATCTTCCCGGGTTTGCTTGTCTCTCTGCATTCCCCAACTAGCACTGATATTTCCAAAATGCTCTAAGATGAACTGCTGTACCAAGGCCAAAGATGACAACCTCAGGGCACATCATACAGTATTTCAAATTGAACCTGAGTTAAATGTGCCCCAAAGCGTCAAGGCTGCCCAGGCTGGGCAGGGGTTGGCTCTCCTGTGCCTCCCAGGGGGTCAGGACTCTGCCCCCCTACACCCCCGCTTACAGCCTGTGCGTCACCACCGGGGGCCGGAGGATGCCAGGGGCGGGGCGCGGGCGACGGGGGCTCCGCCCCGGGGCGGGGCGCGGCGACCGGGCGCGGCGGGCTCCCTCGGGGTCCCAGCGGGCCGGCACTCGGCGGCCGCGGCGCAATGGAGGCGCCGGCCGAGCTGCTGGCCGCGCTGCCTGCGCTGGCCACCGCGCTGGCCCTTCTGCTCGCCTGGCTGCTGGTGCGACGTGGGGCGACCGCGAGCCCGGAGCCTGCCTGCACGCCCCCGGAACCCGCGCCCCCGGCCGAGGCCACCAGGGCCCCAGCGCCGTCCCGCCCCTGCGCCCCCGAGCCGGCGGCCGCGTCCGCGGGGCCGGAGGAGCCTGGGGAGCCCGCGGGGCCGGGGGAGCCCGGGGAGCCTGCGGGACCCGGGGAGCCCGAAGGGCCAGGGGATCCCGCGGTGGCGTCAGCGGAGGCGGAGGAGCAGGCGGCGGAGGCGAGGCAGGTACGCACCGCGGCCCCCGCGGCCCTCTCCCCACCCCCGGGGCTCCAGCCGCCGCTGCCGTTCCCCGCCGAGCCAGGGAGCGGGACCGCAGCCTCCAGCCCAGGCTGCCCCCGGGAAGCGCAGAACCCTCGGCCCACAGGAAATGCAGGTCCCGCCATGCTAAGCCGCAGGCCCGCAAAGTCGCCGCCCTCCCCCAGAAAGTGTGGCGAGGGGCGACCCCGAAGGAGTTTGTTTGGAGGTGTTTTGCTCTCCCCTCACCTCGGCCTCTCCCAGCCCAGGGCGTGCTCCGCAGCTGCTGGCTCCCAGGCCTCGAGACGGGACTTGGAATTTTGCTCCACACCCACCTCTGACCCCTCCCGCCCACCGGTTCCCAAATCCACGTGCCTATGGCTTATTTCAAGGCCTGCCATGAGAGTTATCTTGATGTTTAAAAAGTAGTACTTTCGGGGGGCGAGGGAGGAAAGCTGGCTTTTCTTTTTCAGTCAGTTTGAAGTCAAGATTTCAGAGTCAGTGCTGTGGTGTTTTGTGAAGCCCGTAGGCTGAGACTGAAAGAAAAGGCACCCGAGCCCAGCAGTTCTTTTTATTGTCGTTTTAAGCTACACATCTCCTAACACCCTCCTACCCCCACTCCCCCGGGTTGTAGGTAAGCTGGGCCTGGAGTGAAGATGCAGGATAAAGCCCTCCTGGAACACCAGGGAGCACCCCAAAGCGGCCCTCCCTGCCTCTGCCCCAGGCCTCCCACCATGCTGTCCGTCAGCTCGGGCCCTGGCCACCCTGTCCTGCCTGTGGATATCAGGAGAGGAATCGGATTTCCCTCATCCACTCATCCTAGTCCCTACACTCTAGACTGGAAACCTGTGTGCTCATGTTCCCAGGAGTTCACCACGCTTGGCTGGTCCAGGCCACCGCCATGGTCTCCAGTCGGATTGTAATCCCTTGTTCTTACCCCTGAGCTCCTTTTCTTGGAAGGGAGGAGAGCCGGGATGCGCGTTGTCTGCGTGCCTACGTGCCCACTCTGTCCTGTGCTGGACACAATGGTTTACCCTGGAGAGAAGCCCTTCGGGGGAGGAGGAGGCAGCCAGGCTGTGCTCAGAGGCATTTCTCTTTGCTGAGTAAGTGCGCCAGACCCCATCTGAGCAGGCGCTTTGCTTGACAAGTGGGTGACTAATTGTGTCATTAGAGAGGATTCTAACCAGCCCGTTTAATGGGGTGGGGGGTCGGGGGGCAAGCCCTGCCGTTCTTGCTTGAGGTGGGCTTGCAGACCTCAGGGGGTGATGGGGGAGGGGGGCGGTTCGGACATGTGCTGACCTGTTGTGTTTGCTCCCATATTTGGGATTCCTGCCTCCGTCGAGGTCTCGCGGGAGCAGGAGAGGCCTTTAGACAGTTCTGGAGCCGTCATGCACCCTCAGTCAGTCAGCCCTGGCCTTACAGGGCTGTCCCTTTATCACCCACACCAGGCTCTGGACTGAAGTGCAGAATGTCCTTTAGCAGCGCCCTGTCTTATCTCAATCCTGTGGGGCACGACGCTTGAAGAACTTTTTACAAGGCTTTCAGCTCTCAGCACATGATACCTACAGGAATAGGTTCATTGGTGTTTAAATAGGGCCCCTCGCATAATTTTCCTCTGTCTGGGCGAATGCACGTCCTCTGAGGCTGAATGGGTGCTCTGAAGGACAAGGCAGTACAGGGGTTCACATGCCAGCCAGCCCCCATAACATAGGTGCCAGTGAGGATGACTTGAGGCTTGTGTTTGTCCTCCCGGTAAAGCACCCTCCAGAGGGAACCCACCCAACAGGAGAATTCAACTGAAGTTAGTGTCCTTCCCCTTTGGGCTCCAGTCCCCAGGCCTTCCTGAGCTGGCCAAAGCTCCCCCAAAACTCCTGCCTGCAAACATTAAGCCAGGTGCTGTGGGGACACAGATACTGTGTCATCCCACCCACTCCCAGTGGTGGCATTACTTAAGAAGCTGCTTAGAAATTGTCTTAATGAGCTTCAAGTCAGTGACAAGTAAAAAAAAAAAAAAAAAGGAAAAGAAATTGTCCTGAAGTGTACTCCAGCATTTCCAAGAGCTTCCAGTGCTTTCTTCTGATGATCACACTGCTGGGGCTTGGAGGACAGATCAGGAAAAAGGCCCCCTGGGGAAGACAACTCAAATCGGGGTTGGGAAGTGGGGTGATACCCTCTGCCAGCCTCCTTCTTCCTCCCTCCCTCCCTCCCTAAGCAAACCCCATCAACAGCAAGGGAGGAGGGTAACACCACCTGCTGTTAGCTCGGAAGTCACTGCCCTGGGGAGCAGCGTGTAACTCACCTCTCCCCTCCCTCTTCATTTTCCATTAACTGCTTCCTTTCTAATCCAGTCCTCTCCCTTCCCAAGGATGCCTGGGCTGGCTGGGGCAGCTGCTGCCACCGACTACAAAGCTGATTATTGAGAGGATCTCTCACCCCGGGAAGCAGCCTTCAGCTGCTGTTGGGGATCACTCAGGAGCGTCCCCTAGGTGCACGGTACCCTCTTTGGCCAAGGACAAAGTAGTGGGGAGGGGCCACTGTAGGCTGAGACCCTGAAAATGGACCAAAGAAATGGGGATGAGATCAGTGCAGCCTCCCCAGGGCAGCACAGGCCAGGGCAGGGAGGCTGAGAAGAAGCAGAAAGATACTGCTAGAACCTCTTTTTCTTTCTCTCCTAAGGATTAGCGAGGGGTGGGCTGTGAGGAAGCATTACAGGCAAGTCCTGTTCACACAAAGAATCATGAGCCAACGAAGTCAAGAACAAGAGCTGGCCTCTTTTCAGGCCAGGACTCAGGGCTTTCTTGGTGCTCTTGTGTAGGTTGGGGTTTTAGGATTGCCAGGCCTCTTACCTAATGGAGTTGTGGATTCGAGCAAGGCTGGATGGTTGGATTCCCAAACAGTGGTCATTGGCAAAGCGTCAAGGGTCATTTGAATAGCACTAGAGTTAAATCTCTTGTCTGTGCCAGGACTCAAGTATCTCGGCACTTGGGGCCTATCTCTGCTCAAAGACAGACTAGAGGCCAGGCACGATGGCTGAAGCCCGTAATCCCAACATTTTGGGAGGCTGAGGTGGGAGGATCACCTGAGGTCAGGAGTTCGAGACCAGCCTGGCCAACATGGCAAAACCCTGTCTCTACTAAAAATACAGAAATTAGCCAGGCATGGTGGGGGGCGCCTGTAATCCCAGCTATTCAGGAAGCTGAGGCAGGAGAATCACTTGAACCCAGGAGGCTGAGGTTGCAGTTGAGCCAAGATTGTGCCATTGCACTCCAGCCTGGGCGACAGAGCAAGACTCTGTCTCCAAAAAAAAAAAAAAAAAAGACAGAGTAGGGACTTCCTGCAAGGCAGTGGGCCGGTGTCATGCACAGAGAGACTCTTCTAGATTTAATTAGGATTTAGGAGATTAAAGCAATATGACACATAAATACAATCTTGATCCTTGATTGGATTCTCGATCAGGGATGGGAGTAGGGAGCTATAAAAGACACACTGGAGATAATTGAGACATTTTTTAAATAAATGGGTGTGTTAGGTAAGCTTATTGAATCAACGCTGAATATTTTGTGTACAATACCGGCAGATGGCTGTGTAAACAATGGCCTTATCCTTAGGAAGATGCATGCTGAAACATTTTGGGATGACATGTCATGATTCCAATAGTTACAGGCACATTCACACACACAGTGTGGGTGTGTATGGAGAGAGAGAGAATGCAAAGATGGCAAAATGTTAACAACTGGTGAATCTAGGTGAAGGGTGTGTGGTATTCATTGTATTATTCTTTCAACTTTTCTGTAGGTTTGGAATTTTTCAAAAGAGAATGTTGAAACAAAGAAGCCCAGTGGGAAATTTCTTGGGAAAGGGGTTGATTTTTTAGCCACTCTGGTGGTGGTGGTCTGAGTGGGTAGCACAGCCTCCATCTGTCTGTCTTCACCATGTGACTTGGGCCTGGTCCCCTGAAGTCATCCTGCTGTCAGGTCCACCTGTGTCCTCTGCCCTCACCAACCTGTTCACCATAGGTGTGGGCTCTGGAAGCTGCGGAGACCCCAGCCTTCCCAGAATGAGCCAGGAGCGGGTGAACTTCCCCATCATCTGTCCTGCGTTTGTGATGGCAGTGTGGGCCTTTGTGATGGCAGTGTGGTCCTACTTTCTGTTCTCTTAGCAAAATCTCAGAAGCCAAGTAGTGGAGGGCCAAGCAGATATTTGCCAGTTGTTTATATCACTTTAGGTCCTTGTCTTTAAGCAGCTTAGGCTGATATATCAAAATACCACAGACTGGGTTGCTTAAACAACAGGCATTATTGCCTACACTTTTGGAGGCTGGGAAGTCCAAGATGAGGTATTGGCAGATTCTGGTTTTGGTGAGGGCTCTCTTTTTGACTTGCAGACAGCCACCTTCTTGCTGTACTTTCACATGCCAGAGAGAGAGGAATGTCTCTTCCTCTTCTTATCAGGGCCCTCATAGCATTGTAGGGGCGCCACCATCGTGACCTCATCTAAATCTCACCTCCCAAAGGCCCCCACCTCCAAATACCATCACACTGGGGGTTAAGGCTTCAACAGATGGATTTGCAGGGGACACAAATATTTAGTCCAGAACAGGCCCAGTGACTTACTGGGGAAAAAAACTAGAAATAATCCAAATGTTCATTAATTAGCACATTGGATTCATTAGCAAATTAGTATGAAATAAGTAAAAAGGTAGAACGTAACATATTGCATTCACAATAATTATAATGATATAGAGCAACTGAATAGAAGATGCCTTGGAGGGCTGTCAGTGGACTTCTATATTCAGTAGTTCCAGTGGGTATTTTTTTGTAAAGTTGTTTGAGCGCATAACTTAATTTTTTTCCACATATGAAAGAAGTCCAGGGGCTTTCCTAATAGCTAAACTTTGTTCTTTCCGAGAGAAAGAGTCTTGGTTACAGACTCATGTCAGCTAGAATTTTCTGCTTAGCAAGGAGTACGTTTTTAAAGAATATGTCTTGAGAAAAAAGCCACCTAGCTTTGGAGAGCTAGAAATGAAATGGTGAGCATGCAAACAGTTTCTGTTTTGTAGCCCTGCTCTTTCCCAGTCAGTCCAAACCACAGTGTGGGAGGAGGGAGACCAGTCTGGGCCTCTGGTGGACAGTCTTCCGGAGAAATGCCAGATCCCTGATGGTTAGGAGTATTTCTGAAACAACCTGCATTTGGCCACACTGGGCTTGCCACTGTTAAGGACAGATGTATGGAACAGGACGAGGAGATCAGGTTCAGAAGCCCCTTCTCTAAGGGGGCCTCATGCAAAGCTCTTTCCAGCATTCTTTTTTTGTTTTTGAAATGGAGTTTTGCTCTTGTCACAAAGGAGTGCAGTGGCGCAATCTCAGTTCACTGCAACCTCCACCTCCCGGGTTCCAGCAATATTCCTGCCTCAGCCTCACGAGTAGCTGGCATTACAGGCATGCACCACTATGTTTGGCTAATTTTTGTATTTTTAGTAGAGATGAGGTTTTACCATGTTGGCCAGGCTAGTCTTGAACTCCTGGCCTCGATGATCCTCCTGCTTCGGCCTCCCAAAGTGCTGGGATTACAGGCGGGAGTCATCACGCCCAGCCCTGTTTTCGGCATTCTTACTGCTTGCTGCTTGGTCAAAAGACTGGAAAGGGCCAAGCGCAGTAGCACTTTGGGAGGCCAAGGCGGGAGGATCACTTGAGTTATGAAAGTAGAGCCTGCAGTGAGCTGTGAAAGCACCACTGCACTCCAGTCTGGGTAGCAAGACCCTGTCTCAAAAAAAAGAAAAAAAAAGAAAAAACTGAAAAGGAAGCTGGAGGGTGCTGCAGCAGTCATTCTAGTCATTGTGTCCCTCGCTGCGGGGCAGTAGAAGCAATGCTGTTTTCTTTTTCTTTTTTATTGGAGACAGAGTTTCCCTCTGTTACCCAGGCTGGAGTGCAGTGGTGCAATCTCAGCTCACTGCAACCTCTGCCTCCTGGGTTCAAGTGATCCTCCTGCTTGCCTCAGCCTCCTGAGTAGCTGGGATTACAGGTGGCCACCACCACGCCCGGCTATGATGCTGTTTTCTGGACACAGGGTTACATTGGCTAAAAAATGGCTACATGAGATTTAATGGCTCAGAGAAAACCCATTGCAGGACTTATGGAACTTGTTTATCTTCAACTGTTGCCTCTGAATTGCCGTAGGACTTACAGAAGTGATTGTCCACTTTCCAGGCATCAGCTCCAGTTTTTCTGTTTGTTTTTTTCAATGTGTTCTTTTTTTTTTTTTTTTTTTTTTTTTTGACCTAGGGCCTCGGCTGGTGCAATGGTGTTGGGTTATCAGAATTTGTTGACATTAGTGTCACTAAACTTGATATACAACCCCCTACTGCTAAAGTTAACTGGCTTAAAAAAAAAAAAAAAACAGGTTCTCACTCTGTCACCCAGGCTGGAGTGCAGTGGCACAGTGTCAGTTCACTGCAACCTCTGCCTGCTAGGCTCAAGCCATCCTCCTACCTCAGCCTCCCGAGTAGCTGGGACCACAGGCACGCACCACTACACCTGGATAAATTTTGTATTTTTTGTAGAGATGGGGTTTTGCCATGTTGCCCAGGTTGGTCTCAAAGTGCTGAGCTCAAGCAATCTGCCAACCGCTGCCTCCCAAAGTGCTGGGATTACAGGTGCGAGCCACTGTGCTCAACCCTTCAGCGCCAGTTTTGTGGCCTGTGTATGTGTGTATTTAATGTTTTCAAGTGAGAACTCCTTGCACACATTTATAACCCGCTGACCAACCTGACGTCTGGGTGAGACAACCCTGGCAGATTCTCAGCAAGGACCTTCTTGTGTGATGACCTTGGTATTAATCGCTTTTCTCCTGGCCTGATTCTTATTTGCTGAGGACTCAGAGTCTGAGATAAATCTTGCTGTTTTGAAACAAGGTCTGGTTCTGTCACCCAGGCTGCAGTGCCGTGGTGCAATCTCAACTCACTGCAACCTCCACCTCCTGGGCTGAAGCCGTCCTCCCACCTTAAGAGAAGAAAATGCCACCAGCCCAGTGGGGTTCTGCTGGAGATCTACTATGGAGTAGCAAACACTACTCCATAGTCAAGTCAGCCATTAGCCTTTCATGAAGTTATTCCTGTGGTAAGGGCTCCTCAAGATGTGTGTGTGTGTGTGTGTGTGTGTGTGTGTGTGTGTGTGTGTGTGTGTGTGTGTGTGTGTGTGTGTGTGTGTGTGTGTGTGTGTGTTTTAAGAGGGAGTGTCGCTCTGTCACCCTGGCTGGAGTGCAGTGGCGCAGTCTCAGCTCACTACAACCTACCCCTCCCAGGTTCCAGCGATTCTCCTGCCTCAGGCTCCCAAGTAGCTGGGATTACAGGCGCCTACCACCACATCCAGCTAATTTTTGTATTTTTAGTAGACACAAGGTTTCGCGGGTTACAGGCCAGGCTGGCCTCAAACTCCTGCCCTCAAGCGATGCACTTGCCTTGGCCTCCCAAAGTGCTGGGATTACAGGCGTGAGCCACTGCACCCGGCCCTCAAGAGATTTTAAAAACTGACCACCTGCCTTCTTCTTCTTTTATTTGTTTATTTAGAGAACCAGGCTGGGGTGCATTGGCGCAATCATAGCTCACTGCAGCCTTGACCTCTTGGGCTCAAGGGGTCCTCATGCCTCAGCCTCCTGAATAGCTGGGACTGCAGGTGCACACCACCACACCCAGCTAATTTTTTAACTTTTTGTAGAGATGGTGTCTTGCTGTGTTGCCCAGGCCTGGTCTCGAACTCCTGGCCTCAGTCCAGCCTCCTGCCTCTGCCTCCTGAGGCTCTGGGATTACAGATGTGAACTGCTGTGCCCAACCCTTATCTTCTGTTACTATATTTAAAGCTGGTCGTGGTCAAAATTGTTCAACCTGGTTTTCCCCAATAAGATTATGCCATTTTCTCCAACCCTCTTCCATCGGATTTTATTCATCTCTTAGTTTTCTTCTCTGTCATATATTTTCTCTATCCCAAAATGTAGCGCCTAGAATTCGACCTGATATTCCCTGACAGGGGTTGCGGAGAGTACAGATTGCTGCCCAAGAGTGTTTTGTCTTTTTTTTTTTTTTTTTTCCTTTTTGTGGAGAACGGGGTGTCGCTATATTACCCAGGCAGGTCTCGAACTCCTGGGCTCAAGCTGTCCTCACCGCGCCCGGCCCCAAGGGTGTTTTGTTGTTGTTGTTTTCCTTTTTTGTTTTTTAAATGAAGCTTTTGATGTCCTCTAAATCCTCTTTGTAGGAACTTGCCAAAAACTGTTAATCTGATAGGATTGAATCTGGCATGCTCCAGTCATCTGAGCAAGAGAGTTTGTTTAGGGCTTGTGAATGTGCCCTTGATTGGGATGTGAGGTTGGAATGCAGGACGACGCTTTTAGTCTGGACATTGGAACACAGCGATCGGCCCTAGGCGGGGGTGGGACCCGGATGGGGTCATGCTCCTTGTAGAAACAGTGATCCGGTCTCTCCCCAGACACCCCCACCCGCAACATACTCCCTCCTTGTCAGCTGCTTCCCCAGCACACTCCCTCTGCTCTTTGCCCTGCTAGAAGAGCTCATGCCCATACTATCAACTGCAGGACTCCTGGACCAGGCCCGCCTTGCTGCCTTCAGAACAAACCTGCCGCCCCATCCTCCTGATCAACAGCTGATGGTGCCCACATCTATACGCCCAGCTCTCGCCTCCCCTGATCTCCCTGGCCCCTGGCTTGTCTATGTGCACCTCAGCCCAGCACGCTGACCAGTGCCTCATTTCTGCTGCCCCCACCCGGCATTCCTCATCTCATCCCGGATCCACCCCCAACGCTCAGCTGCTCAGACCAAAGGCCCAGGCTCGTCCTTGTCGTCCTGCCTCCCTCTCGCCCTGAAGACCTGCTGTCTGCAGTTCTGGTCACCTCTCTCCAGAGTGTGTCCCGAGAGCAGCCCTCCCTCCTCCCATCTTTCTGGCTCCTGCTTCCGTGGCTGTTTGGTGACCTCCTCACTGGTCTCCCTGTTTCCCATCCTCCCCACCCCTGCCAGGCTCTCCCAACAACCAGCATGACCTTCCTAGCACAGCACCCCCAACAGCCCCTGCTCACAGCCCTCCACGTGCAATTCCAAACGTCCCACAGCCCCAGGCCCAGGAACACCCTGCCTACTCAGGCTCTACTCCCAGCCCTCTGCGGCCACAGATTCCTTTCTGGTGCTTAGACCTGCCAGCCCTGCATCCACGTCAGGACCCTGCCCAGCACACCCCTCCCTGCCTGAGCCTCCACGCAGTCAGTCCTCACCTCTCTCCTCTCCGTGTCCTTGCCCCAGTGAGCGGATGTAAAGTACCCCGCCCCGCCCACTCTCTCTCCAGTGCATCGTCGCGTTGGGCTTTCTTCATTGGGCTTTCTTCATAGCCCTTCGTCCGGTCTGAGGTCATCTTTTATTTCAGTGCGCGTTGTCTGCCGCAGTGGAACGCCTGCTCCGGAGAGCAGGGCCCTTGCCCGCCACGTCCCAGCTCCTGCAACAGGCCCGCACGCAGTAGGCACCTGTTGAGTAAATACACCGCATGCCACAAAAAAGAAAGAACGGAAATCGCTGTGGGCTCCTGCCTAGAGGCAGGGCCTGTCTCTTTGTCTCCCACCTGGGGCAGCAGGAAGGCATCTTGCTTCTCTCCCTGCCCAGGCCTCTAGCCCAGTGCTCTGCACAGCCGCCTGCAGTTCTTGCCCTCGAGCTGTGTGTTACGCCTCAGAGAGGAAGACTGCTCGGTAAGGTAGTGAGTTCCCTGTGCCGGAAGTGTTCAAACAGAGATGGATACCAGCAGTTCATCCCAGGTTCCCTCAGCAAGTGTTTTTCCTTAGGCGGAAGCCACATTAGGTCAGTGGTTTTCCAACATTTTGTAAAACACTGGATCCTGGCCGTGTCTGGTGGCTCATGCCTGTAATCCCAGCACTTTGGGAGGCTGAGGCGAGCAGATCACCTGAAGTCAGGAGTTCGAGACCAGCCTGGCCAACATGGCAAAACCCAGTCTGTACTAAAAATACAAAAAGCCAGGTGTGGTGGCACATGCCTGTAATCCCTACTTGGGACTAATCAGCTACTTGGGAGGCTGAGGCGGGAAAATCGCTTGAACCCAGGAGGTAGAGGTTGCAGTGAGCCGAGATTGTGCCACTGCACTCCAGCCTGGGTGACGGCGTGAGACTCCGTCTCAAAAGTAAATAAATAAAAAATAATAATAAAACACTGGATCCCTTCTTGCCTCTTCAGTGTCACATGGAAGCCCAGGACATAAAGCAAAAACAGAGCTGCTTTGGGTGGCAGTCTACGCTCCTTTTACTCTGTCTGCTCCTCCTTGCAGCAGTCTCTGCAAACCTAGAGTAGAGTTAAAGGGCCTCCAAATCAGGTCCTGTGACCTTGGGGGACCCCTGCCCAGACAGAGGAAGGAGAGGGGTGCAGAGGTGAATGTGGAACGACAGATCACGTTCCTGAGGCCATGGTGCAAACAGCACCCCGAGTCCCAGCCCACCACCCCCACCTAGTGGCACCCCCGGTTCTTAGCCATCAAGGAGAGAGACCTCACCCAATCTGATGGCAGGAGAATCTGAAAGTAGAACTTGGAGAAACAGAGATTATTATATTGAAATTGAACAAGGTTGGGCAATGTAGGCAGGTGGCATGGGTTTTGAGCAGGAAAAGCATTATGAAGCTAGCATTTGAAGATATTCTTAAAGTTGGATGAGGGCTGGGTGTGGTGGCTCATGCCTGTAATCCCAGCACTTTGGGAAGTTGAGGCAGGAGAATGGCTTGAGCCCAGGAGTTTGAGACCACCCTGAGCAACATAGTGAGACCCAATCTCTTCAAAAAATAAGAAAACTAGCTGGGAGTTGTGGCACATGCCTGTGATCCCAGCTACTTAGGAGGCTGATGGTGGAGGATTGCTTAAGCCCAGGGAGGTTGAGGCTGCAGTGAGCCATGATTGAAACACTGCATTCCAGCCTGGGATACAGAATGAGACCATCTCCCAAAAAAGGATGAATTGGAGGAGAGCAGATGTAGGTGCCACATGAAGTCATCGAGTAGTTGTAGCAGGAGAACAGAGAATAAAGGGGTGAAGCCAGAAGCCTGTTGGAGTGAAGGGGAGACTCTAGAATTCAGAATAGAGGGGAAGTCAGTGCCCGGTGCGGTGACTCATGCCTGTAATCCCAGCACTTTGGGAGGCCGAGGCGGGCGGATCACTTGAGGTCAAGAGTTTGAGACCAGCCTGGCCAATATGGCAAAGCCCTGTCTACTAAAAACACAAAAATTAGCTAGGGGTGGTGGCATGCACCTGTAATTCCAGCTACTCGGGAGGCTAAGGCAGGAGAATCTCTTGAACCCGGGAGGCAGAGGTTGCAGTGAGCAGAGATCGCACCATTGCATCCCTGCCTGGGCAACAGAGCGAAACTCTATCTCAAAAGAAAGAAAAAAAAAAAGGAAGGAGATCAGGTTGGAATCAACATTCCCAGGCCATGTTAAGGTGTCAGAGATGCTGTGGCTGCCAAGAAAAACTGGACAAGTGAGGGGGTCAGTTTGAGAGTTGGGTTTCTAGGTTCTGGACAGAAGTTCCTGGGACATGTCTCATCCAGGTACAAATACGGATTTAGAGAGTGGAGCCTGTGTGTCCCCAGCCTGGAGTTGTAGTTTGGAGGAGGAGATGGCTGAGTTGTTTTGCTAGGTGTGGAGGAACAGTGGTGACCCCTGCCCCAGCCTGTCCTCCCTGCCCACCACCAAGCCCCCGGAGCTGATGCCAGCTGGGCTTTGCTGCTCGCCCTGCAGCTGATGCTCCCCCCACCCCCATTGCAAAAGATGAGCAGCCGATTGGCTAATGGAGTCCTTCTGGAAGGAGTGAGAGCATTGTCAGGCACTCCGGAGGCAGCCCTGGGCCTGGCCCATTCTGGGGTGGGGGAGGCCTTTTGTCGCCTTCCTGTTATTTCTGTCCTTGCCTGCTGCAGGCAGGGGAGGGACAGATGCCCTCTCGGGAGTTAGGAATGGCCTGCCTCCTGTAGCCACTGTCCTCTAAAGTCATTCTGGATTAGCCAGCGGGATTGGTGCAGCACAGCAGGCAGCGGCTCTGGTGGCCACAGGGCCACAACAGACCCTCTTTGCACTGCCCCATAGCAGAACCATCTCCTTGGGCAGCTGACACACAGACAGAAATCTGTCTCTATCACTGTCTGTCTCTCTGTTGTGTTTCTCTCTCTCCCCCGCCTCCCTTCTCTTATCTAGCCCTCTCTTCTCTCACCTCCCACCTCCCCTCTCTCCCTCTCCCGACTTCAGCACTTTGCATCACGCTTGAATCAGTTTGAATCAGCCAGGGCAGCCATAAATGGCAGCGTGCAGCCTGCAGGGCATGAGCTTGGTTCACTGTCTCTCCCAGCTACTGCAGCCTGGCCGGGCCCCTCAGCTTGGCCTCTGGGGCACCCTGGTCCTAGGCTCCTGGCACTGGGGAGGCTGTCAGGAGGCACGTCCCCTTTGCCTTCCCCCTCCTGCCTCCATCTCCTCCATGGGAGGGAAAAGCTGAATTAGAAAATTATCCCAGAACATGACATTAAAACATGGTCTCTATTCAGTCATAAAATGCTGAGGCTCTGGTCAGTGAAGTGATGGAGCTTGGGCTCAGCCCAGCCTGCCCTGGGGACCAACCAGCTGCCTGTCTCAGTTCACTCTTTCCATGAAATTGATTGACTTTCATCAGAAACATGATGTATTCGTTTGCCAGAGCTGCTACAACAAAACGCCACAGACTGGGCACCTCCAGCAACAGACGTTTCTTTTCCCAGAGTTCTGCAGACTGGAGGGCCAAGTTCAAGGTGTCCGCAGGTTTGGGTCCTCCTAAGCCCTGTCTTCCTGGCTTGCAGTTGGCTCCTTCTCTGCCTCCTCACATGGTCTTTCCTCCGTGCACTCACAACCCTTGTGTCTCTGTGTGTGTTGAAGTTTCCTCTTATAAGGAAGCAGCCCTTGGGTGAGGCCCACCCTAATGGCCTCATTCTAACCTAATCACCGCTTTAAAGGCCGTGTTTCCCAATAGAATCAAGCCGAGAGGTAGCTGGGGCTAAGTCTTCAGCATATGAATTGGGGCGTGGAACACAGTTCAGCCCATGAGCCGAGTAGCCTGAACACTCCTGGGACCAAGGGCATGGACAGGAACTCCGCAGTGATGAGGGCCTTGGGTGAGGTTTGAGTCAGCGCTCGAGCAGCTGCTCAGTTCCGTTTCCTTTAAGACCCCAGGAAGAATCAGCTGCATACTCTGTTGGGTTCCTGCCGCCTCTAGGAAATGATCCTGGTTGCGCCCAGCATGGCACAGCTGCCTCATGGTGGGAAGGACTCAGACCATGAGACCCTGGAGAGATTGCCTTTGGCCGGCCACACCTTTACTGATTCATTCAGCGCTGAGCTGAAGACCAGATGCCTTTAGCATCACAGTGTGGGCCTTTACCGTGTCTCCCCTGAGCCCCGTACCCTCTTCTCATAGTTCCTCCTGCCTCTTCTCTTGCCCCTATTGCGATCCTCCCACCTCAGTCTCCCAGGTGCGCTCTCATTCTGTTTGTCCCTATTTATTTTTTTGTTTGTTAAAAAATTTTGTATTGATACCTGTTTTTTATTTTTATTTATTTTTTTAGAGGCGGGGTCTCCCTCTGTCACTCAGTTGGAGTGCAGTAACACCGTCATAGCTCACTGCAGCCTCAAACTCCTGGACTCAAGCGATCCTCCCACCTCAGCCTCCCAAGTGCCCGGGGCTACAAGCACATGCCACCACCCCGGCTAATTTAACTTTTTGTAGAGTTGGGGGGTCTCACTTCATTACCCAGGTTGGTCTCGAACTCCTGGCCTCAAGCAACCCTCCCACCTCGGCCTCCTAAAGTACTGGCATTACAGGTGTGAGCCACCACGCCTAGCCTTGTTTGTCCCTGTTTGAAAGCTTCAGGTGGTTTCTCACTTCCTGAAGAATGAAACCAAATGCTTTAGTGTCCTATATATGATCTCTGTGGTTGCAGACCCTGCATTTCTGTGCAGTTTCTTTCTTTCTTTCTTTCTTTCTTTCTTTCTTTCTTTCTTTCTTTCTTTCTTTCTGTCTGTCTGTCTGTCTGTCTGTCTTTCTGTATTTTTAGTAGAGACCGGGTTTCATTGTGTTAGCCAGGATGGTCTCGATCTCCTGACCTCGTGATCCACCCACCTCGGCCTCCCAAAGTGCTGGGATTACAGGCAAGAGCCACCGCACCTGACCTCTTCCTTTTTTCTTTTTGAGACAGAGTCACGCTCTGTCACCCAGGCTGGAATGCAGTGGCACAATCTCGGCTTACTGCAACCTCTGCCTCCCGGGTTAAAGAGATTCTCCTGCCTCAGCCTCCCGAGTAGCTGGGATTACAGGCAGGCACCACCACGCCCCGCTAATTTTTTATTTTTTTAGTAGAGGGGGGGCGGTCTCACCATGTTGGCCAAGCTGATCTCGAACTCCTGGCCTCAAATGATCCACCTGCCTTAGTCTCCCAAAGTGCTGGGATTACAGGCAATAAGCCACCACACCTAGCCTCTGCACACTATTTCTGACCATGTCACACCCACCCTGCCATCATACCCAAGTCTGTGGAGTCATTGGAAGAGCCGAGGTGTTCCGTGCCTCCATGCCTTTACATGGGCTGTACACTCTGCCCAGATGCCCTTCTCTCTGCATCTGCCTGGCAAGCCCATCTTGGACCCAGTATGACTTTCTCATCCACTCTAAGGCCTTGCCTGCTCCCCGCAGACACAGCTGAGCTCCCTTTCCTCCAGGCCCCCACCGTGCACATTCCTGAAAACATAGCTGCAAACTTGAATGTGCCAAAGCGGAAGGAAAGACAGACATGCCATGAGGGAGGCACGAAGGTGAAATCCTTAGTGCCAGCTCTCTGTTGGGCACAGCCTTAGACAATGGAGCTCTGGTATTTCACATGAGGTTTTGCTTTATCCCTTCCCATCCCGTTGCACACACACCTGAGGCTGAAGAGCCACCTCTTGCGGAAGGGTTTGTGTCTTTGTCTCCATTGCACTGTGTCTGAAACTGGCACTTCTTACTACTGGAGTTAGCACTTTCACTTTTCTGTTGTGTACACACTTTTATAAAATCAGGGCAAAATGAAATCAACACTGGTGGTTTTTTTGTTTTGTTTTTGAGATGGAGTTTCACTCTTGTCGCCCAGGCTGGAATGCAATGGCGTGATCTTGGCTCACTGCAACCCCCGCCTCCCAGGTTCAAGCGATTCTCCTGACTCAGCTTCCCAAGTAGCTGGGATTACAGGCGCCTGCCACCACACCCAGCTAATTTTTTAGTAGACACAGGGTTTCACTTTGTTGGCCAGGCTGGTCTCGAACTCCTAACCTCAGGCAATCCATCCACCTCAGCCTCCCAAAGTGCTGGGATTACAGGCATGAGCCACCGTGCCTGGCCCCCATTATTTTTTTAAAAAGTAAAACACAGCCGAGAGCAGGGAGGCTGAGGCAGGCGGATCCCTCGGGCCCAGGAGTTCAAGACCAGCCTGGGCAACATGGCAAAACTTCATCTATACCAAAAATAAACAAATTAGCCAAGCCTCATGGCCTGTGTCTGTAGTCCCGGGTACTAGGAAAGCTGTGGTAGGAGGATTGACAGAGCCTGGAAGGTCAAGGATGCAGTGAGCCGAGATGGCATCACTGTAACCCCAGCCTGGGTGACAGTAAGACCCGGTCTCAGTAATAACAATAATAATAATTGGAATTCATTCAGTTATTATTAGTATATTCTCCAAAAGCCTAACAAGTTACCCAGGTAAAAGAATGTTATTTCCAGTAGAAGCCCAGGTGTGAGGCTCTGGGATGCCTCCATGGGGTGCAGTTTGATAACTACTCTGAAAAAAACGTTCCATGGCTATCCAACCCTTGACCTCGGTGGAGCTGAAATTTGATGCAGGCCAATTTGAGATGTTCTTGGCCTGCAAAGGGTGAATATGGTGAGTGGTGGACAGGAGAGGTGTCAGTGGATGGTGGACACGGTGGTCCAGGGGCTGTGGGAGTTGGAATGGAGCGGCTCTTAGGCAGGATGGAACGGCCTCAAGACAAGCACACGGTGGGAAGGGGCCTCTCCAATGAGCCTCTCCACCCGGGCCCACTCTAGGCCGCTCACTGCTCTGGGCCCAGAGGGTCCTTGTCCCCCAAGCAGAAATTGGGCTCCTGGGCCTATGCCCTTGCCCATCCAGATAAGTAGATGGAAGGGGGAGGGTTTGACTGCCCCAGCTGGGGCCACAGGATTCAAGGGACAACTTCCAAAAGATTAGGGGATTTCTGCACAGACAAAAAACAAAATAAATGGCCAATTCAGCAGTGTTTTCAAACTTTTTTTTTATTAGGTGTCACTATAAGAAAGAAATTTTAAATTACCTCGTGTATATAAAGTCACACAACTACACCAGAAGTTTTTTGTTGTGTTGTTATTTTGTTTTCTTTTGTTTGAGATAGGCTTTCACTCTTTCACCTAGGCTGGAGTGCAGTGGTGTGATCTCGGCTCACTACAGCCTTGACCTCCTGGGCTCAAGTGATCCTCCCACCTCAGCCTCAGCTGGGACCACAGACACATCCCACCATGCCCAGCTAATTTTTGTAGAAATGAGGTTTTGGCCAGGCGCAGTGGCTCACGCCTGTAATCCCAGCACTTTGGGAGGCCGAGGCGGGTGGATCACAAGGTCAGGAGATTGAGACCATCCTGGCTAACACGGTGAAACCCCGTCTCTACTAAAAATACAAAAAAAAATAACCAGATGTGGTGGTGGGCGCCTGTAGTCCCAGCTACTCAGGAGGCTGAGGTGTGAACCCGGGAGGCGGAGCTTGCAGTGAGCCCAGGTTGCGCCACTACACTCCAGCCTGGGCGACAGAGCAAGACTCCATCTCAAAAAAGGAGAAATGAGGTTTTGACATGTTGCCCAGGGCAGTCTCAAACTCCTGTGCACAAGCAGTCCACTTACCTCAGCCTCCCAAAGTGCTGGGATTACAGGCGTGAGCCACAGCGCCCAGCCTCGTCTTCTGTTTCATTCTGGGATACAGGGGTGTCCCCAGAGTCTTAGTGCAGTTTTAATAACTTCAGACGTTTAAATGTATAAACCTACAAAACATCAGTTGAATATTTACTTATTTAAATTTCTTTTCCACTTAGTTTCCTGACAGTCAAGTGCTAGATTTTTCATTTTAATTCTCTGCATGTGCCAGTGTCTGGATGGACAGGCAGGCAAAGGAGCCCTTACCTGGGTTAATTGACCTCTCTTGAGGTCAGTGGCCTGATTGTCACCTCCCTTGAGGTCACATGTGCACCAAATCCAGTTCTTTAGAACATGGTGAGGCTGGAATCACCAGTGTTACCTTTTCTTGTTGCTGACCAACAGTCGATAAAAGGTTTTTCGAAGTTTGAAAACCAACTAGAGCCATGTATCGCACTGGGGGGGTATTGTAAGAATCTGAGTAAGAAATATCAAGGTATTTTAAATGTAAATAACCTTTCAAATGTCATTTTTTTGTACATTTGTAGTATCTATACTCCTAAAGTTATTAAAGCTTCAAACTTCACCAAGACTTTGGTAGCCCATTTTTTTTTTTTTCCACAATACTAATAAGGCCTTCTCATTTGCTTTCCTGACCCAGCAATGGGTCACGACCACAGCTTTTTAAAAATCAGACTTCCAGGCCGGGCGTGGTGGCTCACACCTGTAATCCCAGCACTTTGGGAGGCCGAGACGGGCGGATCACCTGAGGTCAGGAGTTCAAGACCAGCCTGACCAACACGGAGAAACCCCATCTCTACTAAAAACACAAAAATTAACTGGGTGTGGTGGCGCATGCCTGTAGTCCCAGCTACTCGGGAGGCTGAAGCTGGAGAATTGCTTGAACCCGGGAGGTGGAGGTTGCAGTGAGCCAAGATTGCGTCATTGCGCTCCAACCTGGGCAGCAAGAGCGAAACTCCATCTCAAAAAAGAAAAAAAAAAATCAGACTTCCAAAGTGAAGTACAGTTTCGTGTGTGTGTGTGTGTGTGTGTGCATGCGCACGTGTGTGCGTGTGTGTGTGTGAGACAGGGTCTCATTCTTGCCCAGGCTGGAGTGCAGTGGCACCCCCATGGCTTACTACAGCCTCAACCTCTTAGGCCCCAGCGACCCTCCTGCCTTGGCCTCTCAAAGTGCTGTGATTACAGGTGTGAGCCCCTGTGCCTGGCCCAAAATCTAAATGTATACCAGCCTCTCTCTGGTCAGGAGGGCTTGGGCACATCAGCTGATACCGGGTCCTCTGGGGATACGGATCTGCCCCGGCTCATGGACTCCTCGCCCTGGAGTGCAATTATTTGTTTGTCTTTCCTACTGGACTACGAGCTCCATAAGGCAGGGACTGTGCTCATTGTTGCTGTTGTTTATCATTTAATCTTTGTGTCCCTTGCACATAATAGGAGAACTGGCCTTCTGTCTATTCTTGATATTGGGCTTATTTCTGGGGCCCTGCCCTGAATAGGTCAGTGGCTGTTTGTCAGTCATTAAAGAAAGACATCAACCATGAGAAAAACCAACTGTTTTTCTGTTCATGCACGTAACACTCCACAGAACCCTTCACTTCTGATACCGAATATGCAAGCAGCCTCACCCCTACAAGCAGCGCATTCTCCAGCCACCCAGATGCCAAGTGTGTGTCCTCCACTTCAACCCTGACCCTAACTCCCCGGAATCAGGGCAGACCCCACAGGTCAGGGCCCAGTCCCACAGACTGCCCCCCACTTCAGGGGCCCATCACACGTATCAGGTCCCCTCGTTCTTCACACTTTGGTCCTACTTGGGTACAACTCAGGGGTTCCATGAACCCCTCCTCAAGTTCAGTACTTGCTATGGCGTCCCACAGAGCTCAGGGAAACACTTACGTTAACTGGTTTATTAGAAAGGAAATGATAAAGGCTACAGATGAACAGCCAGATGGAGGTACCTAAGTAGAGTGAGGTCCAGTAGGTCCTGGATGCAGCAGCTTCTGTCCCCATGGAGTTGGGGTATGCCACTCTCCGTGCACGGGAATGCATTCAGCAGCCTGGAAGCTCTCCAAACCCTATAGGGATGTTGACGGAGGCCTCATCACATAGGCGTCATTGATTCTTAACTCAGTCTCCAGCTCCTCTCCAGTCTCTGGAGGAAGCTGGGTGGGGGCGGGGCTGAAAGTTCCAAGCTTCTCATTGCAGCTTGATCTGTCTGGTGATCAGCCCACCCAGGAGCCCACCCGGAGTCACCTCATTAGAACAAAAGACACTCCTATCACCCAGGAAATTCCAACGGATTTAGGAGCTCTGTGCCAGGGACTGAGATCAAAACCAAATGTTAGAACAAAACCAAATGTTAGAACAAAGGGTGCTCCTAGCACCCCTGTAACTTAGGAAATTCAAGGGATTTAGGAGCTCAGTGTCAGGGCTGGGCATGGTGGCATGCACCTGTGATCCCACTCCAGAGGCAGAGGCAGGAGGATCGCTTGAGCCCTGGAGGTCGAGACTGCAGTAAGCTGTGATTGCACCACTGCACTCCAGTCTGGGTGACAGAGCAAGACCCTGTCTCAAAAGACAAACAGACAAAATAAAAACTGTGTCAAGAACTGGGGGCAGAAATATATATATTTAGGATGTTACGGTCGTTCTTTCTACTTTTTTTTTTTCCAAGTGATCCTTCTGCCTCAGCCTCCTGAATAGGTGGGATCACAGGGGCGTGCCACCTATGCACGGCTAATTTTAAAATTTTTAGTAGAGGCGAGGTGTGTACTATGTTACCAGGCTGGTCTCGAACTTCTGGGCTTAAGCCGCCCTCCCACCTCAGCCTCCCAAAGTGCTGAGATTGCAGGCATGAGCCCCCACACCTGGCCTCTTACTTTTTCTTTTTTTTCCCTCTTTTTTAGAATATATAAGAAAATAAAGA
Organism: Macaca fascicularis; assembly: GCF_037993035.2. Classification (NCBI taxonomy): domain Eukaryota; kingdom Metazoa; phylum Chordata; class Mammalia; order Primates; family Cercopithecidae; genus Macaca; species Macaca fascicularis. The sequence goes on along the minus strand of NC_088390.1, from coordinate 83,141,383 downwards.
AAAAATGGGGTCTTTGGATCTCACTGTCCAAAGATGCCATTAGCATTTAAAAAATATATTCAGTCATTCATGCATATTAATGGAAAGTCCAAATTATACTGAAATGTGTAAGATGGAAAGGAAAAGCTGCCCCCCAGTCTCCTCTCCCGAGAGGTAGCCACTGCTGACGGTTTCTCATGGGCCCTTCCAGAAAACAAACCTCTTCGCTGCATTTTCAAGCACATGCATCCCCTTCCACTTCGCCACTTACAGCAAGATGACTATGCTGCTCACGTGGGGCTGCTGCTTGCATTTTTCCCTCAGTGTATCTTGATGCACTTTTCACATCAGTACCTATCAACGCCTCCTTTTTTCTTCTTTTATTAAGATGGAGTCTTGCTGTGTCACCCAGACTGGAGTGCAGTGGCACGATCTCGGCTCACTGCAACCTCTGCCTACTGGATTTAAGTGATTCTCCTGCCTCAACCTCCCGAGTAGCTGGAGTTAAAGGCACCTGCCACAATACCTGGCTAATTTTTTTGTGTTTTCAGTAGAAATAGGGTTTTGCCATGTTGGCCAGGCTGGTCTCGAACTCCCAACCTCAGGTGATCCACCCACCTCGGCCTCCCAAAGTTCTGGGATTACAGGCGTGAACCACTGTGCCCAGCCCCCAATTCTGTCTTTTCAACTGCACGCTGTCAGAGTCATTATATAAAAATCCTGATGGACATTTCTCCAGTCTGGAGCAGATGCCTAGAAGTGAGTTTGCTGTGTCAAATGGAGTGGCTCCTCTTCCTGCCCTCTGAAGAGGCCTGCCTATCCCAACCTTAGCCACAAAGATACTTTGCTGTGCAAAATTTGGGAAATATCAGGACACCCAAGCACCACTTCGCCATAGATAGCACTGAGTCTCTGTGTACAAACTGCGAAACGGGGAAGAGACCCTGTCACCTGTGCAGCTCCCCCCAGGTGGCATTTTGTGTAGTCAAGAGAGTGGCACAGTGGCTCACTCCTGTAATCCCAACACTTTGGGAGACCGAGGCAGGTGAATCACCTGAGGTCAGGGGTTCGAGACCAGCCTGGCAAACATGGCGACACGCCATCTCTACTAAAAACACAAAAACATTAGCAGGGCGTGGGTGGCGGGCGCCCATAATCCCAGCTACTTGGGAGGCTGAAGCAGGAGAATCGCTTAAACCCAGGAGGCAGAGGTTGCAGTGAGCTGAGATCGCGCCACTGCACGCTAGCCTGGGCAACAAGAGCCAAAACTCTGTCTCAAAAAAAAAACTCAGAAAAAAACAAAAAACAAACAAAAAGTCACTCAGAGGAGCTCAAGGTCCCTCTGGGTTTGCCACTTCCGACCCGCCATGGGGCTTGTAAAACCTTTGCCTCCCAGCACAGCTCCATGTTTTGTCAGGAGCCTCCCCGTGAGCTGCCAGCGCTGGCTGGGCTCCATGGATCAGCTGGGGCTACCCATTCATTCATTTCCATATCTACCCACTGGGCTTCCAAGTTGAAGTTCCTGGGGCCCCGTGTCCCCTCCCCACGACCTTCAATCCCACAGAGCCCATGGGCACGGCACGTCGCTCTCATCCTCTGACATTCCTGCATGCTGAAGTCACTTCTTCCTTCCACCAAGGCCATCCCGGGCCATTCCTCCGATCATCTGTTTATTGTGTCTCTGTGTGGGAGAGAACTGGCTGAAGAGGTGGGGCTCCAGTTTTGGAACATGGACACTGAGAGAGATGGGGATGGAAAACAACATAGAAGGAAGCAAAGGCAGAGGCTGCGATGGACATGATGCCTGGCCCTGGTCCCAGATACCCCAGCCAGCTTTTCTCTCGCACCCTTTGTCTACTCACCGCAGCGACACAGTGGGAGTCCCGGGCCCACTTCTCCAAATGGCACACAGATGCCTCAAAAGGCACCCACCTGGGAAAGGCCAAGGCCGAGGGCTTGGGGTCACAGTCAAGAACACGCCTCAGCTCAGCATTTGTGAGCCGAGTCACCTTGGTCCATCGTTTGTGCGCAGCCCCCACCTGCTGGTTGACCATGACCACAGGGCAGGCACTGCTGCAGGGCATGGACAGGCTGGACCTTCGAGGCCCTCGTCTGTCTCCCCTACCTTCTGCCCCCTCCCCCACCGCTTCCCATCACCCAGTCTGTGCCAAGGGCACTGACCCTGTCCTTGTCTTGCAGAAAGAGGAGCAGGACTTGGATGGTGAGACGGGGCCATCATCGGCAGGGCCTGAGGAGGACGACGGTGAGTGGGACCTCTGTGCTCATGAGGGGGCCCGACCATGTCGGGGGTGGCCTGTGCCCTGCTGGGGATCCCAGGAGCTGGGGTTCAAGTGCCGGGGGAGGGATGGGGTGGGACAGTGGCCTGAGTGGGGCACTGAGAGGTGGAGTTGCACCATGGATGTCCTGCCCTGGCCTGCCTGGACTTTGGGGCCCCCTCACACTCCCTTGGACTTTGGGGTTTGGCTTTCCCATCCCAGGGGCCCCTCTTGAGAACACACTACGTGCCCTGCCCGGCTCTGTCCCGCGCTGCCTCCTAACTCCCCTCTTGTGACCACACTGTACATTTCACGATTCTCTCCAAACATCTCTGACCTATTTTACTGAGACGAAAACCACTCACACGGCCTCCCCCGTGCCTTCTTCGTAATGAAGGCCCTGGGAGGGGACGCGCCTGCTTTCTGAGCAGCTCTGGCTGACTGGCCACAGGCCTCAGCCATGAGACTGAGAGGAGAAAGGGAGTGGCCGAGAACAGGGGAGACACGGCCAGATCTGACCCGGCCAGGACAGAGACAGAAAAAAACGCGGAGTGGCTTCTGCTGGGTCTGTCCGCTGATTTCTCTAGAAAAGAAAGCGGAGGCAGACATGCAAGATGTCAGCGTTTGTTGCCTCTGTATGGCAAGCACAGGGAGGATTAGTGCTTTCTGCATTTTTGTATGTTTGAAATATTTCATAATTTTAAAAAAGCAAGACTGTTGCCGTGACCTTAAGTCGGCTGCTGGCAGGAGCAGTGGAAAGAGAGAGTTTCAGGAATGCAGGAACCAGCTCCTGCGGGCAGGCTGGGCTGGGGTGCTGAGCTTCCCCTGAGGCCGTGCCTTGGTTTCATCAGCACAGCCTGGAGCAGGAGGGGAGACTGAAGCTTGGGTGCAGGCGGGGACATTAGTCCCTTACCAGGAAGTACCCTTGCTCCCTGCTCTTGGGGATGGGGGACTCACTGCAGCCGTGGCCCTGGCATCTGTCCCTGCCACGTGGCCTGAGACAGCTGAAGGGATGCAGGGATCCTGTTAGTGACTTGGGGACATGGGAGGGAGGCTCGCAGACCCCTCTCCCTGGTGTAGCTGCCAGAGGGCCCAGCCCCCCAGGGCTGTCACCAGCCTCCCTCCTTATCTGCGCTGCTGCGCCTGCACATCCCCCACCCCCAGTGCCTCCTGCCACCTTAGCCTCCTGCCATCTCTAGCTAGGCAGGGAAAGGAAAGGTTTATGGCTCCAGCTGTTGGAAGACTGTGTGAGCAGCCCCCAGCCCCTCTGCAGTACGAGGCAGCCTCAGAGGCTAATTGATTAGTGTCGCTAAAATGACTTCCCTGAGCGACTCGTGGATTCACAGGAGACTGGAGGCAGAAACCTCCCCCGTCCCTCAGAGGCTGTCACATTGAACCCTCCTGGCCTAGGAAAATTGGATGTGCTGCCTGGTGCACTGCCTGGGATTGAGTGAAATCCTTTTCAAGCCGTTTGTTCTGTCTGGCTCAGAAAACAAAACTAATCAGACTTGCTCCATAAATTGAAACCTAAGACTGGGGCCAGGCTGGCAGGATTTTGTATGTTTTCTTTTTGGGAGGGGTGTTGGGGGGATACTGGAGTCTCACTCTGTTGCCCAGGCTGGAGTGCAATGGCACGATCTTGGCTCACTGCAACCTCCGCCTCCGAGGTTCAAGCTGTTCTCCTGCCTCAGCCTCCTGAGTGGCTGGGATTACAGGCATGCGCCACCACGCCCAGCTAATTTTTGTATTTTTAAAAGAGACAGGGTTTCACCATGTTGCCCAGGCTGGTCTTGAATTCCTGGCCTCAAGTGATCCACCTGCTTCGGCCTCCCAAAGTGCTGGGATTACAGGCGTGAGCCAGTGCACCCAGCCAGATGTTTGGGTTCTGAATTCACATCTAGAACCTTCTTCCTCTCACCCTGAGAGCCCTTCGTCTCCCCATCGGTCTGCATCAGCCTATCTGGTAGCATGAGGGCTGCAAGCTAGAGGGGAGGGGCCTGGCTTTTCAGGCTGTTGGACAGGATGTGGAGGGACAGAGAGGGCAGCACTTCCACAATAGCAGCTGAGGAGCTCTCTACACCTCCCTCACTGGGTCCTTTAGTTAGTGGAGGTCGATAAGAGGCCAGCCAGCTCTGCCCGATACTTGTGGATTCAGGAACCAAGAGGTTGCTCCCCCACGAGGCTTTTCCCTCTGGGAGGTCAGCTTTTCTCTCCTCACCATGGCTCATGCGCCCGGAGCCTGTGTCCACTCCAGGCCACAGGTCCTGGCTTCCTCTGTGCCCACCACCTACCTGTCCATGTGCCCTCTTCAGGCCTCAAGATCTGCCTCTTTTTTGCAGTCAGTGATGGGGTGTCTGCCCTCGGGGACTGGCAAATCAGGCTCTGCCTCTTCAGCAGTACACAAGTCAAACCCGCCGTGGCAAATCCCGCATCCCTGGCCTGGCCACTGTGGGCTGCCTGAATGCGTGTTTTCTGATTTCCAATAGCCACAGGGGTTGGGGGGACGACACAAGCCTCCCCACACCCAGGCAAGCGCGGTGTGTGTTCCAAGATGAGCTGTGCTCTGCTTGCCGGAGCTGTTGCCTGTGAGCTCAGTATCCGAGAGGACCTGCTGGGCAGGGCCAGGGCAGACAGAGCACTGCAGATGCCGGGAGGGACGCGGTGTCTGGAGACAGCCGTGGACCAGGAGCGGGACCGCTTTCTCTCTGGCTGTCTCATTGTAGGATTTAAGGGAAAGCTATGGAATGAGAGGGGGTATAGGCGCTGGGGTGAGAAGATGCTCTGACAGCCGGATGCGGCCTCTGCCTGAGGTCTTCCTTTTTAAACCTAGGGAAAGGGGGCCGGGGTTTGTGGGGGCCCAGCCTCTACAGCACTCCCTGGCACTGACCGGGTCCCCTCTCCGCAGGAGAAGGCTTCTCCTTCAAATACAGCCCCGGGAAGCTGAGGGGAAACCAGTACAAGAAGATGATGACCAAAGAGGAGCTGGAGGAGGAGCAGAGGTAGGCTGCAGCCCCTTTGCTGGTGCCTGGCGGGCTCTTAGGGGAGGGGGGTGCTCCTCTGAGCCCTTCATGTTCTGCCTCTTGGCAGAAGGGCACAGAAAGGAGGTGGGGCTCCTATAAACTCTGCCCAACCACTGCCCCACCTTCCCAGTTTAGTTCTTTCCTGCCCTGGTCAGCCAGGCTCGTGCGCCCCGGAACCCCTGCCTGGCACTGACCAGGAGAAGGTCACGGGTGATGGGGGACACAGAGCCCATTTACTGAACCCCCCACCCCCTCCACACCGCACTGCTCCCGTCTAAAGAAATCAGACGCCAGGAAAGAGCCTGGAGCAGACCTGGCTGCCACTCACACACGGAGTCCCCAGCAGAGCTGATTTCTTGATTTCTCCTTCGGGACACAGCGGGTTCTTGGTGCCCCTCATTCAGCGGCCTCCCAGGCTGGGGCCTGCAGCAGCGCCTTGTCGCTCCGGGCGGTGCAGCTGTGGCTTCTCGTTGTTGGAACTGGCTCCCCCTTCCCATCTGGACACCCCCTGCACACCCACTGGGCTCCCCTCCACATTTTCCCTCCACTCCATCCTGCCGGGTGGGGAAGGGGTGCACTGGGTGCGGTGGGACAGCTGGGGAGGCCTCGGCAGACGGACAGGCATTTGCAGAGAGACAGTTGTTTGCACCAGGCCCAGCAGGCTCCTGGTGCTCACCCACATTGCTGCCCTTCTGCAGCGTGGCCTGGAGTCGTAGGTGGTAGCTGTGCCACTTTCCAAGCCTGGTGACCCAGAGCAGCTCGTGGGAGTCACCCCCTACTTGTCAGCAGAAGCCAGCAGTCTAGGGTCTGAGCGGAAGGGGAGGTTTATGATTTTGGAATCAGAACTCAACCGCCCTTTCATGACTGCGTGCGAGGCCACCCACCAGGCAGCCCTCTAATCTCAGAGCTGCTCTGCTGGTGACAGGCCCTGTCTCCCCTCCCGGTGCTGGCATCAGCTCTCTCGACCCTCAGCAGGAAGGCTCTTCACCCTGGCTGGGTGGGGGGCGGGCAGTGTAAGCACAGCCAGGAGGAAGAGCCCTGGCAGGAGCCCCAAGTCCTCAGGTGCTGAGGATGCTGCCTCTTGGCATGACCAGGTTTGCTGCATTTATATTTCAGGATTGAGCTGACCTCTGACCTCACTTCCCTGTAGCAAGTTCCTTAGGTCCTGAGCCACAAATATTCTTGCAAATCCTTTTGGTAAGGACACTGATTTCTTAGACTAGTGGCGCTCCCCTCCTACTGCGTGCTAACGTGCCCCCAACACAACTGACGCGGCCTCAACCTCCCCTCCTCCATCGCCTTCATAACCGATTAATACATTTCCCACCTGAGCCCTTCTCATTCTTCTCAAGCACGAGGAATCACTGGCAGAAAGGGCCCCGTCTGGGGGCAGAGGTTCCTGGAGGGGAGTTAAGTCCCTGAGTTCCCAGAGGCGGCCTAATGGGCCAGTGGGTTGGGGTGCTAGTGCCCCCTTGCAAGGCTGGGAGAACTGTCACCCTAGGACCTCAGGCTTCGGGAATGTGGATGTCGTCACCCTGCAGCCTTGGGTCTCACCCTGAGAAGGTGAGGCAGCTGCTGCACAGTGCACAGCAGATATCCTGACAGCGGTCCATGCTCCCAAGCTGTGAGACAGGCAGGTTCTTATGATCAGGGCAAGGATTAGCAGACGACAGCCAGGCCACATCTGATCCCCCACCTGCCTGTGTCAACCCAGCGTGGCAGGAACAGCAACACCCATTTTCCTGTGGTCTGTGCCCCTTTGTGCCACAGTGGCCGAGGTGAGTCACTGCAGCAGAGACCACACACTCCCCCAAATCGAAATAGTATCTGGCTCCTCGCAGAAAAAGGTTGCAGTCCTTGGACAGAGGCTAGAGGGGGCTGGACACAACTGCCAGCCCTTGAAAGTCCCTGGGGACAGAGGCTGCTCAGGCAGATGGATCTGGAGGGCCTCTTAGAACAAGAAAGACCAGGCCTCAGGCTAGGGGTGAAACTGCCACTACCACCCACGTCCAGAGCTGGGACCTTGGCAGTGGGGAGGGAAAATCCCTTCCCCTTATTTTCAGAGAGTAGACCCTGTGCTGCCCATCCCTCCCCACTGGATCTTCGGAGGTCTCTAGACCACCAACCCACACTTGGCTGTTCCATGGGATCAAGACTGTGCCTGAGGTGCTGCTCCTGGGACGAGGGAAGACTCCTTGACTCCTCTGCACGCTGCAGTTACCACTTTGTGCCCTGAATTGAGAAGGAGGGGCCGGAGGACTTCTTGGGGCAGGACTGGAGTTCACGTTCATTCCCATCACTGCCCAGCCCGCATGCTCCCTGTGGCTCCCAGGCATGCTGGTGGCATCTGCTTGCTCCCCCACACCTCTGCCCCCTGCATGTGGTCGCCCCTCGCAGCACTGCGTGGGGTCCCCACGGCTCCACACCACGCTGTCCTCACACGGTGATGCTTGGGGTTGCAGAGGCTGGTCAGTTTGGCTTTGGCTTTTCATCTTCAGCATGGTGGTTCTCATGGGGATGGGGAGCGCTGGCAGCTGTGAAGACAGTTCCGGTCCCAGCCGAGTCCGGGGAACCGCCCTAGAATCATCAGTATGAAAAATAACATGCCTGTTATTATCAAACCACTAAAACCACAGGCCAGCTAGCAGGGTGCTGTCCCTCCACCTGTCAGGTTCTGCCCTCCCAGAGGCCCTCCGTGCCTCTGATGCCTTTCCCAGCTCTCAGGGTCCACAGTCGAGTTGCAGCTAAAAGCTGCATGGCCCCTGACTTTACTGACTCAGCCAACAGATCGCATCTAGAACCTGAAGCTTTAGTGGTTGCCGGTTCCAACACTCCCCAGGAGCCTCAATTCACAGGCTTTCATGACAATTAGGAAGTGGGACTGGAAGCAGGAGGTCCCAAATTAGTTCCACCACATGCTGAAGTGGGCAGTCTCATCCTTGAACTACTCACAGATCAAATTCCTTCCGCCTGGGGCCAGAAAGCAGTCAGGTCTGTAAATCCAGAGGCGGCTGCTGCTTAAGATCCCTCTTGCCGCGTCTGCCGGCCTCCTCAGCTCTCCCCTCGGGCCGGAGGTTCACACACTTCATGCCTCTGGTGGCGTCCCTGGGTTCTGCTGAAGCTGATGTGGGAGGTGCCACCTCCAGTTTCACAGTGTGGCTAGGACAGTGGGCTTGCAGGCTGGTGACAGCTCCCCTGAGCAAGAGGCCTCCTCCTCCTCCTCCCCCAGAGCTAGGGAAGCTGGCAGGGCTTGGCTGGCTTCGCAGCTTGGCAGGAGAGAGAAAAGGCACGGCTGTCAGCTCCTCTCCATCACTTCTTCCCACCTTCTGGTCTCAGAGGGAAAAGGAACCCAGGCTGTAGACTATACTCTGATAGATCAGGACCCACCCCTCCATTTGAGGTCTGCAGGGCTGTTTTGACTCCTCTGGAAATGGACATAACTCTAGAGGAAGGTGATAGTGTGATAAAACAGGGAAGGAGAGGAGGCGGCCAAGGAACCACAGCTGTGGGGTAGTTCTGGTTCTTCTATCTGATGTATGCAAGAAACGACAGAAACAATAGACCGGACAGTGTGAATTTCCAGCTCAGGCTGGAAATGCGTGCTGTGACCACCAGGAGAGGGCGCCAGAGGGACAAGCTCAGACCTGCTGCTTTCTCAGTGGTCTCAGGGCTGGCGATGTGTCTTGGTTCATAAAAGATGGGCACACTGTTGGCTCCATCTGGAAGCTTGCATCCTAGGATGCCAATATCCCCCGAGGGGACAAAACTCAGCCAGCGGGAATGGGAAATTATCTAGGGTGATAGGAATATTGTCAGCACAGCCACACAACCCAAGATCAGAAAGGCCCTTGGCAACTCAACTGCTCCAGTTCCTTCCTTAAGTACCCTGCAGAGGCTGAACATGGCTGTGGGCTGCAAGGTTCTGTGCGGGGTCAAGGGGAGCTCTGCGAGCTCTGGCCAGCTTTGTGGCACAGACCGTCTTGCCGCAAGCGATGAGAAGCAAATCAGCAGTGGTTTGAGACACCAGAGTCTAGCGCAGCTTCTGCAATTCCAAACATTCTCCTTCCTCGACCCCATTTCCCCCTTTCCTCGCCCATGGTGCAGGATGGAATGAGTAAAATAAATCATCTTTTTCTCCCCATTTCTCTTTACAGAACTGAAGAATAACGAAGTTATCCTTAGCGTCCTCCTAAAGGCTTTTCCTTTTGGCATCTTAAAAGCTTGAGAGATAAAATGGAAACCCCAGAGAGGAGTCTGGCAGGCTCCCAGGGTGCATGCTGCCTTCGTAAATCTGCTGAGCTCTAGACCCTCAATCAGGACTTGTCCCTTGGCTAGCAGGATCCTGGGAACACCTTTGGCCCTGCCCTGTAGCGAGATGTTCATGTCCATTTCTGTGGGTCACTTTGTTAAGCTGAAGCGTTTTAAGAGTTTGAGCTCAGACCCTGGACTGGGATTTTTCTTACCACTCAAACTTGCTATCCACACACCCTGCACACCTTAGATAAAACAAACATTTAAAAAGCAGAGTTCACTTTCACTCCAGTGCCCCCATTTTGTCCTCACTGAAGCCAAACCACAAAAGACTTTGAGGAATGAGAGACAAATGAGGTAGAGCTCACCTGTGCTCACCAGCTCGGTCAGAGTGGTCAGCCGACCCCTTTCCCTGGGAACCCCACCTCTCTCTCTGGCTAGCATGGTTGTCGGGGGTGAGATGCCATATTGATTAGAAGGCAGCAAAGAACCAGTACCAGGAATTGACTTGACCATTCCCCTTACTTTTCATCTAGAGAAATCTTGGATTCAGCCCATTTATTGCTGAGACACCTTTTCACTGACGTTCTTACCAGCTCAGCCAAATCTCCACTCTGCTATAGCAGAAGCAATAATGTTGCTTTAAAAAGATTTCTTGACTATGCCTTTTCTTAGAAAGGTTGATAGATTAGTTGGAACTTCAGATCATCAGATCAGTCTCAGATTCGTTTCTTGGAATTTTATATTTGACAGTATTTATACTATACCAAACTCATTTGCAGTTCTTAGGTTTGTTGGTTAAAACATTTTTTTAAAGCAGTAAGTTTATAGAAAATGTTTTCATTTAATGGAAGGCTGGGGAATGTCCAGCATCAGCCCCTATGGCATGCATTCCCAGTGGCTTTCTCCATCTCAGCCTGAAACCTTTGGTTCAGGGCTTAGGGGAGAACAGGCCACATGGCAACAGCCACATAGTCATTGCCTTCAACACAGAGCCACGGGGTGAATGGATGTACTTCTGTGTCCCCAAACAGCAATAGTCATGCCCTTGTCCAGGCTGGGATCTAATTGATACAATAGGTCGTTGACTCCCTCCCAGTAGAGCTATCTAGGTTTGTCTGGAAAATTTCCCACCATGGCTTATAGGCACCACACCTCATGTACTCCTGATGGCTTGGATCTCTGTATTCAGCCTTTGTTCAGTCCAATAAACTTTGAGTAGATGATCTCAATTACTGTGTGTTTTTTCAGTTTGCTTTGTTTTAAAAAAAAAAAAAAAAAAAAAAAAAAAACCCTTTTGAACCCATTAAAATTTGACCTCTCTTTCATTTTTATGCCTCGTACTCTGCAGCAGAGGACAAAGCCATCCATCCACCCTGCTAAAAATACGCAGTCACCACAGCTGTCTGAACCACGTGACATGATCTGTGTTCACTCAGGGACATGTGGATTGTGCTTGCATCACAGAGCTCAGCACACCCTTTCTGTTCACAGGAATTCCTCTTTCTTCTTTTCTTGAGACAGGGCCTCCGTCTGTCGCCCAAGCTGGAATGCAGTGGTGCAGTCACAGAGCTCACTGTGGCCTTGACCTCCTGGGCTTAAGTGATCCTCCCGTCTCAGCCTCCCAGGTAGCTGGGACTACAGGTGCTCACCACCACGCCTGGCTAATTGTTTTATAGAGACAGGGTCTGACTATGTTGCCCAGGCTGGTCTCAAACTCCTGGGCTCAAGTGATCTTCCTATCTTGGCCTTCTAAAGTGCCAGGATTACAGGCATGAGCCACTGCACCTGACCCTCTTCCTTCTTACAGGAGGCACAAAGCACACATCATAGGCTGCTGCTTCTCAGACAGGGGAACCAACTGTAGACGCAACTTTCCCAGAGGACAAGGGAGGCTGGGAAGTAGGGCTTCAGTATTTCAACTGCTAGATGCTGCTCTAGACAGAAACCTCTGCAGGATGGAAGACGCACGGTGAGGAGAGGAGGGAAGGGTGAACCAGAAGGAATATGGTAGCAAAAGTATGGGAGCGAATGTGGAGACCACCCCTCCAGGCAGCGTTGGGGATGCCAGTGGCCCAGGGCTATGCTGAGGTCCTGCAGTTGCAGAGCCTGTACCGTGCGTACAGCCGACCCAGCTGCAGGGAGGGGCTGAGAGGTCCGATGCTGCGATGTGGTTTACGTTCTCTGAAGGCACTGAGCCCGTGGTGTGGTGTGGAGGGCAGGAACTGCAGAAACCAGAAGAGTGAGAGGCAGCCAACATGCAGTGCCCAGCTGGGCTGAGGAGCACAGGGCACCAGAGCAGAACGAACAACAAACATATGGCTCCCTGGGTTCGGCAGCCGCCTCGCCCCACCTCAGGTGTTTGTGCTGCAGGAGTTGTCCTGTGCTGGTCAGATGGTGTAGCTGAGCCTCATAAAGATAACAAGACATTGCTCCCAGCACAAACATTTAGGCCAGTCTTCCTCCACACCCATCCCTTGGTAAAAGGGGCAGGGCCGCCGCCTGCCATAGGGTGTCCTTGTGCAGATTAGGAAAAGGCACCCCCCTTTCTCTGGGCAGTGAAACCCCACAGGCTGCCCTCCTCGCTCCTTTGCCAAGCACCGTCTTGCACACATCTATATGCTCCCCGATTTCCCAGCTGATGTTTTCTCTTTCTCCACTTTCGGCTCATTCCTCTCAAAGAAGGCTGTTTCTAACCTACTTCTTCATAGTACTACCTCAAGCCATTTCATGGAGCCTATCTTCTTCCTCATTACGTCACTGTGGGATGTGCAGTCAACAATCAAATGAGGCCCAAAGGGAAACTGAGGCATAGAGCACCTAAGTGATACCTGGGGTCCCCAAACCTCCCCGGCAAACCTGAGATTTCGCATCCCAGCTTTTAGAGCCCTCAAAAGTTGCGTGTGTCAGACCCAACCAGTTCCTATGTTCTAAGCGGGTTTTATTTATTTTCATTTTCTTCTTGTTCTGTAAAGCAACCACAGCCACACAGGAGAGAGGAGAGTCCCAATTCTGCCGGCTGCACACAGGCTGTCTCTCTCCCCAGTGGGCTAGGAGCTCCTTCTTCCTCTTTGTCCTTTCTTCTCGACAGAGTTCAGAAGGAACAGCTGGCTGCCATCTTCAAGCTCATGAAAGACAATAAGGAGACGTTTGGCGAGATGTCCGATGGCGACGTGCAGGAGCAGCTCCGGCTATACGACATGTAGACTGCGCCCATGGGATGCACAGTGGCCATGCCTGACGCTGTCCCCACCCCTGCCCCACCCCCTTGTTCTTTCCAGACTTCTGTAGGCCTAATTTGCCCTTATAAACATAGATGCAGGCGTACATTCTATACGTACTTGCCCAGTTCTTGCAATGTGTATATTACTTTACAGGAATCAAAACTGTTTTCTCGGAGGACAAAGCCCCTGGCCCCTCTGGCTTCTGCTTGCTGGTGAGGTTCCAGCTGTTATGGGGCTCTGAGACCCTCTCCTGATCCAAATCTTTTTTTGTTTGTTTGAGATGGAGTCTCACTCTGTTGCCCAGGCTGGAGTGCAATGGCGTGATCTCAGCTCACTGCAATCTCCACCTCCCAGATTCAGGTGATTCTCCTGCCTCAACCTCCCCAGTAGCTGGGATTACAGGCATGTACCACTACGCCCAGCTAATTTTGTATTTCTAGTAGAGATGGGGTTTCACCATGTTGGCCAGGCTGGTCTCAAACTCCTGAGCTCAGGTGATCCACCCGCCTCAACCTCCCAAAGTGTTGGGATTACAGGCATGAGTCACTTTGCCCAGCCAATAACTACACTCTTATTCTGCCTTATGAGGATTTCTGGAAGCTTCTGTAATTGTAGGGAAGCAAGCTGTAGGGGAGCATTCTTCCTTTTTTTTTTTTTTTTTTTTTTTTTTTTTAGAAACAAGGTCTCATTCTGTCACCCAGGCTGGAGTGCCGTGGTGCCATCATGACTCAATGCAGCCTTGACCTCCCAGGCCCACAAAATCCTCCTGCTTCGGCATGAGTAACTGGGACTACAGGTGTGTACCACCACACTCAGCTAAAGAAAAGCGTTCTTTTCTTTTCTTTTTTGAGACAGAGTCTCGCTCTGGTGCCTGGTCACTGCTTGAACGCTTCACCTTCTGGGTTCAAGCGATTCTCCTGCCTCAGCCTTCCTAGTAGCTGGGATTACAGGCATGCGCCACCACACCCAGCAAATTTTTGTATTTTTAGTAGAGACGGAGTTTCACCATGTTGGCCAGGCTGGTCTCGAACTCCTGACCTCAGGTGAGCCACCTGCCTCGGCCTCCCAAAGTGCTAGGATTACAGGTGTGAGCCACTGTGCCCAGCCAGGAGCGCTCTTTTAGCAAAAAGTCTAATTCAGAGACTCACCTTTCATCCTGGCACTAAACAATGGTACTAGAGGTAAGATCTGCCAAGAATTTCTCTCACTTAAGCAGAATACTTACTTTAAATCTAATTAGGCAAGACTTATTTGAGTACTTGCCTAATTATATTTAATTAGAACTATGCTAGACACTGTAGACAGAAGAAATAAAACACCCCACCTGGTCCTTACCTTTCAGCAGGTTAAAGGCCTTTAGGGAAGAAAAGCCCATGTGCAGGGAAAGAGATGTCACCAGAAAGCATTCAATAAAATGCCAAAGTGATCTTACAGAACAGTGCCTGTGACACCGGAAGGGATTGTTCCGTCTTTGTGAGTGAACATACGATGATGGGGATAACTGGTCCTTCACACCATGCAGGTCCCATTTCTGATCACCCCACTGGCAGAACAATTCACAGTTCTTGAGCAAACTGAGTTAGGGAGGGTATGCTAAAGACAGAACCTATGCAAGTTCTTAGAAATAGTTTTTGTTTACTGAAATAAAGCTCAATCAACACACTACATGAAAAAAAGTGGAGCAGTGGCATTTCCATGCCTCATGCGCACCATCACGAGGTTAACTTCCCGCCATTGCCTCTTGCCTGCCAGGGGTTTTTCAGAAGCCCCTCTCTGTTCCACCCTTTTGCTTCTTTGCTGACCATTCACTCTCTGTGTCTGTTGTTGGATCCAAATATGAGTGTTTGTCTTTTGTGGTGAATGCTTTTTTCCTTCTTGAAATTGTTTTAATGTGTTTTGTCAAAAGCATTTAACCAGGTTATGATTTAAGAATTCTTTGTTCACTTGAGGTCAGGAGTTCAAGACCAGCCTGGCCAACATGGCAAAACCCTGTCTCTACTAAAAATACAAAAATTAGCCCAGCATCCCCTGAACAAATGACCATCTGGAGGAGAAGGTAACTGCATTTCATTGGGGATCTGTGATAAAAGGGAGCATCGGTGTTGGGGAGACACCTGTTCCACCTGAGTTTCCTATGAGGTCCAGGACAGGGCTTGGTGGGCACTCGGAAGCCAGTGTCTGAAGTGCTCAGCATCCTCCTCTTCCTCGGTGGTAGGTGTCTACTGCCCAGGCCCCACCCCTGGCCGTGGACACTTCATGGAAACACTGCTGGTTTGCTATGGTGTTGGGTGGCTCTTGTCTATTCCCCATAAGTGCTGGCCTCTGTTGACACCATTTCTGCCACCTCATCTGAGATTGCTCTCATCAGCTCACAGAGATTCAGTTCAGAGAATGAACCAAATCTAAGCTAAAAAGCATAAAGGAGGGCAGAAAGAAACAGCAGGGTGGGAGAAAGAGCGCACACACCGCGGGAAAGATGTCCACCTGGCAGCCACATCACAGAATCACCAGTATGTACGTCACTGCCACCAAGAACCTAGAACCACAGAGGCCTACAGAAGCCAATCCCAGTGGAACTCTCTCCGGGTGCAGGGGCTGAGAGAACCTAAAACATTCAGGTGGCCAGAGCTTCTTTCCAGAGATGGGAACCAGTCTCAAAGCCTTTGCATCTCTCCCCTGCCCTCCCTCCATCACTCTGCTGAGAACTCTGCCCCGGGCTGGCCTGCTGACATGACACGAATAGCAGTGGCCTGTCACTCATCAGTATCTGCAGTTCTGTTTACCAAAGCCTGCTTGCTAGAGACTTCTCAGGGCCTCCTTCCCTCAAAGTGTCCATTGTACCTCCATCTGGATACAATTAGCTGGCTCCCCACTTCCTGGACTGACGGTAACCACCTTTTCCAATGACCCTGAAGAAAACACACAATCTAAGCTGCTTTACGAGTAAACCTACAACTGGACAAATTTTCTATCAACCCCCAGTACCCCTCTCTGCTGTGGCTGATTTGTTACTGGTTTTCTTTTTTTTTTTTTTTCAATTTGAAAACGTAAATAATTATACTAAGACTAGATCACTCTGAGATTGTTTTATTCTAATTTATCCTAAGGACCTGCCTGTACTTAAAGCCTGATACAAAGCCCAAGTTGACCTACTGGGCAGCTCTCTGGGCCTGGAAGGAAGAGCACATGACAAGGCTTCAACAGTACAGCCTGGCTAGGTCCAGGCAGACCATGACTTCTGAAGGCAACAGCATGGTCCACATGGAATCAGGCTGCTGAAGAACAGCAGCGAGAGGCTGCCTCTGAATCACATCTGCAGGGTCACCTGGGCCTGGTGGAGGCCCATAGTCACCCATTAGGCCCCAGTATCCTATGTGGGAGTATCCATGTCTAGTCTCTACTTCTCACTGCAGGAGAGGTGGCAGATGAGGAGGTTTCCTACTTTAAAGCAGGTAGAAGTTGTTTCCTTTCTTCCCTCCTCACAGCCTGGAGGGGGAGGTTGTGCCCAGCCTGATAGCAGCTGCCTTGCCCAAGATTACATCCTGTTCTGGGGGCAGCCCACCTCCAAACCAAGTCACTGGTGGGGTACAAAGGCCTGCCTTGTCTGCCAAAAGGACAGTGCTGATGGACCATTCCAGTTCTAGAGTTCCCAATTTGGAGAGGGGCAGGGTACCAGAAATCCTTCACTCAGGCTATAGCAGGGCCTCCAGTTACAAGTAACTTGAGTCCCACCCAGCCAAACATGCCTTTCCGGGTCTAGTGCTGGGTTGCAGAACAGGAAACCTGGCAAATTCCTATTGCCACAGATATTTTTTACTATTATTATTGTCACCTTATTTTTCTATTGGTGGAAACCCTCTAGGGCTTCCACCAGATTCTCCACCTTTATGCTATCATTTTTATCAGTTTTGGTTTTATTGTTTCAGTGCTGCTTCTTGCTAACGGTAGCAGCCAATATACATCATCTCTGGCGACAGATCACGCCATAGAAAATACTGTCGTTTTCCTCATTTTTCTTAACGCCACAGAGTCAGCTGGGCTGTAGTACCAGCCCGGATGTACCAGTTTACTCAGCCATTCCCCCTCTCATGGACATCTGCATGGTTTCCAGTCTTGCAAATTTATATAGTGCCGCTACAAATAAAAGCTGGCGTGTATGCTGTTTCATGTTTGTGTAAGTTTACTTTCAGAGTAGATTCTACAGGTGGATTGCGGGTCAAAGGTAAATTTGCACTCCCTCCCAGCAATGCAGGGCAGATCAAGTTCCTGTATTGTCCTTAACAGTGTACTTTGTTAAACTTTTGGATTTTTGACAATCTAATGGATCAGAAGCCTTAGCTCAATGAAGTTTTGTTTCTTTTCTTTTTTTTTTTTTTTGAGACAGAGTCTTGCTCTGTCGCCCAGGCTGGAGTGCAGTGGCCGGATCTCAGCTCACTGCAAGCTCCGCCTCCCGGGTTCCCGCCATTCTCCTGCTTCAGCCTCCGGAGTAGCTGGGTCTACAGGCGCCGGCCACCTCGCCCGGCTAATTTCTTGTATTTTTAGTAGAGACGGGGTTTCACTGTGTTAGCCAGGATGGTCTCGATCTGCTGACCTCGTGATCCGCCCGCCTCGGCCTCCCAAAGTGCTGGGATTACAGGCGTGAGCCACCGCGCCCGGCCTCAGTGAGGTGTTCGTTTGCATTCTTCTGATTATGAAAAAGGCTGAGCGCCCACTTAAATGTTTAGGGGCCCCTTGCATTTTTTTTCCTGTAAACTGTCCACTCATGTCTTGTCCCATTAAATACCATCCATCTAATCTCCGCTTTAGCTCACTGAGTTGCGCATATTTCTGACGATCTTGGCGGTAATCTGGGCTCAGCGCGGTAGTTCTCCAACTCTGAGGCTGCACGGGGAGGGAGTGCTTTGACGAAGGTAACGAAAGAGAATCTGAGTCATTCCAGGGAAAGCCTACTAAAATCAGGAGGCTTTGTGAGAGCCAAAATACTAACTTTCAAAAAAACAAAAACACTCCCAAACTTCACCGGCAGCAGCTTTACTTACGTGTTATTTTATCTACGGTGCCCATTTTATCTACCGTGGGGACCACCACATGGAGAAAACCACCCACCCGCGAAGTGAACCAATCACAGCCATAGCGCCGGTGTCGCTCTGCGGCATTTCAGTGGTTCAAGCACCTGCCAATCTGCCGCGAAGCCAAAGGCCTTGATTTGTGGCCATTGGGTATCGCATCCTTCCGTCTTCCCCACCTCAATCCCACCTCACGCGGAGGGTGGAAAGCCCCGGATGTCCGGCCACACCCAAGGCCGCGTTTCCTCAGTGATTGACAAGGGCCATCGTCCAATGAGGAATGCGGCGCGGCCCGGGCGGCCCTGCAGTAGGCACGCGCCTGGCGCCTCAGCCGTAGAAGTGGTCGGGCGTTTGTGGCCCAGCCTATGCTAAGGTCGGCTTGCTGGGGTTCCTCACGGCCGGGTGAGCGACCCCCGGGCTGCCTGGGAGCCGGAACCGAGCCGAGCCGAGCACAGGTGGACTGGCCGGCAGCTGCCGCTGCTCTGCTCTAGCCGAGAGATTCGCGCCTGCAGCGAATCCCCGGCCGCGTCGAGCTGTGGCCTGGCGTGCGGTGCCTGCCCGAGGCTGGCTCCTGAGTGCCACTCGCGGGACAGGGCCCCGCGTCCCGCATTCGCAAGGTGGGACTAGGGGAGGGTTTTTGTTTTTTTTTCTTTCCCTGCCTCAGGTTTCTTAGTACAAATAACACAGGAGGACCCCACCCCATACAGACGGCAGCCGGGTGGGGGGGGGGGTCGCTCCAGTCCTCCTGTCCTCACGTTGGCAGACAGAAACATCTACTCCTTAGCCTTTGTAGGGGCCTGGACACCTTTGGGAGCCTGAGCTGGAACTGAAGCTGGAGCTGCAGCCCGGGCCTTGGTTTGATCCTTGGCCTCGGCCTTTGGCCCGCACAGCCTGAGCCCCTAGGCAAGGCGGGCGCGAGCACGCTTCCCAAGCTTGGAGTGGGCAGTGTTGTGCTTCTTGGCAAAGCGCATGTTCCTCAGGAGCTTGGGGTCCACCCCCCTTAAGAGATTCGTATCTTTGTGATCTGGGTTTCTTGATAACCATTTCTGTGCCATTTTCGGCACTGGTTGGGTGTGGTTGTGGTTCTTAGACTTGGCCATGTTTGCATCTTAAGCGGCGGCTCCCAAAGCGCCTAGAACTGGGAGCTCTTTTTTTTTTTTTTTTTTTTTTTTTTTGAGACGACGTTGTCTCCCTCTGTCGCCCGGGTTGGAGTGCAGTGGTGCGATCTCGGCTCACTGCAACCTCTGCCAGCGGGTTAAAGCGATTCTTCTACCTCAGCCTCCAGAGTGGCTGGGACTACAGGCGTTCGCCACCACGCCCTGCTAATTTTTGTATTTTTGGTAGAGACAGGGTTTCACCATGTTGGCCAGGCGGGTCTCGAACATCTGACCTCAAGTGATCCGCCAGCCTTGGCCTCCCAAAGTGCTGGGATTACAGGCGTGAGCCACCGTGCCCGGCCTGGGGGAGCATTTCATGAGCTCCGCAAACGGGCTTTGGGCACCAAGCTGGGCCCCGGAATACAAAGATGAGGTGAAACTAGTCCCTGCCCTCTAAGACACCCGTGTCTCCACCTTCCTCCCCCTGACGCTCCCAGGCTTGCCCTCGAGCAGATTCGGAGGGTGGCCCAGGGTTTCAGGGGGTTTCAGATGGTGGTACTGCAGCTGGACCCAAGACACACAGACACACAGACAGACACACACGCACACACACACGCACCCCTTGCTTTTCACATTCCCTATTGTCCCAGGCCTAAGGTAAAAGCCAGCAGTTCTGTACACGCCCAGCTTCACATCTTCAGGTGGGCTGGCAGTCACACCTTCCCTCACCTGTGCTTGCCCTTTCAAGTCCTGCTGCAGGCACCTCAGCTGGGCTTTACCAGAGCAGGCTGAGTACAGGCTGAGTGCCTGTGAAATGGGTTGGACTTACCATTCGGCCAAATGATCACATTGTTTCCTTTTCTCCACCCAGTTGTGGCCCCCTGCAGGCTCCACATCCCAGGGGGTGGCCCCACCAAACTGGAATCTTTGGTCCTGATGGTGGCCTGGGTCCTCTACAGGTGAAAATTCCTCAGACCAGAGTTGCTGAACTGTGTTAAATAACTCAGTCTGCAATCAGGGTTTTTGAAAATCTCCCTTTTCTCATTCCTTTAAGTACTTTAATTACTTTGTGGCTCTCGCTAAGATGGGACAGGCTATGCTCACAGACTGTAGACACTCATTTCCTTCAATGGTTCACATTCACCTCGGGACTGCCATAGGTGGTGTCTTTGGTTCTCTTTGTACTCAGCTTCAATGATACTGCAAGTTAAATTTCAGAAGAGGAGGCAGCTGGCAAGGGGAATAAAATTAAGAAAATTGTTCCAGGAAGAAAAGATTCAATGAAAGAAATGGGAGAAAGGGGGCAAAGCACAGAGGATTCAGATTTGAATATTGAATGGTGTGAATTGGCCCATTTACTCTCAGACATTTATTGAGCCTGTCTTCATGCAAAACACTATGGTAAGTGACATAATGCAGAACGAACTCGACTTGGTTTCTACTTGCAAGGCAAGGTGACAGGAAGGTTGGATAACTTTTTGGAGTGCATGCCAAGTGCCCTGCAGAGCGCTGTGCTGTGTGCCTTGCAAATAAATGTTCTCTCATTAATCTTCACTCCTCTATAAAGGCTGTAACATTCTTTTACAGATGAAGAAAACAAAACTCTAAACATTGAATAAGAATAAAGGAGCAAAAGATCTAAACAGACATTTTCCCAGAAAAGATATACAAATAGCCTATAAGCACATGAAAAGATGCTCAACATGTCAATCAAATGCAAATCAAAAACTGCAACAATGAGACACCACTTTACGTCGTGAGGATGGCTGTAATAAAAAAGACAGATAATAACAAGTGGTGGAGAAGTGGAGGAATTGGAACCCTCACACTCTTCATGGAAATGTAAAATGGTGCAGCTGCTTTGGAAAACTGGCAGTTTATCCCAATATTAAAGTGATACCAAATGATGCAGCAATTCCATTCTTAGGTGTATACACAAAAGAATATATATGTACTCTTAGGCGTATACCTATGAAAACATTGTACATGGGTGCTTAGAGCAGCATTATTCATGATTTGCCAAAAAGAGGAAATAATAGCTAAAAGATGGCTGGGTTCAGTGGTTCACGCCTGTCATCCCAGCACTTTGGGAGGCCAAGGTGGGCAGATCACCTGAGGTTAGGAGTTCAAGACCAGCCTGGCCAACGTGATGAAACTCCTCTGCTAAAAAAAAAAAAAAATACAAAAACAAAACCCAAAATAACAGCAACAAAAAACTAGCCAGGCGTGATAGTGTGCCTGTAATCCCAGCTACTGCAGAGACTAAAGCAGGAGAATCACTTGAACCCAGTAGGCAGAGGTTGCAGTGAGCCAAAATTGTGCCACTGCACTCCAACCTGGGTGACAGATGGAGACTCTGTCTCAAAAAATAAAAATAAAAAATAAAAGGTGGAAAGAACATCCATCAACTGGATGCATGGATAAACAAAATGTGATCTATCCACATCATGGAATATTCAACAGTAATAAGGAATGAAGTACTGATACATTCTGTAACATGGATGAACCTAGAAAACATCATGCTGAGTGACAGAAGTCAGACACAAACACCACATAGTGTATGATTCCATATACATGAAATGTCCAGAATAGCCAAATCTATAGAGACAGAAAGTAGATGTATGGTTGCCAGAGGCTGGGGGTGGGGTGGAGGGAAGAGAAGTGCCCGCTAATGGGTACAGGGATAAAAACCCAAAATGTTCTAAAATGATTAGAGTGATGGTTGCACAACTCTGAATGGACAAAAAGCCACTGAATTATATGCTTTAAATAGATTAATTGTATGGTATATGAATTATATCTCAATAAAGCATGTATTTACCTATGTATATACATACATATAGCATTGAAGATAAAAGATCCCAGTCAGCATGGCACCATAAGCACATATTGTGGTCTCTCCTTGGGACTTTTTGTTTTGAAACAGAATCTCGCTTTGACACCCAGGCTGGACTGCAGTGGTGCAATCTCCCCTCACTGCAACCTCTACCTCCTAGGTTCAAGCGATTCTCCTGCCTCAGTCTCCTGGGTAGCTGGGATTACAGACACGCACCACCACACCAGGCTAATTTTTGTATTTTTTGTAGAGACAGGGTTTCACCGTGTTGGCCAGGCTGGTCTCAAACTCCTGACCTCAAATGATCCTTTCACCTTCACATCCCAAAGTGCTAGGATTACAGGCATGAGTCATCGCACCCAGCCCCCTTTGGCCTCTTGAGAGGAATTTTATTTATTTTTTCATCTGTAACCATGAGAGAAAAGAAGGTATAATGATAACAACCAATGTTTATTGTTTGCTGTGTGTCTGGCTCTGGGATAAAAACTTTATGTTCTTTTTTTTTTTTTTAGATGAAGTGTCTGTCGCCCAGGCTGGAGTGCAGTGGTGCAATCTTGGCTCACTGCAACCTCTGCCTTCCAGGATTCAAACAGTTCTCGTGCATCATCCTCCCGAGTAGCTGGGATTACAGGCATGCCTGGCTAATTTTTGTATTTTTAGTAGAAACAGGGTTTCACCATGTTGGCCAGGCTGGTCTTGAACTTCAGACCTCAAGTGATCTGTCCGCCTCGACCTCCCAAGTGCTGGGATTACAGGCGTAAGCCACAGCGCCCGGCTTAGAACTTTATGTTCTATGTGATTTAGTTCTTGTGAGAAACATGATATGTGGCAGGTTGAGTCCCCAGGAAGCCAACTGAGATGGAGGTCGGCATGTAAGACGTTTGTTGGGGTGCTCCCAGGCCAAGACCTGCAGGAGGAGGAGGAAAGGGAGAGGACTCAGCGCAGGGAGGAGGGAGAGCTGTGATGCAGTAGAGGCTGAGCAGACACTGTGGGGAGTCATTTTGAAACTACTCTCTCCACTGAAGTAGCACCCCCACCCCCCATAGATGCTGACAGTGGAGACTTTTTGACAGCAGCACTCCCAGAAATGGGGGAAAGATCCTTAAAGATCCTTCATTCCTAATGAGAGTTATGGGTGGCACAGCAAAGTATCCACTATGATTATTAGTGTTAGCATCTTTTTTTTTTTTTTTTTTTTTTTTTTTTTTTTTTTGGTAAGCAGGACCTTGCTCTACTGCCCAGGCTGCAGTGCAGTGGCACCATCACAGCTCACTGCAGCCTCAATCTCCTTGGCTCAAGTGATTCTCCCACCTCGGCCTCCCAAAATGCTGCGATTACAGTTATGAACCACCACACCTGACCTCTGCATTTTACAGGTAAGAAAATCCAAGCATAGAGAAGCTAAGTAACTAGCCCAACTTAGTGAATAAGAAGCAGGAGGCATTCAAATCCACTCTGCGTGGTGCAGAACTGGGGGCTGTTAGCTTTGAGGCTGTGCTGCTTCCACCCTGAGGAGTCCTTGAGAGGCATGAAGAAGGGAACCCCTGTCCAGGCATACCGAAGAGGACTGCCCCCTCTAGGGGGGCTGCACAGCTGGGAGTGAGGGATCCCTGGAGCACAGACCTGTTGGGACAACTGCCTACTTGCTAGAGGTATCAGGCCAGTGGATCCTACACAACCCACAAGGCTTTGGATCTGCCAAAAAGCAAGCAGCCCTCATCTTACCCTCAGCGAGATAAACCAGACACAAGAGGACAGATATCCTATGATTCCACTCATACAAGGTATCTAGATTGGACAAATTCATACAGACAGAAAGTTAAAGGGTAATTGTCAGGGGTTGAGAGGAGGGGAAACTGGAGAGTTATTATCTTTTTTTTTTTTTTTTAGACACAGTCTTGCTCTGTTGTCCAGGCTGGAGTGCAGTGGTGTGATCTCGGTTCACTGCAATCCCCGCCTCCCAGGTTCAAGCCATTCTCGTGCCTCAAGCTCCAGAGTAGCTGGGATTACAGGCACGTGCCGCCACACTTGGCTAATTTTTGTATTTTTAGTAGAGATGGGGTTTCACCATGTTGGCCAGGCTGGCCTCAAATTCCTGACCTCAAGTGATACATCCACCTCGGCCTCCCAAAGTGCTGGGATTATAGGCATGAGCCACTGCACCTGGCGTGGATAGTTGTTGTCTAATGGCTAAAGAGTTTCAGTTGGGGAAGATGAAAAAGTTCTGGGGATGGATGGTGGCGATGGTTGCACAACAATGTGAATGTATGTTATCCACTGAAGGAGTTAAGGATGATCAACCTGAAAATACGCAGACTGGGGCCAGGTGCAGTGGCTCATGCCTGTAATCCCAAGAGTTTGGGAGGCTGAAGCGGTAGGATTACTTGAGCCCAGGAATTCAAAACCAGCCTGGGCAATAGAGGGACCTCAACTCTACAAAAAAAAAAATTTTTTTTTTTTTAATTAACTGAGCGTGGTGGCACGTGCTTGTAGTCTCAGCTACCTGGGAAGGCTGAAGTGGAAGGATTGCTTGAGCCCAGGAGGACACAGCTGCAGTAAGCCGTGACCAGCTACACTCCAGCTTGAGTGGCAGAGCGAGACCCTGTCTCAAAAAAGAAAAATGTTGGTCCGGCGCTGTGGCTCACGCCTGTAATCCCAACACTATGGGAGGCCCAGGCGGGTGGATCACGAGGTCAGGAGATCGAGACCATCCTGGCTAACATGGTGAAACCCCGTCTCTACTAAAAAAAAAAAAAAAAAATGCGGCCGGGCGCGGTGGCTCAAGCCTGTAATCCCAGCACTTTGGGAGGCCGAGACGGGCGGATCACGAGGCCAGGAGATCGAGAGACGATCCCGGCTAACACGGTGAAACCCCGTCTCTACTAAAAAATACAAAAAACTAGCCGGGCGAGGTGGCGGGCGCCTGTAGTCCCAGCTACTCGGGAGGCTGAGGCAGGAGAACGGCGTAAACCCGGGAGGCGGAACTTGCAGTGAGCTGAGATCCGGCCACTGCACTCCAGCCTGGGTGACAGAGCAAGACTCCGTCTCAAAAAAAAAAAAAAAATGCAAAATATTAGCCGGGCGTGGAGGCGGGTGCCTGTAGTCCCAGCTACTTGGGAGCCTGAGGCAGGAGAATGGTGTGAACCTGGAAGGCGGAGCTTGCAGTGAGCCGAGATCACGCCACTGCACTCCAGCCTGGGCGACTAAGCAAGACTCCGTCTCAAAAAAAAAAAAAAAAAAAATGCAGATTTAGTAAACTGATTATTTCAGATTGAAGGCATTTGAGAAACTGCGGTTGCAGTTCATCACAGCAGAAAAAAAATTATACACACACAAAAATGTCTAGGTTTTGTTTACCTGGGTATTTTATTTTCTTTTTTTTTTTTTTTTTTTTTTTTTTTTTTTTTTTTTGAGACGGAGTCTCGCTCTGTCGCCCAGGCTGGAGTGCAGTGGCCGGATCTCAGCTCACTGCAAGCTCCGCCTCCCGGGTTCGGGCCATTCTCCTGTCTCAGCCTCCTGAGTAGCTGGGACTACAGGCGCCCGCCACCTCGCCCGGCTAGTTTTTCGTATTTTTTAGTAGAGACGGGGTTTCACCGTGTTAGCCAGGATGGTCTCGATCTCCTGACCTAGTGATCCGCCCGTCTCGGCCTCCCAAAGTGCTGGGATTACAGGCTTGAGCCACCGCGCCTGGCCTTTTATTTTCTATTTTAAATTGCAAAGAAAGAAAAGAACATAGCAAAGGGTATGAAAATTCATCAAAGCAAATGGCCAATAAATATGAAAAAAGATTCTCAACCTCAGTAATCAGACAAATGCAAATGAAAGCAATAATCTTTTTTAAAATTTTTAAATCATCAGAGCAGCAAAATATTGAAAGGTTGATAATGTCATATTTTGTTAAGGGTATAGGAAAAGCCATATTACAATCTGCTAATGGTAATATAATTATTAAAATTGTATCAAATAACTTTAATAAATGGTCATGTAATTTTATATAATTTATTAAAATTTAAATAAGATATGCTATGATGCAATAATCCTACCTATATCTGCCCTAGAGAAATATTTTGGAGTCCATGGAAATATGTCCAAGGATGTTCACAACAGCATCTGTGTGATAAGAAAAATTAGGAACAGCCTAACATACAGGCTATTATGCAGCAGTGAGCAGCAGTTAGCAGCAGTTAAAAGGGATGAACCCATGCTACCTACCTACAAGGAAAGATCCTTAAGACACATGGTTGGCCAGGTGCGGTGGCTCACCTCTGTAATCCCAGCACTTTGGGAGGCCGAGGTAGGCGGATGACGAGGTCAGGAGTTTGAGACCAGCCTGGCTAACATGGTGAAACCCCATCTCTACTAAAAATACAAAAATTAGCTGGGTGTGTTGGCGGGTGACTGTAAGTCCAGCTACTCAGGAGGCTGAGGCAGGAGAATCTCTTGAACCCAGGAGACGGAGGTTGCAGTGAGCCAAGGTCCCCAGCCTGGGTGACAGAGCAAGACTCTGTCTCAAAAAAAAAGGAAATAAGATAATCTAAATTGCAGTCTTGGTGGAGTGCAGTGGCTGACGCCTATGGCAGAAGGATCACTTGAGTGGAGGAGTTCGAGACCAGCCTGGGCAATGAAGTCTACAAAAAATAAACAATTTAGCTGGACGTTGTGGTGCTGCTGTAGTTCCAGCTATTTGGGAGGCTGAGGGGGAAGGATTGTTTGAGCCCAAGAGTTTGACGCTGCAGTGAGCTATGATTAAGCCATTGCACTCCAACCTGGGTGACAGAGGAGACACTGTTTCTAAAATAAGAGCATTTTTAAAAAACAAAATCACCATATAATTGTCACCCTTAATACATGTAATAATTCCTTAATGTCATTTATTATCTGGTTATTGAAATTGGTTGGTTTAGGGCGCAGTGGCTTGTACCTGTAATCCAGCACTTGAGCTCAGGAGTTCGAGACCAGCCTGGGCAGCATGGTGAAACCGCGCCTCTACTAAAAATACAAAAATTAGCCAGGTATAGTGGTGCGTGCCTATAGTCCCAGCTACTTGGGAGGCTGGGGCAAAAGCATCGCTTGAACTTGGGAGGCAGAGGTTGCAGTAAGCCAAGATTGCACCACTACACTCCAGCCTGGGTGACAGAGTGAGACTCTGTCTGAAAAAAAAATTTTTTTAAATAAGAAATTGGTCGGTTTATTCAAATCAGAATCCAAACAAGAGTCACCCATTGCAATTAGTTGTGCCTCCAAGTCTCTTTTATTCACAACGGTCTTCTCGTCTTTTTTTTTTTTTTTTTTTTGAGACGGAGTTTCGCTCTTGGTGCCCAGACTGGAGTGCAATGGCACAATCTCAGCTCACTGCAAAGTTCACCTCCTGGGTTCAAGCAATTCTCCTGCCTTGGCCTCCTGAGTAGCTGGGATTACAGGCATGTACCACCACACCTGGCTAATTTTTGTATTTTTAGTAGAGACGGGTTTTCACCATGTTGGCCAGGCTGGTCTTGAACTCCTGACCTCAGGTGATCCACCCACCTCAGCCTCCCAAGTGCTGGGATTACAGGCGTAAGCCACCACGCCCAGCCTCCTTTGTTAATTTTTTTTTAGTTTGAAATAAGACTTACAGAAAAGTTGCAAGGTTAATACAACAGACTCCCATATGCCCTTTATCCAGATTCCCCAGTTGTTAGCATTTTACCACATTTGTTTAATTATTTTTCTCTCATATATAGGCATACATACATATATCATTTTAGCCACTTGAGAATGAATCGCAACAGTGTCCCTTTCCTCTAAATATTGGAGTAAAGAACAGAACATACTGTTAAATAGTCATGAGCAATGATCAATATTAGGAAACATATTCATACAATTCTATTATTTAATCTATGAGTTATTCATACTTTGCCAGTTGACCAACAATGTCCTTAATTTAAAAAAAAAAGTCTGTTCCAGGACCTAATCCATGATTAAACACTGCATTTATCTCTGTGTCTTTAGTTTCACTTACTCTGGAACAGCTCCTCAGTCTCTGTCTTTCATGACCTTGACATTTCCTAAGAGTACAGGCCAGTTATTTAATAGATTCTGTGAACTTGGAACAAATTTGTCTTTGATAATTTCTTGCTCTCTGTCATAACAGGATGCCCCACACCCATGTACATTTCCTGGTCCTGATTCTCAACGACCATTTCTTGAATGGGAAAGAAATGGGACCTGAGGCCAGGCAAGGTAACTCACACCTGTAATCCCAGAACTTCGGGAGACTGAGGCGGGCAGATCACCTGAGGTCAGGAGTTTGAGACCAGCTTGGCCAACATGATGAAACCCTGTCTCTACTAAAAATACAAAAACTAGCCAGGCACAGTGGTGAGTACCTGTCATCCCAGTCACTCAGGAGGCTGAGGCAGGAGAATCACTTGAACCTGGGAGGTGGAGGCTGCAATGAACCGAGATCACACCACTGCACTCCAGCCTGGGCCATAGTGCAAGACTCCATCTCAAAAAAAAAAAAAAGGGACCTAAATCCTGATGATAGAGCTATTGATTGGGGTGAGATGCAAGTGGGGACTGGGGTTGCAACCAGCTGAGCATCCCAGGACTGCCTCTCCTCCAGCCCTGGAGACTCCTCATTCTGGGGAATGGCAGCTTCATGCTGGTCTCTGTGGATGAGTTTCTCAGATGCCTGGGTGACACCAAGGTAGAGCGGGGAACCTGCAGACCTCGTCCCCTGCATAGTTCTGGGTGTGGCTCATCCAGGATAACCCTCGAATTTCCTCGTACCCGTTTTTTTTATGACAGATTTTATTGCATTTTAGGGCTTGAGAGGTTTACTTGATTTTTCTTATCTAATACTGTAACCACCAGCAGGGCAAACACAAAATTGGGGCATCCACATGCTGTCAAGGAGGTGTCAAAATATGTGATAAACATAGAGTAACCCAGCAAAACAACTCAGACTATAATTACACAGTGAACGCACCCTGCTGCAGAGGACTTGCTCTGTCCCAGGCGGTACGGGTGGCTGCTCATCCATGGAGACGATTGTTCTTGGCAGGTCCTTCCTGCGGGGATGGATGCAGGGCAGAGGGTTACTGACTCACAGAGAATGGCTGCACTCACTGGCAAAATCCTCTCTCTGATTTTTGTGAATGTTCTCACAGAAGAAATTCCTAAGTGATCTGCAGTCTCAGGGCTAGATTCCTACCACTACGCAATTCCTGGGCCACAGCTCCCAAGGAAACAGGGAGTCTGCAGGAACAGGTCAATAACTTACTGTTGCACCTCTGGTTTCTGAGTGTTCCAAACAGAAGGGTAGCAGAAAGTGCTGCAGGGCTGTTCGGGAAGAGGGCCTCAGGACAGAACTGCCAGTGTCAGAGAAGAGGCGGACTGGGGACATCAAAGGAGAGGGGAAAATGTATCCAGACAGGAATCTGAGTGCAGTTGTTTTCTTGAGAAGTCTCACCTCACTGAGACCTCACCTGAACATGAAACCATTTTCTTTTTCTTTCTTTTTTTATTTTTGAGATGGGGTCTGGCTGTTGCCCAGGCTGGAGTGCAGTGGGGTGATCTTGACTCACTGCAACCTCTGCCTCCTGGGCTTAAGCCATCCTCCCATCTCAGCCTCCCGAGTACCTGTAGTAAGGCACACACCATCATGCCCGGCTAATTTTTGTATTTGTAGAGATGGGGTTTTGGCCGGGCATGGGGGCCCACCCCTGTAATCCCAGCACTTTGGGAGGCTGAGGTGGGCAGATCACTTCAGGTCAGGAGTTCAAGGTCAACCTGTCCAATGTGGTGAAATCCCATCTCTACTAAACATATAAAAATTAGCCAGGCATGATGGTGGGCACCTGTAATCTCAGCTACTCAGGAAACTGAGGCAGGAGAATCGCTGGAACCCAGGAGGTAGAGGTTGCAGTGAGCCAAGATCACGCTACTGTACTCCAGCCTAGGCGTCGGACTGAGACGCTGTCTCAAAAAAGAAAACAAAAAACAAGAGATGGTGTTTTGCCATGTTTCCCAAGCTTGTCTTGAACTCCTGTGCTCAAGCAATCTGCCTTCTTTGGCCTCTCAAAGTGCTGGGATTCCAGGCATGAGCCATGGTACCCAGCCCATTTTCTATTTTCTAATCACTGCTTCCAATCACTCTATGCCAACTCCCTTCAGTCCTTTAGCAATATCTTGGGCAGATTCATCACTTTAGCCTGGTAAAGCTCAGACCAGCCCTGTTTCAAGCCCCACTCACATATCTGGTTCACAGTGCTTCACCTCCTCTTCCCAGCACAAGCTGGGCACTCACACTGCTTGCTGGGAGAATGAGGAGATTGGGGAGTGGGCCTGGTCCAGTTCTGTGATACCTGCTGCCTCCTCTCTTTACAAGGCCTCGCTTCCTAACTGCCCTGGTGTAGAGAGCAGGAAATGGAAGTGGTCAGGACACGGAAGAAGGCAGCAGAGGTGTCTTAATGTAGCTGGCTATAGGTCCAAGGTGAGGAGGCCCCAGGTCCAGATGGACTTGGTTCCATCTATTACTGCTGGCCTCTGTGGATAGGGTGGGCTCTGCATAGATGGTATCCCCTCTTTAACAAAGCCCTGCTCAGAAAACCCAGCCTAGTCTTCCCTGGCCCCATCAGGAAATCTACTTTCCAATCTCCAGAGGGGGGTCCTATTATTTGTTGCAGAGGCCACCTGGACAGCATGTGAGCTCTGCCCTTCCTCTCAACTTTGTGCTTCTTCCTATGGAGACGTTGAGGCTTTTCTGCACCTTCCAAAGGTCATGGGAGATGGCCTGGGGGTGCCCCCTTCTTGTTCCTCAACTCAGACAAGGTTTTCGAACCCTGCCAGCACGGGCCGCGCTCGTGGATAGGTAGACTGCCTTCAGCAATCACAGCACTGTCAATGCTTGATTCCATTTCTAAATCTGTTTCCCAGGCTGGTCTGGAACTCCTAAATCTGGGCCACAGGCATAAAAGAAGCTGCTTGTAATTAGTTTGCTTCTTTCCATAGACCTGTTTGTTGAAATGGAGTATTCTTCTGGCAAATCATCACATAGAAAACGCGGTGGGTACAAAGGGCCCAGATGGAAAGCCTGAAGAAAAAAACAAACTCTTTTTTGGTCTGATTTGGGTAGAAATGATATTCTGAAGCAGAATATCAGTTGCAAAGAGATCATTATCCTCACTCCCTAAGTAAATATCCAGGGGACAGACATTCTTTTTTTTTTTTTTTTGAGACAGAGTCTCGCTCTCTCGCCCAGGCTGGAGTGCAGTGGCCGGATCTCAGCTCACTGCAAGCTCCGCCTCCCGGGTTCACGCCATTCTCCTGCCTCAGCCTCCCGAATAGCTGGGACTACAGGCACCCGCCACCTCGCCCGGCTAGTTTTTTGTATTTTTTAGTAGAGACGGGGTTTCACCGGGTTAGCCAGGATGGTCTCGATCTCCTGACCTTGTGATCCACCCGTCTCGGCCTCCCAAAGTGCTGGGATTACAGGCTTGAGCCACCGCGCCCGGCGACATTTTCAACAGAACAAAAATCAATGATAATTATAGTTTGTGGCCTTTGAAGCAAAATAAAATGAGACCTATCAAGACACACCAAATCATTTACACCCCTTTTAAAACCAGTAAGAAGGCTAGTATGTCCAGGACAATAGCAAACTAGGGGCCTCAAAACACGTTTTTGGTCAGGCACAGTGGCTCACGCCTGTAATCCCAGCACTTTGGGAGGCCGAGGTGGGCAGATCACCTGAGGTCAGGAGTTCAAGGCCAGCCTGGGCAACATGGTGAAACCCCGTCTCTACTAAAAATACAAAAATTAGCCAGGCATAGTGGCAGATGCCTATAGTCACAGCTGCTCGTGAGGCTGAGGCAGGAGAATCACTTGAACCCAGGAGGCGGAGTTTGCAGTGAGCCGAGATTGCGCCACTGTACTCCAGCCTGGGCAATAGAGTGAGACTCCATTTCAAAAAAAAAAAGAAAACAAATCTGGTTGTTTAAGAGTCTGGGACCTCCCCCTTCTCTCTCTCTCTTACTCTTGCTTTCTCCTTGTGATGCGCCTGTTTCCCTTCGCCTTATGCCATGACTGTAAGCCACCTGAGGGGCTCATCAGAAGCAGATGCTGGCACCAAGCTTCCTATACAGAATCCAGAACCATGAGCAAATTAAGCCTTTTTTCTTTATACATTACCCAGCCTTTATAAATTTCTCATGGCTTACTTCCTCCTTTTACCTGGTCACTTCCTCAGAGAGGCCTTCCCTAACCACAGCTCTTACTCCATGCTTCATTTTTCTTATTTGTTTGTTTATTTATTGAGACAGAGTCCCATTCTCTCGCCCAGGCTGGAGTGCAATGGTTTGATCATAGCTCACTGCAGCCTCCAACTCCTCAGCTCAAGCAATCCTCCTGCCTCAGCCTCCCCAGCAACAGGCACCACAGGCATGAGCCACCACACCCAACCCATTTTTAAAATTTTATGCACAGATAGGGTCTTACTATGTTGTCCAGGCTAGTCTCAAACTCCTGGACTCAAGTGATCTTTCTGCCTCCACCTCCCAAAGTGCTGGGATTACAGTCACGAGCCTTGGTGCCCTGCCACACATTTTTCTTCAGAGCATGGATTATTATCTGTCTAATTGATTCTCCACTGTCTCTGTTCTAGGAGCTTACCTCAATGAAGGCAGGACTGCTATATTTTGTTCATCGCTATGTCCACGGCACCAATAGTGCCTGGTGTTGGAGAAATAATCATTAAAAATAAGTCTCCTGCTACTCCAGAAAACTGCTCCACAAAGGCGCCTTTAGCACACAGCTAGTATTATTGCTACTACCTTTTAATGTGGAGCGCTTCACAAATGTGCCTGTCATCCTTGTACAGGGGTCATGCTAATTTTCTCTGTGTGGTTCCAATTTTAGTATATCTGCTGCCAAAGCAGGCACAGCACAGGTTATTAATATTGCAGGCTAAGTACAATGTGGCCATTAATTTTCAACCCTTCCTCTCTGGGGACTGGTGGCCAGGGTAGAGTTTTCCTGCTAGAATCTCATCCTCTGCCTTTCGTGTGCTGATGCCCCGTGTTACTCCGTGAGCCTCACTGGCCAGGTAGGGAACACTGGATAGGGAACCTTCCAGTACCTGAGCTGGCCAAGTGCCCCTCCTCTGTGTCTCTACTGGCCCCGTGTGTTTTCTGTCACTCATTGATACAACAGTTTACAGTACTTACCCCAGGAGTTAGTATATAGTAAACTCTTAGGAAATGTGAACTGAATTAATTCACAAGCAAAACCTTTGAGTTCGTGTCACATTTCTTTTAGATTGCACCCATTACCACAATACTGGGCTGTGGTGTAGGCCTCCCTTGCTATCAAACTCATTCTTCTAAAAGGAGAGTACATGGGAAGGTAGAAGGACTTCCCATGTCCCAGGAAATGGTTGGCTATAATCTTAGAAAATGAACTAGGGCCCGGGCATGGTGGCTCACGCCCGTAATCCCAGCACTTTGGGAGGCCAAGGTGGGCAGATCACCTGAGGTCAGGAGTTTGAGACCAGCCTGGCCAACATGGGAAACCACTTCTCTACTGAAAATACAAAAATTGGCTGGGCGTGGTGGCGCACGCCTGTAATCCCAGCTGTTTGGGAGGCTGAGACAGGAGAATTGCTTGAACTCGAGAGGCAATGGTTGCAGTGAGCCAAGATGGCACCACTGCACTCCAACATGGGCAACAGAGCGAGACTTCCATCTCAAAAAAAAGAAAATGAGGCCAAGCGTGGTGGCTCATGCCTGTAATCCCAGCACTTTGGGAGGCCGAGGTGGGCGGATCACCTGAGGTTAGGAGTTCAAGACCAGCCTGGCCAACATGGTGAAATCCCACCTCTATTAAAAATACGAAAATTAGCCAGGCATGGTGGCGCATGCCTATAGTCCCAACTACTTGGGAGGCTGAGGCAGAAGAATCGCTTGAACCCGGAAAGTGGAGGTTGCAGTGAGGTGAAATCGCGCCACCGCACTCCAGCTTGGGCAACAGAGCAAGACTCCGCCTCAAAAAAAAAAGAAAATGAACTAGGGTTCTTTGGTCATTATTAGAGCCTTAGGAGAACAAGAAATATGGCAATTGTATTCAGAGACCAAAGAAATGTTGTCAAACAAGTCTATTAGGGCCTGTCTGACTTTTTCAGCTACCTGAAAGACCAGCTGCTGCAGCCCAAAGGGACTTAAATCAGCCACCCAGCCCAGGTTCAGTCTTCCAAGTCAGCCACACCCGACGATCACGACCATCCAGGAGGTAGAACGGTCTGTAAGGAGGAAATACCAGAAAGCTCACTTAATATTGAATCCTTGCCTAGGGCACCTTAATTATCTACTCCTTTATTAAACAACAGAGTTGCAAATTAACATCTTTTCTGTTTTTACCAGTTGGCATTATTTTTGCCTTTGTGTTACTATGCAAATATTTTAAGAAATAGATATGCCTGTTGAGCCTGTTACAAGGACAAATATTGCAGTTTTAGGAGCCAGGGGCATTGTTAGAATTGTTAGAAACAAGAAAAAAGAAAACACTGGCCGAAGAGGAGTGTAAAACTCTTTCACCTTTATACTTGCACAAGAAGAGTGCCATTCCTGGACTTCGCACTTTAGAAAACCCCAAATCACAGATGTACAAATGGAAAATTACTAAAGAACAACAGGAACCTGGCCGGGCGCGGTGGCTCATGCCTGTAATCCCAGCACTTTGGGAGGCCCAGGCGGGCGGATCACGAGGTCAGGAGATCAAGACGATCCTGGCAAACATGGTGAAACCCCGTCTCTACTAAAAATACAAAACATTAGCCGGGCGTGGTGGCGGGTGCCTGTAGTCTCAGCTAGTCGGAAGGCTGAGGCAGAAGAATGGCGTGAACCCGGGAGACAGAGCTTGCAGTGAGCCAAGATCGAGCCACTGCACTCCAGCCTGGATGAAAGAGCAAGACTCTGTCTCAGAAAAATAAAAAATGAACAGCAGGCACTTACGTTGCTTGGATCTGGTGAACGGTGATAGTGCGGCACAATCTAGAGCCTTCGACACAGGCATTTGTGACTCACACTGTTCAGGCCCCAGAGAAAGGCTTCTCCACATCACTTGCCCTATGTCTTCAGAATCAAAGGTGACAGTGTCTGGCTGCTATCTAGATTTGTGGGTTCTTCGGAGGCAAGCACTGACTCAAGATGTGGGAAGAATGTGAGCAGCACAGGTGCTTGGTAATAAAAAGAACTAATTAATAAGCTTGTCAATTCCTACTTTCAGAGAGCAGAAATACAAATGATTTTTGTATAACAAAACATATTTCCCTACTCTTTTTTTTGAGACAGAGTCTCGCTCTATTGTCCAGGCTGAAGTACAATGGCATGATCTCAGCTCACTGCAACCTCTGCCACCCGGGTTCAAGCAGTTCTCCTGCCTCAGCCTCCCAAGTAGCTGGGATTACAGGCGTGCACCACCACACCCAGCTAATTTCATATTTTTAGTAGAGATGGTGTTTCACCATGTTGGCCAGGCTGGTCTTGAACTCTTGACCTCAGGTGATCTGCCCACCATGGCCCCCCAAAGTGCTGGGATTACAGGCGTGAGCCACCACGACCAGCCACATTTTCCCACTTGTATTGATTGTCCAATTCCTGATTCTGGAAGTACTCCCAAATCAGTGCAATATTTGTCACAGTTCTAAAGAATATTTGTGGCTACACGTGGTAGCTCACACCTGTAATCCCAGCACTTTGGGACGCCAAGGCACGAGGACTGCTTGAGCCGAGGAGCTCCAGACGAGCCCGGGAAACAGACTGAGACTCTGTCTCTACAAAATTTAAAAAATTAAATTAAACTAAATTTTGCAATAGTAAAAACCTCATATCACTTCTAGGTTTGGATAAATTGGATCTAGATGTAATGTGTGAAATGTGATGCCATTTCTTTATGTTGGCAACTAGATGGACATTGAACACTAAAATTGTGGACAGTTTCTTTTTGCATAAAAATATTTTTACAGGCTATACCTTGTTTTATTGCATTTCACTGTATTTTGCAGATAGTGCTGTTTTACAAGCTGAAGGTTTACAGCAACCCTCCATCAAGTAAGTCTATCGGCCTCATGTTTTCAACAGCAAGTGCTCTACTTCATGTCTGTGTCACATTTTGGTAATTCTTGCCATATTTCAAACTTTTTCTTTCTTTTTTCTTTTTTTCTTTTCTTCTTTTTTTTTTTTAGACAGAGTCTCGCTCTGTCGCCCAGGCTGCAATGCAGTGACGTGATCTCGGCTCACTGCAACCTCCACCTCCTGTGTTCAAAGGGTCCTCAGCCTCAGCCTCAGCCTCCCGAGTAAATGGAACTACAGGTGCATGCCACCACGCCTGACTAATTTTTGTATTTTTAGTAAAGACAGGGTTTCACCATGTTGGCCAGGCTGGTCTCGAACTCCTGACCTCAAGTGATCTGCCCGCCTCGGCCTCCCAAAGTGTTAGGATTACAGGCATGAACCACTGCACCCGGCCACCAAACTTTTTCTTTTTCTTTTTCTTTTCTTTTTTTTTTTTTTTTTTTGAGATGGAGTCTCACTCTATCGCCCAGGCTGGAGTGCAGTGGTGCCATCTTGGCTCACTACAACCTCTGCCTCCCTGGTTCAAGTGATTTTCCTGCCTCAGCCTCCCAAGTAGCTGGGATTACAGGCACGTGGCCCCACGCCTGGCTAATTTTTTGTATTTTTAGTACAGATGGGGTTTCACCATCTTGGCCAGGTTGGTTTTGAACACCTGACCTCGTCATCCACCTGCCTCGGCCTCCTAAAGTGTTGGGATTACAGGCATGAACCACCGTGCCCGACCCAAACTTTTTCATTATTATTATATTTGTTATGGTAATCTATGATCAGTAATCTTTGATGTTCCTATTGTAATTCTAGGGGGCACCAGGAACCATGCCCAGTAAGACGGCAAAACTTAATAAATATTGTAGTCTGACTGCTCAAGTGAAAGGAAGAATCATGCGTCTCTTGCTTTCAGTCAAAAGCTAGAAATGATTAAATTAGAAATGAAGAAGGCATGTAGAAACCTGAAACAGGCTAATAGCTAGGCCTCTTGCACCAATTAGCCAAGCTGTTAATTCAAAGGAAAAATTTTTGAAGGAAATTAGAAGTGCCACTCCATGGAACACATAAACGATAAGAAAGTGAAACATGGCTGGGCACGGCAGCTTGGCTGGGCACAGTGGCTCACACCTGTAATCCCAGTACTTTGGGAGGCCAAGGTGGTGGGCAGGTCACTTGAGGTCAGGAGTTCGAGACTAGCCTAGACAACATGGCAAAACTCCATCTCTACTAAAAATACAAAAAAAATTTAGCTGGGTATGGTGGTGCACACCTATAATCCCAGCTACTCTGGAGGCTGATGCACAAGAATCGCCTGAACTGAAGTGGAGGTTTCAGTGAGCCAAGATTGTGCCACTGTACTCCAGCCTGGGCAATAGAGCAAGAATCTATTAAAAAAAAAAAAAAAGAAAGAAAGAAAGAAAGTGAAACAGTCTTATAGCTGTTACAAAGAAAGTTTAGTGGTCTGGATAGAAGATCCAGCCAGCTACAATATTCCCTGAAGCCATAGCCTATTCTGGAGCAAGGCTGGAACTCTCTTCAGTTCCATGAAGGCTAAGAGAGGTGAGGAAGCTGCAGAAAGAAGTTAGAAGCTAGCAGAGGTTGGTTCATAAAGATTACGGAAAGAAGCCATCTCCATAAATGAAAATGCAAGGTAAAACAGCAAGTTTGGCTGTAGAACCTGTAGCATGTTATCCAGATCTAGCTAAGATCATTGATGAAGGTGGCTACAGTAAATAACAGATTTTCAATTTAGAAGAAACAGCCTTACATTGGAAGATGCCATCCAGGACTTTTCTAGCTAGAAAGGAGTTAATGCCTGGTTTCAAAGCTTCAAAGTACAGGCTGATTTGTTAGGGGCTAATGCAGTTGGTGACTTTTAAGTTGAAGTCACTGCTTATTTACCATTCCAAAAATCCTGTGGCTCATAAGAATCATGCTAAAGCTACTCTGCCTGTGCTCTGGAAGTGGAATGACAAAGCCTGCATGACAGCACATCTCATTTAGAGAATGATTTACTGAATATATATATATAGAAGGAGTCTCACTCTGTCGCCCATGCTGGATCTTGGCTTACTGCAACCTCCACTTCCCGAATTCAAGTGACTCTCCTGCCTCAGACTCCCAGGTAGCTGGGATTACAGGCGCATGCCACCATGCCTGGCTAATTTTTTGTATTTTTAGTAGAGATGGGTTTCACCGTGTTAGCCAGGATTGTCTTGATCACCTGACCTTGTGATCTGCCCACCTCAGCCTCCCAAAGTGCTGGGATTACAGGCGTGAGTCACCGCACCCAGCCAGATTTACTGAATATTTTAAGCCCACTGTTGAGACCTACTGCTAAGAAGAAGAGACTCTTTTGAAAATATTACTGCTCACTGACAATGTACCTGGTCACCCAAGAGCTCTGATGTAGATATACAAGAAAATTAATATTTTCATGCCTGTTAACACAACGTTCATTCTGCAGCCCATGGAATAAGGAGTAATATTAACTTTCAAGTCTTCTTATTCAAGCAATATATTTTGTAAGGATATAGCTGCCATAGATAGTGATTTGTCTGATGGATCTAGGCAAAGTAAGTTGAAAACCTTCTAGAAAGGATTCATCATTTTAGAGTCCCTGAAGAACATTCATGATTTGTGGCTAGAGGTCAAAATATCAACATTAACAGGAGTTTGGAAGAAGTTGGTTCCAACCTTGGTGGATGACTTTGAGGGACTTAAGACTTCAGTAGAAGAAGTCACCGCAGATGTGGTATAAACAGCAAGAGAAGCAGAATTAGAGGTGGAACCTGAAGATGTGGCTGAGTTGCTGCAATCTCATGATCAAACTTCTATGGATAAGAAGTTGCTGCTTATGCATGCACCAAGAGGGTTTCTTGAGGTGGAATCTACTCCTGGTGAAGATCCTGTGAACACTGTTGAAATGAAAACAGCCCCCGCTGGCTGCTCTGAAAAGCCATGTTTGCATTGTTCCTCGTCTGACTCCTTGGTTCCTCCTCCACCACGGACTCCAGCAGCTTTATTGCCAGAGTCCTGGAATTCTTGCTTTCTTTTTAATCCCCTGCACTGGATCACCGGCGTGCCCCACCATGTCAGATGCAGCCATAGACACCAACTCCAAGATCACCACCAGGGACTTAAAGGAGAAGAAGAAAGTTGTGGAGGAGGTGGAAATGGAAGAGATGCCTCTGCTAACGGGAACGCTAATGAGGAGAATTGGGAGCAGGAGGCTGACAATGAGGTAGATGAAGAAGAAGAAAGTGATGGTGAGGAAGAAGATGGAGATGAAGACGAGGAAGCTGAGTTTGCTACAGGCAAGTGGGCAGCTGAAGATGATGAGGATGATGATGTCAATAGCAAGAAGCAGAAGACTGATGAGGACGACTAGACAGCAAAAAAGGAAACATTAAACTAAAAAAAAAAAAAATGGCTGCGACCTAGTCATCCTCCACTTCCCATCTCAGAATCCAAATGTAGTCACCTTCAAGTAGAGAGACCGCCTGCAGACGACACGCGCTCTCTACCACCCAACCCAAACCATGAGAATTTGCAACAGGGGAGGAAAAAAGAACCAAAACTTCCAAGGCCCTGCTTTTTTTCTTCAAAGTACTTTAAATGCAGCCATAAAAAAGAATGAGTTCATGTCCTTTGCAGGGACATGGATGAAGCTGGAAGTCATCATTCTTAGCAAACTAACACAGGAATAGAAAACCAAACACCACACGTTCTCACTCACAAGTGGGAGTTGAACAATGAGAACACATGGACACAAGGAGGGGAACATCACACACCGGGGCCTTTTGGGGCGGGGATGGGGGGTGGGGGAGGGGGAGGGAGAGCATTAGGACAAATACCTAATGCATGCAGGGCTTAAAACCTACATGACAGGTTGATGCGTGCAGCAAAGCACCATGGCACACGTATACCTATGTAACAAACCTGCACGTTCTGCACATGTATCCCAGAACTTAAAATAAAATTTAAAAAATTTTTTAAATTAAAAAATCTTGTTATAGGAATATTACTATGATTATTAGTATAAATTCACCTCCATAAAAAATACTTAAAAAGGAAATTTGTATTTTTTACTTACATTTTATATTTTTGTACATATTGTTAGGGTCAGCCGTTTTTTGTGAGATAGTTTCTCTCCTTGTCCCCCAGGCTGGAGTGCAGTGGCATGGTCTCAGCTCACTGCAACCTCTGCCTCCCAGGTTCAAGCAATCCTCCTGCCTCAGCCTCCCAAGCAGCTGGGTTTACAGGCGTAAGCTACAGCACCTGGCCTAGGGTCACCCATTTTTTTTTTTTTTTTTTTTTTTTTGAGACGTGATCTTAGATAACCAAACCAACCTTTGGAGCGTTCTCTGTCCTACTTCTGACTTTACTTATGGCGTGACCATGTTCATTATAATTTCAAAGGAGCAAAAAAACTTGAAAAAAAAAAAAAGACAATAGAAAAACAATCTTACTCTGAGCATTCCGGTAACTTGTTTGTGTATGTACTTAGTTTGTATGAGATGGTTAAAAAGGCTAAAGATAAAAAATTTCTTTTTTTTTTTTTCCTTTCTTGTCTATAAAGTTGCCGCGTTTGTGTGTGTGTGTGTGTGTGTGTGTGTGTGTTGGTCTGTTTGATATACGTGTGAAACAATGTTGTCCAACAATAAACAGGAATTTTATTTTGCTGAGTTGTTCTTAAAAAAGAAAAGAAATGAAAACAAAGAATAAGTAATATTACATAAACTTAGTCCATAAAGCGGCAGCAGGGTTCGATAGGATTTACTTCAATTTTTTTTTTTT
Source organism: Macaca fascicularis (assembly GCF_037993035.2). Classification (NCBI taxonomy): domain Eukaryota; kingdom Metazoa; phylum Chordata; class Mammalia; order Primates; family Cercopithecidae; genus Macaca; species Macaca fascicularis. The sequence continues at coordinate 83,100,732 of NC_088390.1, read as the reverse complement.
TTTTTTTGAGACGGAGTCTCGCTCTGTCCCCCAGGTTGGAGTGCAGTGGCCGGATCTCAGCTCACTGCAAGCTCCGCCTCCCGGGTTCACGCCATTCTCCTGCCTCAGCCTCCCGAGTAGCTGGGACTACAGGCGCCCGCCACCTCGCCCGGCTAGTTTTTTGTATTTTTAGTAGAGACGGGGTTTCACCATGTTAGCCAGGATGGTCTCGATCTCCTGACCTTGTGATCCGCCCGTCTCGGCCTCCCAAAGTGCTGGGATTACAGGCTTGAGCCACCGCGCCCGGCCGATTTACTTCAATTTTGAAAGAATTTCTACTATGGATGGGCAAAATGGCATCAAACATCACGTTACAGAGAAAACTTTCAATCTGTGCAGCAAGTTTCACTGTTGTCTTATTTTATTTTATTTTATTTTTTTGAGACGGAGTCTCATTCTGTCACCCAGGCTGGAGCGCAGTGGTGCGATCTCAGCTCACTGCCATCTCTGCCTCCTGGGTTCAAGCAATTCCCCTGCCTCAGCCTCCAGAGTAGCTGGGATTACAGGCGCACGCCACCACGCCAGGCTAATTTTTGTATTTTTAGTAGAGTGGGGTTTCACCATGTTGGCCAGGCTGGTCTCAAACTCCTGACCTCAAGTGATCCGCCTGCCTTGGCTTCCCAAAGTGCTGGGATTACAGGTGTGAGCCACCATACCCGGCTATAAAGTGTTTTTATTTTTTTATTTATTTATTTTTGAGATGGAGTCTGGCTCTGTACCCCAGGCTGGAGTGCGGTGGTAAGATCTCGGCTCACTGCAAGCTCCGCCTCCCGCGTTCGCACCATTCTCCTGCCTCAGCCTCCCGAGTAGCTGGGACTACAGGCACCCGCCACCATGCCCGGCTAATTTTTTGTATTTTTAGTAGAGACGGGGTTTCACTGTGTTAGCCAGGATGGTCTCAGTCTTCTGACCTCGTGATCCACCCGCCTCGGCCTCCCAAAGTGCTGGGATTACAGGCATGAGCCACTGCGCCTGGCCTGTAAAGTGTTTTTAAATTAACACATGTACATTGGTATTTTAGACATAATGCTATTGCACACAAAAGAAAACATTATAGTGGCTGGGAACGGTGGCTCACGCCTGTTTCCAGCACTTTGGGAGGCTAAAGCGAGTGGATCACCTGAGGTCAGGAGTTCGAGAAAGGCCTGGCCAACATGGCAAAACCCTGTCTCTACTAAAAATACAAAAAGTAGCCGGGCATGGTGATGGACACCTGTAATCCCAGCTACTCGGGAGGCTTTGGCAGGAGAATCACTTGAACCCAGGAGGCGGAGGTTGTAGTGAGCTGAGACTGTGCCACTGCACTTCAGCCTGGGCAACAGAAGTGAAATTCAGTCAAAAAGAAAGGAGAGAAAGAGAGAAAGAGAAAGAGAAAGAGAAAGAGAAGAGAGAAAGAAAGAAAGAAAGAAAGAAAGAAAGAAAGAAAGAAAGAAAGAAAGAAAGAAAGAAAGAAAGAAAGAAAGAAAGAAAGAAAAGAAAAGAAAGAAAGAAAGAAAGAGAAAGAAAGAAAGAGAAAGAGAAAGGAAAGAAAGAAAAAGAAAGAAAGAAAGAGAAAGAGGAAAGAAAGAAAAAGAAAGAAAGGAAGGAAGGAAAAGAAAGGGAAGCAGAGAGGGAGGGAGGGAGGGAGGAAGGAAGGAAGGAAAAAAGAAAGAAGGAAAGGAAGGAGAAGGGAGGGAGGGAGGAAGGAACTAAGGAAGGAAGGAAAGGGAAAAGAAAAAGGAAAGGAAAGGAAAAGAAAGAAGGGAGGGAGGAAGGGAGGGAAGGAAGGAAGGAAGGAAGGAAGGAAGGAAGGAAGGAAGGAAGGAAGGAAGGAAGGAAAGAAGGAAGGCCGGCTGAAAACATTACAGTGTAAACATAGCTTGTATAAAAAAATTTCTGTTACTCACTTTGCTGCAATTGCAGTGGTCTAGAATCAAACCCACAATATCTCCAAGGTATGCTTTTAAAATATTTAATTACATTTTCAAAATCAAATTTAAAATTTTGGTTTTATTTAAGTAACTTTGACTTAAAATTTGATATGTAACTTTTATATGCTAAAACATATGTGTGGGGACAAAAGCGACTTTATTTTAAATGCTAATCTGCCTACCTACCCTGAGTCAGAGAATGCCTTCCAAATGTCTAGTTGATGTATTACTCTTTAGGTAGGAACACCTATTCATCTTAACTTTCACTTTTCCTTCAAGACAATCCGAGATGCTGTTGCAGACATCATAGGTATAGTGATACTCATAGCCACCTACACATTCCTTCCAGAGCACATATACTTTTCCCCAAGACAGAAGCCCTAGATTTCAGGGGTTGCAGTGTAGAGATCTACATGTCTGTGGCCCCCCCAAGACCATGCTTTTCTGTCTGTAAATTTACCCAGTAAGACATCCTATGCTGAAAAACGATTTGTCTGCCTCCTCCTCTGGTTGATTGACTCCTTTCAATCAACCAGGTTGCTTTGTAGATATGGCCCTTTCATGGAACAATAGGCCACGTGGCCTTCTTTTATGCTCATATCATTCCACCACAAGAGTTATGGGTAGACCATCTGAGACAGCTATGTGAGGAACTCAGCAGTCCTTTCCCTATAGAAGAGCCATTTAATTGGTGAAAATTATTTGTTTGTTTGTTTGTTTGAGACAGGGTCTGGCTCTGTCACCTAGGCTGGAGTGCAGTGGTGCCATCTCAGCTCACTGCAGACTTGATCTCCCAGGTTCAAGTGACCCTTCCACCTCAGTCCCCCAAGTAGCTGGGACTACAGGTATGCACCACCATGCCCAGCTAATTTTTGTACTTCTTATAGAGACAGGGTTTCACCATGTTGCCCAGGCTGGTCTCCAACTCCTGGGCTCAAGTGATCCTCCCACATCAGCCTCCCAAAGTGCTGGGATTACAGGTGTGGGCCACTGCACCTGACCTAATTGGTGAAAATTATTTAAATAATTAAAATAAAATTATGTTGTCCTAAGGACATACCGCAAATGAAGAAATATTTATTCAAGAAAATCTCCTGAATCCCAGTAAGAATAAAGAGTCTGTGGCACCTGAGTCACATCCCCCTCCTATCTTCTTCCTAAGCAGGTGTGACTTCCCAAGAAGATGGGGGGCTCCCTCTGCCTCCACTCCAGGCTACAGTTTCACTCTAAGAAGGGCATGCCACTGGTGTCTCTCATCTCTCCCAGCTCTGTGCTGCAAAAACTGTATTCCATGCAGGTGTGGCCAAGAGGGCTGGGGCTCCCTTTCCCGACCCAGAGCCCACTTGTAGGGTGGAAACTGTACCAGACACAGTGGTTAAGAAACTCAGCAGAAGGCCGGGTGCAGTGACTCACACCTGTAATCCCAGCACTTTGGGAGGCCGAGGTGGGTGGATCATGAGGTCAAGAGACTGAGATCATCCTGGCCAACATGTGAAACCCTGTCTCTACTGAAAATACAAAAATTAGCTGGGTGTGGTGGCACACGCCTGAAGTCCCAGCTACTCAGGAGGCTGAGGCAGGAGAATCATTTGAACGCGGGAGGCAGAGGTTGCAGTGAGCCAAGATCGCGCTACTGCAGTCCAGCTTGGTGACAGAGAGAGACTCCATTTCAAAAAAAAAAGAGAAAAGAAAGAAACTCAGCAGAAACATCAGAAATTGTACACTCTGCACACAAACCAGGAAATAGGCTTCATAGAATTAGTTCAGAATTAAATAAACAAATGCCCAAACAACAGTTCCACCAAGCCCCAATGTAGTGGGGAATTCAGCATCTAGAGTTGCTACAATATATTATCTAAAATGTCTGGTTTTCAACAAAAACTTATGACATGCAAAGAAACTGTGACAAATACACAGGAAAAAAAGTCAGGCAATAAAAAGTGCTTTTGAAGGGACCTAAATGTTGGACACATTGGAAAAAGACTTCAAAGCAGCTATTATAAATATGTTTTAAAAATCGAAGTAGACCAGGCATAGTGGTTCACGCCCGTAATCTCAGTGCTTCAGGAGTTCTAGGCAGGAGGATTGCTTAAGGCCAGGAGTTCAAGACCAGCCTGGGCAACACAGTGAAAACCTGTTTCTACAAAATATATATATATATATATATATATATATTTTTTTTTTAAATAAATTAGCCTGTAGCCCTAACTACTAGGGAGGTTGGGGAGAAAGGATCACGTGAGGCCAGGAGTTCAAGGTTATAGTGACCTACCATTGCACCACCGCACTTCAGCCTGAGTGACAGAGCAAGACCTTGTCTCCAAAAAAAAAAAAAAAAAAAAAAAGTTTTTAATGTAAACCATGTTTAAAGAATTAAAGAAAGCCATGGTAATAATGACTCATGAAGAATGTTAACTAAAAAGATATAAAAAAAATTCTTAAGTAAATGGAAATTCTAAAGTTGAAAAATAATCAAAATGAAAAATTCACTAGAGGGGATCTGTAGTAGATTTGAGTTGGCAGAAGGAAGAATCAGCCAACATGAAGACAGATTAACAGAGATGAAGAACACTAAGAAAAATAATAAGTAAAAATTAACCGAGCCTCAGAGAAATGTAGAATACTGTTAAGCACACCAACATACTCATCCTAGGAAAGAATGCTCAAGAGGCAGAGATAGAGAGAAAAAAATATTCAGACAAATAATACCTGAAAAATTCTGAAATTTGTTGAAAAACACTAATATGTAGATCCAAGAAACTCCAAGTGAATAAATGCGAGGAGACCCGTACAGACACATCGCAGTCAAAATATTGAAAGCCAGAGATAGAGAAAAATCTTGAAAACAGCAAAAGAAAAACAATCTAAATTACTTTGTGCTCATGCACTTCTCTTTTGAATTGGTTATTATATCTGCCTGGTTCTCTCATGAGTAGAATCAAATCTTTAGCACATTTTTATGTCCTATGTCTATCTGAGTAATGATTTTACCTTTTACAGAAAAATTATCTTTTAATAAGTCTTATCTGCATGTAAGTTCTCACATGTCCCATCAGCTGATATATACTAAAGTTCAAAGACTAAAGTTCAAAGCTTTAGTTTAAAAAGGAGAAAAAGTTTTTGCCATTGAGCTTAAGAGAATAAAATAAAATAATAAAATAATAAAAAGGAGAGAAAAGTAGATCTTACCAAACACAAAATTGTGATGATGTTTAAAAAATAATTGGCGGCTGGGCATGGCGGCTCATACACGTGACTCACACGAAGTGCTCCCAGCACTTTGGGAGGCTGAAGTGGGGTCGCTTGAGACCAGGACCAGACTGCACAACATAACAAGACCTCCCCGCCCAATCTCTACAAAAAAAATGTTGCCAGGTGTGATGGCACGTACCTGTAATCCCAGCTACTTTTGAGGGAGGCTGCCACAGGAGGATCTTGTGAGCTCAGGAGTTCAAGGCTTCAGTGAACTATGATTGCACCACTGCACTCCAGCCTGGGTGACAGAAAGAGGCCTTGTTTCGAAAAACAAAAACAAAACAAATGGAAAGTCAATTTATCCTAAAACATACACTTCTCTGGATCCCACATTCTGCCCAGGCACATGCTACAGCAGCAGTGGGCTGGAACCTGAGAACCAGGAAACTAGGACTCTGGATTATCCTGCCACACCAGCTGGCCTCAAAGTCTTCAAGTTCAACCTACCTCTAATGTGGTGAGAGGGACAGATTGTCCACAGTAGCTCAGCTTGCACCCAGGAGCTCAAGTGGATCTCCACGCCCTGCGGAAGGCAGCGAGCACCGAGAGCCAGTGCCTTCTTCAGAACATGGGGTGCGATGAAACAGATACTGTGTTTAGTCACACCAGTGCTGTGAGTAAGAAAATGCCTTTTCACTGTGCACTTATTTGCATAGCGTTGCAAGCAGGCACCAAGATACAGGAATATAATTGTACATGTCAAGTGCATAAGGGAACCTAGGATAAGGGGCCAGTTAGGACAAAGAGTTATGACTTGTACGGATCAATTCAGAAAATGTTTATAGAGTTAATGTACGAGTGTCTGTAGGTTAGGCACAGTGAGAGAGAAAGAGAGAGGCTGAGTCAGTACTAACAGAGATGTTTCTCCTTGCTACCAGCCCATGCCTTGGAACAGAGCTGTGAGTTGCAGTGTATGGTAGGGGATAAAGGAAGCCATCAGTCGTCTGTATTACTCTCAGCTGCTCAGACGTATGTTCCTGCCGTTTTCGTCCTCCCTGAGGATGGTGGTTTAATCATTTATTGGTGCATGCCATGGGTGAAGGCCAAGAGCCTTGTGTACAGAACTGAAAACTGTACATTAGGAGAAACGCCCACTGCCAGGTGTGAACAACAAGCCCAGACCCCAAAACCTTTCCCACAGTTCAACACGCTGGACAATATTTTTATAAAATGACTAACCCACAGTACTTTACGGAGGGCTGCTTCTCTGAATTTTTTAAGTTTTCTACAAATGGTCTTGATGTTTTTCCTCTGAGGTGTACTTTTTTTTCCCAAGAATTATGTGGGTTTTGTTTTGCATTGCTTTGATCAACGTAGAGTGAATGATTTCTCGTAGGTGCTACTAAGCAGTGGGTAAGAATACAATCGGCCGGGCACAGTGGCTCACACCTGTAATCCTAGCACTTTGGGAGGCCGAGGTGGGTGGATCACGAGGTCAGGAGATTGAGACCATCCTGGCCAGCATGGTCTGGATGTGAAACCCCATCTCTACTAAAAGTACAAAAATTAACCACGCGTGGTGGTGGGTGCCTGTAGTCCCAGCTATTCGGGAGGCTGAGGCAGGAGAATCACTTGAGGCCGGGAGGCGGAGGTTGCAGTGAACCAAGATTGTACCAGTGCACTCCAGCCTGGTGACAGAGTGAGATTCTGTCTCAAAAAAAAAAGAAAAGAAAAGAAAAGAAAAGAAAAATGCAATCACGGCCGGGCGTGGTGGCTGATGCCGGTAATCCCAGCTTTTTGTGAGGCTGAGGTGGGAGGATCACTTAAGTCCAGGAGTTTGAGACCAGCCTGGGCAACATACTGAGACCCATCTCTATTTCTTAAAAAAAGAATGCAACCTCCAGGTCAGTTGGGTCTGGACCCCAAGCCAGTGGCTCGCCGTGTGATCTTGGGCTGGCAGTTTGTTCTTGGAGGCCGTTTCCTCCTCTGTGAAATGGAGATGATGATGGCACCCAGCCCCTAGAGTGGCTGTGAGGGTTTCATGAGTGCCTGTGAAGACTCACCAGTGCCCGGCTCAGAGCGAGCCCTCAACGTGCTGGTCATTGTTGTAATGGTCATGATTTCAGATGAGAAACAGGGAAGGTTGAGCTAAAGTGTTGAACATGTGTGTTGGGTGCCTACCACAAACAAAGCATTGTCCATGGCGGCCTCAAGGTGTCTTCATGATAATCCCACAAGGAAGATAACTGCTTTTTCCATTTATATGGAGGCAGATGGGTTAAGTAACCTGACCAAGATGAGATCGCATATAATGTGGTTATTTTTCTCATAAAGCTTGACTTTCAGATATTGGCTTCAGAGACAAAGAAAAGGAAGGTGAACGTGTTTGAACATAAGGAGTTTCCCTTCCTTCAAGCCACGCCAGCCTATAAGCCTTTATAAAGCAGTGAAGGCGGTTCCTCCCTTCCCTGGCAGAGACTGATAAACTCAGCACTTGCCGGAGTGGCTCATTGTTAAGACAAAGAGTGTGCACTTCCCGGCCAGGAAACCTGAGCGGTGAGACTCCCAGCTGCCTACATCAAGGCCCCAGGACATGCAGAACCTTCCTCTAGAACCCGACCCACCGCCATGAGGTCCTGCCTGTGGAGATGCAGGCACCTGAGCCAAGGCATCCAGTGGTCCTTGCTCCTGGCTCTCCTGGTCTTCTTTCTCTTCGCCTTGCCCTCCTTTATTAAGGAGCCTCAAACAAAGCCTTCCAGGTAAGATTCTCATCCTTTCCACTCCTCTTATTTCATTCATTTGAGGAAACAGAAAAATGATAGCCCAGGGGGGACAGGGAAAGTCTGAGCCACCTGTGTGTCCACACGGGAGTGTCAGGGGTCAGGAATGTTCTCAAGAACCACTGGGAAGAAAGACTAATGGGAAGACTTGCAGGGAACAGAAGGGGTGGCAGTGGGGAACTAAGACGCCATAGGATGAACATGTCCAGATACCATGGGACCCGTACAGGAGTTTGAGAACTGATGGATTAGGTCTGCAGAGTGCAGACAGAAGACATGACTGCTTTCCCCTCTGGGACTGTGAGTAATGGCAGCAGCATTGGGTTAGTTCTTACATGCCATTCTCTATGTCCTGAAGTGAAAGAGCCATCCTGTGTTCCACTTGTTTCAGACCCGGACTCACCCTTAGTTTGTGGGTAAAATGGAGGGCCTCCCTCTTAGGGAGGCAGTTTCAATTGTGGACACCAAGTTAATCTTTCAAAAAAACCTTCTAGACCATTTTTCTTAGAAAATACACACATCTCCAGCAGTAAGAGGCCCTTTTCTTTTCTTTTCTTTCCTTTTCTTTTCTTTTCTTTTCTTCTCTTTTGTTTTTGAGACAGAGTCTCACTGTGTTGCCCAGGCTGGAATGCAGTGGCGTGATCTCGGCTCACTGCAACCTCCACCCCCCAGGTTCAAGCCTCAGCTTCCTGAGTAGCTGGGACTACAGGCGCATACCACCAGGCCTGGCTAAGTTTTTGTATTTTTAGTAGAGACAGGGTTTCACCATGTTGGCCAGGCTGGTCTTGAACTCCTCACCTCAAGTGATCTACCCACCTCGGCCTCTCAAAGCACTGGGATGACAGGCGTGAGCCACTGTGCCCAGCCAATAATTTCATTTTACTGTTCTTAAACGTTGAAAGTAATGCAGGTTCTCGTAGAGTTAAAATATATACAGAAAGGTGAAGCAGGAAGTGAGTCTCCCTATTATACCTCCACTTCTGTCCGCTCTTCAAGGTGAGCACTCTTAACACTTGAAGGTACACGGAATTCTATTATTATGCAGCTAACACTGCTACAGTATTTACTATGTGCCAGCCCCTATTCTAAATGCTTGATGTACGTTAACTCACTAATTCTCATTGTTAAGAGGACACTGAGACACACAGAACTGAAGTGATTCTTCCAAGATCACCCTGCTAGTATGTGGCAGGGCCAAGATTCAAAACCAGGCATTCTGGTGCCATACCCTGTGCTCATTACCTTTATGCTATACAAGCCAGATAGATAGATAGATAGATAGATAGATAGATAGATAGATAGATAGGCAGATAGATGGACAGATAGATGGATAGATGGATAGATAGATATCTACATATAGCATATAGATATACATACTATATATGCTATATATTGATATACTATATGTCAATATGTAGCATGAGACATATATGTATATATAGATATTGTATATAGAGAGATCGATATATACACACATATATATCACATATATATCATATAGATTTACAGATATATGCACAAGAAAGTTATATATATATCTCATATATATGTATATATACATATATATGTATCTCATGCTATATATTGTCCCACAGGTTGACCTTGTAAGTCACACGATATCATGGACATCTTTCCATGTCGGGACATACAAGTCTACTCTCTTCTTTGAACAGTTGCTTAGCATTCCACAGGATAGGTACCGTTTACTTAACCAACCCCTATCAAGTTTCTCACATACCTTTGAGCACTTGCGTAAGTGATTTCTGGGTAGATTTCTCGAAGTGGAATTGCCAAGACAATGGATATGTTTACATGAAATGTCAATGGACACCACTGAATCGTTCTCTCAGAATGCTACACCAACAGGTGTGAGTTCACTTTACCTCCCAGGACCACACTGGCTTTCATTAAGGTTTTGAAGGTTTAATCATCTGATAGGTGAAAGTGTTTCTCTTTTTAATTTGCATTTCTCAGATCACTGATGAATTTGAGGATCTTAACTTTATTAGTCATTTGTATTTTTCCATGAATGACCTGTTCATATCTTTTCTTCTTTTTTTTTAAGTTATTTATCTTTTTCATATTTGTAGGAGCTTTTTGTGTATTAGGGATGTTAACCTTTTTTTAATCATATATGTTACAATACTTCGAAATGCAGTGGGATAATTTAGGAATCAGAGAGACCGAGGGGTTGAGGAGGATTTATTATTATTATTTAGGTGCACCGGCTCAGATTAACATCCAAAAAAAACTGAGCCCCAAACAAAGAGTCAGGTACCTTTTTTTTTTTTTTTTTTGAGACAGAGTCTCACTGTGTCGCCCAGGCTGGAGTGCAGTGGCCGGATCTCAGCTCACTGCAAGCTCTGCCTCCCGGGTTTTTACGCCATTCTCCTGCCTCAGCCTCCCGAGTAGCCGGGACTACAGGCGCCCGCCACCTCGCCCGGCTAGTTTTTTGTATTTTTTAGTAGAGACGGGGTTTCACCGTGTTAGCCAGGATGGTCTTGATCTCCTGACCTCGTGATCCGCCCGTCTCGGCCTCCCAAAGTGCTGGGATTACAGGCTTGAGCCACCGCGCCCGGCCAGGTTACCTTTTAAGCATTTTTTGGGGCTGGGGGAGATCTGTGCAGGGGGAAGCGTATTACAGAAGCAAGAAACAAAGTCAATTGAGACATGCATTACATCATTTCTTACTTTTCAAGGAGAAATATGTTTTACGACTTGAGTTTATTTGCCTAGTGACCTTGCAGCTGCACAGCTAGAGAAACAGGGTCTTTGCCATGCCTGGGAAAGGAGAGATAAGGCTCACTAGCCACAGTCAGAAAAACAGGCAGTTAATTTTTAGAGAATTCCGCCTCTTTTTCTTTCTTAGGGGGAATTGGGGTTTTTTTTACATACATCTGAGTTTTTGCTTACACATTCTTTAATTTCTTTTAATTCCTGTTTCAAAATATCTTGTTCAGCCTGACATTTGTTCAGTTGTATTTCATTGTTTGTGATGTCGTATGTCACACAGAAGTCTCTCTTTTCCTTTATGGTCAGTGGACTTCGTGCAATTTTTAGGAAGGTCATTCCCACCCCTAACATTATATACATTTTCTTTTTTTTTTTTTTTTTTTTTTTTTTTTGAGACGGAGTCTTGCTCTGTCACCCGGGCTGGAGTGCAATGGCCGAATCTCAGCTCACTGCAACCTCTGCCTCCCCGGTTTACGCCATTCTCCTGCCTCAGCCTCCTAAGTGACTGGGACTACAGGCGCCCGCCACCACGCCCGGCTAATTTTTTGTATTTTTTTAGTAGAGACAGGGTTTCACCGTGTTAGCCAGGTTGGTCTCGATCTCCTGACCTCGTGATCCGCCCGTCTCGGCCTCCCAAAGTGCTGGGATTACAGGCTTGAGCCACCGCGCCCGGCCTATACATTTTCTTTTACACTTTCTACTGATATTTCTGTACTTTTGTTCTTTAAGCTTAATAGGAATCCATCAGAAATTTACTTTTGTGGCCGGGCGCGGTGGCTCAAGCCTGTAATCCCAGCACTTTGGGAGGCCGAGACGGGCGGATCACGAGGTCAGGAGATCGAGGCCATCCTGGCTAACATGGTGAAACCCGTCTCTACTAAAAAATACAAAAAACTAGCCGGGCGAAGTGGCGGGCGCCTGTGGTCCCAGCTACTCGGGAGGCTGAGGCAGGAGAATGGCGTGAACCCGGGAGGTGGAGCTTGCAGTGAGCTGAGATCCGGCCACTGCACTCCAGCCTGGGCGACAGAGCCAGACTCAGTCTCAAACAAAAAAAAAAAAAAGAAATTTACTTTTGTGTATGATGTGAATATAGGTTTGTATTTGTTGGAACTCTTTATTGCAACTGACAAAAACCCAAGACAAGCTAGCTTAGATAAGATGACAGGGGAGAAGCTCAGAGGGTTAGAGTCCTTCTGGGGCGACGTTTTGGGGTGGGAGTGGGCTGCCCGAGAGTCACTCATAGTGACCGGGCCTGGCCTTTCCAGCAGATACCACATGCCCTGGAGTTGAGGGGCAAATGTTAAGTAGAGTGGCGTCTGGTTCTGGTCTAGAGATTTCTGAAGGCAGGAAGTTGTTGGAACTGTCCACAATGTAATGTACCTGGGAAGAGACAGAACCACCCTGCCCCTCCCTCCCAGGTCTTCACAGCCCAGAAGGCAGTGGAAGGGAAGTTCAGCGCTTCCTGGTGGGAGGGCAGAGGCCACAGTCCTCACCTGCCCAGTTACCTGCTGGAGCAGTAATGGGACACTCACTCCAGAACAGTGTTGGGGACACTAAATGCCGCAGGGGGCAGTGGGAGACGTGATCCTAGAAAGGACCCTCCTGCGGGGATTCTCAGTGTAAAGGAGAACCCCTCCCCAGAGAAACTACATTTACTAATGTGCAGAGACCACCAAGTGCGCAGGGGCCCCCAACATCAGACAGAAGCTGAATGAACCTCAGGGCAGGCAGGGACCCCCAGCCCCACCCTCCAAGACGGGCGCTCACTTAAGTAACCATACAGGAGGAGTTACAACTTGAAAAAAGAGGGGGAGTTTTCTTTTACTGCCCCCCTCTCTCCAGCTCCCCCAATCTCCCCTTCATCTCATCCCCCATGTCTCCTACCCCCACTCCCCACCTCCAGCAGCCAAGGTCTGAGCTCTGGCCTGGCTGGCTTGGTGGAATAAAAGAGTTTAGAGCCAGGTAGAGCAGCTAGTGTGTGTGTGTGTGTTTATCATGTAATTACATGAATTTGTGAGATTACATGAATTATGTAATTTCTTTTATTTATTTATTTTTCAAGATGGAGTCTGACTCTGTCGCCCAGGCTGGAGTGCAGTGGTGCGATCTTGGCTTATTGCAACCTCACCTCCCAGGTTCAAGCGATTATCCTGCCTCAGCCTCCAGAGTATCTGGAACTACAGACGCACACCACCATGCCTGGCTAATTATTGTATTTTTAGTGGAGACGGGGTTTCGCCATATTGGCCAGGCTGGTCCTGAATTCCTGGCCTCAAGCGATCTACCTGCCTCAGCCTCCCAAAGTGGTGGGATCACAGGCATGAGTGACTGAGCCCGGCCAGCATTGTCTTATTGTCTGTGTTTCCTCAGTGCTTTGAACAGGGCCTGGACCCAGTGAAGGTGCTTTATAAAATGCTTGTTGATGAAAGAATGAATTTGTCACCTTAAAAAACATGCCAAAACGTTTAAACTTTATGGCTCTCAAAAACTTTAGAGTAAGGGAGTTACCTTGAGTAAATTCATGCTTTATGTAGAGTACTCTGTCAATAGATTACAGGATGGATGATCGGGGGAACGTGGTTTTAGAGGGGATAGTTCAGAGGCCATTGCAATGGTTTAGGATAGCATTAATAAGACTGTGAGCAAGGACAGTGTGAATAGGAAGAAAGGACTGAGAAGAAGTCAGATCAGCTGGACTTGGCAACAAATAGGATGGTGGGAGGAGTGTAGCAGAAGAACTTCAAGACAATTCTATGAGGTCGGGCACAGTGGCTCACGCCTGTAATCCCAGCACTTTGGGAGGCCGAGGCGAGCGGATCACCTGAGGTCAGGAGTTCGAGACCAGCCTGACCAACATGGTGAAACCCTGTCTCTCCTAAAAAATACAAAAATTAGCCAGGCATGGTCCGGTGCCTGTAATTCCAGCTACTTGGGAGACTGAGGCAGGGAGAATTGCCTGAATCCGGGAGGCGGAGCTTGCTGTGAGCCAAGAGCGTGCCATGGTACTCCAGCCTGGGCAGCAAGAGTGAAACTCTATCTCAAAAAAATAATAGTAATAATTAATAAATAAATAAAAACACAAAAATTAGCCAGGCGTGGTGGCGGTTGCCTGTAATCCCAGCTACTCAGGAGGCTATTATCGCTTTTATCACAGAGAATCGCTTGAACTCGGGAGGCAAAGGTTGCAGTGAGCTAAGATTGCTCCACTGCAGTGCAGCCTGGGTGACACAGCAAGACTCTGTCTCAAAAAAATAAAAATAAAAAAGCCAATTCTGTGATTTCAAACCCATCGGGCTCTCTCTCATATCATCTTAGACACACCCACGTGCATCATGTGTTCACTGATGTGTAGATGTCATCTAAGACTATGTCTCTGCTTGGCTTCCGTCATCCAGTGTAAATGTTTTGGAAGACCTGTGCTTGTTTTAGCTTTGGAGATGGTAATTAAGAGTGAGCTGTAAAAACAGACCTGCGGGTTCTGTTTGTCAGTTTCTTGCTGTCACTTTATTTTCTCCAGTCTGGCCAGCATGGCAAAAATTCCATCTTTACCAAAAATATGAAAATTAGCCGGGCACGGTGGCGCGTACATGGAATCCCAGGTACTCAGGGGGTTGAGGCAGGAGAATCGCTTGAACCTCGGTTTCCAGTGAGCCGAGATCATGCCACTGCACTCTAGCCTGGACAACAGAGTGAGGCTCTGTGTCCAAAAAGAAAAGAAAAGAACTTTATTTTCTATCACCTCCTGATTGCTGATTCTGAACTCCCATCCACCAAGCTTCAGGAAAACTTAATCTCAGTTGTTCCTGCTCCTCTGCAGGATGGTATTAAGGGCTCTAGTTCAGCTGATGCCGTGCCAAGGCATGAGAGTGGGTTGCTGACTCTTAGCTATTGAGTCGCTGCTGAAACAGTCATTGTTCCTGCTGCTTGGCTCTTTCAGGTCCACCTGGTTTATATGTGAGAGACTTTTCTTTTTTTTTTCTTTTTTTGAAACGGAGTCTCGCTCTGTTGTCCAGGCTGGAGTGCAGTGGTGCGATCTCGGCTCAGTGTGAGACTTTTCTGACACTGTCTGTGGTCCTCTCTTCCTAGGCTCAGGATTCATTTTTTTTTCAGGGGTCTTGTTAGACCCTTGGAACACTGCCAGGAAGCAGGGTCCTCTGACCTTGGTACCCACAGATCCTTCCTTCTCTCATTCCCGCCACCCAGCAGAGTAAATCTTTCCAGGGAAAGGACAATGGTAGGAGGAAGTAATAAAGTCCTTCCCTCATAACTTCTCCAAGATTGATCTGTTTCACTACATCTTGAACGTGGAACCGAATCTTAACTGCTGGGGGCATGGGAGTGGGGTGGAGAGGGAAACAATTAAATAACATTTCAAAATATTATATAATTATATTCAAACGCATGACAGGCATAGAAAAGGGATCCAGCTGTTCATGCCCTGAGGTACTAACAAGAGATTCTTTGAAGGGACTGGGATAATAGGAGGTTGCTATCCTTTCATGTTTGAAAGCAGCTTCTGCTTGTTCCGTAATAAGCACACATTGCTTTTATAAAAATAAAAATAATTCATAAAAGTTCACTTCTGAAGACTCAGGAGAAAAAGACTCAGCTTAGGTAACCCCTCCATACCAAAGTATCCCCCCGAGCAGAACTGCCTCCCTAGGCTGTCACCACAGCCTCGCATATATATGACTAATATCATCATACCGATGACACTTTAAGGCAGCTCATTATACTCATGTCTGTTTCTCTTATAGACTGTGAGCCTCTTAACACCAGTGACCATTGCTTTTTTAACTTTAATCTCTAGCAGATACCTCTGCATGCCTGACATGCATGGCTACTCAATGAATATTGCAGAATAAACATTGCATTGTGTTTTCAAACTCTCGTAGAACTTTCCATAAGGTGTCTCATTTAGTTAGTTTGTTGTTGTTGTTGTTGTTTTGAGACAGAGTCTCTCTTTGCTGTCCAGACTGGAGTGCAGTGGTGCGATCTCTGCTCACTGCAACCTCCACCTCCCAGGCTCAAGCAATTCTCCTGCCTCAGCCTCCTGAGTAGCTGGGATGACAGGCATGCACCACCACACCCAGCTTATGTTTGTATTTTTAGTAGAGACAGGGTTTCACTGTGTTGGCCAGGCTGGTCTCGAATTCCTGACCTCAAGTGATCTGCCTGCTTCAGCCTCCCAAAGTGCTGGGATTACAGGCATGAGCCACCACGCCTGACCTGTTTGTGTATTTTACAGGCAGAGGACATCTAACTTTCAAACCAGCTGACTGGCATTCTGGCCCACAGTGAGTTCAGCTAGGTGAAGGGCATCTCTTAGAATGCTGGGGACCCATCTGTTCAGGGGGAGCACTGGAAGGTGGATCCAGCCACTGAAGTATGATGAGCAGCAACTGACTCATTTTTCCTGTTTTCTCTCAAGTCTCAGAACATAACATCCCCACTAGGATCTCACCACTAAGACTGAGGTGGCTGAAAACCACCACACAGGCTTTGATTTCAAAAAAGAACACTCAGAATACAAGAGAATATGGATTTCTGCCATTTTTTCCAGTATACAAAGAGAATTGAGGCAATCATATAGCTTTTAGTCACAGAAGCAGCATATAGACACATCCAAAGTCAAAGTAAAGTTGTAAAAGTAAAGCATTCATTTGCTTTTAGAAAACTTTCAGGATTTTCCAAGGAAAATAAACTTTGGAGTTTGTTTTTTGTTTTTGTTTTTTTGAGACAGAGTCTTGCTGTGTCACTCAGGCTGGAGTGCAGTGGTGCAATCTCAGCTCACTGCAACCTCTGCCTCCTGAGTTCAAGTGATTCTCCTGCCTCAGCCTCCCAAGTAGCTAGGTTTACAGGTGCCCACCACCATGCCCAGCTAATTTTTATATTTTTAGTAGAGACGGGGTTTCACCATGTTGGCCAGGCTGGTCTCGAACTCCTGACTTCAGGTGATCCGCCTCCCCGCCTTGGCCTCCCAAAGTGCTGGGACTACAGGTGTGAGTCTCCACACCCAGCCAACTTTGGAGTTTGAAAAGAAAAGCAGAATATGGCTGGTTTCTATTTCACATGAGACAGGAGACCCTGAGCGCTGATCAAACACCAAAAGGGGGCTGGAATAGCCTCCGTGGATACCAGGGAGTCCTGGAAACTCCAGGCCCGGCTAACAACATGGGGCACAGGAGGCAGGAGCAGTTGAAGGTAGAGAGCTCCGCAGCAGGGAGTGGAGAGAGACACAGGGCAGAGCGAAGGGATGGTTTGTCTTCCTTTCAAGGAGAAGCAGCAACAAAGCTGTGGGAACCAAATATGAAACCTGGAAGAGGAAAGCTTGCCCAGCCTGGGGGCCTGAGATAAAATGAGGACAAAGTTGATGGTGGGGACTGAGAGAGACCCCAGGAGTTAGGGACGTGAACAGAGGCGAATCTGTGTGACCAGCCATTCGCCACATACCAGGCGCAACTCACCTGCAGCCACTTCCGGTCTCCGTGCCATAGAAGGCGGGAGCCCAAGTGCAAAATTATTTAGAGAATCAAAGGAATCTTTTCAGCTCTTTTCTTATCCTCCATAAAATAATCTTCTACTCCTACTGGCTTTATTAGTCAGTGACCTTTGATTGCGGTATTTTTTTCAAATTTCAGTTTCAGCCTCTTCAATATCCTAGTCAACTTCAACATTTCTGTGTTATCTCTTGTACTATATTCTTGGAAAATACCGCTCTCTGGCCAATAGGTGTGTCATGGCTGCAGGCATAAATGAACTTTGAACCTTTTGCCACATCTTCACTTCCAGGTATTTCCAGGTAAGGAAATGCCTATCTCAACACCCACACCCCTTGGTGATGTGCACTTAAGAATATAGAAGGTAGCTGGGCCTGGTGGCGCATGCACCTGTAGTCCCAGCTACTCAGGAGGCCAAGGCAGGAGACTCATTTGAGCCCGGGAGGTCGAGGCTGCAATGAGCTGTGAACACGCCACTGCCCTCCAGCCTAGGCAACAGAGACTCAGTCTCAAAAAAAAAAAAGGAAAAAATATATATACAGAGAGGGAGGAGGTTGCCAAATAATTATTTTCCTGTTTCTTTGTGCAATTCTTGTTCATGATAAATCGATTGATTATTATTACTATTTGAGATGGAGTTTCACTCTTGTTGCCCAGGCTGGAATGCAATGGCATGATCTCGGCTCACCGCAACCTCCGCCTCCCATGTTCAAGCAATTCTCCGGCCTCAGCCTCCCAAGTAGCTGGGATTACAGGCATGTGCCACCATGTCCAGCTAATTTTGTATTTTTAGTAGAGACGGTGTTTCTCCATGCTGGTCAGGCTGGTCTCAAACTCCCCACCTCACGTGATCCACCCACCTTGGCCTCCCAAAGTGCTGGGATTACAGGTGTGAGCCACCATGCCTGGCCATTATTATTATTTTTTAATTGAGACAGAGTCTTGCTCTGTCGCCCAGGCTGGAGTGCAATAGCACAATCTCGAATCATTGCAACCTCTGCTGCCCAGTGTGCCTCAGCCTCCCAAGTAGCTGGGACTACAGGTGCGTGCCACCACGCCTGACTAATTTTTTTTGTATTTTTAGTAGAGACGGGGCTTCACCATGTTGGCCAGGCTGGTCTTGAACTCCTGACCTCAGGTGATCTGCCCGCCTCGGCCTCCCAAAATGCTGGCACTACAGGCATGAGCCACCTCACCCAGCCAATAAATTCATTTATTAAAGTACATTTTATATTTTTACTTCCCCAGTAGATTACGATTATGCAGGTAAGTTGCTTTTTGCTTGGGTATGATCCATGATTAATTTTCCTGTGCCTCCGGACTAGAAGTCATTAATGGAAAAAAGCCTTCCCACACCCCAGCCTAGCTCACAGGGTCAGACCACACAGGGCCGAACACGTTGAATACAGGGCACTCAGCATATGCACACAATTTGAGCATTTAGTAAATACCATGCATGAGAATAAGGAAATGCCTCTCTCAACACCCCAGCCCTAGCAATCAGAGGTGTATTTAATTATAGGGAATTAAATGAAACTTAATTACATAATTTTGTCACTACCTGGGTTATTGCTGTGACTTCCTGCAAAACCCGAACGAGTCACCAATCAATTGTGGATTTGTGGTGGAAGAGGGCTTCCAGGAGTCACTGCGCCATTCCTGCCGCCAGACAGGGCTCCAGAGAGGAGTGCCTTACCTCTTCAGGGTCACTTTGACCACTAAGCAGACGGCCAGCTGTCCGTGCTATGTGGCTTGAGATGTGTGATGTCAAAAACTACCCCCTGCCTCCTCATGTCTCCCCGCCACAGCCAAGTTAAGGGGCCTGCCAGCCAGGCAGCTACGTCCATGAAAATGTTCGAGATAGGGAAAATGTCGTTCAGCAGAATTCCTCTCTGCAGAGTGCTGCCGGAGTTTGGAAGGGAAGTTTCCATAGGCTTCTTGAGGTTGGGGATTGGGAAATGAATCTACCAAGAGGCTTTGCTGGGTAACAAGAGCTGTTTGTTAAACCGAGTGAACAGCTTGGATTTTGCTGAATGGCCCAAGCGAGCTTGGGGCTTACACTGAGTAGTCAGACCAAGAGGAGTGGCAAGCCTCACACCCGCCCGCCCACAGCACTCAGACCTTCTACCAGGCAAATGTGGAATGAATTGATCAAGAATGTGTTCTTCACTCACTCAGGTTTTTCACTCTGTGTTGAGTGGCATTCTTTCAGAATGGATACTTTGGGGGTGTCTTCCCAGTTCATGAACCAATAACCCCCTCTTCCTCTTAAAAGTGTCCTCCTCCCATGCACAGAGTGAGCCCCAGAATGTCACATAGTATGTGACCAAGACTCCTGGAAAGGGATGGAGATAGGACCCAAGGGGGCCACAGTCTTCTCCTGCAAGAGTGAAAAATTGGGAGCAAAGAGAGTCCACAGTCCCCAGCACAGGTGTTATGGGATGGCAATCTTCCCCCAGCCCGTGGGCTGGAGAGCAGAGGAGACCTGTCTGCAGAGACAGAAAGAAAGAGAAGAAGAAAGCTGATTCAGAGGGAGAGGTGAGATGGAGATAAAGTCTTAGAGAGAGATTCCTGGTTCCAAGCCCTCCCAGAGGCTCAACTACTTCCTGCTCTTGGGTTCCTTAAAACACTTTCTATTCTTATAATAAATTTTTCCTTTTCTTTTTCTTAGTTGAAACTGAAAAATACAGAAAGAATTAGGGTTTGAAGCCCATTAGCCTTTTTGGGATGCTCCATATCTCAGTCCAACTCTGCCCTGAGGCCCATCTCTCCTTTCTGGTCAGAAATCTCTCTCATCCAAGCTACTTCTCTGAGTCATATAACAAAGGCAGAGGCATTTTCTAAGCAAGTCCAGTTAAAAATGTGTGTGTTTAGGCCAGATGCGGTGTCTCACGCCTGTAATACCAACACTCTGGTAGGCCAAGGCCAGAGGATCACTTGAGGTGAGGAATTTGAGACCAGCCTGGGCAACACAGTGAGACCCAGTCTCTAAAAACACAGACGCGCACACGCGCACACGCGCACACACACCGCCCCCGCCCCGCCTCGCCTCCACATACACACAGATTAGCTGGGCATGGTGGTGCATGCCTGTAGTCCCAGCTACTTGAGAGGCTGAGGCCAGAGGATCGCTTGAGCCCAGGAGTTTGAGGCTGCAGTAAGCTATGATGTGCTACTGCACTCCAACCTGGGTGACAGAGAAAGACCCTGTCTCTTAAAGAAAAAAAAAAAGGTTGGGGGCGGTGGCTCGCACCTGTAAAATACCAGCACTTTGGGAGGCCGAAGAGGGCAGATCATGAGATCAAGAGATCAAGACCATTCTGGCCAACATGGTGAAACCCCATCTCTACTAAAAATACAAAAAGAAAATTAGCCAAGCATGGTGGCATGCGCCTGTAATCCCAGCTACTCGGAAGGCTAAGGCTGGGGAATTGTTTGAACCAGAGAGGTGAAGGGTGCAGTGAGCTGAGATCGCGTCACTGCACTCCAGCTTGGGCGACAGAACCAGACTCCATCTCAAAAAAAAAAAAGGTGTTTCAAGGAGGAAGGATCCCTGGGAGGTAAGGAGGAAGAACTGTCAGCTGTCAGCCCTTTCCTAACACCCCTGGGAAATTTAGGCTTCAGTTTCAAGGTCAGAATAGAGATTGCCCCCACTGGAAACCCTGAATAAATGTGTTGCTCTGAGGCTGAGAAAGGCTGGAAATACCAGCCAGGGTCAGCTGCAGCTCAGGCGGGGAGGCCCTAATGGAGGAAGGGCTCGCCTAGGTAATCATCCTGCTTCCAATATTGCCTTGGCCGGCCCTGCGTTTCTCCAGTGATCAACAACCTTTGTTTCCTGCCTTAAATAACAATAATCGTGTATTACATAGGTCCAAGGTCTGTGCCTTATTCAAATTTGTATTCCCAGTGCCTGCACAGCACACTGCACAGAATAGACATTTAGTAAACGTTTGTTGGATAAGATGCTCTCCTGTATGTCCTACGTACGTATCTCAAATTCTATTCCGCTTTTGTCTGAATCTATTTTCTGGCCGGGCGCAGTGGCTCACACCTGTCATCCCAATACTTTGGGAGGCCGAGGCAGGTTGATCACTGGGCAGGTCAGGAGTTTGAGATCAGCCTGGCCAATTTGGTGAAACCCCCATCTCTACTAAAAATACAAAAATTAGCCAGGCTGGTGGCAGGCTACTCGGGACAGGAGAATCACTTGAACCCAGGAGATGGAGGTTGCAGTGAGCTGAGATTGCACTACTGCACTCCAGCCTGGATGACACAGCAAGACTCTGTCTCAAAAAAAAAAAAAAAAAAAAACTACTTATGCTTCTGACCTGTTTCCACAATCTTCAGCCTTCATCAAAGGTTATCTCTGTCCCTAGGCATCAACGCACAGAGAACATTAAAGAAAGGTCTCCACAGTCCCTGGCAAAGCCTAAGTCCCAGGCACCCGCAAGAGCAAGGAGGACAACCATCTATGCAGAGCCAGTGCCAGAGAACAATACCCTCAACATGCAAACCCAGCCCAAAGCCCACACCACCGGAGACACAGGAAAGGAGGCCAACCAGACACCACCGGAGGAGCAGGACAAGGCGCCCGACGCAGCACAGACGGCAGCATGGAAGAGCCCAGAAAAAGAGAAAACCACAGTGAACACACTGTCACCCAGAGGGCAAGAAGCAGGGATGGCCTCTGGCAGGACAGAGGCACAGTCATGGAAGAGCCAGGACACAAAGACGACCCAAGGAAATGGGGGCCAGACCAGGAAGCTGACGGCCACCAGGACGGTGTCGGTGAAGCACCAGGGCAAAGCGGTGACCACGGCCAAGACGCTCATTCCCAAAAGTCGGCCGCTTATGCTGGCCCCCACAGGAGCAGTGTCAACAAGGACAAGACAGAAAGGACTGACCACGGCAGTCATCCCACCCAAGGAGAAGAAAACTCAGGTCACCCCACCCCCTGCCCCTTTCCAGAGCCCCACGACGCACAGAAACCAAAGCCTGAAGGCTGCCAACTTCAAGTCTGAGCCTCGGTGGGATTTTGAGGAAAAATACAGCTTCGAAATAGGAGGCCTTCAGACGGTGAGTTTTTGCCACCACCCCTTCCCTCTGACTCCCATGCCCACCCTCTCCTCAGCTCCTGGGCTCTGCTTCTAGATTTGGTCTTGTCCTGCCCCAAGCTCATTATGAGGCAGAGCTCAGCCCTACAAGACTCTGCCCCACCCATCCTTCCAATGATGGCCACAATGGGGGAGAGGAGCAGCAGGCCCCGGACCCCTGGTGTGAACGGCATAAGCGGGGTGAGTGAGATGGGACCTGCCCTGGAGCTCCTGAGGCCTGGAGGTCACCCATCTGGGGTAACAGAGTGTGATCTACTCTGGGGCTTGGCCCCTGAATCCCCATCCTCTCGCAGGGGCTGCAGGGGAGGGACTCACAGACAAGGATACCCCAAGCTCACGCCCAGCTCTGGCCTCCAGGAATGCCTTGTCTTCCCTGCAAAGCCAATTCCACAGCCTTCACTCTCTCCCAACCCTAAGGAAACAGTCTGACTTAACCACACCCGCCCACATGGTCCTTCTCACCTGTCCTTGCACAGAGGGGCAGTATCCAAAATGTGTATGTTGCTGGGTATATGCCTGCAGTCCCAGCTACTCAGGAGGCTGAGGCAGGAGGGTCACTTGAGGTTAAAGTGAGCTATGATGGTACCACTGCACTCCAGCCTGGGCAACAGAGTGAGACCCTGCCGCGAAGAAGGAATGATCAACGGAAGGAAGGAAGGAAGGAAGGGAGGGAGGCAGGGAGGGAGGGAGGGAGGGAGAAGGCCCACAGAATGCACACATTTATACACATATGACTGCAAGCATGGCCCTGACAGCACACCAGACACATGCCACATTCCCAAGATGCGGCCCCTCTCACACTTACAAAGGTGCATTTGCCTTGACGGCCGAGAACACCCATTTTCCAGAACCCTCAGGACCAAAATGAGCCCAGACAATGGGGAGGGGAGGGTGAGCAGACCCTCAGAACAGGATGGAAGAGGTAGCAGAGGCTGTGCCTTCCAAACTGTGAGCCCCAGCCCTTCTTGCAGTGGTGCAGCTCCCGGCCGATGGCCTTTCTGAGTGTCTCCCTTCCTGACTTCGTCCTCCTACATATAGACTTGCCCTGACTCCGTGAAGATCAAAGCCTCCAGGTCGCTGTGGCTCCAGAAACTCTTTCTGCCCAACCTTACTCTCTTCCTGGACTCCAGACACTTCAACCGGAGTGAGTGGGACCGCCTGGAACACTTTGCACCACCCTTTGGCTTCATGGAGCTCAACTACTCCTGTGAGTCCTCACCCCAGGGGAGGGTGTGCAGTAGGCCGGGGCAGAGGGCAGAGGGCAGAGGGCAGCTGGCTTTCTGGTCCGCCTCTTCCCTGGGGTTGGCCAGACCTGGGAGGAATGAAGGGTCAGACTCTTGTCCCTCCCAGGGCTCTGAATACAGCACCCCCACTCTTGTTCCAGTGGTGCAGAAGGTCGTGACACGCTTCCCTCCAGTGCCCCAGCAGCAGCTGCTCCTGGCCAGCCTCCCTGCTGGGAGCCGCCGGTGCATCACCTGTGCCGTGGTGGGCAATGGGGGCATCCTGAACAACTCCCACATGGGCCAGGAGATAGACAGGCATGACTACGTGTTCCGGTAAGCTGTCCCCACCCAAGCTCCCCTCTCCTGCCCCTCTCCTGCTCCTCTCCTGCTCCTCTCCATCCCCTCTCCAGCCCCTCTCCTGCCCCTCTCCAGCCCCTCTCCTGCCCCTCTCCAGCCCCTCTCCTGCCCCTCTCCTGCCCCTCTCCAGCCCCTCTCCTGCCCCTCTCCAGCCCCTCTCCTGCTCCTCTCCTGCCCCTCTCCTGCCCCTCTCCAGCCCCTCTCCTGCTCCTCTCCTGCCCCTCTCCTGCCCCTCTCCAGCCCCTCTCCTGCTCCTCTCCAGCCCCTCTCCTGCCCCTCTCCTGCCCCTCTCCTGCCCCTCTCCTGCCCCTCTCCAGCTCCTCTCCAGCTCCTCTCCAGCTCCTCTCCTGCCCCTCTCCAGCTCCTCTCCAGCTCCTCTCCAGCTCCTCTCCAGCCCCTCTCCAGCCCCTCTCCTGCCCCTCTCCAGCTCCTCTCCAGCTCCTCTCCAGCCCCTCTCCAGCCCCTCTCCTGCCCCTCTCCTGCCCCTCTCCAGCTCCTCTCCTGCCCCTCTCCAGCTCCTCTCCTGCCCCTCTCCAGCTCCTCTCCTGCCCCTCTCCAGCCCCTCTCCTGCCCCTCTCCAGCTCCTCTCCAGCTCCTCTCCTGCCCCTCTCCAGCTCCTCTCCAGCTCCTCTCCTGCCCCTCTCCAGCTCCTCTCCTGCCCCTCTCCAGCTCCTCTCCTGCCCCTCTCCAGCCCCTCTCCTGCCCCTCTCCAGCTCCTCTCCAGCTCCTCTCCTGCCCCTCTCCTGCCCCTCTCCTGCCCCTCTCCAGCTCCTCTCCAGCTCCTCTCCAGCTCCTCTCCTGCCCCTCTCCAGCTCCTCTCCAGCTCCTCTCCAGCTCCTCTCCAGCCCCTCTCCAGCCCCTCTCCTGCCCCTCTCCAGCTCCTCTCCAGCTCCTCTCCAGCCCCTCTCCTGCCCCTCTCCAGCTCCTCTCCAGCTCCTCTCCTGCCCCTCTCCAGCCCCTCTCCTGCCCCTCTCCAGCTCCTCTCCTGCCCCTCTCCAGCCCCTCTCCTGCCCCTCTCCTGCCCCTCTCCAGCTCCTCTCCAGCTCCTCTCCTGCCCCTCTCCTGCCCCTCTCCAGCTCCTCTCCAGCCCCTCTCCTGCTCCTCTCCAGCCCCTCTCCTGCCCCTCTCCAGCCCCTCTCCAGCCCCTCTCCAGCTCCTCTCCTGCCCCTCTCCAGCCCCTCTCCAGCCCCTCTCCAGCCCCTCTCCTGCCCCTCTCCAGCTCCTCTCCAGCCCCTCTCCAGCCCCTCTCCAGCCCCTCTCCAGCCCCTCTCCTGCCCCTCTCCTGCCCCTCTCCTGCCCCTCTCCAGCTCCTCTCCAGCTCCTCTCCTGCCCCTCTCCAGCCCCTCTCCTGCCCCTCTCCTGCTCCTCTCCAGCTCCTCTCCAGCCCCTCTCCAGCTCCTCTCCAGCTCCTCTCCTGCCCCTCTCCAGCCCCTCTCCTGCCCCTCTCCAGCCCCTCTCCTGCCCCTCTCCAGCTCCTCTCCAGCTCCTCTCCTGCCCCTCTCCAGCTCCTCTCCTGCCCCTCTCCTGCCCCTCTCCAGCTCCTCTCCAGCCCCTCTCCTGCTCCTCTCCTGCCCCTCTCCTGCCCCTCTCCAGCTCCTCTCCAGCTCCTCTCCTGCCCCTCTCCTGCTCCTCTCCAGCCCCTCTCCAGCTCCTCTCCAGCCCCTCTCCTGCCCCTCTCCAGCTCCTCTCCTGCCCCTCTCCAGCCCCTCTCCAGCTCCTCTCCAGCTCCTCTCCAGCTCCTCTCCTGCCCCTCTCCAGCTCCTCTCCAGCTCCTCTCCAGCCCCTCTCCAGCCCCTCTCCTGCCCCTCTCCAGCCCCTCTCCTGCCCCTCTCCAGCTCCTCTCCAGCCCCTCTCCTGCTCCTCTCCAGCTCCTCTCCAGCTCCTCTCCAGCTCCTCTCCAGCTCCTCTCCAGCTCCTCTCCTGCCCCTCTCCAGCTCCTCTCCAGCCCCTCTCCAGCCCCTCTCCTGCCCCTCTCCAGCTCCTCTCCAGCCCCTCTCCAGCTCCTCTCCAGCCCCTCTCCTGCCCCTCTCCTGCCCCTCTCCAGCTCCTCTCCTGCCCCTCTCCAGCCCCTCTCCAGCCCCTCTCCTGCCCCTCTCCTGCCCCTCTCCTGCTCCTCTCCTGCCCCTCTCCAGCTCCTCTCCTGCCCCTCTCCAGCTCCTCTCCAGCTCCTCTCCAGCCCCTCTCCAGCCCCTCTCCTGCCCCTCTCCTGCTCCTCTCCTGCCCCTCTCCAGCTCCTCTCCAGCCCCTCTCCTGCTCCTCTCCAGCCCCTCTCCTGCCCCTCTCCAGCCCCTCTCCAGCCCCTCTCCTGCCCCTCTCCAGCTCCTCTCCAGCTCCTCTCCTGCCCCTCTCCAGCCCCTCTCCTGCCCCTCTCCAGCTCCTCTCCTGCCCCTCTCCAGCCCCTCTCCTGCCCCTCTCCAGCCCCTCTCCTGCCCCTCTCCTGCCCCTCTCCTGCCCCTCTCCAGCTCCTCTCCAGCTCCTCTCCTGCCCCTCTCCTGCCCCTCTCCTGCTCCTCTCCAGCCCCTCTCCTGCTCCTCTCCAGCCCCTCTCCTGCCCCTCTCCAGCCCCTCTCCAGCCCCTCTCCAGCCCCTCTCCTGCCCCTCTCCAGCTCCTCTCCAGCCCCTCTCCAGCCCCTCTCCTGCCCCTCTCCAGCCCCTCTCCTGCCCCTCTCCTGCCCCTCTCCTGCCCCTCTCCAGCTCCTCTCCAGCTCCTCTCCTGCCCCTCTCCAGCCCCTCTCCTGCCCCTCTCCTGCTCCTCTCCAGCTCCTCTCCAGCTCCTCTCCTGCCCCTCTCCAGCTCCTCTCCAGCTCCTCTCCTGCCCCTCTCCAGCCCCTCTCCTGCCCCTCTCCTGCCCCTCTCCAGCTCCTCTCCTGCCCCTCTCCAGCTCCTCTCCTGCCCCTCTCCAGCCCCTCTCCTGCCCCTCTCCTGCCCCTCTCCTGCTCCTCTCCTGCCCCTCTCCAGCTCCTCTCCTGCCCCTCTCCAGCTCCTCTCCTGCCCCTCTCCTGCCCCTCTCCAGCTCCTCTCCAGCCCCTCTCCTGCTCCTCTCCTGCCCCTCTCCTGCCCCTCTCCTGCTCCTCTCCAGCTCCTCTCCAGCTCCTCTCCTGCCCCTCTCCAGCTCCTCTCCAGCTCCTCTCCAGCC
This sequence comes from Macaca fascicularis, assembly GCF_037993035.2. Taxonomy (NCBI): domain Eukaryota; kingdom Metazoa; phylum Chordata; class Mammalia; order Primates; family Cercopithecidae; genus Macaca; species Macaca fascicularis. Next base: position 83,073,746 of record NC_088390.1, on the reverse strand, counting down.
CCTCTCCTGCCCCTCTCCAGCTCCTCTCCTGCCCCTCTCCTGCCCCTCTCCAGCTCCTCTCCAGCTCCTCTCCTGCCCCTCTCCTGCCCCTCTCCAGCTCCTCTCCTGCTCCTCTCCAGCTCCTCTCCAGCTCCTCTCCAGCCCCTCTCCAGCCCCTCTCCTGCCCCTCTCCTGCTCCTCTCCTGCCCCTCTCCTGCCCCTCTCCTGCCCCTCTCCTGTTCCTCTCCAGCCCCTGTCCTGCCCCTCTCCTGCCCCTCTCCAGCCCCTCTCCTGCCCCTCTCCTGCCCCTCTCCTGCCCCTCTCCAGCTCCTCTCCTGCCCCTCTCCTGCCCCTCTCCTGCCCCTCTCCTGCCCCTCTCCTGCCCCTCTCCTGCCCCTCTCCTGCCCCTCTCCTGCCCCTCTCCTGCCCCTCTCCTGCCCCTCTCCTGCTCCTCTCCTGCCCCTCTCCTGCTCCTCTCCTGCTCCTCTCCTGCTCCTCTCCTGCTCCTCTCCTGCAGACAGGGACTCTTCTGAGAGACCCCTAGGATGTTCCATGGCCGCATCTGGAAGGTGGAATTCCTGGGCTCTCCAGAGAATTTCAGCACGTAACTGCTACCTCCCCCATTTCTCCTTCCTTTCCCCATCCACCTACACAAATCTCCCTCCTCTGCTCACCTGTTCCATCTGATTGTATCTTTCTGCACAGATTGAGCGGAGCTCTCATTAAAGGCTACGAACAGGATGTGGGGACTCGGACATCCTTCTACGGCTTTACTGCCTTCTCCCTGACCCAGTCACTCCTTATATTGGGCAATCGGGGTTTCAAGAACGTGCCTCTCGGGAAGGTGAGCAAAGAGGAAGGAGCCTGGCCACAGCCAGACTCTGGATGAGGGAGCGCACAGGGGAGAAGCGAGACGAGAGGCTTTCCTCCGGATGGAGTCTGCATGAAAGGGCAGGAGTGGGGAGGACAGTGAGACCAGTCCAGGGGAGAGCAAGTGGGCAGCTGGAGTCAGAGCTGGGCCCCAGCTGGTTGTCCTGAGGCAGGACTTTTGGGCCACTCCCTGTCCTTGGTCCTCAGGACGTCCGCTACTTGCACTTCCTGGAAGGCACCCGGGACTATGAGTGGCTGGAAGCGCTGCTTATGAATCAGACGGTGACGTCAAAAAACCTTTTCTGGTTCAGGTACCCATTTTCCTCCCGCCCTCCCCTTATCCCAGGCTGAGCCATGTCGTGAGTGGCTCTAAAGGGTTGGACAGGTGGGGACAGCCTTAGCTATCACCTGGAGATGGGATACCAGTCATGCTCATGACCCTGACTTGGCCCACCCCAGGCCAGGTAAGGGAGCTGGGTCTGAATGGCGCCTTCCTAACCACAGGCACAGACCCCAGGAAGCTTTTCGGGAAGCCCTGCACATGGACAGGTACCTGTTGCTGCACCCAGACTTTCTCCGATACATGAAGAACAGGTTAGAGCAGAAAGCACATGACACGTAGCCCAGGTCCCTGTTATCCTTGCAGCCTCCTGACAGTTGGGGGCTTGGGGCATTTCACAGGTTTCTGAGGTCTAAGACCCTGGATGGTGCCCACTGGAGGATATACCGCCCCACCACTGGGGCCCTCCTGCTGCTCACTGCCCTTCAGCTCTGTGACCAGGTAAGGCTCCACTGCAGCTACAGAAATACCTGAAGAAACAGCTCTGGGGCTATTCCTGGGCCTGCTCAGCACAGGACAATGGATGGGCTGGGCGCACAGCCCTGGTGGGAAGGAGGGTGGGCATGAGTATGGGTGCATGCAGTTATGTGTGCGTGTCCAGGGACCTGCACCCAGACCCCTAGGGATGGTGCCGGGGAAAAGAGCCCCCACCCCTCAACACAGAATTAGCCATGAGAAGAAGCCTGGGCGACAGCAGCTACAAGCCCTGTTTCTCCTCCAACCTTGATGTAGGTGAGTGCCTATGGCTTCATCACCGAGGGCCACGAGCGCTTTTCTGATCACTACTATGATACATCATGGAAGCGGCTGATCTTTTACATAAATCATGACTTCAAGCTGGAGAGAGAAGTCTGGAAGCGGCTACACGATGAAGGGATAATCTGGCTATACCAGCGTCCCGGTCCTGGAACTACCAAAGCCAAGAACTGACTGGGGCCTGGGCTGCTGTGGTCTCCTTGCCGGCTCCAAGACACAGGATACAGTGGGACTCTTGAGACTCTTTGATCATTTCCCAGGGCTCAGACCAAGCTCCAAGCCCTTCAGGAGTTCCAAGGGAACACAGCTCTCTCAAGATGGCAGATGGCTAAGTAAGAGTCTGAAGTTCTTCAGTACACGGCTGTCGGTCCTGGTGGAGATTCCTGAGGCCAGGGATTTTTAACGGGATGGGGTGATGAGTGGTGGATACCACAATTCCTGGTGAAAAACACTCTTCCAGCCCAAAAGCTTCTTGATGCAGAGAAAAGAGCCTGGATTTACAGAAACATATAGATCTAGTTTGAATTCCAGATCGAGTTTGCAGTTGTGAAATCTTGAAGGTATTACTTAACTTCACTACAGATTGTCTAGAAGACCTTTCTAGGGGTTATCTGATTCTAGAAGGGTCTATACCTGTCCTTGTCTTTAAGCTATTTGACAGCTCTACGTGTTGTAGAAAACTGATAATAATACAAATGATTGTTGTCCATGGAAATGCAAATAAATTTTGTACAGTGAAGATGCACCTTAGTTGTCACTCAGTGGATAGGGACCAGTTTTCCACGTGGTCCTTTTCATTCTTCTATTCTCCCCATTAACCTGCTTTCTTTCTCAAACCCCCACGACGAGAACTGAGCTAAGCCAAAGACATTTCAGTTCATCTTACCCTTTGAGCTCTATCTGCATGATTTGGACTCTGGAGCCTGGAAAAACCCCTAACAATTCTAAATAAAATAAAGTGGCCAAGCATGGTGGCCTGTAATCCCAGCACTTTGGAGGCCGAGGCAGGCAGATCACTTGAGGCCAGGAGATCGAGACCAGCCTGGCCAACATGGTGAAACCCCATCTCTACTAAAAATACAAAAGTAAGCCGGGCGTGGTGGTGGGCGCCTGTAATCCCAGCTACTCGGGAGGCTGAGACAGGAGAATCACTTGAACCTAGGAGGCGGAGGTTGCAGTGAGCTGAGATTGCACCACTGCACTCCAGCCTGGGCGTCAGAGAGAGACTCCGTCTCAAAAAATAATAAAAAATAATAATAATAACAAATAAATACATAAGCAAATAGAATAAAGGACCCTTGGTAGGAGAGTGGAAGCGAGACAGAGGAGCTACCCTTTAGACTTCATGGTAGAGGGGACCAATGGGACAGGGATTTGCTTTGCACTAAAAGGGTGCAGTGCCAGCTCCGGGCGGCAGGTGGCGGCAGCTCGGCGCCCTGTTGTTCGCGGGGCCCTGTTGTTCGCGGGGCCCTGTCCTCCGCGGCACCCCAGGCTCCTTAGTTCTGCACACGGGTGGAAGGAAGCGCCACCCACGTGCAGAACTCCGCCACTGTGGCTTCTATACACCGAGAACCTTGGGATGGACAGAGCCGATTTGGCAGGGCGCTGATCGGGGGTGCGCTTGGGGATGAAGGGCCATTGGCGCCGCTGCCGCAGGTGCTTTCGCTCCGGCGCCTCCAAAGGAGGAGCTCGTGCGCGTGGGCCGGGCGGCGGTTAGCCTCTGCCCCGCAACCTGAAGGACGGAGCTGCGTGCGGGGCTGAGAGAGGTGCCGGCAGCGAGCGGAGAGTGAGCCGAAGACGCGAGGCTCTAACCATCAGGCCCAGGGGCGACAGGCCGGAGGGGGGACAGGACGGGGTCCGGGAGTTTGCAAGCGGTTGTGGGGAGGGGGAGCGGCTCTCTGCTGGCAGCTGAAGGTCGGATCCGCCCGGTTCGCCCCCTTCCCGGTGCCCTGCACCCTGCAAGAGGCGGGTGGGCCCCGGACCACCCCGGGGAGACCAGGCCAGGGGCGTTTGCAGCCTAACCACAGCTTCTCTGGTCTAAAGAGCAATAAATGCTTTTCCCCCACAAAGCTCTAGTCACAACGACTTTGACAGGGTGGACGCCACATCAGGTCAGAGCAGGAGAGAAAATGAGTAGCCACGGGCAGAGAGCCCCTTACCCCCATATTGGCCTCCTCAAATTTAAACTCAGGCTACCTAAACTTAAGGACTGAGCCTCACTGAGTGCTACTCCGGGTCCAAAGTGGAATACACTGATGGGTTAGCTCACTCTGCTAGTATAAGCCAATAGAATTAGAAAAGATAGGTCAATTAGAGGCATAAGAATTAGAAAAGAAGAGGAAAACTGTAATAGGCTACATATTATAGTAAGTTAGCAGGATATAAGATTAACATATGGAAATCAATAACTCATAAACATAAATAATAATCAAGTAGAGGATATAATGTAGAGAAAACCCATTTACAAGAGCAACAATGTCTGTATGAGGAAAACATTAAAACACTCCTGAAAGACACAGAAGTAGATCTGAATAAGCCAAGTCATCTTATGTTCTTGGAAAAGATGACTCAATATCATAAATATATCAGTTCTCGGCAAGTTAATTAATAAACAATATAATTCCAATAAAATGCCAAAACATTTTTTCTAGAGCCTAAACTGATACACATATTCATATGGAGGATAAAAATGTAAGAAGAGCTAGGAATACCTGCGAAAGAAAAGCTATGAGACGTCTACCTCTACCAAATATTCAGACATACTATAAAGTCTCTATAATTAAAACAGTGTGGTACTGAAGCAGGAACAGACAGATCAGTGGAATGGAATAGAAGGTCCAGAAATAGACCCAAGCCCTGTGATTAACGGTGCTCAGATAGCCAGGTGGTCATTTAGAAAGAAATCAAACTAGGTCTGTAACTCCCATCAACAATTAAATTCCAGATGGTTCGGAGATCTAAATGTAAAAAAATGCAATGACGGAGGCCGAGGCAGGCGGATCACAAGGTCAGGAGTTCGAGACCAGCCTGGCCAATATGGTGAAACGCTATCTCTAATAAAAACACAAAAAATTAGCCAGGCCTGGTGGCACATGCCTGTAAACCCAGCTACTCAGGAGGCTGAGGCAGGAGAATCACTTGAACCCAGGAGGCGGAGGTTGCAGAGAGCAGAGATCGCAACATTGCACTCCAGCCTGGGTGACAGAGCAAGACTGTCTCAAAAAAAAAAAAAAAAAGAAAAGAAAAGAAAGAAAGAAATGACAAGAGTTCTAAGAATTCATAGGTAAGTAGCTCTTTGACCAGAATGTAAGAAAAAGATTTCTAATTAGGACTCACAATCCAAAGGCAATACAAGACTGGTAAATTTTACTACATAAAATTAATAAAATGGGCCAGGCACAGTGGCTCATGCCTATAATCCCAGCACTTTGGGAGGCCAAGGTGGGCGGATCATGAGGTCAAGAGATCAAGACCATCCTGGCCAACATGGTGAAACCCTATCTCTACTAAAAATACAGAAATTAGCCGGGCATGGTGGTGCATACCTGTAGTCCCAGCTACTCAGGAGCCTGAGGCAGGAGAATTGCTTGAACCCGGGAAGCCGAGGTTGCAGTGAGCCTAGATGCATTTCAGCCTGGTAACAGAGCGAGACTCCGTCTCAAAAAAAAAAAAAAAGAACACTAATAAAATGTTGCATGATGAAAAAAATCACCATGAGGTCAAAAGACAAAAAGTGGGAGAAAATATTTGCCACATATATCATGGATAAAGGATATATACATATAGTAAAGGACTTTGAGGAAAATAGACCGAAAACCAAATAGAAAAATAGGCAAAAAAGCCGGGCGCGGTGGCTCAAGCCTGTAATCCCAGCACTTTGGGAGGCCGAGATGGGTGGATCACGAGGTCAGGAGATCGAGACCATCCTGGCTAACATGGTGAAACCCCATCTCTACTAAAAAATACAAAAAACTAGCCGGGCGAGGTGGCGGGCGCCTGTAGTCCCAGCTACTCAGGAGGCTGAGGCAGGAGAATGGCGTGAACCCGGGAGGCGGAGCTTGCAGTGAGCCGAGATCCGGCCACTGCACTCCAGCCTGGGCGACAGAGCGAGACTCCGTCTAAAAAAAAAAAAAAAAAAAAAAAAAAGAAAAATAGGCAAAAAAAATATGAACAGCAACTCCCCAACAAAGATGTAAAAATGATTCTTAGACATGTGAAAAAAATGTTCAGTTTGATTCATAGTAAGAAATGCAGGCCAGGCGCAGTGGCTTACTCCTGTAATCCCAGGACTTTGGGAGGTTGAGGCAGGAGGCTCACTAGAGGCCAGGATTTCAAGACCAGCCTGGGCAACATAACAAGACCCCCGTCTCTATTAAACAAAAACAAAAACAAGGAAAAAAAAGAAAAGAAAACCTTTAAACAAATTAAATTTAGAAGATTTGTTGAGCAAAGAAACAATGAATCAGGCAGCACTCTGAACCAGTAAAGGTTCAGAGAGCTCTACCCAGCGACCTGGGTAGGCAGTACTTATAGACAGAAAAGGGAAGTGATGTACAGAAACAGCTGGATCAGGCCGGGCGCAGTGGCTCATGCCGGTAATGCCAACACTTTGGGAGGCGCGGATCACCTGAGATCGAGAGTTCGAGGCCAGCCTGACCAACATGAAGAAACCCTGTCTCCACTAAAAATACAAAATTAGCCAGGCGTGATGGCACGTGCCTGTAATCCCAGCTACTCAGGAGGCTGAGGCAGGAGAATCGCTTGAACCCAAGGGGCAGAGGTTGCAGTGAGCCAAGATCGAGCCATTGCACTCCAGCCTGGGTGACAGACCAAGACTCTGTATAAAAAATTAAAATTAAAAAAAATTTTTAAAACCCAACAATATTAAGACCTAATTCATAACCCCACAGAAGGGGCAAAACAATATTTCAATTATATATCCTCAGATTAAAGACAAAAAGGATAACAAACATTGAACTCTAGTTGGTGGGGAGGTTTGTTTTTCACACTGCTTTATCATTCTGAAGCCACTTTCTTTTTTTTTTTTTTTTTTTGAGACGGAGTCTCGCTCTGCCGCCCAGGCTGGAGTGCAGTGGCCGGATCTCAGCTCACTGCAAGCTCCGCCTCCCGGGTTTAGGCCATTCTCCTGCCTCAGCCTCCGGAGTAGCTGGGACTACAGGCGCCCGCCACCTCGCCCGGCTAGTTTTTTTTTTGTATTTTTTAGTAGAGACGGGGTTTCACCATGTTAGCCAGGATGGTCTCGATCTCCCGACCTCGTGATCCGCCCGTCTCGGCCTCCCAAAGTGCTGGGATTACAGGCTTGAGCCACCGCGCCCGGCCAAGCCACTTTCAATGAATTGTAGGATTCTACAAATAAGAAAATATGTTAAGGAAAATGGGACTCCTGTGTCTCATTGTCAAAAAAAGTTACAATTATGGAAAGAGGCAAGACGATAATGAACAATGAACCCTCGGCGTTGGACTAGAATTGAAGGTATCAGTATGAACTTGTGGTTTTAGATCTAAGGAAGAAATCTATGGGTGGGGATCTGCCTATAAACATGCACACACGTATACATGTATTCCCTGGATCTGTCAAGGAATAGAGTCCAGAATCAACGAAACTCCGTTAACAGTGAGCACGTGTAATCTTGGGTTCCTAGATAGCATTCTTCACTATAAGCAACCAGGACTTCTTAGAGAGAAATGGCTGATTCCAGGGCTGGGGTAGGGAAGGTACAAAATGAACCTGGAACATTTTGTTGTTCTAGAAAGTAAGGAAGTGCTTAAAGAATGGGACACATCAAAAGAACACAGAAGTCAGCCTGAAGACGCTCCACTGGCTCAATACAAGATTATTTGAGAATGAAAATTGGTAATGATGGTAATGAATTTCAACACATTCAACAAATGGTAATCTAGGAGTCCATACTGATACAAATAAATACATACACACATACATAAGAAAGAAAATCTTTTTCTTTTGAGGCAGGATCTCACTCTGTCATCGAGACTGGAGTGCAGTGGCGTGATCTCAGCGCCCTGCAACCTCCACCTCCTAGGTTCAAGCAATCCTCCCACCTCAGCCTCCTGAGTAGCTGGGACTACAGGCGTGCACCACCAGGCCTGGCTAATTTTTTTTTTTTTTTTTTTGAGATGGAGTCTTGCTCTGTCACCCAGGCTGGATGCAGTGGCATGATTTCAGCTCACTGCAACCTCCGCCTCCTGGGCTCAAGTGATTCTCCTGCCTCAGCTCCTGAGTAGTTGGGACTACAGGCGCCTGCCAACCCGCCTGGCTAATTTTTTTGTATTTTTTAGTAGAGACGGAGTTTCACTCTATTGCCCAGGCTGGTCTTGAACTCCTGGGCTCAAATGATCCACCCATCTCAGCCTCCCAAAGTGCTGGGATTACAGACATGAACCATTGTGCCCAGCCAAAAAATCTGTAGCTTTAAATGCAGTTCAAGATCAACCTAAAATTACATACACATTTTCCACGAATTATCTTCCCTATTGATAAACTGTTTTTTCTGTCCTCCAGATGGTTTCTACAATAAAGGGGAAGATTAAGGAATCTCTCTGAAACTGTCTGAAACATGACACACAAGTTGGCAAATTCATGTCCTGCCAGCCTGCCCCACACCCGCATTCTCCTCAACCCTTCTAGCTGTGTCTGCTTCTTCCCTACAAACATAGGAAGAAATAGAAGTCTGGAGGGAATAATAATAGCCGGATACCCCATACTGATGGCCTGATGAAACCACCTGCTTATTGTCTGACCCGCTTTTCATCCGTGAATACATACAAATGTGGCTCTGTTCATTAGCATTAAGCAACCAAGAACCGGGAAATCTTGGTTGCTAAAATCAAAGACCATGACAAGCTTTGCTGTTTGAAGTCACATTCGTGAGAATGGAACAAGCCATTCTTGCCCAGAGGATGGAACATCCCACTCTTGCCTCGGCAGCATACGGGTCCTTTGACACAGAGAAAAGCCCCAATCCCAACCCAGGGGCAGAGCTTCAGATAACCAGAATGAGCACAACATTCTACATTTTTCTTAACTATGTCAAACAAACAAGACTTTGAGTCAATTTTGAGGACCAGGCCTTCAACTCCAGTCTGAAGTTATTCATCCAGCAAATTTCTTTTTCTTTTATTCTTCTTCTTCTTTTTTTTTTTTTTTCTTTTTGAGACAGGGTCTTGCTCTGTTGCCCAGGCTGGAGTGCAGTGGCATGATCACAGCTCACTGCAGCCTTGACCTCCTGGGCTCAAGTGACCCTCTCACCCCAGCCTCCTGAGCAGCTGAGATCACAGGTGCATGTCACGACACCTGATAATTTTTTAAAACTTTTTGTAGAGACAAGCTCTCACTATATTTGTTTTAAACCTATCAAATAACTGGTTCATTTACATTTTACCGCCATTCCATCCTTCCCCAAATCCTATAACCAATAACCACATGTCCCTTATTTTGCATGGAGAGGCAGCCCACAGTGCCTCTAGTGTGAACCAGTAACTCCCCTGCTAGAATAAGCTAATGAATCTAATTTGTGGACATATGGACATGTCCCCATGGTCTTTATCAGATGAGTTTGACCACATCACTGGAGAGAACTACCACAAGCCAAGACTCCAGATCTCTCCCATTCTCCTCCCAAACACTGTACGCAGCATGGCCTATGACTGTGGTGAAGGCACCGAGAGACTGAGGTTCCCCAAGAAATACAGTGTGGCAGGCCAGAGGATGCCACTCCAAAACACGCAGGCTTGTTGAACTGAGGGCCGTTCTGAAGCAGCAGGTCCAGAAAGCTCTGCCCACCCTATTTGCCTAAAAGCAGGACAAGGCCCAGCGTGGTGGCTCACACCTGTAATCCCAGCACTTAGGGAGGCCGAGGCGGGTGGATCACCTGAGGTCAGGAGTCCGAGACCAGCCTGGCCAACATGGCGAAACCCCGTCTCTACTAAAAATACAAAAATTAGCTGGGCGTGGTTGCGGGTGCCTGTAATCCCAGCTACTCAGGAGGCTGAAGCAGAACTGCTTGAACCCGGGAGGCAGAGGTTGCAGTGAGCCAATATTGTGCCACTGCACTCCAGCTTGGGTGACAAAGCAAGACTCTGTCTCAATAATAATAATATTATAATAATAATAATAAAAGCAGGACATCAATTTACAGAGACAGAAGCTATCCTGCTCCCCTTTCTACCACGGAGAGCAAAGCTGAAACACTTAGGACATCTTTGTGCTCTTGTGGGCCTGGAGCCAGCTCCAGAGGCATCCACAGGAACAGGCTTCCCCAACCAGTCTGCACCTGCCAGCTCTGTGCCTTCCCCAAGGGGCTGCCCCTCGACACCCAAAGTCCTCTTCCCTGGTAACTTCTCTAAAGATGTACTGTTCTCCAGCCGGGTGCAGTGGATCACACCTGTAATCCCAGTTCTTTGGGAGGCTGAGGCGGGTGGATCACGAGGTCAGGAGTTCGAGACCAGCCTAACCAACACGGTGAAACCCCATCTCTACTAAAAATGCAAAACTTAGCTAGGCATGGTGGCGGGCACTTGTAATCCCAGCTACTCAGCAGGCTGAGGCAGGAGAATCGCTTGAACCCGGGAGGTGGAGGTTGCAGTGAGCCGAGATCGCACCATTGCACTCCAGCCTGGCCAACAGAGTGAGACTTAGTCTCAAAAAAAAAAAAAAAAAAAAAAAGATATACTGTTCTCTGTGGAAGATGCCACATGAGCTGGGATTCAAAGCCACTTCTTTGAGAACCAGGCACTCCCAAGGCGTCTCCCGTGCGCACAGGAAATGTGCATGTTGATGAACCTCTGTCTTTCTCTTGTTTTTTGGGATGTTGTTGTCGTTGTTTGAGACAGGGTCTCGCTCTTTCTCTTGTTTTTTTGGTTTGTGTTTTTCTGAGACAGAGTCTTGCTCTGTTGCCCAGGCTGGAGTGCAATGGTATAATCTTGGCTCACTGCAACCTCCACCTCCTGGGTTCAAGCGATCCTCCTGCCTCAGCCTCCCAAGTAGCTGGAATTACAGGTGTGTGCCACCACATCAGGCTAAATTTTCTATATTTAGTAGGGACAGGGTTTCACCATGTTGGCCAGGCCAGTCTCGAACTGCTGACCTCAAGTGATCTGCCCACGTTGGCCTCCCAAAATGCTGGGATTACAGGTATGAGCCACCACGCCTGGCCTTGTCTTTCCCTTGTTAATCTGTCTTTTTATTCCAGGAGGCCAGCTCAGCTAAGAACTTATGAGAGGTAAAGGAAAAAAATGTTTCTTCTTCCCCTACAACAGCTATGCTGAATTCCATCATAGTAAACAGAGCCCCTGTTCCTCCAGGAAAACGTCACTTTTGGAAGTCAGGTGTTAAAAGCACAGCCAGGCAGCTCCCGGCTCTACAGCGGAAGCCCAAACGCCTCCAGGGTTTTCCATTCATATTCCTTTACCACCTGTTCACGGATCTTGTCTCCGCAGCATATGTCAAGGCTGTTTTTCTGGGAAGGGAAATACAAAAAAGGGAGACAATTTTATCCTTTTTTTTTTTTTTTTGCAAAGTCTTCATCTCTGCTCACTGGGACCTGATGTGGCAGCCACCACCAGCCTCCCGGGCGGGAAAGCCATGCGCCAGAGGGCCCCCTCTGAGATGCTCAAAGTCCGCGTTCCTACAGAGCTCCTTGGCAGCTGTCTCTCTGTACTTGTACAAATGGAATTCAAATTCTTTGTACATCTGGTTATTCTGCTTCTCATCGGGATTGAGGGAAGGTGAGAGCACCTGGCAGCTGAGGAATTCTAGAAGAATCCTGTCAGGTCCAGAAGTCTTAGTAAAGCCACCCTGGAGGTTATAATCTCAGTTACTCAGAAAGGGAAATTAGGAAAGGCACTCGGGTGATTTGTTCTAGGTTGAGGTGTAAAACCCGCCTCCACCTTTGATGGGAAATTCCAAAAACCTCTAAATCCCCCCCAGAGCTACTCTGGGACATCGGAAGTCGTCAGCTCAGGAGCTTCAGAGACTGCCGGTCTCCTTCCAGTCTAGAGGGGGAGATGACTGTCGCTCAAACCTGCAGCCAATCAGGTCCCACTCCTTTACTTGACCAGTTAAAGAAAAAAGGCCCAGAAGTCACAGTGAGAGCCCCATCCCAAGCCTTTCTGTGATTGACAGGAGCCTCGTCCAATGAGAAGCGAGCCATGGTTATCCCTGGCACGTGCAGTCAGCACGGCGGAACAGTCCCCTGGTCTCAGAGGCAAAAAAAGGCAGTGACTCGCAAGTGGCAGGGTCGTTGAGTTGTTCGGTGCAAACGAATCCACTGTGCCCTCATTTCAACTTGATTACATCGGCAAAGACCCTGTAAGGTCATATTCACAGGTTCTGAGCAGACGTGAATTTGGGGCAAAAATCCACATGGGCAGTTATGTGGGACCCATTCACCACCACCCTTGCCAGGGCCTTAGAACTGATAACCCAGTACTTTAACCACTGGAACTGGGTCTACAACAGCATAATAGATCAGGATGAAAAGAAATTGAGTAAATTAAAGGGAGACGCATATTCCTATAGTGGCAAATGGGGGCAATGAGCGAACATTCTTCCACTGTGTTCCCAAAATCCATCTACAAAGAGAGAGAGGCAGAGAGAGATAGAGAAAGATAGAAGTAGTAAGGAAAAAAACAGTGTACCCTATTCCTTTAAAAGCCAGGGTAAATTTACAACCTATAATTGATCATTGAAGGTCTTCTCCTTGACCCTACAACACTCCATTACTACCTTGTTGTCACTGTAAACAAGAGTGTAGCCCAAAAGCACTGAGGCCACTGACAACCAGTAGCCTTCCTATCAAAAATCCTTAACCCAGGAACCCGTGGATGGGCCAAATGCATTCAGTCAGTAGCGGCAACTGCTTTGCTAAATGTAGAAAAACAACCTTTAGAGGAAACCTCATTGTGAGCACACCTCACCGGTTCAGAACTATCCTAAGTCAAAAAGCAAAAATGTCGCTTACTAAGTCAAAAATCTTAAAGTATAGGTCTATTATGTTAGAAAAGGGTGATTTAACATTAACCACTGAAAATTCCCTTAACCCAGCAGGTTTCCTAACAGAGGATTTAAATCTTAATTACCATACAAAGGTCCGACCAGACCTAAGAGGAATTCCCTTCAGGACAGGATGGATAGATGGCTCCTCCCAGGTGATCGAGGAGAAAAAAACACAATGGGTATTCAGTAATTGTTAGGGAAACTCTTTGTAGAAGCAGAGTTAGAAAAATTGCCTAATAACTGGTCTGCTCAAACGTGCGAGCTGCTTGCACTCAGCCAAGCCTTAAACTACTTACAGAATCAAAAAATTGTATCTCAATCCTGACCCAAAAGGTTACCTACACCCTCTCTGAAATGAATTTGCATAAGAACTGTTGTTTATGGGAATGCATCTTGATGGGGCAGCTGGGTTGTTATGAAATACTCAGGAACCCAGCCCAGCTCTAGGACTCACCCCTGAGAACAAGGCAATGTTGGGCAAGCTGGTAAAGGACCACTAGAATCCAGCAGCCCCCTTTCTTTGTGGTCAAGAGAGGTGGAAAAATGGGTACAGGACTGCTACATCAGTGAGCGTAACTAATCCGATAAGCAGAGGTCCATGGGTGGTTACGCACCCTGGAAAGGAATAAGCATTAGGACCATAGAGGACACGCTAGGACTAATGCTCATCGGAAAATGACCAGGGGTGCTGGCATCCCTATGTTCTTTTTTCAGATGGGAAACGTTCCCCCCAGGCAAAATGCCCCTAAGATGTATTCTGGAGAATTCGGCCCAGTCAGAGTGTATATACCTTTTTCCCTGTCAGACTTGAAGCAAATTAAAATAGACCTAGGTAAATTCTCAGATAATCCTGATGGCTACATTGATGTTTTACAAGGGTTAGGACAATCCTTTGATCTGACATGGAGAGATACAATGTTACTGCTAAGTCAGACACTAACCCCAAATGCGGGAAGCGCCGCCATAACTGCAGCCTGAGAGTTTGGCGATCTCTGGTATCTCAGTCAGGTCAATGATAGGATGACAACAGAGGAAAGAGAACGATTCCCCACAGGCCAGCAGGCAGTTCCCAGTGTAGACCCTCACTGGGACACAGAATCAGAACATGGAAATTGGTGCCACAAACATTGACTAACTTGCGTGCTAGAAGGACTAAGGAAAACTAGGAAAAAGCCTATAAATTATTCGGTGATGTCCAGTATAACACAGGGCAAGGAAGAAAATCCTACTGCCTTTCTGGAGAGACTAAGGGAGGCATTGAGGAAGCACACCTCTCTGTCACCTGACTCTACTGAAGGCCAACTAATCTGAAAGGATAAGTTTACCAGTCAGCTACAGACATTAGGAAAAAAACCTCAAAACTCCGCCTTAGGCCCGGAACAAAACTTAGAAACCCTACTGAACTTGGCAACCTCAGTATTTTATAATAGAGATCAGGAGCAGCAGGCGGAACAGGACAAACAGGATAAAAAAATAAAGGCCACTGCTTTAGTCATGGCCCTCAGGCAAGCGGACTTTGGAGGCTCTGGAACAGGGAAAGGCTGGAAAAATCAAATGCCTAATAGCACTTGCTTCCAGTGCGGTCTACAAGGACACTTTAAAAAAGATTGTCCGAATAGAAGTAAGCCGCCCCCTCATCCATGCACCTTATGTCAAGGGAATCACTGGAAGGCCCACTGCTCCCGGGGACAAAGGTTCTCTGAGTCAGAAGCCACTAACCAGATGATCCAGCAGCAGGACTGAGGGTGCCCAGGGCAAGCACCAGCCCATGCCATCACCCTCACAGAGCCCAGGGTAAGCTTGACCATTGAGGGCCAGGGGGTTAACTGTCTCCTGGACACTGGTGCTGCCTTCTCAGTCTTACTTTTCTGTCCCGGACAACTGCCCTCCAGATCTGTCACTATCCGACGGGTCCTAGGATGAGCAATCACTAGATACTTCTCCCAGCCACTAAGTTGTGACTGGGGAACTTTACTCTCTTCATATGCCTTTCTAATTGTGCCTGAAAATGAAACTAGGCCGCATAAAACTTAGAAACTAGGCCTCATAAAAAGAACTTAAAAAAATTAACACCAGGTGGCTCTGGATAGGGTCCCACCCTGCCTCAATAGGGTCCCACCCTGATAGGGTCCCACCCTGCCAATTCCGGGAAACAACCTCATGGGGTCCCACCCTGCCAATTCCGGGGGTCCCACCCTGCCTCGAAGTTCCCGGAATCAACAACTCCAGGAAAAAACCTCATAAGGTCCTGCTCTAACCAATTAGAACAAGACACCTTGCTCAGGCCATAGACAGACCCAATTACCACGCGCCTAAAGCTTTGTTTGAATTTCGCGCCCTAAGCTGTGTTTGAACTTGTATTTGCCTATATAAACAGCCTGTAACAAGCAGTCAGGGTCCCAGGGCCAACTTAGAGCTTGGGACCCTAGCGCACTAGTAATAAATAACTCTCTGCTGTGAATCTCGTGTCGGTGATCCTTCGCGGCGACCCCTGCCCAGGAAGGAATCGACAGTTCGGTTCCAACACCAGCCACTAAGTTGTGACTGGGGAACTTTACTCTCTTCATATGCCTTTCTTTTTTTTTTTTTTTTTTTTTTTTTTTTTTTTTTTTTTGAGACGGAGTCTCACTCTGTCGCCCAGGCTGGAGTGCAGTGGCCGGATCTCAGCTCACTGCAAGCTCCGCCTCCCGGGTTCACGCCATTCTCCGGCCTCAGCCTCCCAAGTAGCTGGGACTACAGGCGCCCGCCACCTCGCCCGGCTAGTTTTTTTTTTGTATTTCTTAGTAGAGACGGGGTTTCACCGTGTTAGCCAGGATGGTCTCGATCTCCTGACCTCGTGATCCGCCCGTCTCGGCCTCCCAAAGTGCTGGGATTACAGGCTTGAGCCACCGTGCCCGGCTCATATGCCTTTCTAATTGTGCCTGAAAGCCCCACTCCTTTGTTAGGGAGAGACATCCTAGCAAAAGCTGGGGCCATTATACACTAGAATTAGGAGAAGGAAAAAGGATAAATAGCTATACAGACTCTAAGTATGCTTACCTATACCTCCACGCCCACGCAGCAATATGGAGAGAAAGGGAATTCCTAACTTCCGAGGGAACACTTATGAAACATCAGGAAGCCATTAGGAGATTATTACTGGCTGTACAGAAACCTAAAGAGGTGGCAGTCTTACTGCCGGGGTCATCAGAAAGGAAAGGGAAACAGAAGGGAACCGCCAAGCAGATATTGAAGCCAAAAGAGCTGCAAGGCAGGACCCTCCATTAGAAATCCTTACAGAAGGACCCCTAGTATTGGGGTAATCCCCTCCAGGAAACCAAGCCCCAGCACTCAGCAGGAGAAATAGAATGGGGAACCTCATGAGGATATAGTTTCCTCCCCTCAGGATGGCTAGCCATCAAAGAAGGAAAGATACTTTTGCCTGCAGCTAACCAATAGATATTACTTAAAACCCTTCACCAAACCTTTCACTTAGGCATTGATAGCACCCATCAGATGGCCAAATCATTATTTACTGGACCACGCCTTTTCAAAACTGTCAAGCAGATAGTCAGGGCCTGTGAAGTGTGCCAAAGAAATAATCGCCTGCACTTCAGACCATACATTTCAACCTCCTTCTATCTGTAACCTCCTTCTTAAGTCTGTCTCTTCCAAAATCGAAGCCATAAAACTACCAATCATTCTTCAAATGGAGCCCCAGATGCAGTCCATGGCTAAGATCTACCGCGGACCCCTGGACCAGCCTGCTAGCCCATGCTCCAATGTTAGTGACATCCAAGGCACCCCTCCCGAGGAAATCTCAACTGCACAACCCCTGCTACGCCCCAATTCAGCAGGAAGCAGTTAGAGTGGTCGTCAGCCAACCTCCCCAACAGCACTTGGGTTTTCCTGCTGAGAGCGGGGACTGAGAGACAGGACTAGCTGGATTTCCTAGGCCAACTAAGAATTCCTAAATGTAGCTGGGAAAGGTGACTGCACCTATCTTTAAACACAGGGCTTGTAACTCACCTCACACCCAACCAGTCAGGTAGTAAAGAGGGCTCACTAAAATACAAATTAGGCTAAAGCAGGAGGTAAAGATATAGTCAAATCATATATCGCCTGAGAGCACAGGGCGAGGGAAAATGATCGGGATATAAACCCAGGCATTTGAGCAGGGAGTGGCAACCCCCTTTGGGTCCCCTCCCATTGTTTGGGAGCTCTGTTTTCACTTTGTTAAATCTTGCAACTGCACACTCTTCTGGTCCGTGTTTGTTACTGCTTGAGCTGAGCTTTCGCTCACCGTCCACCACTGCTGTTCACCACCGTCCCAGACCCACTGTTGACTCTGGGCAGGGTGTCTGCTGCATTTCTGATCCAACGAGGCACCCGTTGCTGCTCCCAGTCGGGCTAAAGGCTCGCCATTGCTCCTGCACAGCTAAGTCCCAGGTTCGTCCTGATTGAGCTGAACACTAGTCACTGGGTTTCACGATTCTCTTCCATGACCCACGGCTTCTAATAGAGCTATACCACTCACCACATGGCCCAAGGTTCCATTCCTTGGAATCCGTGAGGCCAAGAACCCCAGGTCAGAGAATAAAAGGCTTGCTGCAATCTTGGGAGCAGCCCGCCCCCGTCTTGGGAGCTCTAAGAACAAAGACCTGCCTGTAACAGAGTGACGTGGTGTGATCACAGCTCACTGCAGCCTCAATCTCCTGGGCTCAAGCCACCCTCCCACCTCAACCTCCTGAGTAGCTGGGATCACAGGTGCACGCCACCATGCCTGGATAATGTTTTAAAATAAAGCATAAGGAGGCTGTCACTCTGTTTCCCAGGCTGGTCTCAAACTCCGTGGCTCAAGCAATCCTCCTGCCTCAGCCTCCCAAAGTTCTGGGATTATTGGCATGAGTCACTGCTCAGGGTCTTTATTCAACAAATTTCTGTTCAGTGCCTGTCCTGTGCCAGGCTGGGCAAGGTGCTGAAAACTGATTAGGAAGGCATACAGTTCCTGTCCTCATAGACTCACTCACATCTAAGGGAAGGCAGACAGTTAAGCTAAGCGTGCAGTGTGATGCAATTGGGGAGGGGCAGGGAGCTGTAAGAATAAATAGCAAGAAGGTAGTGGTTACAGTTTCACAACGTGAATATACCAAACAATCACCTGAATTACACAACCTAAAAACGCAACAAACATCTTATCTGTGTTCTTGGGAAATAAGGAGAATCTTTTAAAATGCTTTAGTACATAAGACCCACTGTAATAAAGATGCAAAAAATGGAATCTTCCCACCCCGTCGCACATCACTACAGACATCTAACAGATTATCTTACACGTCAGGCAGGAAGAAAACAGAACACATTATCATTTAGCGTATTCATCAGCTACACTCATTTTATTAACTTGTGCTTCAGAAGCTTACCAAGAAAGAGCTGGTGGCATAACAGGGGTGCAATTAATGCTACCATCTAGGACACTGTCCAAAGAAACACACAAGATTGGGGGAAGGTGGAATAAGGCACCTGCTTCTGAGAAGGATCATTGTCTTCGGCCTCAAAAAAAGATGACATCTCTTTAGTTAGCGTTTCTATTTTTTTTTTTTTTTTTTTTTTTTGAGACGGAGTCTTGCTCTGTAGCCCGGGCTGGAGTGCAGTGGCCGGATCTCAGCTCACTGCAAGCTCCGCCTCCCGGGTTTAGGCCATTCTCCTGCCTCAGCCTCCGGAGTAGCTGGGACTACAGGCGCCCGCCACCTCGCCCGGCTAGTTTTTTGTATTTTTAGTAGAGACGGGGTTTCACGGTGTTAGCCAGGATGGTCTCGATCTCCTGACCTCGTGATCCGCCCGTCTCGGCCTCCCAAAGTGCTGGGATTACAGGCTTGAGCCACCGCGCCCGGCCTAGTTAGCGTTTCTAATAGCATAGTTCCATAACTTCCTGAATACTATCAAAAGCAGAACTCTGGCTTGTGTGAAGAACAGACTATTGCCAGGGACCCACCCAAATGCCCTTTACCAGAAAGCAAAACACTACCCAGCCTAATGGCTGACACCTGTGACCTTCTCTGGAGGCTCCTGGAGAGCCTCTCGCCCTGACACGCTTGGGACATTCCACCCCATCCCCACTCCTGGGGAGCTGATGTCCCACTTAAGGGGTACAAAAGGTGACAGGACAATTCCGTGTTGGGATCTAGCTTGAGATCCTGGCAGTTCCGGCTGAGCCTTTCACCTGAGACTTCGCTTATCTTTTTCTTCTCTCCTTTATAGGTGTTTCCTGACCAGCCCTGCCTCAGTGAACCACATGCCCCAAATTCCTGGCTTAGGCTCTGCTTCTGGGAGAGGCCACCTAATACGGAGGCCTTTCTGGGTGGTTTTAACTCACACAGTTGCCTCTAGTTCTGGGAGTAAGTCCAACCCTGAACCGGACATCCCTTTCTTATATAAGGTCACATGGTATTATCTAGTCTCTTTCTTGCTATGAAAACTCTACCAGAAATACATTTAGAACTGGCTTTCTCAGAAGCCTAGTTCTCTCATAAATTTGAAATAAAATTTGGACAGGAACATATAATCTGTTCAATAAAAGAAGCTGCCATAAACTATAGCGCCCACTCTGGCCAGATGTGGTGGCTCATGCCTGGAATCCCAACACTTTGGGAGACAGAAGTGGGAGGATCACCTGAGGTCAGGAGTTTGAGACCAGCTTGGCCAACATAACGAAACCTGTCTCTTCTAAAAGTACAAAGAATTAGCCGAGCGTGGTGGTGAGCACCTGTAATCCCAGCTACTTGGGAGGCTGAGGCAAGAGAATCGCTTGAACCTGGGAGGCAGAGGTTGCAGTGAGCTAAGATAGTGCCACTACACTCCAGCCTGGGTGACAGAGCGAGAATCCATCTAAAAAACAAACAAACAAACAAAAAACCATAGCTCCCACTCTGGTCAGGTATGGAGGCTCACACCTGTAATCCCAACATTTTGGGAGGCTGAGGGGGAAGGATTACTTGAGACCAGCCTGGGCAATATGGCAAAACCCCTTCACTATTATTTAAAAAAAAAAAAAAGTAGATGGGGCACAGTGGCTCACACATGTAATCCCAGCACTTTGGGATGCCAAGGCGCGAGGATCATTTGAGGTCAGGAGTTCAAGACCAGCCTGGCCAACATGGTGAAACCCCGTCTCTACTAAAAATACAAAAATTAGCTGGGTGTGGTGGCAGGCACAAGTAATCCCAGCTACACAGGAGGCTGAGGCGGGAGAATCTCCTGAGCCTGGGAAGCAAAGGTTGTAGTGAGCAGAGACTACGTCTAAAAAAAAAAAAAAATTAACTTTGTAAAACAAAAAAAAATTTTTTTTTTTTTTGAGATAGAGTCTCACTCTTGCCATCCGGGCTAGAGTGCAATGGTGTGATCTTGGCTCACTGCAACCTCTGCCTCCTGTGTTCAAGCAATTCTCCTGCCTCAGCCTCCTGAGCAGCTGGGATCACAGGCGTGCACCATGCCCGGCTAATTTTTGTATTTTTAGTAGGGACGGAGTTTCACCATCTCAGCCAGGCTCGTCTTGAACTCCTGACCTCAAGCGATCTGCCCGCCTCGGCCTCCCATAGTGCTGGGATTACAGGTGTGAGCCACCGTGCCCAGCCTAAGATCGGCAGTTTTTGATCTTGTTCTTTTTTGCAGTGAGGAATCAGGTGGGGCTTTTCGAAGCTTCTAACAGTGAGAGTAGGCAAAGGGTCCAAAAGTTGCTGCTGGGTTGAGGGTGCATTGGAGAGATCAAGAGAGATTCAGAAGCAGGACAGATGTTTGTGTTAGTAATGTTAGGGGCACTTCAACCAGAGTGACTCCATCTTGAATAGGGACTGGGTAAAATGAGGTTGAGACTTGCTGGCTGCATTCCTAGGGGGTTAGACATTCTTAGTTACAGGTTGAGATAGGAGCTCACTAGATACAGGTCACAAAGACCCTGCTGATAAAACAGGATGCAGCAAAGAAGCCAGCCAAAACCAAGATGGCAACAAAAGTAACCTCTAGTAGTCCTCACTGCTCATTATATGCTAATTATCATGTATCAGCGTGCTAAAAGACATTCCCACCAGCACCACGACAGCTTAGAAATGCCACAGCAATGTCCGGAAGTTACCCTGTATGGTCTAAAAGGGGGAGGAACCCTCATTTCCAAAAAGTCCCCACCCCTTTCCTGGAAAACATAATAATCCACCCCTCGTTTAGCATATGATCAAGAGATAACCATAAAAATAGCCACCCATTGGGAGGCCAAGGGCAGGCGGATCATGAGGTCAGGAGATCAAGACCATCCTGGCTAACATGGTGAAACCCCATCTCCACTAGAAATACAAAAAAAAAAAAAGCCACCCAGCAGCTCCTGGGGCTGCTCCGCCTATGGAATAGTTATTCTTTTGTTTCTTTACTTCTCTAACAAACTTGCTTTCACTTTACTCTGGACTCACCCCAAATTCTTTATTGTATGAGATCCCAGAACCCTCTCTTGGGGTCTGGATTGGGACCCCCTTCCAGTGACAGTAATGGAAAGTCTAAAGTGTACTCAGAGGATAGTGTTGCATTCATGCTGGTTCTCCATGGCAGTCCTCACATGTCCTGTTGACTGTATGTATTTATTTTTGACAGAAGGTCTCACCCTGTCACCCAGGCTGGAGTGCAGTGGCGCTGTCACGGCTCTCTGCAGCCTCGAACTCCTGGGCTCAAACGATCCTCCCACCTTAGCTTCCTGCGCATGTGCCACCACACCCTGTTAATTTTTTTTCTCTCTTTTTGGTAGAGACAAGGTCTCATGATGTCGCCTAGGCTGGTCTTGAACTATTGGGCTCAAGCGATCGGCCTCCCAAAGCACTGGGATTAATGGCATAAACCACTGTTCCCCGCCTTGACTGTATTTAAAAGAAAGCTTAAAGTCAAACATTGTGTTCACAGAAGGAGAAAAGTATACTTTACCAAGCTTGAGCATTTATACTTATCTACAAAATTGTTTGCAAATCAGTTTATACAAAAATGTGTCATTCTCTGGATTATCACATACTGGGTGGACACAAAGAATAGTTCTGTGCTGGCACTGGGGAACTGGGAACCAGAGGCCTGACCCTGACCCCCTTCACATACACACACACACACACACACACGCACACACGCACACACACACACACACACACACACTCACACACACACACTCACACACACACCAGCTTCCTCAGAATCTCAAGGCAGGTTGGGTGCAGTGGCTCACACCTGTAATCCAAGCACTTTGGAAGGCCAAGGCAGATGGATTCCTTGAGCTCAGGAGTTCAAGACCAGCCTGGGCAACATGGCAAAACCCCATCTCTACTGAAAATACAAAAGTTAGCCAGGCATGGTGGTGTGCGTCTATAGTCCTAGCTACTCAGGAGGCTGAGGTGGGAGGATAGCTTGAGCCCAGGAGTTCAAGACAGCAGTGAGCCATGATCGTGGCGCCACTGTACTCCAGCCTGGGTGACAGAGTAAGACCCTGTCCCCCCAGCTCCCCTCAAAAAAAAAATAAATAAAATAACTCAAGGCAAATAGCACACCCAGGGTGATGCATGACATGGTGTCTACCCTTAGCTGAGCACGAGGGCAGGAAGAAACAGGGTCTGCACGCCCTACCATTTCGCGTAAGCACAGCACTCCTGAGCGTAGGAGGAGACGAAAGACAAACTCTTGACACAGCCAACCCCAGGCATGGGTGGAGAATTCCTCTCTTACAGATTCATCGTACTTATCTAACCTTGCTCGTTGTTTCAGGGGTGTCAGAAAACAGCAATGAGTATCATTGTCTCAGAGTCAGGGGCTAGTGAAATCAGGACCATGTCAGGCGATGCAATTTGGGTCCGGAAGAGACGCTTGGCAAGAAAGGGGTTTGGGTCAAGGGAATAGGTATGTTTCTTACTTAGGCAGACACCATTTAGACAACCAGAGCACAGTCATGCGTCACAGGGCTTAGCTGGGCATGGAGACACACATCACTTCTGGCTGGGGGCATCTGTGAACGTATAAACATACCCACACATCTCATAAGAACCTCGTCCTCTTGCCAAATTGTCCTCCAGCCTCTAATGTTAGAAACAAGAGAGAGTTCAATGTTAGGCTAATTCTCTTTCCCTTTTAAGGAGATGCTCTTGCCCTTGGAAGCTTGCAACATTTCCTCTTTTTTGTTTATTTATTTATTTTTTTGAGATGGAGTTTCCCTCTCGTCGCCCAGCCTAGAGTGCAGTCGTGTGATCTCGGCTCACTGCAACCTCCACCTCCCTGGTTCAAGCGATTCTCCTGCCTCACCCTCCTGAGTAGCTGGGATTACAGGTGTGCGCCACCATGCCCAGCTAATTTTTGTATTTTTAGTACAGACGAGGTTTCACCATGTTGGCCAGGCTGGTCTCAAACTCCTGACCTCAGGTGATTGGCCTGCCTCAGCCTCCCAAAGTGCTGGGATTCCAGGCGTGAGCCACTGAGCCTGGCAAGGACACTTACTATTATTTGATTAAAGTTCCCATCTGGTCCCTTCCTCATTCTCCTTCAGTAGAGGGCAGTTCTGGGTGTCTCCCTTCCTTTGGTTGTGCAGTCCTCCCAAATTAGTCACTGTCTTTTAACCTGCTTACAGCTTTGTATTTCCCCAGCAACCAGGTCCAGCATCTAGAGTTTCTCAAGAAGTGATGTGATGGCCAGGCACGGTGGCTTATGCCTGTCATCTCTTTGGGTGTCTGAGGCAGACAGATCGCTTGAACCCAGGAGTTTGAGACCAGCCTGGGCAACATGGCGAAACCCTATCTCTACAAAAAAATACAAAAAACTAGCCGAGTGTGGTGGTGCGTACCTTAGTCCCAGCTACTCAATAGGCTGAGGCAGGAGGATGATTGAGCTTGGGAGGTCAAGGTTACAGTGAGCTGTGATGGCACCACTGTAAGGCAGCCTGGGAGACAGAGTAAGAGCTTGATTCAGGAAAAAAAAAAAAAAAAGAGAGAGAGAGAAGTGATATAAGAAATAATGGTTTCATCTTTGTGGGTAAGGGATAAACAAACAGCACGTCATGAGGTGCCTGCTGGAGCCCAGGAAGAAAATGCCACCACTCCTGGGGCTCCCCAGGTGTAAGCAGCAGCTCTACCCTAAAGACAGGGCCCAAGAACAACCTCACTACCTGTGAAGCTGCCCTCCAAGTCTTCCAAAATCTGAAGGTTTAAAACAATGACCGTGTATCTGCTTATGATTTTATAGATCAGCGATTTGTGCTGGGATCAGCTTCTTTCTGCTCCGGCGTGGCGTTTCCTATGCAGCTGCCGACGTTCAGCAGGTAGGTAAACAGACTCAGCCTCTTGTTAGGAGGAGTGATAAAGTCACATTGCAAAGGAGTGTGCGTTCAATGCCAATGCCATCTTTGTCAGCAGTCCAACAGATCTGGTGACACCAGGTTTGCATGCAGAGTCCAGCTCTTACCCTGTCCGATGCCTGGCAGTGTAGTTCTTCCTCCACAAAGAGCCCAGTCTTTCTCAAGGCCTAGGTCTGTCCCCGACACATCACTTTTCAGTCTGCTCAGGACTGTATCAGCCAACGTTTGTATAACACTTCCTGTTTCCAGAACTGTTGCAAGCACATTTAATGAGCACAGCAATCCTCATGAAGTTGGTACTATCATCATTTCTGTGCTATAGGTGAGGAAACCGACGCATAGAGAGTCTAAGTAATTTCCCCTGGGTTCACACGGTTAACAAATACAGCTGAGATTGTTGGGCTTTGGAGTCCACTCTCTTAAGTGCTCTACTGCTGTTTGGTGTGTTTGAAGCTCAGAGATGTTCAAAGTGTTCTCTTCCTTGGCATTCCTTCCCCCTTCCTTTGTATTCCAAGGGAACCCAGCTAAGGGATTCTTGGGGAACAGTGGCTGTAGCAGATGTCCCTGACTCTCTCTGTCCCTACAACTGCCTCTCTGAAGTAAGACAGCAGCCAGGGAGGCAATCACACAGGACTTGGCAAGTACATCTGAGATCCAGGGCTCCTTGGGGAAAGGAGCAGGTGAGGACTTGCTTTGTTTTGGTGCTGAGGTGGGAGACTGTCACTAGGGACCAGCAGCAGAAAGGAGAGCTTGCCTGGTCTTGCATTCCGGGGAAACATGCAGCCTCTGGGAGTTTCCCAAGAGGACTCAGCCAGAGTAGACTGGAGGCTGGGGAGGCATGCACAGCTTCAGAGTACCAGCTGGAGGTCACTGGGTGGCACTGCCCTCACCACACACCCATGCCTACACACACATACGATCTCAGTTACGTCCTCTGTTTCTTAATCCAGTTCTCAGTGCTTTCATAGAGTATAAAGTTGACTTCAAATAAGTGATCATGTGACCAGGCAGTGAGACTGGCATCCGAGATCTTGCCGCTGGAACTGTCCATTTGGGACAACACCATTGTATTGCTGCCACCAGGGATCTGCCACCAGCCCAGTGGACTCTTGATCTATCCATGCACAGTTGTAAGAAACTCTGTTTATCTTGGCCAGGTGCAGTGGCTCATGCCTGTAATCCCAGCAGTCTGGGAGGCAGAGGTGAGCAGATCACAAGATCAGGAGATTAAGACCATCCTGGCTACCACGGTGAAACCCCATCTCTACTAAAAATTAAAAAAAAAAATTAGCCGGGAGCAGTGGTGGGAACCTGTAGTCCCAGCTACTCAGGAGGCTGAGGCAGGAGAATGGCGTGAACCCGAGAGGCGGAAGTTGTAGTGAGCTGACATCGTGCCACTGCACTCCAGCCGGGGTGACAGAGCAAGACTCTGTCTCAAAAACAAAAAGAAAAAAGAAACTCTGTTTATCTCTGCATCTCTGTATCAATCTCTCAAGATTCGAAGTCCCAGGAGCACCCAGGTGGCAGACGCTGCCCTGTGCTTGTGTTCTGGCTGCCATGAGCAGGGAGAGGGCCATCAGTCCTTCAGCTTCCCTGGCAGGAGGGGGACCCTTCCCTCTATGTATTCAACAATTGCAAACACTATCATGTTGTGCAACCATCACCACTGTCCATCTCCAGAATTGTTTCATCATGCATAACAGAAACTTTGTACTCATTAAACACTAGGCCAGACACCGTAGCTCATGCCTGTACTTTGGGAAGCCAAGGCAGGTGGATCACTTGAGCACAGGAGTTCGAGACCAGCCTGGCCAACATGGTGAAACCCCGTCTCTACCAAAACTACATAAAAATTAGCCAGGCCTGGTGGCATGCGCCTGTAGTCCCAGCTACTCCTTGGGAGACTGAGGTGGAGGGATCACTTGACTCTGGGAGGTTGAGGCTGCAGTGAGCTGTGGTCGTACCCCTACACTCCAGCCTAGAGAACAACAGAGCAAGACTCCATCACTAAAAAATAAATAAATAAATAAATAAATAAATAAATAATTTTTTTTTTTTTGAGACGGAGTCTCGGTCTGTTACTCAGGCTGGAGTGCAGTGGCGCGATCTCGGCTCACTGCAACCTCCACCTCCCTGGTTCAAGCGATTCTCCTGCCTCAACCTCCTGAGTAGCTGGGATTATAGGCACGCGCCATCGCACCCAGCTAATTTTTGTATTTTTAGTAGAGATGGGGTTTCACCATGTTGCTCAGGCTGGTCTTGAACTCCTGACCTTGTGATCCGCCCGCCTTGGCCTCCCAAAGTGCTGGGATTACAGGCATGAGCCACTGTGCCCGGCCTAAAATATATAAATTTAAAAATGAATTTAGCAAGATCTCAAAACACAGATAATTACACAAACCATTGCATTTCTATATATCAGCAATGAAAAAATAAAGAAATGAAACTTTAAAAACAAGGTTGTTTACAATAACATCAAAAAGCACCAAACAGAGGGCGGGTGCAGGCGCGGAATCTTTCCCACGGCCCCCTGTTGGAGCCCGGCGAGCCGCACGAAGGGGAAGGTAGAATTAGAAGATCACGTGATGTTGGAGTAGGGGGATTTATCTTGGTGACTTGGGGAAGCTGGTTTCATTGGAGGTATAATTATGCAAAGCAAATAATCCAGGAAAGAATTGCCAGAGAAGGAATGAAAAATAAGATCTATGAAACCACCCACTTTGATCCTGAAAGAAAACCAACGGCAACAGCAGCAATCAAACAGGGTATAGAAAACCAGACCCCCTGAAGTCAGCGTGAACGAAACTAAGATCAATCACATAAGACATTTTATGGACAATAAGTTCTTAATCAAGTAAATAAAGTATGTTTAAGTTGAAAAAAAAAAGGACCAAATGCCTAGGTATACATTTACGGAAAAATGAGCACAATTGCATACTGAAAACTATGAAATATTATTGAGAAATTCACCCAAATACATGGAGCTATATATAATGTTTCTAGATATCCCATTTACCCAAATTAATCTATAATGTGATCCCAACCAAATCCCAACAGGATTTTTGTAGAAATAACAAGTGGCTTCTAAAACATTTGGAACTGCAAAAGGCCAAGAATAGCCAAGGCAATACTGAAGAAATCCCACAAAGCCAGAGGCCTTACATCACCAGATATCCAGATGTTTACATAGCTACAGTAATGAAGGCAATGTGGTGTTGCCACAATGATAGACTGACCCAAGGAAAGCAGTAGTGTCCAGACAAGATGAAGAAAACTAAGAGAACCGTCCCCAGAACTACCCTGAAAGAATAACTAAAGGAAGCTCTTTGAACAGGAAGGAAATGATAAAAGAAGAAAACATGGGACATGGGGAATAAAGAAAACAATGGAGCCGGGTGTGGTGGCTCACGCCTGTAATCCCAGAACTTTAGGAGGCCAAAGCGGGTGGATCACTTAAGGCCAAGAGTTCAAGACCAACCTGGCCAACATGGTGAAACCCCATCTCTACTAAAAATACAAAAATTATCTGGGTGTGGTGGTGCACACCTGTAATCCCAGCTACTCGGAAGGTTGAGGCGAGAGAATCGCTTGAACCCGGGAGGCAGAGGTTACAGTAAGCTGAGATCATGCCACTGCACACCAGCCTGGGTGACAGAGTGAGACTCTGTCTTTTTTTTTTTTTTTTTTTTTTTTTTTGAGACGGAGTCTCGCTGTGTCGCCCAGGCTGGAGTGCAGTGGCCGGATCTCAGCTCACTGCAAGCTCTGCCTCCCGGGTTTTTACGCCATTCTCCTGCCTCAGCCTCCCGAGTAGCCGGGACTACAGGCGCCCGCCACCTCGCCCGGCTAGTTTTTTGTATTTTTTAGTAGAGACGGGGTTTCACCGTGTTAGCCAGGATGGTCTCGAACTCCTGACCTCATGATCCGCCCGTCTCGGCCTCCCAAAGTGCTGGGATTACAGGCTTGAGCCACCGCGCCCGGCCGACTCTGTCTCTTAAAAAACAAACAAACAACAAACAAAAACAGAATGCTAAAAGTAAAATAACCTACAGGAAGGCAGGAGAAAAAGGTGATGGTAGGGCAGGTAGAGGGTGGAGGGAAGAAATAGCAAGCCAGGCAAAGAGGAACGCAGAAGCAAGAATGGGGCGAGACAGCAACATGCACATGTGGGGCCTACAAGACAGTAGGTGATGCTGTTGCAGAAAATATAAGGCAAGAATCTTACTAGAGCAGCAGGCGAGGTCCAGCTCACTGGGAGCCATGAATGAGAGGTGTCAGAGCTCGGGCTTATTTTCTAGATGCTGGGCCTGAGGACAAAATTCAACTTGTGAATTCCCTGTGAGAATTTTGTTTTTCAAAATCAGTAGGCCCCAGCTACTCTCCTGCTATTTCATCTACACAGAGTCTGCCACTTTCAAATCTTCCAGCTGAGCCTTTGGCATTTACCTCCACACTTTGAAATTACATGTGTGCATTGATAATTATGTTTTAGATATCTACCAATGTCTCCCAGGGAAGATGAGGATCCGGCTCCCAGCCCTGCCCCACCCTCTCACACGTGCACATTTCCTTCGTACGCATTTCCTACACACGTTTTTCCTCTGCTCTCACTCAACAACAATCAACACAGAAGACTTCTGTGACCAGATGTGTGCGGATCTCTCCCTGCCAACAAGCAGGCAATCAATTCTGCAGCGGACACCAGCTGGGTGTCCTCTAATTCAGTTCACTTCTGAGACCATCTGCCTGGAGACGGCATCAGACCACGGGTTGAGGGCTCAGTCACACAAGACTGCTCCCTCCCACTTCCAATTCCCATCGCAACCCCCAGCGGTTGTGTTACTTGTGCTACTGACTAACTGGCTATACATTTGGGTTCCCATGACTCACTCCTCAAGTTCAATTAAATTGCTAGAGCAGCTCACAGAGGCAGGAAACACTTAAGTTTACCAGTTTAATTGTAAAGGACACAGATGAAGAAATGCATAGGGCAAGGTATGAGGAAGAGACACGCAGCTTCCATGCCCTTCCTGGGCACCCCACCCTCCTGGAACTTCCACATGCTCCGCTATCCAGAAACTCCCCAAACTCTGTCTTCTTGGGCCTTCTATGAAGGCTTCATTGGATAGGCACGATTGACAACCGTGTAGAATTGAGATTAAACAAAAATGGTTTGACCGGGCATAGTGGCTCATACCTGTAATCCCAGCACTTTGGGAGGCCAAGGCAGGTGGATCACCTGAGGTCAGGAGTTTGAGACCAGACTGGCCAACATGGTGAAACCCCATCTCTATTAAAAATACAAAAATAGCTGCAGGTGGTGGCACACACCTGTAATCTCAGCTGCTTGGGAGGCTGGGGCAGTAGAATTGCTTGAACCCAGGAGGCAGAGGTTGCAGTCAGTCAAGATCATGCCACTGCACTCCAGCCTGGGCAACAGGAGGGAAACTCAGTTTCAAAAAAAAAATTAGCTTCTCATTTATGATAAAATAACGTTTTTTTTCCAAAATGTTGACATTTTCAAGAAGTTAAAAAAAAAGTCTTCCCATTAATGAGTATACAGAAAAAAATAAAAAAGAAACTTCTTAAAACCCTGAAAAGCAGTAGGTTCTAACTGTGTGAATCACAAGTGCTAATAATCCATTTTCTGACTGATCTAGAATATCCGGTTCATATTCAAATTTAAGCCATCAACTGTATTTTCTTTTTCCAAACTCGGTTTCTACTCAGCTTCAACTCAATACATAAATTTGTCTTTTTATAACTCTTGAAATACAACTGAAACAATTTTCATCATTGCTTTTCTTCATAAAATAATTAATCATCTAAAAATGGTTTTGATTGAAATGACAGAAACAACCTCTGATACATAATTAGAACATCTAATACATTTTGATTCGGAACTTGCTTGACATTCATGCCAATTTCAGATACTGAGAAATAAACTGATTTTAGTAAAAATGTGTTTTTACAAAATGCTTACACATGGTTTAGAACATACAGTACTTGAAGTTTTGATATCTTGGTTTTGCAAATCCGTAATCCATAGTTCATCTTATGTGAAAAGCATGTATATATACTTTTAAAGCCTTTGATTGAAGTTAAGGATAACTTTATAGTTTTAAAATATCTAATGAAGCATATTTCAGCTAAAAAGAAAAATTTACGTTTTTATTAGGGAAAATTTCAAATATATACAAAAGTAGAGACAATATTGTAATGAACCCTCATATGCCCATTATGCAGCCCCAACAATGATCCACTCACAGCCAATTCATTTCATCTGTGTCCCCAGCCACTCTCCACTTCCGGCCCAGACTTGGTTATTTTTAAAGAATCCCATATATCATATTCTTTTGTTTGTAAATATTCAGTATGTATTACTAACAATAAGAACACTTTTTTTTTTTTTTTTTGAGATGGAGTCTCGCTCTGTCGCCCAGGCTGGAGTGCAGTGGCCGGATCTCAGCTCACTGCAAGCTCCGCCTCCCGGGTTTACGCCATTCTCCTGCCTCAGCCTCCCGAGTAGCTGGGACTACAGGCGTCCGCCACATCGCCCGGCTAGTTTTTTGTATTTTTTAGTAGAGACGGGGTTTCACCGTGTTAGGCAGGATGGTCTCGATCTCCTGACCTCGTGATCCACCCGTCTCGGCCTCCCAAAGTCCTGGGATTAGAGGCTTGAGCCACCACGCCCGGCAAGAACACTTTTTTAAAATAACCATAATGCTACTATCACACATTTTCTTTCTTTCTTTCTTTTCTTTTGAGACAGAGTCTCACTCTGTCTCATAGGTTGGAGTGCAGTGGCGTGATCTCGGCTTACTGCAACCTCCGCCTCCTGGGTTCAAGCGATTCTCCTGTCTCAGCCTCCTGAGTAGCTGGGATTACAGGCACCCGCTAACACCCCAGGCTAAATTTTGCATTTTTAGTAGAGACGGGGTTTCGCCATATTGGCCAGGCTGGTCTCAAACTCCTGACTTCAGGTGATCTGCCTGCCTCGGCCTCCCAAAGTGCTGGGATGACAGGTGTGAACCACTGCACCCAGCCTCTTTCTTTTTTAAAATAGAGATGGAGTCTCATTAGGTTGCCCTGGCTGGTCTCAAACTCCTCGGCTCAAGATATCATCTTGCCTCTGCCTCCCAAAGTGCTGAATTACACTGTGAGCCACCACACCTTGCCACACATTTTAAAAGTTAACAATTCCTTAGATTTATCAAACATCCAGCTCAATTTTCCTGATTCAAAAAATAGAATTTTAAGATGACAAATCAATGAGGAAGTCAACATTACATTAAAAACCATTGCAGCCAGGCACGGTGGCTCACGCCTGTAATCCCAACACTTTGGGAGGCCAAGGCAGGTGGATCACTTGAGGTCAGGAGTTCGAGACCAGCCTGGCCAACATGGTGAAACCCCATCTCTAGTAAAAATACAAAAATTAGCCGGGTGTGGTGGCGAGCACCTGTAATCCCAGCTACTCTGGAGGCTACGGAAGGAGAATCTCTTGAGCCCGGAAGGTCGAGGCTGCAGTGAGCCAAGAGTGTGCCACTTCACTCTAGCCTGGGCAACAGAGTGAGACTGTCTCAAAAAAAAAAAAAAAAATGCAAAAGATGGACTTCCAGCATGAGAACGCTGCAGCCCCACTTTCCAGGGAAAGTGGACTCCAACCTGGTCAACATGGCAAAACCCTGTCTCTACCAAAAATACAAAAATTAACCAGGTGTGGTGGCATGTGCCTAGACACTTCTAAGTAAACAAAAAGAGGATTTGTTGCTAGCAGACACACATTACAAGAAATATTAAAGGAATCTTCAGGCTGAAAGAAGATGGTAATTCAAATACACATGAGACAAAAAAAAAAAACACCTCTGGTAAAGGAAATTCTGTAATTATAAAAAACAGTATAATTTTATAATTATATATTATATAATTATATTTACATACAGTCATCCCTTATTATACATGGGGGATTGGTTCCAGGACTGCCTGTATAACCAAACCAAATCCGCACATACTCAAGTCCCATAGTTAGCACTGAAAAACCCATGAAAAGTTGGCCCTCTGTGTATGCAAGACCCTGTCTGTGCGAAAATAAAAATAAATTAGACGGGTAGAGTGGCACATGCCTATACCCCTGGTTCCTCGGGAGGCTAAGGCAGGAGGATCACTTGAGCGCAGGAGTTTAAGACTGCAGGAGCCGGGCATGGTGGCTCAAGCCTGTAATCCCAGCACTTTGCGAGGCCGAGGTAGGCAAATCACAAGGTCAGGAGATCGAGACCATCCTGGCTAACATGGTGAAATCCCATCTCTACTAAAAATACAAAAAATTAGCTGGGCGTGATGGCACACACCTGTGATCCCAGCTACTTGGGCGGCAGAGGCAGAGAATCGCTTGAACCCGGGAGGTGGAGGTTGCAGTGAGCCGAGGTCATGCCACTACACTCCAGCTTGGGCAACAGAGTGACACTCATCTCAAAAAAAAAAAAAAAAGACTGCAGGATCCATGATTGCACCACTGCACTACAGCCTGGACAACAAGAGTGAGACTCTGACTTAAAAAAAAATAACAAGAAAGAAAGAAAAAAGTAATGCAGGGCTCCAGGGATGGCCTGTATACATAGCTGAACAGGTGTGCAGCTGATAGAGATCTGGGCCTCAGATGGAGACCAATTCAGGAGTCACAAACAGAAAGCTGGTTGTTGAAACCATGAGAGCAAAGAGTTGCAAGCTGGAGTTACTGGGAGCTAAGTGTCAAATTCAGAGAGACAGATGCAGCAGAATTAGAACTGGAAAATGTGGACTCCCTTTGGAAGGATGATTGCTAGTGACTTCAGTGGGTACAATTTCAATGGCATGGTAGGTAAGGAAGTCAGATGCAAAAAGAAGTGGAGACAGAATAGACTCTCTACCAAGAACTTGAACGAAAGAAAAAGAGAATAACTACGAAGTGGGCCAGCTCAATGGCATTTTTTGTTTGTTTTGCTTCGATTTGCCTTTTAGGATGAGCTATTTGGGGCATATTCGAAGGCTGTGATAAGGACCTTGCAGAGGGCGCAGGCAGGGCTGCTGAAGCAAGAGCTGAAGAGTAGCCGGGCGCGGTGGCTCACGCCTGTAATCCCAGCACTTTGGGAGGCCGAGGCGGGCGGATCACAAGGTCAGGAGATTGAGACCACGGTGAAACCCCGTTTCTACTAAAAATACAAAAAAAATTAGCCGGGCGCGGTGGCGGGCGCCTGTAGTCCCAGCTACTCAGGAGGCTGAGGCAGGAGAATGGCGTGAACCCGGGAGGCGGAGCTTGCAGTGAGCCGAGATTGCGCCACTGCACTCCAGCCTGGGCGACAGAGCGAGACTCTGTCTCAAAAAAAAAAAAAAAAAAAAAAAAGAGCTGAAGAGTGGGAGGTCACAGTGAAGAGGCTGGCTGTCCCTGGGAGGAGGAGAGTCTGGAGCAATAAGGTGAGGGTGCATGGGCATGATCATGCTGTGAGCAGAGGACTAACTGCCCTTTTGTTCCGGGCTCTTTTCAAGAATGTTGGTATAGGCCGGGTGTGGTGGCTCATTCCTGTAATCCCAGCACTTTGGGAGGCCGAGACGGGCAGATCACGAGGTCAGGAGATCAAGACCATCCTGGCTAACATGGTGAAACCCGTCTCTACTAAAAATACAAAATACTAGCCGGGTGTGGTGGTGGGTGCCTGTAGTCCCAGCTACTCAGGAGGCTGAGGCAGGAGAACGGCGTGAACCCAGGAGGCGGAGCTTGCAGTGAGCCGAGATTGCGCCATTGCACCCTAACCTGGGTGACAGAGCGAGACTCTGTCAAAAAAAAAAAAAAAAAAAAAAGAACGTTGGTATAGCAAACTGCCTTGGAAGATAAAGATAGTGCCTCCCTCTGGAGCAGAGGGCCCATTTCCTCACTGTCCAACATAATAAAGATAATGTCTCCCTCTTAGACAAGGGCAGGTTTGCTTGCAGCCCATTATAAAAGATTGTGGTTCCCTTATCTCAGGGATTCTCAGCTGTCCTGCAATGGCATGGTAGGTAGGTTGTGTGTGCAACACCCACCTGGGCCTCTCTGTCTGACCCTCATGGGGCTTGAGGAGTAAAGAGAAGTGACACAAACATGATGTCTATGTTGCTTGCTGCACCATGAATAATAAAGTCCTTCGTCTCTGATCCAGTAGTCTTGTGTCTTCTACCAGCATCCACAGAACTATGGCAGGCTCATTGGTTAGCTTGTAAGTAGAGCAAAATCTGCACAGTTCTTAACAAAAGATGACTTTGAACTTAAGGGCATGGGAAGTTGAAGGTCACTCCTGATGGGCTCCATTTTCTCACAGGTATGGCTGGGAAAAGAGGAGGCTTGAGGAAAGAAGTAAGTTCTAGAATCATTGTTGAGCAGGAGAGAAGCTGGAGCTGAGCAAGGATAAGGAAATGGCTGATGTTGAGAGCCAGCTGAGGCCAAACTTGTGTTCCCAATTCACTCTGGAATGAGCTACCCCCTGCCCACAACCCCCATGGCACTCAGCCAGGCCAGGGGCAGGCAGCACAGGAGAGGCAGAGGCAAGAGTGAATCCAGGTCAGAGTTTTGCTGGGCAGAAAGCCAGGAACACAAGAATCTGGGTTACTGATGCGGGAGTAGCTCAGATTATAACCCAGGGAGTCCTGCCTAGATAGGAAAGAAAGCTGCTGAGAGAGGATTGGCCCACTGGGAGAAAATGGAAGGATGGAGACCCTGGAGGTCCTGTGAGGCTGAAGATGGGAGGAAGGAGAACTCCAGGTGTGTGGATAGGAGACTTTGGTGTGAGGGGAGTACTGCCATTTAAGACACTGGAGGTGGACCCGGATCATTAACACAGATGGGGGGGTTAACTCCCACACAGGAGGAGAGGACTCTCTCCCCAACCCTTAAGACTGGAGTCCTGAGGCCTGCTGCAGTGGCTAGTGCATGTAATTCCAGCCATTTGGGAGGCCTAGGTGGGCAGATCACCTGAGGTCAGGAGTTTGAGACCAGCCTGGCCAACATGGTGAAACCCCCCTCCCAACTAAAAATACAAAAAAATTAGCCAGGTGTGGTGGTGCACTCCTGCTGTAATCCCAGCTACTGGGGAGGCTGAGACAGGAGAATCACTTGAACCCAGGAGGTGGAGGTTGCAGTGAGCCAAGATGACGCCACTGCACTCCAGCCTGGGTGACAGAGTGAGACTCCGTCTCAAAAAAAAAAAAAAAAAAAAAAGACTGGAGTCCTGGCAGGGAGAGGCTGGGCTGTGGTGGGGGCCAAGTTTGTAGGTGGAAAGTTAAATAAATTACTAATGAATGATTCTCCTTTTCTCCATGAAGTAGAAGGTAAGGCACTTACTGAGAACAAGGACTAGGAGGGGGATTTATGGGCACAGAGAGAGGGTCTGAGGAAATGTGAGAAGCCAATGATCAGGGGATAAGTAACATCTACAGGAATTTTGACAAGCAAATCCATAAAGATTGAAATGAAAGTCTTGACACCATCAATTCCAAGTAGTGCCCATCTGCAGGGTAGCAAGGTAAGCCTGGCTCTGCTGAGCAGTCTTGGGGTGAAGGAAAGAACTGGCGGCCCAATCTGAGTGACCTCCAGTGACCCTGACTTGGTAGGAGAACTGAGCCTGGATGGACTGAATGGCCATTCCTGACCACAGGCCCAGGCCCTGGGAGGTTTTCGGGAAGCCTTGCAATCGGACAGGTACCTGTTGCTGCACCCTCGGATACATGAAGAACAGATTAGAGCAGAAAGCACGTGACACGGTAGCGTAGGTCCTTCTCATCCTTGCAGCCTCCTGACAGTTAGGGGTCTGGGGCATGTCACAGCTTTCTGAATAGTGCCCACTGGAGCACACCAATCTCACCCACCACTCACTGCCTGGGAGTGCTCCACTTAGCACGGGGGCTGAGCTTCCCAGCCCTTTCTGATGCTGGAGCCTGCTAGACCAGGGGTCCCCAATCCCAAGCCTGGTCCGCGACCTGTTAGGAACCCTGCCTCGCAGCAGGAGGTGAGTGGCGGGCGAAGGAGTATTACCGCCTGAGCTCCGCCTCCTTCAGATCAGCCGCAGCATTAGTCTCAAAGGAGCGCGAACCCTTTTGTGAACTGCGCATGCCAGGAATCTAGGTTGCGGGCTCCTTATAAGAGAATCTTAACTCATGTCTGATGATCTGAGGCGGAACAGTTTCATCCCCAACCCCCTCACCCCCACCCCTGTCCGTGGAAAAACTGTCTTCCAGGAAACCAGTCCCTGGTACCAACAAGTTTGGGAACCTGCTGTGCTGAACCTTTCAGGTGGTCTCTCTGACTGGCCTCGTTCTGTGAAAGGAACTCAATGCGATTGAGGGGACTGGCCACCCTGGATGGTCACCAAATAAGCGCTGACAGCCTCAGTTTCCCCACGCAACACATCAGGGCAGGCTCCCCACCTCACCCCCTTTTGCCCTCTCTACCGCCAGCCCAGAGACTGAGCTGTTGGGGTTTGCTCCTTCATCCTGCCCGCCCCCTCCCAGCTGTCCTGGTGTCCGCAGACTGACAGGTCTGAGGGTCCTTTGGAGTGCGCCGGGCAGATCTCCCGGCCGCCGCCCACCCAACACGGAGTCTGGAAGTCGAGTGCCTGGCCCGGAGAGAGCAGAGCGCAGCCAGCGCGGCAGGTGGTGGTGTCTACCCGCACCTAGCCAAACCCGGACCGCGCGAGGAAAGCGCCCTGACCAAGCCGAGACTGGCGGCCTCCCGGGGCTGGGCGCTGGAGAGAGCGCAGTTGCAGGAGTGGCCGCTGCCGAAGTCCCCGGGCAGGGGGCAGGGCCAGAGGATTGCACGTTCCGGGTGCCGGGGCGACACTCTCGCCCCAGGGGACTCGCCGCCCAGCCCCCGAGGGTGCAGGAGCGTCTGGCCGCTCACCTGGGGCTGAGAGGGAGCTGCCGGGCGGGGAGGTGCCGCAGGCACCAGGCGGGCAGGGCGGGGCAGGACAGGACGGCCGCCTCCGCAAGTGCCACCCGGCCCACCCGGGCCTCTCCCTTCTGCCCGGGACGTCGGCGGCCGGGGCGCTCGCGGGCCGGGGCTATATGGGGCTCCCGCGCGGGCCGTTCTTCTGGCTGCTGCTGCTGCTCACGGCTGCCTGCTCGGGGCTTCTCTTTGCTCTGTACTTCTCGGCGGTGCAGCGGTACCCGGGGCCCGCGGCCAGAGCCAGGTAGGGGCTGCCGCGCGCAGAGCGGGAGGGCGTGGGGGCGACCAGGGCGCGGGGAGGGCGCCCAGCCCAGGGCTCCCCGGCGGCCCGCAGTCCTCAGCCCAACCTCCGCGTCGACCCTTCTGGGGCAGCTCTCAGCAAGAACTCGGGCCGCGGCCCTTTATCGCCAGAACCCCCTCCCAGCCTTAACCTCGTGCTGCCCGGACCCCGCGGCCTTTGCCTGGGTCCAAGGAAGACCTCGCCCCTGCACGCTTGTTGGTGAAGTCCTCCCCCGCATGATGAGTACACTTTCTATTGTAGAAATCTACCCCGACGCAGATAAAAACTTCCTTTTTTGTCGGGAACTCTCCCTCGGTAACGTCAGATACTGCTTTTTGGGCAGGGACCCAAGTCTCCGGTTTCCAACTTCGTGGGGACCCTCGGCCCGGCCGCGGCCAGTCGCCTTTCCCGCCCGCTGCAGTCTCTGCCCGCCTCGCGCCCGCTCCCTTCTCCCCGGCCTCTACTCTCGGTATCTAAGAGGCGGGCGCCGGGGGGAACAAGGGGCGACTTCTGGCTCCATCCGCGCTCTCCCCTTGGCGCCTGCTGCGCTGCACTCCCTCCTCCTCCCTGGGCACTTTCCTCTCCTGGGTGCCCCACGAGGAGAACCTGGGAGCCGGCCTCTAGCAGGTGGTGGTTCCAGTGTCTGAAGAAGCCGCAAAACGATTTCGCTTAGCCTAAAAAAAGCGGACCAAGCCGTGGGAAGTCTGGGTTTGGGAGGAGGGAAGGGGCCAGCAGCCTCAGGGAGAGGCCTGCAGCCCCAGCCTTTCCCTTTCTAGCGCTTTTCCATCTGTGCACTCCCCACCAACCTTGCTGGGGGCCTAACGGGATGAAAACAAAGTAAGTATCTGGTCTCCACAGATGCAGTCAAAGGACACACCAAAAGTCGCAGAAGAATGTGAAACAGCTTGCCAGTGATTAGGAGTCCAGCGCTCTTAGAACAAAGGGTGTTCTAGCGGCTCCACCTGAAGTTCCTACATCTCCTTGTAGTCAGAATTGCGTAATGAGGGTACGAAACCTGACAAGGACTGAAGGCATTAAGAAAGAGGATCTTGGCACCCCATGGCGACTTACGCCTGTAGTCCCAGCACTCTGGGAGGCCGAGGTGGGAGGATTGCTTGAGGCCAGGAATTCGAGGCTGTGAGCTGTGATTGCATTACTGCCTTCCAGCCTGGGCGACAGAGCGAGACCCTGTCTCAAAAGAAAAGGAATCCTTGTCACTTGTATGTAAAGATGTTTAAAACACAAAGTATCTCAATGCATATACATGTTTGATATGAGCCTGACCAACATGGCGAAACCCCATCTCTACCAAAAATACAAAAATTATCTGGGCATGGTGATGCATGCCTGTGCTTCCATCTATTTGGGGAACTGACCGAGAGGATCCCTTGAGCCCAGGAGGTCGAGGCTGCAGTGAGCTGTGATCGCACCACTGCACTCCAACCTGGGCAATACAGGGAGGTCCTGTCTCAAAAAAAAATAATAATAATAAGTTCAAGGTGATGGAAACGCTAATTAGCTGGTTTGCTTATTACACATCGCATACACGTAATGAAATACCACACTGTGGCAGGGCGTGGTAGCTCACGCCTGTAATCTCAGCACTTTGGGAGGCCGAGGCGGGTGGATCACGAGGTCAGGAGATGGAGACCATCCTGGCTAACACGGTGAAATCCCATCTCTACTAAAAAACACAAAAAATTAAAAGGCGTGGTGGTGGGCGCCTGTAATCCCAGCTACTGTTGAGGCTGGGGCAGGAGAATGGCGTGAACCCGGGAGGCGGAGCTTGCAGCGAGCCGAGATGGGGCCACTGCACTCCTGCCTGGGCGACAGAGCAAGACTCTGTCTCCAAAAAAAAAAAAAATCACACTGTACCCTGTACATATGCACAAGTATGTGCCAATTAAAAATAATTTTATAAAAAGGAAGAGACCTCATCTAGCAGCTCAGCCCCACTCTGCATGTGACATCCTGCCCCACCAACACCAAGGCCCTTGGGCTGCTCTGGACCACTGCCTATGGGGTAGCCCTGCTCCA
Source organism: Macaca fascicularis (assembly GCF_037993035.2). Taxonomy (NCBI): domain Eukaryota; kingdom Metazoa; phylum Chordata; class Mammalia; order Primates; family Cercopithecidae; genus Macaca; species Macaca fascicularis. The sequence goes on along the minus strand of NC_088390.1, from coordinate 83,034,165 downwards.
CAAGGAGCAGAAAAAAAAAAAAAAGGTCTTCACCAAACGTGGTTCCTCGACCTTGGACTTCTCAGCCTCCATAACTGTAAGAAATGAATTCCTTTTCTTATAAAAATAATCTTTTGGGGACAGTCTCAATCTGTCACCCAGGCTGGAGTTCAATGGGTCTGTCTTGGCTCACTGTAACCTCCACCTCCTGAGCTAAAATGATTCTCCCACCTCAGCCTCCTGAGTAATACATTTTTTTTTTAAACACAAAATTATTTCAAGGTATCTAATACAACTTTAAGTATGAAGTTTACTATACTTCTATTATAATGCAACAATGTTTTTTTGTTTTGTTTTTAAGAAAAGATCTTTCCTCTTTTCAAAATGTAGTATGACTCAAGCACCTGGCCCTTTCCTGCTGTTTCACTATATTTGCACTGTAGCTTAAACCCCAGTGCGAGGCAGGTCAGGACTCAGCCTTGCTGTGAGAGGTGGATATTTAGTCTGGGAGAGAGTGGGAGGTGGATGGCATTCTGGGCAGAGCCAGCAGGCCACATGAGCTTCCCCAGCTAGGGACTGCAAATGGACATCCTGGCTACAGGGGACAGTCCAGGAAGATGGGCAGCTGGGACAGGTTCTACAGAGCCCAAGGAGGGGGCTCTTTAGTGCAGATTAGAATGGAGCCCAGTCTGGGAATTTCCTCATGGCAGAATCTGGATCAGTGGGTCCCACACATGGGGATTTCTATTAAATGTTGTTGTTGTTGTTTAATAGAAGAGACAGTGAGCATCAACATAAGGCTGCCAGTTACTATCCATTGTCAACGCTGTTTTTAAAAGGAGAACATTCTAGGGCTAAGTATTAAGAATATGAAGGCCGGGTATGGTGGCTCATGCCTGTAATCCTAGCACTTTGGGGGGCCGAGGCAGACAGATTGCTTGAGCCCAGGAGTTTGAGACCAGCCTGAGCAACATGGCAAAACCCTGTTTCTACTAAAAATACCAACAACAACAAAAAAATAGCCAGGCATGGTGACTTATGCCTGTGGCCTCAGCTACTTGGGGGGCTGAGATGGGACGATTAGCCCAGGAGGTTGAGGCTGCAGTGAGCCAAGATCTTGCTGCTGCACTCCAGTCTGAGTGACAAAGTGAGATCCTGTCTTTAAAAAAAAAAAAAAAAAAAAAAAAAGGCCAGGTGCAGTGACTCATGCCTGTAATCCCAATACTCCGGGAGGCTGAGGCGGGCGGATCACAAGGTGAAGAGATCAAGACCATCCTGGCCAACATGGTGAAATTCGTCTCTACTAAAAATACAAAACTTAGCTGGGTGTGGTGGCATGCACCTGTAGTCCCAGCTACTTGGGAGGCTGAGGCAGGAGAATCGCTTGAACCCAGGAGGTGGAGGTTGCAGTGGGCCGAAGTGTACCACTGTACTACTCCAGCCTAGTGACAGAGACAGACTCCGTCAAAAAAAAAAAAGTATATGATCTAAATTGTGAGTAGAATTAGCGTTCTGAAAAACGCAGCACATGGTCCGCGTATCTCCTCAGTCTGGTTAAACCTCCCAGAAGGGCATGTGCAGGCTGGCCCCCTTCCTACGCCCTCCCACGTGCCCCAGGCACTTGGATTCCTGAGAGGGAGGGGCTGGAAGGATCGGTGGGAGCGTGTCTGGGAGAAGTTGCTGAGCACTAGGGATGCTCTGAAGTTGCACCAGGCCTCCCTGAGGATAGGGAGTTCAGGGCAGCAAAACTGAACTTGGACATTCCCCATCACCTCCCTTGCAGCTCTACCCGCCCCCACCCGCCCCCACCGGCCCCCACCTCTCCACGTCTCAACTCCACCCTCTTCCGCAGCTCCTCTGTCAGGCTTTCCAGCCTGGCTGCACAGCAGAATCACCTGGTTAGGGTGGGAGGGTAGGGATTAGACTCACCAATGCCCGCCCCCCACTCCAGAACAATCAGATCAGAATCTCAGGAGTCAGGGCTGAACAATGGGGTTTTTCAAACCTCCCTGGGGGGTTTCATAGGCAACTAGTCTGAGCACCACTGTCCTAGTTCCTTCTCAGAGGGGGTCAGATTGTGCTCATGAGCAGGAACTATGGGATTATGTGGGCGGACAGGTGGACAGTCCAAGGGGGCAAGAGAGGGATGGGGGAAAGAATCAACCCTGCTCTTTCTGTGCCATCCCTCCAGGGTTTTATAGGAAACCTGGAAACCAAAGGGAGGCCAGATCCCGGGTTCCCTTGTGGCTCAGCCACCTCAGCACCTAGAAGCAGGCAACAAGAGACCTTTGTTTCTCTTGCAAGCTGCCAACTCAGTGTCCCCTGCACCTGCTCCCTGTGGCTGCTGGGGTGAAGGGAGGGGTCTGAGAGAAGCCTGGCCACCCTTTGGAAAGGGTAAGGACCCCTGTTCCTTCCTTCATGTTTTCCTTCTGCTCTGATTCAGGGGCCACCTAGTGCCTGGGAATTGGGCATTGGGAGGGGACAGGAACACTACCCCCTTACTGCCCTCTAGAAGGGACACTTATAATAGAGGCTGACACAGCAAGATCCTTTCTCTTCCTCCTTTAGGAGGTAATAATAGCTAACATTTCGAGGACACTTTTTTCTTTTTGAGATGGAGTTTCGCTCTTTCACCCAGACTGGAGTGCAGTGGTGCAATCTCTGCACACCGCGACCCCCACCTTCCGGTTTCAAGTGATTCTCCTGCCTCAGCTTCCCGAGTAGCTGGGATTACAGGCATGTGCCAACACGCCTGGCTAATTTTTGCATTTTTAGTAGAGATGGGGTTTCACCATGTTGGCCAGGTTGGTCTCAAACTCCTGACCTCGTGATCCGCCCGCCTCAGCCTCCCAAAGTACTGGGATTATAGGAGTGAGCCACCGTGCCTGGCCACCTAGAGGACACTTTTTATATGTGCTAACATACACTCTGTTTGAATCCTCCTAACAATCCAAGGAGCTCAATATGATTATCCCTATTGTATAGATGCAGAGACTGAGGTTCTGAGAAGTTCAGCAACTGCCCAAGATCACACAGCAGCCAAGTGGTGGAGTCAGGTTGCAAACCCAGGAAGTGAGGTTTCAGAGCTGTCTTAGTCTGTTTTGTGCTGCTATCACAGAACACCTGAGTTGGATCATTTACAAAAAACAGAGATTTACCTCTTATGGTTCTGGAGGCTGCGAAGTCCCAGGTCATGGGGTCTGTGTCTGGAGAGGGCCTTCTTGCTGCATCCTCATAGATGGAAGGCAGAAAGGCAAGAGAGCACGTATGCTCCAGAGAAGAGAGGCTGGATTCATCCTTGTATCAGGAATCCACTCCCACAATAACTAACCCAACTCTTGCAATAACCAAATTAATCCATTCAGGAAGGCAGAGCCCAAGTGACCTAATCACCCCTTAAAGTTCTCACCTCTCAACACTGTTGCATTGGGGATTAAGTTTCCAACACATAAACTTTGAGGGACTCATTCAAACCATAGCAAGAGCCATAACCTTAACCAGGATTGTACTTCAGGGTTGGTGGGCATGACCCACACAAAGGTGAACGGAGGCCCAGTCATCTCAGACCTAATGCCTACCTCTGGGGCCCTGTCAGGGAGATCCTTCAGATGGTCACAGTTCCAGGTGGCTGGCAATCTTCTTTATTTTCATATATTTTAAACCACCATCTCACTGTTCTATAAACTCCACATTTCTGCCAGTTGCTGAGGGATGTCTTGATCTCTGAGTTTACACAGTGAAGTAAACCTAAGAAAGTGACAGTATCCTGTGTGCCTAAAGAGAAAAGACATGGCAAGAATAAGAGCACAGAGCTGGGCGCAGTGGCTCACGCCTGTAATCCCAGCACTTTGGGAGGCCACGGTGAGCAGATCACCTGAAGTAGGGAGTTGGAGACCAGCCTGACCAATATGGAGAAACCCCATCCCTACTAAAAATACAAAACTAGCTGGGCATGGTGGCGCATGCCTGTAATCCCAGCTACTCAGGAGGCTGAGGCAGGAGAATCACTTGAACCCGGGAGGCGGAGGTTGCAGTGAGCCAAGGTTGTGCCACTGCACTCCAGCCTGGGTGACAAGAGCGAAACTCCATCTCAAACAAACAAACAACAACAACAACAAAAAGAATAAGAGTACAGAAGTGAAAAAATCAAAATAACAAACAGGCTTTTTTTTTTTTTTTTTTTTTTTTTTTTTGAGAGACGGTCTCACTGTCACCTAGGCTACAGTACAGTGGCACAATTATGTTCACCGCAGCCTTGACCCCTGGTCTCAAACAATCTTCTTGCCTCAACTTCCTGAGTAGCTAGGACTACAGGTGCCTGCCACCATGCCCAGCTAATTTTTTTAATTTTGTAGACATGAGATCTCGCTATGTTGCCCAGGTTGGTCTCCAACCCCTGGTCCCAAGTGATCCTCCCGCCTCAGTCTCCCAAAGCACTGGGATTACAGGTGTGAGCCACCACGATAGGCACAGACAAACTTTGTCTGCCCCTAGAGCTAAGGGAGTCAGTCAGTCCAAAAGCTTCCAAGGGGTAGGTCAGAGCTGCTGACCCCTGCTTTTTTTCTACTTTTTCCCCCAGGGACACCACATCATTTCAAGCAGTCTTGCAACCCAAGGCATCGAATTCTTGGACAGGAAAGGTACAGTGATCGACTACCCTGTGGCAGTTTTGAGCACCCTCAGATTAGTGGGGAGGAGGGAAGAAGAGCGAACAAGAACATTCTCATGAGATTGCTGGGCAGGAGCTCTTCGGAACGCCCTAAGTTACGAGCTGAGCATCCATCCCTTCAGGGCCACTCAGACCTGACTAATAGGGTTTCTTGTGGCCCAACAGCAGGGAAAGATGAATAAATATATACTCATGGGGTGTAGCCAGCTGAAGAGTTCTTTGGAGTCTTAAGATTGTATCTTAAATAGTCCTGTGAATTTTATATTCTACTCCTCAAAATATCTACTTCGTATAAAAGTCACATTTAAACTGCTCACCCTGGAGCAAACTCCAAGCTCTGGAAAGATGCCCTTGCTTGCCCAGAAGGTTTGAGAAGCTTCAGGGCCCTGCCTCATAACTGTAAGTAACAGACAGCGTTGATTTGGGGACTTTACCTGTGTTCTCTCACTGAAGCCTCATAGCAACCCTAGAATGTGGCCCTTACAAATGAGCAAAATGAGGCACCAAGAAGTTAAGTACCCTGCTTAGGTAGTAAGAGGTAGTCCTGGGGTTTGAGCCTCTTGTCTAGAACCTGGCTCAGAACCATTGTGCAATACAGCCTCCCCCACCCCACCCCACTCCACCCCACCCTGGCTCCATGTGCTGCCGTTAATCAGGATGATGACTGTGTTGTTCTGGATTAATACAGGCTTAAGAGGTGTTTTCCATGCCCAAGAGACTAAACTGGGACATGTTGACTGGGGCCTCAGGGAGAAAGATTTCACTGCATGCTAGAGCTTAGTGACAGCCAAGTTGTTCAGAGACACAGCAAGTAGCCCTGGGCAGGTGATGGGGGCCCTGTCTTAAGAACAGAGGCCGCTGGACGCAGTGGCTCACACCTGTAATCCCAGCATTTTGGGAGGCCGAGGCGGGCGGATTGCCTGAGTTCAGGAGTTCGAGACCAGCCTGGGCAACACAGTGAAACCCCGTCTCTACTAAAATACAAAAAATTAGCCGGGCATGGCAGCGGGCACCTATAATCCTAGCTACTTGAGAGGCTGAGGCAGGAGAGTTGCTTGAACCCGCGAGGTAGAGGTTGCAGTGAGCCAAGATCGTGCCACTGCACTCCACCTGGGAGACAGAGTGAGACTCCGTCTCCAAAATAAACAAATAAATAAATAAATAAATACAGAGGCCAGTGGATACTTGACTGGCAGGTTGAAGAGAGACCTCCAGCACCTTAGGAGTGCTTGGACCAGGTCATCTTCAAGCTTCCTGAAGTCTTTTCTGCCTTGACCCTTGAGCTGTTTGATGCTAACTGACATACGTCCCCACCTGGTCTAAAACAAAGGGTTTGAGGTGGCTTTTGGACACATATTAGAAGGCAAAAATGGCTAGGTGCAGTGGCTCACGCCTGTAATATCAGCACTTTGGGAGGCCAAGGTGGGTGGATCACCTGAGGTCAGGTGTTTGAGACCAGCTTGGTCAACAAGGTGAAATCCCATCTCTACTAAAAATATAAAAATTAGCCAGGCATGGTGGTGGACACTTACAATCCTAGCTACTAGGGAGGCTGAAGCAGGAGAATTGCTTGAACCTGGGAGGTGGATGTTGCAGTGAGCCGAGATCGCTCCACTGCACTCCAGTCTGGGCAACAGAGCAACACTCTTGTCTAAAAAACAAAAAAAAAGGGCACAAACATAAAATACAATAAAATGAGGAAATGAGGGAAGGAGAAGAAGTAAAGAAATGAAAATAAGACAATGTAAAATAAGCGCAGGAAAAAATGTGTCACAAAGTGGGAGACATGTCATATATCTAGCTCTGAGCTTCCTGGTGGTCAGAGCTAAGGAGGAAACTTTGACACCACATCCATGGGATAAACGCAAGCCAGCTGTCAGTTCTGCTATAATGCTTACTTTGAAATTGTTAATTTGGTCCAGGCACAGTGGCTCACGCCTGTAATCCCAGCACTTTGGGAGGCCGAGGTGGGTGGATCACCTGAGATCAGGAGTGTGAGACCAGTCTGGTCAACATAGTGAAACCTCATCTCTACTAAAAATACAAAAAATTAGCCAGGCGTGGTGGCAGGCACCTGTAATCCCAGCTACTTGGGAGGCTAAGGCAGGAGAATTGCTTGAACCCAGGAGATGGAGGTTGCAGTGAGATGAGATCACACCATTGTACTCCAGCCTGGGCAACAAGAGCGAAACTCTGTCTCAAAAAAAAAAAAAATAAGAAAAGAAAAAGAAATTGTTAGTTTGTTCCAACAAGATTGACATATTAGGGGCCGGACCCGGTGGCTCACGCCTGTAATCCCAGCACTTTGGGAGGCCGAGGAGGGCAGATCACAAGGTCAGGAGATTGAGACCATCCTGGCTAACACGGTGAAACCCCGCCTCTACTAAAAATACAAAAAGTTAGCTAGGCGTGGTGGCAGGCACTTGTAATCCCAGCTACTCGGGAGGCTGAGGCAGGAGAATGGCGTGAACCCGGGAGGCGGAGCTTGCAGTGAGCCAAGATAGCGCCACTGCACTCCAGCCTGGGTGACAGAGTGAGACTCTGTCTCAAAAAAAAAAAAAAAAAAAGAAATGACATATTAGGAAACAATCTGAGCATCACATAAATTTTGCATTTTCTTTTTTTTTTTCTTGAGATGGAGTTTCGTTCTTGTTGCCCAGGCTACTGTAGCCATCTTGGTTCACTGCAGCCTCCACCTCCCAGGTTCAAGTGATTCTCGTGCCTCAGCCTCCCAAGTAGCTGGAATTACAAGCATGTGCCACCACGCCAGGCTAATTTTGTATTTTTAGCACAGATGGGGTTTCACCACGTTGCTCAGGCTGGTCTCAAATCCCTGAACATAGGTGGATCCACCCGCCTCTGCTTCCCAAAGTGCTGGGATTATAGGCATAAGCCACTGTGCCCAGCCTGGATTTTCTTTTGAGTGATTTTGTCAGTGAAAACTCTAGATTAACATAGAAACCACACCCAACTCAGCAGAGCCACGCAAGAATACACAAAAAGTATTTTTTTGTGTATGCGCACCTGAGATCTCCATCAGCTTCACTGAGTGTGTTATGAGTTCACCTGCCCTAGTGAGCCTGGTGGCACAATTCCCTCCGATTTCAGACAACCTTCTTTCCACCATTTCACAATATCACACAAACTGCCCCCTTCCGACACCCACTTCCACTCCCACTTCCACATCCATCTCAAGTATTCCTTAACCATGGGACATCCATAAAACTGTGCTTCTTTCTTTCTTCGATTTGTATCTTTGGTTTTATGCATTCCTGACAGCTTTTCAGTGTTATGTCACTCATCCCATTTTCTCATAAGTCCATGGTTTTTCGTTTTGCCATTGTTGTTGTTTTGTTTTTGAGATGGGGTCTCACTCTGTTGTCCAGGCTGGAGTGCAGTCTCAATAGCTCACTGCAGCATCAATCTCCCAGGCTCAAGCAATCCTTCCACCTCAGCTTCCCAAGTAGCTGGGACCACAGGCCTGGGCCACCATGCCTGGCTAATTAAAAAAATTTTTTTTGCAGACATGGGGTCTTGTTATGTTATGGAAACTCCTGGCCTCAAGTTATCCTCCCGCCTTGACCTCCCAAAGTGCTGGCATTACAGGGGTGAGCCCCCATGCCCGGCTGCCCCATGGTCATGGTTGCATAGCTTTGCACAGCATGGTGATATTCAGCCACTCACAAGTTGCATTATAGCAGAAATTACTGTACAGCTATTTCCTGCTTTGCCCTTTGATCAAACCAATGGCTTAACAAAGAGCCCCATTCAGGAGTAATAGAAGGCCTGCCCAGGCCGTGACTGTGTGTGATTCTGACCTTGTGAGATCATGGGCAGACAAGGCTGGGGCCTGTTTCCTGACCTCACCCTCCCTCAAGGCCCACAAGTACAGAGGTGCTGTGTTCCTTCCCTGTAGCTGCTGGAACAAATGATCACAGCCTGGGGGGCTTCAATCCACAGAACTTGAATCGTCACAGTTCTGGAGCCCAGAAGCCCAGAATCAAGGTGCTGGCAGGGCCACGCTGCCTCTGAAGGCTGGAAGAGAGCTTCTCCTGCCTTTCCCCAGCTCTGGCAGCTCCACGTCCTCTTTGGTTTGTGGCGCATCGCACAGATCTCTGCTTCATCATCACTTGGCCTCCTTATAAGGAGGCTAGTTAGGGCCCGACCTCACCCTATATGACCTTCTCTTAACTAACTCCATCTCCAAAGACCCTAGATCCAACTAAGGTCACATTCCAAGGCTCTGGGTAATGAATTTTGGGGGGACACTTCTACGCCCTAAAGGCACCACTGGAAAGAAAGACCACGGATCTTCCTGGCAGCCTGTTCACTCGCAAATCACACAGCAAGTACCAGCAGGGTTAGGGTTTACATCCAGGTGATGGCCTCAGCCCAGCCCAGGCTGAAACTCCTCCACCAAAGGGCAGGCAGGTCAGACCCACGCATCAGAAAATGCCCCAGAGTTCGCTCAAGCGTGAGGTGAAGGAGTATGAGGCCAGAGCCATCAGGCCAAGGGGACGTGGCCTCTGGGAGAAGAGCTAGGCAGGCTAAATCCAGAAAGTTCCCAGACCCCCTAGAAGCCAGCTCAGTTCAAAAATGCAAGGATGGCCCTGATCTGGAGGGGACAGGGCAGGCCTTCCCTCACAACTCCCAACTACCCTGCAGGGTCTGCGGGGAGTCCCACCCACCCCAGCCCCCACCTAACAAGGCTCAGCCCCCACCTTCTCACCCACAGGGCCAGGCCTGCCGACACCTGCTTCACCTGGCCATTCAGCGGCACCCCCACTTCCGTGGCCTGTTCAATTTCTCTGTTCCAGTGCTGCTGTGGGGGGAACTCTTCACCCCAGAGCTCTGGGACCGCCTGAGCCAACACAAAGCCCCGTATGGCTGGCGGGGGCTCTCTTACCAAGGTAATCCAGGCCCACTGTCTCTCACCTGCCTTCTCTCAGCTTCCTGCTCTTGGCCCTGAGGTAGGCCAGGCCTCCCTACCCTCATAGCACTGGTGATACAGGGCCTCTCTGTCCCCCTCTCCTCCCAGAAGCCCCAGCTATGCAACTCCTGCCTCACCTCCCTCCTCCGTCCAAGCACCCAGGGGTCAGTGAGAGGCCTGGGGCTGCCCCCGCCAGCAGCCCTCACCGACCTGGGGCCTCCCTGGCAAGAAAGGCTGCAGCGTCCAATGGTGGCCGAGGAAAGAGGCTGTGGGGCCTCAAACCACCTCACTCACGGTTGCTGCTGCAGGAACTCCCACACTGCAGGCCCAGAGCCCCCTTTACATTACACTTGCACCCAAACCCCCACTGGCCTCCGATTCTTTTCTTTTGCAATATACAGTCTTTTTTATTTTTGAGACAAGTCTCGCTCTGTCATTCAGGTTGGAGTGCAATGGCACAATCTTGGCTCATTGCAATCTCCACCTCCCGGGTTCAAGTGATCCTTGCATCTCAGCCTCCCAAGTAGCTGGGATTACAGGCATGCCCACCACACCTGGCTAATTTTTGTATTTTTAGTAGAGTCAGGGTTTCACCATGTTGCCCAGGCTGGTCTCGAACTCCTGGCCTCAAGTGATCTGCCCGCCTCACCCTCCCAAAGTTCTGGGATTACAGGCATCAGCCACCATGCCCGGCCCAGTCTTTTTAAAGCTCTGAGCCCACTTCTCTAGGAATAGTCTTAAGAGGATAAGTTATTCGGGTTAAGACAAGTGAAGGCCGCCAAGCCCCCTCTTCCACTGTCAGCTTTTCTGTTCTCCCCCGCCCAGACATCTCCTTCCCCTCCCGCCCTCTGTGCTTCTTGGGAGGAGCTGGGGTCAGGCCTCAGGGGACATGGGGCACCAGAACCAGCCTAGGGAAGGCCCCAGGTGCCCCGATGCCAGCCCTTCTTATGGCTGCTCCCCATCTGCACCCACAGCCATCGCCTCCACCCTGAGCCTTCTGAACAGCTCAGAGAACGCCAAGCTGTTCGCTCCGCCCAGGGACTCCCCTCCAAAGTGTATCCGGTGTGCTGTGGTGGGCAACGGAGGCATTCTGAATGGGTCCCGCCAGGGTCCCAACATCGATGCCCATGACTATGTGTTCAGGTATGAGGGGCACGGGCTGGGGAGGGGCGGGAGGGAGAGTTGCCCGGAGGGTGGGGGGGTCTCCCCCAGGGGCAGTGGGCTATGGCAGCAGTGACCTGGGCAGCTCAGCAGTTGTGACGGGCACATGGACATGGACAAGGCAAACACAAACAGTAGGCCCTGAGGACAGAGCATGGGTGCCCGTGCAGGGGACCCGGGAGGAAGCAGCCGCCAGGGCCACCTCTACCTACTCACAGGGCATCACCCCTTGAGGTCTGGAGGAGTGGGATTCTGGCTGACAAGTGGGCACTGGTACTGCCGTGGGCAGGAGTGGTCGTAGAGGCTGGGGGGACAGGCCAGGCAGAGCCGTGGAGATGGAAGCAGAGCAGACGGCCTGGTGTAACCACAGACACTGACAGGCTTCTGTGCCGACCAGACTCAATGGAGCTGTGATCAAAGGCTTCGAGCGCGATGTGGGCACCAAGACTTCCTTCTATGGTTTCACTGTGAACACGATGAAGAATTCCCTTGTCTCCTACTGGAACCTGGGCTTCACCTCCGTGCCACAAGGACAGGTGAGGCCTCTGGCAGGCATGCCATTATAGTTAACAATGGCATCATTGTTCCTGGAGTCCCCTCAGTGGGGGGCCACGGGGCTCACACACCCTGGTCCAGTGGGTGCAGAGGTTGTGCTAGGACTCTGGATACACAAGATGGCCACTGAAGATGAGGGGGGATCTGGTCCCGGACTCCCTGCGGATTCAGGCGGCACAGGACTCCTCTGCAGCATGGGACATGAATGGCTAGCATTTACCGAATGCTTACGACTTGCCAGGCACTTTACAGAGACCGTGCAACCCATGGTTTCACTGGTGAGGGAATAAAAGCCTGGCACCTTTCATTCAGTGAGTCAGCGGTAGGGTCAGGATTTGAACCCAGAGTACCCCCCACCTTGAGAGTTGGCATTCTTTGGGGAGCTCAGCCTGTCCTAGCGATTCCCAGGGGAAGGGGATTTATGGAGTTCCTCCTCTGTTTCTAGCATGTTACAGGGCACACACACGGTCACCACAGCAGCCCTCAGTGGGACCCTTGTCCCCATTTCCAGATGACAAAGCAGAGACGCTGAGAGTTCAGGAACGTGTCCAAGGTCACCCAGCTGGAACCATCTAGATCTAGGCCCCTCTGACCCGAGCCCTGGCGTTGTTTCCATTTCCCCACATTGGCCCCTGGAAGAATGTGGTGTGGCCTCTCGAAATCTCACAATAGCCCTGTATAGGAAACTGAGGGTCAGAGACACTGAGGGACATGCACCAGGTGGCAGCCAGTGCGTTGGGAGCCAGCATCTGGCCCTACCTGCCGGCCTCCAGGTTCCTCCACCCACACCCAGGGGCCGTAACTCAAAGCTTCCCTCCTCAGGTGCTGTGGGTGCCACGTGCAGGGTTAGGGGGATCCTAGGAAAAGGGAATCTGCAGTGCTGAAGGAAGCTGAGCTGGGTTTCTAGAAGCTTCTTCCCCTGACCAGGGGCTTAAGGAGTGTCCTACCATAGTGTCTACGCCATACTGAGTCCTCACACTAGAACCTCTCTTCTGTGAAGTGGAACAAAATGGAGCAGCTTTAGACTTTTTGTTTTTGTTTTTGCTTTGAGACGGAGTCTCCCTCTGTCACCCAGGCTGGAGTGCAATGGTATGATCTCAGCTCACTGCAACCTCTGGCTCCTGGGTTCAAGTGATTCTCCTGCCTCAGCCTCTCAACAAGCTGAGATTACAGGCACGCATCACCATGCCTGGCTAATTTTTATATTTTTAGTGGAGACGGGGTTTCACCATGTTGGCCAGGCTGGTCTTGAACTCCTGACCTCACATGATCTGTCCGCCTCGGCCTCCCCAAATTGTTGGGATCATAGGCGTGAGCCACCGTGCCCGGCCTCAGTTTTGGTGTAGCCACAGTACACGTATGAGTTATCTATTACTGTGTAACAGATGACCTCAAAACTTGGTGACTTTAAACAACAAACATCTTGTGGTTTCAATGGGTCAGGAATTTGGGGGGAGCTTAGTGAAAGGTTTTGGCTCAGGTGACGGAGATGATGGGCTGCATCGTCTGAGAGACCCAAAAGCTTGACTGGGGCTGACATCAAGGCGGCGTCTCACAGGCCCTTGCCACTTGGGGCCCCCTGTAGGCTGAGTGTCCTCACGACATGGCAGCTAACTTCATCCAGAGTGAGTGATCTGAGAACGTAAAGGAAGCCACAGCACCTTTTATGACCTAGTCTCTAAGCCACGCACCATCACTTTCCTTTTTATCAGAAAAGGCCTGTGTATGCGTCCCTAAGTCCAGCCCATACTCTAGGGGAAGGCAATTGGGTGCCACCTCCTGAAGGAGCATTAGAGGATTTGCAGGCCTACATTGAAACCAGTACCGTACCTCTGGGTGGGAATGAAAGTTATTTAAGGGAAATTCTCCGGTCGGCTCAGCAGGCAAGGTTGGGTGGAGGGCTGTCCACACGGAGGAGCTAAGCATGGCCTGGTTCCCCTCTGGGCTCATTGTCTCTATTCTGACAGGACCTGCAGTATATCTTCATCCCCTCAGGCATCCGCGACTATGTGATGCTGAGATCAGCCATTCTGGGCGTGCCTGTCCCTGAGGGCCTAGATAAAGGGGACAGGTGAGCAGCCAGGCCATGGTGGTGTGGGGCGTGGTGGAGGGGCAGGGGCGCTATGGTTGTCTCCCTTTTGCTCCCAGGGCCCATCATGGGGTAAGAGGAGGTGGGTGAAGGGCAGCAAGAAAATCCCTAAGAATTCAATCATCCCCAATTATTCACGTAACTCGGCACTGGGAAATTCTACTTTCCGTCCACCCCCGGAAAGCCCAGGTGACCCTCCGGGTTCCCAGTAGCCCTCTGGGGTGGTGGGCTCGGGGCGGGAGAGGCAGCTTTTCTGAATGGGACGAGCAGGTCTGGCTCCTCGGCTTCAGGCTGTGCTCTCCCTGCCCAGCCCGGCTGCCCCTGGCAGCTCCAGGTCACAAACTGGGCAGGGTCTGCCGTCCCACTGAGCACACTGTGCTGGAAGCCAGTCGGGGCCAGTCTGTGCCCCTCCTCCTGGTGGGCATCCGTCCCAGGGTCATGCCTGTGACACGGGAGAGCAGACTCAAGGCCCAGCATCCTGAGAGGCGGAAACAATGGGCCCTTTGTCTTCTTTCCCACCTTCCTGCACAGCAGGCCTGGGTCCAGCTCTCTTGAGCCACCACCTGACCCTCATCTGAACCTCCTCCCGGGGGTTCTGAGATAATTTCTTGTCCCTGAGATCAGGTCCCTAAAAATCAACACCACTGCTGTGGCCCAGACAACCAGCCCTATCTCTGGGGTCTCCCTGAGGACATCTCGCCCACCCCCACAGAGCGGCTTTACAGGTGGTCCTTACGGGTTAAGGGCTCTAAAGCCAGGCCCACCCCGCCCCCCGCCCTGGTGATTACCCAACAATTGCTTCCACTGCTGGTCTGAGCTGGGCTTTGTGACACGCTGGGCTTGGGCTCTTGGGGCTGCCTCAGAGACATCGGGTGGACCTAAGCCTCCCCAACACCAATGAGCTCCCCTTCCCACACCCCTAATCCGTCCCCTACCCAGTCTCCCTCCCAGTCCCGTTCCAATAGCATTGTCACCCCTCCAGGCCAGCAGCCTCACGAGAGCTCAGCCCCTTCCCCCACTCGGGGCTCTTCCTCCCGGCCCCCCTCCCACCCTCCCACCCCAAGTGCCTCACAGCCCTCTTCCCGGACTTCCTCCCTGAACCCCAGTCCTCAGGTCCAACACGTGCCCCGCGGGGCCGCCCAATCCCCCACCCCACCCACCTCCAAATCTCCCTCCCAGTCTGGTTTCAAATCCCTCTCTCGAAACCCTTCCCTAACCCCCACTGTGCCCCCCAAGTCCTTCTACAGCCCTGCCCCCTCATCTTCCTATATCGGACCAATTCAGAACATCCCATCCTATATCACCCCCTATGTGCCCCGCTTTCTGAAGGAGCCCCCCTTTTTCCAGCCCCCCACAGCACCACTTCCCCAAAACCCATGCTTTGCCTGTCCCTCTCCCTGCCCTGCCCGGAAGCCCCCACCCCCTCCTGACTCGCTCTACTTACCTCTCCTTCCCCCGCCCCCCCACCACCCCCAGTTTCACTGTCCCTTCCCAACTCCCCCCGGTCTGTTCATGCCCCCCTCCTCTCTCTCCTACACCCCACCCGTGGAGGTCCTGGTGAGCGGGAAGCCACATGTGGTCCCCACCGTGCTGCCTGCCACCTTCTACACCCCCTTCTCCCGCTACTACTCCCAGCCCCGCTCCTACCGCTCAGGGTACCGCGGCTACTCTGGCACCCTGACCCTCCCCTCCATCTCCCCCTTGCAATACGACGGCTCTGGGCGCTCTGTCCACTTCTATCATGGGTCCTAGGCCGCACACTTATTTTGGACCAGAAGCTTCTGCCAGTAAATTCAAGCTGCTACATCCGGACCTCATCAGCTACCTGACAAAAAGGTACGGAGTGGGGTGCCTGAAGAACAGCGTCCCTTTCCTTCCCGCTTTTACATACCCACCCTACATCCAGGCAGAGCCCTCCCACGAGCCCCACGCACTGACCAATAACCAGAGCTCCAATGTCCCGAGTGCTGTGTGCGAAGCACTGTCACTTCATTTACTGTTTTATTTAGCACCTTGATAGAGGGAGTGTGATATATGTCAGTCCCCAGGAAATGGACAGGAAGCTCAGGATAACTCAAGGTGTATTTACTAGGAACTGTTCACAAAGGCAGACTGGGAATTGGGGGCCATAACGTGCACAGCAGCACTGGGGCCGTCAGCAGCAGGCCATCAGAATCTTCAGGCCCAAACACACCGACACAAGGTGCGGGGAGGGACCCAGGCAACAGCCTCCACCCCTCCCCTCCCTTCCCTCCCTCCTGCCAGGAGTTCTCAATATGGATGTGCATATGGCCCTCGTCCAGGGTTGTTGAAAGGGTGGTGGGGGCAAGTGCCATCAGTGGGTAGAGGCCAGGGATGCTGCTGAACGTCCCCGTTTAGCAACAAAGAAGCACCTGGCCCCAAACATCAACAGCACTGAGACTGAGAAACCCTGCTGTGGACCAGAGGCTCGAATCCCAGGGCAGGGAGCTGTTGGAGAGGGGTGAGTGAATCTAGGGAGGTAAATGAAGCCCCTCCAACTAGTCCCATGCTACAGAGGAAGACAGGCTCAGAGAAGTCAGGTGATCGGCCTGGCACAGCTTGATGTCAACTCAGGCCTGAGGGCAGAGCCGGTGGTCACACCCCGGCCTCACTCTTGGACTGTGTGGGTCCAGTCACAGGGTCTGAGCTCCCTGTCCCTCACACGGGATTTCTACTTAATCAATATGTGGGGTAGAGAGAAACCGCAGTCTCAGGCTAAATTAACAGGCCACCTATGCCCTTGGCAGTGTGGTTACTTAGTAGCTTGGGGTGAAAACAGGCTGTTGCCGAAAGGGGGAAGGATTTCACCTGTGGTTCCTCTTTCTCACCCCCCATCTTACCTAAGGTCTCAAAGATCTTTGCATTTAGTCCGCTTGGACCAAATAAAGAACTGATAGGAGTAAAAGGCCCTGAGTTTTTGAAGTTTTCCCACCTATCTGAATGTGTAGTTGTGAAGTGTGATGATACAACCATCAAGCTAGTGAGCTGAAACGTCTTTTTGCTTCCAGGTTCTTGAAATCAAAGTTGATTAACACCAATTTTGGAGACCTATATATGCCTAGTACCGGGGCTCTCATGCTGCTGACAGCTTTGCATACTTGTGACCAGGTAAGAGGCCTTCTCTTCCAGAAGCCCATGCCGGCAGAACATAGAACAGAACCCTGCAGGATCCCCTGATACCCCTTACCCTCGGACCTGGGACTCTTGGCCTCTGTTCACGGAATCCCCAGCTCCAATAGTGCTGCCGGTGCTGCCCACTTCCTTGCCCACCACCCAGGGCCCTTTGAAGGGCAGGCAGGTCCTGGACCAGCCTTGCCTTGGCTCCTGACATCTTCCCCAGGCTTCCTTCTTTCGCTCTTCTCCAAGGCAGCCACTCAATATGGTATTTAAGGCTCAAATCATCAAACTGCCCTTGTGAAAGCCAATCTCCTCAACACACTGGGCTGAATAAGGACATTCTTTTATGGGGACATCCCAGAGCGGGGGTGGGGCAGTAGGTTTAGCCTCCCACACACAAACACACAAATACTTGGAAAGCACCTAAGAGTCATTCCTGATGGGATGTGGCCCATGTGAACCTCGTGGAGGCAGGGGGCCAAGCAGCAGCTTTCAAGGAGAGGCCATGGCCCATGTTAAGCTGCTACGGAGAGCTGGAGGCCAAACGCCACTCCATGTCTCAGGCCTGTATCTTTTCCCTCTTTTTTCTTTTTTGAGACAGGGTCTCAACTCTGTTGCTCAGGCTTAAGTGCAGTGGTGTAATGATCCCCAAGTAGCTGGGATCACAGGCAGGTACCGCCACGTCCGGCTCATTTTTTTTTTTTTTTTTAACTTTTTGTAGAGACGGGGTCTCACCATGTTCCCCAGGCTGGTCTCAAACTTCCAAGCTCAAGTGATCCTCCCACCTCAGCTTCCCAGCATTGGGATTACAGGCATGAGCCACCATACCGGGCCTTTTCCTATTTTAATGCAGGAGTGTCTTGACTGCAGTCCCCAATTAGGATGGGGAGAGAGTAGTAATGGGCTTTTGCATCCACCCTCCAGTTCCAAACCCAGCTCTGGCAATCACCAGCTATGCGACGTGGGGACACAGTGAGTCACCCCTGAATCCATCTCGCCACTTGCTAAGTGGGAATAAGCCCTAGACCATTATCCTCACCTCAGCAGGCGGACACCTTTCTAAACTTATGTCACTTCACACTAGATGCTCAACAAATACTAATCCAATGACTATCCTTGCCCAGGTCAGTGCCTATGGATTCATCACAAGCAACTACTGGAAATTTTCCGACCACTATTTCGAAAGAAAAATGAAGCCATTGATATTCTATGCAAACCACGATCTGTCCCTGGAAGCTGCCCTGTGGAGAGACCTACACAACGCTGGCATCCTTCGGCTGTACCAGCGCTGATCCCAAGGCACTGAACCCTTTGCTTCTTCAAGACTTGCGGCCCTGATCCTCTCAAGTGGCCAAAAGCTTTTTTTCTTAACTTTTCAATCTTCACCTTCCTTTCTTTCCAACAGAGGGCACTGGGGTGAATTCACGACTATCATCGAGGTCTGTTCAATCCAGGACACCCCAGCTTGTCCTTGGCTCATCCAAGAAAACTCCTCTATGCATCTAAAACAACACATCTCAATCTTGGCCAAGGGAAAATGGACTGCTTTGCTGGATTTGCACTGAGCAACTTTAGGAAATGTCGGTGGAGTGTTCACCAAGATCAAACAGCAGTACAGGTGAAAGGCAAACACACAAGCTCCAGCCCAAATCCTCCTGGTGGCGCATCCTACCCCAGAGGCTAAAGTGATTCAAGGACTCCAGGACACCTCTTAAGAGCCTTTCTAAGAACATGATAGGCTTACTTCTGCTCCATAATAAAGTGGGAGAAAAAAGAATGTAACTTAAGACTAGATAACTGTGTACGTGATGGACCATTTTCTTTTTTTTGGCTGGGTCGAGAAATCATATAAAATGCAGGGTGTTCAGCATGGAGATCACTCTCAGAACACTGGGAGGGTCTGGCACTCGATGGGGGTTAGTTGCTTGGCAGCCTGCCTGCCACCGAGGGAAGTCCCATTAGAGACGTATCCCCACCTTGTCACCAACAGGATGATGTTACCAGGTAATAAACCCTCATCCTTGTATCTTGGCTTCGGTAAATTTGAACTTAGCTGACGGTAGTTTCCTAATTTTATTTTAAGTGGCTTTAAAGAAGTCTCATCCAAGTTATCACACAGCACTTAACCCAGCCCTGGGATTTACTGTCTTGATGAGTAAATGGCTCTGCACAGTCTGAGATGCTTCAGTGTGCAAGGCAGCAGCGGGGGGAAGGTCTTCACAGGGACAGCTGGCAAGAGACTTCCCGAGGCACATCAATCATGTTGGTCAATTTAGGGCATGGTCTGGTTCTGTAGCTTTGAAAGGCTGATTCTATTAGCACACTTTACAAGAGGGATGGGGATTAACTCAGTCACCAGAAACGAAATACCCCTTCAGAAATTCAGAGACCTCTGATGAACAGAACAGACGTTTGGGCTTTAATTGCTAAAGCAGCTACCTACTTGGGGAAACCATGGCATTCTGCTGCCTGGACAGCAGGAATTAAGATTTCAGAGTTGCTGGCACCAGAACAGAGCCTCTCAGCTCGCTTCACCTTGGCAACCTTAAACAGTGCCTCTTTGGTCTCCATGATAGCAGTATGTTCCTTTGGATAGAATACTTAGTTTGGAAAGAATGTAGTCAAATGTGGGATATGTAAGCACCCCTCAACGGTCACAATCCATCCTAGTATCTTATATAGTGATTTTTTTTTTTTAATTTATTGGACTTATGGTTCCTCGTGGCTGGGAAGGCCTCACGATCACGGCGGAAGGTGAAAGCCACGTCTCACATGGCAGCAGATAAGAGGAAAAAAAGGTAGTGATCTTTTAGCAAAAAACCTGAGACTGGTAGTGGGCTTGGAGCCAGAGGATCGCTTGAGTCCAGGAGTTCGAGACCAGCCAGGGTAACAAACTGAGACCCCCAACTTTAAAATTAAAAAAGAAAAAATAGCTGGGTGTGGTGGCTCACACCTATAATCCTAGCACCTGGGGAGGCCAAGGCGGGTGGATTGCCTGAGCTCAGAAGTTCAAGACCAACCTGGGCAACATGGTTGAAACCCTGTCTCTACTAAAACATAAAAAATTAGCCAGGTGTGGTGGCATGCACCTGTAGTCTCAGTTACTCCGGAGGCTGAGGCACAAGAATTGCTTGAACCTGGGAGGTAGAGGTTGCAGAGATCATGCCACTGCACTCTCAGCCTGGGCGACAGAGCAAGACTGTCTCAAAAACAAAAAACAAACAAAAAAAATTTGTCTCAAAAAAATGAAAAAAATTTAAATTTAAATTAAAAAAAAAAAAAAAAAGCTGGGCGTGGTGGCTCATGCCTGTAATCTCAGCACTTTGGGAGGCTGAGGCAGGCAGATCACGAGGTCAGGAGATAGAGACCATCCTGGCCAACATGGTGAAATCCCGTCTCTACTAAAGAAGGTACGCGCCTGTAGTCTCAGCACTCAGGAGGCTGAGCCAAGAGAATTGCTTGAACCTGAGAGGCGGAGGCTGCAGTGAGCTGAGATTACTTACTACTGCACTCCAGCCTGGTGACAGAGTGGAACTCCATTTCAAAAAATAAATAAAATAAACTAAAATAAAAAAGAGCAAAAATATAAAATGTAAAAAAAAAAAAAAAAAAAAAAAAGGAAAAAGGAACCTGATAGCCTTGGTGAGTCAACACTGGATATCTTCCGACCATTATTTGAAACAAAAAAGGAAACCACTGATATTCTATGCAAAGACCTGTTCCTGGAAGCCACTCTGTGGAGACACCAGGAGAACTTTTCTCAGTCCTTCATTGATTTGAAGTAAAAGTGCTAAAGCAATGTTTGTGGGTGGCAACCCATTAGCAGATCACAAAATCAATGTAGTGGGTAACTGAAAAAGAGAAAACACAAGATAGTATCCTGTGTAACTGGGGTTAAGCGTTACTCTCTGAAACTCACGGCATCGGTTTCCTCTTAGGCTCTTCCAACACAGTATAATCACGTTCATTTCAGTTTACAATCCTTGCAGTCCCATCGAATTGTGAGATTATACCCAGGTCATCCACAGTGGAGGTCTGAAAATGTTCTTAGTTGTACTCTAATTTCACTAACTGCCAAAAGCTTTTCCAGAATAATCTCAGTCACTTCATTCCTTTAAAGATGAAGCCCGAAGAAGGCATGGCGATTACTTTAGAGGAACAATTAGCAGCAGAGGCAGGGCTGTGCTGATCCCATCTGGCATGGCTAGTAGCTAACCTATAAAACAGGAGAATAATTTGAAGTAACAGCCAAGGAAGTGACTCAAAACTGAATGCTATGTAACAACTAATTTGGGAGAAAAAGGCAGTCAGTCTAAGAGCACTCATTCTCACCACCAGCAGGCATGTGTGCGTTGGGGGAGCATAACGGGTCACTATCACATCATTTTGGTGCAGGCTGGTGGGGATCCAGGATGACTCATTTTAAGGAGACAGTACCTCTGAGGGAGCAGTTGCTGGTAAGAGGCCAGTAAACAACTCTGGATATAAACATTTCAAGTCAAATCTTATGGTTTATTTGAGTTCTATAGCCAAGTCCACTCAGCAGACAATAACCACTTGATAAGCTGCCCTTTTCACTGTTTTACTTGCAGGCTGTAAACTACTGGGGCCAGTTTTTAGGCTCATTAAATCTAACCCAGAATACAGCTTCTTTGGTGTCAGCAAAAACACAACCTTAAATACAAAGAGTTTGCACACACCTCCCATTTCAACAGAAAAGAAAGGCAATCTGTGTGCACTTCAAGCCTGGCATTCAAATGGGAACAAAGCCGGGCACCCCACCCTCCAGCACCACTTGGCTTCTTTCTTGCTCACACACCAGTCCTGACATTCAGACAGGATCTAAGCTACAAACTCAGGAGACCTCCCTGGCGTCCTTAACAAAGCACATAGAAACCAAACAGCAGTGGTTTCCCCTAAATGTCAGGACCCTGGAGCAGAGGCAAGGTCAGAGTCGTCAAGCATGCTCACTGCCACAAGCTGGCATACATCCTACATTCCACTCTGTTTCTAAGAGCACATTCATTTTCTTGAAATAAGTAACAAACACTTTCATTCCACAATAAGGGCATAAATCAAATCCTGGCTGCTTGTGCATTTCCGCCACCTCATACAGCCTGTACCCTCAGAGCCATAATCAAGGGACTAGAGAAAGCAGGGCAACCACACACTTGCTTTTCACGTTTTAGAGGAATGATGCTCTAGACTGGGCTCTCAGCAGGATATGCTGAGGGGAAAAAAGGGGGGAAAAAAACATGGAGCCAAACCCTTAAGCCTCAGAATAGATGATTTCCCTCAGTCCAGATTTTCAGACAGGGATAACTAACCATCATAGGCTTGTGGGACTTCTTAGGGATATGAAAGATGTAAAAACAAAGCTTACAAACAGGAAAGCAATCATTTCACTTGTTTCCAGCAAAGCAGTTCAGTTTTGTCTCTTATTGCGGATACCTAGCAACAAAACGCCACCAAAGTCTCCCTGCCCCTTGGCATCCATTGCTTTAAGTCCAGAGCAGGGGAAGCAAAAAAGATTACCACTCCCCCAAACCAAGCCTGTTTACCAGTTCGTCTACTTACATGCATTAAAGACATGGCAATTTGGGTCCGGGTCCAGGTCCCGGTTCAGGGCAGCTGCCACAATGTGGCTACTAGAGGATCCTTTTCCGGCCTCGGAAACTGACGCTCACTGCACCTGGGAAGAAGAGAAATTAAGAAAAAAAACTACTTAAGAAGATACACGCAGAGTAACTCTCAAGCAGCTTAAAATTTCTGTAAGGCAAACTTGGGAAACTGAGATTCAGATATTCAAAGTCCACACTGAAAGGCCTTTCTTTGCCTTCAGACAGGGATAACTTGACATCATCATGGACTCAGCTCCCCTCAACCTGCTGGCCCATGGCACTAACAGCCACAGCACATGCAAACTATTTTTTTATCAAATTGTTCACTTCCCTCACGCAAACTCTGCAGAGCAAGCATGTGACTTTCAGTTTTGTTTTGTTGTTTTTCTTGAAACAGTTTCACTCTTGTTGCCCAGGCTGGAGTGCAATGACCCAATCTCAGTTCACTGCAACCTCTACCTCCTGGGTTCAAGTGATTCTCCTGCCTCAGCCTCCCAAGTAAGCTGGGATTATAAGCATGCGCCACCACGCCAGGCCAATTTTGTATTTTTAGTAGAGATGGGGTTTCTCCATGTTGGTCAGGCTGGTCTTGAACGCCCGACCTCAGGTGATCGACTTGCCTCGGCCTCCCAAAGTGCTGGGATTACAAGTGTCAGCCACCGCACCCTCCAGGCTTTCAGTTTTTTAAGACAGAGGATTAGAGGTTTGCCCAAGAGCTACTTAAAAATAGCCAGCACTACAATCTCACTATAATAAAATCCTTGCACTAAAAACAGATCAGATCATCTAATTCAAGCTTGTCTAACCCACAGCCTGCATGTGGCTCAGGACGGCTTTGAATGCAGCCCAACACAAATTTGTAAACTTTCTTACAACATCATGAGATTTTTTTTTTAGCCCATCAGCCATCATTAGTGTTAGTATATTTTATGTGTGGCCCAAGACAATTCTTCCAATGTGGCACAGGGAAGCCAAAAGATGACACCCCTGATCTAGTTACTACCCATTTGCTCTTGGACTGGCCACATGATTCCCAGACTCCACCCCAGAGCCATTCTCACCCATGCCTGGAGCTGAGGCCCAGGAATGTGTATATTTTAACACTTTGTAGGTGGTTCTGATGTAATAGTCAGGTTTTGAAATCACTAACCCTGTTTCACAGATGAAGAAATAAGACTCTGGTGAGAAAACAGGCTGAGACTAAAGCCCAGATCTAGTTAGCCTAATGTGTGGTATACAGGAGTTTCTCAACCTCAGCTCTACTGACATACTGGGTGGATCAATTATTCCTCATGCAGGCTGTCGTGTGCATTGTAGGATATTTATTTATTTATTTACAGTTTCGCTCTTGTCACCCAGACTGGAGTACAATGGTGCGATCTCAGCTCACTGCAAATTCTGCCTCCTAGGTTCAAGAGATTCTCCTGCCTTAGTCTCCTGAGTAGCTGGGATTATAGGTGCCCACCACCACACCCAGCTAATTTTTGTATTTTTAGTAGAGACAATGTTTCACCATGTTTGCCAGGCTGGTCTCGAACTCCTGACCTCAGGTAATCCACCCACCTCGGCGTCCCAAAGTGCTGGAATTACAGGCATGAGATAAATATCCAGGCCCGGCCAGGATATTTATTAATAGCAGCATTCACCGGAGGCCAGGAACACCATCCCTCCCCAGTTGAGAACTGCCAGTCTAACTCAGTAACTGCTTGTATCACTTTGGGCAAGAGAACTCTCTAAGCCTCACTTTTACTGACTTAACAGCAGAGTGGGGGAAAAAATTTACCTCACATGGGGTTGATATTAGAAATACTATTTATGGCCGGGCGCGGTGGCTCACGCCTGTAATCCCAGCACTTTGTGAGGCTGAGGCAGGCAGATCACCTGAGGTCGGGAGTTCGAGACCAGCCTGACCAACATGGAGAAATTCCCCAGCTACTTGGGAGGCTGAGGCAGGAGACTAGCTTGAACCCGGGAGGCAGAGGTTACTCTGAGTCAGGATTGCACCATCGCACTCCAGCCTGGGCAACAAGAGCAAAACTCTATTTCAAAACAAACAAACAAACAAACAAACAAAAAATACTCTTTGTGAGAGTGCTTGGCAAGGACCCTAGCAAAAGGAATTCCATACTACTTCCATTATCTGGGCAAACATAACCCTGGAAGACCAACACATCCCCAAAACTAACAAACCAATACTTAAAGGGGACCATAAGCATACTCAAGTCTATGAAAGAATTTAAAATCTCACCATTTAAAGAAACTTCATCATGAAGATCCTTACACTCAACACCTTAAGGTGATGGGTTTTCACATGACTGTTTCCAAGGCCACAGCCAACACCTTTAATCTAAAAGAGAAGGATAACAGGCTTCATTCTAACAGAAACCACCTTAAGGTTTATTCTCCAGATCTGTATTAAACGGCTGAGCCTCAGCGAGTCACACCTCCTCACAAAAGATACCATTTCAGACAGGGATAACTTTAGATCATCCTCAGCTCAGACAATAACAAAGATGCCTAAATCCCAGCAATCCAAAATTCATTTGCCACGTCTCTTTCCATCCCTGCATGCCCTAACAAGGATCCACGTTGGTTACAGTGACATCTAGTGGCCCCAAATTACACGGGCACAGACCCTACTCATTTTTATCATTAAAATAATTAGTATTCTGAATTCTGAGTAACTTCTTACCATAGCTGGCTTGTATGTCAACATGTATTCTCACACTTGAACTTCAGAATAAAGCAGGACGTGAATGTATGTGATAGCACCATCTGTGCTTTCTCATTTTTGGTGACCACTCAGGCCTTGCCTGAACCCATTCTTACTCATGTTAGGGCTCCATCCATTACTCTGCTCCTTCAACCTGGAGCTCTGCTTTTCACCGTCTCTGCAGATGCCAAAGAAAGAAAGGCCTCTGGGGAAGGAAAAAAGGCTCGTTGTTAAAACTACGGCTTTCCAGAAGAAGTTTACAATCCTATTGATTCCCATCTGTAAAGTTAAATATAAACTACCGATCGGGGCCGTCCTCAAGGCACTCCAAGTGGAATCACGTCTTCACACGTTAACACTCCTGATGCTGAATTAAGAACCACCATCGTCAGAGTTTGCCCGTGCGCGGGCACCGAAGACCCCCGGGCGTGGGCACCGAAGACCCCCGGGCGTGCACGCTCAGCACACGCGCGCCGGAGGCGCACGGGGCTGCCCAGGTTGTCAGGCCCCCCTCCCCCGCAGAAGCCGGCCCTATGACGCCTAGGACGGGCTTGAGCTCTCTCCCTTCACGTAACACTTTCTCGCCGTTTGGAAAGCATTTTCTCATCCAGTACTTCTAACCCTCCTAATCACCCTACCAGAGAGAAACGAGCTTATCGTCACCACTTCGTCTCTGAGGAAGAGAGGCCAAGTGTGTTAGTGTCGTGTCAAGGAAGACCCCGTTTTCCCACTCAGGCAGCCTTACCATCATCACTAAAGGCCTGAAGCTGCTCGCCGTGCTCAACACCAACGCCAGTAGCCATGTCTTCCAGCCACGCTGCCGACCTCGAAAAGAACGCGAGACCGCGCCTGCGCACAAGTCTTCTCGGCAAGCTCTCTCCGCAACTCTCGCGATGTTGAGAAAGGGCTGATGGGAAATGTAGTTCAAAACTGCAGTCACTGGGGGCTGGCCGCGTCCTCAGCGCGACCCTGGAGCTGGGGGTAAGATGGTGGCCGCCACCAGGGGCAGTGGAGGGTCGGAGTGGGAAACCAGGCCTATAAAGAACCACGGCTGTCAGAATACGAAGCTGGAGGTTCACTTCTGCCAGAAAGTCATTGAGCATCAGCACCGGTTGTCCCTGGTCGAGACTGGGGAAGCACAGAAAGTTCGAGGGGCCAGGGACGGATGAGGAAACCGGGGCTTGGCCGAATATCTTTTTTAATTGCTCTGCGGATTATATTTGGGGGAGGATAGGGGCATTTGGAGTGGTTCGCTGGGTTAGTGAAGAGGAGAGATTCCAAGGGAATCGTTCAACCTCCCGCTCAGGTGTTTTTAAGATTGGGGTGAGGCCGGTGAGGCCGAGGCGCGGGCGGCAGGGGGCGCTCGAGAGCGACGGGGTTCCGCCTCCGCGGCTGCCCGAGGGTCCGGGCCGAGTGTGCTTTTCTTTCCGAGAAGAGAAAAAAAGGCAAGTGTCACGAGTTGAATTACGAAAAGAACGGAGAATGATGTAACACCCACTGCTCTTCTGGGTGTTATTTTTGAGGCAACCACTTTGGCTTCATTTTTTTTTTTTTGGTTTCTGGGTTTTCTTGGTTTGTTTTTGAGACGGGGTTTCACCCTGGCACGCAGGCTGGAGTGCAGTGGTGCAATCATAACTTATTGCAGCCTCGACGTCCCGGGCTCAAGTGATCCTCCTGCCTCAGCCTCCTCCCAAGTGGCCAGGGTGACAGGCGAGCACCACCACGCCCAGCTGATTATTTTTATTTTGCAGAGATGAGGTCTCACTGTGTTGCCCGGGTTGGTCTCAAACTCCTGGCCTCAAGCAACCCTCCTGTTTTGGCCTCCCAAAGTGCTGGGATTACAAAGGTGAGCCACTGCGCCCGGTCTGGCTTCATTTTTGAAATAAAAATAAGGCAAAAATGACAACAATCAGGGCCAGAATTTGCACCTATTTGAAAGCTAGTTTAAATTTGCAAGACCAAGAGCCTTTTCTCCATTCCAGTCTCCCCGTTCTCATCCACCCATTAACAGTGATCTCTGTGGCCTTCGGTGTGGATTATATTGTCCTGCAGATGGTAACATGTTGCAGATACTTATTTTCAAATTACCACATTTGTTTATGTTTACCTCCTTTCATTTGATTGTCAACTCTTCAAGGGCTTTTTATTTTAATTTTTTTATTATTATTATTTTTTGAGATGGAGTTTCGCTCTTGTTGCCCAGGCTGGAATGCAATGGCGCGATCTCGGCTCACCACAACCTCCGCCTCCCAAGTTCAAGTGATTCTCCTGCTTCAGCCTCCCGAGTAGCTGGGATTACAGGCATGCGCCACCACGCCCAGCTAATTTTGTATTTTTAGTAGAGACGGGGTTTCTCCATGTCAGGCTGGTCTCAAACTCCCGACCTCAGGTGATCCACCCGCCTCGGCCTCCCAAAGTGCTGGGATTACAGGTGTGAGCCACCACGCCCAGCCTCTTTTTTTTTTCCTTTTTAATTTCTTAACAGTGCAGGGTTTGGTGTTTACCTGCTATGCTAACAGTAAGTCTTCACAAATAATCATTAATTCATTCAGCAGTAATTCTGGCCATTGGGTTTCTCTACCTTACCCTTGAAGACACATCATTTTGTGTAATACTGAAAGGAAGAATGTGTTCTGTCCCTGCAAACATAGTTCCTTTCCTTTGAGACTTGCAGTGGGAATTCTAAGTGTGAATTTTCCAAAAGCTGCTAGCGGGCTGGTGACCTGCTGTAGACAAAATAGTAATGAGAGCTAATACTTCATAGCACTTACCAGGTGCCACTCCTTACATTGATTTCTGTACATGTATGAACTCGTTTAATCCTCACAATGCAGTGAAGTACTACTGTCAGAGGCGCTGGAAACAGAGAACTCCATCTTGAATAGGAGCTGGGTGAAATGAAGCTGAGACTTACTGGGCTGTATTCCCGGACAGTTAAGGCATTCTAAGTCACAGGATGAGATAGGAGGTTGGCACGAGATACAGGTCATAAAGACCTTGCTGATAAAACAGGTTGCAGTAAAGAAGTCCGCCAAACCAAAACCACAATGGCAGTAAGAGTGACCTCTGGTCGTCCTCACTGCTACACTCCCACTAGCGCCATGACAGTTTACAAATGCCATGGCAACCTTATGAAGTTACCCTATATGGTCTAAAAATGGGAGGCATAAATAATCCACCCCTTGTTTAGGATATAATCAAGAAATAACCATAAAAAATGGGAAACCAGTAGCCCTCAGGGCTGCTCTGTGGAGTAGCCTTTTTGTTTGTTTGTTTGAGACAGAGTCTCGCTCTGTCACCCAGGCTGCAGTGGTGCTGTAACCTCCGCCTCCCGGGTTCAAGCCATTCTCCTGCTTCAGCCTCCCAAGTAGCTGGATTACAGGTGCACGCCACCATGCCTGGCTAATTTTTGTATTTTTAGTAGTGATAGGGTTTCACCATGTTGGCCAGGCTGGTGTTGAATTCCTGACCTCAAGTGATCTGCCTGCCTCAGCCTCCCAAAGTGCTAGGATTACAGGCCTGAGCCACCATGCCCGGCCAAGTAGCCATTCTTTTATTCCTTTACTTTTCTAATAAACTTGCTTTCACTTTATAGACTCACCCCAAATTCTTTCTTGCTCAAGATCCAAGAACCCTCTTTTGGGACCTGGATCAGGACTCCTCTCTGGTAACACTATCACTGTTCCCATTTTACGGATAAGGAAACAGTAGCACTGGGAAATTCGGTAACTTGCCCAAATTCACATAACCAGTAATGGCAGGGTCAGACTTTGCTCCCAGCCTGTAGAATCCATGCTTTTTCCACTAATGAATAAGGTGACCTTATGTATAAGGACTTTTGTTTTGGGGGAGGAAGGGAGAAGGAAGAAGATTTTCATGTGTTTGTAGGGGTAGTTGGGGACAAAATCAGAAATGAGGTTGAAAGGAGGAACAGTGGGCACCTGCTCTGCCATTTGAGCCACTTCATGGCAGGAAGAGTGAGGATGGGAGGCTGCAGAGCTGATGTGTGGAAGATGGAGGCTCCGGGCTCTAGCAGGGCTATATTGGGCCTGGATGCCACCCAGTGTATAGTGAGGGCCATTCTTTATAGCTCCTCACTCCTCGCTCCGCCGCAGGCCACCAAGTCGCCTTCACACCTGACTGGACACTGCTTCCCCAACGGCAGCTTCATGGCAGATAGGGATGCCAGGGCAGCTGGGCAGTGGCCAAGAGGCTGGAGTGAAATACAATGAGAGGCCTTGTGCCTCAGCACATGTAAAGTACACTGTGTAGCCAACCCAGAAATAACTGGGGAGACTTCAGAGAATGTATCAGAATTCCTGAATGAGCCGGCAAGGGCTCAGAGCTGTTGAGACTGAAATGTGGATGTTACTGTGATCTCATTTGCACTCGTTGCTGGTGAGAGCTAGGACATTTGAGTTTTACCTACCGTGGAATTATTATGCAGCCATTATAGCAGGCTAGTGCAGACCTCTATTTATTGACATGGAAAGAGTCACAGTCTAGTGACCCTTTTTTTTTTTTTTTTTTGAGACGGAGTCTCGCTCTGTCACCCAGGCTGGAGTGCGGTGGCCGGACCTCTGCTCACTGCAAGCTCCGCCTCCTGGGTTTACGCCATTCTCCTGCCTCAGCCTCCCGAGTAGCTGGGACTACAGGCGCTCGCCACCTCGCCCGGCTAGTTTTTTGTATTTTTTTTTTAGTAGAGACGGGGTTTCACCGTGTTAGCCAGGATGGTCTCGATCTCCTGACCTCGTGATCCGCCCGTCTCGGCCTCCCAAAGTGCTGGGATTACAGGCTTGAGCCACCGCGCCCGGCCTCTAGTGACCCTTTACAAACAGGAAGGCAGAAGTCCCCAGCGCTTTTCAGGGACCCAGGCTCTGAGTACAAAGGGAGAATTCAGTCAACTGGCCTATTGTGTTGGGGTGGTCACTGACGGGGTTTAAGACATGGTATCTGAAACCCACAGTAATAGAAAACAGTCTTTGGGCTGGTCGCAGTGGCTCACGCCTATAATCCCAACACTTTGGTTGGCCAAGGCAGGAGGATCGCTTGAGCCCAGGAGTTCAAGACCAGCCTGAGCAACATGGGGAGACCTCCATCTCTATAAATAAAAAATTAAAAATGAAAAACAGCCAGGTGTGGTGGCACATGCCTGTGGCCCGAGCTGGATGGGAGGCTGAGGTGGGAGGATTGCTGGGGCCCGTGAGATTGAGGCTGTGCAGTGAGCCATGATTGCATCACTGCCCTCCAGCCTGGGTGACAGAGCAAGATCTTGTCTCAAAAAAATAAATACATAAAAATAAAGAAAACAGTCTTTAGAATATTGAGGTTAATTTCTCTACCCAGAAAGCAATCTTTAATTGTATTAATAAGAACACAAAAGAAGGTAGGTAGTATCCCAAGCAGCTGACTGCTTACATTTGGAACGGTGGCAGCAGCGGCATCACAGGAAGCACATCTGTATGTCAGGCACTGTTAGCGGCCAGTCTCTTCCTCCATCTGATGAACCTAGGCTCTGTTCAGCTGCTGGGCAAGGGTCTGCTTCAGCAGGGGCAAGCCCCTCCCTAGCCCCCAGGGGCAAATCTTCATTCATCTGTACCAGACATGGTCAGTCTATTCCCTTCGCTGGAAATTGTTTTGGGAAAGGGTCTCCGATGCAATTCTGGCCAAGTTTGGGAAAGTTTTCCTGCTTTTAAAAACAACAGCCTTTTTTCTGGCTTTGGGACACTGTGAAGAAGTGATGCTGGGCCTGCTGGAGCCATCTTGCATCTGCAAGGCTTCCATTAAGTAGGAGCTGAAGGACTGCGATGGCAGAGTAGAGAGAAGAAAGAACATGAGTCCTCAGTGATGCTGCTGACCTGCAGAAGCCGCCAGTCCCGACACCCCTGAACTTCAGACCTCTTGTTTTGATTCAGAGACACATTTGTACATTTCATATATATATATATACACACACACACACACACACACATACATATATATACACACATATACATATATGGGTTTTTTTTCTTTTTTTGAGACAGAGCTTTGCTCTTGTCACCCAGGCTGGAATGCAGTGGCATGATCTCGGCTCACTGCAACCTCCCTCCACGTCCTGGGTTCTTGTGATTCTCCTACCTCAGCCTCCCAAGTAGCTGGAATTACAGGCATGCACCACCACGCCCAGCTAATTTTCGTATTTTTAACAGAGACAGCATTTCACCATCCTGGCCAGGCTAGTCTTGAACTCCTGACCTCAGGTAACTCGCCCACCTCAGCCTCCCGAAGTGCTGGGATCACAAACATGAGCCACCACAGCCGGTTGCATTTTCACGTTCTTAAATGCAGATGTGTCTTGCAAGCAATGGCATCTCAGTTTGAGTGAATTACAAAATGTGAGATTTTAGGCCGGGCACAGTGGCTCACGCCTGTAATCCCAGCACTTTGGGAGGCCGAGGCAGGCGGATCACGAGGTCAGGAGATCGAGACCATCCTAAAATGCAAAAAAAATTGGCCGGGTGTGGTGGGGGGTGCCTGTAGTCCCGGCTACTCTGGAGGCTGAGGCAGGAGAATGGCTTGAACTCGGGAGGCGGAGCTTGCAATGAGCGGAGATCGCACCACTGCACTCTAGCCTGGGTGACAGAGCGAGACTCCATCTCAAAAAAAAAAAAAAAAAAAGTGAGATTTAAAAAAGAAATCTTATTAAGTCATTTTAAGTTGGGTGTTCTATTTCAGTCAAATCATCCTAAATGATATCTTTTAAAAATAATTCTTCCCAGAAGAATGGATCATGGCAGAATACAGAAAATGAGCTGATGTGTGCAAGCGTCCTTTCTGAAGTAACAACAGCTATGTGTATATGAAATGTTTACTCTGTGGTAGGTACTCTGGAAGCACCTTTTATTCACTGTCTCATCTGATTCTCATGACAGCCCTGTCATTATCACCGCTCCCCCCTCTTCCCATTTCGCAGCTGAGGAAGTCAAGGTGCAGAAAGGTTAAAGGAATTCATAAGTGAAGCACTGAGATCTGAACTCAAACAATCCAGCTAAAAACTCATGGTCTCAGCCACCATGCTGTGTTGCCTTAAAAAATTACACTATGACAGTGGAACGTTTTTGCTTAACTCCAGAGACTTTAATTCACCCACCTAGAAAACCTGTCATGAAAACATAGAGGATTTTTTTCCTGAGAGTTCTTAGGACCATGAAACAGTGTTGCAAATCCTGTTCAGAAATCTGGGACCATGCAGATGACCAGGCAGATGGAAGAAAAGTAAAAATATAAAAATAAAAAACAAAACCTGGGATCAATGCTTTCAAGTTTCACCTAGCTTTAACTTTCTGGAGGAGGAGAAATACGACACAGACCCTATGCATTGAGAATAGATGGCGTTGGAGTTGTGGATTGTCTGTGCTTGCCAAACAGCATCCAGGAAGAAAAGCAATGCATTTGACTTCCCTGCTTGGCAGAGCCACTGCCTCTAGAGTATTACTCAAAAACTGATTTTTTTAAAATAAAAATAAATGAATTTGTAGACGATATAATGTTCCATGGATCTCTTCTGTTATTTCCTGGGCATGTCTCTACATGCCCAGAAACCTTGCCTTCTCACAGCTGTTGCATAACCTTTGCTTGTGGTGGTGTTTGTTCCTGTTGCCTTGAAAGTCCCTTCGCTGCATTCTCTTCTCTGCTCAGCAAATTCCAGCTTCTACTTAAATACCTCCTCTGCGAAGTTTTGACTGAGATGCTGCAACAATTCCCGAGCTGTTTCCTCGTGGCACCTTCCTGGTGGCAGGTGGATTAGCACATTGTCTGCAACCCAGGACGACCTGGAGGAAAGTCCCAGCTCTACTGATTCTAACTGAGTAACCTTGGCAAAAGTCACCTCACTTCTCTCTGAGTCTTATTTTCTCATCTGTAAAATGAGGAGGAGGTCCTCATCATCCAAACATCACGGGACTTCGTTAGGTCAGTGCTTCGGAGCACTTAGCACAGCGCCTGGCACAAGGTAAGCACTTGATAAATGGGAGTTCGTGTTATTTCAGCATACTTTGAATACTCATCCCACTGTTTTATGATGATTTGTTTGCATGTCTGGCTTTTCTGCTAGATGATGAGTAAAACAAGCATCAATCTTCATTCTTGTTTTGTTTCTAACTCTAAATCATCTTTATTCTGGTGTAACTTACATACAATACAGTATAACCATTCACAATGTATGGTTCATTAGTCCAATAAGTGTATAGACCCATGTAACCACAATCCCAGTTAAGATTTAGAACATTTTTGTCACCTCAAAAGCACCTTCTTAGGTGGGGTGCAGCACTTCGGGAGGCCGAGGCCGGTGGATCACCTGAGGTCAGGAGTCCGAGACCAGCCTGGCCAACGTGGTGAAACCCCATCTCTACTAAAAATACAAAAAATTAGCCAGGCATGGTGGTGGGCACCTGTAATCCCAGCTACTTAGGAGGCTGAGGCAGGAGAATTGCTTGAACCCAGGAGGTGAGGTTGCAGTGAGCCAAGATTGCACCATTGCACTCCAGCTTAGGTGACAAGAGCAAAACTCCGTCTCAAAAACAACAACAACAACAACAAAAACCTTCTAGGCCGTGCACGGCGGTTCATGCCTG
The DNA here is from genome assembly GCF_037993035.2 of Macaca fascicularis. Taxonomy (NCBI): domain Eukaryota; kingdom Metazoa; phylum Chordata; class Mammalia; order Primates; family Cercopithecidae; genus Macaca; species Macaca fascicularis. Next base: position 83,000,695 of record NC_088390.1, on the reverse strand, counting down.
TAATCCTAGCACTTTGGGAGGCCGAGGCAGGCGGATCACTTGAGGTCAGGAGTTCAAGACCAGCCTGGCCAATATGATGAAACCCTGTCTCAACTAAAAATACAAAAATTAGCTGGGCGTGATGGTGCATGCCAATAATCCCTGCTACTGAGGAGGTGAAGGTTGTAGTGAGTTGAGATTGCACCACTGCACTCCAGCCTGGTTGACAAAGTAAGACTCCGTCTTACTTTGCAGTCAACAAAACAAAACTTCTTACCCTTGCAGTCAACCCCCACGATATCTAACCCCAGCCCCAGTCAACCACTGATGCCTTCTGTCACTAACAGTCGGGTTCTGCCTGTCCTAGAATTCCATGCACATGTCATCATCACACAGTAGCTGCTCTTTTGTGTCTGGCTTCTCTCAGTTTACCCATGTCGTTGGCATCAGCAGTTCATTTCCTTTTCATTGCTAAGGATTATTCTATCTTAATATATCTCAGTGTGTTTATTCCCATGTTGAGGAATATTTGCATTGTTTCCAGTTTGTAGCTATTACTAATAAAGCTGCCATGAACATCTTTGCAGTCTTTTTTGTGGATGTAAGTTTTCATTCCTCTGGGATATCTTTATAAGAAACCGCCATGCTGGTTTCCCAAGTGGTTGTAACACTTCACCAGTCCCCAGCCGTGTATGACAGGGTCACATCTTGGACAGTACTTACTATGGTCAGCCTTCAGCTTTAACCATTCTGGTGGGCAGGTAGTGGTATATCATTGGGCTTTTGATTTGCATGTGAAACATCTTTCTTTCCCAAAGTGCTGGTATTACAGGCGTGAGCCACCGCCCCCAGCCGCATGTTGAACATCTTTCTATGTATTTTAGCTGTATGTATATTTTTTGTTGTAGTGTCTATTAAAACCTTTGCCCATTTTTTATTGGGCTGTCTTATTATCGAATTGTAAAAGTGCTTTATGTATTGCGGATACTAGTCCTTTCTCAGATTTTTGTTTGGCAAATATTTATTCCCGGTGTTTCCAAGAGCAGAGGTTTAATTTTGACAAAGTCCAGTGTATTAATTTTCTTTTCTGGTTAGTGCTTTTTGTATCCTGTTGAAAGGACCTTTCTTTCTCCATTGGATTACCTTTGCTGCATCTGTTTTTGGATTCCATTGATCTGTGTGTATATCCTTACGAATCTCACACTGTCTTGACCTCTGATTCTGTCTCCTCCTCACCTTAGCAAAGCCACTGTGGTCCACTTGGTTTCCCCTCCCCAGGGCACAGTCAGGGAACTGTCTCCAGGCAGAAGCTGAGGCAGTCATGGGGTCACTGTCCTGTGTGCTGCCTGTTGTCAAGTGTCTGTTTCTTATATCTTGCCCAGTTTTCTGGTTGTTTGTGGCAGGTCTTCATCCGTTTCTGGATCCACAGTCCCTGGCACACAGCACCTCCAGACACAGTTCATTATAGTCACTTTCGATTGGGAAAGTCAGTGGGGCTCCCAGAGAGCTTCTGGTCCATCCCCTTCATTTTACTAAACAGCTCTTTTCCTGAGGAGATCATTAGTCCTTTATATCTTCACTCCAGCCCACCTGGGCTTGACAAGTATTTATCAAATGAGGAAACCGAGGTCTGGAGAACAAAAGGTCACAGGGATAGGCAGGGTTGGGCTGGCAGAACTAGGCCACCTAGGCTGGGGCCTTCCTATAGGACCAGCTGGCAGGGCAGGGTCTGTCTCTCCTCGAGTGTCACTCCTGACACCTGACACAGGGTTTGCACATTGCAGGTTCCCAGGACACACTTGTTAAATAAATGACCAAATTAACACATTTATTTCTTTTAATGCTGAGTTCAAATGGCTTCTGCCTCTGCATATGATATTGTGTGTATGTTTGTGTATGTGTATGTTTCTGTGTGTGTCTGTGTGCATATGTATGTGTGTTTATGTGTATCTGTGTATATGTGTGTGTGTGTATCTGTATGTTATGTGTCTATATGTGTATATGTCTGTATGTGTGTGTCTGTGCATATGGGTGTATGTCTGTATGTGTATGTGTGAATGTGTGTGTGTGTATGCATGTGTATCTGTGATTGTGTGTGTCTGTGTCTGTGTGTGTGTGTATGTGTGTATGTGTATGTGTGTGAATGTATATGTGTATGTCTGTGTATGTGTGAATGTGTGTTTGTGAATGTGTGTGTATGTGTGTGTGAATGTGTATGTGTATGCATATGTCTATGTGTGAACATGTGTGTTATGTGTGTCTGTATGTCTGTGTGTATGTGTATGTATGTAAATGTATATGTGTCTGTGTATGTGCGAATGTGTCTGTGTGTGTGAATGTGTGTGTGAATGTGTATGTGTATGTATATGTCTATGTGTGAATGTGTTATGTGTGTCTGTGTATGTCTGTATGTGTATGTGTGTGGATATATATATGTGTATGTCTGTGTATGTGTGTGTGAATGTGTGTGTGTGTGTATGTGTCTGTGTATGTATGTGTATGTTTGTATATGTGTATGTCTGTGCACGCGTGTGTGTGTGAATGTATGTGTTTCTGTGTATCAATGTGTTTGTATGTGTGAATGTATGTGTCTCTGTGTGTGAATGTGTGTGTATGTGTGAATGTGTGTGTGTGTGTTCACATAGGGATAGGATTGGCCTCTCCTACCCAGGCTCACAGGCTGAGTCTGTTAGTAAATTTTTAAAAATTTTCTCAGCCCCCCACTACAGTCGTAATCCCCACTAGGGGGCACATGTGTCCCACAGAGAGGGTCTGTGCTCCTTAGGCACAAGGACTGGCTGCCAGCTGTCAGCGGATCCCCCTCAAACCACCTCCTCGGTCTCCATGCCCTGCACCCTCCCCCTGCAAAAACAAATCAAAACAGCCTTCCTCACCAGGCTCCCGTCTCCAGCTGGGCTGCTAGCTACCGTCCTGTCCTCTCCCCAGGGCCTGCCCCTGGCTGAAGGAGGCAACAGAGTGGCAGTGGCAGTGGCAGTGGCAGTGACTATGGGTGATGACCTCGCTGTCTGTCATCCCTGCCAGGGGCCACCACGTCCTCCCTGTGGAAGACTGGGGGATCCTAAAGGGGCAGCTGTCCTCTCCCCCTCACCTGGCAGGCAAGAACCAGCCTCTCAGGGCCCAGAGTCTGGTCTGCCCTTGAATGTGAGTTTCTGAAGACAGAACAGTGGTGATGACCCTGGCCAACACCAGCCCACCTGCAAAGGCAGGGCAGGCAGGCCCACAGCTCCATTCCTTGTGCCTTGTAGACAGGTCACAACCAGAATTTCCTCACGGCCCCCACCTCGAGACTCGGCCCCCTCTATCCCAAGCTTTCGCATCAAATTTCCCAGGCTCAGGTCCTGGCTTCGCTGCCAGCTATGAGTGACCTTAAGCAAGTTCGGTGAACCTCATTTTCCTTATTGGATAAACGATAACCATTCCTGCCGCATAAATGAAACAGTGCGTAAAATACAGCAGCTGGCACAGTGCCTAGCACATAGTAAGCGCCCAATGCATGTTAGTGGTTATTAATCATACGGTTAGTATCTTCATTATATTAACATAAGCTTCCGTGCGAACCACTTTGATGTTCTTCTGAGGTTCACAAAGAAGCATTATCTTCTTCTAGCTCTAGGTCTTGGGCTTCTTCCCAACAGCAGAGGGGCTACGGGAGCCTGAGGAACCAGCAGGGTTCGCTCTCTTGCCATCATGCCTGTCTCAAAGCGGGCACCGTGCCCTACCCATCTAGTCTCGGCCCAGCACCTCTGCTGTTTGCCCTTGCCCAGGACTGTCTGTGCACCCCCACACACACACACAACCAGACACACACAACCATACACACACACACACACAACCGCACACTTGGAGTGGGTGGGTACTCCCCAGGGTGACAGTGGACAGCCACAGCTGTGGTGGCTACTTCCCTCACCCCCACCATACCCCCGCCACCTCATTAGTTCCCTGGTCATGCTCCAGTCTCCAGGAGAGACTGGCAGCCACCCTGAGCCTCAGTCGCAGGAGCAGCACCTCCCTGCTCCTGGCTGCTGCCCTCAGCCGCCCTGCAGCTCCAAGCAGCCTTTCCCTGTCACTCAGTCTCCCCCAGCAGAGAGATTAGCATTCACACGGAGGAAGGCACCACAGCAGGGCAGCGCCTCCCATCTTGTCAAGGAGCTAAGGTTCATTCCGGAAGCAGAGCCAGCTGGGAGCGGCGGTGTCCAGGTCAAGGCCCCACTGGAGGTTGGGACACGGTTCTGGGCACAGAGAGGTAGAGGTGGTCTTCTCCAGTACAGGCTTAGAGGGGGCTTCCCCACCCCAGCAATGCCACCCTCTGCCATCCTCTAGTCTGTTGCAGAACTACTGGTCACCCAGCTCTGTGTATGTGGAGAGACAGCAGGAAGGACCACAGAGTGAGGATGTGAGGAACTCTAGCCATCCTGAATCTACCACTGTTCAGTAATTTACAGTTCAAACTGGATTGTGCCAGCTCACATATATGGGACACTTACCCAACGTGCTAAACATCTTCCATGCATTATCTAATCAACCCTTACAACAACTCTAAGACACAGATACCAGTAGGATCTGCATCCTACAGCTAAAGAAACTGAGGCACAGAGGTGTTCAGAAACCCAGGCCACAGAGGTAGGATGTCCTGGTGGAACAAGGTTCACACCCAGGAGCTCTGACTCTGGACACCTTGCTCTCGGACTCTGTTATTTCACAGTAGCCAGCACCCTGGACCAGAAGGGACCCCACCCTTTGCCTCAGCTCTCCCTCTGTAGTTGCCCTTTATTTGCCCTCTCCCAAGCCGCTGAGCACGCCTGCTCCCATTCCCAAGCAACGGCTCTTTGCAAGGAAAGGAAGGAAAAAGGACTCAGCCAAAGGACTCAGCCTCCGTGGGGACAGTGTCGTAGTCAGGATTTAAGCAATTCCCCCATTTGGAGGTCCACCCTTGCCCTGAGCTTCACACTAACCCCTGTGATGGGAGCCAGTGGGCCGAGGAAGGGGCACCCAGGTCCCAGGAGCCTTCTGTGGGGAGCTCTAGGCTGAGAGAGGCAACTTTCTGCAGCAGAAGCTGCAAATGTACAGATTGCGCAGAGCCCAGGGGTGGGAGAGGCCCCGGGAATAAGAGGCGAGCGTGGGCTGGGTGTGCGGGGAAGGTGTAAACACAATCTGCTCCCACCAAAGCCAGCCTGCTCCCTGGGGGAGACAGCCCCCCCACCCAGCCCACATGGCACCCCAGCTGCCCAGGCAACCTCCAAGCCCAGGTAACTACAGCCCCTCTGGCCGCCAGCAGCCCCTTCCTCCCTCTTTCCCGCCCTTCATCTGGATGGGATCCCTGGAGCAGCCACCGCCTCCGGTGCAGGTTCTTGGAACAGGGCTGTGGAGGGGCGCTGCCCTGGGGAGGTGCATCTGGGCCATAAGCCAGCTCCATGACCTTGGCCTGACAATTCCTCACACCAGTGGAAGGAGATGGGCAACTTGGAAATGGCAGCAAGGATGAGGTGACAGGAACATGGCAAATAGATTAGAGAATAAATGCAGATAGGATCGGGGAACACAGACGGGGTCCCAGGAACAGTGCCCTCTGGCTCTCAGCCTGACAGGCCTGTCACCGGGAAGGCCGATGCCTCCAAAGAGAGGGACAGGCTGACAGGAGCTGAGACAGACGGTCACAGGCTCACGGCCTGGGTCAGGCTGGCGCTGTGGCTTTGCCTCTGCAGGCTCCTTCCCTAGTGTGACTTTCCCCCTGCCTCCTGCCTGCCCTACTTTGAGAGGCTCCCACAGAACTGCCTTCGCACACATCCCAGCCAGGCTCCCCGAGGTACCAGCAGCCCCTCCCCAGCGGGGTACACCTCCTCCCCCACCCTGAGCACCTCCCCAGCGGTTCCCTCTCCTCTGTGGCATCCCTCACCCTTTCCCTTCCCTCCCTTCAGAGGCGGAGCGGCGGCTGAGGTGCTGCTGTCTAGAGAACTCCATCTCCTACTGCCTGGAAGTCAAGGGCAAGGGCCAGCCAGGCAGAGACAACACCACTGGGCTGGGAGGGGGCTGGCTGGGGAGGAGAGACGTGTGTGCACAGAGGCACGGGGGGCTTTTGAAGACTAATAGCTGTGAGATGTCTGGAGCAGCTGCCTACAGGGTCTGCGCCTGGATCTGGGAGCAGAAGCGGAAATCTGCTTTTATCTCTGCTCAGGATCGCGCAGGATTGGAAAAAGAAATGGCAGAGCAGCTGGGGGCAAAGAAGGCAGCCGCCGGGACTGAGCATCAGCAAATTGACAAAAACAAGTGTCAGGGTTTTTCCTTCCCACACGCTACTGCCCGTTTGGAACACATGCGCTCGCGCACATACAGAAAACACATTCGGAGGACAAGCTGTCAGTTGCTCCCATCCAGCTGCAGGCAGACATGTCACAGATCCAACTGGCATTTCTTATTGATAATTTCAGCAGAGCAGCCAGTGACAGGATGAGCTCTGGGAACTGGGGAAAGGCAAATGACACAGAAGCAAGTGCGGCTGTGGCAAACTGACACCAGCACCTCGGACCACAAGCGGAGGCTTAACAGAATAGCTCCTGGGCTGACAGGCAGTCAGCCAGGCCAGCAAACCACCCCCAACCCGTGCAAACTGTGTTGGGTTCCAGGGGGAGGCCGCCTGCCATGGTGGGTAGGAGCGTGGGCCCTGCAGCTCCAGTGTGAGCCTGGGAGCCTCCACTTCCTAGCTAGGTGACGTTGGGCAAATTATTTAACCTCTCTCTGTGTTTTCCCATTTAGAAATTGTGGATAATAACATTACCAGGCTCTGTGGGTGACTGAGGATTAAATTACAGAATGAATGGAAGCCCTTGCTTAGTAAACGTGAGCTATCAGCTGTCCCTTGCTCCTGGGGTCTCCTCACTCCTTATTTATTCCTACCTCTTGCCTGGGCTGCTGGCTGCCCCGGAATCAGCCTGGTGGACCCAGCAAGTCCCTCACCCTAGGTTTTCTCAGGCTTAGCAGTCCCTCAAAGAAGCCTCAGGAGCTCAGAGGGAAGGAAGCCCGTAACAGAACAGTGAGCACGTCTGCTCTTTCTGCCAGGCCCAGCCAGGTCCTGCTCAGGAGCCCATACCCAGGGCCTGGGGGAAGGCGAGACTGGCATCTACCTTCTCTAGTGCTGCTTCCCCCCATTCTCCCTCTTGCTGCTGCTCCGGCTCCCACAGCATCCTCCTGGGCTAGGGGACGAACCAGGACCTGAGCTGAAACAGAAAACCGAACAGATCAGCACTTCTCCCACACCTGGGGATGAGACTTGCATTTCAGAGTGGATGTCCCAGAACACCGCCTCTCCCTTGGACGCCCTCTGACACTGCCCTCATGCCCCAGCACGACCACTTTGCCATCCCCAAGCCTAGAAAGTATGGTCAAACCACACCTGGTTCTCTTCAAACTAACCCTTGCCCCATTGCCTGGAACACAACAGGCTCAAGGTAGCAGCCAAAGGCACGAGTCCATCTGCCTACTTTGAACCTCCGTCAGTGACCAAAAGAGCTGAACACTGCCTGCTATCCTCCCACATGGCCGGGCCTTGCCTATTTCTTCCTGCCTGTCCCCAGCCTTGCCCTCTGCCCTCCCCAGCTCCCAGCCCTGCCCTACCTGCCTGGGCCAGCTGATCCCAGTCTCTGGGCCTGAGCCCCACCTGCAGAGGTGAGGGCTTACTTCAGAGGTTCTTTCTCCCTAAACAGAGGAAAGCACTGGGTCAGGATTGAAGGGCACGACCTTCCCATGTTTCTGACTCTCCTATTCCTCCTCCTCCCATCCCTATCAATTCACCCCAATATTCAGGGGCAGGACCACCTAAGGAATCAGTTGGCATTTAGGACAGTGTGACTGGAGAGTAGAAATGTCACCCCCACCGCCAGCCCTCCACGGCAGCCACCATCAGCAGGTGGTTCCTCGATGTCAGACCAATTTTTCCAGTTAACTGGGTCCCAGGGAGTTAATAGGCAACTGCTTCCTTCCGGCTAAGTCACGCCAGGCCTGGCCTGGCCAGATGGTCCTCAGATTTGGCCTTTTCTCTCCTGCCAGGAGGTCCAGGTCCATTTCATGTAGAAGAGACCCTGCCTGGAAGTCAGGGGCCTGAACGTCCCGCATTAACCACAAATGAGATAGATGATCGGGAGCAAGCCACCTAAATCTCCCTGTCCCTCCGTTTCCACAACCATTAACCAAAGATTAAAACCACATGTCCTGCCAATCCTCTGGGGTCACTGAGCCTTCCAAGTGAGTTAATATATAAGAAACCTCTGGAGAAAACTAAAGCACAGGTCCCGAGCATGAAACAAGACAGCTGCTAGCATTTATGGAGCAATCACTCTGCACCCTCACCAAAACCTGGCAACCACTCTGTTATTAATCCTAGTTTACATATAAATAAACCGATTGTTTTTGTAAATGTCCCCCATAGTCTTTCCATTAGTAAGAGGGAAGCCAGGATTTAAATTATCCCTGCCCAACTCCAGATCTGGGCTCAATAGCGTGGACCACTTAGCATTTGAGGGCCTCCTATCAGGGGAGGCCCAGGGGTGGTCATTTTAGCTGATTTAACTAATGATATCAATCAGGCTCTATTATGATGATCCCAGCTGGCCTATCGAGTTGAGGTGTCACAAAAATGCCGCCGTTTCCTGTACAGGCCCAGGGCTTCCCATTGGGCCTTCTGATCATCAGAATCTCAGGACTCAGAATCCCAGGACTCAGATGACAGGAGACAGAAAGACTGAAGTTCTCTCGATTGCCAGTTTCCGCATATCAAAGGGCCACATTGCTGGCAGGTCCCCACTCAGACATGGATGGTCACAGTACCCGCCACCTGAGTCCTCCCTGTGTGGAGACACCCTCCTACCAGTGGGCCCTGACCCAAAGATGTCATCGGATCTTTTTTACTCTTTGTTTCACTGGGAGCAAAAAAGTCACTCTTCAGACAGGTCTCCCATGCTAGGTGAGTCCATAGGCACAGAAGGAACCGTTCATGCACTGGAACGTCATAAAGATTTGCTGATTTTTTCCAGTGTTTCGTTGGGATAGGCACCCCTATCATCAAACGACACTGGGCACCCAGGGAAGGAAAAGTCTGGAAGTTCCCCCAACTTCACCCCCTAAAGACCACATGGCTCCAGCCTAGGGAAGAGTTAACTTTCTGGCCACTGGAGACAGCGTCCTGCCCGCAGGGGCTACCCAGCCAATGGCACTCAATGCTGATGATGTCATGCTCCTCCCGCGCCTTCTATTGGGGACTGGACAGCGAATCCTGCTGGAGGCTCAGGCAGCGGAGCCGAGGCGGGGCGGGGGCAGAGGAGGAGGAGGGGGAAGGGCAAGGAAAGGCGAGCAAAGCCACACAGAGCTACTCCTGCCTCATCCCTCCCTCCACTTCCCTGTGCCTTCCGACCGAAGGTGCCCCGGGGGACCGCCCCTTACTGGAGATAGAAAAACAGCGGCTTTGGTCCAGAGGAGCGGGCTGAGGGCTCCCATTCCCAATCGCAGAAAACAGACATCCAGCCTGCCCACCAGGTGGACAGGGAGCAGGGTGCCTAGGGCAAGGGCCAGGATAGGGTGCACGCACAGGCGGGCAGACAGGCACACACGTGCACCCCCAGGCGTGCACAGCCGCAGCTTCCTTGGCAGCACCCTCCCTCCCCCAGCCCAGACTCCTGCCTTACCTGCCTGAGGACTGAGGGTCTGCGTCCACGCTGCTGCCCCTAGCTGCCCCATCCACGTCGCTGGGCTCTCTGTGGGAGCAAGAGTAGGCAGGAAGAGCTGTGGCTGTGCCCAGTCCCTCCCTGTCCCTCCACAGGTCCCGGCCGTATTGGGCTATGGGACTGGAGGCTGCAACTAGAGCCTTTGAAGCTGTAAGTTCCCCTGCTCTGAGACTGAGCTCTCAAGGGTTCCTCAAAATGCCCTCCCAGCCCCCTTGAAGGTCCAGGCAGCGTCTGCCCACCTTCAGCTTGGTGGCAGCCCAGCCCCATGGTTCCCCCCAACCACCACCAACCGCCAGCCATAGCCCGGTCAGTTTCTCACGGTTGGACTCGGTTGGCAAATCGGCGGCGCCAGAGCATGGCCAGGGTGCTGAGCAGGAAAAGGGTGGTGCACATGGCGCAGCTGCCCCATCCCCTCCCAGACCAAGTCTGCAGAAGGCCACAGGCGAGGGGCCAAAATGGCCCCAGCCAGCTCTCCGGAGCCACTGCCGTCTGTCCTGCGGTTCCTGCTGGGGATGGATTAGGAGGCTCAAGCTGATTAGTGGGTCAGCGGCCGCGACCTTGTGAGGACTGATTAAGCTCGCTGGGCCCAGGTTCTCCCCTCCAGCGGTAGGGTCAAGGCGTGGAGTGTGGCATTGAGCACGTATTCGGAGTGTCGATCTGATGAGACTGGGCCTTGCTTGCAAGGAGCTGCCAGTCTAGACAAATGTGCTGTGAAGTACAATGACTGCAGTAGAGTGACCCAGGAGTTATTCAAGGCGCCTACAGGGCACTTTCAGAGTTGCAGGCATCAGGGCAAGGGCCTAAAGAGGAGCAAGGGCATCTGAATTTGCAGTGCGCAAGGCAGAGGAGCCCTCAGACAGAAGATGCTGCCGAAGCTACTGACATGAAAGCATGGAGCATCTGCCAGTAACTGCAAGGTGAGTGGAGGTGAAGCAATGATGTCACCGTGGAAGCATCAGGAGAGGAGGAAGAAAGGGGAGGGATATTCGAGAATGAAGCCAGAGAGATAGGGGAGACTCAACAGTGAAGGGCTGGCAGTTTTACCCTCTGGACAATCCTCTCCAAACTTTGCTGATTACACACCCTCTTCAGTAAAAGGCAGGATTCAAGTGTGCATTCACAAAATAGATAGGGGCAGCCACTTACAAATTATAGGCTAGACTACTATACAGATTCATTCCTACACCATACGACTACATTACATTTGCAAAGGATGAGATATAAAATTTCTCCTATTTTCTTTCCACATCCCAAGGGGACCTGTTGGGCAGCCACTTGGTCACACCAACTTTGGGAAACTGTTGGGTGTGTATGTGGAGCATGGAGCCAGCCATGGCCATGCTGAGACATGGGTCTGGGAGTGATGTAAGAATCTGAACCCACCCACTCCCCTCCACCCCCTCCAAGACCCCCCAGGAGGCATTAGATTTTCCTTCCCTCAGCAAGGGGGAAGCAGTGTCAGAGGCACTGCCCCAAGGTCCCCCAGGCACCTGAACCCTGAGCTCCCAGGAAGGGCCCAGGCTGCAACTGAGGCTGGCCAGGGTGAGTTCTCCTTGCCTCCCCCGGACCTTAAAGTCAGATTTTAAGAATAAATACACGAACCATAGCGAAAGCGCAGAGCCAACCCTTAGCAATGCTCGGGCAATGGGACATCAAGTCTTGAGCGAGGACAAGGGTCACCGGGAGCCTGAGTGACATCTCTTCCTGACACTGCCAGGTCCTGTCTGGCCTCAGGCTGTCCCCAGGACTGAGCAGCCGCTGCAGGGCAGCCACCATGGGATTCTCCCCCACCTCTGGCCCAATCTCACACTGCCCTGGACAGGGCCCACCAAGAGGAAGGATTTGCTTCCCCTAGGCCCAGAATGGGGCCTTTGGTGCTGGCTGAGGTGTCCCCAGCGGCCTGCGGCTTCCTCAAGACTTTTCGACCGCCAGGTCCTTCTGCCCTATCCGGTGCCTCTCCGGACTTCCTCCGCCACCAGCTGGGCCAGAATTCAGGGCAGCGCCTGGTTCTTGCCTGTCCGTGTCATTCATAAGCCACGGGGGACTTCTGGCCGCCGCCGCCGCGTGCGTGCACCAAGGGCATGGCGGTGCTGGGGGGTAGGAAAGGGGGAGCAGGCCTCTGGCGCCCGAGGTCGGAGGTGCGCTCAAGTTCCGACAGCCGGGGCGGTGGGAGGGTGGGGGGAACGACCCGTGCTAACCCCTCAGAGCCTGGGCGTCCAGAGCTGTGGGAGTGGCGCCGCGGCCCCCAGCTGCTGGCTCGGGGGCTGGGGGAGAGGCCCGGGCGAGGGGAGCCCAGCTCGGTCCGCGGCGGCCGCCGGAGGGGCTCGCGTTCGCCCACACGGGCGGGCTGGCGGTCGGCCTTGCCGCGAAAGCTCGGGAGTGTTGGACTTTAAGTCAGTTCCCCGCCGCAGGAAGGGTCTGCACGCGCACACACGCGACGCCGCAAGCATTGGGACCCGGGACCCAGCGCTCCCAGCTCGCGCCCGCCCCGGCGCACTCCTGTGCGGGCCGCGCCGCCCAGCGCCGCGTGAGCGCCCATTCCTCCGGGGACCCCCAGCGCCCCGGCCACACCTACCCGAGCCCCGCCCCGCGGTGCAACTCCGCCGTGGCCTGCGGGTGGGCGGGCGGCAGTCGCATCGCCCCCACCCCGAGCAGCCTTCACCTTGCCGGCATTGGCTCACCCACACGGGGCTGGGGGTTTGGAGCGGATTTGTTTTTTTAAACATTTTCCAGCAGACCACATCCCCGCCCCCCCGCTGGCGGTCCCCCGCCCCCCGCACATATACCCTGCACACACGCACGCACACACACACACACCCGGCGCGCACAGACACACGCTCCCTCCCTCCGCGCTCTACCCCTCGCCCGCCCGCCGCGCACGCAGCCGGCCCCGGCTCCCGGCGCCCCGCGCCCCGCGCCCAGCGCCCCGCGCCCCGCCACCGCTGCCGCCGAGCAAAGCCGGGCTGGGCTTGGAGCTCCTCATGGAGAAAGTGCCAGGCGAGATGGAGATCGAGCGCAGGGAGCGGAGCGAGGAGCTGTCCGAGGCGGAGAGGAAGGCGGTGCAGGCTACGTGGGCCCGGCTCTATGCCAACTGCGAGGACGTGGGGGTGGCCATCCTGGTGAGGTAGGTGTCGCCCGGGGCCCGGCCGGGCCCTGGGCAGGGAGGGCGGTAGCGGCTCCGGGCAGAGGCGGGCTGGGCCCGGGTCCGAGCTCCAGCGCCACCTCCCCAGCCGCGAATGGGGCCGGTCCGAGGTCGGCGGGGCAGGCAGCGTGGGGCGCCGTGGGGTGAGCCTTCCCTGGCTCCGGCGCGGTGCTCACCAGGAACTAGGAACCAGATGCAGGAGAGCACCTCGGTCCTCCTCCTCTCCCCGGCCTCAGAACTCCTTGCTGGGCCAGCGACCCCAGACACCCAGCCAAGCTGTCAGACGCACACATTTTTCTGGCCTTTCAAAGGGAGTAGCAGGGGCTCCCCATTTTAGAGATGGGAAAACCGAGGCTCAACTCAGAAGGGGGACAAAGAGGAGCAGACCCCTGTCTCCAGCTCCGCCGCTTGCCGGATTCAAAGCCTCTTGGAAGAACAGAGAGCAAAGAGCAGAGGTTGAGAAGGAGGAGAGCACGGGGGTCCAGTGTTCCCAGCTGCCCTCTTCCTGCTGGACGGCATGGGCCAGCAGGAGCTCCCAGGGCAGGCACAGGTGAGTGGAGAAGCAAACAGTCCCCTAGGATACAATCCCTGCTGAGTTAGGAGGGTGAGGGGAAGAAGAGAGAAGCTTGAGGAGACAGGGCCTAACTCTAAAACCCCCCACCTAGGGAGGAAATGCAGTGGTTTGGGCTTAGGGGTCATTCAGGCACCACATGCCCCTGAGAAACCCACAAACAGAGAGCACCCCATTCTTCACACACCTGCGCATAGAGCACACACACCATCCTCATAGAGGTGATGTGTCCAAGCCTCGAAAGCTAGTCACTGACTCTAGCTACAAATCCATGCTCTCTTCCCACACGTGCTGGTCCCTGGGGGTGCAGGCAGAGGAGCCCCAGACCATGCTCACCCTCAAGCCCCTGTTCTTGGCAGAGGAAAGTGGTCAAATCTAGGACAGAGTAGGGCAGCCTTGTCATGTGCAGACGGGGTGAAGCCTCGCTCTGGAAGGGCAGCTTTAGTGCATGCCTGACTCCCAGGCCAGCTCCGTCTCCAGCTTCTTCTCCCTGTGGCCTCTCCCAAGCCTGGGACCTATCCAGTTCCACCATGATATGCCCTGATTCCAACTCAGAAGCAGATTTTGGTGGAAAAAGAGCAGGAAGCCTTTCTAAGGGTTCTAAGGAGTTACAGGAGCGCTCCTGAGGATAGGGCAGCTATCTCAGCAGCCCCCAGGCCCAGCAACACAGCTGGGAGTGGCAGGAAGCTAAGAGGGACATTGGGATACTAGGGCCTCAGACGCTCGGAACCACCGATCCCCACACGTGCTGGCACCCATACAAGCACACAGTGGGTAGCAGAGCCACAGACGCGCCAGACTGCATCCTCGGAGGGTGCCGTCAGCCGCGTGTCAGCACCTGCAGCCCACCGGCCTCGCATGCATCTGGCACACTCATGTGTCACCATGAAGTGAGGCAGGGTCTTCAGGACCTTGGAGGTTTTCTGTCCCAACCCCTGCCATGTACCTGTGCGGATACGTGGAGGAAGGGCTCACCATCCGCATCTCGGGGCACCACTGACCCTCCCCAGGAAGGGGACCAGGGAAGGGCACATGCCAAGGGGGAAATGAAACACTGAGACCAGGGCCATGTCTGGGCAGTCCGAGTTTCCAGCAAGGATTTCTTTCTCTCTCTACATCCCTCTTCCAGTTCCCCACTCCTGTCTCGCAGAGGGGCCTGGGCCTGGGCTGGGGGAGGTCATTACCAATGCGCTCAGTGCCCAGAGTAACCCCTCACTACTCTGACTCCACTTCTGTGTGGACCAGAGCCCAGCCCCAGGACAGCCTGGCCCAGCTTTGTCTCAGCCACTCCCTGCCAGCCCAAGCGCCACAGGGCTTTGCTTTCCTTTTTCTCTCCTCCTGTCTCTGTCCAGAGCCTGGGCAGTGGGGGAAGGGGAGGAAAGGGGCATAAGGGCTCCTGAAGGTCCCTCCTCAGATCCTAGGCCCGTCAGTCTTGACACAGCGCCCTGTCTTCCCACACACAACGTACACATCCTCAAGGTCAAGGCCCCAGCTGCAGCCCTCTGGCCAGCGCTCTCACCTCTGCCCTCCCCACTGCGCCAGGCCAGTGCCGTCAGCCCTTATGAGCCTACAGGGCAGGAGGGAGGCAGCTGCACCTCCACATCCCCAACCTGGAGAAGTTGCCACGTTGGTGGGGGTGGAGGAGGCGTTGCTTTTGGAGCCTGAGGCAGACCCCACACTTCCATTCCCTGCCAAGGAGGAGACCAAGAGGGAACACCCACCCTCCCTCCTGGTTGTAACTCTGACACCTTCCTCCTCACACTCAGACAGGCCTATTTCAGGCTCTCTTGGAAGCCCAGATGTCTCTGGGAGCTGAGAAACTCCCCAGGGCTGGCTGTGGAGACTCCTCCCTGGCAGCACAGGCTGAGATCGGGAGGGTCTCAGGTGGAAACACCACGGAGCCAGGAGGAAGGAGCCAGGCACATGGGCCCCAGGGGCGACAGAACCGTGGAGGGTCTGGGTGGGGGCTCCCTGAGACTGTCATTCCTCAGGGCCACAACCCGGTGGTGGGTGTTGAGGCAGGAGACACCTGGTTCCCAGGCCACGATCCCCTGGCACAGCTGTCTCTCCAGGCAGTGTGGGGAAACTGTCAAAGTAGGGCCTGCCTGGGCCCTTTCCTGGCACTGCCATCTACTTCGGTGGGCAATCTTGGACATCAATTCCTAATTCATAGAATGGGGATTAAAACAGTGCCTATCTCAGGAGAGAATTGCAAGGATTTGTGAGATCATACAGTAAGTGCTCAATAAATGTTCCCTGTTCTTTCCTCATCAGTAAAATAGAAGTAATACCTGCTTAGCTGTGGCAATTAAATACAGTAACAGGCTGGGCATGGTGGCTCACACCTGTAATCCCAGCACTTTGGGAGGCTGAGGTAGGCAGATCACCGGAGGTCAGGAGTTCAACACCAGCCTGGCCAGCATGGTGAAACCCTGTCTCTACTAAAAAGACAAAAATTAGCCAGGTGTGGTGGCGGGTACCTGTAATCCCAGCTAACTTGGGAGTCTGAGGCAGGAGAATCCCTTGAACCCGGTAGGCAGAGGTTGCAGTGGGCCAAGATTGCGCCACTGCACTCCAGCCTGGACAACAGAGTAAGATTCTGTCTCAAAAAGAAAAAAGAAAAGAAAAAGTACAAAAACATTGTAACACATCAGGCAAATATATATATATATATCATTGTTAATATTTTGTGTCAGGGTCTTGCTCTGTTACCCAAGCTGGAGTGCAGTGGTGCCATCAAGGTTCACTGCAGCCTCCAATCCTGGGCTCATGATGCGATCGGATCTTCCTGCTGCAGCCTCCCAAGTAGCTAGGAGTACAGACGGTCACCACCACACCCAGCCAATTTCTTTCTTTTTTTCTGGAGACAGGATCTCACTATGTTGCCCAGGCTGGTCTCGAACTCCTGGCCTCAAGTGATTTTCCTGCCTTGGCCTCCCAGAGTTCTGGGATTACAGGCATAAGCCACCACACCTGGCCTTTTATTATTATTATTATCATTATTTCTTTTGATTCAGGGTCTCACTCTGTCACCCAGGCTGGAGTGCAATGGCACGATCTTGGCTCCCTGCAGCCTTGCCCTCCTGGGTTCAAGTGATCCTCTCACTTTAGACTCCTGAGTAGCTGGAATCAAAGGTGTGCACCACCATACGTGGCTAATTTTTTGTATTTTGTAGAGACAGGGTTTGCCACATTGCCCAGGCTGGTCTCAAACGCCTGAGCTCGAGCAGTCCACCCGCCTTGGCGTCGTAAAGTGCTAGAATTACAGGCGTGAGCCACCATGCCCGGCCATATCGTTATTTTTTATTGCAATTGTAAAACCTCCAAAGTTTGAGATGCTCGTTTAAGTCCAAATTGGGTTTTTCACATTTGTCCCTCATTACAGTGCTTCTCCAGAAAATTCAATGTATTTTCAAACCCATCGCCTCACGTGTCCTCACCCGTGTATCCATGAAGCAGTAAGCGCAGCCCTCCTCTCGCCCTTCTGCAGACAGGGAGCTTGTGAAGCAGTTTGCCCAAGATCACAGTTGGCCTCTGGGAGGGGCCCTCCTGAGTCTCCACGCAGACTGTGCCCTGGTCACTGTGCAAACTTCCCCCGCCAATAGCAGCTCCACCACCAGCAGGGACGACCCGGCCAGATGCCCTCTCCACATCTGTTCTAGCCCTCACATCTGAGACTCGACTCCTGGCCAAAGGGCTGCTTCCGCAAATTATCAGCTCTCTCTGATCACAAAGGGGACACATGAAGGGGCAGAACAACCTGGAAGAACAGGTCCAGGACACTCCATACATTTTCTGGGGATTCACTTAAGTTATGTAAGTTCTGATTGAGTCCATGCCCATGTCTCACATGATGTCCAACCTCGACAGGGAGAGGAGGTACAAAAGTCATTGTCGGCCGGGCGTGGTGGCTCACACCTGTAATCCCAGCACTCTGGGAGGCTGAGGCAGGCGGATCACCTGAGGTCAGGAATTTGAGACCAGCCTCCAACATGGTGAAACCCCATCTCTACTAAAAATACAAAAAATTAGCTAGCCGGGCGTGGTGATGGATGCCTCTAGTTCCAACTACTCAGGAAGCTGAGGCAAGAGAATCACTTGAACCCAGGAGGCAGAGGTTGCAGTGAGCCAAGATTGCACCACTGCACTCCAGCCTGGTCTCTACTAAAAATACAAAAAATTAGCCAGGAGTGGTGACAGATGCCTGTAGTCCCATCTACTCAGGAAGCTGAGGCAAGAGAATCACTTGAACCCAGGAGGCAGAGGTTGCAGTGAGCCAAGATTGCACCACTGCACTCCAGCCTGGACAACAGAGTGAGACTCCATCTCAAAAAAAAAAAAAAAAAAAAGCCGTCATTTTCCACACTGCAGTGCCCCAGCTAGGGCAGGGGGTCAGAGGGTGCATGAGAGCCTTGGGATCCCGTCTGACAGGCTGGAAGGAGGGTAGGGAAGGTCACCTGAGTGGTGCCAATGGCCTCGGGGGCAAAGCATTTCGCCTGGGCCAGTCTGCTCCAGGTAAGGCATGTCTGACACAGGAAAAGGGTAGTAGAAAGGAATGTGGCTCACCTGAGGAACATTTTCCCAACGGTAAGTAAAGCCACTGAGCCAGGACAGGGATGATGTGAGTATAGTGGGGAATGTGGACATGAGTTTGAAGAAGTGGGTGGGGGACAGTTCAGAAGTCTGGAATGCCCGGTTAAGGAGTTTCGCTTTGGCAGACAATAGGGAGCCATTGAATGTTTTCGAGCATGAGCATGACTTCATGAAAGCAGTATCTTGGGAGAATCAGAACAGTTTCAGACCAACTGGAGAGGATTTAATTTCAGATCAACTCATGGTTCCAGAACCTGAGCTCTTACCCTCTCAGCTATGACTAGAGCAGGCCCTGAAGAGGGTGTAGAGTTTGGGAAGGAAGCAAGAAGCGAGGAAGACAGGGGCCTGGGAGAGGAAGCCACCAGCCTGAGCAAGCCTGGCAGATAGACACGGCCAGACTTGGTAGGGGTGAGCCAGCTTGGCCAGAGCGAGGAGGGTCTATGCTGAGGTCTACGGATGGTAGTGAAAACAGTGATGGTGCAGGGGTGGGGGAGACTGGGGTCCACTTTTTCAGCCCCCACTGTCCTGGCAGCTTCAGGGTGGGCCCGAGGCAGCCTCCAGCTTCAGCGACCACCCCTGTTCCTCTTGCCAGGTTCTTTGTGAACTTCCCCTCGGCCAAGCAGTACTTCAGCCAGTTCAAGCACATGGAGGAACCCCTGGAGATGGAGCGGAGCCCCCAGCTGCGGAAGCACGCCTGCCGAGTCATGGGGGCCCTCAACACTGTCGTGGAGAACCTGCACGACCCCGACAAGGTGTCCTCTGTGCTGGCCCTTGTGGGGAAAGCCCATGCCCTCAAGCACAAGGTGGAGCCAGTGTACTTCAAGGTATGCGCCCCGATCTGCTGCAGAGCCACCACCGCCCACACCTCATGGCCATCTGCAGCTCGAAGGCTCTGGGAGGGCTCCCTGGGGCAGCAGAGGTGATCCCACGAGTGGCTGCGAGAGGGAGGGGCAGTGCCCGGCAGCAGGATGGAGGGGCTCAGTCCAGGGCAACCCTTGTCCTGAGAGCACTGGGTTCCCAAAGCTGGCAGACTGTTGTGTTAAGAATGATCCTCTTGGCCGGGCGCAGTGGCTCAAGCCTGTAATCCCAGCACTTTGGGAGGCCGAGACGGGCGGATCACGAGGTCAGGAGATCGAGACCATCCTGGCTAACATGGTGAAACCCCGTCTCTACTAAAAAATACAAAAAAAAAAACCTAGCCGGGCGAGGTGGTGGGCGCCTGTAGTCCCAGCTACTCGGGAGGCTGAGGCAGGAGAATGGCGTAAACCCGGGAGGCGGAGCTTGTAGTGAGCCGAGATGGCGCCACTGCACTCCAGCCTGGGCGACAGAGCGAGAAGACTCCGTCTCAAAAAAAAAAAAAAAAAAAAAAGTAGAATGATCCTCTTGGCCATACATGGGGCAGAGGGGCCCGGGGGTTGCGGGACGCAGGGTGCCCAGGCGTTCACTCCCCCTTCCTCCCTTTGCCCCCAGATCCTCTCTGGGGTCATTCTGGAGGTGGTCGCCGAGGAATTTGCCAATGACTTCCCACCTGAGACGCAGAGAGCCTGGGCCAAGCTGCGTGGCCTCATCTACAGCCACGTGACCGCTGCCTACAAGGAAGTGGGCTGGGTGCAGCAGGTCCCCAACGCCACCACGTGAGGAGGCGGGTGAGGGTGGGCTGGGCAGCCTCCCCGCCATGTCCTATCCTGTCCCATCTCTCCTGGGGCCCTGGGGCTGACCACCTGGGCAGGCACACTTGAGGCAGGCCAACTCTGGGGTCTGACATGTAAGAACAGGCATAACAGGAAAAGGCCTTCAAGATGGCTCCGCTGTGACTTCAGGCTGCGCAGAGCCATGGGCCCTGAGCAAAAATCCTCCCAAAGAGCCTTCCCCTTCCCTAGAGCTAGGGAGTGCTCAGAGCACCCAAAGCCACAGCTGCCCAGGCAGAGAGGCGCCAGAGGCTCCCAGCGGGAAGGTCCAATCGTCAGGCTCAGAGGCAGCCCAGGCCAGCCCAGCCACTTCCTCCCTGGGTGCCAATCCTCCCTGGGTGCCAATCACAAGGGGCTGTTTTCTCATCTCATGCCGACCAGTGCTGCTAAATGCCCTCTGCCTCAACAGGGCTAGAGCCAGGAGGATCACGAGGACACATACACACACACATGCCCCAGCCCACCAGGGAGCTACATGGGTGTCACTCACACGCACACAAGTAAGGGGATGTTTACTTCCAGGCTGACCTGGAGGCTGGGCTTCCAGTTCTGGGCCCAGGAGGTGGCTCAAGGAGGGTGGCCGCCCTCTGTGACTCCTGCTGACTCGGAGCGTGAGGGGAGGGCTAGCCCCCAGACGTGGCGGTTGGGAACACTCAGCCTCCCTGGGCCCCCAAGGGGAGGCTGACTCTGGGAGCTGAATGGAGAGGCGGAGGCAAGGCTGGAGTAGGAAGGAGCGAGAGGAGCGGAGGCGGGAATGGGAAGCAGGGGTCAGCCAGCAGCCCGGGACACGCGTGGTAGAGAAACATTCCCAGCAGTTTCCCATGGAAAAGGCGGCGTCTCCCGCCGGGCTCCGCACGGGCCCCCAAGACTGCCGGCCCTCCTGTTCACAGGCACAGCTCCTGGAGGAGGTCCCCTGAGGGCAGCTGGGGACGCCAGGCCTCCTGCCCTTCCTGCTGCTGACCACACTGGCCCCGGGCTGGCTCCTGCTCCCCTCCCCCTTCTCCCGTCAGCACCACCCCAAGAGAGTGGAGTCCTCGGGAACTGCTGGCTGGAGCCAAGCCAACTCCAGATGTGCACAGCTGGGCCCTGGCCTGCCTGAGACCTGGGAGTCAATGGGAAACAAGCAGATGCTGGCCCACCAGAGGAGGGCACTGGCAGAGCGTGGAGAGCTGTGGTTGCCTCCTCACCCCCCACCAGCTGTCACCCAGAGGGTCCAGGGAAAAGACAGGGGAAGAGGAGGGGAAGGGGCTTGCTTGCCCTCCCACCCCTTTCCCCAGGCAGGCTCTGCTGCCAAAGATGAGTTTGTTTACAGCCAGGACACAAGACTTCCTGCTTCCAGAGAAAAGGGCTTTTTTACAAGGGCCAAGAGGGACTGGAAAGAGCTGGCTGGGCGCGAGCCCCAGTGAATCAGAAACACATGGCCCAAGTTCCCCAGCACGCTGCCCATCCTGCCCTCCCCACCCTGCCCTAGGGACTAAGATCTCTCCAAACCCCAAACATTTTGAAACTGCCGAAGTCTCCTCCTCCGCCCACTTCTGCTCCTTGTGGACTGAATGGAGATGGGCTACCGTGGAAACTGACACTCCATGGGGGTTAGCTCCCAGCCGTCAAGTGGTGGGGTTGCCCCACATCCCTTTACATCCTCTAGCCCACCCCTAGTGTCCCTGGCCTGAGCCTGCAGAGCCTCTGGCTGCCAGGGTCCCCATGGGCTCGAGGGTAGGACAGAGTTACAGAGCAGAGTCCTAGAAGGCCCTCGCCCAACTTCTCTTATCAGGGAAGCAGGGGTGGGCCAGGCGTCACCGTTTATTGAGCCGTCTCTGCTCCAGGGTGTGCGCCTTTGCGTGGGTGGGGGCGGGGGGGCACGATGATTGCAGTGGGGGCTGTGTGTACCGAGAATATGAGAATACACATGGGTGGCCCGAGGAGGGACGAGACAGGCCCAACAGAATGCACCACATTTCAGAATTAATGGAAAAAGCTCACATTGGTATGGTGCTATGCAGTTTGTGAAACACTTTTTTACCCAGTTTGTCACAAGACAGACATTATTCACATTTTAGAGATAAAGATCCGGAGCTCCCATGGGCCAGTAGACTTGCCTGAGATCACACAGCAGGTTCGTAGCAGGACGGAGACTAGAACTTGGGTCTCACGGTTGCTTTCAACTGCACTGTGCCGGCTCTCTTGGCAGGAAGTGAGCCTCGCCAGCCCCAGGTCCTCCCCCTTTCCCCCGAAGGTCCTTCCCTGCCTCTAGTAACGTATGTCCTTCCCTTCCTATCTCGTCCACAGCCCACCGGCCACACTGCCCTCTTCGGGGCCGTAGGACCCCTCCCTCCACCCCCCTCCCTGGCAGCACCTTGAGCAGAAGGCCGAGTTCTGAAGACCCCCCTTGATGCTCCATTTCTGGGTGCCAAGGAAGCTGGAGGAATCCCTGACTCAACTTCCCCGAAGGAGGCCTCTGTGGTGGCCACGGTCCCCTGCCTGGAGCTGCCGGGAGGCGGCGCTGGCTGCCTGGATGCTGACCCCAGCGCGGCGGGCAGGGTGGGGGACCCTTCCTCCTCGCAGAGCGGGGCCCACTCTTCTTAGCTTTTCTACTCACTGTTAGAGGGACCTAGCTGAGCGGCTGGCGGGAAGCGGGACAGGTCTAGGAGTCCCTAGGGGAATAAACCAGCCCCGTTTCTATCAGCCCAGCCGGCATGCAGGTCTGCACATCACCATCTAGAGTATCACGCACACATCTACCATATATACAGATATATTCTATATACGAGCTATATATAAATATATATATATACATATATATACACACACGTACATATCTAGAATGTGTATCCACGGGGCCCAGAAGCCTCGGTTCGGCCCCCACCTGTGAGTGGGGCAGGGAGCGGTTCCGGTTGTGCAGAGAACAGAGTGTTCTGGCAAAGAGGAAATCCCGCAGCAGCGCAGAGGACCTGGGCCTGGAGGGGCAGGGCTGGGGCAACCCGGCTTGGCGGCAAAGCCCAGCCCTTCTCAGACCAGCTCCCCACATTCCTGAATTCCACTTCCAGGCAGAAAGGAGTGGGCTCCCCCTACTCCCTCAGAGGAACTGACTCACTGACTGCCCTAGAATGGGCAAGGGCAGAGCGAAGTTCTGGATGGGATGACTGCACTAGGGGAGGGGCCTCCGTCCAGAAACCTCGACCGCCAGCTCCACCTGCCTTGGCCACCAGGGTAGCCCCAGGGAATCCGGGCTGCTGGGCAGCAGGTTGGCGGGACCACATGCCTGGGTCTCACCCTCAGCCCCGAGGGCCGAGGGCTTTCCCCACCCCCTTCTCCTCCTGGCCGGCAGTCGGCCCTGTCTATTTATGTGCGCCAGCCGTGCTGGGGGGCCCCCATGTGTGCCCCTTGGTCACATGTATCGTCTCCAAGGATGTTTTGCTGCTGTGGCTACTATGCCTGTGTCCCCTCCTGGCCCATCCTCATCTTCATCTGTGTAACTGCCTGTTCTCCTTTTCTAGTTTCTGATGTTTGTAACCAGACCCAGCTGTGTCATTAAACAGACCTGTTCTTGCTGTACCTGTGCACACTCGTGCAGTCTCTTCCTGCCACCTGCCCTCACCTCTGTCCCCCATCCCTGGTTCTGGGCTCCAGCCTTTTTCTTGAAAGTCCTCCCCTGACCTCCCACACCAAGGGTACCCCATCCCCTGTCCCACACCAAGGGCACCCCATCCCCTGTCCCACACCAAGGGCACCCCATCCCCTGTCCCACACCAAGGGCGCCCCATCCCCTGTCCCACACCAAGGGCGCCCCATCCCCTGTCCCACACCAAGGGCGCCCCATCCCCTGTCCCACACCAAGGGCGCCCCATCACCTGTGTCTCACCTTTGGCTCCCCCTGGGCTTCTCTCTAAATTGGGGATTAAGATTGCTGTGGGTTCCTCACCTGGTTCATCAGGAACACAGAGCTGGAAACTGGAACTGGGGTTTTGTGGGGACTGGGGGAGGTCAGCCTTGTTAAAAGGTCAGGAGACAAGGCCGGGCGCGATGCCTCATGCCTGTAATCCCAGCACTTTGGGAGGCCAAGGCGGGCGGATCACTTGAGGTCAGGAGATCAAGACCCTCCTGGCTGACGTGAAACCCCATCTCTACTAAAAATACAAAAATTAGCCGGGCGTGGTGGCGCGCACCTGTAGTCCCGCTACTCAAGAGGCTGAGGCAGGAGAATCGCTTGAACCCAGGAGGAGGAGGTTGCAGTGAGCCGAGATAGCACCTCTGCCTCTGTGACAGAGCAAGACTCCGTCTCAACAACAACAACAAGAAGTCAGGAGATTTTTAAGGTTTGGTTCTGGAAATCTCCTCCCAGCAAGAGTACAATAGGGAGGAAGGAATCAGAGGTGAGATATCCACACAAAAGGGCCCTGTTTGTCCCAGTACTTTAGTGATAGAGCCAAGGATTGAACCTTGACCTTCTTTCTTTCAGACGGAGTTTCGCTGTTGTTGCCCAGGCTGGAGTGCAATGGTGCGATCTCGGCTCACCGCAACCTCTGCCTCATGGGTTCAAGCGATTCTCTTACCTCAGCCTCTCAAGTAGCTGGAATTACAGGCATGCACCACCATGCCCGGCTAATTTTTGTATTTTTTTTTTTTTTTTTTGAGACGGAGTCTGGCTCTGTCATCCAGGCGGGAGTGCAGTGGCCGGATTTCAGCTCACTGCAAGCTCCGCCTCCCGGGTTTACGCCATTCTCCTGCCTCAGCCTCCCGAGTAGCTGGGACTACAGGCGCCCGCCACCTCACCTGGCTAGTTTTTTGTATTTTTTTTAGTAGAGACGGGGTTTCACCATGTTAGCCAGGATGGTCTCGATCTCCTGACCTCGTGATTCGCCCATCTCGGCCTCCCAAAGTGCTGGGATTACAGGCTTGAGCCACCGCGCCCGGCCAATTTTTGTATTTTTTAGTAGAGACGGGGTTTCAGCATGTTGGCCAGTATGGTCTTGATCTCCTGACTTCAGGTAATTCGCCCACCTCAGCCTCCCAAAGTGCTGGGATTACAGGCGTGAGCCACCGCACCTGGCCTGAACCTTGACCTTCTAGACCTGAACACGGGAGGCTGTGCACAGGCAGAGCTGAGGGCCCAGCCCTGCTGCTCAAATTATATGCGGTAGATCAGCCCTTGGGTGTTTGAGAAAGGAAGCCTGCTTTCATCAGCCTTAAACCCCCAACACCTTCCCTGAGCTCTCAGCTCCCAGACCCCTTCCCCAGCCCTCTATCCCTCACCTCATAGCCTGCTGGGTCAGGCCTGCCCAGCCCCCACCCAATGATGGAGGCGGCAGCAGCAGCAGCTCCCTGAGAAGGGACCATGAGGTCACCAGCCCCGGGTGGGCTGCAGGAGAAGCAGGAAACAGCCTCTGCCCCTTGGGAGGCCTGCGGGCTGCCTGGGAAGACTCAGCTGACACGCAGGAAGAATCTTGTCTCCCAGACCATGAACTCCTTGAGTGCAGCCTCCGCCTTTGTCTCCTGGGCCTGGCACAGGGGAGGAACTAAGTAGAAATCCAAAGAATCAATAAATAACCACTCTTAGAAAGCAAGACAAGTACCCGGCACGGGCCAAGAGTGAGCTGTGTGAACTAAAACGGTGCAGGGCAGAGAGGACAGTGCAGGTCCAGCCTTCCCAGGGAGGCAATGCCAGAAGACAGCGTGCTGGCTCTGGGCCCAGACTCCATCTCTCACTGCTATGCGACCTTGGGTAAGTCACGCAGCCTTTCTGAGCCACAGTCACCTCTAACTTCATGTTCACTCACTGCAGGAGTGGTGCATGCCTGTAATTCCAGCACTTTGGGAGGCCGAGGCAGACGGATCACTTGAGGTGGATCACTTGAGGTCAGGAGTTCGAGACCAGCCTGGCCAACATGGTGAAACGCTGTCTCTACTGAAACCCTGTCTCTACTAAAAATGCAAAAATTATCCAGGTGTGATGGCGGGCGCCTGTGATCCCAGCTACTCAGGAGGCTGAGGGAGGAGAATCACTTGAACTCAGGAGGAGGAGGCTATAGTGAGCTGAGATCGCACCATTGCACTCCAGCCTGGGCGACAGAATGAGACTCTGTCTCAAAAAAAAAAAAAAAAAAGAAAGAGAAAAGAGAAGAGCCTGGGCACGGTGGCTCACGCCTGTAATCCCAGCACGTTGGGAGGCTGAGGCAGGCGGATCACGAGGTCAGGAGTTCGAGACCAGCCTGGCCAACATGGTGACACCCCATCTCTACTAAAAATACAAAAATTAGCCAGGCGTGGTGGCAGGCAAGGCAAGACTCCATCTCAAAAAAAAAAAAAAAAAAAAAAAAAAAAAAAAAAAAAGAAAGAAAGAAAGAAAAGAAAGAAAAGAAAAGAAATAGAAGGAACCCAGGGGAGCTTCCAAGTCCTGGGCCCAGGGCCCCTGGTGGGCCCAGGAAAGCCAGAGCTGGAACCAGAGTCAATGGGGGCCATAGAGCCATGGGTCGTAGGGACTATCGGAGGAAAAGGGGCATCTGAGGTCGGGGGTAGGGGAGACCATCTGGGAAGAAAGCCGGCCCTCCTCATTTCACATCACTTGGCTTGAGAATGGTGAAGGGACTTCTGAACTCATCAAAACTGGAATCCTTCGGGAATGTGGCCCTTCTCGAAGGTTCTCCCTGCTCTCCACTCCCAACAGAGAGGACACCGGCAATTAGTGAATCAGCCAGACCCGGGCTGGTGATGCTACTTGGACCTGGGGCAAACAAGATACCCAAGAGGCCTTGCTGGGGGAAGGCGTGGTATTCTCTAGGGGCTATGCCTGGGTGCAGGGGACTAGTGGGTAAGGAGCAACATCTGGTCTTTGGTTTTGTTCTCTACACCCAGAGTTAGCTATCTCTCCCAGGAGCTGAGCAAGTGGGTCAGCTCCCCGGGCGAGCTGGGGCTGTGAGCGACGTGGGCGTCAGGAACTGGGGTGCACCGCGGCTTCTTCCCTGGCAAAGCGGTTTCTGGCGGCGCAGGCCCACAGCGTCCCCTGCTGGCCGCGGAGGGCTCCTCACCCGGGAGCCGCCGCCTGAGCTGCGGACCCCGTTACCTTCCTGGGGTGACCACTTCCTCCCTCGTTTTCGGAAGCTGCAGCCAGGCTGCAGCCTGAGACCAAGGAAGCTGGAGGAATCCTTTCCCAGTTTATCTGCAGGAGAAGGAAGTGGAGGATTCTCTGTGCAGCCTCAGGACGCTCAGGAAAATGTCACCTCCATAGTTGGAACCAAGTGGAAAAAGTTAATAAATGGTCAATTTTTTTTTAAAGAACGCCTGTAATCCCAGCACTTTGGAAGGCCGAGGTGGGAGAATTGCCTGAGCGCAGGAGGTCAAGGCTACAGTGAGGTGTGATCGTGCTGTAGTACTCTAGCCTGGGCAATAGAACAAGACCCCATCTCAAAACATAAAGTAAAATGATTTTTTCTGGGCCGGGCGCAGTGGCTCACCCTTGCAATCCCAGCACTTTGGGAGGCTGAGGCAGGCAAATCATGAGGTCAGGAGATCAAGACCATCCTGGCTAACACCGTGAAGCCCTCTCTCTACTAAAACTACAAAAATTAGTCAGGCGTGGTGGCACAAGCCTGTAGTCCCAGCTACTCAGGAGGTTGAGGCAGGAGAATCGCTTGAACCCAGGAGGTGGAGGTTGCAGTGAGCTGAGATCATGACACTGCACTCCAGCCTGGGCGACAGAGGGAGACTCTGTCTCAAAAAAAAAAAGTAAAATCAATTTTTTTTCATCATTGATATTTTTGTGTTAACATTGATTTTTTAAAATATTGTATTCCAATATTATTTCTCTTGATTACTAGGCCCCTTAAATTTTGGGCCCCAGGCCAGTGCCTCACTCGCCACACCCTATTCCAGGTTCTGTCTCATTGTAGTGTCTTATTGTAGTGCGTTCAAGGGACCCCAGCTGAAGAGCACTCATTTTTAAATCTTATTTATTTAATTTGAGACACTGTCTGGCTCTGTTGTCCAGGTGCACTGCACTGTCTCCAGTGCAGTGTTGCGATCACAGCTCACTGTAACCTCAAACTCCTGGACTCAAGTGATCCTCCCTCCTCAGCCTCCCAAAGTGCTGATATTATAGATATGAGCCACCATGCCCAGCACACACTCTTCTTGACCTCCAGAAAGTCGCCCCCACTCACCCACTGGGCAGCAGGTTTCATAGTTGCTCATTGGATGGCTTTGCTAAAAGAATTGATTTTAGCAGGGTATGAGTTTGGACTCAGCCCTTAGGGCTGAAGACACTGGGGCAGGAGCTTTTGGTGGCAAGGAGCAAAGGCCTATTTGGGCTCCCAAAGTGAGGGTGGGAAGGCTGGGCATGGCGGCTCACGCCTGTAATTCCAGCACTTTGGGAAGCCGAGGTGGGAGGATCACCTGAGGTCAGGAGTTTGATACCAGCCTGCCCAATATGATGAAACCGTATGTACTAAAAATACAAAAGTGTTAGCCAGGCGTGGTCGTGGGCGCCTGTAATCCCAGCTACTCAGGAGGCTGAGGCAGGAGAATCGCTTGAGCCCAGGAGACAGAGGTTGCAGTGAGCCAAGATAGCGCCAGTGCACTCCAACCTGGGTGACAGAGTGAGACTGTCTCAAAAAACAAAAAACAAAACAAAACAAAACAAACAAACTGAGGATGGGGAGTGCACAGTAAAGACATGCTTGGAAATAAGGGAGTCCAGTCTCTGGGGATCAGGGAAAGCTACATGACCCAGCCTTGCTGGAGGGAGAGACCGGTGCAGCTGCCCAGGAGCCTGGGAACTGAACAGCGGACTAGGGGAAGGCAACTCCCAGCCCAACCATCTCCTGACCGTCTGATAAATATCAGGACTCCCACTGTCTCTTGCGCACCCCTACTGCAGCCTTAAGTCCCTGGGACCCCACTCATGTTGAGCGGGCTTCTCCACTTTCCCTTCCTTCCATCACGGAGTGACCAGCTCTCAATCTCCTCTGTGAAAAAACGCTGTAGAAACACTGTTGGAACCAGCCTTTCTCAGCGGCTGGGGTGGACAAAGCTCTCATTGGAGGCCACCCTGTAAGCCTGCCTGGGGCCCACCTGAGGTCTGATCAGCCCCGGCCGTGCAGAAACTGCCCCCACTACTGCACCAGTACCAAGGTCCCATCTCACTATTTCCTGGGGAAGAACAGAGCCATCATCCTCAGGGTCTCACTCTGTTGCCCAGGCTGGAGTGCAGTGGCGAAACCTCGGCTCACTGTAACCTCCACTTCCTGGGCTCAAGCAATCCTCCCACTTCAGTCTCCCAAGTAGCTGGGACTATAGGCACGCGCCACCATGCCTGGCTAATTTTTGTATTTTTTGTAGAGATGGGTTTTTGCCGTGTTGCCCAGGCTGGTCTTGAACTACTGGGCTCAAGCAATCCACCCTTCTCAGCCTCCCAAAGTGCTGGGATTACAGGTGTGAACCGCGGCGCTGACAGTTTTAACTTATTCATCATAGGACCCTCTGCCCCCACCCCACAGCAACCAGCTGCAGTCCTACTGGCCCGTCCACCCGACTTTGTTCATTCCTTCTACTGCCCTGGTTGCTTCAGGCCTAAGCCCAGGGTAGCCTCTGTGCCTTCCCCAGTCCATCCTGCACAGGCCGCCAGCTCTGTGGCCACTACTGCTCCTGTTCCAGGATCTCCACTGGCTCCAGGTCACCTCCCGAAGATAGTCTGAGCACCTCAGCCATCGAGGGCCCCAAGACCTGGCACCAACACACTTCCCTGGTCTTACCTGGCTTGTTCTCCATCACAGATTTGACTTTCTCTAGCTCCCGGTCTCTGCTCACTCGCCCCCAGGGTCTCCACCGCTGACACGGTCTTCCTTCCTCATGGAGCCTTGAGCCGCTCTGCGCCCTCTTTCTCAGAACCTTCCTTGAAGCCCCTTCTGGACAAGCGCCCTCCTCTGTGGTGTCCACGCCCATGTACGCAACCTCCCTCTTCTCTCATGGAGAGGTTTGAGAGGAGAAACAGGACCTCATTTAGTCTCTATTTTTTTTTTTTTTGGGAGACAGAGTCTCACTCTATTGTCCAGCCTGCAGTGCATTGGTGCGATCTCGGCTCACTGCAACCTCTGCCCACTGGGTTCAAGTGATTCTTCCACCTCAGCCTCTCACATAGCTGGAATTACAGGCGTGTGCCACTGCACCTAGCTAGTTTTTGTAGTTTTAGTAGAAACGGGGTTTTACCATGTTGGCCAGGCTGGTCTCAAACTCCTGACCTCATAGGTCAGGATCCTCCCGCTTCGCCCTCCCAAAGTGCTGGGACTACAGGCATGAGCCACCTCACCCAGCCAGTCTCTTTAAATAATAGTGATGGGGTCTCACTATGCTGCCCAAGCCGACCTGGATCTCCTGGGCTTAAACGATCCTCCCACCTCTGCCTCTCAAGTAGCTGGGAATACAGACAGGAGCCACCACGACCGGTTTAATGTGATTTACTGATGGATGGGATGTGAGGGGTGAAAGAGAGGACAGTTGAGGAGGACTCCACGGCTTCTGGCCTGTTTAACTTGGCAAACAGAGTCGCCACTTTCGAGGGGAAATAGCCAGGGGAGAGGAGGCTTTGGCAGAGGTTCCGCTTTGTCCACACAAAGCATGAGGGGTCCAGGAAGCAACTGGAGGCTTCATCCTGAATCAGGACGGAGATGTCAGGGCTGGGATTTAAATTTGGGATTGGATGAGCTCACTGAGAAAAGAGTGTGGGAAGAGAAGAGGGGCGATGACAGAGTCCTGGAGCCATCAACTTTGAGGCCGGAATAAAGGGATCAGGGAGAGGGAGGATCAGGAGAGGGAGGATTAGGAAGGGGGAGGATCAAGGAGATGGGGGGATAGGAAGGATCAGGCAGAGGGGGCACCAGTGAGGGGCGAATGAGGGAGAAGGGGGACTAGGGAGAGGGCAAGGAGAAGGAGGACCAGGGAGAGAGGGAAGCAGGGTGAGGAGATGCCAGGTGGAGGAAGGATGTGGGGCGGAAGCCGGGGGATAGGGGATCAGAAGGAGGAGGTCAGTGGGAGGGAAGCCAGGGGGATAGGGGATCAGAAGGAGGAGGTCAGTGGGAGGGAAGCCAGGGGGATAGGGGATCAGAAGGAGGAGGTCAGTGGGAGGGAGGATGGGGGAGGGGGCATCATGGAGAGTAGGGGCCAGGGAGCAGGAGGAAAACCAGGAGGCTGCAAGGAGAGCATTTTGGGGCAGTGGGCAGCTGTGTGGGCGCTCTACTTAGGTCCAGAGCGGTGAGGACAGATGGCAGGGTGGTGCCTGGGACTGTGACCTGGCTGGTTCAGAGACTGGAGGGGAGAGGTCTGGGTGGGAAGTATGGGTAAAGGATGATGGTCAGGGAGAGATAGGAGGCTGAGATGCAGGAGGACTTGGGGTCAGGAGAGGGAGATGCCAGCCCCTCTGTGTGGCCTGACCCCTGACAGAGAGAGAGAGAGAGAGAGAGAGAGAGAGAGAGAGAAAGAGAGAGAGAGGAGAGAGATGGCAATGCAGGGGATCAGGAGGAGGGGCTGGAGGGAAGTCCTCAAGAAAGAAAAGGAGGGGATACTGGCCTGGTGTGATGGCTCACACCTGTTAATTCCAGCACTTTGGGAGGCCAAGATGGGAAGGTCGAGAGGTCAGGAGTTCGAGATCAGCCTGGCCAATATGGTGAAACCTCATCTCTACTAAAAATACCAAAATTAGCTGGGTGTGGTGGCGCACGTCTGTGATCCCAGCTACTCAGGAGGCTGAGGCAGGAGAATCACTTGAACCCGAGAGGCGGAGCTTGCAGTGAGCTGAGATGGCACCACTGTACTCCAGCCTCTGTGACAGAGCAAGACTCCATCTAAAAAAAAAAAAAAAGGGGATGTCTTCATCCATCTGAGCTTCCCTAACAATGTTCCATAAACCAGGTGCCTGGACTGCTTATAAACAATAGAAATGTATTTCACACAGTTCTGGAGGCTGGGAGGTCCAAGACCAAGGAGGTTTCTAGTCGGTGTCTGGTGAGGACCCACTTGCTTATCCACAGAGGGCACCTCCTTTTTTTTTTTTTTTTTTTTTGAGATGGAGTCTCGCTCTGTGGCCCAGGCTGGAGTGCAGTGGCCGGATCTCAGCTCACTGCAAGCTCCGCCTCCCGGGTTTACGCCATTCTCCTGCCTCAGCCTCCCGAAAGAGGGCACCTTCTTGCTGTCCTCACCTGGTGGAAGGGCAAGGGTCTCTCGGAGAGGGCCTCTTTTATAAGGGCACTAATCCCATTCGTGAGGACACGCTAATGACCTAACTCCCTTCCAGAGATTTCGCCTCCTAACACCATCACCTGGGGGTTAATTACAACGTGGCCGGGCGCTGTGGCTCAAGCCTGTAATCCCAGCACTTTGGGAGGCCGAGGCGGGCGGATCACAAGGTCAGGAGATCGAGACCACAGTGAAACCCCGTCTCTACTAAAAAAAATACAAAAAATTAGCGGGGCGCGGTGGCGGGCGCCTGTAGTCCCAGCTACTCAGGAGGCTGAGGCAGGAGAACGGTGGGAACCCGGGAGGCGGAGCTTGCAGTGAGCCGAGATCGCACCACTGCACTCCAGCCTGGGCAACAGCGTGAGACTCCGTCTCAAAAAAAAAAAAAAAAAATTACAACGTGTGAATTTTGGGGGGACACAGACTTCAGACTCTAGCAGGGGGATGGCCTTAAAGGGCCTGCCTGGGAAGGGGGAGGTGGGCTCTGCCACAGCTGGAAGACATGCAACAAGGCACGAGGGATGATGGTGGCCACCCCAGCTGGTGCTTCTCAATGCTGTGAGACAGCTCCTGACCTGAGGGGCCTGGGCTGTGGGTACCTGGGGAGGTCTGAGGAGAGAAGGGTGCACCGGTGGTCCAAGAGCAGGCAGGACTGGGTTTGCTGTGGAAGGTGGTGGACTGGCCAGGGAATGGCATGTGGTTACTGAGCCGTGCACCATGAACTGGAAGCAAGAGCAGCCCCTGCCAGGTGACTTTCTCCTTCAGAGAACAGAAAGTTCCTGCAAGGCCAGGATGTCCTGAATTACGGGGCCTCATAAGGTGGGTGAGGGCATAGGTCACATGGGTGGGATGACACGCTTACCACCCAGAGCGCCATCCAGCTACTATGAGCGCATCAGTCTCCTTGTCCAACCTCAGCGGCCGTTCCTCTGAGGAAAACAGGCCCAGCCCCAAACAGGGACCTGAAGGACCCATGCCCATCCCTGACTCCCCTGAGCCTTTTCTGTAGCAGGGGTAGGAGGGGTGGGGCTGGGGGGCAGAGATAAGTGAGTCTTTGACTTTGCCTAAATCCAAAAACAGAAAGTACAATACTGTTCATTGTCCAAAGCAATAACAATAATTTTCTGTTTAAAAATTTTTCTTTTAGAAAAATTAGCTGGGCATGGTAGCGT
Organism: Macaca fascicularis; assembly: GCF_037993035.2. Lineage (NCBI taxonomy): Eukaryota > Metazoa > Chordata > Mammalia > Primates > Cercopithecidae > Macaca > Macaca fascicularis. The sequence goes on along the minus strand of NC_088390.1, from coordinate 82,967,597 downwards.
GCACTGGTAGTCTCAGCTACTTGGGAGGCTGAGGTGGGAAGATCTCCTGAGCCCAAGAGGTGGAGGCTACAGTGAGTCATGATCATGCCACTTAAAATGCAAGACCCCGGCCGGGCGCGGTGGCTCAAGCCTGTAATCCCAGCACTTTGGGAGGCCGAGGCGGGCGGATCACAAGGTCAGGAGATTGAGACCACAGTGAAACCCCGTCTCTACTAAAAATACAAAAAATTAGCCGGGCGCGGTGGTGGGCGCCTGTAGTCCCAGCTACTCAGGAGGCTGAGGCAGGAGAATGGCGGGAACCCGGGAGGCGGAGCTTGCAGTGAGCCGAGATCGCGCCGCTGCACTCCAGCCTGGGCGACAGAGCGAGACTCCGTCTCAAAAAAAAAAAAAAAAAAAAAAAAAAAAATTAAACATTGCTCTCCAGCCTGAGCAATACAGAGAGACCCCATCTTAATAAAATAAAAAATAAAAAATAAAAAAATTGTTTTCCAAGACAGAGTCTCACTCTGTAGCCTAGGCTGGAGTGTAGTGGCACAATTTAGGCTCACTGCAACCTCCACCTCCTGGGTTCAAGCAATTCTCCTGCCTCAGCCTCCCGAGTAGCTGTGATTACAGGAACCAGCCACCATGCCCAACTAATTTTTGTATTTTTAGTAGAGATGGGGTTTTACCATGTTGGCCAGGCTGGTCTCGAACTCCTGACCTCGTGATCTGCCTGACTTAGCCTCACGAAGTGTTGGGATTACAGGCGTGAGCCACCGCGTCTGGCCAAAAAATTATTTAACACAGTTTTTTGTTTTTCTTTTTGTTTTAGAGACAGGGTCTCACTCTGTCACCCAGGCTGGAGTACGGTGGTGCAATCACAGCTCACTGCAGCCTCGACCTCCAGGGCTCAGCCTCCTGAGTAGCTGAGCCTCCTGAGTAGCTGAGACTACAGGCGTATGTACACCACAGTGCCTGGCCTTATACAAAGTTTTTGAAGTAGCATTCCTGGGAATTCTATATGATTACAAAGGCAATATGTATAAGATGACAGCAAGAGTGAAAAAAAAAAAAACAGGCTGGGCGCGGTCGCTAACGCCTGTAATCCCAGCACTTTGGGAGGCCGAGATGGGCAGATTACCTGAGGTCAGGGGTTCAAGACCAGCCTGGCCAATATGGTGAAACCCTGTCTCTACTAAAAATACAAAAATTAGCTGGGCATGGTGTCAAGTGGCTATAGTCCCAGCTACTTGGGAGGCTGAGGCAGGAGAATCGCTTGAACCCGGGAGGCGGAGGTTGAAGTAAGCCAAGATCGCACCACTGCACTCCAGTCTGGGTAACAGAGCAAGACTCCGTCTCAAACAACAACAACAAAACAAAGGCAGCCGGGTGCGGTGGCTCAGGCCTGTAATACCAGCACTTCAGGAGTGCGAAGTAGGCAGATCACAAGGTCAGGAGTTCGAGACCAGCCTGGTCTCGAACATAGTGAAACCCCATCTCTACTAAAAATACAAAAATTAGCTGGGTGTGGTGGCAGGTGCCTGTAATTCCAGCTACTCAGGAGGCTGAGGCAGGAGAATTGCTTAAAAACCCGGGGGCGAAGGTTGCAGTGAGCCAAGATCACACCACTGTACTCCAGCCTGGGCAACAGAGCAAGACTCTGTCTCAGAAAAAAAAAAAAAAAAAAAAAAAATTGCAGGAAATTTGAGGGGGAAAGAAAAGCACAAAGGGAGGTATCCAGGAAGCGGTTGGAGACTGGTCTGAAGCAGGACAGAAGTCAGGGCTGTGACAATAAAAGTCCCCTATGATCCCTCCACCTGAGAGTCCCTGTCAGTGTTTTCCTGTAAATACTGGCAGTGGTTTTCCTGTGCACGCGCACATTTTACGCGGCACACACACTACATTTTATGTTACTCCAGGATCTTAGCACGCATATTGGTTTTAGTGAAGAAGCCTCCAGCAGTTTCGCAAGTGAGTGGGTTTCGGTTCAGGTCACACGGGGATGATAGTAGCAGTTGACTCAGTGGCAGCGCATGTGGGTCTGACAAGTTCCCAAGGCTTTCTGGCTGGTCCCCAGTTTAGTGTGAAATGAGCCAGGAAAGAAAGCTATCATCTCTCCCGGCGACTGCAAAGCCTCCTCCCAGTTGTCGGCCTCCGCTCTGCCCTCCCACGTTGTGGTCTCCACGCAGGGCCCAGGAAATGCTTTCATCATATGAATCAGATCGCGTGGACTCCTCCCTGTCCCATCAAAACCCTGCCCTAGCTTACTGAAGTCACAGCCAAACAGAAAACAGAGTCCCGGCCTGGCTCACTAGCCCGCCTGAGTTGGCCCGGGCCATCTTTCCAGGCTGATTTCTCCTCCTGGTTCCCCTTCTCGCCTTCCTTTTTTTTTTTTTTTTTTTTTTTTTTTGTGAGACAGAGTCTCACTCTGTAGCCCAGGCTGGAGTGCAGTGGCATGATCTCAGCTCACTGCAACCTCTGCCTCCCAGGTTCAAGTGATTCTCCTGCCTCAGCCTTCTGAGTAGCTGGGACTACAGGGCAAGCTACCACACCCGGCTAATTTTTGTATTTATAGTAGAAATGGGGTTTCACCATGTTGGTCAGGCTAGTCTTGAACTCCTAACCTCCGGTGATCCACCCACTTCAGCCTCCCAAAGTGCTGGGATTACAGGTGTGAGCCACTGTGCCCGGCCTAATGCAGTATCTCTCTCTCTCTCTTTTTTTTTTTTTTTTTTTTTTTGAGACAGAGTCTTGCTCTGTCACCCAGGCTGGAGTGCAGTGGTGTGATCTCGGCTCATTGCAACCTCTACCTCCCAGGCTCAAGCAATTCTCCTGCCTCAGCTGCCCGAGTAGCTGGGATTACAGGCACCTGCCACCACGCCCAGCTAATTTTTGTATTTTTAGTAGAGACAGGGTTTCACTGTGTTGGCCAGGCTGGTCTCAAACTCCTGACCTCAAGTGATCCACCTGCCTTTGCCTCCCAAAGTACTGGGATTACAGGTGTGAGCCACCACGTCTGGCGACAGTAACTCTTAAAATCAAAATTAGCCGGGTACAGTGGCTCACACGCATAGCCCCAGCTACTTGGGAGGCTGAGGTGGGAGAATCACTTGAGCCTAGGAATTTGAGACCAGCCTGGGCAACATAGCAAGACTCTCTCTCAAAAAACGAAACAAACAACAACAAAAATACGCTCCCCCCACCAAAATCCATGATGAAAAAAATGCCAAAATTTTAAATACAGTGAGGATCCCTTTTCCCCGTCCCTCTATCCTCACTGTCTGGCCCTCCTGCCCACAGCCCACACTTGGGAAATATGGCTGAATGAATTAGAAGAGCAGGGGAAGAAACTGAACATAAGTCAGGCGGAGGCAAAGAGCAAGAAGCAAGTGGGGTGGCTCATGGGGACTGCTCAATGAGACCTCCCACCCGGGGATCAGGCTGGGGTCCTGAGGAGCCCCCTTCCCCTGCCTGGCTAGCAGGTCCTGAAAGAAGTGAAGGAAGAGACCGGCTGGGGGCCCCATGATGGGGCAGGGACCTGGGGGTTCTGCCTCCAGGAGAGCCGGGAGCGCAGGCCAGAAAAGCCTGTTACAACTATAATCCCAGCCTTTGGGAGGCTGAGGCAGGTGGATCACCTGAGGTCAGGTGTTTGAGACCAGCCTGGCCAACATGGCAAAACCCTGTCTCTAATAAAAATACAAAAATTAGCTGTGCATGGTGATGGGTGCCTATAATCTCAACTATTTAGGAGGCTGAGGCAGGAGAATTGCTTGAACCCAAGAGGCAGAGGTTGCAGTGAGCCAAGATTATGCCACTGCACTCCAGCCTGGGCGGCGAGCAGACTCCATTTCAAAAAAAAAAAAACCAGCAGAAATTGATTATCTCAGGGTGCTGGAGGCCACAGGTCTGAAGTCAAGGTGGGGGCCAGGGCCACGCTCCCTCCGAAGCCTCTGGGAAGGATCCTTCCTCACCTCTGCCAGCCTTTGGTGGCCCCAGGAGCTCTTGGCCCGGGCCAGCGTCACTCCAGCCTCTGTCTCCGCAGTCATGTGGCCTTCCCTGTGCATTGCTCTTGTCTCAAGTCTCTCTCTGTGTTTGTCTTCTAAGGACACATGTCACTGGATTTAGGGCTCACCCTCAATCTGGGATGGTCTCATCTTGAGACCCTCAGCTTAGTCACATCTGCAATGACCTTTTTCCAAAAAGGTCACATGCACAGGTTCCTGGGACTCATATCTCTGGGGGCCACCATTTAGCCCACTACCCTTGTGGACTGGGAGGAAGGAGCCAGGGAAGAGGCAGGGATCTGCCACCCAGAGTTCCTTTCCCCTCCTCCTCTTGAGCCCTTTGGGAGCTGGGCCCTTCTGATCTGGGTGCCAGAGCAGACAGGTAGGGCCTGCCCGAGGAAGCATCCATCCCCAAGGACGAAGAACATAGTAAGCAAACATGTGAACAGTGGATTGAGTTCAGACGAGCAAGGACAGAGTCCCCGAGGTAGGGAGGGGCTGTTCCGGATGGGCCTCATCTGTTCTCCTCCATCACCCTCTGAGATGCACCTCATGACCTCATCTTACAGCCAAACGGCTGGGCTCATCAACAAGCCGCCCATGGCCATGGAGCAAGGCAGGAGCCACAGGCTGACCCCAAAGTCCCAGCCTCTCCCACAGTCCTCACCATTACAGAGAAGCAGAGAGGAGACAGCAGGGCAGGAAGCCATTGCTCTGGCCCAGGCTCCCCGTGGCCTCCCTGGTGGTCTCCAAGGTCACCCCCTACAGTCCAGGCTCCATCCAGCAAAGCTTTCTTCAGGAAAATCGACCTCCTCAGCCCCTGCTCAAACCTTCCAAAGGCCCCACACCAGCAGCAGCTGACGGTGAAGGATGATGAGGGTGGTGAGAGCAGCTGGGATCTGAGGCTGGAAGAGCACAGGGGTGTGATCGAGGGGGATCAGTGACAAGAGACTTCTGTTCCCAGCTTCTTACCCGGGAGTGACATCTGGGCCAAGGGAGAAAGGGAGGGCCCAGACGTCGGTGGCAGCTTGGGAGGTGAGATGGGACCCAGCCTCTGCCTCCCCTACCCTCTGAGGGCCTTGGGAGAGAAGAGCTCCTTGGAAGAGCCTCTTCTATTTCTCCTTGGTGACGGTGGAGCCAGCAAAGCAGTGTCTAAGGCTGCTTGGTTTTAGACTGGTCCCGAGAGACCCAGACGGGCTCCAATCTCCCTGGACTTGCTGCGCAACCGGGAGCCAGCCTCTCACCATCTCTGTGAAAGCTTGGTTACCTGCTGGCTTTGGGTTACCTGCTGTTCCTTCTGCTGAACCCAGTGCCCCCACGCACGACTCCCCGGGAGTTAGGATGAGGGATCCTAGGGAGCAGAAAGCCCAGGGGGCCAGCACCCCCCACCCAGGCTGTTGCCCAGGCTGGTCTCCAACTCCTGGGTTCAAGTAATCCTCCTGCCTCAGCTTTCCAAGTAGCTGGGATGACAATGTCATTTATTTTAAAATACAAATTTAAATTATTAGCATGAATTTTACTGTTCATCTTTATATTGCGCAATGCCAGTTTTTACACACAAATAGAAGAACATTGAATTCTTAATGCAGAATCAGCAGAATTACACAATTGGTATTTCATAGCTCGTACATGCGTCTGTTGTTCTTACCACAGCAGTGGAAACGCTGCACAAAACTAACTCACCTGTTTTTATTTCACTTTTGTTTTTGTTTTTGAGACGGAGTCTCACTCTATTGCCCAGGCTGGAGTACAGTGGCACAATCTCAGCTCACTGCAACCTCCACCTCCTGGGTTCAAGCGATTCTCCTGCCTCAGCCTCCAGAGTAGCTGGGACTACAGGCATACACCACCACACCCAGCTAGTTTTTGTATTTTTAGTGGAGACAGGGTGTTGCCATGTTGGCCAGGCTGGTCTCAAACTCCTGACCTCAGGCGATCTGCCCACCTTGGCCTCCCAAAGTGCTGGGATTACAGGTGTGAGCCACCGAGCCCCGCCTTTATTTCACTTCTTGATTCTTCCAACACTCCAGGGAAGCCAGTGGCTTCCTTAACTCCCTTACCTTGTATGCACGTTGAATCTTGCTAGACTCCCACCCAACCTAGGTCCGCCAGACCACTGTGCCATGGGCATGGAGAACGCTGTATGAAAGTCCAGTGGATGTCGGCTGTGGATAGGGTGCATGCCCCACTGTCCAGCTGTACTTCACTATAAGACACAAGTTCAATGAAAAAATGATTACGAATTCCAATATGGCGATAGCAGAGCATTAAACCAAGCACAGAGGCTTCTGAGCCTGGAGTCCTGTGCTACTGCCCAGCTGACACTCCCATATAGCGTCCCTGTCTCTGGACAGCTGCCAGTAGGGAAAGAAAACCTCAATCCAACAGGCCAGAGAGACACTGAATCCTGTCACCGCGCGAGTGTCCCCCAGTCAAGTCTCCAGATGACTGTAGACTCAGCCGACACCTCGTTGACAGACAGCCTATGAGAGACCCTGAGCCCAAGGACCCAGCTAAGCCACGCCCAGTTTCCTGGACCCACAGGAACTCTGTGATAATAAACATGTGCTGTTTCAAGCAGCTAAGTTTTGGGATACATTGTTTGGCAGCCAGAAATACCTAATACCTCTGGCATTCTTCTGTAAAGCAAGCATTCCTTCCTCAACCCGGACTATTCTGCTGCTTCGAAATACAGTTTCTACTGGAAAGGCAGGATAGATGCTAAATTTTTTTGCCTCTCTGGGCCCGATAATTTTTTTTTTTTTTAAGAGGTAGGATCTTGCTCTCTGGCTTGGGCTAGAATGCAGTGGCACAATCATGGCTCGTTGCAGCCTCAAACTCCTGGGCTCAAGTGATCCTCCTGTCTCAGCCTCCTGAGTAGCTAGGACAATGGATGCACGTCACCATCTTCGACTAATTTCTCTTTCTTTCTTTTTTCTTTCTTTCTGTCTTTCTTTGTCTCTTTCTCTCTCTCTTTCTTTCTCTCTCTCTCTTTCTTCCTTTCTCTCTCTCTCTTTCTTCCTTTCTCTCTCTCTCTTCCTTCCTTCCTTTCTTTCTTCCTTTCTTCCTTTCTTTCTTTCTTTCTTTCTTTCTTTCTTTCTTTCTTTCTTTCTTTCTTTCTTTCTTTCTTTCTCTCTTTCTCTCTTTCTCTCTTTCTTTCTTTCTTTCAGAAACTGAGTCTTGCTATGCTGCCCAGGATGGTCTCAAACTCCTGAGCACAAGTGCTCCTCTCACCTCAGCTTCCCTAAGTGCTGGGATTACCTGCCACTGTGTCTGGCCAAGACTTTGGTTGAATAAATGCTTCGGTGGGGTCCCAAGAGTTTTTCTGGATTTCTCCAGTTTGAGTGTCTCATGAACAAACGAATTTTATTTTTATTTTATTTTACTATTTATTATTATTATTTTTTTGAGATAGAGTCTCGCTCTGTCACCCAGGCTGGAGTGCAGTGGGGCAATCTTGGCTCACTGCAAGCTCCGCCTCCCAGGTTCATGCCGTTCTCCTGCCTCAGCATCCTGAGTAGCTGGGACTCCAGGTGCCCACCACCTCGCCCAGCTAATTTTTTTGCATTTTTAGTAGAGACAGGATTTCACCGTGTTAGCCAGGATGGTCTTAATCTCCTGACCTTGTGATTCGCCTGCCTCGGAATCCCAAAGTGCTGGGATTACAGGCGTGAGCCACCACGCCTGGCCAGTCATTTTTCTTTTTGATGTTCAAATTGTTACAACTTGGTCAGTGGGAGTCCCTTTCAGCTAGCTCCTGTGTCTTTTTGACATGGCCCCATTAATCTTTTAAAGCTTCCTTCTTTCTACTGCAAACAGTATATGCCAGGCTCCCCATGCACTTGCCTGGCCCTGGCCCTGACCCTGGAGCCAGCCACTTCCCCAGGGAGCCACTTCCCCAGGGAGCCACTTCCCCAGGGTTCCTTGAGTGGCCCCTGCCATTCAGACATGGAGATCTGGTTGCTAGGGATCATCACAGATTTAATTTACATCTCCCTAATTACTAGTGAGGTTGGATATCTTCTATATTCATTGATCATTTTTACTTATTCTTCTGTGAATGGTCTGTTCTTACCCTTTCTACCAAATTTCTATTAGATTTTTTTGTAATTTTTTTTTTTTTTTTTTGAGACAGAGTTTCACTCTTGTTGCCCAGGCTGAAATGCAATGGTGTGATCTCGGCTCACTGCAACCTCCGCCTCCTGGGTTCAAGCGATTCTTCTGCCTCAGCCTCCCGAGTAGCTGGGATTATAGGCACCCACCACCACACTTGGCTAATTTTTTAATATTTTTAGTAGAGATAGGATTTCACTATCCAGGCTGGTCTTGAACTCCTGACCTCAGGTGATCCACTTGCCTCAGACTCCCAAAGTGTTGGGATTATAGGCGTGAACCACCACACCAGGCCTTATTTTGTAATTTTTATTTTTATTTTATTTTATTTTTTGAGACAGGGTCTTGCTTAGTAGCCCAGGCTGGAATGCAGTAGCTCGATCTCAGCTCAATGCCACCTCCCCCTTCCTAATCCTCCCTCCCCGCATCCTCCCTCTCCCTGGTCCCTTTATTCTGGCCTCAAAGCTGATGGCTCCAGGGCTCTGTCCTCGCCCCTCTTCTCTTCCCACACTCTTTTCTCAGTGAGCTCTTCCAATCCCAAATTTAAATCCCAGCCCTGACATCTCCGTCCTGATTCAGGCTGAAGTCTCCAGTTGCTTCCTGGACCCCTCACACTTCGTGTGGACAAAGCGGAACCTCTGCCAAAGCCTCCTCTCCCCTGGCTATTTCCCCTCGAAAGTGGTGACTCCGTTTGCCAATTTAAACAAGCCAGAAGCCCTGGAGTCCTCTTCAACTGTCCTCTCTTTCACCCCTCGCATCCCATCCATCAGTAAATCATGTTAGGCAGGGCACGGTGGCTCGCCCTTGTATTCCCAGCTACTTGAGAGGTGGAGGCAGGAGGATTGTTTAAGCCCAGGAATTGAGGCCAGCCTGGGCAACAGAGCGAGACCCCATCACTATTATTTTTTTTAGAGACTAGGGCCGGGCGCGGTGGCTCACGCCTGTAATCCCAGCACTTTGGGAGGCCGAGGCGAGTGGATCACGAGATCAGGAGATCGAGACCATCCTGGCTAACACGGTGAAACCCCGTCTCTATTAAAAATACAAAAAATTAGCCAGGCGTGGTGGCGGGCGCCTGTAGTCCCAGCTACTTGGGAGGCCGAGGCAGGAGAATGGTGTGAACCTAGGAGGCAGACCTTGCAGTAAGCCAAGATTGCACCACTGCACGCCAGCCTGGGAGACAGAGCCAGACTCCGTCTCAAAAAAAAAAAAAAAAAAAAAAAAGAGACTAAATGAGGTCCTGTTTCTCCTCTCAAACCTCTCCATGAGAGAAGAGGGAGGTTGCGTACATGGGCGTGGACACCACAGAGGAGGGCGCTTGTCCAGAAGGGGCTTCAAGGAAGGTTCTGAGAAAGAGGGCGCAGAGCGGCTCGAGGCTCCGTGAGGCAGGGAGACCATGTCAGTGGTGGAGACCCGGGGACAAGTGAGCAGAGACCGGGAGCTAGAGAAAGTCAAATCTGTGATGGAGAACAAGCCAGGTAAGACCAGGGAAGTGTGTTGGTGCCAGGTCTTGGGGCCCTCGATGGCTGAGGTGCTCGGACTGTCTTTGGGAGGTGACCTGGAGCCAGTGGAGATCCTGGAACAGGAGCAGTAGTGGCCACAGAGCTGGCGGCCTGTGCAGGATGGACTGGGGAAGGCACAGAGGCCACCCCGGGCTTACACCTGAAGCAACCAGGGCAACTGAAGAAACGGAAGGAGTCGGGCGGACAGGCCAGTAGGACTGCAGCTGGTTGCTGTGGCAGGGGGACAGAGGGTCCTATGATGAATAAGTTAAAACTGTCAGCGCCGCGGCTCACACCTGTAATCCCAGCACTTTGGGAGGCCAAGAAGGGTGGATCACTTGAACCTAAAAGTTCAAGACCAACCTGGGTAACATAGTAAGACCCCATCTCTACAAAAATATGAAAATTAGACGGCTTTTTTTTTTTTTTTTGGTAGAGATGGCGTCTGCCCACATTGCCCAGGCTGATCTCGAACTCCTGGCCTCAAGTGATCCTCCCGCCTCAGCCTCCCAAAGTACTGGGATTATAGGCATGGGCCACCTCGCCCAGCTGTTTGGATTTTAACGTTGTCTGCGGTGCTTTTTGTGGCACGGAAGTTGGTGGCATTTATGTTAATTTGTCGATCTTCTGGTTTATGGCTTCTGGGTGGCATGTTTCTAGGACAGCCTCAGTATTCCAAAGTTAAGTAACTTGCTTAACCTCACGAGCTAATTATTGATGAGTTGGGTGTACCTGAGCATTTGTGTGCCCCCGAGGCCAGCGCCATTCTCCCGGGCCTCGCTCTCCTCCCAGGGTGACCGAGGCCTCCAAGGTTGGGGAGGGAGATACAGCAGTGATGGGCGCCTGAAAGATGAGCACAGCTGGGCTGAGCAGGTGACAGGGGCTCTGAAATAGCTTTCAAAGTCCATTCCCAAGGGCTGGTGGGAATGATCGAGCCCTGGCTGAGACTAGGATGACCCAGTGGAGGGCTGATGGTGGGGTGAGAATACTGGTGAGGAGCAATCTGCTGGCAGGCAGGTGGAGATGGATTTCAAGGGCACCATGAGGGAAGGAATAGCACCAGGAGGAAACAGCTGAAAAGTATCTCTGGGCCTAAGGAGTCTGACCACATCCACCTCCTCCCCGGCACCTGGGAATGACAGGCATTCTGGCTTCTCCCCTGGTGGCAGGCAGCTCCCAGGGTGCCTAAGGGTCTGGTGGCCCATGGACCCCGGGAGAGAGAAGGTCACTCACTGGTGCCCTCCCGGCCATGATGTCGTAAAGGCAAGCAGGGTGGCAAGGAGAGGCGTTACAGAGGCTTTGGCATCTTGCTAACCACTGATGAGTCCTGTTAAGAGTGAGCCTGTGCCCCTGTGCCCTTAACCTTCGGGCTGGACTGCCAGGATATCTGGTGAGAAAGCAGGTGCGGGGAGCATTAAGACTGCAGCTTCCCCAGGTTCCCCAGACCAGGTGGGTTCCTTGGTGCAGTACCTCTTCTCGCCACCAGATGGCAACGCCGCACCATCAATCGCTGTGGCCCTGCCGGCAAGATCCTGTGGTTCCTTTCTCCGGGGCTCCCACCTGGTCCCACTCCCGCCGCCGACTCTCCCTGCTGGAGGCCCAGGAGTAAGGGGAGGTAAATTCATCTATGCATATGGAGAGGAAGTCTGGGGGCTTGTGTCAGCTAAATTCCGAAGAGAGGAGATGCTCTTCTCATCCCTCCCCCTACTCTGCTCCCCCAGCCACTCCCCTGGCCCCTCTCACCTGCTCTCCCCACTTTTGCCCAAACCCATCTGTTCTAAGCACAGCCAGAATGGGCCATCGGAAAGATGGGAATGGTCCGCCGGGATGGCTGGAAAGAGTCTGGGTGTGGGGCCCAGCACTCAGCCCTGCTCTCTCTCACCACCTGTGCCGTCTTGGGCACAGTCCTACACTTCTCTGAACCTTGACCAGGAAGTCAGCATCCAGCATCCTTTCATTCAAAATATTCGCTGTTTTTTGTTTGTTTGTTTTTGTGTTTTGTTTTGTTTTGTTTTGAGATGGTGTCTCACTCTGTCACCCAGGCTGGAGTGCAGAGGCGTGATCTTGCCTCATTGCAGCCTCACCTCCCAGGTTCAAGCGATTCTCCTGCGTCAGCCTCCCGAGTAGTTGGGATTGCAGGCACGTGCAATCATGCCCGGCTAATTTTTGTATTTTTAGTAGAGATGGGGGTTCCACCATGTTGGCCAGGCGAGCCTCGAATTCCTGACTTCAAGTGATCCACTGGCTTGGCCTCCCAAAATGCTGGGATTACAGGTGTGAGCCACCATACCCAGCCCACTCACATTCTAAAAATGAAAAAAACTAACCATAGACCCCTAATATTTTATTCCCATGGACGAATGCCAGGGCGTCTTTCATAGGTGTGTTGTCGGAGCTTTTCTGAGTTCGCCAACTCATGGCTTCCAAACCCTCTTCCGTTTTCTTCTGAGGATCACAAGGTGAGTCTTGAGGGAGTCTCAGGGTGTGCAGTTCCCAGGGTGGGTCCCTCTCTGGGGCACATTCTCCTACCTTCCTCTTAGGCAGTACTCACTGAGGACCAAAGCTTCTCAATGTCAAACTCTGAGTCGCTGCTCTTAATTCCACAGCAGGCTCAGTGTCCTCATCTGTAAAGCCTGACCTGCCTATCTGCAGAATTGTTGTCAAGATTTAAAAAATAAAATAGGCTGGGCGTAGTGGCTCATGCCTATAAACCCGGCACCATGGGAGGCCGAGGCCGAGGCAAGAAGATTGCTTGAGTCCAGGAGTTCAAGACTAGCCTGGGCAACACAGTGAGACCTCCATCTCTACAAATAATAAAGCAAAATTAGCCGGGTGTGGTGGCCTGTAGTCCCAACTACTCAGGAGGTTGAGGTGGGAGGATCACTTGAGCCCAGGAGGTCCAGGCTACAGTGATTCCCATTGTACCACTGCACTCCAGCCTGGGTAACAGAGCAAATAACTTCCTCAAAAAATAATAATAGGCTGGGCACAGTGGCTCACACCTGTAATCCCAGCGCTTTGGGAGGCCGAGGTGGATCACCTGAGGTTGGGGGTTCGAGACCAGCCTGACCAACTTGGAGAAACCCCATCTCTACTAAAAAAATACAAAATTAGCCGGGCATGGTGGCGCATGCCTGTAATCCCAACTACTCGGGAGGCTGAGGCAGGACAATCGTTTGAACCCAAGAGGCGGAGGTTGTGGTGAGCTGAGATCGCGCCACTGCACTCCAGCCTGGGCAACAAGAGAGAAACTCCATTTCAAAAAAAAAAATTATCTGACTGTGGTGGCGCATGCCTGTAATCCCAGCTACTCGGGAAACTGAGGCACAAGAATCGCTTGAACCCAGCAGTCGGAGGTTGCAGTGAGTGGAGATCGTGCCACTGCACTCCAGCCTGGCGACAGATCGAGACTCCGTTTTAAAAATAAATAAATAATAATAATAATAAATGAAATAGTGTCTGTGAAAGCATGTTTCAAAGGAGGCTACACAAGCAGAAAATATGAGGGTGCAATTTCCTAGTTGAAAATGCCTCATGGCTCCCCGTTGCTTATAGAATAAAGGAAAACTCTGGACACACAGCAGCCTCCACCCTGAGGCCCCCCTGCCTCCCGGGCTTCTCCTGTCCTCCTCCTCACACAGCCTGTGATGTAGCCAAGCCGTAGCGCCAGAAGCTTCCCCACCACAGCCAGTTTCCTGGCTGTGTCTTTGTTCTTGTTCTTCCCACCAGAAATCCCTTTCCTCATCCCGATCTGTGAAGATCTTCCCTACACCTGTAGGTCTATAAAAATAAAAAAGCTTAGACAGTGTTTTACTTTTTTTTTTTTTTTTTTTTTGAGACAGAGTCTCGCTCTGTCACCCAGGCTGGAGTGCAGTGGCACGATCTCGGCTCACTGCAAGCTCCACCTCCTGGGTTCACGCCATTCTCCTGCCTCAGCCTCCCGAGTAGCTGGAACTACAGGCGCCCGCCACCACGCCCGGCTAATTTTTTTTTTTGTATTTTGATAGAGACAGGGTTTCACCGTGTTAGCCAGGATGGTCTCGATCTCCTGACCTCGTGATCCGCCCGTCTCAGCCTCCCAAAGTGCTGGGATTACAGGCGTGAGCCACCGCGGCCGGCCGACAGTGTTTTTCACTTCTTTCCTTTTTCTTTTTCTTTGCTTTTTTTTTTTTTTTTTTGAGACAGAGTTTCCCTCTTGTTGCCCAGGCTGGAGTGCAGTGGTGCGATCTCAGCTCACTGCAACCTCTGTCTCTCGGGTTCAAGCGATTCTCCTGCCTCAGCCTCCCAAGTAACTGGGATTACAGGCATGTGCACCACGCCTGGCTAATTTTGTATTTTTAGTAGAGACGGGGTTTCTCCTTGTTGGTCAGGCTGGTCTCGAACTCCCGACCTCAGGTGATCTGCCTTGCCTTGGTCTCTTAAAGTTCTGGGATTACAGGCATGAGCCACTGAGCCTGGCCGACAGTGTTTTTCTTTAAGTTATAAAAGTAAAATATGCAAAGTGTATTCCCCCAACACTTTGGGAGGCCAAAGCAGGATCACTTGAATACAGGAGTTTGAGGCCAGCCTGAGCAACGTAGTGAAACTCCGCCACCATCACCCGCCCCCCATCTCTACAAAAAAAAAAAAAAAAAAAATTAGCCAGGAAGGATGGCGTGCACCTATAGTCCCAGCTACTCAGGAGGCTGAAGTGGGAGGATCACTTGAGCCCCAGAGGTCGAGGCTGCAGTAAGCCGTGAGTATACTATACTCCAGCCTGGGTGACACCAAAACCCCATCTCAAAACAAAAAAAACAAAGAGTTTAGACAGTGTTTCTCTTTAAGTTATATAAGTAATATATGCACATGATACAAAATGAAAAGCAAGTGCCTCTCTCCCCCTAACCCCTGCAGGGTTACCCCACAAATATCCTTCCAGAAAGTTTTTGTGGATCTACCAACATATATATGTCTGTTCTATTTAAATTTAGGTAAATGGGATTACACTAAACATGCAGCTTGCTTTTTTAAACTTACTATAAGTTGGAGATAATTCCTTTATCAGTACATGGATAGCTGCCTCATTGCTTTTAACAGCTGTGTCACATTATCACAAATATACCCCTGGCCTATTGAACACTCTTCCCTCTCTAGCCTCACAGGTGCGTGTTGCTGCAGCCAAGGCTGTGATCAGCATTCCTGCACCTATGTGGCCGGGCAGCATGCCATATTTGCATGGGACAAATCCCTGACACTAGCTTAAACACCACCATGAATCCCTCCCCTCCTGGGGACTCCTACAGAGCTTCCAGTAGAGCTCCAGGAGAGAGGACCCAGCTCAGGCGTTTGTAGCGTGTTTGTTAGTCTAAAGTCAGATCGTGACTGAGTTTAAACCCCAGCTGCTCCCCTCACATCGCCCTCTGCCTCAGTTTTCTCATCCCTAAAATGGGGATGATCATAATGGTGCCCACTTCAAAGACCAGTACCGCAGATTATATAGACTAAAGCACTTTGGAATGGCTAGCTGCTGTCACCCCTCCTGTTACAGTATTGAGTTCCAACGTCTCCCTGTAGAATGCTGGCACTTTGTGGGCAGACCCTGGTTTTGTTCCTGTCTGCACATAAGCCTGGAATATGCTGGTTGCACAATAAATGGTCCCTTACATTTGTTATTAGGAGCAACCCACAGCTTTGGCCCACTCCCCCTCCTTCCAGCCTGTGCCCTCCTTGTGGCCCCAAAGCTGGGGAGGAGAGATGCATCTCTCAGGATAATCCCCAGCAGCCAGGTGCTCCCCACCTCCACCCGGGTCAGCAGTAAACACCAGAGTCCTTGGGTTGGGGGGCAGGGTGGCTCAGGAGCTCTCTACGGTCCAGAGGTTTTGCCTTGGCCCTGACACCCCCACCCCCGCCCCTCCAAGGCTGAGTCTCTTCAAACTCTGCTTCTCCTGGCCTGGCCTCCTGGAGCGGGACAGGCGAGATGATAAGCAATGGGGCTGAGAACGGGGCATCCAGACCTTGGAGTTCGGTCCTAGCTGCCCTGGCCAAGGTTTTGTTTGTCTAGTCCCAAGAGTCAGGCCCTTGGAGTCCAGGGAAGAGAGAAGGAACCACCTGGGCAGATAGACCCAAGTCAAGGGGCCAGGTGTCGCCAGCGTCCCCAGTCTCCAGTCTGGCTCTGGCCCACATGGCAGCTGGAAGGGCCAGAGCTGGGTGGGTTCTGTCAATGCTTCTACGGGGCGTTTGCGGGGGTGGGGGCGGCAGGAGTCAAAAATGTTGGCCTTAGCTACAGGGCAAATGCAGATAGGACCTCCACGGAGAGCCTGTTCCCAACCCAAGGGCACAGCAGAGCTAGGGGAGAGGCCTCGGGGTCCAGGAGGGAGAGGTGTTCAGGCCCAGCTTCCCGGGTACAGTGTGACTAGAGACTAAAAAGGTCAAGGGAACAGGCCCACCTGGCCTGAGGATGAGGGCGCTGGAGGAAGGGGATGGGAGATTGGGTGCTTTTTCTTGAGGGGGAGGGGCGACTTAAAGACAGCAATCCAGACCTAGATGACGTGTTTGGTCTGGGGTGGAGTGAGGACGCTAAGAGAGAAAGGACGGCGCCCTGAAGAGACCAGCTCGGGCGAAAACAAGGCTCTGCCCAGGCGGGGACCCAGCTGGGTGGAAGGCGGAGGCGGGAACCCAGGAAGCAGACAGAGCGAAGGCTGCGTCCGGCAGGCCCCGCCCCGCGGAGCCCGGCCCCGCCCCCCGGAGCCCGGCCCCGCCCCCCGGAGCCCGGCCCCGCCCCCCGGAGCCCGGCCCCGCCCCCCGGAGCCCGGCCCCGCCCCCCGACCGCCCGCGCGCAGGTAGGGAAGAGGCGGAGCGCCGCTGCCCCGCCCCCGAGGAGCCACCGCCCAGCCGCTCGCAGGCGCCGCACGGAGCTGCGTCCCGGGGACTTGGGGCCGCAGGGAGGTGAGCGCGGGGCGACGAGCGGGGCAGGGCTCACGGCAGCCCAGCCACAGGCGCTGGAAGGGTCTCGAGGTTGTGCCCGAGCCTGCCCTGGAGCGGTGGTGCGCGGCCAGGGAGGGTGCCCTGTGCCCGGTGCCCGCCCTGCGGAGCCCCTGGGTCCCACGTGGGCTCGGCTGGAGGCCCGGGCTGGCTCGGAAGGCGCCGGCGGGGCCGCTGAACCCGGTCTGCTGGCCCCTAGGGCTCGGCTCGAACAGGACGCCTAAGGGGTCCTTGGGTAACGGGGCGCCAGATGTAGGGGCAAGACGATTGGGCAGAGGTTTAAACCTCCGGAGGAAGAGAGGGAACTGCGCAGGGCAGTGCCGCCTGCGTCCCAGAAGTGCCTGCAGTTCAGACCCTTCTCTCCCCTCCGTTTTCTCCCGGGAGAGCACCGGGCAATTTGAGGCCGAAGTTTGTTGGTTGAGCCGGCCAAGGTGGAAACAGGTGCGGGGATGGGGATGAGGGAGCCGGACTCACACAGCGGGGCTGGACCGGAGCTCAGAAATTGGGCCCAGGAGTCCTGACTTCTGGATGGAGGGGCTGGGGAAGGTTGGCTTGGGCTTGCCTTTTACCTATTTGACCCCTCGGATGTTCCCCCAGGGCATTGGGTTAGAGACGGATGAGTCCCCTAGGGTACAGACCCCGCCCCACTCCCACGCCAGGGCGCAAAGGAAGCCTAGGTTTTGGTCCTGCCCCATTCCATGAAAGATTAACGGAGGGGGCTCTAAGGTTGGAGCTACTGAGAGAGTGGCAGCGGGTGTGTCTGAGGAGCAGAAGGCGGGGGGAGCTGACCCCACATGGGGAGGGTCTTCTATTGCCTGGGCGGCTGGCATCAGGCCCCCAGTGTGTGCCATTTGCTGGTAAAATAACGAGACCAGCATCTGTCTTATTTGACCATCACTGTCTGTAGGGCAGGGAGTGGAGTGGAAAGGGAGGCGTGTTTTAGAGCAGTGGTTCTCAACCAGGGGCGACTTTGCTTGCCATGGGATATTTGGCAATGTTGGAGTGATTTTGGGTGTCACACACTTGGGAGGGGAAGTGAGTGTTGTTACTGGCAGGTAGTGGGTAGAGGCCAGGGACGCCACCAGACATCTTCAGGGCACAGGACAGTCCGCACAATGAGGAATTATCCAGCCCAAAGTGCTGTGCTGTGCTGTGCTGCGCTGAGGCTGGCAAACCCTGCGCAGCACCTGGTCGGTCAGGTTCCTTCTCAATGATGCTCCCTCACTGGGGAAACTACCTCAGTTTTCCCGAGTGGTTAGAAGAGGAACTTGAAATAAACCTGAATGAGATAAGGGGTAAGGCAGTGTGAGGACACTTATTC
This sequence comes from Macaca fascicularis, assembly GCF_037993035.2. Classification (NCBI taxonomy): domain Eukaryota; kingdom Metazoa; phylum Chordata; class Mammalia; order Primates; family Cercopithecidae; genus Macaca; species Macaca fascicularis. Next base: position 82,949,715 of record NC_088390.1, on the reverse strand, counting down.
CCCTTGCAAGAGTCCTCCTTTGGTGCCATGAGCCACCACTGTTCCCGATCTCCACTGGCCCTGCAGGAAGCTGGTCTGGGTGCTGTGAGGTAGAGGTTGGGAACAGGGGACCCCTTCGCAGCCCAGGCCTGGAGTGCTTAACCCCAGGGCAGTCTCCCAGGAAGGCTGGGCCGAGGCAGCCCTTGAGCTCAAATATCCCTGGGCTGGAAGGGTGGGCAAAGGATGAACTCTGTTCCCATAGATTTTCCCAAAGCTGAATTGCTGAGGCTGGCATGGGTGCCTGATACCATGTGACCTGCTGGAATTTTCCCTTCTGAACTCACACCTAACTCCTCCAATGATGTACACCTTTTGAAAGCGACATCCAAAGAGTATCAGGGCTCCTAATTCCTGGAAGCTCCCCAGGCTGCTTTCCTCCTGCAATAAAGAGGGCACCCTGGGTTAGCGGACGAGCCCTGGAGTGGGTCCAGCTGCTGGCGGGGTGGGAGCACCCTGCCTGTGGTGTTAGCAGAGGTGAGAGATGGGAGACATCAAAGCACAGGCCAGGCGGCCCCCCGGTAGGGATGACTCAGAGTTGTTTGTGTTGAGCTGGAGGAATGTACTTCCAGTTTTCTGGCAACAAGGAGGGGTGGCTGGCACGGTGGGAGAGGATCGGATGAAGCAGCCGCGTCCGTGCCCAGGAGCCAGAGCCACTTCGCTGCCCTCCCTCCCCGTTTTCTTGCAGTAGCCATCACACCCATCTGTTCACTTCTGGACTCGGCCTTCTTGCCTGGGAACCCTGGTGGAGGTTTTCGAGCCTGGCTTCTTTTTGCTGGTGTTGGTGGGGTTTTGTTTGTTTGTTTTTGTTTTTATTTTTGTTTTTTTGGTCTCTCGACTGTAAAAGGCCGAAGTGAAACTCCCACCTTTTCATTTGCACAAAAAACAAAAGTGGCCTCCATTGCTGTGAGCCTCTTGAGGGACACGGCTGAGCACCCAGACTTAGACAAAGTTGTTCAGAAAGTCAGCAGTGGAGCTCAGGTGTGAACCCAGTTGCCCACCCTCAGGCCCAGCCCAAGAGCCCCACAAACAAACCCTCAGTGACTCCTACCTGTCTGTATCTGGTGTACACACACACACACACACACACACACACACACACACACACAGACACACACACAGAAACACAGACACACACAGAAACACACAGAGACAGACACACATACAGAAACACACACAGACTCACACAGAAACACACACAGACTCACACAGAAACACACACACACACAGACACTCTCTCTCCAGCTCAGGAGGGGGACTTTTGTTCCTGTAAGAGGAGGAAAAAATTACACTACAAATGCTTTGGGTGACGCACCTGGGACCTGAGTCCTGCTCTGGGGTCAGTGGTGCTGTTTTGGCTGTGACCTCAGCTCTGGATACTGTGGTGGCCTCTCCACCAAGGTTTCTGTCCTCCTTGCTGTGTAAACTCTGCCCCAGACAAGGTGACAGATGACAGCAGAAGTCAAGGAGCTGCGCACACCTACCCGTGAGTGTCCGAGTGGCATGGCTCAGCCGCCTGGTGCTTCCCTTTGGGCCTGGCCCCCGCCTGCCGCTGGCACAGCACAGGGAAGACGTGTGCCCTCCTGGCTGCCTCTCCCCCTCCACACTCTCCTCAGATCTCTGTGCCACGCACTCTGGAGCAGGCCTCGGCACTGCCCTGTCTGCCCCAGGGGGTTTCCAGAGTGAGCTCACGCATCTGCACCGGCTGCACTGGCTGTCGGAAGCGGCTCCCGGTTTCCTATCCAGCTGAGCCAGGCTGGGGGAGGAGTGGCGGGGACGTCTGCGCCTGCCCAAGTGCAGGCTGACCTCGGCAGTGATAGTGGCTAGTCAGGGACAGCTCTCAGGGCACGGGTGGCTTCACAGGGAAACCAAGCCTGCCTGGAACATCGTTTTGCCTCCCAGGAGACCTGGATGGGTGTAAAGAAAAACACATTTTCTGGGAAGTACAAAGCGCCACCGTGTCCACGGCCCCTCCTTCGGCAAATGTATCCGAGCGCCCAGCTGGGAGTTGTTTGTGGTCCAAAAGCCACTGCAAGGCAGTTCCAGCCCCAATGCCCGGCTCCTCCAGGAAAGTGGTTTCAGCCCAGTGGGCAGCGCAGGAGGTGGGCCGGAGACACTGTTTGGAGTGTGAGGGGAACCTTGTGACCCGTGGAAAAGGATGGAGGAGGATTCCAAACTTCAGGAGCTGGGCCAAGGCCCAGGGGCTGCCGGGCACGGTCATCCATGTGTGTGCTCAATAGGATGGGGTCACTTAACTAGTCTGTGCCTCAGTTTCCCCAGCTGCACAGTGGAGTCACTAACAGTAATCTACCTGGAGGGTTGCGTGAGGTGAGGATTCCCGTGGTGAAGGTGTACAGCCTTCAGTGCAGTGCCCGGCCATGGCAGGAGCAGTGAGGGGAGCCGTCGTGATAATGGTGTTAGGGTGGCTTCAGGTAGGGGCATGGCTGCCAGTCCATAGCACAGCCTTGGGAGATGGCCAAGGCCCTGCCTCATGGGCTGTCAAGGACTAGACGGGAACATGCATATGGAGCAGTGGCACTGTTGTTGTTGTTATTGTTATTCCATAGGAGTGTGTCTGGGGTAGGGGGACCTCAGTGCCTTGGTGACCAAGGGAAACGAGGGTGGGTTTCCATCTGGGCATGAACTGTTGACCTCTGCCCGGGGGTTTTCCTGGCCTGCCAGTGTGTGTGTCACTGACGGTGGGGTGGGGAGCAGATCATGGAGCTGGTGCCCCTCAGCTGTTCTTTCCCTGGCGTAGGTTCCTGGGGCTGGGAGCAGGGTAAAGCTACCTCAAGTCTTGGTTTTCTCCTCTGCCTCCCCCGTGTGGCCCCCAACCCTGTGCTAGCAGGTGGTGCGGGGATGGCTTCCTGCCCTGATCTCCGCCAAGGCTCCCCAGGTTGTCAGCTCCATGTAGCCATAAGAAGATCTGGGGCCGAGTGCAGTGGCTCATGCCTGTAATCCCAGCACTTTGGGAGGCTGAAGCGGGCGGTCACAAGGTCAGGAGATGGGGACCATCCTGGCTAACACGGTGAAACTCCGTCTCTACTAAAAATACAAAAAATTAGCTGGGTGTGGTGGCAAGTACCTGTGGTCCCAGTTACTCGGGAGGCTGAGGCAGGAGAATCGCTTGAACTCAGAAGGCGGAAGTTGCAGTGAGCCAAGATCACACCACTGCACTCCAGCCTGGGCGGCAGGGCGAGACTCCGTCTCAAAAAAAAAAAAAAAAAAAAAGAGAGCGATCTGGAAGAGGAGGATTGAGGATGTGCTGTGGGGTTTGGAGTGGAAACAGGAATTTGAACCCTGGCCTAAGCCCCTTTTGACCTTGCCCGCCCGTGAGGATGATGACAGCTGCCTGTCACCCTCAGCCTCAACTAAATGAGCTCATGTTTGTAAAAGTCTTTTGCAAGCCGAGCAGTGCCACCCAGGCACTTAGGTGCTGTCCCTTCTTCATGAATTAAAGGCCTTTGCACGCGGGACTCACTCCAGCACCCCAAACACTCAGAGTCCTCACCCGTTCTTTTTCCCCTGCCCCTCACCAGTTCCAGGGTGGCAGGAGGCTGCAGAGTGTGGAGGTTAAGAGCGCAGGGCCCTGGCTGGGGTTGCAGCCCCACCACTCCCTAACTGTGGGACCTTGGATAGGTGACTTCATCTCTCTGAGCCTCAGTTTCCCCACCTGTCGAATAGAGATCTGTCCCCTGTGGGGCTCACGGCTCAGATAGAGACTAAGTGAGCGATGGTGGCAGAGCTCAGCCAGGAATAAAAGAAGCTTCCAACTGGGCGTTGGGTGTGTGCCAGGCAGCGTCCATTCATATCTGCTGTCATCTTCCCCGGCTCCCTCCATGGTGGGGCGTCACCGCATCTCACAGCAGAGGAGGCAGGCTCCGCAGCACCCACTTGCCCAAAGTCTCCCAGCAGGTAGGTGGCCAAGGCAGGTTTGAGTCCTGTCTCTGGCCCCTTGTTCCTCCTCATTCCTCAGCAAGAGAGCCCCACGCTGCCCCAAAGCAAGGTGCGGGCCATGAGCGGTTGGCTTTGCAGGCCTGCTTGGGACGAGCAACCTGGTGGGCTGGTGTCCAAGTGTCCTGAAACCCTGGCAGCCACTGGGACTAGGGCCAGCCTCTTCCCTGGGAAGCAGGGAGCCCCAGGGCAAGAATCTGGGAAATTAGGTTTATTGGTTCCTTAATGACTGTTTACAAGCTCAGAAGTGTCTGCCTGGCATTTTCCTCCCTGCTGAGGGGCTCCATGCAGCCAGGGGCAGAACTGGGTCTCCAGAAGTGCTCTGAGTGTGTCAAGGTGCGGGCCAGGGCCGCTGTCAGCTCCCTGGGCTCTGCATGCTCACACCCAGCCAGCCCAGGCCTATTTCTGGCTGGGTGACACTGGGCAAGGTGCTTACCTCTCTGTGCAGTAAGTGAGACCTCGCACCTCAGCTGAGCTGCTCCTGGGGTAAGCCCGCATTCATGGTGATGTAGTCACCTAGATCTTAGACCCTGGGAGGATACTAGCATCCTATGCATACACAGACTGAGGCTCAGAGATGTTCAGTGGCTTGCCCAAGATCACACAGCAGTTAGAGATGGGGCTATGACCCTGTCTTCCGCTATCAGGCCAGATTTTCACCATCTGGAGGCAGGTGGAAATCGGGCAGGCTCCTACTTTGTAAGCGCAGGACAGAGCCCTGTCTGTGTACATGGGGCAGTCACAAATGGAAATGGCCTGGTCACACCTTAGTGTCAAGGAGCTCCAGCAGAAGTGAACCGGACCTCTCACGCAGACCCCAGGCTGCATCCCATCCTGCCCCAACCGCTGGGCTTGTGCTGGACCGCCGCTGCTTCCAACGGCTGTGAAAACTCGGCTGCCGGGATGCAGACAGGCGGACTTTCATGAATGTTTGCAGCAAAGGGCAGTTCCCACCGTGCCTGTGTTGCTGTGGCACCGTGTGGTGCACACCCCACCCTGGAAACCCTCCAGTGTCCTGGTGTCTGACCCCAAATGGACAGGGCCTTTTGGGCCCCAGGGGCCACTTCTAACTCCTCCCCTTTACAACGATGCTGAGGGAGCAGGAGAACTGGGGTCCGGCGGCTGCGCGTGCCCCCTTCCCTTCATTGCCCCGAAGCCTGCAGTCCAGCCCCAGGCTCGGGAGCGGCTGCATCTTCCCTGGGATGTGGAAGGCACCTGTATCCCTGCCCAGCTGCTGCCACTTGCCTGCCTCCGCCAGCAGCTTTGTTTTGTTTTGTTTTGTTTGTGTGTGTTTTGAGATGGAGTCTTGCTCTGTCGCCCAGGCTGGAGGGCAGTGGCGTGATCTCAGCTAACTTAAACCTCCGCCTCCCAGGTTCAAGTGATTCTCCTGCCTCAGCCTCCTGAGTAGCTGGGATTACAGGCACCCGCCACCACGCTTGGCTAATTTTTGTATTTTTAGTAGAGATGGGGTTTTACCATGTTGGCCAGGCTAGTCTAGAACTCCTGACCTCGGGTGATCCGCCCACCTCAGTCTCCCAAAGTGCTGGGATTACAGGCGTGAGCCACTGTGCCCAGCCTCCACCAGCAGCTTTTGAAATCCAGAAATTTCCAGGGGAGGGCACTGTGGTGGGTGGGGCCTGGCACTGTGTCCAGCTCAAGAGGCCTGGCTGCACTGCCACCTCCTTTGATGCCCTCCCCTGTATCTTGCCAGCAACTGCTGCACCTTGGGCTTTGGGGATGCAGGGCTCGGGCACCCCCAGCTCAGCCTGCTTCCTGGACCAGGAACCCCAGCAGAGGAGGGGCGTTTGTATCTCTGCCATCCCTGCTGGCAACGGGTCCTGAGAAAACCCAGATGGTTGGTGCAGAGGGGGCATGAGGCTGCACCACCCTAAGAACATGACATGTCACCCCCCAGCCCCCCGCAACACACACACGCAGGTTCACACCCTCATACCCTGATCTTGGTGGCTCCCTGGAGCGCAGCGCCCGCTTCCCGTGTCTGTGGTTGGCTTATGACACCCCAGCCACTCTAACCAGGTTAAAGGGAGCCCAGAGCCTGGGGCCTGATGGGAAAAAGCCCAAAGAAGTCAGGGGATGGTCAAGCCCCTGAACCTGCCCCTGGGGGTTCTTGATCTTCTGAACTGAGTTTGGGGCAAGCCCTGGAGGGGTGAGGAGGAGAAAGAAACGGCTCTCTGGGCCAGGGCCCGCTGTTAGTGGGATGTCTGGGGAGGTGTGTGAACCCACAGGCCGTTTTGTTTCTCTCCATCAGCGGCTGTGGGCTGAAGCATGTACCGGCGGAGTGGGTTGAGATCGTGTCTGCGCCCACTTACCACCAGTTCTGGCCTCTGGGGAGGTGGTGCTGAGAGGGAGGGAGAGCAGCTCCTGTTTGGCTCCTGGAGACAGACAGCTAGGTGTCCCACCCTTAGAGTCCCCAGCCCCCTCTCCCCTCTGCTAACTCTGCCAGTGGAGCTCACGCCGCAGCTCCTGCCAGCCCTGCCCTCCTGTTTTGTCTCTCATGACTCTCCCCAAATCCTGCCCCCAGGCCCCCAGCCAGCCTTCTTGCCACTTTCCTGCCCTTTACTCTTGCCCCTTCTACCTCTTGCCAGGGCAAGGAAGTGTGCAGGGCGGCGTCACTGGCTACGTGAGGCCCAGCTTGGGGATGCATGGGGAGATGTGAGGACAGCTGTCCCATGAGCTGTCCTTCCGGGCCTCTGGGGCTGGAGAAACCCCGGGGTCAGCAGAACTACGGGTTTTACTGGGGATTGCACACTGGGTGAGGCCCAGCTTCCTCTTTGCCGCTTTCTAAAAATGCCCTGGTTCCCAGCAGGGCCACAGGCAGGAAAAATGAGTTTCAGTTTCTATGGCAGGGAAGCTGGGGAGAGAAGCAGTTTCCTCGTCCCCAGCCCTCACCCTGGCATCCTGTGATTCAACCGGGAAGACGTGGCCCCAAGCCTCCCACCGCCCTCCTTCTGTCCTGACTGCCCACTCCCAGGGACGCCAGGTGACTCGCTTCACCCACCCGCAGCTCCGGAGCCAGGCTGGAAGCAGCTTCCGGCCCAGGGGGTGGTTCCCCACTTCCTCTCTTCAGGTGGCTAGAGCCCCTCCCTTCAGGAGGTCCCCTAAACTTCCTGGTCATATCCAGTGGGTAATAGTGGTCTCCCTCTTTCTTGTCTGGAGGGGAAGAGGCTGCTTACTCCTTATCCAAGGGCCTGTCCCACCCCTTTGTCCCCATTTCTGGCCACATGCAGGCTAAGCCCTTGCATCAAGCCTCTGCCTGTTTCCCTCTGGGCTGCACCTGCCACGCTCTCCCTGCCCCGCCCCCTAAAGCTCATAGATCCCAGGGCTTGTGGGGACTGCACCCTTCATTAGCAAGACTCGGAGCCTCTAGAAACCCACTTGTGTGGGGGTGGGGAGTGTAGGGAGGTTGGTGGCACCAGGTGGAGAGAGAAAGGGAACTGCACCTGGGGGAGGTGGGAGGGGCAGTAGGCTGGGCCTGCCTGAAGGAGTGTGGCTTGTACAGTCCGCATGGTGGGGGGACCCTTGTACCCTGCCTGGGCTGGCTGGTAGGGCTCTGTTGGGGACCTCTCTGGGGGTGACCTTGCTTACCCAGCTGTGCAGGACAGGCTTGGTTGGGAGTGCCCAGCCCCACCCTTTGTGGGGAAACCGGATTCTCTGGGCAGCAGTGGTAAATGGTGTCTGAGTCTGCATTTCTGTTGGATGTGCCTGAGCTCCGCTGCTGCTAGCTGGGTTATGCTATCTCCAGAGCTATCTGCAGTCGGGGAGGCCCTGAGCCTGGGCAGGGGAGTGTGCAGAGGCCTCAACCCATGGGACCTGGGGGGGTTCTGAACTCTGCACTTCACTTTGTCTCAGAATTTCCCCGCCCCACCCTAAAGGAGGAGGAAATAGAATCTGTCCCACCCTAAGCCCCAGTCCCTCTCCCCAGGTCCCTTTGGCATCTCCCAGCTGGGCTGGGGCTGAAGGCCCTTCTCTGGGGTTGGCCACAGTGAGGTCAGGATCTGGCTGGGCAGGTGGCAGTGCTCCGCCTGTGGGCTGGGTGCGGAGGTGGGCCTGGGGGTCTTAGAGAGACAGCGGCGGATGTGACTGCGGGCCAGGAGGAAGCCTGGTCCCAGGGTGTCACCATTTCCCCTGCAGTGAGCAAGCATTTCTAGGGCTCGGAGACAAGTGCCGTGTGGGGCGGCTCCAGCTCGCCAGGACTTTTTTTCTGTCTGGTTCCTGCCATCTGGACTTGAGCCATGCTGAAGGCCAGAGTGGGTCTAACAGTCCCCACTCCTTTCCCCGTTGAGCCCCAAGGAGGGGACTGGGCTTTTGCACCCCTACCCCAATTTCTGCACGAGTTGGAGGCCGTTGATCTCAATGGTGGAAAGCGGCTGGTGCAATCATGCTTTCACACTCCGTGTTTAGGCTTCATAGGTGTCAAAGCTGGGCCATGACCTTATCCCATTCCCTCAGAGAAGGGAACTGAGGCGGGAGAGTGTAGCTGCTGTCGGGCCGCCGCCCAGGCCTCTTGTGCTCTGTGGTTCAGACAGTGCTCCTGATGCCAGGCTCCTGCCCAGGAAGACGTGCCCACCCGCCTTGGACCTGTCTCTGCTCTCTGGTCTCAGACCACCTCTCTTTGGAACCCCCACCCCCCCATGGATTGCCCTGGGGCTGACCAGGCTCTCCTCTCCCTCAGTGTGGGTTTTGGGAGCCTCTGTCATCAGGAGGTTGGCACAGATGCCAGCAGTGCAGCGGATCCTGGGCGGGGGTCTCAGCTGGGATGGCCTGGCCTTGGGATAGGGAGGCTGGCTGGGCAGAACCCCAGAACCAAAAGCAGTGCCTGCGGCGGGCTAGGGAGCTAGGTGGGGAGTCTAGTGGGGAGGTCCACTGGACGCTCATCCTGGCACAGCATGTAGCGTCCTCCATCCTGGCCCTGCTGAGGGGGCACAGCCAGCAGGGTAGGAGCTCTCAGTGGAGCCCTCCAGAGGGGGCTGCCTCCTGGAGCAGCTGCAGGATGGGGGAGACCACTTCTCTCCAGGGCTGCTATGGACTGACTGACCACCCCCATCCCCACCCTCTCACTAGCTTCCACTTCCCATTCAGTCAGCCATTGATGAGGGCCCCCTGGTTGCAGAATCCTGGGCTGCCCGGGGTTGGGTAGGGGACTCCGACACATAGGTAAATCTGCGAGATGGCGGAGAGAGCAGGCAATAAAGTGACTGATTCTCTCTGGAGGTGACGTTTCACTTTCCTAGTAGGGCTTGGCCAGGCAGGGAAGGTGGAGCCTTGTGTGCCAGGCGCAACACTTCAGATGACAGGAGGTGAGAGCTTGGGGATGGCACAGGGATGTGGTTTGTCTGGTGAGGGCGTGGCAGGGAGGGCCAGCCTGAAGGGACCTCCAGGGAGGTGTGATCAGATCTGAATTCCAGAAAGATCCTACCTGCTTGGCAACCTTAACTGAACTGGAGTCTGGAGGCCCCACCCTTGCACCCGGCTCCTTCCACTACTTGCCTCCCATCCCCCAGTGCCAGTTCCCCAGGGCAGTGCCCTCCCCATGCCCTCTTGCTGTACCCTGGTCCCAAAGGAGACCAAACTATGAACTTTTCCTGCAGAGGTCCCAGGTGAGGCTGTTGTCTTGGAGCTGTCCCCAGAGCAGGCTCAGGACGAGGGGACCTGGCCACAGCTTCAACCGAGTGGGGTCCCGGTGTGGCTGCCAGGGCTCCTTGGCACCAACCCAGCCCAGTGGATTGATCTCTGAGGACCTCGTCATACTGGGCCGGGCAGTCTGCCCGGGGTGGGTGGGGTCAGGACTCCCTAGCACTTCGGGATGGAAGGAGGTGAAGCCAGCACTGCTAGCCTTAAAGAAACGGGAGACATCCTAGCTCTGCCTCAATAGTTCTCCTCTGCACCCAGCATTCTGCTCCCCAAATGTCCCAAATATGCAGGGGGTCAAGGAACATTGCTTGATGGAATCACTGGGGGGCCTGGGCTACTCCCTAGCCTCTGATTTGCCCCATAGCGGCCCCTTAGGCACCTCTGGGGACCCCCAGGCCTCTGAGGAGCTTTGTTTGGAAAGCACTGGAATGCTGGACCAAGTTCCCTCTCTGGCTCCCTGAGAGGGGGGGTCTTCTAGCCCCAGTCTTAGGGCAGGAGGGAGCCCGTCCCCTAGGAGCCCCCAGGCCCCGGAGCCAGACATCGGGCATCCTAGCTGCACCCTTTCTTGGCTATGTGAGCTTGGGCAAGTTACTGAACCCCTCTGAGCCTCCATTCACCATCTACAGAATGGAAGAAACACTAACGTCTCCCTGGAAGGTGTTTTGAAGGGTAATGCGTATAAAGGCCCAAACAAGGCCCAGCACAGTTAAGGACTTAATCCTGCCTGGCCTCGAGAGGGATTCCGGCACCTTGGGGTTCCCCTCAAAGGAGGACCTGGTCAGGACGTCTTAAAAACAAACAGGAATGCCCCTGGGTTTCGTGCTTTAAAATGGTTGATTTTATGTTGTATGGCTTTTAACTTCAATAAATTACTAATCAAAGCAACAAAACACTTCCAGATCATTTGAACTTTGCCTTAAGTATCAGTAGGCAGCTAGTAATTTCTGGACTTTGAAAGTTAAATATGTGGGGTTCTTTTGTTTTGTTTTGTTTTGTTTCAAGACTGAGTCTTGCTCTGTCACCCAGGCCGGAGTGCAGTGGTGGGATCTCAGCTCACTGCAACCTCTACCTCCCAGATTCAAGCAATTCTCTTCCTAGTAGCTGGGATTACAGGCATGTACCACCACGCCTGGCTAGTTATTTCGTTGTTTTTTTTTTTTTGGTTTTGGTTTTGAGACAGTCTCGCACTGTTGCCCAGGCTGGAGTGCAATGGCACGATCTCAGCTCACTGCAACCTCTGCCTCCCATGTTTAAGTGATTCTCCTGCCTCAGCCTACTGAATAGCTGGGATTATAGGCGCCTGCCACCACACCTGGCTAATTTTTTGTATTTTTAGTAGAGATGGGGTTTCACTATGTTGGCCAGACTGGTCTCGAACTCTTGACCTCATGATCCACCCGCCTTAGCCTCCCAAAGTGCTGGGATTACAGGCATGAGCCACTGCACCCAGCCCTGGCTAATTTTTGAATTCTTAGTAGAGATGGGGTTTCACCATATTGGCCAGGCTGGTCTCGAACTCTTGACCTCATAATCTGCCCACCTCGGCCTCCCAAAGTGCTGGGATTACAGGCGTGAGCCCCTGCACCCAGCCTGAAAATACGTGGTTTTGTTTGTTTGTTTTTTGAGACAGAGTCTCCTTGTCGCCCAGGCTGGAGTGCAATGGCACAATCTCGACTCACTGCAACCTCCGCCTCCCAGGTTCAAGCAATTCTCCTGCCCCAACCTCCCGAGTAGCTGGTACTAAAGGTGTGCACCACCATGCCCAGCTAATTTTTGTATTTTTAGTAGAGATGGGTTTTCACCATGTTAGCCAGGCTGATCTCGAACTCCTGACCTCAGGTGATCTACCTGCCTCAGACTCCCAAAGTGCTGGGATTACAGGTGTGAGCTACTGCACCTGGCCGAAAGTTAAATGTTTCTGTACCATTCAAGTAATATTGAGAAAAATAACAGGGGCCATCTTGACTTTAATGTCCCATTCCAATCAGGTTCTCAGACCAGAGGACTGTTGTGAGGTGATTGGCTGTAAATACCCTGAGGCCAGTGCCCCTTGCTGCTTGGCACTCGGAGAAGCCTGATTAGCACCTTTAATCCCTCACCAGTAAGGCAGGTGGAATTGGCCCCATTTTACAGATGGGAAGACTGAGGTCAGGAAGGTTAAAGCACTCAGTGGTGGGCATGCTCCCTGGAACCGGCTCTCCTTTCTTCCAGCTGTGAGTGCCCAGGAAGCTGCACCACATGGCCTGGAGCTGTCTATCCATCCTTGCAGCCACCTATCTGTCCGTCTGCCCTTCCACAGACTGAGGCTTGACGCCGGAGCATCTGTACAGAGCAAGGAGAAGACAAGAACATGCTCTAAAGCCCTTCACAGCAAGACCCAGGAAGCCACAGGCAAACTCAGACTCGAAGGTAGGAAGCTGGGCGGCTGGGTGGCTGGACCCAGGGCACTGGCTGCTGTGGCCACGTCCAGATGCCTCCTGCGGGGCCCACACTCTCTATCTGAACAGCGGTGGACAGTGAATGAAGCAAGTTAATTCAGGGAGCAACAGGGAGGAATAAGGGCAGGGAAGGGATGGGCGCAGTGGCTCACGCCTGTAATCCCAGCGTTTTGGGAGGCCGAGGTGAGTGGATCACCTGAGGTCAGGAGTTCAAGACTGGCCTGACCAACACGGCAAAACCCCATCTCTACTAAAAATACAAAAAAATTAGCTGGGCATGGTGGCATGCATCTGTAGTCCCAGCTGCTTGGGAGGCTGAGGCAGGAGAATCGCTCGAACCTGGGAGGCAGAGGTTGCAGTGAGCCGAGATCATGCCACGGCACTCCAGCCTGGGCTACAGAGTGAGACTGCGTCTCAAAAAAAAAAAAAAAAATTGCCAGGCACGCTGGCTCACACCTGTAATCCGAGCACTTTGGGAGGCCGAGGCAGGTGGATCACCTGAGGTCGGGAGTTTGAGACCAGCCTGACCAACGTGAAGAAACCTGGTCTCTATTAAAATTATAAAATTAGCTGGGCATGGTGGTGCATACGTGTAATCCCAGCTATTCGGGAGGCTGAGACAGGAGAATTGCTTGAACCCAGGAGGCAGAGGCTGCAGTGAGCCGAGATTGTGCCGTTGCATGCCACCCTGGGCAACAAGAACAAAACTCCATCTCAAAAAAAAGAAAAAAAAAAAACAGGAAGGGAGGTGAGGTGGGACCGGCACTGCTCAAGGTGGGGCAGGAGGGCACTTGAACTGCAACGCGGAGGCTAAGAAGAGCCAGCCCCTCCGCTGTGTGATGGTCTGGGACAGTGACTGGACTGGCTCATTCAGAGGCCCAACATTATGGAGCACCTGCTTCACTGAGAAAGAATTCACACACCAGTCGATTCACCCATTTAAAGTGTACCATCAGTGTTTTTATTTATTTATTTATTTTTTGAGACAGGGTCTCACTCTGTTGTCCAGGCTGGAGTGCAGTGGCGAGATCATGGCTCACTGCAGCCTCGACCTTCCAAGCTCAAGCCATCCCTCTGCCTCAGCCTCCTGAGTAGCTGGGACTATATGCATGCACCACCATATCTGGCTAATTTTTAAATTTTTTTGTACAGATGGAGTCTCACTATGTTGCCCAGGCTGGTCTCGAACTCCTGGGCTCAAGTGATCTTCCTGCCTCAAACTCTCAAATTGCTGGGATTACAGCCATGAACCACCGCTCCCAACCCTCCGTAGTTTTAATGTATTCACAGACGCTGGGCACGGTGGCTCACACTTGTAATCTCAGCACTTTGAGAGGCTGAAGCAAACTTGAGGTCAGGAGTTCCAGAATAGCCTGGCCAACATGGTGAAACCCCATCTCTACTAAAGATACAAAAATTACCCGGGCGTGGTGGCTTACGCCTGTATTCCCAGCTACTCGGGAGGCCGAGGCAGGAGAATCGCTTGAACCTGGGAAGCGGAGGTTGGCAGTGAGTCAAAATCGCACCACTGCACTCTAGTCTGGGTGACAGAGCAAGACTCTGTCTCAAAAAAATATATGTGTGTGTGTGTATATATGTACATATTTATACATATTCACATACAAAACCATCACCACAGTTTTAGATTGCTTTCATCACCCCCTAATGAAAGCCTGCACCCTTTAACTGTCACCCCCCACCCAGTCCCCACCTTCCCAGCCCTAAGAACCACTACCCTGCTTCTGTCTGCAGATTTCCCTATTCTATTCTGGGCTTTCATATGAATGGACTCATGCAGAGGTGGCCACCGTGACTGGCTCCTGTCCCTGGGCACAATGTTCTCAAGGCTCACCCATGTTGTAGCTTTATTGGGACTTCCTTTCGTGGCTGAAGGATGCTCCATTGTGTGGCTCAATCACATTTTATATTTGTGCCTTCATCTGCTGACGAGCACTTGTGCTGTTTCCCTGCTCGGGCTCTGCAGAGCCGTGCTGCCGGGCACTTCCTGTCCAGGTTTCTGTGTGGACACAGTGCTTCAGTGTGTGAAGCCATCTGCTCTTTTTTTTTTTTTTTTTTCCTGAGACGGAGTCTCACTCTGTCACCTAGGCTGGAGTGCAGTGGTGAGATCTCGGCTCACCACTAACTCGGCCTCCCGGATTCAAGCGATGCTCCTGCCTCAGCCTCCAGAGTAGCTAGGATTACAGGGATGCGCCACCACGCCCAGCTAATGTTTTTTGTATTTTTAGTAGAGATAGGCTTTCTCCATGTTGGTCAGGCTGGTATCGAACTCCCGACCTCAGGTGATCCGCCCACCTCTGCCTCCCAAAGTGCTGGGATTACAGGCGTGAGCCACTGCGCCCAGCCACAGCTGGGGGTTTTAACAAGAAGACGGTCATGGGGCAGAGCAAGAGATGAAAGGAAGGCAATGAAACAGGCAGAGGTGTTAATTCTGGTGGAGTCAGAGGGGAATTGGGGACTGGCGGCATATGCACAGGAAAGCCCCAGATGGAGTACTGGGCAAGAGCTCTGAAATTCGGTGTGCGCTTACCCTTCAATCCAGCCATTCTCCTTCCAGAACTTGATCTTGTAATACTAAAACAAGCACATGTGGTGTATGCAAGGGTGTTAGTTGCAACATCAGACCCATGTCTCAAATTCTGGAAACATCCTAAATAACCAGCAATCTGGACTTAAGTAAATCTTGGTGCATTCCACTCTATGAAATCTTTGTATTCATCAAAAAAGACAGAGGCCTAGGGCCAGGCATGGTGGTTCATACCTGTAATCCCAGCACTTTGGGAGGCCGAGACAGGTGGATCACCTGAGGTCAGGAGTTCAAGACCAGCCTGACCAACATGGAGAAACCCCATCTCTACTAAAAATACAAAGTTAGCCGGGCATGGTGGCCCATGCCTGTAATCCCAGCTACTCAGGAGGCGGAGGCAGGAGAATCACTTGAACCTGGGAGGCGGAGGTTGCGGTGAGCCGAGATCACGCCACTACACTCCAACCTGGGTGACAGAGTGAGACCCCATCTTAAAAAAAAAAAAAAAAAGGTCTATCTGTATGTGTTAACAGAAAAATTTGTCTACAGTGCAGATAAAATGATAGAGTGTGGGCAGGGCATGGTGGCTTACACCTGTAACCCCAGCTACTTGGGATGCTGAGGCGGGAGAATTGCTTGAACCTGGGAGGCGGAGGGTGCAATGAGCCAAGATCACACCACTGCACTCCAGCCTGGGCAACAGAGTGAGATCCTGTCTCAGAAAACAAAAAAAAAAGTTACGAGTATGTGTAAAATTTTGAAGTATGTAGTTTCCAGGCCCAGAGAGGCCTTCCAGAGGGTAGGGGGAAAGGTGGGTCACATGCTCATGTGCTGCTTTATAGAATACTGAATTTTTTTTCTTTTTGTTGAGATGGAGTCTCTCACTGTCACCCAGCCTGGAGTGCAATGGCACAATCTTGGCTCACTGCAACCTCCGCCTCCCGCGTTCAAGCAATTCTCCTGCCTCAGCCTCCCAAGTAGCTGGGAGTACAGGCGCCCGCCACCACGCCCGGCTAATTTTTTGTGTTTTTAGTAGAGAAGGGGTTTTACCGTGTTGGCCAGGCTGGTCTCGAACTCCTGACCTCGTGATCTGCCCGCCTCAGCCTCCCAAAGTGTTGGGATTACAGGTGTGAGCTAGTGTGCCCAGCTGAATTTTTTTTTTCTTTGAGACGGAGTCTTACTCGGTCGCCCAGGCTAGAATGCAGTGCAATGACCTTGGCTCACAGCAATCCCTGCCTCTCATGTTCAGGCGATTCTCCTGCCTCAGCCTCCCGAGTAGTTGGAACTACAGGCATGAGGCACTATGCCTGGCTGATTTTTGTATTTTGGTAGAGATGGAGTTTCACTCTGTTGGCCAGGCTAGTCTCGAACTCTTGGCCTCAAGTGATCCATCCACCTCAGCCTCCCAAAGTGTTGGAATTATAGGTATGAGCCACTGCACCCAGCTGTGTGATTTTTTTTTTTTTTCAATGAGCATATGCCACTTTTATTGTTAAACAATGTTCTCACTATGGGGGAAAAAGTGCCAGACAGGTGGCAGTTTTAGTTATCTTTTTTTTTTTTTTTTTTTTTTGAGACATTGGCTAGCTCTGTCGCCCAGGCTGGAGCGCAGTGGCATGATCTTGGCTTACTGCAACCTCTGCCTCCTGGGTTCAAGCAATTCTCATGCCTCAGCCTTCCAAGTAGCTGGGGATTATAGGCATGTGCCACCACTCCTAGCTAATTTTGTATTTTTAGTAGAGACGTGGTTTTACCACATTGACCAGGCTGGTCTCAAACTCCTGACCTGAGGTGATCTACCTGCCTCGGCCTCCCAAAGTGCTAGGATTACAGGCAGGAGCCACGCGCCCAGCCAGTTTTAGTTCTCTTTGAAAACTGAACTGGGGCTGGGCACAGTGAGCTTGTACCTGTAATCCCAGCACTTGGGAGGCTGAGGCAGGCAAATGGCTTAAGCCCAGGAGTTCCCGACCAGCCTGGCTAACATGGAGAGACCCCACCTCTACAGAAAAAAGACAAGAAAAATAAACTGGGTGACCTTGGGGGACAGGGACCAGTATGGTAGGTTTCTCATCTCTTGGCCCACCTCGGCCTCCCAAAGTGCTAGTATTGCAGGCGTGAGCCACCGTCCCTGGCCTGCATCTTCGTGTTCTTTTCAGGCTTTGTTTCTTGCCTGGAGCGGAGAGATCAGAAATTGAATGACGTAGTAAGTTGAGGACCTCCCAGACCCATATGGTCCGGGATGCAAATGATGTTCAGAAATAGACTTCACTCCAACCACTGGGCATGAGGTTCAGCCTGGTTCAGGCTGGGTTTAGTCCCCAGGGATGTTTGTTTTTGTTTTTGTTTTTTTTTTTTTTTTTTTTTTTTGTGTGTGTGTGTGTGTGTGTGTGTGTGTGTGTGTGTGTGTGTGTTGTTTTCAGAGTCTTGCTCTGTTGCCAGGCTGGAGTGCAGTGGCACGATCTCAGCTCACTGCAACCTCTGCCTCCTGGGTTCAAGCCCTTCTGCCCCAGCCTTCCGAGTAGTTGGGATCACAGGCGTGAGCCACCACGCCTGGCCCCGCAGAGATGTTTGAGCCAACTTTAGGCAGGTTGGTTCTCGGTCTGCGCTGCGTGCCCTGGCGTCAGGGTCCTGACACCCCGCCACCCCTTCCACCACCCACCGCTGCTCTCTCGGTCTCCATTCCAGCCCTCCCACCGCCTGCCCACAATGGCCTCTGCTGACAAGAATGGCGGGAGCGTGTCCTCTGTGTCCAGCAGCCGCCTGCAGAGCCGGAAGCCACCCAACCTCTCCATCACCATCCCGCCACCCGAGAAAGAGAACCAGGCCCCTGGCGAGCAGGACAGCATGCTGCCTGAGGTAAGGGGGCTGGCCTGGGGGCTCACTGTCCTGCCACAGGCAACAGATGTGCCCATGTGACACCTTCTGGACAGTTTCACTTCCCAGAGGGGCTCCTTCCTGAGCCACAGCTGCTGCCTGTGCAGCCCTTGACTCGGGCCCCACCCCCTCCTTCCTGGGCCCGAAATATCACAGGGAGTAAGGCCAGGAACCGGGCTCACTCTCACCATGGTCAGAGGCACATAGGAAGGCCAAGAAAGGGCTTGCTGGTAACCCTGGGGCCCTGGCTGTTTTCATTTCACCCCCTAGGCCTGGACTCTTGGTCTCTCTTCTGAGGGCTGGGGGCTTTCTTTGCCATGGGTAAGCAGGGAACAGTGTCTCCCTGGCATCAGCAGCCCTCCTAGGCAGTGCCCGCTTCCTGTGAGAGGACGAAAACGAATCAGTGTTTCCGACAGTCTGGTCTAGTGCCCCATAAAGAGCTCATTGAAAACAGGCTTGTAGCAGCGTGGGCTTCCTGCACAGCCTGGAGTATAAAGGGAAGCGATGTTAACGCCCCCCGCTCACCCAAGAGCTCTGCAGAAGACACAGCAGCAGGCAGGAGGGGAGGGACTGGATGAGGAGTTGGGAAAACACTTGCTGGGATTGATGGAGAAACGTTAGACAATGGCGATTTTAAATTCAGAATGAGGCTGGGTGCGGTCGCCTCGTGCCTGTAATCTCATCACTTGGGGAGGCTGAGGCAGCCAGATCACTTGCGCCCAGGAGCTCAAGACCAGACTAGGCAACACAGCAAGACCCTGTCTCTGCAAAAAAAAAAAACAAAAAACAAAAAGAGCTGGGTGTGGTGGCACATGCCTGTAATCCCAGCTAGTTAGGACACTGAAGTAGAAGGCTTGCTTGAGCCTGGGAGGTCGAGGCTCCAGTGAGCTATGATGGTGCCACTGCCCTCCAACCTGGGCAACAGAGCAAGACTCTGTCCCAAAAATATATATATATAGGCCGGGCATGGAGGCTCATGCCTGTAATCCCAGCACTTTGGGAGGCTGAGGCAGGCGGATCACTTGAAGTCAGAAGTTCGAGACCAACCTGGCCAACATGGTGAAACCCTGTGTCTACTAAAAATACAAAAATTAGCCGGGTGTGGTGGCACATGCCTGTAGTCCCAGCTACTCAGGAGGCAGAAGAATCGCTTGAACCTGAGAGGCGGAGGTTGCAGTGAGTCGAGATCACACCACTGCACTCCAGCCTGGACAATAGAGCAAGACTCCATCTCAAAAAAAAAAATACACACACACACACACACACACACACACACATACACATATATACACACACACACACATACATTTATATATATTTCCAAATGAAAGCAGATTGGGGCATAAATCGGGGTTGAGGTGTGTTCTCAGGGTTTTCAGAATGGGAGGCTAAAGAAAAGCCAGCCCAGGACCTGGGCTGCACACACCACCACCTGCCCTCCCTCCTTCCTCCCCAAGAGGAAGAACCCAGCCTACTTGAAGAGCGTCAGCCTCCAGGAGCCACGCAGCCGATGGCAGGAGAGCTCAGAGAAGCGCCCCGGCTTCCGCCGCCAGGCCTCGCTGTCCCAGAGCATCCGCAAGTGAGCCCCCCTACACCCAAGCCCAGCACCCCCCACCCAGTGACCTATGGATTCTTGGTGCCTGGACGTTATTGGGCCCGGTCCCTGCGTCCCCTCTCTGGAAGGAGGAGGCGGGCATTAATGAGCAATGTCTCCCTGCGACCTAATATCATGGTATAGATGGGGAAGTGGGTATGTGCCTTGTGGAATGTCATGGTGTGGAGGCTGAGAGGCTTCGAGGAGCTGGGTGGATCAGTGTGGAGGTGCCTGGGGCCCTAGCCTGGCTCCTCATGCTCCACTCATCCCCTGCTTCTGCTCTTCTGGTCACTGGGCTCCAGCCAGGGGCCTCACAGGCAGATGCACCCCCACCTCCCTGCAGGCATGCGGGCACACACGTGCCATCACCCCTTCTGCACACTCACATGCACAGGCTCAGACAGGCACATGCCCACCTGTCCCTTGTCTGCTTCCGCAGGGGCGCAGCCCAGTGGTTTGGAGTCAGTGGCGACTGGGAGGGGCAGCGGCAGCAGTGGCAGCGCCGTAGCCTGCACCACTGCAGCGTGCGCTACGGCCGCCTGAAGGCCTCGTGCCAGCGTGACCTGGAGCTCCCCAGCCAGGAGGCACCATCTTTCCAAGGCACTGAGTCCCCAAAGCCCTGCAAGATGCCCAAGGTGGGATCCATGGGAAAGGGGGCAGGGGTGGGGACCCTAGTGGCTCTGCTCACCACCCCGCTCCCTTCTAGATTGTGGATCCGCTCACCACCCCGCTCCCTTCCAGATTGTGGATCCGCTGGCCCGGGGCCGGGCCTTCCGCCACCCAGAGGAGATGGACAGGCCCCACGCCCCGCACCCGCCACTGACCCCCGGAGTCCTGTCCCTCACCTCCTTCACCAGCGTTCGCTCTGGCTACTCCCACCTGCCGCGCCGCAAGAGAATGTCTGTGGCCCACATGAGCTTTCAAGCTGCTGCTGCCCTCCTCAAGGTACAGGGCTCCCTGCAGGGCCCCCACCTCTGCCCAGCCTCCCTCCCTTGCCCCTCCCTTCCACTCCTCATAGTAGCATCCCCTAAAGCTCACCTGGGTATCTGCCTTCGGTGCCAAGGACAGTGGATGTGCTGGGATCCCTGGGCAAAGAGGGACCCTGAAGCCCAGCACCCAGGTGTCCATCCTTCTGTCTTAAATCTCGTGTGACCCCCTGCCACATTTTGGAACCTGGTCTCTGTGCTGACTCTTAAGCTGGGGAGGTGGGAAGGGAGATATGCACTCGCTCCTCACCCACCCGGGTTTTCCGAGTCCCTGTTATGTGCTGGGCACCGGGTGCAGAGCCATCGCCATCCTGGCTGAGCTCGCAACCCAGGGTGAGAGGGTCACCATTCAGGGTGGTCAGTTTGGGAGAGCGGCTGGTATCAGGGAAGACACTGAGTTAAGCCCAGAAAAAAACAAAGAGATGTTCACTAGGGAAGGAGGGGAACAGAATTCTCAGCAGAGGGAATGGCCTGTGCAAGGGCCAGGAGCCCAGAGGAAGTGCAGTGTTTTGAGGGAGCAGCAGGCGGTTGATGTGGTTTTAGTGAGGCGTGGTTATGGGAGCTGTGGCAGGAGATGGGGTCAGAAAGGTGGGCAGGGGCCTGGTATTCCATGCCAAGAAACAGGACCAGGAGACATGGCCTGAGCCTCGGGAGTGAGGGTATAGAATGTGGGTTGCTTTGAGTGTTAGGGTACCAGCAGCCCAAGGCAGAGGGGCAGCAGGGACCAAGGGAAAGGTGACTCCAAACTGTGCCAAGAGTGGTGTGCCAGCAGAAGCTGGTGCCTCATTTCCTGGCATTCCAGTCTCAGGAACTCCTCTTGCCCGTTTAGCTTGCAGAACCTCCATGCTTTGGGCAGTATCCCTCCTCCCAAGGCGCTGCCTGCAGGCGGATGGGCTTGATGATTCCTTCGGTGTTGGGGCTGGGGGCCCAGGTGGCCAGGCTCTGGTCCTGATGGCTGTGCTTCTGCCCGTGCACAGGGGCGCTCGGTGCTGGATGCCACCGGACAGCGGTGCCGGGTGATTAAGCGCAGCTTTGCCTTCCCGAGCTTCCTGGAGGAGGATGCGGTCGATGGGGCAGACACGTTTGACTCCTCGTTTTTTAGTAAGGCAAGCATGGGGTGTGGGCCCTCAGGGACAGCAGCGGTGGGGTGGGGTGGGGTGGCCTGGGAGCTGGGTGAGGTGACTTTGGCCTTGATCATGTTCAGGAACCCCTGAGCGACCCAGAGGCCCACTGGTGGGATGTGGCATGGTCCTGTGTGAAGCTGCTGGGCCCCCGTCTTTCTGTTGGGTAGGGCGAAGACCTGCGGTGGGGCACAGTGCCACCCGGGAAAGTCACCACTGGGGCCGACGGGCATGTGGCTTCCTGCTTCATTGTGAAGAGCCTGTCGGTTCAGCCGTGTCCTGCCCTTGAATTGAGGTGCTGGGAGGCTGTGTGTGGGACAGACTCCTTACACTGTATTTTCATGTCCCCCACCCCAGGAAGAAATGAGCTCCATGCCCGATGATGTCTTTGAGTCCCCCCCACTCTCTGCCAGCTACTTCCGAGGGATCCCACGCTCAGCCTCCCCTGTCTCCCCCGATGGGGTGCAAATCCCTCTGTGAGTGCTGGACAGAGTCCCTCCTCCAGGCCAGCCACCAGCCTGGCCCCCAAGCCCCTTCTGAGCTGCCCTGGTGGGGTCTGGGAGTGTTTTGGTGGGGGTATCAGGCTGAAAGCCACCATCCCCACCAGGAAGGAGTGTGGCCGAGCCCCAGTCCCTGGGCCCCGGCGCGGCAAGCGCATCGCCTCCAAGGTGAAGCACTTTGCCTTTGATCGGAAGAAGCGGCACTACGGCCTGGGCGTGGTGGGCAACTGGCTGAACCGCAGCTACCGCCGCAGCATCAGCAGCACCGTACAGCGGCAGCTGGAGAGCTTCGACAGCCACCGGTGAGGCGGTGCCCTGGAGTCTACAGGAGGGCCTGGAAGCTTCCAGATTCCTCTGGGCCCTCCTAAAGCGCTCCCTTACTCATTCAGCAGGTGTTTCATGAGTACCTCCTGCGGGTCAGGAGTGTAGCAACAAGCTCAAAGGCACACCCTGTCCTAAGGGTTGTGCACATGACCTGGGAAGGGCCTGGAGTGTTTGCTGCTTCTCCTCCACCCCATGCTTTCTGAGCCTGTGTCCTCAGCCTTGCTCCCTAACAGCAGTCAGTCAACAAATGTTCATTGAGTGTCACTGCCTGCAGGCCCTGAAATGGAGCCCCCAGAGGGTGCAGTGGGGAGGGCAGGGTGAGTCAGAGGCCCGTTAGAAGCTGGGGCCGGGGCTGGGCGCCATGGCTCACACTTGTAATTATTAGCACTTTGGGAGGCTGAGTCAGGAGGATTGCTTGAGCCTAGGAGGTTGAGACCAACCTGGGCAACATAGTGAGACCCTACTTCTACTTTAAAAGAAGAAGCTGGGGCTGGGAGGGAGGGGACTCTGGGAGAGGCTGTGCAGAGCCCTTGAGGAAGAACAGGGCATCTGATCTGCAGCAGCCCAATAAACACTGGGCCCAAATTAGAAAATAACAAGCAGGCAGGGGGCGGTGGCTCACACCTGTAATCCCAGCACTTTGGGAGACCGAGGTGGGTGGATCACCTGAGGTCAGGAGTTCAAGACCAGCCTGGCAAATACTAAAAACACAAAAAATTAGGTGGGCGTGGTGGCAGGTGCCTATAATCCCAGCTACTCAGGCTTGAGGCAGGAAAATCACTTGAACCCGGGAGGCAGAGGTTGCAGTGAGCTGAGCTGAGATCGTACCATTGTACTCCAGCTTGGGCAATAAGAGCGAAATTCCGTCTCAAAAAAAAAAAAGAGAAAGAAAGAAAAAGAAAACAAGGGCCAGGCGCGGTGGCTCAAGCCTGTAATCCCAGCACTTTGGGAGGCCGAGATGGGTGGATCACGAGGTCAAGAGATCGAGACCATCCTGGCTAACACAGTGAAACCCCGTCTCTACGAAAAAATACAAAAAAAACTAGCCGGGCGAGGTGGCGGCGCCTGTAGTCCCAGCTACTCGGGAGGCTGAGGCAGGAGAATGGCGGGAACCCGGGAGGCAGAGCTTGCAGTGAGCCGAGATCACGCCACTGCACTCCAGCCTGGGTGACAGAGCGAGACTCCGTCTCAAAAAAAAAATAAAAAAGAAAAAGAAAAAGAAAACAAGCAATGGCCAGGCGTGGTGGCTCACACCTGTAATCCCAGCACTTTGGGAGGCCTAGGTGGGCCTATCACCTGCGGAGGTCAAGAGTTCGAGACCAACCTGGCCAACACAGTGAAACCCAGTCTCTACTAAAAAGACAAAAAAAAGTTAGCCGGGTATGGTGGGAGCCTGTAATCCCAGCTACTCAGGAGGCTGAGGCAGGAGAATCGCTTGAACCCAGGAGGCGGAGCTTGCAGTGAGCCGAGATCATGCCACTGCACTCCAGCCTGGGTGACAGAGGGAGACTCCGTCTTTCTCTCTCTCTCTCTCTTTCTGTCTCTCTATCTATCTATCTATTTATCTATCTATCTATATGTATATAAAATAACAAGCAATGAAAGGTGTGGTGGGTGTCCTGGAGGAGGACAGAGAGGGAGAGTGAACAGCTGGTAGGGAGGGGGCATGGTCAGGACAAACTGGTGTCCTGTGGAAAGGCCCCGGGGCTGCAAGGGCAAAGTGCCTCCCAGGAAATGCAGGCAAAGAGACCAGCGAGGTGGTCGGGCAGGCAAAGCTTTGCAGCCAGCAAGAGGGGGTGATTTTGGAATTTGTCTCAAGGCCAGTGGAAAGCTATCAAAGGGTTTTAAGCCAGGAGAGAGATGCTTGGAGGCTCATCTTAAAAGTTGCTCTTGCCGGGCGCGGTGGCTCACGCCTGTAATCCCAGCACTTTGGGAGGCCGAGGCGGGCGGATCACAAGGTCAGTAGATCGAGACCACGGTGAAACCCCGTCTCTACTAAAAATACAAAAAATTAGCCGGGTGCGGTTGTGGGCGCCTGTAGTCCCAGCTACTCGGGAGACTGAGGCAGGAGAATGGCGTGAACCTGGGAGGCGGAGCTTGCAGTGAGCCGAGATCGTGCCACTGCACTCCAGCCTGGGCGACAGAGCGAGACTCCGTCTCAAAAAAAAAAAAAAAAAAAAAAAAAAAAGTTGCTCTGGTTTCAGATGAGTTGACAGGGCAGAGCAGGGAGCCCAGGTGAGCCATGCGACTGGGCCAGGGTGGCCCCGTGGCTGGGACTGGGGGTTGGAATAGGAGCTCGGCTCGGCTGACCTGAGGCCTCTCTGCACAGGCCCTACTTCACCTACTGGCTGACCTTCGTCCATGTCATCATCACGCTGCTGGTGATTTGCACGTATGGCATCGCACCCGTGGGCTTTGCCCAGCATGTCACCACCCAGCTGGTGAGTCGGGTCGGGCTCCATGCTGGGGATCCCAGCCTCCCCCAGGAGGCCTCAGCATCGTAGGTACCTAATCCCTCCCACCGCAACAATCTGGCCCCAGCAGGGCGGTGCTCAGGCTCGCCATAGCCTGGCCCCTTCCTGGAGGCTCTTCCCTGGGGACAGCTGCCGCAGCCCCCCATGCCCAGGGCTCACACTGTTCTGAGGCTTCCTCTGCACTACCTCCGTGACAGGTGCTGCGGAACAAAGGTGTGTACGAGAGCGTGAAGTACATCCAGCAGGAGAACTTCTGGATCGGCCCCAGCTCGGTGAGGGCCCAGGCTGGGGGACATCATCTGAGCCAGGAGTCCCTGTGCCCTGTCACCCCCAGCTGGGCAGGTGGGCTCCTCACCTACCTGCAGGCCCCTCATCAAGGGGAGACTCTGCGGGGCAGAGGTGGAGTGATGGACCCTTTCCAGGTCTGGGGCTCAAACTCACTCTCTCCTTCCCCTCCCTTTCCCTTCCCCAGATTGACCTGATCCACCTGGGGGCCAAGTTCTCGCCTTGCATCCGGAAGGACCGGCAGATCGAGCAGCTGGTGCTGCGGGAGCGAGACCTGGAGCGGGACTCGGGCTGCTGCGTCCAGAACGACCACTCGGGCTGCATCCAGACCCAGCGGAAGGACTGCTCGGTGGGGGCAGGCCCTCCCTCCCTCCCCTGCCAGACCCTGGTCCCAGACTAACTCCACTTGCCCTGGCCTGGTGGACGGGCCTTTCAAGGGCAGTGACCACGTTCCCTCCTTCCCGCCCCATCCTTCCCAGACCCCCCCAGATGAGACTGAGCCCTGGGGAGATGGGAAAAGCCTCTGTCCTTGCCCACTCCAGTGGGGGTGACCTGGCCCTGGCATGACCGACCAGTCCTCTTCCGCCCTCCAGGAGACTTTGGCCACTTTTGTCAAGTGGCAGGATGACACTGGGCCCCCCATGGACAAGTCTGATCTGGGCCAGAAGCGGACTTCGGGAGCTGTCTGCCACCAGGACCCCAGGTAGGGCCTGGAGCCTCTGCTGGGCCTGAGGGTCAGGCATAGCCAAGCCATCTGAGCCACCCACAGGGAGGTGAGTAGGTGGATGTGGCAGGCTGGGTGTGCCACAGCCCAATCTGAACCCTGTCTCCAGGACCTGCGAGGAGCCAGCCTCCAGCGGTGCCCACATCTGGCCCGATGACATCACTAAGTGGCCGGTGAGTGAGTGTCCCTGGCGGGGAGTGGTCCGGGAAGGTCAGGGACGGGGGACCTGCCTGCTGCACAGCCCACCCCCCTGCCGGTGCCCCTCCTGGCAGATCTGCACAGAGCAGGCCAGGAGTAATCACACAGGCTTCCTGCACATGGACTGCGAGATCAAGGGCCGCCCCTGCTGCATTGGCACCAAGGGCAGGTGAGCGACCTGGGCCCTGGCCTCAGCCATCCCACCGCCCCCTGAGCTGCGGCTTCCTGTGGGCCCTCTGCTCTTCCACCGTCACCACCTACAGCTGCTGGGCTGATGCCCTCCGATGGCTGTCCTTCCCTCCCCTGCTCTGGGGCTACCCATGGTGTGAGCTGGAGGAAGGGAGCTTGCTCCAGAGTGGAAGGCTCTGGAAGGGGCATCCCCCTTCCTGCCAGCGATGCCTGCTGTAGCCAGGTGCTGGGCTCTGGGCAAGGTGGGCAGCGGTTATTCGGCGCCCTGATGTCCCCTCTTGCCTCACCACCCCACCCCAGCTGTGAGATCACCACCCGGGAATACTGTGAATTCATGCACGGCTATTTCCATGAAGAAGCAACGCTCTGCTCCCAGGTGAGGCGAGGCAGGCCTGGGGTAGTGGAGAAGAGAACGATGGACATGGAAGCCTGCTGGGGCTGGGGCTCACACACTCCCTCCTATGTCGGGGCCTCAGACTCAGCCTGCTTCTGGGGCGCTGAGCACTGTACGCCCACCCCCAGGTGCACTGCTTGGACAAGGTGTGTGGGCCTCAGACTCAGCCTGCTTCTGGGGCGCTGAGCACTGTACGCCCACCCCCAGGTGCACTGCTTGGACAAGGTGTGTGGGCTGCTGCCCTTCCTCAATCCTGAGGTCCCAGATCAGTTCTACAGGCTCTGGCTGTCTCTTTTCCTACACGCTGGGTAAGAGGTTCCTCACTGCCCCCGAACCCGACCCCTGTGATGGCTGCCCAGCGAGACCCCTGGGGAAAGGTTCCTGGGCCAGGGCATGGCCGGCCCAACCCACCGAAGCTTACTGCTCCTGAAGTGCCTGGCTGAAGGCCGCTGCCTGGTGTGTCCCTCCCCCAGCGTGGTGCACTGCCTCGTGTCTGTGGTCTTTCAAATGACCATCCTGAGGGACCTGGAGAAGCTGGCCGGCTGGCACCGTATCGCCATCATCTTCATCCTCAGCGGCATCACAGGCAACCTCGCCAGCGCCATCTTCCTCCCATACCGGGCAGAGGTAAGGATGTGGAGGACGGGACCCCTTCTGCACACAGGGGGCCAGCCCTGCTGCTTCTGTTCCACCCACCTGGGATCTGCCAGAGGGACACGGGGCCCCTCCTGTGCTGGGCTCCACAGAGGATGGACAGCTAAGCTGGGGGCTTACTGGCTGGTCTCTTAATCCCAGCAAGAGGGAAGAGTGATGCTCTTGAGTCACCCTGTCCCTCTGCCACCTCATTTATCTTCATAACTGTGCCCACTGCCCGACAGTATGCCAGGTGTCTAGGTCGAGCGGTAGGAAATGGCCTCGTGCGCTGTCAGCAGTCTGATCAGTTCCACCTGACTGATCTAGCTTGTTCAGTGTCCGTCCTCTCCCCACCATGTGCGGCCTGGAACAGGCTTGTCTGTCTTGCTTACTCCTGTGGACCCACACCAGGCACGTACACAGTAGGCACTCAGTGTTTGCTGAAAGAATGGGTGGAGCAGGCCCAGCTTTGGTCCAGCAGCTCCAGCTGACCCCCCGCCGCTCAGCCTTGCCTGCCAGGGAGGAGCTGATGGATGGGGTGACCCAGGGTGCAGGCCCGGCCCAGGCCGCCCACCCGATGCCTGAAGCCGCATCTCCCCTGCCCCACCCCAGGTGGGCCCGGCCGGCTCACAGTTCGGCCTCCTCGCCTGCCTCTTTGTGGAGCTCTTCCAGAGCTGGCCGCTGCTGGAGAGGCCCTGGAAGGCCTTCCTCAACCTCTCGGCCATTGTGCTCTTCCTGTTCATCTGTGGCCTCCTGCCCTGGATCGACAACATTGCCCACATCTTCGGCTTCCTCAGTGGCCTGCTGCTGGCCTTCGCCTTCCTGCCCTACATCACCTTTGGGACCAGCGACAAGTACCGCAAGCGGGCACTCATCCTGGTGTCGCTGCTGGCCTTCGCTGGCCTCTTCGCCGCCCTCGTGCTCTGGCTGTACATCTACCCCATTAACTGGCCCTGGATCGAGCACCTCACCTGCTTCCCCTTCACCAGCCGCTTCTGTGAGAAGTACGAGCTGGACCAGGTGCTGCACTGACCGCTGGGCCACACGCTGCCCCTCAGCACTGCTGGCACAGGGTCTGCCTGCGAGGGCTGCCCTCTGCAGAGCGCCCTGCGTGTCAGAGAACCAGAGACCCAAGACAGGGCCCGGGCTCTGGAACCGGGTCCTGCCCTGCCAGGCGAGGCTGACTTCACATGAGATGGTTGATTAAGGTGGGATTTTTCGGGGGCGTGAGGCCTGTGTGATCCTGGCCTAAGCTCGGGCACACCCAAGGCACCTGCCTCTCTGAGCCTTGGGTTCCAGGTCCTAACATCCCGTTCCCCGCTGGGACCACCTCCTGGGGCCGGGTCCTTTTCTTCCCAGGGTCCTCAGCGCTGTCTCTGCTGGTGCCTTCTCCCCCACTACTACTGGAGTGTGCCCTCGCTGGGGACGTGGCTGTGCCCTCAGTTGCCCCAAGCGCTGAGTGCCCACCATGCCCCTTCCTGTTTCTCCTCCTACCTCTGCCCTGTGAGCTGGCGGGGAGCTGGCGGGGAGGGGAGATCCACAAGGCTCTCAGATGGGACAATGTGGGAAACGCTTTGGCCATGGTCTGGGGGCAGAGAACAAGCGAGGAGACACAAGCAGACCTCAGGTAGAATGAGACTGGGCGGAGCCACCCTAGGGCCTGCTCCCAGGGGGTACTCGAGGCGCATCAGGCCCATTTTTTTACCAGTTTATATCATGGTCTTCATTTTTAAAAGTAACGCTAACTTTGTACGGATGATGTCTCATGGATTAAATAATATTCTTTATGGCAGTATTGTCTTCAGCGGAGACCTCAGGTCGCATGAAACTAAGATTTGGGGGTGAGGGGTCAGCCATCAGCAGCTCAGAGACAGCGGTTTGGCCCAGTGGACAGCAGAAAACCTGTGGAGCATCTTGGGGATTTAGTTGGGCCAGAAAGCAGACTGGGGTCACGTGGAGACCCCAGGGGTCCACTTGGGACGGCTGGGTTGAATCCTTAGGCCCCTGGGGTTCCCACTCCCACCTGCTCTGCCTTGGCTCCAGGGCAGGGAGGGGGCTGCCTGGGCCCAGGGTGGCCTGCCCTGATGGGGATGGCGCTGAGGAGAACTTGTCCTGTTACCCCACCTGGGGACGAGTCCACTCCCTGTACCGGTGCCTCACCCACCACACTGAGGAGCGGCACAGAGTGTGACCACTTGATTACCATGGGCAGAGGGCCCTGCACCAGCTTCCCTGCCCCAAGCTGCCTCCGCAGCACAGGCCTCCCGCCTCTGCCCCATCTGCTCCCCACTATCCCCCATTCCAGTGGCTAAGAGTGAGAAAGGGCCGGACGCGGTGGCTCAAGCCTGTAATCCCAGCACTTTGGGAGGCCAAGACGGGCGGATCACGAGGTCAGGAGTTCGAGACCATCCTGGCTAACACGGTGAAACCCCGTCTCTACTAAAAAAAATACAAAAAACTAGCCGGGCGAGGTGGTGGGCGCCTGTAGTCCCAGCTACTTGGGAGGCTGAGGCAGGAGAATGGTGTAAAAACCCAGGAGGCGGCGCTTGCAATGAGCTGAGATCCGGCCACTGCACTCCAGCCTGGGGGACACAGCGAGACTCCGTCTCAAAAAAAAAAAAAAAAAAAGAGTGAGAAAGGGCATCCACGAGGCTGGGGAGAATAAGGACCCCCCTTGAGCAATGGGCTCCTGTCAGGATGCTGCCTTGGCGCCTTTGCCCACCTGCCAGGAGGAGGAAAGGAGCCAGGGAACCCACAGCGCCTCCCATTGTCCCCACTTACCAACCCAGCCCAGTCTCAGGTACAGAGTTCAGAACACAGGAGGTCCAGAGGCCTCGTGGGAACAGACAGGACACACCACTCCAGCTCGGGCTGTGAGAAGCCACCCCATCTCCTCTTTATTTAGCCCTGCTCTCTCCACTCTGGAAACTGCTGTCTCCATGCTCAGCTGAGCTAAGGGGCCCAGGGCAGAGACGGGGATCACGTTGGCAGCCAGGTGGGCAGCCCAGTTCAGCAGCCGCTGTTCCTGCGCCGGAAGGGGTGGCCCTGCAGGGAGCAGTGGAGCTCCGTGAAGCTGAGGGAGCCCACGGTGATGGCGCAGGGGCCCATGGCGTGGAAGCCGAACCTCTCATAGAAGGGTACCAGCGCGTCCTCGCACATGAGCGCGGCCCGGTGCACAGCCGGCTGGCTGCCCAGGTGGTGCAGGTAGCGCCACAGCAGGATGGGGCCCCTGCCCTGCTGCCGGAAGGCGCAGTGCACGGCCAGCACGTGCAGGTGGGCTATGTGGCCCCCAGGCCTGTGCATCGTCAGTGACTCCTGGAGGTGAGCAAGGGACGAGAGCCCAGGTCACTTCTGCTGATGCGTGCTCCTCCCCAGCCACCGACCCAGGCAGGGAGCAGGTGTCCCCTCGGTGCCTGTGGTCAGGGCTCCCGCCCCAGCCGAGGAGGGCCCCAAATTTTGAGCCATACCCCCATCCCCATGGAGAAAACTTGAAAACCCAGAACGCCTTGCCCTGGGAGGGGGCTGTGGCCTATACTCATCTCTCCAGTTCTGGAGGAAGAAATCCCAGCCCCTGGGCTCCCCTCCCCACCGTCTGGCTGACCTCTGTCTTCAGAGGCCTCCCTGGAGCTGGGCGTCACAGCCCCGTCCTCACCTGCATGAGTCTGTCCTTGTCCCAGAGTGAGCCGATGATGAAGGCCACAAGACAGCCCTCCTCGAACCAGCCCAGGGACAGCTCCGGACACAGGGTCAGGAAGTGCCGGATCTCATCCAGGTACAGGGGGCAGACACCCAAGACGGAGATGAAGGCTGTGGCAGGAGGCTCAGGTGGGCAACTGGTAGTCGCTGTGCCTCACGTCCACTGTCTGCTGCACCCCGAGTGTCTACTCAAATGCCCCATTCCCCCCAAGAAAATGGGGTTTAGGGCTGCTGTTTCCTCCACTTTCTTGAGCGCACACATGGTCTGATACTCTGGGACCCAGCCTCCAAGACAGGAGACTCAAGGGTCTCCTCCCCACAGGATAACTGGACCGGAGTGGAGCTTCCCTCTGACCCTGTGCGGGGCCACTCACCTTCACGCTCGATCTCAAAGGCGCTGACGGCGTCCTCCGGGGTGAGGCAGCGAAACTCGCTGGCAGGGAGCGTGTGGCGCCGCTGACAGCTTGAGATCGCAGGCGGCAGACGCGGGGCCTCGGGTTTCGGGGGGTGGGTGCTCTGTGTGGACATCCTGGCCACTGGTGCCTCCCTGGGGCACCCCACCTTTGGAAGTGGCCTCCTAAGCCACGGAGGGCCTCCCAGCACCTGTTGGAGAACAGCAAGGGGCAGGGGTCTGATCCTCATCTCCAGGGAGTCTGGCCCCACACTGTGCATCTGGCCTCTTTTATAGCAGGAACTGGGTGGAGCCAGCCCCCAAATCAATGGGCACATTCCCCGGGTACCTGGTCTTCAAGGCTGTTACCAGGCACTACAAACATTGGCACTGTCTCCCCACCTTTCCCTCGCAGCCAGAAGGATCCCTGGAGGTCTGTCCCCTTGCAGACCTGCAGACACTGGTCTCAGGTGCCTTCTGGGTGCTTCTGAGCCCCAGAAATGGTGGCAGGGATGAGCAGGGCTCCATGGAGCCTGGGGCACCCCAACCCTGCTGCCCACAGCGGGGAGGCAGGACTCCTGACCCTCCACTGACCACATCTAATGCAACTGTGCAGTGGGTGGGCCCCCGGGTCCCCCACACCACCATTCATGTGGTTTATCTTACCTCCCCAGAGGGAGGCTTCTGGTTTTCTGGGTGCAAGATCCTGTGGCGGAGAGCTTTTTAGGTAGTCTCAGCCCTTGGTCCTAGAGAAAAAGCCCCTTAATCCCCTTAGGGAGCCTCTATTTCTATCCAGATGGCCTCAGACTGGGCCACACATATGCAGGATTTGTGGTGGGGGGTGGGTAGGTTAGAGGGAGCCGGGGGCTGCAGAGGGCCTGGGGGATGGGGAGGAACAGGCAAGGAGGATGCATAGGATACCCCCTGCCCCACACGTCCAGCTCATCGGACATGCCTCTCTGGGCACTCTTGTCTCCCAAGACACCCTGCAAATTTGCAGTTCTTAGAGGAGGCCATCCCTCCCTCCACCTTCCAAGACACTTAATAAACTCCATGACTTCCATGTTTCCCTCCATGTCTAGAAGCTCCAAGCAGGGAAGCTCCTGTTCCTGAAGGCTGAGAGCCAGGAGCTGGGGTTCCACCTACCTGGGCTGTGGAGAGGGCACCGTGTTCCCTCCACAAAGCCAGTGGCCCTGGGGACCTGTCCGCGGGCACAGGAACCAGGAAAATCCAGGACTCCTGGCTACAAGGCTGTAGTAGCAGATGTTACCAGGGCAGCCTGTGGTGCTGTTCTCAGAGGTTTCTAATCCCCCCCACCCCACCTCTCAAGCTATCCCAGGCAGGATGACGCCAGCAGGGCTCTGGCAGCCTCTGCCCCTGCCTTGCTGAAGGGAAACGTCAGCTCTGGTGCCCTGGGCACAGAAGGGATTACCAGAGGCTGACTGAGGCCCCAGGGTTTGGGGAAGAGAGCATGGGGCTTAGCCTCAGGGGTCCAGCTCTAATCCCTGCTCTGTCACCGACTGGCTGGGCACCAGCGATTTCCCCTTCTGTCCCTTGGAGTCTTGGACAAGCCCACCTCTTATGTGGGAGAGGGGGTGGGAATTCAAGCTACCAATTTGTGCACTTTAAGTATGTTCTACTTCAAGTTTACTTAAATATTCAGGAGGTTGCTCTACCAAACATCTCAACTACAAAGCTCTCTGACTGCCATTGACTTTGGTTCCACCCATTCCCATGGCTGCCCGGGCCTTGGCACCTGGTGCTGGCGTTCCCTCGGGATGCAGGCCCCTCTCCCAGTCAGCCCTGACTACCCCCTGCCCTCCAGCTCACACCCCATCCTGCGCCCCTTAGCTTTTCTCTCACCGGCACCTGCCCAACCCCCCAGGCCCCTGCCGCGCCAGCGCCTGCCTCTCTGCCCCATCCAGCAGTGCAGATCCCCTGTCCATCTCAGGCTCCTGGGGGTTCTGAAGGTTGCGTCTCACAGGTGCACTCTTTTGACCCCCCACAGAGGAAGCTTTCGCTCCTACCCACAGTTTGGGACAGACCTCTGAGGGTCCTTCCTGTCCTGGCAGCCTGTGAGCGCCACTGCTTACAGCACTTGCTACGTGCTGGGCCCTGGATACGTATCTCCTTTAATCCACACGGAAGCCCGGTCAAATGAGTATTAACCATATGTTATAGAGAAGGAAACCGAGGCACAGACAGGTTCAGTAACCTGCTCAGAGCCATCCAACAAGTGAAGTGGGAGGGGCAAAACCTCCTGACATGCACAGCACTGCTGCGCTGGTGGGACTCACTGCATCTCACAATGAGACTCCTGGTTCCTGTCTTCATGATTCTCCTGCTGGGTTTCAGTGTCCTCACAGGTGCACTCTTTCAAACCCCCGCAGAGGAAGCTCCTGTTCCTACCCACACGGTTTGGGACACAGCCTCTGACCGTGGAGTGACCCCATCCCAGTGCCCCCGCCCACCCACCACCTGCACTCCTCCTGTCTCTGGGTCCCCGTCTCCCAGGGCCCTTCTCGGCTCTCTGAGGCCCACCTGCCTGCTAGAAGGGACCCTCGACAGACCTCTCAGGACCAACCAGAAACCTCCTTGGGCTCGGTTTGGCGGGGTGATCATGTCCGAGACCTCAGCTGGGCATCCCCACCTTCAATCCAGAGTTCCCCAAAAGGCCTCTTCTCTCCCTTCATAGACTCTGTGGCTCCATGGCACCCCCTGGTGGCCAATCCTAATCACAGCCACTTGGCAATGCCTGAGAAGAGCCTGCTGTTCAATCGGCCTCTCCCTTTGCTGACTTCCACATGGCCCTGTTCTTTCTGGACAACACCCTAGAGGTCTAGGACCTCAGAGAACAGGATGAAGCAGTAAGCCAGGCATAGTGGCTCACCCCTGTAATCCCAGCACTTTGGGAGACAGAGGTGGGAGGATGGCTTGAGCCGGAGAGGTCAAGGCTGCAGTGAGCCAAGACTGCGCCACTGCACTCCAGCCTGGGCAACAGAGCGAGACCCTGTCTCAGAAAAATACAAATACAAATAAATTTTTTTAAAGATGAGGCGGTCTGTTAAACATGGTGAAACGGGGAAGTTCAAACCCTTGTGGGACAGGAGAGGGGACAGAAAGGGAGGGCAGGGTGATCGCTGGGACCTTTGTCCTAGTCAACGGGAAGAAAACCACACGTCACCACCAATGAGAAGGAAAATTAGGAGGGTGAGGGGCCCACAGGGTGATGGGTACAGATAGAAAGAGATCCCTGGGCCTGGGCATAGTGGCTCACACCTGTAATCCCAGCACTTTAGGAGGCCAAGGCAGGAGGATCACTTGAGCCCAGGAGTTTGAGACCAGCCTAGGCAATATAGCAAGATCCCCATCTCTACAAAAAATTTAAAAATCAGCCAAGTATGGTGGCACACACCTGTAGCCCCAACTACTTGGGAGGCTGAGGTGGGAAGATCACCTGAGCCTAGGTGGTTGAGGCTGCAGTGATATGCCCCTGCACTCCAGCCTGGGTGACTGAGCAAGATGTTGTCTCAAAAAAAAACAAAAACAAAAAACTCCTGACCTCAGGTGGGCTCTAAAAAGAAGCACCTCCAAGGTCATCCTCACACCAGGGACACTGATTGGCCGAGTCTTGTCCTGCTTCTGCAGTTAGAGCGCTGGCAATGTCTCTGGTGACTGCCTCTCAAGTGGATCTTGGGGATGGAGGGGAGAATGTGTCCTTTGCCCCCCAAGTCATACCT
The DNA here is from genome assembly GCF_037993035.2 of Macaca fascicularis. Classification (NCBI taxonomy): domain Eukaryota; kingdom Metazoa; phylum Chordata; class Mammalia; order Primates; family Cercopithecidae; genus Macaca; species Macaca fascicularis. Next base: position 82,914,967 of record NC_088390.1, on the reverse strand, counting down.
GTTCAGTCACTCTAGACAGCTGATAAACACCTAACCTGATGGGCAAGGCTGGGCGCCATGGCTCACGCCTGTAATCCCAGCACTTTGGAAGGCCGAGGTGGGTGGATCACCTGAGGTCAAGAGTTCGAGACCAGCCTGGCCAATATGGTGAAACTCCGTCTCTACTGAAAATACAAAAAATTAGCCGGGTGTGGTGGTGGGTGCTTGTAATCCCAGCCACTTGGGAAGCTGAGGCAGGAGAATCGCTTGAATCAGGGAGGCGGAGGTTGCAGTGAGCCAAGATCATGCCATCGCACTCCAGCCTGGGCAACAAGAGTGAAACTGTCATCTCAAAAAAAAAAAATGTAGATACAGACAGGGAGAAGATGGCATCTGTATGTTTCCCACGGGTGCTGTAACACAAACTGGATGACTTTAAACCACAGAAATGGCTGGACATGGTGGCTCATGCTTGTAAACCCAGCACCTTGGGAGGCCGAGGTTTTTTGTGCCCGGCCTCTCCCTCCAGCAGCAGCTCACTTGAAAGTCCTGTATCCACGACTCCCCCACCCCGACTCCCTTCCCAGTGTGTACCATGCCACCCTGCCTCACCCATGATGGCTCCCCTCAGGGGTCCCTCTGTCTCTCCACCTAGCCTGGCCTCTTTTGGTCTCCCAGACAGGTTTACACATTTCAGATGCCAGATGGGGTTCAGTTTTCTGCCAAAAGGCTCTTTGGTCCCATGAAAATCATGGTCTGTGACTGGGCTTCCACTTCGAGACTCCAGAATAGTCTTTTTTTTTTTTTTTGAGACGGAGTCTTGCTGTGTGGCCCAGGCTGGAGTGCAGTGGCGCGATCTCGGCTCACTGCAAGCTCCGCTTCCCAGGTTCAAGCAATTCTCCTGCCTTAGCCTCCCAAGTAGCTGGGATTACAGGCACACACCTCCACGCCTGGCTAACTTTCTGTATTTTTCCTAGAGATGAACTTTCACTGTGTTGGTCAGGCTGGTCTCGAACTCCTGATCTCAGGTGATCCACCTGCCTCAGCCTCTCAAAGTGCTGGGATTACAGGTGTGAGCCACCGCGCCCAGGCAGGACTCCAGAATATTCTATAGCAGTTTGGAGATGGGTTGTCCAGGGCACAGAGAACTCCCAGGGGCCATGCTACCTAACTCCCCACCTGCCCTGGCAGAGCCGCACTTCTGACCCATCAGAGCCCCCATCCCACTCCTAATCAGATGTGGCGAGGATGATGACGACAGTTATTCAGCGGATAACTGATGTCATGGCAGTAAAAGAAGGTTCTGAGGGGATGTGCGTCACCACAGGAAAGCTGAGAACCAAGCTTTCGGGATGACCACTGTTAGCAGGGAAAGGAGTTATTAACAGGAACACAGGTGAAGTCATAAGAAGGGAAGAACCCAGGGGAGAATGTCCAAGAAATGGGGCAGTTAGAGCCTGAAATGCCACAAAGAATGGAGAACAGATCTCAGATTCTGCCAACAGGGAGGCTCTGATGACCTTTAAGAATCCTTCCAGAAAAGGCCAGGCACAGCGGCTCACACCTGTAATCCCAGCACTTTGGGAGGCTGAGGTGGGTGGATAGCTTGAGGTCAGGAGTTCAATACCAGTCTGGCCAACATGGTGAAACCCCGTCTCTACTAAAAATACAAAAATTAGCTGGGTGTGGTGGTGGGTGCCTGTAATCCCAGCTACTCGGGAGGCTGAGGCAAGAGAATTGCTGGAACCTGGGAGGCAGAGTTTGCAGTGAGCCAAGATTACACCACTGCACTCCAACCTGGGCCACAGAGCGAGACTGTATCTCAGGAAAAAAAAAAAAAAAAAAAGGAGTCCTTCCAGAAGGGAGAAATGGGTGGAGAGGCCATATGCAGAGGAGTGGCCCTAATGGTGACAATGAGAGGTGGAGGGCAGAGGCCATTGAATAAAGGCACACTGACCCGTCGCCACGGCCGGGGGTTGGAGAAGACCTCCCCACAGACCCCACCCCATCCCGGGCGCCGAGCCTGCCACAGCTGCTGATGCACCCGGAGAGCCTGGTGCAGGGGCAGTGAGCATCCCGCCGGGCCCGGTGCAGAAGCCCCAGACCCGGAATCTGAGAGCTTCCGGCATGGGGACACACCCGCTCCCCTCCGTGTGTCAGCTGCCCAGTTTCACTTCCAGACTGAAGGGACTGAAGGGAGCCCATTTGGGGCAGACCAAGGAGTGGGTCCCATGGCCATGTCCCAGGGACACCTTGACGATGCCTCTGAGACCCCAGTTTTCCATGCAGAGCAGTTGAGAGGCCCAGCGTGCAGGAAGCACAGCCCTGTCTTCAGGCTCTTGTGCAGTGGCTGCATTTTCTGGTGGTTTTGATGGTCACTTTCTTTTTTTTTTTTTTTTTTTTTTTTTTTGAGACGGAGTCTCGCTCTGTCGCCCAGACTGGAGTGCAGTGGCCGGATCTCAGCTCACTGCAAGCTCCGCCTCCCGGGTTTACGCTATTCTCCTGCCTCAGCCTCCCGAGTAGCTGGGACTACAGGCGCCAGCCACCTCGCCCGGCTAGTTTTTTGTATTTTTTTTTTTTTTTTTTTTTTTTTTTAGTAGAGACGGGGTTTCACCGTGTTAGCCAGGATGGTCTCGATCTCCTGACCTCGTGATCCGCCTGTCTCGGCCTCCCAAAGTGCTGGGATTACAGGCTTGAGCCACCGCGCCCGGCCTGATGGTCACTTTCTCTCTCAACTCCTCCCCTGCACTTAAGGTCCGCCCCACAGACCTGGCACTGAGCACATCTTGCCTTTACGCCTTTACCTTTCCAGCCTGAGTCCTGCCATGTGGCAGGCTCCCCAGGGGATGAGAGATGGAGAGCTGTGTGCGGGAAGTTTACTGGGGAGAGGTCTCATGAGCAACCCCTGTCGTGGAGCAGGGCAGACGGCCGGGCAGTGGAAGCTGAGCTGTGATGGTGCAGCTGTAACCGAGGCCTTGGCCCATCTCCTGAGGAGCCTCAGACCTGGGAAGCCCTTCTGGACCCGCCTCTTTGTCCTGCATCAACCTTGGGTGAAGCAGCTTGCTTCACTGAGGGCAGTTGCAGGAGAACCCAGCTGGGAGCTGTCAGCCATCCTGCCCACTGCGGGTAAGAGCCCTGAATCACTTTCTCCAAGCTTCCAAGTACCAGGGTCCTTGCCAGGGTGATAAATTCTGTAACAGGGAAAAGAGCTCCCACACCAACACATGTTCGTTATCCAACTTTATGCTCTGACCCCCTTGGCCCAGCCAGCATTCTCTGATTCCAGTCCCCACTCTCCTGGCTCTAGCTGGGACCTGCAGCTCCTTCAGGACAGAGCCTCCTTCCTCCCTCAGCCGACCCAGCACTTCACCAGTGGGTGAGGTTGCAATTTAGCCCTAGTTACTGGCCTAGTGCAAGAAGAGGAGGTGCAGTGTATACTCAGGGTTGGGGAGGGGATAGTACCTGTCTCCTGAGGAAGAGGCATTGTCCCCAAGGAAGGAGGGGCACTAATTTCTGTCCCTGGATGTCTCCCACTTCTCCCCAGGGGCCTCCTCTGTATAGCTGACTCATTAAGGTTGGGAATTCAACCTGCTCTCAGGCTCTGCCACGCTGACTTCTCTCTGTTCCTTAACTTCAGGAGGTGAGTTTCTTTACATGCTGCCAAGGAGGCCCTCTGCTTTTCCACTTTGCCTTCAAGCAGCGATTCTTCACCCCCAGCCTCTGACTGTCTTTCTCCCCTGCACTGACTGCCCCAACAACCATCCAGTTCCCCAGTCCTTACACTTACTCCATCCCTGTACCTGTCAGACATCTGAGATGTTGCACCCACCGCTGATTTATTTTTTTCTCTCTTTCTTTCTTTCTTCTGCCTTCCCTTCCCTTTCTTTCCTTCCTTCCTTCCTTCGTTCCTTCCTTCCTCTCTCTTTCTCTCTTTCTTTCTTTATTTTTTGGTGGAGGCTTGCTCTCTCACCCAGGCAGGAGTGCAATGGCACAATCTCAGTTCACCAAACTCCGCTTCCCGGGTTCAAGTAATTCTGCCTCAGTCTCCCAAGTAGCTGGGATTACAGGTGCCCACCACCACACTAACTTTTGCATTTTTAGTAGAGACGGGGTTTCACCATGTTGGCCAGGCTTTGTGCCCCTTACAGACAGTCAGTGGATGGGGGAGGCATCTTCTTTCAGCCAAGGGCAGTGTTTGGAGAGGAAGGGGATGGGGAGGTACACCACAGCATCCACTACACACCTGTCCCCGCAAGAGGCTTATGCACCCCTGGAAAACAGAGGCTGGGTTGAGAATGTGGCATCGTGCCACCCACAGAGCAGGTGCCTATCAGCTAGGGGCAGAGTCTCCTGTTTTTTTGTTTTGTTTTTTGTTTGTTTTGTTTTGTTTTGTTTGAGATGGAGTCTCACTCTGTCTCCCAGGCTGGAGTGAAGTGGCGTGATCTCGGTTCACTGCAACCCCTGCCTCCTGGGTTCAAGCAATTCTCCTGCCTCAGCCTCCTGAGTAACTGGGATTACAGGGGCATGCCGCCACGCCTGGCTATTTTTTGTATTTTTAGTAGAGACGGGGTTTCACCATGTTGGCCAGGCTGGTCTCAAACTCCTGACCTCAAACGATCCACCCCAACTCAACCTCCCAAATTGTTGGGATTATAGGCGTGAGCCACCACGTCCGGCCCAGAGTCTTCTGTTGAGGAGGGTGGCACTTAGGGATGAGTGGGACCCTGCCTCATTTGGGGCTCAATATCTGCCATATTAGATAGGCTTACCTCAGGAAACTTCCAGACCATTCTGGAATGGAGGCATCAAAATTACCCAGGTGTAGTGGTGGGCGTTTGTAATCCCAGCTATTCAGAAGGCTGAGGCACGAGAATCTCTTGAACCCGGGATGCGGAGGTTACAGTGAGCCAGGATCCTGCCAGGACACTCAAGCCTGAGCAACAGAGAGAGACTCTGTCTCAAAAAAAAAAAGAAAAAAAAGATCCTGAGGCTGGAGCACAGAGCACTCCATGCTGGAAGCAGAGGGTAGGAGGGCTTGGAAGGATTGGATCAGCTTATGAAAGGCCACATGCCTTCTTGTGTGGACCCTGGGGAGCCACAGAAAGAAATAAAGCCAAGAGTCCAATGACCATGTTTGCATTTTCAATCACCCTGGGAACAAGGCAGCAGATAGATTAGACAGCCTGGGGCTTGGTGAGGGGACTACAGCCGAGGTCTAGGCAAGAGATGGAGATGAATTCGTAACAAAAGCTAATGTTATCAGGCCTGCCATCGTGCAGTCACTGGGCAAAGCACGTTATATTCAGCTGGTCAGTTACAGTCTCCACAGTCCTATGAAGTAGGTACTATTATTATTCCCACCTTATAGAAAGGAAACTGAGGCTTAGAGGGTGAAATAACTTGCCCAAGGTCACATAGTGACCAGCAGCAGCACAAGCTTCAAACCCAGGTCCCTGTGACTCCGGAAGCTCACTCTCAGCCACTGTACCTCCCACCTCCCCACCTCTCCATGGATCTGCCCCCCTGGTGGAGCAGTTCTGGACAGGAAGGGTGTGGAAAGGCAGTGGAGGGGCCAAGACCCAGGCTTTGATTGTGTGTGGAGCTTAAGAGTGAGGGCTGACGGCCATGCGCAGTGGCTCACGCCTGTAATCCCAGCACTTTGGGAGGCCTAGGCGGGTGGATCACGAGGTCAGGAGATAGAGACCATCTTGGCTAACACGGTGAAAACCCATCTCTACTAAAAATACAAAAAATTATCCGGGTGTGGTAGCAGGCGCCTGTAGTCCCAGCTACTCGGGAGGTTGAGGCAGGAGAATGGCATGAACCCGGGAGGTGGAGCTTACAGTGAGCCGAGATTGCGCCACTGCACTCCAGCCTGGGTGACAGAGCGAGACTCCATCTCAAAAAAAAAAAAAAAAGAGTGAGGGGCTGACCCTCAGGTGGCCAGCTCAGTACCCAGGTAGGTGACACTGCCATCAATCAGGATGAGGACTCTGGGAGAAGAAACTATTTGAGGAAAAGATGATGAGTCTACTTTGTATCTATGACTGGTTACATCCAGGAAGCACCTACGAATCTGGAGCTGTGGGAGGTGGCAGTGGATAGGCTGGTATATTGTTCTTGAAGCTGGTCCAGCAGATTCACTGTGCCTCGCCCTGTATCTTCAGGAAGGAGGGAAACAGGACGAGCCTGGTGATCCTGGGCTGTCACTATTGCTCAAACTTGTCACTGTTGCCCCAGCACAAAGTGTTTTGCCCAGTGGATTGCAACCTCCCCTCACAGTAGGAGTCAGAATGGCCAAGGGTCAGCTGGGCTGGGTCCTGATCCTGACTGTACTGCAGAGTGACCTTGGGCAAGTCCCACAGTTCTCCCAGGGCACCTGTGCAAGGAGCAGGTGAGGCTCCAGGAACGAGAAGGGCCCTTTTAACTCCAAAAGCCTTGAGCAGCATTCAGCTGGAGCCTCAGAGGCATTTCTTCAGCCAGCCACATGAGGCTGTGGGGGGCTTCCCAAGGCAGCTCACCTCCCACCCCACCCTCCAGCTGAAGTCTCCAGTGCCTAAGGCTCCCTAGCACCCCCAAACACCTGCTCCAGAGTGGAAGGAGCTCTTTGGGCCAGGCTGAAATCACTTGCACAACAATGGAGAGGCCAAGCAGGCTCCCACAGAGGGCAGTGTTGGGCCTGAGCACACTTTGTGGGTCCAGAGAAGTGCCCCAGTGGCTGATTAAGATAGGGACCAGACAGGGCCTGCTTCGCTGAGATCAGTTCACTCTGCTGCTGGCTCTGCCGCCTCCTGCACACCACCCACCCCACTTAGCAAAGGGAGAGGCCAGACCAGCTCACTTTCTGGCAAGCACATTTATAAATAAGTGAAATTCTCCCACGAAATAGCTCTATTTCCCAGGAAAGGCTGGGTGATGGGGCCATGATTGGAGAGGGTTTCTTCATTAGGGAATCAAGTTTTTTCCTCCTTCCTACACCTCAACAATGATGAAAATAAAAACTAAGCAGCGGCTTCCGTCCACGCTTACCCTGCTAGCCAGCCTGAGTGTATGGAGACTGTGGCTGGGGGCTCAGGGTCTGGGAAGGAGACAAGCCTCAAACTTTATCCAGAGCATCTTGGGTCTGAGTGAAGTCACTGAAAGACACCATTGGATGGGTAGGAATTTACTGAGTCTCATTCTCTAAAGTAGCTCAGATGCAGTTGAAACTGGGGGTACTTGAAAGGATTTGGAGCAGCCAAAGAGGGCAGCTCTGTCCCAGCTTCTTCAACTTTTGGGTTTGTCAAACAAAGGATAGGAAACTGACAGAATGGATGTACAGGTTCTCAGGCCTTTGACATTCACTAATATGATAATTTTCTTTTTTTTTTTTTTCAAGACGGAGTCTTGCTCTGTCGCCCAGGCTGAAGTGCAGAGGCACAATCTTAGCTCACTGAAACCTCCACCTCCTGGGTTCAAGCAATTCTCCAGCCTCAGCCTCCCGAGTTGCTGGGATTTCAGGCGCATGCCACCAAGCCTGGCTAATTTTTGTATATTTAGTAGAGATGGGGTTTTGCCGTGTCGGCCAGGTCTGAAGCTCCTGACCTCAGGTGATGCACCTGCTTTGGCCTCCCAAAATGCTGGGATTACAGGCGTGAACCACTGTATGGGCCTAGCCTAATATGACACATTATTGAGCTCCATCCCTATGCCAGGCACTGTCCTAGGCACCAGAGTTACACACACAAATACAACATGGTGCACATGCTTAAGGGTTTAGTCTAGTGAGGGAGAGATCGGCATGTGAAATCAAGGACTCTTACCTACAACCTGGCAGTTTTCTGATAATCTATGTAAAGCACTTAGTAGAGTACCTGGCATGAAGTTACAGCTCAATAAGTGATAGCTATTATTAGCCATTATTACAAGAAGCCGCAGAATAAACACAACACATCGTCCAGGAGTGTCAATATTACTCAAAGATTCAGGACAAAAAGGCATTAGTTTTTACATTAAAACAACAAACATAGGCATACTCCGGAGTACAATGCAAAACTCACTTGATTTTTTGACATCAAAAGCAGATGTGAGACCGGGTACGGTGGCTCACGCCTGTAATCCCAACACTTTGGGAGGGCAAGGCGGGAGGATCATTTGAGGTCAGAAGTTTGAGACCAGCCTGGCCAACATGGTAACACCCATAGCCAGGTATGGTGGTGGGCGCCTGTAATCCCAGCTACTCAGGAGGCTGAGGCAAGAGAATCGCTGGAACCTGGGAGGTGGAGGTTGCAGTGAGTCAAGATGACGCCACTGCACTTCAGCATGGGCGACAGAGTGAGACTCTGCCACGAAAAAAAAAAAGCGGATTTGAGGTCTGCACTGCCCCATCCCCCCGTGGGACACATAGACACATGGACTCCCTGCTACGATCAGGCGTTCTTCCGAGGGAAGCCTAAAGAAACAGCGTAACTAGAAAAGCCCCTGCCCTTGGTGTGGGGAGACTCCCCAGGTTACTACCTGTTACCTTAGGCACCAAATTCCTTGGGCCCTGTTTCTTCATTGGTAAAATGAGGTTAAAACCCTCTATATCCAAGATTGTGATAACAGATGAGATAATGTTCGTGGAAGTACCTGGTACAATGCCTGGTCAATAATATGTGCTTAATAAATGCTATGTTGGCTGGGCGCAGTGGTTCACGCCTGTAATCCCAGCACTCTGGGAAGCCGACGCGGGTGGATCACAAGGTCAGGAGATCAAGACCATCCTGGCTAACATGGTGAAACCCCATCTCTCCTAAAAATACAAAAAAATTAGCTGGGCGTGGTGGTGGGCACCTGTGGTCCCAGATACTCGAGAGGCTGAGGCAGGAGAATGGCATGAACCTGGGAGGCGGGGCTTGCAGTGAGCCGAGATCAGGCCACTGCACTCCAGCTGGGCAACAGAGCAAGACTCTGTCTCAAAAAAAAATAAATAAATAAAAATAAATAAATAAATGCTAGTTATCAGGTGGCAAGAAAACAGTGCTGAAAGGGTCATGGGAGGCAGAACAGAAGCTACTATGTTACTGCTGTTTAATCCCCAGGTCTCTACAGGAGAGGGAGTAGGGACCTGCGTCCTTACAGCAATGATTCCAGGTGGCCATTTGCCATTGTGGTCTGGGATGGGAAGGCCATGATTTGAGAACCCAGTCTTGCCCCAAAATCATATCCTATCTCCCCTTCAGCTCATTCAGCTCCTGTTTGTTCTGTATCATAGTACATAAATTTTCTAAGATTTGGGTCCATTGACAACCACCCTGATCCCAATATTACATCAATACTCTATTAGTACTTGGCCTAGGACATCTTAAATACTTAGGCTGCCATCTGTTTTGTGCATGTTCTTTTTTTTTTTTTTCTGAGATGGATTTTTGCTCTTGTTGCCCAGGCTGGAGTTCAATGGTTCAATCTCGGCTCACCACAACCTCTGCCTCCCAGGTTCAAGTGATTCTCCTGCCTCAGCCTCCTGAGTAGCTGGGATTACAGGCATGGGCCACCATGCCTGGCTAATTTTGTATTTTTAGTAGAGATGGGGTTTCTCCACGTTGGTTAGGCTGGTCTGGAACTCCCGACCTCAGGTGATCCGCCCGCCTCGGCCTCCCAAAGTGCTGGGATTACAGGCATGAGCCACTGTGCCCGACCTTGTTCATGTTCTTTTAACTTTTCTCCCTTTTTTTTTTTTTTTTTTGAGAAAGAGTCTCGCTCTGTCACCCAGGCTGGAATGCAGTGGTGTTCTTGGCTCACTGTAACCTCCTGCTCCCGGGTTAAAGCGATTCTCCTGCCTCAGCCTCCCGAGTAGCTGGGACTACAGGCATGCGCCACCACGCCTGGTTAATTTTGTGTTTTTAGTAGAGACGGTGTTTTACCATGTTGGCCAGGGTGCTCTTGAACTGCTGACCTCAAATGATCCATCTGCCTCGGCCTCCCAAAGTGCTGGAATTACAGGTGTGAGCCACCACGCCCAGCCAACTTTTCTATGAATGTAGTTCTGTATCTTCAGGATCCTGTAAACAACCCAAAGAACTGGGATTCTGCCTTCTTTGAAGAATCTAAATACTGTAATATCAATCCAACTTACTAGTCTTTCATTGATGATCGTGTAGAAAAATGTGGAAAAAGTGATGTTGACTGAGAAGGGTTAGGGCCAGATCTTGTTTTCCTTAACAATCTATTATAAATCTGTCCTCTGAGAATGTATCTAAACCCTTTGAAACTTAGGTGACACGTTAAATTAGAGTTACTTTTTTTCTTTTGAGATGGAGTCTCACTCTGTGGCCCAGGCTGGAGTGCAGTGGCGTGATGTAGGCTCACTGCAACCTCCAACCCCCAGGTTCAAGTGATTCTCGTGTCTCAGCCTCCCAAGTAGCTGGAATTACAGGCGCCTGCCACCATACCCTGCTAATTTTTGTATTTTTAGTAGACATGGGGTTTTGCCATGTTGGCCAGGCCAGTTTTTTTTTTTTTTTTTTTTTTTTTTGAGACGGAGTCTTGCTCTGTGGCCCAGGCTGGAGTGCAGTGGCCGGATCTCGGCTCACTGCAAGCTCCGCCTCCCAGGTTCACGCCATTCTCCTGCCTCAGCCTCCCGAGTAGCTGGGACTACAGACGCCCGCCACCTCGCCTGGCTAATTTTTTTGTATTTTTTAGTAGAGATGGGGTTTCACCATGTTAGCCAAGATGGTCTCGATCTCCTGACCTCGTGATCCACCCGTCTCGGCCTCCCAAAGTGCTGGGATTACAGGCTTGAGCCACCGCGCCCGTCCAGGCCAGTTTTGAACTCCTGACCTCAACTAATCCACCCGCCTCAGCCTCCCAAAATGTTGAGATTTCAGGTGTGAGCCACTGCACCCAGCCTAGAGTTACTTTTCTTTTTTTTGAGACGGAATCTCACTCTGTTGCCCAGGCTGGAGTGCAGTGCAGTGGTGCAATCAAGGCTCACTGCAACCTCTGCTCCCCGGGTTCAAGTGATTCTCCTGCCTCAGCCTTCCAAGTAGCTGGGATTACAGGCGCCTGCCACTGCGCCAGCTAATTTTTGTATTTTTAGTAGAGACAGGGTTTCACCATCTTGGCCAGGCTGGTCTTGAACTCCTGACCTCGTGATCCACCTGCCTCGGCCTCCCAAAGTGCTGGGATTACAGGCATGAGCCACCGTGTCCAGTCTTTTTTTTTTTTTTGAGACAGAGTCCTGCTCTGTCGCCCAGGCTGGAGTTTAGTGGCATGATCTCGGCTCACTGCAACCTCCACCTCCTGGGTTCAAGCGATTCTCTTGCCTTAGCCTCCTGAGTAGCTGCGATTACAGGCACGTGCCACCACACCCAGCTAATTTTTTTTTTTTTTTGAGACGGAGTCTCGCTCTATTGCCCAGGCTGGAGTGCAGTGGCATGATCTTAGCTCACTGAAACTTCCGCCTCCCAGATTCAAGCAATTCTCCTGCCTCAGCCTCCCAAGTAGCTGGGACTACAGGCACATGCCACCATGCCCAGCTAATTTTTCTACTTTTAGTAGAGAAGGGGTTTCACCATGTTGGCCAGGCCAGTCTCGAACTCCTGACCTTAGGTGATCCATCCACTTCTGCCTCCCAAAGTGCTGGGATTACAGGCATGAGCCACCTGCGCCCGGCCCTAGAGTTACTTTTTATATTTTATTTATTTATTTATTTTGAGACAGAGTCTCACTCTGTTGCCCAGGGTGGAGCGCAGTGGCTTAATCTGGGCTCACTGCAACCTCAGCCTCCCAGATGCAAGCTATTCGCCTGCCTCAGCCTCCTGAGTAGCTGGGACTACAGGCACACGCCACCACGCCCAGCTATTTTTAAATTAAATTAAATTAAATTAAATTAAATTAATTTTTTTTTGTATTTTTAGTAGACACGCAGTTTCTCCATGTTGGCCAGGATGGTCTGATCTCTTGACCTCGTGATCTGTCCACCTCGGCCTCCCAAAGTGCTGGAATTACAGGAGTGAGCTGCCGCGCCCGGACTCCTTTTTATATTTTAAAATGACAATTTGGAGCAGACCATAACAGTTCTGCCAGTCTGGAATTTAATCCAGGCAGGAGGGTTGGAAATAGTACAATGGTTAAGCTTATTGAAGGAGCTAAATGCCAGGCACTGTTCTACTTCATGTAATCCTCCCAATTGCCCAGTGAGATGAGTACTGCTATTATCATCCCTATTTCACAGATGAGAAAATTAAGGTGAAACTAAGTTAATCAGTGTGCCTATTTTTACAGATTAGTAAGTGGCAATGCCAAAAATTGGAATCCATGGCCCCCACTCTTAGCTACCTCACTATACTACCTCTTGCCATTCATTCTTGGCTTCAGGGAGCTTTGAACTCATCTAAATGGATCTATACCCAAACCATTGGGGCCACTGATCCTTTTGTTCCCTTTCTCTGGGCCTCCTTCACCAGTTCCTGGGTCAATTCCTGAGGGGTTATGACGTTCCAAACTGCTTGGAATTCCCGAATACGGTGCATTATACATATGCTCTATACACATCTATTATAGCCTTACAAGTTGGGGTTGTTTTTTATCTATTTAATGTGTATTTGTTTTGTCTCCCCAACTAGACTGGAAACACCTCGAGGACAGGGACAGTATCTTTCTCTTTCTGCAACCCTCACAGTGCCTGGGGGCTAGGCTAGGACGCCAAGGGAGCTCATCAAAAGTTGTTGACAGGCTCTCCACCATCCTGTGCCTCACCCCGACCACTCCCCTCTGCCTCGGTGGCCACTCCACTTCCTCCTCCCGGCCCGCCCCTTCTCTTTCCCTTTAGTTTAATCCTGTCTGGCCTCGACCCCACTTAGTGGATTCCATTCTGCCCCCGCCCCCCGCGGCATCTTCAGCGTCCCCTAGCGACGAGGCGGTGGCTCCTAGCAACTGCATCCCGGCTCCCTGACGACGGCGCCACGCAGGGACACGTCAGCGCGCCATGGCCCCGCCCCCGGCGCCCGCTGGTCCCGCCTCCCCGCGCCTCGTTCGCCGCCGCTGCCGCCGCCGCCGCCGCCCGGGACTCGCGCAGAGCAGTTATGGCGGATCCCGCAGCCCCCACGCCCGCAGCTCCTGCTCCCGCCCAGGCCCCGGCTCCAGCCCCGGAGGCGATCCCGGCCCCAGCCGCAGCCCCTGTCCCGGCGCCGGCGCCCGCCTCGGACTCGGCCTCTGGGCCGTCCTCGGACTCCGGCCCCGAAGCCGGCTCGCAGCGCCTGCTGTTTTCTCACGACCTGGTGTCGGGCCGTTACCGGGGCTCCGTGCACTTCGGGCTGGTGCGCCTCATCCACGGCGAGGACTCGGACTCGGAGGGCGAGGAGGAGGGCCGCGGCAGCTCGGGGTGCTCCGAGGCCGGGGGCGCGGGCCACGAGGAGGGCCGGGCCAGCCCGCTGCGCCGCGGCTACGTGCGCGTCCAGTGGTACCCGGAGGGCGTCAAGCAGCATGTGAAGGAGACCAAGGTGCGGCGGGCGGGGGCTGGGCGGCGCGGGAGGCAGGGGGTCGGCGGCCGGGCCGAGGCCAGGGAGGGACCGCATCGGGGCCCTGCCCGGAGCGGTGCCACTGCAGTGGCCGAGGCAGGAGGACAGCCCCAGTGGAGGGTACACTCCATGCAAAGTCATTGCAGCAGCTCTGGGCGCACACACCAGCCGGGCACTGCTGGCCCGGGACCGGGCGGGCGCTGGGCTTCCCGACTTGAGGGGACTTCTAAGCCATGCTACGCTGTGGTGTCGACCTCGAGATTTGGAAACGTGGACCGACTCCCGTGGGGACTCCTTAGGCCCTGGGGCGCGTTCGGCATTACACCAGTGCGGCGTTTTGCTGACCCCCAAGGAGCTCGGTGCTGCGTTGTGCATCCAGAAATGAAGGCCGTGCCGGGTCCATGCAGGGAGGGGTTGTGGGCATTCCAAAACAAAGATAGAGGTGAAAATCCCAGCCGAACCCAAGAAGTTCACTAGCTTACAGGCTGCATTATGGTCAAGCCACCCAGTCTCTTTTTGTTTTACCCTGCTGCCTCATTTTAATTGCTACAGGGAACTTTGTGAGTAAAAACATTAGCAATCAGAGCCGCGATATGAATAGTACTGGGGGGTGGGGGGAATTCTGACAGCTGCTACCCGGATTGAGACTTCTTGAAAAAAATATTCCAGAACCCTAGGTAGAGGGGAGTCACCAATTTGGAAACCTGAAGGGTTTTTCTTGACCTGAGGCTGTTAAGCAGACATCTGACTCCCATATGGTTTTTGGGGTGATGCTAGTGAATATAGCAGTTTTACAAAACAAAGAGGCTTGCCGTCATAAACCCGAAACCTTGAACCCGAGTTGGTTTGGTGGCTTGTTTTCCGGAATGTGAATTCCTATCAGTAATTGACACACACACACACCCCTGTATCTCATACCCCTTCTTCCTCTCCTACTTCCCCTCCCCTTCAAGAAAACATTTCTAAGCAGGAATCAGGCCTACACTGTTTTAGGTCCTTGGGAGGTTGAGAGGTCTGATTTCAGGGGAGGGCACTTTGGAAGTTGATCTGGGTTTCTCACACAGTGGGAGACAAAGACGACAGAGGAATGGGGCTTCATACCAAACTACAAAGGGGGGTCTGTGACAACGGCTTGAGAAGGAAGAAGGCCCCACTCCAGAGAAGAGCCCGTGATCCATTTCCTAGCGGCAGAAGTGACTACTGATACCAGCAGTCTTTTTGTTGGGGATGCACGTACATCCACAGACACAAATCCACACACAGGACCCTGCTTTCCCTCAGAGAAATGCGAATCAGGCAACAGCTCTGAGATTTGGAAGGAAAATTATCAGTCCATTTACAAGAGTATTTGGAAAATATTACTTGTGCAGCAGAATGCTGATTAAAAATTACCCAGTGTTGTGTCAGGAAAAGAGGGTTATTGCTGTGTACTGTGTGACACCATTGCTGGTGTCTTTCTGTGAGTTTTTGAGAATGTTTTTCACCACCCGTCTACTCGAGAGGTTTGTAACTTTTGGAACGTAACTCATTTGACTGCAGCATCCTCTGTGTTGTGGCCTCCTGCCCTGGGACTCAGGGGGAGGCAGGCCCAGCTCACTACTGGGAGCCGCCATGTTTATCAGTTGTTGTTCCCCTCCCTCTTGACTCTGGTGGTTAACTTTGTTTACAGTTATGTTCTGTCTGCCTCCTGCACCATGTGTAATTATACAGAGTTTGACTTGAACTACCTATTTTGGAGTAAAATCGAAAACAAAGGCTGGGCGCGGTGGCTCATGCGTGTAATCCCAGCACTTCGGGAGGCCGAGGCGGGCGGATCACCTGAGGTCAGGAGTTCAAGACCAACCTGACCAACATGGAGAAACCGCGTCTCTACTAAAAATACAAAATTAGCCATGCTTGGTGGCACAGGCCTGTAACCCCAGCTGCTCAGGAGGCTGAGGCAGGAGAATTGCTTGAAACCGGGAGGTGGAGGTTGCGGTGAGCTGAGATGGTGCCATTGCACTCCAACCTGGGCAACAAGAGTGAAACTCTTTCTCGAAAGAAAAGAAAAAAAAAACTTTGAGGGACCACTTTGGATAGATTTTACAGCTGGCCTCCTGTGACTTGCTTTGAATTTGTTGAAATCTGTTTTGTGGCTCGGTGGTGGTGGTTTGTCATTGTAGCTTCTGGGCTTAGCAAAAGCCAAGGGACATAGGAATTCCAAGGAAGTGGTGGAATGGAATGCTCATTTATGGGTGGCAAGATCCAGTTCTTTTAGGATTTAGAATAGGTTTGTTTTGGAGGGTGGAGTTTATACCTGATAGGTAGCTCTGTTACCATGAGCTATAGACACAGGTGACTGATTAGCTGAATGTTTACTGGTCTGTTGCTGACCACCACGCAGAGTGGTAGGGTGGGTCCTGGGGCCTTGCAGCACTGTGGCTTAGGATGATTTTTCTTCTCACCTCCTGCTCCTTATAAATTCCATCAAGGTGATAGTTTGCTGTAGAGGAAAAATCGTTAGACCGAGATTGACTCATCTAGTTTTGAGATTTCAGAACCCAATTATTGGTAGAATAATGGAGTGGCAGTTTTTTTTTTTTTTAAGTTACTGGTTGGTTTATTATTTTTGAGATGGGGTCTCACTATGTTGCTCAGGTGGCCTGGAATTCCTGGTCTCACACAATCCTCCTGCCTCAGCCTCTCAGGTAGCTGGGACTACATTAGTGATGGTTTTGATAAACTTTTTATTTATTTATTTATTTATTTATTTTTGAGACGGAGTTTTGCTCTTGTTGCCCAGGCTAGAGTGCAATGGCGCCAGCTCGGCTCACTGCTCCCTCTGCCTCCTGGGTTCAAGCAATTCTCCTACCTCAGCCTCCTGAGTAGCTAGGGTTACAGGCATGCGCCACCACGCCCGGCTAATTTTTTGTATTTTTAGTAGAGATGAAGTTTCTCCATGGTGGTCAGGCTGGTCTCGAACTCCTGACCTCCGGTGATCCGCCCGTCTCGGCCTCCCAAAGTGCTGAGATTACAGGCGTGAGCCACCGCGCCCGGCCGAAATTTATTTTTTAATAAGCTGCTACCTATTGAAATTTTTTTTGTGTGAGTTTCTTTTTTAAACGGAGTCTCTCTCTGTCACCCAGGCTGGAGTGCGGTGGCATGATCTCGGCTCATTACAACCTCAGCTTCCTGGGTTCAAGTGATTCTTGTGCCTCAGCCTCCCGCATAACTGGGATTACGGGCATGTGCCATCATACCCAGCTAATTTTTGTATTTTTAGTGGAGACGGCAGTTTGCCGTTTTGGCCAGGCTAGTTTTGAACTTATGGCCTCCAGTGATCCACCCGCCTTGGCCTCGTGAAGTGCTGGAATTACACGCCTAAGTCACCGTGCCTCGCCCCATTGAAATTTTTTAATAGTATCTAATATGGAGTGTTTCATCGGGTGTGGTGTATTTTTGTAGTTTTCTCTGTAAGTTGGAGGGCAATGAGTAAAGGCTTAGTCTTAGTCTCAAATTTTTAGTGAACAAGTTTACAAAGAGATGAAGAGACTGGGCAGCAAGTCATGTCCTTTCCCTGCTGCCTTCTTGAAAATAGCAACAGAAACAAAGTAAATTCTTCCATGAAGCTATGGAATTTATGGTTGTTTCTGAGGCTTCCAGCCACCAAAATTAAGCTTCTTAAGGACTCAAAAGGAGCAAGTGGCCAGTGCCTCTTATATGCTCCTTCCTTTCTCCAGTCTTCTGACCTCTTCAGCGAGGTAGCCCATTTCTCCACTTGAAACTGTCCATCTGGCCACGGATCTCCTTAGAGGAGGCTTGCCCCTTCCCCATCACCAGTCATCCTTTGAATAAAATTTTGTAATAAAGCCAAATGCCCGCAGCCACTTAAACCTTCATAGGCACTGGCTAGACATGGGGGGTCCTTCTGGTCTCCACCTGTCACGGTTGGGCAGAACGGCCCCCTGCGAGGAAGGGAGCAGGACTGCTGTCGGTCAGTTCAAGCTCAGTCTTCATTTTGGAGGCGAAGTGTTTATGCTTTAGCTTTCTTGTGCTTTTTCATGTGTTTTGCATTGCCTTTTAAGTTGCCATGACATTCAGAGTTTCACCAGGTTTGAGATATAGTGCCTCTAAATTAGGGCTGTCTGTGATCACCCTGCTTTTATGAGGCTGTGTGTGTGAAACATCCCTGATGACAGGTCCCTCGGGAATTGGCTTTGCAGTTTATTTTTGGCTCCTACGCTGGCCAGCATTTCCATGGGGAAGCTATTTAGGTGTAGCATCATGGCACGTGAAGTTTGTCTCACTTGTCTGGGTGCCGGGCCCATTAAAAGCAATTGTTCTTAGTGATGTAATATAAAGAAGTTATATAAGGTTAACCAAGATGCAGGACTAAGTGAATCTAAATTGCATTTTATTCAGATAGGATCACAGCACTTGTAGACTCTCAACAGCTGTCCTGTGATTTTATTCTTTGTCCCTTGATTTTCCCCCTTCTAGCCCTCAGGCCTCAATGCCCTGATGGTGCTTCTGTCTGGCTGCTGCCTGACTCAAGGGCACTTTCCTCAGATGAGGGGTGTGTGTTTTGTACTGTGATTGGAAGCCAAAACCCTTGGGTGCTCTTCCTGGTTGTCATCTACTCTGAATGACCTTGACCAAGTCACTGCCTCATTTTCTCCCTCTGCAATAAAATAAGAGGTCTGTCTTCCTAACCCCTGATATGAGCCGGCACAGATGGAATAACCAGAAGTGTAGCTAGGTCGAGCCTAGGAGGGCCACTTGGTTATTAGCAGACAGCATTCTGATGTCTGTCAGAGAGAGCCAGCCCTGCGCCTTCAGGAGATCACTTCCAGGAGACAGAGGGTGGTGCCGCACCAAAGAGGCATCTCGGGAAGCAAAAGGTGCACGAGGCGGTTTGTGAGGAAGGGGGTTGTTTCAGGGGCACAGGAATTCCTAATGGCTCGTGTTGCTAGTGACCAGGTGGATTATAGGTTTGACTTTATTAAACCTCTTCTAGAAATACTCATGAACTTCCTACCTCTGTTACTTTATAAGAAATTCAGTAATGCACATTTAAAGTAACCCCAGCCATCCTCCAGGAGGGGGATAGAATGAGTGAGTATGTATGTGTGTATGTTTCCAGAGTCTGAAAAGTCTCTTGAAATTCCCAAGACTGATAATGAGATTATGAATTACAAGGATGATAGAGTATTGCTTTTGTATTTTAAGGTAATAAGAGCAGTCATGATACAGGATACTGTTACTGTGGGCGAGGCACTGTTAATGCTTCAGATGTTTTACTTAACTCTCACAACAACCCTGTGGTGCTGTTACTAGCCCCATATGCCAGAGCAGGAAGCTGAGGAACAGAGAGGTTAAGTAAATTGCCCAGTGTCTCAGTGGAGGAATCTGAATGCAAATTGAACTAAATGTACTTTATTCTCACCTGAGAATACTTAAATTCAGGATTCATAGATCATTACTATACGTGACTGAGTGCCCTGATCCAACATGAATCACAGGCCCTGTGGTTAGCATTAATCATCCCCTCTTTAAACAGTTGGAAGTCTTAGTGTAATAGGAGGTACTACAAGTGAGGAGGGAGGAAGGCACAGGATGTTGGGATGGGTAGAAGTTGTGCCAGTGGGCAGGCAGGAGGGAGGGAGATGATGGGTAGGGAGCAGGACGGGAGGAACACTGCGTTCGTGCTGGCGGTGTGCTTCTGCTCTTCCACACTTTTCATTCCCTGACCCCTCAGTCATTCTCAGAATAACTGTCAAAAACACGTTGCATTTCTAGAGAACCTTTGAATGACCCTCAATGTTGAATGAAGCAACCTCTGTAGTCTGATTCATTCCAACACTGAACTACAGTTGAGTTTTATTCCCCAACTCCACCTCCTAGAGCAAAACAAGTGTGCAGACACTCCACATAACTGGCGTTTCCGTGTCGTCTCAGAAGTGGTCAGCATTAGGAGCTCCAACTTGACCTCTGTCCCCTCTGCTGCTGTCATCCTCCGGCTGGGAATGCTGAGTCATGAGACAGGTTCAGGAAGGATTCCTTGGAGAGACTGAATTCCGCCTCAATTTCAGTTTCTGTTCCCTTCAGTTTCCGTGTGTTTTCACTTTAGAACATTAGAGGCCTTTTGCACCTTCCCCATCTCTACTTCACTTTTATCCCTGTTTCTGTTTTTTTGTTTGTTTGTTTGTTTTTTCATTTTCCTGTTATACTAAGAGGAACTTTTTCTCTTTTTTACTACTTAACCCACCATTGGGCCTCATGGAATCCAATGGAACCTGTTTGGGGCCAGCACTTTTTAAAAGGGTGCAATTGTCGTGTGTAACATGAATTGCCAGCAGTCCTGGCAACAGTCCTGGGCATGTGATCAGTGTCAGCTGCCCCTGGTGGTCGGTCCCCTCAGAGTTGGAGTCAGGGTGGTTTTCTGTGACATGTGGGTTTTCACCCAGGAGGATGTGATCTGTGCTTCTATTCTGATGGAAGCTTTTGGAGTTTCCTTGCCCAAGGCTTAGCCTGCTTCTGTATGGCGATGGGGAGTTGCTGATTTAAAATGATAATCAAAAGGGGGAAAGGTACAATCAGGAATGTCTGTAATGCGCTTTCCAGTTTACAAGAGGCTGTCATTTACCTCACTTAATAGGATCTCAGGGGTTTTGTTTGTTTGTTTGTTTTTTTGATACGGAGTCTTGCTCTGTCGCCCAGGCTGGAGTACAGTGGCACGATCTCGGCTCACTGTAAGCTCCGCCTCCCAGGTCCATGCCATTCTGCCTCAGCCTCCCGAGTAGCTGGGACTAAAGGTGGCCGCCAGCATGCCTGGCTAATTTTTTTTTTTTTTTTTTGTATTTTTAGTAGAGACGGGGTTTCACCACGTTAGCCAGGATGGTCTCGATCTCCTGACCTCGTGATCTGCCCGCCACGGCCTCCCAGAGTGCTGGGATTACAGGCGTGAGCCACCGTGCCTGGTCAGATCTCAGTATTTTTAACTGTAGCTCCTTCCTGAGGCTCCACTTGCCCCATCACTGGGTGCCAGTCCAGGAGAAGGTCATGGTTTAAATGCTGCCCATCCACATTTGCAGCTCTTACTGAGCAGGAGTGCCCGTTCAGAATTGCTTCAGTTTCTGACATTCCAGCCAGCCTCGGGGGGACAATGTCAGGAGCCTCTTGACGTGTGTGGTTACAGCCAGGGAAGAGCTTATTGGAATTTGTTGTAGTTGAGAATAAAATTGAATTGTGTTACTGGATAACCCTCTGGATTTATCTACTTCAAGTTATTTGCTCTTGTTTCGTTCGTTAGCTATACTCTGTGGTTGAGGATTTAATGTCCTTCAACCCAGGCTGACTGAATTGAATGGATCCTTGGGTCAGCTTTGTCCAGGTCACCCCTAGACACAGGTAGGCTGTGTTCTCCTGAAGCAGTATTGTGAAAAGCAAATTTTTATGGTTTAAACATTGCAGTCGATTGACGTACCACTCAGAAGTATTCAGTGGGCAATAAGGATTGGAATGAATGTCCTTTTTGGGTTTAATCTGGTTCTTTGGTTGGGGGATTTTGAGTTAGCTTGCATTTTTAGAGAGGCCACAGCAACATTTAATATTCTACAGCTAAGTCAAAGGAGTAAGACATTCTTCAGGTCACTTTTGGTTTAAATTGATAGCATAACTATACCTGGGAAACCGTCTATGATGATTTAAAGTAAAAAAAAAAAAAAAAAAAAAAAAAAAATTAAGATACTGAGTCATGCTTGGGGAAAAAAAAAAAAAAAAAGGCAGTCAGTCCTACCCAACAATGAGATGAAAATTCCCAGCTAGCATTGACAGAGAGATTTCCTGCAGGCACCCTTAAAAAGAGAGGCCTTCATTTGCATCCTGCAAGAGAGCTGGTCTTTTCACACTCAGCAGCTCCTGTGATGTTCTGCCTCCTCTTTGTAATTCTGGTCCTATTTGTGGGAGCTCCCTCTGGAAGAGGGCAGTTGAAGATAGATACCTTGACTGGCAGATTCAGTGGACTGTGTGTGTGGTCGCCCTGGTGCAGGTGGGAAGTGTAGACACACAAATACGTCTCCAGGGAGCATCAGGACTTTACATGTGCAGTGCTGAAAGCATCCTGGTATTCATGTGCTCTGTTTTATTACTTAAGGGATTTTGAGGGCCCTGAAGGTTGATGACATCATCTTCAAGCCAAGGAAGAAAGCATCTCTCTGGTCCTCCAGTGTGCTTGTGGGTCATCCCAGCCCAGTACTGGGGGAAATGGATGTCTGCCTCCATTTCCTCGTGACCTGCTCTCCCCTTCAGTCATTTTCTGTCTGGCCTCTCACACCACTGAGTGTGATAGCTCCCCTGAAGGTCACAAATGACTAGTGAATTTCTGGTCACTGCATTTGCTGACATTTTCTCAGTCCTTGTCCTCCTTTTGATCCATCAGCCTTATGCTCTGTTACCCGGGCTGGAATGCAGTGGCATAATCACAGCTTACTGCAGCCTCCACCTCCTGGGCTCAGGCAGTGCTCCCACCTCAGCCTCCAGTGCAGCTGGAACTACACACTCGGCTTTTAAAAATGTTTTTGTAGAAACAGGGTCTCACCATGGTATTGGCCAGGCTGGTCTCGAACTCCTGACCTCAAGTGATCCTCCCACCCCGGCTTTCCAAAGTATTGGGATTACAGGTGTGAGCCATGGTGCCTAGCTGATCTCGCCACCTTTTTTTTTTTTTTTTTTTTTTTTTTTTGAGACGGAGTCTCACTCTGTCCCCCAGGCTGGAGTGCAATGGTGCAATCTCGGCTCACTGCAACCTCCGCCTTCTGGGTTCTAGCGATTCTCCTGCCTCAGCCTCCCAAGTAGCTGGGATAACAGGCTCCCGCCACCATATCTGGCTAATTTTTGTCTTTTTAGCAGAGACAGGGTTTCACCATATTGGTCAGGCCGGTCTCGAACTCCTGACCTGAAGTGATGCATCTGCCTCAGCCTCCCAAAGTGCTGGGATTACAGGCATGAGCTACTGCGCCCAGGCCGACTATGCCCTCTTAAAGATGTTTCCTTCCCTGGGGTTCTGTTATACCAGACTATACCAAATGTTTCTCTTTTTTGCCTTTTGTCTTCCTCTTACCCGTAGATGTGCAGCTTTTCCAAAGACCTGTCTTTTCTTCATCTCTTCCTCCCCAGTTTTTTGGAGTGACCTCCGTGCCTGTAGCTGCATCTGGTACCTGTATTTAGATGACTTCCACATTGACATCACATGCCCAGCTGCTTACTTGATAGCTCCATCGTGCCATGTAGACTTCATAGGTATAAAATCTTGTGATTGTGACTGCCCTTCCCATCCTCAAGTCTGTGGATTTAAAAAAAAAAAAAAAAAAAATCTGGCTGGGCACAGTGGCTCACACCTGTAATCCCAGCACTTTGGGAGGTCAAAGTGGGTGGATCACTTGAGGTCAGGAGTTCGAGACCAGTCTAGCCAACATGGTGAAACTCGGTCTCTATTAAAAGTACAAAAATTAGCTGAGCATGGTGGCGGGTGCTTGTGATCCCAGCTACTCAGGGGGCTGAGGCAGGAGAATTGCTTGAACCCAGGAGGCAGAGGTTGCCGTGAGCCAAGATCGTGCCCCAGCACTCCAGCATGGGTGACAGAGCGAGACTCTATCTCGAGGAAAAAATATATATATATTCCCCAACTTTTTTGTTTTTGGTTCTAAACCCAGGACCCAACTTTTTAATAGGAAAATATGTTGACCATACCAAAATGTGGAAAGCCAGTAATTGCTAACTCCCAACCATTATGAGTCAGCAGTTGTTAACATCCTGCCATATTTGCTTTATCTGCATGTTTATGTAAATATATTTCCTCCTGAGTTATGTCTGGTACTAATTCCTGCTAAGTTGTGACAGACAGGATAGCACTTCACCCCTAAATACCTAAGCTTGAATCTTCTAAATGTTAGAGCATTTAGGGTCATTTTTAATTTACCTGTTTGGCCCTCATTCTAACCTGTCATCAGTTCTTTGAGAGGCCTCTTGCATCCTGTGCCTGCGTTTCTCTTTTACAACCCTGGTTTGCTCTCTGCTTGCCTCATACCTGCACTGTGTAGCCTTCTTCCTGGTCTCCCTGCCTCTAGTGCCTGTTTCAACCAGTGAACAGCGCTGCCCCCAACTGACCTCCCAAGGCCTGACCTCCCAAGTGATCGCCTAGATTGCATCAGGACCCAGCCTCTGATCATGCTTTGGTTGTCATTCAGGGCCCTTCACCTACACTTCCTGCCCTATCTCCTGCCTCTTCAGTTGACTCCAGCCGATCTGACTGCTTTTCCCCAACTCACTTGTGCTGTTCCCTTCCTCTCATGCCCCATGACACACCCACATTCTCTCTCCTGGATGGGAAGCTCCTTGAGAAACAGAGACAGCAAATCCTAAAGCTTGTGTGCTATCATACACATGCAGATTCTTGGGAAACATCTTCATGAATGACCAAAGTTTGCTCCCTCCCACTTACCTACAAATAGTATTCTTAGTCTTCTTCCAGATGCCTTGTGGTCTTTGCTGGAGCTGTGTGGGCCCCTTACTAGACCACTCTGTCTCCCACCCTGCGTACTAGGTGTGTTGACCATGTACGGTAATTTATTGCCCAAGCTGGGTTCTTTTGAGAGTACTATGAATAATTACTCCAGGACTGGGACATATGGGCATCCTAATACTAGGAAGAGCAGATTAATCAGAGTACACCATATTGTAGTTACTATTTTGGCAACTTCCGTCGGGGGCTCCCCAAGCAGA
Organism: Macaca fascicularis; assembly: GCF_037993035.2. Classification (NCBI taxonomy): domain Eukaryota; kingdom Metazoa; phylum Chordata; class Mammalia; order Primates; family Cercopithecidae; genus Macaca; species Macaca fascicularis. The sequence goes on along the minus strand of NC_088390.1, from coordinate 82,890,746 downwards.
CTATGTGCATTGTGGACTAGGCTAGAGCTGGCTAGAGCTCGTGTCACCTGTGGTCAAAATGAAGCTGCTTCTGGCTGCATTTCCCTGTAAGAACCCTACCAAAAGCACTTGACAAATGGCAGATTCCACACATGTGGGTTTCCTGAATGGTTATCAGCACCCAGTCCTCACCTTAGGAGGATGGCTAAGTATGAACAAGGCTCTCTATTGGAAAAAGAATGCCCACCCAACTGCACATGAACCAGGAATGCAGCTTAGGCTACGCACTCTGCCTGTACCAAGACCCTTGGGGGCGGGGCCTGGAGTTGCAGTGGCTACACCAGGCCTATTACTTCGAAGGAGTCAGGAACGTCTTTTGAAAGTAGATATAGGCCGGGCGTGGTGGCTCAAGCCTGTAATCCCAGCACTTTGGGAGGCCGAGACGGGCGGATCATGAGGTCAGGAGATCGAGACCATCCTGGCTAACACGGTGAAACCCCATCTCTACTAAAAAATACAAAAAAACTAGCCGGGCGAGGTGGCGGGCGCCTGTAGTCCCAGCTACTCGGGAGACTGAGGCAGGAGAATGGCGTGAACCCGGGAGGCGGAGCTTGCAGTGAGCTGAGATCCGGCCACTGCACTCCAGCCTGGGCGACAGAGCGAGACTCCGTCTCAAAAAAAAAAAAAAAAAAAAAAAAAAGAAAGTAGATATAACTACCCCTGTTTATCAGTGGAGGGGGGTGGGGAAGTGAAGAGAGCATGAATAAATGGATTCTAGTCCAGCACTTTTCTAAGGTGAATGCCGCATGCTATTACCTAGGGTGTCCTAATGCAAATTGTCCTAATTCCATTGGGCTGAAGAATCTGTGTGTCTAACAAACTCCCAGTGACATTGACACCGCTGGCTGGGACTGCCCTTTGAAGTGCATTGGTATGGGCCCTTCCAAACCTCGTTGATGTCAGTGGGTTCAGTTTTAGTACATCTTTGGTTTGAGGCCTTTTTTCTCCCCTCTGCTTATTCTTCTTGCGCCAGTGTTAATGAACCGGAATTGTCCAAAGGTGGGCTGCAGGAGGGGCAGGAAAGGATAAGGCGGCCTCATCATCCGCCAGTGCTTTAGTGTTAGAAAGGCTTGCCTCCTTCTCCCTCCCCATTGCTTGCTGGTGGTTGTTATCAATGCACTGCTGTTGCTAAGAAGTTTCATTTGATTTCATTTCATTTTGGGATGCAAATATGATAATTGTTGTGAGTATAACACACCCAATCCAAGAGGAAAATGATTATTCAGCATTTTAATGAAATTGCTGTCTTTTATCCAGCCAATGTCAATGGATTCCTGCTGTGAGCCAGGCCATGTTAACTCACACTTTACCTGTGTCATCTCACTTCCCCTAAAGTGGCCAGTGCCCCATTTTAGAGAAGGAAAGACTGAAACCCAGAGAAAGCTTATAACTCACCAAGGCCACATAGCAAGTGAGAGGCCAACCCAAATTCAAACTTAGGCCAGTTTGTGCTGCCCGAGTGCAGGTTCTCTTCACTGACTACGTGGGTGCCCCCTGCACTGGGCTGGGTGCTGTGGGGAGAGAGACACCCCCACACAGGCCCTGCTCTGTAGATTAGCGGCCAGTAGAAGTTTCTGTAAAGGGCCAGATGATAAATATCCTAGTGTTGCAGTCTATACTGTCTCCTTCACAATGACTCAGCTTTGCCATTTCATTATAGCACAAAAGCATTCAAGGCAGTAAGCAAATGAATGGGCATGGCCATGTTCCAGTGAAATTTTATTTTTAAGAAACAGGCAGTAGGCTGGACATGACCCGCAGGCTGTAGTTTTCCCACCTCTGCTCTAGAAGGATCCTGAAAAATGGAGGTATAATGTGAGCCACAGCTGAAAAAAGTAAATAGAGGCCAGGCATGGTGGCTCACGCCTATAATCCCAACACTTTGGGAGGCCAGGCCAGGCGGATCACTTGAGGCCAGGAGTTCGAGACCAGCCTGGGCAACGTGGTGAAACCCCATCTCTTCAAAGAATACAAAAATTATCTGGGCGTGGTAGCTCACGCCTATAGTCCCAGCTACTCAGGAGACTGAGGTGAGAGGATCGTTTAGTCCTGGAAGTCAAGGCGGCAGTGAGCCGTGATCGTGCCACCACAATTGCATTTTAGCCTAGGCAACAGAGCAAGACCCTGTCTCAAAAAAAGAAAGAGACAGATGAAATTAATTTTAATATGTTTTACTTAATCCAGTGTATTCAAAATATTATATCAACATATAACTCATGAGAAGTACTAATGAGAGGCTGTGCGTTCCTTTTCCATAGTGGCTACTGGATTGGGTAGCACTGCTTCAGAAACTTAGGTAGGAGAGGGAACCATCGCTCTGATCCCCTACTCAGCTGTTTTCCCCTCATAGCACCTAGCATTACCTGAGATTATTGTTTTGTTTTTTTTTTTTTTTTTTGAGACGGAGTCTCGCTCTGCCGCCCAGGCTGGAGTGCAGTGGCCGGATCTCAGCTCACTGCAGGCTCCGCCTCCCGGGTTCACACAATTCTCCTGCCTCAGCCTCCCCAGTAGCTGGGACTACAGGTGCCTGCCACCTCGCCCGGCTAGTTTTTTGTATTTTTTAGTAGAGATGGGGTTTCACCGTGTCAGCCAGGATGGTCTCGATCTCCTGACCTTGTGATCCGCCCGCCTCTGCCTCCCAAAGTGCTGGGATTACAGGCTTGAGCCACCGCGCCCGGCCGAGATTATTGTTATACTACTTCACGTCCTGTTTACCGTCCCCCAGCCAGAAGGTAAGAGAAGCACAGAAGCATCTCGGTCACTGCTGTATCCTCAGTGACTGGCCCAAAGTAGGTGCCAGGAGAGATTCGTTTAGTGAGCACTTGGGAAATGGCAGATTGTACACATGCAAATGAGTGGAATTAGTGAGTGAATGACTGATGCACGTAAGGGAGCGAGAGCCTAGTTCCACGTGCAGGACACAGTTAAGATGCTGAGGGATGTGGTGGGGAGCATTAGGAGATGCTATCATGGAGGTGGCTTTTGAGTTCACTCTTGAAAGATAAGAGCTTGGAATAGCAGCAGTGGAGGGCAGGGCATCCTGGGCGGGAAGTCCAGTGTGCATAAAGGCAAGAGAGGCAGGAGGTTCACTTCAGTGATTCCAGACTTAGGCCTCAGAACTTCTTTAACTTAAAAATCATTGAGGACCCCAATAATTTTTTAGCTTTGTGAGCTTTTACTTATATGGGTTGTTTCTATTAACATCTACCATTTAAGAAAACAAACTTAAAAACCAAGAATACCTGGGCATACATTCTGTTAGCCATCAGAGTAGTGATGTCACACATCATGTAGCCTCTGGAAAATTCCACTGCAAACTTTTGAGAGGATGAGAGGAAAAAAGACAAATAACGTCTTAGTCTTGTTATAGAAAATTTTTGACTTTGGACCTCCTGAAAGGGTGTTAGGGATCCTTCTGTCATATTTTGAGGACCACTGAGCTAGAGGTGGGGTGGAAGAAGTCAGATGAGAGAGTGCTGGCAGGCGAGGCTGGACAGGACTGTAAATAATGTTCACAGCAAAGATTTGTTGGTGCCTGCCGCATTCTAGGCACAGTCACTGGAGAACCCTGTGAAATAGGTGTTCTTACTTCACAGATGAGGTGAGGTTAAGGCAGTAAGCAGAAAGGCTTGGGTTAAAGCCAGGCAAGCACCCCCATACCATGCCATCAGCTGCCCCTGGAAAGACCACTAGTGTCGTGCTTGCTGTGTGTGTGCAGGTCTTTGGATGACTGGCTCAGGAGTTGGGATTTGTTTTTTACATAAAGAGGACTCACATCAGAGTTTGCAATGGGTGGTTTGGCACTAGTTTACAAGGTGGAATGTGGGGAGTTAGGAAGCCTGGAGGCCAGTTAGGAGGATTTTATGGAGCAGGTGAGTTGTGTCCTCTGTGCCCTCAGTGTGCATGGTGTCACCTATGCATGCATGGCGTGAAATGCTAGAGTTGCTGACTTCTCACACAAAATGACCCGTGAGTGTGAACAAACATCTTCATTCCATATTCAGTGGAAGAAGCAGTGATCTGTTCCAGTGCAAGAGAAAACACTGGTTATGTTGGACTTACTGATGGGTTTAAGGGATTTTTCAAGGATAATTTTAATGATGTTCAACTTAGTACCTAACCCCCCAGTAAAATCTGAAATCTGTTGTATCTAAGAGAACAGTAATAAAGCTTTCTATTATTAGAGTAGTGAGGTAGAGAGGAAGGTGAAGTGGTTGGAGAAGGTTTCTTAGGTGGGTTACAAAGGTGTGAAGGACGTTTGAGGAGTAACAGGTAAAGTGTGCATTTCACAGCCTGGCACATACAGCTGAGCCGGGGTGCACTGGGGAGGTGGGAGCAGGAGTAGGGACATTAGTGTGCCAGGGCTTTGAGATGATCAGAAGAGCGACGAGGAGGCTTTAAGTTGTTTTTTTTTTAAATTGTAGCAAAATATGCATAACAAAATTTACCATTTTAGCCATTTTTAAATAAACAGTTCAGTGACATTAGGTACATTCCCATTGTTGTGCAACCATCCCCACCATCCACCCCAGAACTTTTCATCATTCTCCACTGAAACTCTGTCTCCATTAAATAATAACTCCTCAAACCATTAAGTTTTATAGCTTTTAGAAAAACCTTTTCTAAAAGCAGTAGATGTAGACATGTGGTCACCTACAAAAAGGCAGTAAGAAGAGGGAAGCATGGCAGAGACTCAAGCTTCTCATGAGCATGGCCAGGTGGCTGGTCCTGCCAGTAATAGCTGTGTGGACAGAGGAGTGTGGAGGGAGATTCCGTTTTGAACACATTGCGAATTAGATGCCTAGAAGCATCCAGGCAACGAGAAACATCTCCCTTTGAAGCGTGTATTTAGCCTGTTCCCCATCTTCCTTTAATTCTTATTGCTGTCATATTTCATGCCCTCATAATTGCAGTTTCTAAACAAACATTTTTTAGATTTATAGAACAGTTTCAAAGATCATACAGAAAGTCCTCGTATCCCCTTCACTCAGTTTTCCCTAATGTTCACATCTTACATATCATGATATATTGTCAAAAGTAAAAAAATTAACATTGAGCCAGGCACAGTGACACGTGCTTGTAGTCCCAGCTGCTCAGGAGGTTGAGGCCACAGGGAGGATCGCTGGGTCCAGGAGTTCAAAGCCAGCCTGGGCAATGTGGTGAGACCGCATCTCACAAAAAAGATACTGACATCAGCCACATACTGTTATCTAAACTGTACACTTTTATTTGGATTCGTTTTCCACTAGTGGCCTATTTCCCTTCCAGGATCCAATCCAGGATACTACATTGCATTTAGCATAATTGCCTTTGTTTTGTTTTTTTTTTTTTTTGAGAGGGAGTCTTGCTCTGTCGCCCAGGCTGGAGGGCAGTGGCACGATCTCAGCTCACTGCAAACTCCACCTCCCGGGTTCATGCTATTCTCCTGCCTCAGCCTCCTGAGTAGCTAGGATTACAGACGCCTACCACCATGCCAGCTAATTTTTTTTTTTTTTTTGCATTTTTAGTAGAAACAGGGTTTCACCATGTTGGCCAGCTGTTCTGGAACTCCTAACCTCAAGTGATCTGCCTACCTCGACCTCCCAAAGGCATGAGCCACTGCACCCAGCCTAGCATAATTGCCTTTTGAATTTTGAAATAAATGCTCCTTGTTGATCTTTCATTAATCCCCATTTTATACTCTGTCCTAAGAGGAGTTACCTTTTTTGAATTTTGTTCAGAAGGAGGGTGCTGGCCAGTGGCTTTTGATGTCAGGGCAAGGGGTCAAGTAAGATGCTTTGTAAAGAGAGGCAGTTCAGGAGTTGTGAGGAACCTTGGATAGCACTTTTGAGTAGAGGTGGTGGCTGGACACCAGAGCAGCAGCAGGTGAGGGAGAGCGTGCAGAGCAAGGCAGGGGCCTGGAGGCATCGGCCAGGCTCTCCGGGATTCAGGGTCCGGCAAGAAGGGAAAGTCCCAGGTTTAATAGTCTGATCTTCAGTCTCTGACAATCCAGCACCAAAGAAAAATTGCTGGAGTCATTCTCTGATTTGTCTTAGATTTATAGCTTTATTCCTGATTGGTCTATTATTTATATACATAATACAAAAGTGTACAAGAACATAGGAGAGGCGGGTAAAAAACGTCTCCCATAATTCTCCCACTCAGGGAGAACTTCTCTTTATTATTTCAGTGGATGGCTGTTCTAGTCTTTTATTTTTTATTTGTTTGTTTATTTATTTATTTATTTTTGAGATGGAGTTTTGCTCTTGTTGCCCAGGCTGGAGTGCAATGGTACTATCTCGGCTCACTGCAACCTCTGCCTCCCAGGTTCGAGCAATTCTCCTGCCTCAGCCTCCTGAGTAGCTGGGACTACAGGTGCACACCGCCATGCCCGGGTAATGTTTTGTATTTTAGTAGAGACGGGCTTTCACCATGTTGCCCAGGCTGGTCTCGAACTCCTGAGCTCAGGCAATCCACCCACGTTGGCCTCCCCAAGTGCTAGGATTATAGGCATGAGCCACCGCACCGGGCCTAACGATGATGAGAATTTGATGTGACATCTGCAGGATCCCCAGCTAGTCAGCAGCATCTAGAGGGCTGGAACTCTGGCCAGCTGACTGGGCCTTTTGCTAACTATTTTCTGTCTCCTCTGTGCTGGGGTGTCCCTGAGCTTTTCAGGACAGGCTGGTCTGTTGTGCCTTCAGCTCAGGGAATGCAGCTCCCAAGCATAGGACTGGACTGAGAGGCGTTAGGTGAGCCAGAGGAGGCCTCAGTCACGGGGCTCAGAGTGGGCATGTAGACCTGGGATTGCTTAGTGCCTATGACTAGAAAAGACAGAATCCTGTAGAGTTACTGGGAATTGCATGAGATCCCCTTTGAGAGGGCGCAGCACAGCACCTGACCAGTGGTCACTGCTGCTGGGGGAGTAGTTTAGCTCTGCCTGTTTCCCTATTGTTTAGAAGCCCATGTAGTAAACATGAGGGGGAATATTGCAAATTAGCTTGTCTGCCTAATAAGGCCAACTTTTTTTTTTTTTTTTTTTTTGAGACGGAGTCTCACTCTGTCGCCCGGGCTGGAGTACAGTGGCCGGATCTCAGCTCACTGCAAGCTCCGCCTCCCGGGTTTACGTCATTCTCCTGCCTCAGCCTCCCGAGTAGCTGGGACTATAGGCGCCCGCCACCTCGCCCGGCTAGTTTTTTGTATTTTTTTAGTAGAGACGGGGTTTCACTGTGTTAGCCAGGATGGTCTCGATCTCCTGGCCTCGTGATCCGCCCGTCTCGGCCTCCCAAAGTGCTGGGATTACAGGCTTGAGCCACCGCGCCCGGATAAGGCCGACTTTAAAACTAAATCTTAATCTTTGTGTGTGTGTATCTATCTATATACTTGAACAGATAATATATGCAAATATCACAACATTCAAAAGGTTTAAACAAATATATAGTGAAATGTTTGTCTCCTGCCTACCATTTCCACTCCCCAGGGATAGCCACTGTGAACAAATTCTATGTGTGTGAGTGTACCTTTTTTGTATTTTAGCTTTTTACATGAATAGTAACTTTCTGTACAGCTGCTCTGTATTTGGCAGGTCAGAGCTTTGGATTCACACAAACCTGGATCTGGATCCTGACCTTCCTGTTTGCTTCGTGGTGGCTCACAGCTGGCTTGGTGCATCTCATTCCTCAGTGCCTCGCCAGGCACGTCACCTCCCCTTTCCTCTCCTCAGTGTTGTCCTTTGTGCCAGGCTGTTGGGCTAAATCCAGCCTAGTGTGCCACTGCAGGGAGAGCCCAGCTCTGCTGTTTGGGAGATAGGGTAGGAATCCATGATCTCTGGGTGGGCGCGCCCAAGCCCCTCTATTAGGGCAGGGTTTTCTCAGTAGCCAGAGGTACCACCGATGGGGGTAGAAGGAGTATAACAGAGGTATTTGACTCAAAAGACCTCTGTGAAGGCAGAGACAAAGTTCTTTGTTTTTTAAAGCTTAAGTGAAAAAGCATTTCCAGAACATCCCAGGTGCCTTTCGACTTCACTCCTGACCTGTGCCCTGTCAGAATTGCTTAGTTTGTGTTAGTAGTGTGGGACCGCCCTGAGCTCCTTGCAGAAGCCAAGGCAAGACTCTAAAAGGACCCTCCACAACCCAAAAGCAAACCATGGCCATACAAGGTGGGTTCTGTTGCCTTTCCCCAGGACAAGGAGTCACCCTAATTCATGCTTCAGCTCCCTGTTTATGTGATTCCTGTGAGACATGTCTCAGGTAACACAGTTCATGGCAGGACTATTGGTGTGTCCTTTACAGTTTCCAGGAAGATAAATGTGCCCTATGATTTCCAGGGTAGGACTGTGTTTCCTACACGTTGAGGTTTCCTTCCTCTCCGTTTCTCCCATAGACACTTGCCCCTAACACTTTCCTCTTCTGTGCTGGGAATATCAGAATAGGAAGGAGTTTTCAGCCACAGTGTGGTCATTGCAGGTGGGCTCCTCATCTGAGCCTCTGAGATAGGACTTGTGTGCTGGGTTTCCATGTATGTTTAGGTCTATAGTGGTAGTGGTAGGACTGGAGGGGATCCTCGGCGTGATTTTGCTGGAGCCCCCCCCCCCCCCTTTTTTTTTTTTTGAGATGGAGTCTCGCTCTGTCGCCTGGGCTGGAGTACAGTGGTGCAATCTCAGCTCACTGCAAGCTCCGCCTCCTGGGTTCACGGCATTCTCCTGCCTCAGCCTCCTGAGTAGCTGGGACTACAGGCGCCCGCCACCACGCCTAGCTAATTTTTTGTGTTTTTAGTGGAGACAGAATTTCACAGTGTTAGCTAGGATGGTCTCAATCTCCTGACCTTGTGATCCGCCTGCCTCAGCCTCCCAAAGTGCTGGGATTACAGGCATAAACCACCGTGCCCAGCCTGGAGCCCCTTATTTTATTGTCGGGCCCAGAGAGGCTAAGTGGTTAAGATTGATGGAAGCCACAGACAAAGAAAACAGACTTCTTTCTTAGGAAAGAAAAGTCCATAGGAGGACACTCATCTAATTTCTAAGAGTAGAAGATGTTAGGAGGGCTGGTTTTTGTTGTCTGATGAGTATAGTTTGAGATAAGTTCTGGTATTTGACTTGAAAAATAGAATTGATAACACAGAGGATTTACAGGAAACACTGTAGCTGGGCCTGTAGGTGCTCACCGCCACGCCTGGCTAATTTTCATTTCTTTTTAAGTTTTTTGTAGAGTCACCATCTCACTATGTTGCCCAGGCTGATCTCAAACTCCTGTCCTCAAGCGATCCTCCTACCTTGGCCTGCCAAAGTGCTGGGATTACAGGCTGGAATGCAGTGGTGCGATACTCGGCCTCCTGGGTTCAAACGATCGAGACCCCATCTCTTGGGGAAAAAAAAAGATTTATTGAGACAATTCACATACCATACAATTCGCCTTTTTAAAGTGTGCAGTTCGAGTGGTTTTTAGTATACTCAAACAGTTGTGCAGTCATCACCGCTATCTAATTTTAGAGCATTTTCATCACCCTAAAAAGAAACCTCATACCCATTAGTAGTCACACCATATTCCCCTGCACCCCCCCAACTCCTGGAAGCCATGTTCTGTCTCTGTGGGTTTGGCTGTTTTGGACATTTCATATAAATGGAAGCATACTAGATGTGGCCTTCGTGACTGATTTCTTTTATTTAACATGATGTTGTCAAGGTTCATCCGTGTTGTAGCATGTATCAGTACTTCATTTGCTTTTATTGTTGAATAATATTCTCTCATATGGATGGGTCACATTTTGTATATCCATTCATCAGTTGATGGACATTTGTTGTTGTGTCATTTTCACTTTTTGGCTATTCCGAATAATGCTGCTATGAGCATTCAAGTCCACGTTTTTGTGTGAACATATATTTTCAATTCCCTTGGGTATTATACCCAGGAGAGAACTTGTTGAGTCGTATGGTAGGTAAATCCATGTTTAGCATTTTGAGCAACTGCCAAATGGCTTTCTGAAGTGACTGCGCCATTTTACATACCCACCAGCAGTGTTGGTGGGTTCCAGTTTCTTCACATCCTCACCAACGCTTGTGATTGTCACTTTGTTTGTAGCCATCCAATGGGCATGCATGGGTATTGCATTGTGATTTGGCGTGCATTCCTAGTGATGAGTGATGCTGAACATCTTTTTCATGTGCTTATTGGCCATGTGTGTATCTTTGGATAAATGTTTATTCAAATAAGTCCTGTGCTTATTTTTGAACTGAGTTTTCTGTTGATCTGCTTATTACACCCTGCATTTGGATCTTCCCTCTCTCCCATGGAGTCTGGCAGGTGGGCCACCTCTTGTGGCAGGTGCCTGTCAGTGTCATTGGAATCTGTGCTAGCCATCTTGCCTTATGTTGGGATTTAACCCCCTTTCGTATTTAAATATGCTTAAGACCCTTAGAAACTGAAAGGGCTTTAAGTCCTAAGTCTTTCCAGGAACAGAGTTGTAATTGTTTTAAATCTGGGGCTCCGCAAGCATCCTAGGATGAGAAAGGGGTTGCTAAATAGGTTTTCTTGGACAGTGGGCAAGCTTTCAAATATTTACCAGTGACATGTACTGTGGCATGCTGGGTATAAGTCTTTTTTTTTTTTTTTTTTTTTTTTTTTTTCTGGAGACGGAGTCTCGCTCTGTCGCCCAGGCTGGAGTGCAGTGGCCGGATCTCGGCTCACTGCAAGCTCCGTCTCCCGGGTTCACGCCATTCTCCTGCCTCAGCCTCCCGAGTAGCTGGGACTACAGGCGCCCGCCACCTCGCCCGGCTAGTTTTTTGTATTTTTTAGTAGAGATGGGGTTTCACTGTGTTAGCCAGGATGGTCTCGATCTCCTGACCTCGTGATCCTCCCGTCTCGGCCTCCCAAAGTGCTGGGATTACAGGCTTGAGCCACTGCGCCCGGCCGGTATAAGTCTTTCTAAGGTGGAGACCATACAATCTTTTTCTTTTGAGTCTCTCTCATAGTACAATTATAGTACTTCTTATGCAGTGGGATGATGAAATATTCATTGATTGACAGGAACATACTTTGATAACTGAGTTCTTTCTGTAGCAGTTTGACGGGTCTAAGACATGGTTGTGCCGAAATGTGTGTGAGAGTGTCTGGTGTGTGTGCCTGGCGATAGGGGGCCCTGAGTTTCCAAAGCCTCTTGGCTGCTGCCGCCTCACAGATTCTCCATGCTGTGTGGCTGTCTGCTGAGGGGCACATGTGCTGCTATTTATGTTTGGTGACTTTCTCAGTGATTGTTTTTAGTTTAGCCTTTTAAGAATCTGATCTAATTTTGTGGGTGTGTAAAGTGTTGATTTATCCATGCCTGCTGCATGACACTGACGGTGAGTGTCTTCCACCCTCAGCCTGGATCAGTTCTGACTGTCATGGTTGGATCACAGTAGTCCGTGGGACTTAAAATTTTTTTAACATCTGAAACAAAAAGCCATTTGTAGGAGCGGATGTGTGGCCCTTTCAGGTGCCTGGGGGAGTTTCTAATGGAGCTATTCTTTTTAAAAATTTTTTCTTCTTAATTTTACTTTTTCATAGAGATGGAGTCTTGGCCTTGTTGCCCAGGCTGTTCTCAAACTCCTGGTTTCAAGCAGTCCTCCCACCTAGGCTTCCCAACTCCTGAGATGACAGGTGTGAACCACAGTGTCTGGCCCTAATAGTTATTCTTTCTTTTCCCTGCCCACCATTTCACATCTCAGAACAGCAACACGAGGAGAGTCCATCAAAATGAATTGGCGAGTAGGTGAATGTCTGAACTAAGGGTAGCTAATTTTTGAATTTGTGATTGCCTGTTTTTTGTTGACTTTTTCTTTTTTTTTTTTGAGACAGAGTGCCCTGTCGCCCAGGCTGGAGTGCAGTGGGTGAATCTCAGCTCACTGCAACCTCCGCCTCCCAGATTCAAACAATTCTCCTGCCTCAGCCTCCTTAGTAGCTGGGATTATAGGCACGCGCCACCATGCCCAGCTAATTTTTTTTTTGTATTTTTAGTAGAGGCAGGATTTCACCATGTTGGCCAGGCTGGTCTTGAACTCCTGACCACAAGTGATCCACCCGCCTCAGCCTCCCTAAGTGCTGGGATTATCGGCGTGAGCCACCGTGCCCAGCTTTTGTTGACTTACTACTTTTCCTTCATCTTCAGATCTAGTTGTATATAAGTACTTTGCGAAATAAAGATTAAAAACCTCTGGTTGCCTCTTTTCTGCCTGGAACCATGGAGGGTGTTGAAGAGAAGAAGAAGGTTCCTGCTGTGCCAGAAACCCTTAAGAAAAAGTGAAGGAATTTCACAGAGCTAAAGATCAAGCGCCTGAGAAAGAAGTTTGCCCAAAAGATGCTTCAAAAGGCAAGGAGGAAACTTCTGCATGAAAAAGCGAAGCGCTGTCACAAGGAATCTAGGCAGATGTACAGAACCGAAATTTGAAAGGCTGGGATGACGAGAAAAGCTAGCAGCTTCTTTGTGCCTGCAGAACGCGAATTGGCATTTGTCATCAGGGTCAGAGGTATCAGTGGTGTGAGCCCAAAGGGCCATAAGGTGTTGCAGCTTCTTTGCCTTTGTCAGATCTTTAATGGAACCTTTGTGAAGCTCAGCAAGCCTTCAGTTAACGTGCTGAGGATTGTAGAACCATGTATTACAAGGAGGAACCCAAATCTGAAATCAGTAAACGAACCAATCTACAAGTATGGCTATGGCAAAATTAATAAGAAGTGAATTGCTTTGACAGATAACATTTTGATTGCTCAGTCTCGTGGTAAATATGGCATCATCTGCATGGAGGATCTGATTCATGAGCTCTATACTGTTGGAAAACGTTTCAAAGAAGCAGACAACTTTCTATGGCCCTTCAAGTTACCCTCTCCACAAGGTGGAATGAAGAAAAAGACCACCCATTTTATAGAAGGTGGAGCTGCTGCCAACAGGGAGGACCAGATCCACAGGCTGCTTAGAAGAATGAACTGCGGTGTCTACCATGATTATTTTTCCAATCTGGTCAGTTAATAAATAATACCTGATCTCAAATTGGAAAAAAAAAAAAAAAATCTCCAGTTAGCATTCTTTAGGTAAACACGGTAGGTTGAACATACTCATTTAAATCTACTTTCCCTAGAAACTCTGCTAAAATAAGAGCAAAATAATTGTTTTTAAATGTATAAACCCATAAGGACACAGAATGGGAGAGAAAACAATAGCAAACAAAAGATCTCCAATTTCTAGAAGGTGGAAGATGAACAGAAGACTGAGCAGAGCAGAAGCTGAAATGTTGGTACCTGCGGAAAAACACCAAGGAAAAGCGCTTTAGAAAGCACCAGAAGTAGAGGCACCTGGTGACACTCAACGTGGGAATAGGGTTTCGGCCGAAAATCAGAGGGATTATGATTAGTTGACAGTCTCTATAGGGAGGAATTAAACTTCCCCAGTCATCTCTTTTAATTCTGCAAACGAGAAAATACTCAATCTCCTTGGCTGGCGAATGAGAGAGTAGACGCTTATGCGCCAGATTGAGGTGCCTTGGGCAGAGCAAGGGGCAGGGTATTGCTGGACTGAAAGAGGGATTCATGAACGTCTGCACACTAAAAGAGCAAATCCCAGCCATGCTCCTGCCTGCTCCTGGAGTGCTGAGGCCATGCATGAGGCATGGCATTGGATTCCAGTCTGGAAAAAATGAGCATGTCAGAAACAAGACCTGCCATTGCCAGCATTACCAGCATGTAGTGTCTTCATAGCAGTGGCCAGCTTTCTACTCCATCTAATGTGGTCCTCACCTGTCCAGAGCCTTGCTCATGTTCTCAAGGTTTCCATCATCATCTTATTGCCTCAACTTTTTAAACTTTTTATTTTTTATGTTTATTTTTTTGAGACAGAGTCTCACTCTGTCACCCAGGCTGGAATGCAGTGGCATAATCTTGGCTCACTGCAACCTCTGCCTCCCAGGCTGAAGCACTCCTCCCATCTCAGCCTCCCAAGTAGCTGGGATTACAGCCATGTGCCACCACTCCCAGCTAATTAGTGTATTTTTTGTCGAGATGAGGTTTTGCCATGTTGCCTAGGCAGGTTTCAAACTCCTGAGCTCAAGTAATCTGCCCTCCTCAGCCTCACAAAGTGCTGGGATTACAGGCATGAGCCACCATGCCCAGCCTAACTTTTTATTTTGAAATAATTCTAGATTCATAGGAAGTTGCAAACATAGTAGAGGGCTAGCTGAACACAGTGGCTCATGCCTGTAATCCCAGCACTTTGGAAGGCCAAGGCGGGCAGATCACGAGGTCAGGAGTTCGAGACCAGCCTGGCCAACATGGTTAAACCCCGTCTCTACGGCCGGGCGCGGTGGCTCAAGCCTGTAATCCCAGCACTTTGGGAGGCCAAGACGGGCGGATCACGAGGTCAGGAGATCGAGACCATCCTGGTTAACACGGTGAAACCCCGTCTCTACTAAGAAATACAAAAAACTAGCCGGCCGAGGTGGCGGACGCCTGTAGTCCCAGCTACTCGGGAGGCAGAGGCAGGAGAATGGCGTGAACCCGGGAGGCGGAGCTTGCAGTGAGCTGAGATCCGGCCACTGCACTCCAGCCTGGGTGACAGCGCGAGACTCCGTCTCAAAAAAAAAAAAAAACAAAAACAAACAAAAAAAACCCCGTCTCTACTAAAAATACAAAAATTAGCCGGGCATGGTGGCATGTGCCTGTAATCCCAGCTACGCGGGAGGCTGAGGCAGGATAATTGCTTGAACCCAGGAGGCAGAAGTTGCAGTGAGCCAAGATCATGACACTGCACTCCAGCCTGGGTGACAGAGCAAGACTCTATCTCCAAAAAAAATAGTAGAGGGATCCCCTCTACCCTTCATGCAGTTTCCCTTGATGGTCACGTCTTATATAATCATAGACAATATCAAAACCAGGAAATTGACATGGGTACACAATACGTGCATACGGTTCCACACCCTTTATCACATGTGTGGATGCATGTAACCACATGAAACAGCAATCAGGATCCACAACTCTTACGTCACCACAGAGATCTCTTATTGCCTCACTTTTAAGTAGGAATGGATGCCAAGAACCACTGGATATAGTCAGAAAGCTTCCAACATGAAAGGTAGAGGCCAGAGAAAGCAAAGAGAAAAATTATCTCCGAGGAATCAGAGCTGATTCAGGCAGGAGAAAGCCTTAAAGCACATGGCGAATATACTCAGAAAGAAGAGCCAATATTTTATCCATGAAATAAAAAGTTACTATAAAAATCAGAACAGGAAAGAGGTCTTGGAAATTAAAACCATTACTTTTTTCTTTGAAGTTGACGAAGGCTCCCAGGAAACAGATTAAAAACGTCTGACATCTAGTCTATAAAGAGAGAAAGGGAAAAGTAAAGACCGTAATGTATCAGAGAAACAAGAATTGTTTCAGAATGGACAGTCATAAGTTTCAAAAATGGCAAATGGAAAATGTCCTGTGGCACACTCTGTGATTCCAGAGCACTGGGCATAAAGCTTCCGAAGAGCAAAAGCAGGTCATGTACAAAAGATTGGGAATGAAGATGGATCGGAATTTTCAACCTCATTGGAAGCCAGAAGACAATGGAGTGGATTTCCTGTTTCAGTGACATGGTAGATCGAGCTAAAGTAGAATTGCTCCCATTACAATCACTTAAAATGCTATATAAGCTATAACGAGAATAAGAAAGAAAAACAGAACCAAAAGCAAAGCAGGAGTATAAAGCCAGAGCAGAGTAGGCAGCTCTGGGGAGGGGCAGGGTGGGTTCACTGGACCCCAAAATCGATCCTAACCGTAATAGAGGTTTGGATTTGCATGAACATGTAAAGCATGGAATTGAAACAGAAATCTCCTCAAAGCCATTCCCAGGTAAAAGGGATGCAAGAAAATTTCCCCCATGGGATCAGAGAAATGTTAAGGAAGCTGATCATTGCCCCACACTCCGGATGGTGTTGGAGGAAGTCTTCTGTGAGCAGTGGAAAACATCCAAGTTCAAAGGAGTCTGTGTTTATAACACCCACATGTGGCAGGAATGCCCGAGCTGGCACCAGAACAGCCAGCAGACCAGCAATACCCCTGAAGCTCCTTGCTTGCAGAGCAAAGGCAGAACTTTTCTAGAGTGACCCTTGCACAGTACAGGCCTCTTGGAATCCTAGGATGCCCACAGATGATGAGCTTGTTCTAGGAAATTACCAAGCATGTAGAAATTAGAACATGAATCAGCGATCACAACAAACACAAGATTCTTCAACGTGGGAATTCAAATAATAGAAGAGATTATAATAGAATGTCTAAAGTGATTGAAGGGCTAAAAGAAGGAATAGATGTCAAGAGAAAGAATAAGACAGAATACATTTTAAAAGGCATTATTTTTTAAAGAATCAAATAAAGCCTCTAGAATGAAAACATTGAGTTAAAAACCTAACGGAAATGTTGAACACGAGATGGCATAAATTTTCAAGAGAGAATTATAGGAACTGGAAAATAGATCTGGAGAAGTTAGTTAGAATTCTGCACAGAGATAAAAGAGATGTTTGTGAAGAAGAGATGTTACAAACATGGAGGGTGGTGTGAGAGGGCCCGGCG
This sequence comes from Macaca fascicularis, assembly GCF_037993035.2. NCBI lineage: Eukaryota > Metazoa > Chordata > Mammalia > Primates > Cercopithecidae > Macaca > Macaca fascicularis. The sequence goes on along the minus strand of NC_088390.1, from coordinate 82,874,157 downwards.
GGAAAAATAGCATCCTAAAGGCAGCTTGAGAAGAAAGGCAGGTTACCCCGCAGGTTCAACAGTGGAACTCAGCAAATGCTAAGTAGCAACAGTAGAGGCCATAAGGAAAGAAAATCTTCAGTGTGCTAAAGAAAATCAGTTGGTGGCTTAGTTTTCAGCAGCCAGCTTAAATTATCATTCAATAGTGAGACAAATAAGGACATTTTCACAGGAGGAAAAAAAAAACTGTATTTACTAAGAGACCTTCGCTGTACTTCAGGAAGAAGGAAATAAGGAGAAAGGAGGGATGCGGACAGTAATGGTATCCAGAGGCATTGGGAAGTGCAGGTAAATCTGAATAAGCATTTGCTTATGAAAGTGATCGTCACTAATTTGGAGAGGATTAAAAACCAAAATCCCAACAAAAAATGGAAATCAATGAGGGGGTGATTTGAATGAACACACTCTTAAGTTCTTTGAACCGTTTGGGAAGTGTAGGAGGGATATTGATTGACTTCAAACTTTCTGAGTCAAGTAGACATGTTCCAATTTTAAGGGTAACCACTAAAAGAATAGAAATAGGGTTTAAAACTTTCAAACTCACAGAGGGGAAAAATATGGAATTTTAGAACTAGGTCATTTGTCTAGAAGAAAGAGAGCAAAGAAAAATTATGGTAGCCAGAAAGCCCTAAAGGTAATAGAAATAAATCCACATGGATCACAATGAACATAAACAGATTATATGTGCCAGTTAAGACAGGTTCTCAGACTGGAAGACAGCAGAGCAAATCCTACAACATTCTGAGAGAATTCCATATCCAGCCCAACTGCGTCAAGTAGAATAGAAAAAAGTTCTTTTGGCTGGGCATGGTGGTTCACGCCTGTAATCCCAGCACTTTGGGAAGCCAGGACAGGAGGATTGCTTGAGCCCCGTTCAAGACCAGCCTGGGAAACATGGCAAAACCCTGTCTCTACAAAAAAATACAAAAATTAGCCGAGCGTGGTGGTGTGCGTCTGTGGTCCCAGCTCCTCAGGAGGCTGAGGTAAGAGGATCACTTGAGCCCAGGAGGTTGAGGCTGCAGTAAGCCATGATCACACCACTGCACCCCAGCCTGGGTGACAGAGTAAGACCCTGTCTCCAAAAAAAAAAAAGTTCCTTTTAGGCATGTAAGGGCTGGAAAATAAGTGCCTCCCATGAACTTCTTGTGGGGAAGGGATAGAAGGAATGGTTCTTCACCAAAACCAGGGAATTTTCCCAGGATCCAGGAAACAGGATCCAAAACAGGTGAGCAGCAGAGGAAAGTCTGAGTTAGAGAGACAGGGTGGAATTCTGCAGGAGGGAGAGAGATTCGACAAGAAAAAGAGACAAAGCCCAAGGACACCTGATCGGTAATTTGTAGGTAATTTGAAGATGTTTAGAAAAGTTATGGATAGGTATTTGACAAAAGTATCAATATGTACATAGTTGTGTGAGGACAATTAATGCAGTGGAACTTTTGGAAGGATGGAGTACAGGAAAAAGGCGTCGGCCGGGCGCGGTGGCTCACGCCTGTAATCCCAGCACTTTGGGAGGCCGAGGCGGGCGGATCACAAGGTCAGGAGATCGAGACCACGGTGAAACCCCGTCTCTACTAAAAATACAAAAAATTAGCCGGGCGCGGTTGTGGGCGCCTGTAGTCCCAGCTACTCGGGAGGCTGAGGCAGGAGAATGGCGTGAACCCGGGAGGCGGAGCTTGCAGTGAGCCGAGATCGCGCCACTGCACTCCAGCCTGGGCGACAGAGCGAGACTCCGTCTCAAAAAAAAAAAAAAAAAAGAAAAAGGCGTCAGAGGGGAGGGTAAGAGTTAGGTCATCAGGCTGGGCGTGGTGACTCACGCCTGTAATCCCAGCACTTTGGGAGGCCGAGGCGGGCAGATCACGAGATCAGGAGATCGAGACCGTCCTGGCTAACATGGTGAAACCCTGTCTCTACTAAAAATACAAAAAAAAAATTTGCCAGGCGCGGTGGCTCAAGCCTGTAATCCCAGCACTTTGGGAGGCCTAGACGGGCAGATCACAAGGTCAGGAGATCGAGACCATCTGGCTAACACGGTGAAACCCCATCTCTACTAAAAAAATACAAAAAAAAAAACCTAGTCCGGCGAGGTGGCGGGCGTCTGTAGTCCCAACTGTTCGGGAGGCTGAGGCAGGAGAATGGCGTAAACCCGGAAGGCGGAACTTGCAGTGAGCCGAGATCCGGCCACTGCATTCCAGCCTGGGCGACAGAGCGAGACTCCGTCTCAAAAAAGAAAAAAAAATTAGCCAGGCGTGGTGGCGGGCACCTGTAGTCCCAGCTACTCAGGAGGTTGAGGCAGGAGAATGGCGTGAACCTGGGAGGCAGAGCTTGCAGTGAGCCGAGATCGCGCCACTGCACTCCAGCCTGGGCAACAGAGCGAGACTCTGTCTAAAAAACAAACAAAACAAAGAGGTCATCAGGTACCAAAACAGGACATCAGTAGATAATGTCTATAATAAGTTAGGAATTAGAGGTGCAAGCCTGTTGTTTATATGTATGGAGGTAAATACTCAAACAGCCAAGAAATTAGAAAATATTTGCTTCAAAAGAGCACAGTTGAGAGAGTAAGATGGGGACTGCCTTTTTTTGTTAAGCCTTTTAGTACTGTGTTTTTTTAAAACTTAGGCCTGCGTTACTTTGATACAATAAAGCTAAACTAAGCTAAACTATTATTTTAAAGAATACAATATGAGCCAAGTAGGTCCTTTAAAATTTTTTAGTGACCACATTTTTTTCTTTTACTTTTTTTTTTTTTTCTGTGAAAAGGACCTTGAGAAGTGGCCACATTTTAAAAACATTGAAAGAAACAGGTGAAATTAATTTTGGAGGTGGTGGTGGAAGGGGTCTTGCTCTGTTGCCCGGGCTGGAGTGCAGTGGCTCGATCATAACTCATTGTAATCTCAAACTCCTGCTCCTGGCTTAAGGGATCCTGCTGCCATTTTTTTTTTTTTTTTTTTTTTTTTATGTAGAGATGGGGTCTTACTATGTTGCCCAGGCTGGTCTTGAACTCCTGGCCTCAGGCAGTCCTCCCACTTGGCCTCCCCAAGTACTGGAATTACAGACATAAACCACCTCACTCAGCCAGAAATTAATTTTAATGTTTTATTTAACCCCGTATGTATCCAGGATATAATTTCAAAATGTAATGAATATAAAAAATATTAGTGGGCTAGGCGCGGTGGCTCACGCCTATAATGCCAGCACTTTGGGAGGCCGAAGTGGGCGGATCATGTGAGGTCAGGAGTTCGAGACCAGCCTGGCCAACATGGTTAAACCCTATCTCTACTAAAAATACAAAAAATTAGCAGGGTGTGGTGGCTCACACCTGTAATCCCAACTACTTGGGAGGCTGAGGCAGGAGAATCGCTTGAACTCGGGAGGTGGAGGTTGCAGTGAGCTGAGATCATGCCACTGCAGGCAGGAGCCTGGGCAACAGAGCAAGTCTACTCGAATGAATGAATGAATGAATGAGTGAGTGAATGAATGAATGAATGTCTCTTAAACTGTAGTTCTACCTAGATTCCTGGAATTCAGTCCTCAGTTTTAAATCAACAGAGAGCCATGCAGTTGTGTGGGTTTTATAAGGGTGCTAAGGTTGTTTTGTGTTTTAAAGTTATTGGCAGTCGGCCGGGCACGGTGGCTCAAGCCTGTAATCCCAGCACTTTGGGAGGCCGAGACGGGCGGATCACGAGGTTGGGAGATCGAGACCATCCTGGCTAACACGGTGAAACCCCATCTCTACTAAAAAAAAAAATACAAAAAACTAGCCGGGCGAGGTGGTGGGCGCCTGTAGTCCCAGCTACTCGGGAGGCTGAGGCAGGAGAATGGCGTGAACCCGGGAGGCGGAGCTTGCAGTGAGCTGAGATCCGGCCACTGCACTCCAGCCTGGGCGACAGAGCGAGACTCCGTCTCAAAAAAAAAAAAAAAAAAAAAGTTATTGGCAGTCAATCCACACCCCCCTCCATTTTTTGTTGCCTTGTTTTTTATATAACTCTCTGAGGATCCTGAAAGTCCTGGTCCATTTGGTGGATTTACACACACACAAACACACACATCCCCCCAAATAATCCCCCGCATGGTTCCTTTTCAACTCCTCCCACTTTTCACCCCTTCTAAAAAAGATCCAGTTTCACAAAAGCCACCACTGAGACTGTAGGTCCAGTGTTTGAGCCAGGAATGAAGGAAGTGTCTCGAGCTGACCACAAGCATGGAAGGGTGGGTGCCTCCCCATCCTCTGCCTCCTGATTGATCTCACTCCTCCCACTCCAAGATCCTGGCAAGGGCACAGGCCTGTGGCCCTGAGCACATCACTGTATGCAATGCCATATCCAGTGCTATGGACACCCATCAGAACTGTCACATCAGACTGACAGACTGCCATTGGTGGGGTTTGGGAGCTGATCTGTTGGGCCAGAATGTTGACCAAAGGTGGTGTGCAAATACTTGTGAGCCTCCCATGCACATGTACTCTGCCAGCCACGAGAGACTAAGAGGTATGATACAACCCTGTCCCTGAGCAGCCTGTAGTCTAGGGGAGAGGGCAGTCGTGCATGAAAAGTGGCTATCAGCAGGACATCTGGTTCTGGTAGCGTGTGGCACAGTTGGGAGTAGTAGCAGAGGCGCTGCCTGCCATCAAAGTGATGGTGATTGTGTGTTGTACACTGGGCTTACCAACTGAAGGATTTCTAGCTGCCATTTAGAAAATCCAACCTGCAGATCAGGCACGGTGGCTCACGCCTATAATCCCAGCACTTTGGGAGACCAAGGCGGGTGGATCACCTCAAGTCAAGAGTTCGAAACCATCTTGATCAACATGGTGAAACCCCATCTCTACTAAAAATAAAAAAATTATCCGGGCATAGTGATGCATGCCTGTAATCCCGGCTACTTGGGAGGCTGAGACAGGAGAATCGCTTGAACCTAGGAGACAGAGGTTGCAGTGAGCCTAGATCGTGCCATTGCACTCCAGCTTGGGCAACAAGAGTGAAATTCTGTCTCAAAAATAAAAGGCCAGGTGTGGTGGCTCACGCCTATAATCCCAGCACTTTGGGAGGCCGAGGCGGACGGATCACGAGGTCAGAGATCGAGACCATCCTGGCTAACATGGCGAAACCCCGTTTCTACTAAAAATACAAAAAATATTAGCCGGGCGTGGTGGCAGGTGCCTGTAGTCCCAGCTACTTGGGAGGCTGAGGCAGGAGAATGGCATGAACCCGGGAGGTGAAGCTTGCAGTGAGTGGAGATCATGGCAGTGCACTCCAGCCTGGGCGACAGAGCAAGACTCCATCTCAAAAAAAAAAAAAAAGAAAGAAAACACAACCTGCTGGAAGTAGCTGAGAGCCTCCTAGTGTGAAGAGAGGTCTCCTCTCCTGTGTTCTGGTTCCTTTGTGGACATTGTGCCGTAGACCACCTCTATCGATTATGTCCCCAACCTGAATCTTCAGACTCTCCCTTGGCAGCTTCCCGCCTGACCCTATTATTATTTATTTATTTATTTAGAGACAGAGTCTCCCTCTGTCACCCAGGCTGAAGTGCAGTGGCACGATCTTGGCTCACTGCAAGCTCCGCCTCCCAGGTTTAAGCGATTCTCCTGCCTCAGCCTCCCTGGTAGCTGGGACTATAGGTAGGTGCCACCACGCCTGGCTAATTTTTTGTATTTTTAGTAGAGACAGGGTTTCACCATGTTAGCCAGGATGGTCTCGATCTCCTGACCTCATGATCCCCCCACCTCGGCCTCCCAAAGTGCTGGGATTGCAGGCGTGCGCCACCGCTCCTGGCCCCCATTTTTATTTTTACTGTATTTATTTTTTAGAGATAGAGTCTTACTCTGTCACCCAACTGGAGTGCATTGGCATGATCAGGGCTCACTGCAGCATTGAATTCCTGGGCTTAAGCAATCCTCCCACCTCAGCCTCTTGTGAGTAGCTGGGGCTCCAGGTGCGCACCACCATGCCCAGCTTGACCCTATTTTTAATGTCTTGAAGAGAGACCCTTCCTCAGCCCACATCCATCTCTCACCTGCCTCTTCCTCCTTTTCCTGCTCTTCAGCCATAGTTCCTGAATGAGCTCTACCTTGTGATTCCTATTTCCTGCATTGCCAAGATGTTCTCCAGGCCCTGCCCCTAGGGCTTCTGCCCACGCCACCAATTGGGACCACTGAGGCCAGATTAGCAGGGACACTTCCCCGTAGCACTGGATCTCTCAGCAGCATCAGGCATTGCTGACCACTCCTTTCTTGACACTTGTTCTGAATTCCCATGACCCTTCCTGCAGCTCTCTCTAGTGACTCCTCGGAGGCACCCTTCTGTGTTCCAGGCACTTGCTGGGGTGCAGTGGTGCGTAGTGCCTGCCCTTGTGGGGTTCACATTTTAACCCCCATGGGGCACACAGAGAGTGGCAGCGGTATGCAGGGACTCCAGATGTGGGAACAGTAAGTGCTGTGAAGAAAAATAAAGCAGGTAGATAGAGAATGAGGAGGAGCAATTCCAGACATGGTGGCCAGAGAAGCCCTTCTGAGGAGGTGACATCTGAGCAGAAACTTGGGTGCAGCTATCTGGGGGAACATGTGAGCCATGACTGTTCCCCATGGTGGCCACACCTTCCCCAGCCTGGTGTGTCTCGGCACCATTGAGGACAGAACCTCCGTCCTGCTGGGACTCCTGCAGGACTGTCTCATGTTCTTGATGTTTCATTGGCATCTGGCACAGCGTCTGCCCATCCAGTGGTTATTCAGTTTGCTGAATGAGTAAGGGAACAACTGAATGAATGGTCTACAGTGTATGATGAATGGGAGGAAGAGGTCACTGGGGGCCCAGACCTTATGACAGAGCAGTTTGTATCCCTGTCAAGCCCTTGCTGGAAGAGAGATGGGACTTGAGCTCAGCCTGGGAAAAGCCAGGTTAAGGTGAGCCCCCCTTTGCCCATGCCCTCTCCCCATGTCGTTCATTTAGGTCGTGCTTCTGCACATCATCTTCCCTTTCAGGACCACTCAGTCTGTGCATGAGTGAGTGACTGAAATAGTTGGGAGCCACTGAGGAAAAGCTGGAGAGAGAGGCCACGAGAACTAGCATTTTGGGCTTACTTAGGACATGTCCCATTACTTACCACACATAGAGGTCTCAAAAACATCACCACAGGCCTGCCTGACCCTCCTGTGGCTTGGTTGTCCCTTAAAGATTGAGACATCTCCATCTTCCCATTTTCCTCCACCTGGGATTTGTGGTCCTTGAACACGCTGGATGCAGATCCATTGGAGAGGGGATGGGTCCTCAGATGCAGTCTGGTGGCGTCTTGTCTTCTCCAGACTCCTGGCCAGCGACTTGTTGACTTCCTCCTGGGATCCAGGGACTGGGGGAAATAGAGCCAGCCAGGATGGGAGAAATGGGAAGCATATGACTTTTACTCCATGAAAGAAAGCCCTTCTCTGCCAGGGGTCCCAAGGCATCAGTTACTAGTTGTAATGGATCTCAAATGGTGCTAATTACTCCATCCCTGGGAAAATAGAAAATAGTCACTCAGGGCCGGGTGTGGTGGTTCATGCCTGTAATCCCAGCACTTTGGGAGGCCGAGGTGGGCGGATCACCTGAGGTCGGAAATGCAAGACCAGCCTGACCAACGTGGAGAAACCCCGTCTCTACTAAAAATACAAAATTAGTTGGGCGTGGTGGTAGATGCCTGTAATCCCAGCTACTTGGGAGGCTGAGGCTGTGGTGAGCTGAGATTGCGCCATCGCACTCCAGCCTGGGCAACAAGAGTGAAACTCTGTCTCAAAAAAAAAAGAAAAAAATAGTCACTCAAATCATGTTCCATGTTCTGGTGGCTTTAATGTGGGTGACTCCAGTGTTTCAGTGTCAGCCATGAGCGCTGACAGCAGGCTGTCGCTTCTTTCTGCAGTATTTCCCTACAGTTGAGTTCAGCTATAGGGAGCTCACTGTAGCTGTGAGTTTCCCATTTCCTGTCAGAGGAGCAAGGGCCTGTTGGAGCGAAGTCTGCAGTACTGATGGACTGCACCCACTTAGCAAATGAGCGGTGCTGAGTCCTGTTCACTTTCCCATCCATGCCTTTTACCAGGAACTCAGCCCAGATACATCATGCTATGTGTTTATATTTATTTTTGTTGGAAATCTTGGCTTAGAAGGCAGGCTACCTGAGCCTGTCCTGACCTAATTGCAGGAATGTGGGGGGCTGAAGAAAGGGAGGACTCCTACTGTCAAGGTTAGCATTTGGGAGTCTAGGCGGGTGAGTGACAAGGCTGTCCCTGCCGACCCACTGGGGTCAGCCTGTCTCTGCGGTTTTCTGTGGCCACAGACATGAAGAGTGTGTGGCAGGCCGATTTAGAATGCTGCCAGGACCGGCACCTAGTGGTGCAAGACCCCAGCTTGCACTTGATCCCAGGGCTCTCGTGTCTCTTCCTCCTTGGCTTCCCACGCCTTTACCAAGCTCCTGCTTCTCTGTGAAAAAGAAATGTCTGCAGCGCCCCAGCCCAGTTTGTTTCGGAAAGATGTAATTACAGAGTTGTAAGGAGTGGAGAATCAGCAATGTTTTGACATAGTCATTCCAGGGTGGGTCATGAAACCTGCCGGTGCCTCTGGGGTAGATTCTCCTGGCCTGCTTGTGGGGTTGCTCGGTGGTGTGTTTGGGGGAAGATGTGGGCGAGTCTGTAACATTTCTGGCCACTGGGATTGATCTGAAATCACAGGTATTAGGAATGCAAAACGATGCAGGAAGCCAGGACCACTGTGGGAAGATAGGCCCCCCTGCTCTTCCATAGCCGCCTGCTCCCACTTCAGTGGGAACCTGGCCTCCGGGGAAAGAACTGGCCTTGGATCAGGGCTCTCATGTGTTATTTTTACTGCCTTTTCCTACCATATTTGCATTTTTAAAAATAGCACTGCTGAGTGGCTCCTTTTCAGCATGAGTCTGCCTGGGAAGGTACGGTGCATTTGCAGAGTGTGGCTATTGATTAGCAGCCAAGCCTTGGCATTTGGGAGTGTGGCGTGAAGAGGGCCGCTGCGGCGCTGGGTAGGGGTGAGGCTCCGGATCATGAGCTGCGGCAAGAGTGAGGCAGCAGCTTTCTGCTGCCCCAAGGTTATGTCATGCTTCTGTGCATTCGCAGTTGCAGGGAGGTGATAAAAGAGGGGCAGGGAGCACCAGGGTCCCGAGGGCCATGGCCAAGGAATGGGGCCAAGCGGGCATGCCTCCTTCTGCCGGCATGCTTCTTTCTCAGACTCTGAGTTTCCTTGTGGGTAGAACCACACTTTCACACCACCTGCTCTCATCTGGTCACAGCTCTGAGCGTCGGGTTCTCAGGGCCACAGCATGGCCTTCCTGCCTGGAAGTCTTTAAGGTGGCGAAACCATGTCCTCCAGGTTCCCAAGGATGCGTGCTGGCAGGATCTGCTCTTTGCCACAGTGACAGCAGCTGGCCCGGGGCCTTGTTCTTGTCAGTGTGGAAACCGGCCCAGGCTGGGATCTGGACCACCTGAGCAGAGGTGGGTCAAGGTTGAGGCTGTATCAGTTTGAGGACCTGGTGCCTCTGTGTCTTTCCCAAGGGCTGGACCACAGGAAGGGTGTGTCAGGGAGTGCTGAAGGGTGGGCATCAGTCAACTCTCGCTTTCTTAGTTATTTTCAGTCACCTTACTTTTATACCTTGATCCCTGGATTTCACTTAAAATGTGTTTTCTGTTTTTTTCTTCATTACACCCCCATATCAGCAGTAAACTTAAAAACATTTTTTTTTAATTCAAAACAAATATTCCTAAGTAGTCAGAGTATATTTTGTTTTAGGAGAAAGGGATTTTTTTTTTTTTTTTGAAATAGGGTCTTACTCTGTCACCCAGGCCGGAGTGCAGTGGTGCGATCGTGGCTCACTGTAGCCTTGATCCTCTCACCGGAGCCCCCCAAGTAGCTGGGACAATGAGCATAAGCCATCAGGCCTAATTTAAAAAAAAAAAAATTCTGTAGAGATAGGGTCTCACTAGGTTGCCCAGTCTGGCTCTCAAACTCCTAGGCTTAAGTGATTCTCAAAGCTCAGCCTCTCAAAGTACTGGTATTACAGCATGAGTCACCGTGGCAGTCAGAAGTTGAACTCTTTTAACTATCAGATTAACCTAGGGAACATTAATGTCTCCACCCAGAGATTCATTCAGTGGGTTTGGGTTGAAAAATCAAATCCGTGTTTTTCACGGATGTTGAATCCGTGTTTTTCAAGCTGATAACTGCCTTAAAACCTGTTCGTCCTTCCAAGGGGCCTGTGGAGGCTGCACCATTTTCCACTGCTTCATAGACTTTTGCTCTCAGCACTGCTGAATTGAATATCTAGACTTCCTCCAACTGTTAACTTCCACCGGTTGCCCTTCAGAGACCAGCACAGGGTGCAGACAGCCAAATGCTGCCTCACAGTTGGTGGTTGTAAGGTATGGCTCCTAGAAGAGGGTGTCCTATAGTCCAAGTACAGTTTGGTCTGTTACTTTCAGGAATTGTGTACCTCCTTCAGGACTGTGATAAAATGAGTTTCTGCGTGAGGCCAGGAGAGCCCTCCAGGAGACTCTGGGCTCCTAGAAGAGGGAAGTTTTATGCATAATTGTATGGAAAAAATTATCAGAAGGCTGGGGTTCCAGGTCTCACATGCTGGTGTCTGTTCTATTGTCCCTTCTTCAGGGCACCCCAGGGCAGTGTGGGGCAGCTATCCCAGTCCCCAGGATGGGACTGGGTGTAGGCCTACTCCACGCGTCCCACCTCTGTGACCTCCCCGGTGCCTTCCTCCTGAGGTGGTGAAGAGCATTGAACCTCATCTGCCCACTTCTCCACCTCCACTTCTCTCAAGGCGCAACAGCAACAAGCAGCTCATCTGAGTGCAGTGAGCCAGGACTCAAATACCAACTGAAAGAGCACCATCATGGAGACTGGGAGGAGTTTCTGCCCACTTCTGCAGGTGCAGTGAGGCATTCGTCTCTTCACCCAGACGTCTCTTCACGGACGTCTGTTTCCTGCCCCTTGACCTGCTCAGCATTCTTTCCTCCTGCAGTCGAAGGCACTCTCTGCCAGGTGTTTTAGTGATGGCCTCTAAAGACCCAGCTCAGTTCAGCCCCCATGCACTCTCATTTGGCCTCCAACCATGTCCTCTTATCACTAGGGGTGGGTGTGTCCCCACTCATAAAAAGGAGGGGGCAGAGAATGTTGATCATATTAACAAGGAGGTAGTTAACACTGTAAGATTTCCTGTTGGTTCCCTTCAGATAGCTCTCCCAGCGTATCTAAAATCCCCTCACTTTACTAATACATCTAAATCCTGATGTGCCCGTACATGAAATTTTGCATTGTGTTCTGTTCTTTGTAAATGTTATTGTCTTCTCCAGGGAAGATGTCCTCGTCTAGGGACCTGCCCTGATGTCCCAGCCGTGCGGGCCTCCTTGGGCCATGCTGCCCAGGGATGTCGTTGCCATTTGGCTGGCATGCTCTGACGGTCAGTGGGGATGCCCACATGTGAAGAGCAGAAGCCTGCCCCTGAGTCAGGAAGAGGTGCCAGGCAGGTGGAAATCAGGGCCCCAGGAGGCGTTTAGGGGATAAGCTCTGGAGCTGGAGCTGGAAGGGCCTGGAGCTCATTCACCTCAGTGTTGCCCACTGAGCTGATGAGGCATCTGGTGCCCAGAGAGGTGACATGACTCTAGCACACACAGCTGGGGAGTGGCGACTCTGTGGCCCCTGCAGGACCTGGTCTCTGTGCCCGGAAGCTTATACTCCACATCTCTGTCCCCTGCAGCGTGTAGCCTCCACGTGACCAGCTGCAGCTTTGCCTCACTGCACCTGCAGAAGTGGGCAGAAACTCCTCCCAGTCTCCATGATGGTGCTGTTGTAGTTAGTATTTGAGTCCTGGCTCACTATCCTGAGATGAGCTGCTTGTTGCTATTGTGCCTTGGGAGAGATGGAGGTGGAAAGGTGGGCAGTTGAGGGTCTTGGGACCTAATGATCCAGCCAAGAAGTGACATTTTGGTCAACTCCCACTCTCCAGGCCAGCTGGTGTCCCAGTGATGCCAGCATCCCGGGATGGTGTTCATTTCATCTGCCTTGAAATAGTAAGTGCAGGTGTTTGAGAAGCACGGGGAGGTGGTGTGGGCTCAGCAAGGTGGTGTCTTTTCCACGTGAGGTCTGTCATGGCTGAGAGCAGGCCCTGCCCCACTTCTTGGACACAGCCCCTTCAAGGGCTCCTCTTCTCCTGGGGAGCATAGCTACAGGGGAACACCGCTGTTTCCCCAAAACTAGAATTTTCCCAGAAGCAGCTCAGAGGGATGCAGTCCCTTTTAGCTGTTTCTCGGGGGGTGTGCATCAGAATCATTTGGGGAACTTTTTCAGTTGATTCCCAGGCAGCAGGTCTGGGGCCTGAGAGTCTGCATTTCCAGCAAGCTGAGGGAAGATGCTGGGCTGCCAGTCCAGGGCCACACTTTCTATATATATATATAGAGAGAGTCTCACTCTGTTGCTCAAGCTGTAGTGCAGTGGTGCGATCTCAGCGCACTGCAACCTCAGCCTCCTGGGTTCAAGCAATTCTCCTGCCTCAGCCTCCTGAGTAGCTGGGATTACAGGTATGCACCACCACGCCCAGCTAATTTTTGTATTTTTAGTAGAGACAGGGTTTCACCATGTTGGCCAGGCTGGTCTCTAACTCCTGACCTCAAGTGATCCACCCACCTCGCCCTCCCAAAGTGCTGGGATTACAGGCGTGAGCCACGTTGCCAGGCCCAGGGCCACACTTGAATGGCAGCATGGTTCCAGTTGGTCCAGGGGTAGCAAGGGCCATGCTCAGGGACCAGACAGGTCAAATGAGGAAGGACAGGTGAGCAAAATAAAGGCTCTGGAGTCCTGGCACTTGGGTGACCTTAGGCAGGTCACTTACCTCTGCAAGCCACCCAGTCTGCTGTGGAGTGAGAGCAAGAGTGGCCCCTCCTCCGTGGGGTCACATGGTTGGAAGAGGCGGTGCACGTGGGGTTCTTTCCTGGCGGGCTCCGTCAGGGTCAGTTGGTGTGATTAGCAGCCTGGGCCCTCATTCCGTTGCTCCGTCAGGGTCAGTTGGTGTGATTAGCAGCCTGGGCCCTCATTCCGTGAGCTAACATGGCATCAGACACTAAGGGGTGTGGAGGCTGTGAACTTCTCTGTGTCTGGCCAACTGGCCGACTCTTTTTCTTTCAGGGATGCCCGGCAGCCACAGGACCGCAGCCTGTATCTGAAATGGAGCAGTCCAGGCCCACTGGTTAGGCAGTGATATCCCAGTCAGGCCTGACAAGAACAGGACATGAAATCGTGCTGATCACTGTTCTGCCTTTTACTTATACTTTTGAGGAAGGAGGCTGCCTTCTCCTAAAGATGCCCATCTGTCCCCTCCCTTCAAATGCAGGAGGCCTGGGCTGTTCTTGTCTTTTTTTTTTTTTTTTTTTGAGACAGTCTGGCGCGTCACCCAGGCTGGAGTGCAGTCACACGATCCCGGCTCACTGCAAGCTCCGTCTCCCAGATTCACGCCATTCTCCTGCCTCAGCCTCCCGAGTAGCTGGGATCACAGGCGCCTGCCACCATGCCTGGACAATTTTCTGTATTTTTAGTAGAGACGGGGTTTTACTGTGTTAGCCAGGATGGTCTCGATCTCCTGACCTCATGATCCCCCCGCCTCGGCCTCCCAAAGTGCTGGGATTACAGGCGTGAGCCACCGCGCCCGGCCGTTCTTGTCTTTTTTTAAGCCAGGTTGACAAACCAAGAGCCAAGCCAAGGGGTGCAGGCTGGCTCCCAGCTCCTGCTGCCAACTGCACATATTGCATATCAAACACCGCAGCATCTGCAGAGACCAGCCCGCTGGCCCCCTGCCAGGCCGATCTCTGCAGTCCTTCCCCATCACTTAGCAGGCAGTTGGATTCAGTCCCCTTTCTCTGTCCCTCGGGCAGGCTCTGCCTCCAGGCCATTCCAGCAAGCTGGCGAGCTGTAACCGAGTTTCCAGGCGTTGATGCAGCGGCACTGCATTGCCCGGCCTGAGAGTCTGCAATGAGATCAGAGAGGATGTCAGGGATGAGGGCGTGGGGGCTGTCCCTGGTGTGCAGTTCCCCTGCAACCCGGGGCCGCTTGCCTTCCCCTGCTGCCACCCAGAAACAGGACTCAGTTTCTGTTCCCCCCACCCAGCTTAGTGCTCTATTTACTTGTATATAACTGTTTTCAGGTGTAATTTCATTTTATCTCCCTCATCTCAGTGTAAGTTCTAGAGAGCTAATGCCCATTCTTAATTACATATTTGTATTCTTGTCTTGTCCTAAGTCTATAGAAAATACTCAAAAACTATTGAATCAGTTAACAGTCAGCACAGCTTCTCTGTTGAATGGCTTCCATAGCTCATGATTGACAGAATTTTCCAGCTAGGGGCACCGGAGGTTCTCCCTCCCCTTCCCCAGGCATGTGAGGCCCCCTGGCCATTTGTGCTTTGCTGGTAAAACCTTCTGTCCTCAGGTGGGCAGTGAGCTGATTGCTGGGTTATCAGGGCTCAGCCACGTGGTGGTCAACTGCTCTGAGAAAGTCCTCACACTGGCACCAGCCGGAGTTACTGACCAGTCGTATCCTCAAATCCAGTCCAAACTGGAAACTCAGGCTTAGGAGGAGGCTGGAAGAGGAGTCCAGCTCCAACAGGAGGCCCCATTTTCTGCCTCTCCTAGTTTTACTGTTTGAGCCCATTTAGTAGCATTTGAAGTCAGGTCAGAAAGTTAAAGTTCCTCACCCTAAAAGTGCCTGAGTGTGACTGTGTGGGTCTTGGGTTTTGTGTTGGTTTGTGTGTTTTTTGGTTCCAAGACCAGCTTCTGATGAGAGGGATGTCTTCCCTCTGATGTAACTGCCCTGAAGCCTGGCTAGAGAGGACCGAGAGTCGGCGCAGGTGCTGGGTAGAGAATTCAGTAGAATGGAGATTTTCCAGCTTCTCAGCAGTCACCCACAGTAAAATACAATTTTATATCATGACCCAGGACACATATATGTTATATATGCAACTGAAAGGATTTTTTCAAAGTATTTTAACTGCAATTACTTTTGTGCTAACCTAATAGTACTTATTCTCACCACATGTATATTAATGCACTCAGATTTTTTTTTCCAGTGTTGACCATGACCCACTAAATTGGTTCCATAACCGACTAACGGGTCACAACACATGGGTTGAAAAAAAGTACTGCTTTGGGGAATGTGCCATTCTAAGATTTCCGCAGCTTTTTCAGAAATCCACACTGGGATAAACTTTCCAATCTGATGTAAGTAGCTTCTCAGGTCATCAAGCTGCATTAACATTGTGTGATGGGGCTGAATGTCACTGACCCTTACTTCCTCCACCCCATCTCTACATCAGATTCTTGCAAAATCTTTAAAGACAATATATGTACCTTATTTTATGTTTGTATTCTTGTCTAGCCTTGAATCTGTAGGAATCACTAAAAAAGTGGGATCCTAGGCTTCAGCAAGGTTTCCTGCTTCCACCCCCCAAAACTGAGTTGAGTTTTTTTGTTTTGTTTTGTTTTTGAGGCAGAGTCTCACCCTGTCTTCTGGTCACCCAGGCTGGAGTGCAATGGTGCAATCTTGGCTCACTGCAACCTCCGACTCCCGGGTTCAAACGATTCTCCTGCCTCAGCCTCCTGAGTAGCTGGGATTACAGGTGCCCACCCCCATGCCCAGCTAATTTTTGCATTTTTAGTAGAGACCATGTTGGCCAGGCTGGTCTCGAACTCCTAACCTCGTGATCCGACTGCCTCAGCCTCCCAAAGCACTGGGATTACAGGCGTGAGCCACTGCGCCCGGCCGAGTTGGGTTTCTTAGTCTGAAAAATATCTATATGTGCACTAACACACGTGACCCCTGTCTTGGACTATAGTGGCACCACATCTGTGCTGACAGTGGAGTGGGCACACGACAGCAAGGAGCTAGACCTTTCAAACTCAGGGACAACCGAAGAGCCAAAGGGGCCTCAGCTGGGACAGGAGGGGAGGGAGGGAGGCTGGTTAGGAGCCCCTGAGGTCCCCAGCACAATTGGAAGCTCTGTCTCTCCCACACCCCCGGTTGACCACTGTCAATTTCACTCTTTTTCCATACACCTAGGACTCAGACCCCGCTCAGACTATAAGAGATGGGGGGTCAGGGGAAGGGTGGGGGAGTGGCATTTCTCAGATTTTTTTTACTCTTTGGGAAGTATCAAGTTGGAATTTAGGAATTTCCAGTGCTGGTCTAACCTCATCTTCCTTTTAGGAATCTGGTCTTTGAGTCCTGGCCTAGGTCAACAGCTTCAGTCCTATGTGTGGCTGCTGGACCTTCAGAGGTCTAGGGTCTGACTCCGTCCTACAAAGGGAAAGCCTCATTCTTTGAACACAAATCCAAGTCAGGAACCATTGCAAGCTGACCTGTTCTCTACACACTCACCAGGGACATAGTGTGGGGCTGGCCGTCTGCTTGTCCTTGAGGTCCCAGGCTGTCTGCGAAGCCTCAGTGAGCACTTGGCGTGACCTTTTCTGTTTGAGACTACTCCAGGCTGTAAGCTGAAAACCTAGTGTTGGGCCAGGCACAGCGGCTCACGCCTGTAATCCCAGCACTTTGGGAGGCTGAGGCAAGAGGTCCCTTGAACTCAGGAGTTCAAGAGCAGCCTGGGCAACATGGTGAAACCCTGTCTCTACAAAAAATAAAATTAGCCAGGTGGTGGCATGCGCCTATAGTCCCAGCTACTCGGGAAGCTGAGGCAGGAGGATTACTTGAGCCCAGGTGGTTGAGGCCGCAGTGAGCCCTGCTTGCGCCACTGTCCTCCAACCTGGGTGACAGAGTGAGACCCTGTCTCAAGAAAAAAAAAAAAATCTGGTATTGATTACATCGCTAACCTCCAAAGAGGTGGGGTTGTTTTTTCCTCTGGGATTAAAAGAGAGCACCCATGTCTCCTCCGGTGTGGCCTTCCCTGATGTCTGACACCTGGAGATGACTGTGGCAAGTGCTTAGGCTCCATGCAGGCCGCTTCTTTTGGACTTCCTCCAGCTCTCCTTTTTGAACTGGGAGCCCCTTTAGTGTTCAGATGCTGGTGCTAGTGGCCAGGCACAAAGCTGCCTTTTGCCTTGGGGTAAGGGCATGGCCTCCAGGGAGCAGCCCAGCCTTTAGGAGCCACCCACTCCTACAGGGACATGACATTCAAAATCACTTGAAAGTAGCTTCTTGGCCAGGTGTAGTGGCTCACACCTGTAATCCCAACACTTTGGTGGCAGGAGGATTGCTTGAGCCCAGGAATTTGAGACCAGCTTGGATAACCTGGCAAAACCCTGTCTCTATAAAAAATACAAAAATCAGCCAAGCATGGTGGCGTACACCTGTAGTCCCAGCTACTCAGGACACAGGTGGGAGTATTACCTGGGAGATGGAGGGTGCAGTGAGCCATGATTGCTCTCCAGCCTGGGCGACAGAGTGAAACCCTGCCCTTCCCACCCACCCACTCCCTACCCCGCCCCCTCACCAAAAAAAAGTAGCTTCTTTATTTAGCTTCTTTGTATTTTCAACATGTTGATCAGCCTCAGTTTGTGTTTTCTATTCCTGGAACACTTTATACAGTGAATTCGGATTCCACCTGGTCAGTCAAGGTCAATGTTATGAATGAGGGTCTGGACCGGGAGCTGCAGGAGGAGCTGGTTGCTTTTGCCGTGTTGTCAGGGATCAGCCTCAAGATTGCAGCTCAGAGAAGCAGCATGCGCCTTGGGAGGCAGGCAGCCGTGGAGGAGAGTGCTCCTGGCAGGAGAGGCCCCCAGTGAGTTTCCCCGACTCCTGAATGCCTGCTCTAAGTGGCCCCCAGCAGAGCTTCAGGGAGCTCAAATAGGGCAGAACAGAAGTGCCCAGCCTCCTGCCACGTTGCTTACTGCCCTGGCATTGTCCCTCACCCTCACTTGCCATTTGATTGATTTCCTACTTGGTACACCCAGAGGCTGGTCCGCAGACCCACCTTCTCCACCATTGTTTGGGTCTCAGCACCTGCGTCTCCAGAGCACCTTCGGGGCTTCTCAGCTGTGGCACTGCGGGTGCGTTGGTCATGCCATTCTTTGCTGAGGGTTGTCCTGTGCACTGCAAGATGCTCAGCATTCTGGCTTCTGCCCACTAGATACCAGAACCCCACCACCACCCTTTATGACCACTGAAAGTGTCTCCAGACATTGCCACATGTCCTTTGAGAAGCAAAATTACCCCTAGGTGAGAACCACTGCTCTCACTGGCCTCTGCTCCCTCTCTCAGCACGTTCCCTGCCCAAAAATCAGGTGATCTTTTGGATATCACCATCAGGCAGCGCTCTGAGTGGAGGCCTTCAGGGACTTCCATCTTGCTCAGGATACAATCTCACGCCCTCCCTGTGGCTCTCTAAGGCCTGAATAACCGGGCTCCATGCCTTCTGCCTTCTTGAAGCCCTGCCAGCCTGTGCTGGTCACTCCGCCCAGCACCTTGACAGCTACTCCTCTCTGCTTGGTAAGCTCACTCCCCATCTCATCCCGATCTCTGGTTCAGCATCACCCTGGAGGGGCCTTTCCTGACCACCCATTTAAAACTCCTCACTGTGCTTTCCTCCTGCTGGCCCCCATGTGGCCTAGTTTTTCTTTGTGGCACTTGGTACCACCTTCCCTGCGTCTCTGTCTACATCCCACCTGCAGGAGAATGGGCGCTTAGCATGTGCCAGAATCCCTCTCTTTGGAGGGCAGCTGTGTTGTTTGCTGCTCCTGTTTCCAGTGGAAGCACAAAGGATGTCGGTCCTGGGTTCCACTGGGCAGCCCCACTGTCACGTCACATGTGTGCAAAGTAGTGTGTGTTTGCCGGGTGTGGAGGCTCACGCCTGTAAGCCGCTGAGGCTGAGGAGGGTGGATCACGAGGTCAGGAGTTGGAGACCAGCCTGACCAACATGGTGAAACCCCATCTCTACTAGAAATACAAAAATTAGCTGGGCATGGTGGTATGTGCCTGTAATCCCACTACTCAGGAGCCTGAGGCAGGAGAATCGCTTGAACCACAGAGGTAGAGGTTGCAGTGAGCCGAGGTTGTGCCACTGCAATCCAGCCTGGGTGACAAAGCGAGACTCTGTCTCAAAAAAAAAAAGGTAGTGTGTGTTCATTTTAAACCAGCCACCACCCCTTCTGGCTTAGAGACACTGTTAGCATTTTGGTATCTTATCTTGTCCTTTTTCTGTTCAGAAACCTCTGATAGTTACAACTTTCTAAGAAATGTTAAACAATAGGCCGGATGCGGCAGCTCATGCCTGTAATCCCAGCACTTTGGGAAGCTGAGGCGGGTGGATCACGAGGTCGGGAGATCGAGAGCATCCTGGCTAACACGGTGAAAGCCCATCTCTACTAAAAATACAAAAAATTAGCCAGGCATGGTAGCAGGCGCCTGTAGTCCCAGCTACTTGGGAGGCTGAGGCAGGAGAATGGCATGAACCCGGGAGACGGAGCTTGCAGTGAGCTGAGATCACGCCACTGCACTCCAGCCTGGGCAAAAGAAGGAGATTCCGTCTCAAAAAAAAAAAAAAAAAGGAAATGTTAGACAATAAATAGCTTACCAACTCACATTATTTAGAATTTCAGAGCCCATGAGGACAGTTGAAATCTCTTCACCTCCCGACCCCAGATCCCCTCCTAGTAACAATTTTTTTAAAACTATAAGCAAGGCACCTCTTAACAGTAGGGATTGGGTTTATTCCACGGTTTAGTTTTGTTCACAAATCTGGTGTTTTCCCAGAGTGGACACAGTGCCCTCTAGTGTTCACCTGCCAGGCCGGCTGGCACCTGTCATTTGCTCTTTGGAGGTAGAAGGGGAAGTGGAGGGCAAACTGCGCCCAGCAGGCATCTGCAGTCAGTGGCCACCACTGCTGCCTTCCACTTGCCCCAGAAATGAAGAGAGTGTTCATTTCTTTCATAAGCAGAAGAAACACTGTCTTTAAATGTGTAGACTGCCAGAAGTCTTTTCCTGTCTCTGTAGCTCTGGGGAGAGATGAGCTTTTTTATGTGGTTAAGAGAACGGACTCTGGGGCCAGACTGCCTGAGTTCAGGTCCCAGCTCCACTACTTATGAGCTTGATGACATTGAATGTGTTGCTTATTTTCTCTGTCTCAGTTTGCGTATCTGCGAAATGAGCATGGTAGTGAGGTGCTTCATGGGTTGTGGAGCACCTCATGGGTGAAAGCAGCGAAGCACCTGGAGAACTGTCTGGCAGGTAGGAAGCACCTGGTTAGCATGAGGCGGAAAACTCCAGAGCTCTTGTGTTCACCAGGAGCACAACGGTTCCTTCCTGACAGGGGCACTGACAGGCTTTGTGAGGCAGGTCGTGCACATGGGGCAGGGAGAGGAGGACATTTGGAGGGAGCTGTTCAGTGGAGTGGCTTACAGATGGGGGAGTGTGGGCTTATTTGGAGAAAGCCAGTGCCCAGTATAGGTGGGGTACAGGAAGTTAGGAAGGAAAGTCATGAGAGCCTCCCAAGTCATCCTAAGTCCTTCCAGATGCCATTGTCTCAGGTTCTAATTCCCAGTGGAAGGCAGTGTAGCCACCATGTTAGCATCACCCAGCCCCTTGTCACTCCCGGTCTGCTCCCAGCACCATCAGGGCTTTGGAGAAACGTAATGCCTTGTCATAGAAAGGTCAGAAGAGCCCCTGGAGGCAGCGTCCTGGTGGGGTGGAGCTGCTCTTGTCTGGAGACCCCATGGGAAGAATGGCGTTTGCTTCCAGGCTCCCTCTCCTGGGAGCACTGGGCACTGCCTGCCCTGCCAGCCTCTGGCCTTGCCACGATGCCAGTTTTCACCAGCTGTTTTTTTCTGCTTCAGCCTCAGAGTTGACACCTCAGTTTCCCCTGCATTCCTGAGGGTCCAGTTAGGCTGAACAGAGTGTCCCATCAGTGCCTGCCCTGATTTAGGTCTGTGTCTGCGCTGTTCTTGCCTCCTTTCCTGGCTGCTCTCTCAGGGACCCCCAAGTGGTGGAGGCAGCAGCCCTCCCGCCACACATGGTGCAGTCCCCCTTGCATTGGAGTCTGCTGTCCTGCAGCTTCTGGCTTCTCTGGGAGCAATTGTGGCTTTCTGAAGTCTAAAATGGGAGCAGGGGATTAAGATAGGGTGGGGCAGTGCAAAAAATACCATGTCTCAGAGTGGAGATTTGGGCACAGAGGGTTACAGCACAGAATGTTCTTTGAGTTAGAAAAGTGGCACCGTTACGCCAACATGCCCCTGCAGCCTCCTGGGGTCTTGAAGCAGAGATAAGGAGAGCCTGACCTTTCAGGGGTCTTCACCCCGCAGCTCACAGGGCTGGTGATCACAGCTGCCGGCCTTGCTGAGCACCTACTCTGTACCGTGCACCTTGTGCCACCTGTGGTCCGCTGCCTTGGTGACTCCGCCTCAGCCATGCTGAGACGGCTGCCGTCATCCCTCCTTCCACGTGTCAGCAGGAGTGGTTTGCCTGACTTTCCTGTGTCTGACTCGAGAACGCTGCATTTACTGGGCTCGTTGTCATTTGAAACTTGGGATCATACCTGGATGCAGTGGCTCATGCCTGTAATCCCAGCACTTTGGGAGGCTGAGGCAGGCGGATCACAAGGTCAGGAGTTCGAGACCAGCCTGGCCAACATGGGGAAGCCCCATCTCTACTAAAAATACAAAAATTAGCCGGGTGTGGTGGCACATGCCTGCAGTCTCACCTACTTGGGAGGCTGAGGCAGGAGAATTGCTTGAACCTGGGAGGCGAAGGTTACTGTGAGCCCGAGACTGTGCCATTGCACTCCAGTCTGGGCAATACAGCAAGACTCCATCTCAATAAAAAAACAAACAAACAAAACTTGGGCTCATGAGTTCCTGTGGGACTCTCTGCACTGCTGGTTGGTGCTGGGCTCCATTGCTTTTCTTTCCTTTTTTTGTGAGTCATGTTCTTCTACTAACAGAGTTTGTTTTAGTTGTCGTTGCCAGCAATTAAGTGACCCTGAGCCAGTGTCTTCCTTTTTCAGTGACTTGGTTCTCCTTTCTTGGTGGTGAACTCTCGGTGCCCCCAGGTCAAGGAGGAGTGTCTGGTTGGCTATTTGAGGAAACCGCTCTCCAGCCATGTGGTTTGGGGTCTTGGAGGTGGACACACACACAGACCCGTCCCTGATTATGACTCAGTGAAGAACCATTGAGGAGCTGCCCCAGGTTGGAGGAACCAGCTAAAAAAGAAGGCAGGCTGGCCTGGTGGGAGGCCAGGCTGAGGCCTCCTGCCTGGGCTGTTGGGAGATGGAGCAGCAGGAGGCAGCGGCCGCTGCCAGTTGTGCATAAAGGGACAATCAGGTGCTCGTGCAGTTGGCCGGGCTCCAAGAGCCAACCATCCTGAGGGTTACTTAGCAGCCTGCAGGGCTCCAAGCACAGCAGATAAGGCGCAGGCCGCAGCTGGTCAGGAGGATAACCCAGATTAGAACGTGGTGTCCGGTGATAGCCAGGCTTCAGGGTGACCCACCGCAGCCCGGTGTCCTGCTCCTCCCCCAGCCCACTCTCCCTCAGCACTGATCAGCTAGGGCAGGCACTTGCAGAGGGCAGAAAAAAGATTTAACGCAAAGCAAATGTTTTGCTCTCTGTAGAATGGGCTGTTAAATCCTTCATTAAAGTGCGACCTTATGTGATCTGTCATTGAGCCCCACTGTTCAGCGTGAGGAAGGATACCCCCGGCGAGCCGAGTGTTTGCCTTTGGTGGGCGAGACAGTGACCAGAGGGGCCCCAGGAGGCCTGTGGGCATGATGCACTCCGCCTTGGGTTGCGGTGCTGGTCGGAGGTGTGTGCGGTCTGTGAAAATGCTGCTAGCCGAACGCTTAGGATTTGTGCACTTAACAGTGTGGATGTGACACTTCAGAAGAAGTTGGAAGAAAACCGTATTCTGTGGTGGCTTTAGAGCCCATTCTCTCACATCTCTCACATTTCCATTCTTTTACAGCTGAAACTAGAGGACCGTTCTGTGGTGCCCCGAGATGTGGTCCGGCACATGCGATCCACCGTGAGTCCTGCGTCCCGGGCCTGGGGTGCAGCCACCTTAGGGACTTGAGCCTGCCCACCTTGTGCTCTGTATGTGGGAGAGCTGGCCAGCTCTGCAGGGGGCGTGCTGGGGTTGCCTGGGCTGGGTCTCCCATGGTGACCAGGGCTGCTGCACCGTGGGACTTGCATATGCCTCCTCCCTCCCCCAGGACAGTCAGTGTGGCACGGTGATCGACGTCAACATCGACTGCGCCGTCAAGCTCATCGGCACCAACTGCATCATCTATCCTGTAAACAGCAAGGACCTACAGCACATCTGGGTGAGCCAGCCCTGTCTTCTCATCATGCTTTCTGGGCCCTCTGGTTCTCTCGGCGGCACGACCTGTGCGCTACAGCCTCCTCCCTGCTCTTGCCAAGCACAGCCTTCCTGGGTCAGAAGGCGGAGCACAGCAGCCAGCTGGCTCCTATAGCCTTGTTTTCCCTGCTTTCAAGTAAGCCATTTAGATGTGAGGTCAGGACGTGCCCTTCCCCAACCCCAGCATAGGCTACCAGTGTGGTTATCTTTAAGTGTTTTCCTTTCTCCTCTAATATTTCTTTTTAAAAAATTAATTATTTCCAATAATTTATTTTTTTAATGATTTTAAACTTACCAAAAGTTGTAAATTCCTTTGTCCCTCTCATCTGGGTTCCTCAGCTGTTAAGATTTCACTCCATTTGCTCCATCACCTTCCCTCCCTCCTTCTCCCCGAGATCCCCCTCCAGTCTTTTTTATTCCCAAAACATTTGAGAGCAAGCTATAGATATGATGCCCTGTCACCCACCCCCAAATACACACACCTCTTGTGTGTTTTCCAAAAATACGGACAGCCTCCTACGTAACCACCCTATGACCCCCAGATTGAGAAGTGGACGTTGATAATTACTGTCCAGTCCACAGACCACATGCAGTTGTCCCAACACTACTCTTTTCTTTGCGGATGCAGGACCCAATTCAGGAACACATCTTGCATTGAGTTGTCATCTCTTCGTTTTCTCTCCAATCTGGAATCGTTTCCCAGCCTTTCTTTGTCTTCCATGCCCTGAACAGTGATGCATTCAGTAACTTGACCCTCAGCCTGGGTCTGTCTGGTGTTGCCTCATGCCCACATGTTCTTTGCAGACCCGCCGCAGAGCTCTGCCCTGGTCCATGGTACCCCATAGCCAAAGTGCTGGGGTTGTTCACTTTGACTCCTGGTCATGTTGTTGTCCACCAGATCTCTCCACCGTAAACTCACCATTTACCCCCTTTAAGTGATTGTATTTTGTGGGAACATAGTCCCAGATTATGTCTATACCCTGTCATTTGTCAAACTGAAATCCACCAGCTTTGGCGTCCATTCACAGTCCTGCCTGCACCAGCCATTGCTCTGATGTTGCTAAATGGTGGTTTTATGACTCCCTTGTTCCCCCTCATTTCTTTTAGCTGGCATTCTGCTCTGTAGAAGAGCTTTATCTTCTGCCCCATTTATGTATTCATTTTTTTTTATCAGTATGAACTTAGAGATTTCTGTTTTATTCATTGGTTATAATTAATTACTACTATTATCTGTTCTGTTGTTTAGATGGTCCCAGATTTAGCCAGTGGGAGCCACTTCAAGCTAGCTTTCATGTCCTTCTCACATGGCCCTTTCTGTTGGTTTTTTAAGCACTTTCTTTCTTTCTGGCATGAGGTGTGCCAGGCTCATCTTGTACTCTTTGTGGTCCAGCCCCAGAATCAACCATTTCTCCAAGAAGCCTCATTGCTTTCAGAGAATGGTATTTTTAAAACCCAAGATCTGGATGCTAGGTGTGCTTATTGCTACTTGGCCCTTTTGGGACACACTAGGAAATACAGATGTATTACATGTATACACACATCTAAATATATCACTGCCTGCTGTATGTGTATATTAAAATATATGAGTTCAGGCAGAGTTCACGGGTGCGGTGGCTCACGCCTATAATCCCAACACTTTGAGAGGCTGAGGCAGATGGATCACTTGAGCTCAAGAGTTTAAGACCAGCCTGAGCAACATGGTGAAACCCCATCTCAACCAAAAAAAATATGAAAAAATTGGCCAGGCCTGGTGATACATGCCTATAGTCCCAGCTACTCAGAAGACTAAGGTGGGAGAGTCACTTGAGCCCATAGATGGAGGTTACATTGAGCCAAGATCACACCATGCATTCCAGTCTGGGCAATAGAGCAAGACCCTGTCTCTAAAAAAATAAAAATAAAGTAAAATAAAATATGTGAGTTAATCCTGATACATCCACTTCCACCTAAACACCTCAGACTCCTCTTCCTTCTCCTCCTTCCTGCTCCCTTTCTGTTAGTAAACACCTGGGCACCTTCTCTAACAGTGAGGGCCTTGGCTCTCGATATCCTTGATGTGTTAACGTATTTACTCAGAGCACTATCCATATAGCCATCCCCCAGTGGTGTGGCTGCCTCCTCTGCCTGCCACCTCCACAGCCTACTTGCCAGGTGTCCTGTGTCCATGGTTGTCCCATGTCCATGGATGCCATCAGGCCTCTGCCCCTGCATCACCCACCCCGTTCCCTCCAGGCAGCCCCACAGCTACCACCACTTCCTCCTCACTGGGAAGAGCAGCTGGGATGCAGCCTAGAACTTGTAGGGAGGGCCTGCTGCTGCAGCTGTTTAGGGCTAGTAGCCAACCGGTCCAGACAATGAGCTGTCTAGATCCTCCCGCTTCCTGTCTCAGTGGGGCATAGAGGAATCTGTGCCCTGGACATGAACATTGTCTGCTGTGTCTCACTGCCCCTGCCCCCTTGGTCTGCAGCCCTTCATGTATGGGGACTACATTGCCTATGACTGCTGGCTGGGGAAGGTCTATGACTTGAAGAACCAGATCATCCTGAAGCTATCCAACGGTGCCAGGTAGAGTCTCACCACCAGAGAGCCATCGGCTTGGGAAGGACAGCCTCTTGGAAAAAGGGGAGGAGGAGGGTGTTTCCTCCTAGGGACAGTGATGACAGGTTTGATCAAGAGCAGTGACAGATGTTGCAGGCATCCAGGGCCTGCAAATCAGGGCCTAACCCTGTACCATTCTCCTTATCTGCCGTGGCCTAATTTTGTTGCTGTTTCTGATCTGTCCTGGCATAGGGAGAAACATTTTCATTGAGGGTATCTGCTGGAGGCTGATGCTTTACTTGAGGCACTGTGAGGGTGCTGAGCAAGCACTCCAATGGTACTTGGGGTCTTGTTCATTGTGGGAGAGTTTCTTGTACTACCTCGGGCTGTTAATGGTTGAAGACGAATTGTGCTATTTAGGGCATGTGACACATTGGCATCTCAGGATTGCAACTGTTTGGTACTCCCTGTGTCCCCTGGTGGAGACTAAACCTCTGTTCTCTGTTTTAGGTGCTCCATGAACACAGAAGATGGCGCCAAGCTCTACGACGTCTGCCCGCACGTCAGCGACTCGGTAGTGTGCTCCATCCAGGCCGGCACCCTTCTCTGATTGTTCAGTCCTCTGGAAGGAGGACTTCTTAGCAAAGAACTTGTAGCTGGACCCAGCTAAACAAGAGCGGTTTCCTAGAAAAGGGGCAGGTGCACGCCAGAGGATCTAAAAGTTTGGGTATAGGCAGAAAATATTAGAACCTTTTTTTTTTTTTTTCTTTGAGACGGAGTCTCACTCTGTTGCCCAGGCTGGAGTGCAGTCGTGCGATCTTGGCTCACTACAACGTCAGCCTCTTGAGTAACTGGGATTACAGGCATGCGCCACCACGCCCGGCTAATTTTTATATTTTTAGTAGAGATGAGGTTTCACCATGTTGGCCAGGCTGGTCTTGAACTCTTGACCTTGGGTGATCTGCCCACCTCAGCCTCCCAAAGTGCTGGGATTACAGGCATGAGCCACTGCGCCCACAGTATTAGAACTTTTATTTGCATTTTTGTTAGCTTTTTTCTCGTCCTTTAAGGTCCCACTTTGTCTCTCAGTACAGGATGATGTAGTAGTTATAATAGTACGTGGACACACACGGCAAACAAGTAGATATACAGGGGGTGCGTGAGCAAACAGGTTTCAGGACCGCTGCTCTCTGGAGCCTTGTTCCTCAGCGTGTGAGCCCTTGACCAAGGAGCATGGAATGAGTCACCTATGTTTGAACAAGGGTGCCAGGTGACCTCTGCGGACCCGGGGTTTGGGAAGCGCTGATCTGGAGCCACAGGACTTGTTTTAGGGCGTGTGGGGCCTGTGTGTGAGTGGGCTTCTGCAGGTGGGCAGCCAGCAGGCACAGGTGTGGAGAGCACGGTCACCCAAGGAGACACCGCTCACAGGGACTTTCCTCTGGCCCCACATCCTGCAGGGTCTCTTCTTTGACGATTCCTACGGCTTCTACCCAGGCCAGGTGCTCATTGGCCCTGCCAAGATCTTCTCCAGCGTCCAATGGCTGTCAGGTGTCAAGCCTGTGCTCAGCACCAAGAGCAAGTTCCGAGTGGTGGTGGAAGAGGTGGGTCCGGGCCCAGGGGCAGGAAACCAAATCCTTGACCTCCGCACCCCGGAGCTGAGCTGCTGCCCCTTTCCTGCCCGCTCTGAGGGTTGAGCCCCACTTTTCGGCATCTGGACCCTGTTGATCTCAAAGGGCTTTGAGGATAAAGGGAACCCAGGCTCTGGTCATAGTGACCAAAAGACAGACGTCCCCCAGCCCAGCCTGTACAGGCTGAGCAAGGTGGGAGGGTGGCAAGTAGCAGTTCCAGTGGCCCCTGGCTGGTGTGAGCAGTGACACGGGTCCTGGGCATTGGGTGTGGGCCGTGGTTACAGTTGGGGTCTGCTCTGATGTGTCTGTACTTGGTGCTACACTAGGAAGATCAGTTTCCTGCTCTGGAGGTCGAGTGGGCTTTGGGCAACTGGCTAAAGAGAGTGCTGTCAGAGCCTGCCCTGACTGGCGTGTCCCACCTGCCATCCCCAGGTGCAGGTTGTAGAGTTGAAAGTTACATGGATTACCAAAAGTTTCTGTCCAGGGGGCACGGACAGCGTCAGCCCCCCACCCTCTGTCATCACCCAGGAAAACCTAGGCAGGTGAGCACGCCCTTACTGCCAGCAACCCAGGGGCACGCGCGGAACAGGCCTCTGGGCCCTGGCCACATGCCCGGGGAGGCTCAAGAACACTGCTGGCCTCCCAGGAGTCCAGCTCAGCTCACCCCTGCTTCTTTCCCAACCAGGGTGAAGCGTCTCGGATGCTTTGACCATGCTCAGCGGCAGCTTGGGGAGCGCTGTCTGTATGTCTTCCCAGCCAAGGTAGAGCCAGCCAAGATTGCCTGGGAATGTCCAGAAAAAAACTGCGCCCAGGGGGAGGGCTCTATGGCCAAGAAGGTATGTCCTTGGGGTTGGGGGTTGGTGGGCATTTGAGGAACTGGCCTTGAGCCATTTCCATGGCCAAAAAGGACAGTCTGTGCTTTAGGCCTTGGGGGGCAGCCCTGATGACCCTTGCCGGCTACTCAGGTGTATACAACTGTCATCCCCCCAGCCTGAGATGCCTAGGGCCAGGCCTGCCCAGGTGCACCTCACAGCCCTGTCCTCTCTGCTCCGCCCTTGCAGGTGAAGCGCCTGTTGAAGAAGCAGGTTGTGCGGATCATGTCGTGCTCTCCAGACACCCAGTGTTCCCGGGACCATTCCATGGAAGACCCAGACAAGAAGGGGGAAACCAAAGCCAAGAGTGAAGCAGAGTCTGCCAGTCCCGAGGAGACGCCTGATGGCTCTGCCAGTCCAGTGGAGATGCAGGACGAAGGTGCAGAGGAGCCCCACGAGGCAGGAGAGCAGCTGCCCCCATTCCTGCTAAAAGAAGGCAGAGATGACAGGCTGCACTCGGCAGAGCAGGACGCAGATGATGAGGCTGCTGACGACACGGACGACACCAGCTCAGTGACCTCCTCTGCCAGCTCCACCACTTCCTCCCAGAGCGGCAGTGGCACGAGTCGCAAAAAGAGCATCCCCTTGTCCATCAAGAACTTAAAGCGCAAACACAAGAGGAAGAAGAATAAAATCACTCGAGATTTCAAGCCAGGGGACAGGTAAACTCAGAGTTGTGCCCCTCCCCAGCGGCGTCAGCGTGAAGCCAGGCAGAGTGCGCGTCCCCTGGGTGTGCGTGCCTGTGCTCGCACACACACCTCTGCATGCCTTGTAGTGGCTCAGGGACGCCCATCCGAGACAGCGTAGGTGCCTGGGGTAGGCCCTGGTGGAAAGCGGAGACTGAGGAGTGGTGCAGAGGGTGGGATGGTGGTGGCCTTAAGCTTGGCCTTCTGGGAACACATTTGCCTGAGCTCTCCCAAGTGGGTCTCGTTCTCAAGAGAGTGCATGGCCTCGGAACCCTGGGTGAGCTTCCTGTGCACCAGAAACTCATCCTGCCAACTTGGGATTCGGAGTTTCAGGTTACTAAGCCCACAGGGACAGGAAGGGACAAAAAGATTCTCTGCCCTTTCCGTGGGCGGGGGTGGCGTTTGCATGGCCTGCTGACTGGCCTGCATCCGGCAGGGTGGCAGTGGAGGTGGTGACCACGATGACCTCAGCTGACGTGATGTGGCAGGATGGCTCTGTGGAATGCAACATCCGCTCCAACGACCTCTTTCCTGTGCACCACCTGGACAACAACGAGTTCTGCCCCGGAGACTTCGTGGTAGATAAGCGAGGTAGTGCCAGCTCTGGAAGGGCAGCCAGCAGGGTGGTTGCCAGTGAGGGCCCAGGTTGGGGCTTGTGGAGAATGGGCAGTGGATCTGGGGTCAGAGCTAAAATGAGGTCCAGAAGGGGACTGCCCTCATGAAGGGGTCTCACCACTTCCAAGACGGGGGAAGGTCACAGTTTGCACCCTGCACTGGCTTGAGATGTCGGCTCCTTAGCCGGGATCCCTTAGCTAGTCACATCCCTTCCTCTGGTTCCCTAGTCCAGAGCTGTCCAGACCCTGCTGTCTACGGCGTGGTACAGTCTGGGGACCACCTCGGCCGCACCTGCATGGTGAAGTGGTTCAAGCTGCGGCCGAGTGGGGACGACGTGGAGGTGTGTGCAGCCCCTACTGCTTTCTTCAGGTGGGCTCTGGGGTTAGGTGTAGGACCCGTAGCTCATGACAACCTGTCCTGTGCCACAGCTGATTGGAGAAGAGGAAGACGTGAGTGTTTACGACATTGCTGACCACCCTGACTTTAGGTTCCGTACAACTGACATCGTCATCCGCATCGGCAATACTGAGGACGGGGCTCCTCACAAGGAGGATGAGGTGTGCCTTCCAATTCAAGTTCTGGATCGCTGCTCACTGCCCTGTGCACCAGCTGCAGTCCCTGATGCTGCCACCAGGTGGCTCTAGGAGACAAGAC
This sequence comes from Macaca fascicularis, assembly GCF_037993035.2. Lineage (NCBI taxonomy): Eukaryota > Metazoa > Chordata > Mammalia > Primates > Cercopithecidae > Macaca > Macaca fascicularis. The sequence goes on along the minus strand of NC_088390.1, from coordinate 82,843,789 downwards.
CTGAAAGTCCTCTGGGCTCAGTGTCCCCAGGGCAGCTGCCCCAAAGTCAAGCTGCTGCTCAGCCCTAGCAGCTGCAGAAGGACTTGTTTCCCTGCCTCGCTTCTGGGGTCAGGCTTCTTCAGCTGCCGCTGGTTACGTTTACCAGAGGAGCTAAGTTCTTATCACGAGCTGGGTGGGCATGATGTCAGTCACTGCAGAGCACAGGAGGGGCTGGGGAGCTGGAGCTTGAGCTGGACCCCCTGACTTTGTCCCCTTTGCCCAGCAGCCATCGGTGGGCCAGGTGGCCCGTGTGGACGTCAGCAGCAAGGTGGAGGTGGTGTGGGCTGACAACTCAAAGACCATCATCCTGCCCCAGGTGAGGCTCTGGCAAGACCCCCCACTGGGCTTGTGACTATGGCAGCTTGGGCTGGGGACCATAGTCGTGTAGCCAGAAGATGGGCTCTCAGGTCTTCCTGGTGAGATCTCAGCAAAAGCATGAGGGGGCAAGGCAGGCATTCCACACAGCCCTTGGTGCAGGGTTGGGGGCAGCCCGCAGTTGGCCCACCAGCCTCGCTTCTCCCAGCAGTCTCTTCCCGGCCATCCATCGCTGGTGCATGTAGACTTTCACAGACCTCCAGGATTTTCCTGGATTGTCAGCTCACTGTGCTGCGAAGAATGCAAGTTCCCTCCTAAAAGGAGATGGAAACTTTCCTACCACCTTTTCTAGAAAGCTCTAACAGAGAAGGAGAGAAAGGAGCTGGTGCAGTTCTAACCCCAGCTGCTGGGTCCTGAGCAGAAGAGCTACATGGGCTCTCCTTCCCTCGCCTCCTGGTTGGAGCCACACAGCCCAGCTTTCCTCTCCTGGTCCACACAGGGGCGGGAGTGGGAGTGGGAATGGCTTGCCCCATCACCTTAATGGCCATTCCAGGGAAGGCAGCAAGATGTGTCAGCCCTTCCACATGTCCCCTCCTGTCATATGTTCCCAGCTCCCAGCGCAGCCCCACACAGGCCTCCTTGGCTGTATCATCAGCTGACTCTGAGCTTTTCAGGTGTAGGGCTGGGCCTGCCAAGGTCCCCTACTGCCTTGGGCAGATGCTAACCAAGTGCACAGAGCAGGAGCAGAGGCTGGAACAGACCACTGGCTGGGGCTTTGGGTCCGGCTTAGGGGTGGCACAGGTGAAGGGCCTCTCCCAGAGACCTAGGGACTGCAAAATCCAGAGCAGAGGGCGGGGAAAGAATGGAATGAGGTTGCCAAGGCCTCATGAGCCCAGTCCCCATCAGCTGTGAGGATCATGGATCCCCAGAGCTCCTCCTTAGTGGTGGGGAGGTGACTTCCTGTCTGCATTACCCTGGCACTTCCTTCTGCCCCCAGCACTTGTACAACATCGAGTCTGAGATTGAGGAGTCAGACTACGATTCGGTAGAAGGCAGCACCAGCGGGGCATCCTCGGATGAATGGGAAGATGATAGTGACAGCTGGGAGACGGACAATGGGCTGGTGGAGGATGAGCACCCCAAGATAGAGGAGCCCCCCATCCTACCCCTAGAGCAGCCAGCGGCCCCTGAGGAGGACAAGGGAGTGGTGATCAGTGAAGAGGCAGCCACAGCTGCTGTCCAAGGGGCTGTGGCCATGGCCGCCCCCATGGCCGGGCTAATGGAGAAGGCTGGCAAGGACGGGCCACCCAAGAGCTTCCGGGAGTTGAAAGAGGCCATCAAAATCCTGGAAAGCCTCAAGAACATGACCGTGGAGCAGCTGCTGACAGGCTCGCCCACCTCTCCGACTGTGGAGCCTGAGAAGCCAACTCGGGAGAAGAAGTTTCTAGATGACATTAAGAAGCTACAGGAAAACCTCAAGAAGACCCTGGACAATGTGGCCATTGCAGAGGAGGAGAAGATGGAGGCAGTGCCCGACGTAGAGCGCAAGGAGGACAAGCCCGAGGGGCAGTCACCTGTGAAGGCTGAGTGGCCCAGCGAGACCCCGGTGCTCTGCCAGCAGTGTGGTGGCAAGCCTGGTGTCACCTTCACCAGCGCCAAGGGCGAGGTCTTCTCCGTGCTGGAGTTTGCACCCTGTGAGTCAGCCCTTGCCCGGTCTTCGCCTTCCCCGCCTTCTCAGGGCTCCTGTTTGTGTCACCAGATCTGGGTGCAGGGTGGTTAGTCCCCTTGCCGGCCCCCAGCTACTGCCCCCAAACCATTTCACTGTGTGATCACAGTGCTGAGGCCAGGAGCGGCGAGTGGGAAGTCTGTGGGTGTGTTCACCTTTCCAGCCAGGTTTGCAGATGGAGCTCCAGGGCCTCTCCGTGAGGGACTGACTGTTCTCTTTCCCCCTCTAGCAAATCATTCTTTTCAGAAAATTGAGTTCCAGCCTCCAGAAGCCAAGAAGTTCTTCAGCACAGTGCGGAAGGAGATGGCGCTGCTGGCTACCTCGCTGCCTGAGGGCATCATGGTCAAGACTTTTGAAGACAGAATGGCAAGTAGGCTTGGCATGGGCAGGTGCAGATGTGCTTTGTGGGCCAGTGCCCAAGAGGTCACCAACCTTGGGTCCCCAAACCTCTGGGGCTGACTGGCACCTGCGAAGACATTCACCCACCCACCTTTTACAGGGGCGGTCACTGGCTCAGTCAGGTAAGGGCTGTCTCAGCCGTGTGTCCAGGCCAGATGGTTCTTTTTTTCCTCCCTCCTTTAAAAAATTACTTTGAAATAGACCGGGTGCGGTCGCTCACAACTGTAATCCCAGCACTTTGGGAAGCCGAGGCAGGTGGATCACCTGAGGTCAGAAGTTCGAGACCAGCCTGACCAACCTGGTGAAACCCCGTTCCTACTAAAAATACAAAAATTAGTCAGATGTGGTGGCGGGCGCCTGTAATCCCAGCTACTCGGGAGGCTGAGGCAGGAGAATCACTTGAACTGGGGAGGCAGAGGTTGCAGTGAGCTGACATTGCGCCACTGCACTCCAGCCTGGACAACAGAGTGAGACTCCCATCTCAAAAAAAAAAAAAAAAAATTACTTTGGAATTAATTATATTATGGTTACTCCTCAAGCTTACTTTTCTTTTTGAAAAATTAAAACATTACAGATCCTTTGAGTGGAAATGGAAGAGCTAAAGTTGCCTTTGACCAGCCCTCACTTCTGTTTCTCCCCGAATCATAGGCCTCTTCCCACACCCAGAGGATTTTTAGAAGTTTAGTGGGTCTCCTTCCAAACGGATGACCTTTTTTTATATTTTTACATTTTTTATACACTCTCATATTTTCACATTCTCATATGTCACCATAAGTACATGGTATTTTGTATGATTTGTTTACACACAGAGTATGTCATTGTTCACATCATCTCTAATTTGCTTAAGACCAACCCGTGTTGATTCATATGATCTAGTTTCTTCCTTTTTACCTGCAAAATAGGACAACAGCATGTGGCCACACCACATTCCATTTTCCCACTCCTCTGTTCATGGCCGGGGCCTAGTGTCTCTGAGTCATGTTTACTGAGGCAGCGGTGAGTGCCTCCTCCAGGAACAGGCAGGCCCGTTTGCCTGCCACCTTGTTTACTCAACATTCCCTTACTGGGCCTGTGCAGCGAGCCAGGCACCATGCTAGACTCTGAATATGAGCCTGAGGCCCCAGTTCTGGCCCTGTCCTGGAAGGGAGTAAAGAAAAGAAAGAGCAGGGATCCTGAGAGCAGCCAAGCGAGGCACTGTTGAGGTGGGCCCGGAGTAGCCACAACCCTGGAACAGGGCTAGGCAGAGCCCTAAGTCTCAGTGCTGCTGGAGATTCTTAATAACGCTTTTGGTTTATTCTTGGGTTGTAGTAAAATTCCTTTTGAAAATCCTATTCTGTCTCAGCTCTGCTGAGGGAAGACAGGAACAGTATTTTTTATTTTGTTCTGTTTTCCCCACATCTCACTCAGGAGAAGAAAAGTAGTGCATTCTCTGAAGGCTCCCAGGGTGGCACCAGTAAGAGCATGCGCAGAGATTCCCTCACCCCAGCTGGCGCTCTGCCCTCCCTGCTTCTCAGCTCATCACTGACATCGCCCATTTCCCTGGCAGTTGAGATCCCACACACACACGTATGCACACACATGCACACAACTAGATGCACAGATTCCAGATGTCTGTGGAGCGGTGGTCTCCCAAAGCCTCCCTTGCAGTTCAGACCCTCACTGTCAGCTTCTGGTTGTGAGACCATCCCCCTTCCCCAGGCCTCACCAGCCTGGAACTGTCTTTCAGCTTGAAACTGCTTGTACTACTTGCCTTGTTGGAGATAAGGGTTGGAGCAGGTGTTTAGAGGAGCTGTTTTGTTTCGTTTTTAAAAGACAGGGTTGGCCGGATGCGGTGGCTCACACCTGTAATCCCAGCACTTTGGGAGGCCGAGGCGGGCGAATCACGAGGTCAGGAGTTCGAGACCAGCCTGACCAACATGGTGAAACCCCATCTCTATTAAAATACAAAAAATTAGCCAGGCGTGGTGGCAGGCGCCTGTAATCCCAGATACCCGGGAGGCTGAGGCAGAGAATCGCTTGAACCTGGGAGGTGGAGGTTGAAGTGAGCCAAGATCTCACCATTGCACTCCAGCCTGGGTGACAGCTACACTCTATATCTCAAAAAAATATATAAACAAAAAAATAAAAGATAGGGTCTCGCTCTGTTGCCCAGGCTGGAGTGCAGTGGTGTGATCATAGCTCACTGCAGCCTCAACCTTCTGGACTCAAGTGATCCTCCCATCTAAGCTTCTTGAGTAGCTGGGACTACAGGTATGCACCACCATTCCCAGCTAATTTTTTATTTTTTGTAGAGATAGGGTCTCACTATATTGCCTAGGTTAGTCTTGAACTCCTGACCTCAAGCAGTCCTCCCACCTTGGCCTCCCAAAAGTGCTGGGATTACAGGTGTGAGCCACCATATCTGACTGAGGAATACAATCTTTTTTTTTTTTTTTTTTTTTTTTTTGAGATGGAGTCTCACTGTCACCCAGGCTAGAGTACAATGGCGCGATCTCGGCTCACTGCAACCTCCACCTCCGGGTTGAAGCAATTCTCCCACCTCAGCCTCCCGAGGAGCTGGGACTGCAGGCACGTGCCACCACGCCTGGCTAATTTTTGTATTTTTAGTAGAGACAGGGTTTCACCATGTTGGCCAGACTGCTCTCGAACTCCTGACCTCGAGATCCGCCCGTCTCGGCCTCCCAAAATTCTGGGATTACAGGCACGAGCCACTGCACCCAGCTGGAATACAGTCTTAAAGTAATGATTCATGAGGAAAAACACCTGATAAGATAAAAACTCATTTCGAGTATTTCTCTTAGCCAAGGTTCAAAGACTCCAGGCAAGAGCCGGGCACGTGACTGCTCGGGGCTGTAAACCCCAGCACTTTGGGAGGCCAAGGCAGGTGGATCACTTGAGCCCAGGAGTTTGAGACTAACCTAGGCAACATAGTGAGACCCTGTCTCTACACAAAATAAAAAAGTCAGCTGGGCGTGGTGGCCCACACTGTAGTCCCAGCTACTTGGGAGGCTGCAGTGAGCTATTATCGCACTAGTGTACTCCAGCCTGGGGGATAGAGCAAGACCCTGTCTCAAAAAAAAAAAAAAAAAAAAGATTCCAGGCTGTTCTGCAGAGAGAGATTTGTGCTTAGCTTCTCCACTGCTGGTGGCGTCTGGAGTCCCAGGTGCTGCTCATCCTGCGTGATCTGCACAGTGTCCTGGGAAAGAGCAGATGCGGATGCCACATGTAGGACACCCCTTTCCACCCCTGCCAACCTTGGCCTCCCTCCCTCCCTACCTAGGACCTCTTCTCAGCCCTCATCAAGGGCCCCACTCGAACCCCCTACGAAGATGGCCTCTACTTGTTTGACATCCAGCTCCCCAACATCTACCCAGCCGTGCCCCCCCACTTTTGCTACCTCTCCCAATGCAGTGGCCGCCTGAACCCCAACCTGTATGACAATGGGAAGGTGTGCGTCAGCCTCCTGGGCACCTGGATTGGAAAGGTGAGTATAGTGCCAGGCCCCCAGCCAAGAAGGAGGAAGAGCCAGTGGGGGATAGGGGCCTGGGGAACAGAATTGATGGTGCCCTGTGTGTTTCAGGGGACAGAGAGGTGGACGAGCAAGTCCAGCCTTCTCCAGGTGCTCATCTCCATCCAAGGTACAGTTGGGCTGAAGCGGGGGTGCGGACAAGGGAGGACCAGTGGAGGGAAGTGACTCTGATGGTCCCCTGGCAGGTGGAGGGTAGGCCTGCATGGTGGGCTTCTCTCGCCCACTGAGGGAAGCTGTCCCTCCCCCACAGGTCTCATCCTGGTAAATGAACCATACTACAACGAAGCTGGCTTCGACAGTGACCGGGGCCTGCAGGAAGGCTATGAGAACAGTCGCTGCTACAATGAGATGGCGCTGATCCGCGTGGTGCAATCCATGACCCAGCTGGTGCGGCGGCCCCCCGAGGTCTTTGAGCAGGAGATCAGGCAACACTTTAGCACTGGTGGCTGGCGGCTGGTGAACCGCATCGAGTCCTGGCTGGAAACCCATGCCCTGCTGGAGAAGGCCCAGGCGCTGCCCAACGGGGTCCCCAAAGCCAGCAGCTCACCAGAGCCCCCAGCTGTAGCCGAGCTCTCAGACTCCGGCCAACAAGAACCTGAGGATGGAGGGCCAGCCCCAGGAGAGGTCTCCCAGGGTTCAGACTCAGAGGGCGGTGCCCAGGGCCTGGCCTCAGCTAGCAGGGACCACACAGACCAGACTTCGGAGACCGCACCAGACGCATCAGTGCCACCCAGTGTCAAACCAAAGAAGCGGAGAAAGAGCTACCGGAGCTTCTTACCTGAGAAGAGTGGCTACCCTGACATCGGCTTCCCCCTCTTCCCACTTTCCAAGGGTTTCATCAAGAGCATCCGGGGTGTCCTGACGCAGTTCCGGGCTGCGCTGCTAGAGGCAGGCATGCCGGAGTGCGCAGAGGACAAGTAGCTGCCAGGTGCGGAGGAACGAGCATCACCGTGGGAGAGGCCAGCCGCCACTTGCTCACTCCCCGCCGGAATCGCCCCTCTTCCCATGCCCCTCTGTCCCCACTGCAAACCCCTCATTGCCCTCTTCTCCCCAAGGTGAGTTTGATGCTGAAGTGCAAGAAGTGTGTTGAGATGCCGCCGTTTCTATTCTGAAGCGAGCTTTCAACAGGTGGGTCCCCCGTGGCAAAGAAAATCGGAACCCTATTGCCGATTTTCCATTTGTCACCCCAGCAGAATGTCCCGGCACTTGCTCCCTTGCTGTCCCTTCTCAGGTCAGAGGTGGGTGTTCCAGGGCCTGCCGCGGGGCTCTCTGGGCCGGTGCCCTGCAGACCCGCAGGAGAGCACATGTGCCTTGCATGAAGTGTGGGTTGCGCCAACAATTCCCCTGGTCCCTTTCAACCTCTTAAGTTCAACTTGAGCCTCCGTGTGTCCTAGACCCTCCTGCTGCCACCGCCACCAGGTCCTCCCTAGTTCCCCAGCGTCAACACTATACCTTGGGAGTTGTAGCTGCTGTCACTGACTCCTGGCTATACATGGCCTGTCGACCACATTATAACCCTCAGGTCTGTTGAACTTGCTCTCTAAGAGAGGTTGGGACCAGGCTAGGTTCAGGGTGACGCCCAGGAGAGGTGGTGGCCTTCACACATGCACATGGAGTGAGGACCAGGGAGCTGTGGGGAAAGCAACAGCTGTAGGTGCCTTGCTCTTCTGTTGGAGGCTGCTGGGGGCAAAAGCAGCTGCACAAGGCCAGGGCAAGTGCTAGGGCCCCTCCCCTATCACATGGTCACACTGGGACGTGGCGTGCAGCTCACTGAACTCCAAGCGAGCCAGCCCTCTCTTGGACTAGAAGGCCTACTGTCAGCCCTTCGCTTACAAACTGCAGGCTCAATCCAGAAGGGGACGGCCGGCGGGGGCTCTCCTAGTGCCCAGAGACAGGCCCAGAGGTTTACAAGTTTTCTAAGCTTTTGATAATGTGAAGCTCCAGGCCAAGAGGATGCTGTTGAGCACATTGCAGCTATGTAATTTTTGGTGTATGTATGTAATATTTAAGGTTGGAAAAAAACTCAAAAGCAAAGATATTAACTCTTATTAGAAAAAAAGACAAAAAAAAAGCCAAAGCATGATGCGTCTTGTCAGCCTTAAGTGGGCTCCACACCTGTGCTGTGCTGTGACCGCCCAGCCAGCAGAGCTGCCGGAGGACGGAGCTGGAACACACACCATGGCATTTGGAGCCGAGTCAGTATCTTGTTTGAGAAACACCCGGAGTGACTGGTGGGGCTGTGCTTCCCAGTGCATTGTACATGTGGAGATGTGAATGCCTACTGCTTACAATATCTGTATAAAGTGCTGTGTGATTAAACTTTTTTTTACTTGCTTTTTTTTTTTTTTTTTTTTGGGTTGGCTCATTAACAAGACAAGGTGACACCATTAAACCTCCCTCTGCCATTCATCTGGGCTCCGTTGCCTTTCTTCCTCTCTGGGGCACTGTGTGCTTGTGTCCCTCACACACACCCTTCCTGGGGAAGGAAAGACCTTGTTGCCAGGGAAGGCATGTGGCAGTGGGTCCTGGCTTTCCTGGCCAGGTGGGGGCCACTGTGAGCAGCACCCCCCACCTGCCCACGCTGCCCTCCGCCTGCCAGATCTGCTTGCATGCCTTTTGTACTTCCTGTCCTGGAGCAGTCCTCTGGCCTCTTCCTGGCTGGTGGTGTGCTCCTTAAGAGCCAGCTTAGAGCAGCCTTCCAGTGGCTGTAGTCTCCAGAGACCTACAACTGACCAGTTCAGCTCCTTCCAGATTCTGGGAGAGCTGACGTCATAGCACCTGGTGGTGGACAGGTGCCACATCTCCTGGACCCTAAGCCAAAATGGTTACCCAGTTTATGAGACTTGCATGCATTCTTCCCTGCCGCAGTCTTTCCACTCCTGCCTGGCACTCCTCCATGAGGACAGGTGGGGAAGGGAGGTGGCTGAGGGAGGCTGGGGGAACCCTAGACCCCTCATTGGTGGGGATGACAGACTCCTTTTAAAAAGGTAAGATACTGACCGGGTGCGGTGGCTCACAACTGTAATCCCAGCACTTTGGGAGACAGAGGCAGGCAGATCATTTGAGGTCAGGGGTTTGAGACCAGCCTGACCAACATGGTAAAACCCCATCTCTACTAAAAATACAAAAATTAGCCAGGCATGGTGGCGCACACCTGTAATTCAAGCTACTCAGGAGGCTGAGGCACAAGAATCACTTGAACCCAGGAGGGTTTTTTTTTTTTTTGCAGTGAGCAAAAAAAAAAAAAGGCAAGATACTGCCATTTTTTACTTCTGAAGTCTCCTGCACCTTGCCAATTTTGGGGAGTGGCGGGGGTAGTGTTTTTATTTTGTTTTTGAGACATTCTCACTCTGACACCCAGGCTGGATTGCAGTGGCGTGTTCTCAGCTCACTGCCGCCTTAACCTTCTGGGCTCAAGTGATTCTCCTGCCTCAGCCTCCCAAGTAGCTGGACTACAGGTGCCCATCACCACACCCTGCTAATGTTTGTATTTTTTGTAGAGACGGGATTTCACCATGTTGCCGAGGCTGGTCTCAAACTCCTGGGCTCAAGTGATTCACACGCCTCGGCCTCCCAAAGTGCTGAGATTACAGGCGTGAGCCACCGTGCCTGGCCCATCGGTTTTCTAATGCCCTTAACTCAGATATTTTCCCTTTCCTGCTAAATCTACATGGGGCTCTGATGAGATTTTCTGGGACTAGCTGGTTGTGTGGCCCTAGCTGAGACATGCCAGGTCCGAGCTGCAGCCTGTGTGTGGTCAGGCAGCTGGCTGAACTCTGAGGCTGCTTCAGGCTGGAGGTACTGTAATTATCACGGTAGTAGAGGCATCCCCCACGTTAGGCTGAACCAGCTCTGGGCCTGAGTCCCCCACCAGAGTGACTATGCCTGAGGCCAATAAAATCCATTGTCCATCCCAGGGGGCAGTATTGGCCATCATTAACATTAAATTCTATAGTCCTGGCCAGAGCAAGAACCCATTCTCTCCCCAGTCACCAGGACAGGACCAGCAGGCTGAGAATGTCACTTTATTTGGATTTGGTTCATGGGGTGGGGGTCCTAGAACAAATTGGAAGGCCTTAGGCAGCTGGGCCCAGCCAGCTGGGCTCCTGACCCCAGGACCTCATTCTGGCCTGTCCCCCCAAAGCATAGCTTCCACCTTCTCACCCTTCTCCAGAGGAGTCTCCTCCACCCCACAGGAGCTGTGGACAGGCCCTGCAGCCCTGGGGAAGGAGGAAGGGTCCTGCAAGTAGACACTAAGGCACAGCGTGGCCCAGGGGTCATAAGGGCTCTTCTGGAGGTGGCGTCTGCTGGGGCTTCCAGCTGGGCAGGGGCTCCACGCAATCACTGACCATCCAGAAGTAGTTTGGGTGCACCTGGCCCTGCACAGCCTCGCTAACCATCAATTCCCCATCCACTGTAAACACACCTCTCCCATCCTCGGGCTCTAAGCGGAAGGCGACCACAGGCATGTATACCAAGTAAGGGCATTCATATTCCATATGTCTGCCCTTCTCCATGGCCAGGAAGAGGCGCAGCAGCATGGCCCGAGACACTCCCGCCCGCACATAGAACAGATGCATGACACCAGCTGCACAGCGGCCCATGGGTGCCGCAAACATCTCGCTGCCCAGGTGCGAGTGCAGCAGCGCTAGCACCAGCACGAAATCCTGGTCGGGCACCACTGTCCAGTGAGAGGGCACTGGCTCCTCCAATGGCACAAGGTGTGCATCTACGGGGCCCTGCTGGACCACAACGGGGGAAACAGGTGTCTTAGAGCCGGCTCTTCCTACAGGGAGGTAGGCCAGTCGGCCACGGTAAGTGCGCAGGGCTGCCAGACGCAGGAAGGTGCCCAGAGTGAAGCGCATCTCCCCCAGGCGCCGATACTTCTCACTCTCTAGGTCCACATCAGCAATGAAGCCCCAGGCCAGGCTTAGCACAGAGAAGAGGCGCAGCCCCGAAGCCGTGTGCAGAGACAGCAAGTTCATGGGTGACAGTAGCCGGCGGCACAGCAACCGCGTGCAGTTGGTCAGGAGGTCTTCATTGGTGACCTGCTCATAGCTGCAGGGGGAAACGGTCAGATGAGGCAGGACAGGAGCCCCCATGCATCCCCCCCTTCCTCCTCCCTGGGAGTGGGAGCCGGCAAAGCGCCATGTGGTCCCTGGGGAGTTGGCAGGGCTGATAGGTGACAGATGGAGCAAATGGAAGCAGTCAGTTGGGGTCACCAGGAGAGGGCCCCAAGACTAAGGGAGAAGGGGAAATGGAAATGACCTCAGCCTATGGGAACTTAGACAAGAAAACCCCGCAGTAGAGGGGCACAGACTGGAAACAGGCCCACTCTGGCCCTGGGCTCTCACCCAGCATAATGGTTCAAGGAAGCTGCCAGCGCGTTGCCAGAGCCTGCTGGGAGGCTACACAGGGGCTTCTGGATGGCGGTCTCCCAGTCAGGCCGCTCCATGAGCCCGTTCACCACCTGTTGAAGCACACGTGGCCTCAGCCCGGGTCGCAGAGCACCAAGTCCCAGGCCAAGCCGCATGCCAAGCCGCGCGGTGCGGTCCTCACCTCGTGCATCAGTCCGTCTCCAGACATGACCACCAGAGCGTCCCAGCGGCCCAGCTCCTCCGACCGCACCAGCTCCCGCGCATGGTTCCGCCGCTCTGCAGGGAGACCGGCAGCCATCAGGACTGGGGGTCTCGACAGGGGATGCTCCCAGAACCCCCTCGAGAGGTACTCACCAGTGAGCATCAGCGTGAAGGAGATTTCAGCCTCAGCCAAAAGGGGCTGCACGTGACTCCGGAAGAGCTGCAGGGCCTTGCCCTTGCCGCCACGCGGGTTCAGCAGCACCAGCACGCGGCAGGACCGCGGGAGCACGCCCCGGGGGCCGCCCGCTGAGAAAACAAACCCGAAGAGGCCGCGTCCGCAACCGACCACTAGGGGGCTACGGGTAACAACGGGGCACTGGTGTGGGAACGTGGTGTCCGCAACACCCGGGTAATTTGACCCTGGCCAGAGGAGCAGCCTCTGCTGGGAGCCCTGGGGTAGGGACGCGGCGCTCCTGCCACCCCCTTCCTTGGCTCAGACGCGGCCGGCTTCTGGCCTCGTGAGGGATAGTGTTTCTCTCGATCGTCCACACCCCCGTTCGTCCAGCTGGGCGTTCCATCATTCCTGGCGAGGAACAGGAATCCCCCTACAGCCCTTCCCAGCAGGGACCCCACAAACCTGGATCCATAACCTCGACCCGTGGCTTCCTCTGCCGGGGGGTCCCTGGCGCTGTCGGGGCACTGCCCGTGGCGGCGGCTCCTGCCTTCAGCTCCTTATCGGTGCTGCCCAGGCGGGCGTCGCAGGGCCGGCTGTGGGGCTCGCCCTCCCCGTCCGGAGCCGTGGCTGTAGGAGCACCGGCGTCATTCCCTGCGGCGGCTGGATCTGAGGTAGAGAAGACAGCGCTGGCGGAGTCCGGAGCCGCAGCTCCCAAAGGCGGGGAGGGCCCGACTAAATCCCGGGACCACGCGCGGGGAGTTGCGCGCTCCCGCATCGCCCGAAGCCCGTGGGGCGGGGCCCTAGGTTCCCGGGACGTCCAGAGAGCTGAGGTCTGGTGCCTCCGAGGGCGCCCCCGTCGTGTGACTAAGCCTCCAACCCCGGAGGAGAAGAGCGCCTGCTCCGGGGCTTTCCTCCCTGGGGCTTCGGGTTCGGTTCCGGCCGACGGATGAGTCAGAGCCTCCGACGGACTAGCTCCTCACCCCTCGGGGCTGCCAGGGGAAGGGGAGCCCAGCTGCGTAAAAATCCCAGAACTTGAGCGGACATTGCTGGGACGAAGTTCTGGGCAAGGATCCCGGCCCCAGCCAGTCAGGTTGCCGTGTCCCCTGCCCGGAGTTCCAGAGCGGTGGGAGCCGCGGCGCGCTCCTCCTGGCGCCCCGTTCCGTTGGGAAGCGCGCGGCGCTCGTGGGAGCCGCTCCAGGGCCGCGCGCGTACCGAACCCGAGCCGGGCCACCAGCTGCCGCCTGCTCTCGCCCAAGCGACAAGTGGCCCAGTTCCCCGAGGCCCCGCGAGGGCGGGCCGCAGAGGAGCCACAAGCGGCGCGAAGGCAGGGTGGGCGGCCCTACCCAGTCGGTCCGGTTTGCTGGGGAGGCGCCACCGCCGTTCCCTACAGTGGCCTGGGGCGGAAAGCAGCTCGTCCCAAGCTCAGCCCACGTCTGAGGGACTGGAGCGCCCCGCTGGAGTGGACTCCCCGGCCTCGCTCCCTCCGGCCTCAAACTTTTCGCTCAACTTTGCAGCCGGCGCCGCGGTGCGGGGAAGGCGCTGAGCCTCGGCGCCGGCCTGGCTCCGCCCCGCGCTCCCGGGGGTGGAACCTGAGCCCGACGCGGCCTCGGACTCCGCCCGCCCCCGGCCTCAGCGCGCCGCCTCCGGCATGGCCCGCGCACGCGGCCGGGCCACGCGCTGGTTCCCACCGGGGTCCTAGGAAGCGGCAAGCGCGCCCCCGCCGCTCGTCCTAGGCGTCTGGCGAGAAGGCGGCGCCGCGGCCCGGCCGGGTGAGCTGCGGCGACTGGCAACGAGGCGCGGAGTCCTGGGCCCGGCCGCGAGCGCAGTGTCTGGGGCGCGCGAAAGTGACCGCGGCGCAGGCGGAGGCGTGGGCTGCGCGCGAACTCGTGTCGGAGCGAGCGCCGGGCGCGCGCGGTTCCGCTCTCCCAGGAGACCCTTGGCTTCACCTCGACGCCACGACCTTGCCGCTCCGGGTGCTGCCGGAGCCGGGATGCAGCGCCCCTTTTTCGCGCTCTGCCCCAGCCCACCCGGAATTCGAGGCCCGCACGACACCCGGTGCGCCTCCCCAGGCCCGGGCGTCTCGCCTGCCGCCCGCCAGCTTCCCTTTTTCTTCCTCCCCGGCTCTCCCACGGAGGTTATTTTTAACTTCCCGACGCCGCAGCTGGGCCACCGAGCCCGAGGCCGCCTAGCGCGCTGTCCGGGGCAGAGGAGGCGACAGGCCGAGGGCTCCGAACCGGAGAGGAGCCTTGACAGTGTAGATGGGCCTAGGGGCCCCCGTCGGGATTGGAAAGCCAAGCATGGGGCACGTGCCCCCCGCCCCCTCTGGCTCAGCGTGAAAAAGGGGTGCCGGAAACACGCTCAGAAGTTGTCACCTCCTTGGAGGCCGATGGGGACGCGCTTGTCAGTGTGTTTGTGATACACTTATCGCGGCAAGCCACAGAACGTGTCCGCGAGCACCTCGAGTTAGATCCCTGGGGGGTGACGAAGGACACGGAGGAAGAAGTTGCCAAGGCCCATTGGTGACCTGCCCAGGTAGGGCCAGAGTTAGGAGAACCCAACCCCTGCGGGAGGCTGCGGGGCTCGCGCGCCCCCGCCGGCACCACCCGCCCCCACACACCTCTCTCATCGCTTCTTAAAAGTCGAGAAGAGGCAGGTCCGGGAGGAGCACGCAGCCAATTAGCCGGGCGGCGCCCTGAACTCCGGCACGCCTCCGCGGTGTCTTCTCCGGGAGGACCCAGGCAGCTCGGCCCCGTTTCCCAACACTTGGGGGGTCAGACGGGCGGTACCCGAGAGTCCCCGGGCGGGTGGGGGGGGCACAGGCTGGGACGCGGGGTCCCTGGGGCCGCAGCTCCGCGCGCGTCTCGGCGGGTGCGCCTTCGCCCTGCGCGGCCCCCGGGCAGTCCCCGCTGGGTCCAGAGCGTCCCGAGCGCGTTACGGTAAGGTGACTCAGCGACGCGCTCACGGGTCGAAAAACTCCGAGAAACAGGAACGAGGGGAGGGAGCACGGGCGTCATTCCCGACTCATGGCGTTGCGGCTCGTGTCGACTGATGGTCCTGCACCTCTGGGCCCCACCCCCACCCCCTCCCCCCAGGAATCCGGCGCGGGCGGGGTATGGAGCGCTGCAGCCGCAGTGCCGCGGTCGTGCGCTGCGGGGACGCGAGCGGCTGCGGGGACGCGAGCGGCTGCGGGGACGCGAGCGGCTGCGGGGACGCGAGCGGCTGCGGGGAGGAGGGGGCTCCGCGCGGGAGCCCAGGACCAGATCCGTCCGTCCCTCCCCTCTCCTTTTCCTTCTTCCCGTCCTCTCCCTCCAGCGAGTGTAGGGTCCAGACGTGGGCTTTGGTGCCCAGAAGACGCGAATCGGAGGCTGTGCTCCCGGAGATCTCAGCCTTCGAGGGGACTGGCTGCGGAGACTAGCTGGGGCAGCCTTCCCCTTCTGCTCCCTGCTCCGGAGAGCATTTCCACCAAATCTGAAAAGCTCGGTCATTAGCCATAGTCTGAAGAGGGAAAACTGAGGCACAGGGAAGCACTGTGAGTTCGTCGTGATAAAGCCCACCTGGTTTAGGGTCCCCCCCTTTTTTTTTTCCCTCCTGAGGCCCCAGAAAGGTCGGATCCTGCGCCTCCAGACCCACTACCACCAGCCTTGAGTCCGCGGAGCGGGCGGGGGCGGGGTTGACTGCAAACTGAGTTGGCCAGGGGAGGCGGGGCAGCCTGCTGGGCTCTTTATCCAACAGCCTCGGGGCCCCAGCTCCCCTCCTGGCTCTGGAAGGCCCCGCGGGAGGGAAGCGAAGGGCAAAGCCCTCTGGCCCCGGTTCCAGGCCGCACAATGGGTCCTCTGTCCTCCCTGGCGCCTAACCCCCTGCCCCCCTCACCTCCAAGGCCTTTGCCCCCCACATTCTTGTCATTCACTTCCCCCCACCCGGGCTGCCTTTCTCCAGACCCCTTTCCCCTTCTCCCTTTCTAAAGAATTTGATCCTGTCTCCAGAAACTCCCCCAGCTGCATCCCTGCTCGGAGACGCAGGGTTGGCCAAGAGCAAGACGGTTCCCCTTCCCACAGTTGCGGGTAGGGGGGCAGGCACTTGGATCTCTCAAGCTGCCAGCTTGGCCCGTTTCCCACTGTACTTTACTTCCTTTTTTAAAAGAGAAAAAAGGACAAGGTGGGGAGGGGGTGGGGGGGACCGAAACCCTGAGAGGTGAAGAGACTTGCACAAGCTTCCAACCAGTTCCCCACAAAGCAGAGAAGCAAACCCATGAGCTCAGACCCCACGCTGAGAAGCCAAGTCCAGCCAGAGCTCACTTCTGGGCCTCTCTGTATCCCAGGCTGTTTCTCCCTGAAGGGCAGATATCTGGCGATCTGGTGCTTGGTGGATTGCTTGCCGCAGAGCTGTGGAGTCCCCCTGAGAAAGAGGCAGCAGGCCGGGCCCAGTGGCTCCCGCCTGTAATCCCAGCACTTTGGGAGGCCGACGTGGGCGGATCACCTGAGATGGGGGTTTGAGACCAGCCTGACCAACGTAGAGAAACCCATCTCAAAGCCCGTCTCTACTAAAAATACAAAATGGCCGGGTGTGGTGGCACATGCCTGTAATCCCAGCTACTTGGGAGGCTGAGGCAGGAGAATTGCTTGAACCCAGGAGGCGGAGGTTGTGGTGAGCTGAGATCGTGCCATTGCACTCCAGCCTGGGTGACAGAGCAAAACTCCATCTCAAAAAAAGAAAGGAAGGAAGGAAAAGAGAAAGAAAGAAAAGAAAAGAAAGGAAAGAAAGATGAAGCTCCAAGCCCTCCCCAGGCTTCATCCTGAGCCTGGAAACAGCTGGGCCGCCGCGGCAGAGAGGTCTGATTTGATCACAAACCCAGAGCTTGGCTTGCAGGTAATCTGTCTCACAGGTGGGAGACTTTTTCTATCTTTCCCAGCCTCCCCCTCCTTGTGGGCAGCCTCCCCAGGGAGACACACCTGAGAACCCCCTTTTTTTCCAGAGAAAGAAAGCAGGCATTCACCCGGCCTGGCCCTAGCTCTCCAGAAACTTGGAGTCAAGGCTGCCAGATGGCAAATTACTTGCTTTTATGAGGAGAGGATTCCTGCCTTCTCACCCTTCCCTGAAGCTACCTTCCCCAAGAGATTTCAGCTCCCTAATTGCATGGCCTCAAGGCCTTCCTTGACCTCAACTTCTTTCCTTTCTTTTTTTTTTTTTTTTTTTTTTGAGACAGAGTCTTGCTCTATTGCCCAGGCTGAGGCTGGAGTGCAGTGGTGCGATCTTGGCTCACTGCGACCTCCGCCTCCCGGTTTCAAGCAATACTCCTGCCTCAGCCTCCCGAATAGCTGTGATTACAGGTGTGAGCCACTGCACCTAGCTAATTTTTGTTTTTTTAGTAGAGATGGGGTTTCACCATGTTGGCCAAGCTGGTCTCAAATTCCTGACCTCAAGTGATCCGCCTGCCTCGGCCTCCCAAAGTGCTGGGGTTATAGGCAGGAGCCACCACTCTGGTTTTTCCCTTTTTATGGTATTTTACTGCCTGGGAGGTTGCAAGGACCAGGGAAGGGAGGTTCTAGCTCACAAGCTCTTTTTAAGAGCTTAGGGGCCAGGCACAGTGGCTCACGTCTATAATCCCAGCACTTTGGGAGGCCAAGGCGGGTGGATCATGAGGTCAGGAGATCAAGACCATCCTGGCCAACAATGGTGAAACCCCAGTCTCTACTGAAAATACAAAAATTAGCTGTGTGTGGTGGCGTGCGCCTGTAGTCCCAGCTTCTTGGGAGGCTGAGGCAGGAGAATTGCTTGAACCCGGGAGGTGGAGGTTGCAGTGAGCTGAGATGGTGCCACTGCACTCCTGCCTGGGGACAGAGCAAGACTACATCTCAAAAAAAAAAAAAAAAAAAAAAAAAAAAAAAAAACTTAGGCCTAGCCGGGCGCAGTGGCTCATGCCTGTAATCCCAGCACTTTGGGAGGCTCAGGCAGGTGGATCACAAGGTCAGGAGTTTGAGACCAGCCTGGCCAAGATGGTGAAACCCTATCTCTACTACAAATAGAAAAATTAGCTGGGTATGGTGGTGTGCACCTGTAGTCCCAGCTACTCAAGAGGCTGAGACAGGAGAATTGCTTGAACCCAGGAGGCAGAGGTTGCAGAGAATCAAGGTCGTACCACTGCACTGCAGCCTGGGCGACAGAGCAAGACTCCGTCTCAAAAAAGAAAAAGAAAAAAAAAGCTTAGCGCTGTCCCCGCATGGCTTTCCATTCCCAGTTTCCTAGATATCATTTCCAGGTCAGCCATGCCAGGCATTGGGGTGGAGGGGGTGCCACATGCCACACATGGCCACATGTGGCGATCCAGAGGACCAGACTGGTCATGCAGGATTCTTGGCTGCTTGCAGGGAGTGTGTGCTTTGCCCGAGTTTCTGTTTCTCCCCAGTGGTTGGACTACTATGAATGTGTGGTGGGGTGACCCTAGCTCTGTCCCTTGGGTGGTTTCCTTGTCTTTGTCCTCCTTGCTGAGGCTGGAGACCCAGGTCTCTTCTGGGCCTCTGGGCTCTGCCTGCCACATGCCCTCACCTCCAGGCTGCTGACTGTGGCTGCAATTCAGGGCGATTATCTTAGGAGCCCTCTCCGAAGGTGAGGGCTCTGCAGGTGGCGACCTGCAGCCCTACCCACTCCACTTGTCTCAGCTGCCTGCCCAGCATCTGTAGGCATTTGTATTAGTGTCCAGGTGGCTTAGACAACCTGTTTCACAGTTTTGGAGGTTGGGAAATCTGCGATCATGGTGTTGGCGAGATTGGTTCCTTCTGAGGCTGTGACTCTGTCCCAGGCCTGTGTCCTGGTGGTTTGCCAATAGCCTTTGGTCATCCGTGACTTGCTGCTGCATCGTCCCAGTCTCTGCCTTCACCCTCAGAGGGCCCTCTCGCTGGAAAAGAGTTGGAACTTGTTCTGTAGGGCCCATGAGCCTGTTCTTTTTCTACTACAAATGACTTGGAGGGAAAACCAGTGAGTTATTAGGGCCCTAGTGTGAATTAGTGTTTCATGGGGGGTTTTTTTGTTTTTTTTGTTTTTTGAAACAGGGTCGTACATCCTCGTCACCCAAGCTGGAGTGCAGTGGCACAGTCACAGCTCACTGCAGCCTCGACCTCCTAGGCTCAAGTGATCCTCCCACTTCCATCCCCTTTAGTAGCTGAGACTCTAGGTGCATGCCACCAAGCCCAGCCAATTTTGTTTTTTGTTTTTTGTAGAGACACGGTCTCCCTGTGTTGCCCAGGCTGATCTCAAACACCTGGGCTTAAGTAATCGTCCCACCTCAGATGCCCAAAGCGCTGGGATTACAGGCATGAGCCACTGCACCTGGCCAGCGTTTCATGTTTTGAATGAAAAGATGTAACAATACCAGGTGTCTTGATAAAGGATAGTGTAGTCTCCTAAGGGTATAGGAGGAAAGGGGTTTCTGGCTGCCAGGCCTCCATCCTCCCAGGCTTGCCAAGGTGTGATGTACTGGGAGGAGTTGTTTATGCGTGTGCCGGCAGCCGGACTTCCTGTGCTCCCGCTCCCTTGACTTTCAGATGTTATCTTACACCTTGCGTATGGCATTCTCAGCTTCCTGAGCAGATGGGTTTCTTGCCCAGTCTTTGGAAGAGCAAAGCTGAGTGTTGTGTTGGATGGTGTATTAGGTTCCTATTGCTACACACAATTGAAACAACACAGATTTTTTATCTTGCATTTCTGGAGGTCAGAAGTATTAGGATGGTTGCTAATACCATTACTTTTAATGCCAAAAACCGCAATTTCCCCAGGCCAGGCGCGGTGGCTCACGCCTGTAATCCCAGCACTTTGGGAGGTCAAGGTGGGTGGATCATCTGAGGTCAGGAGTTCAAGACCAACCTGGCCAACATAGTGACACCTCCTCTCTACTAAAAACTACAAAAATTAGCTGGATGTGGTGGTGCACACCTGTAGTCCCAGCTATTTGGGAGGCTGAGGCAAGAAAATAGCTTGAACCTGGGAGGCGGAGGTTGCCATGAGCCTGAGATCACGCCACTGCACTCCAGCCTGGGCAGCAGAGTGAGACTGTGTCTCAAAAAAACAAACAGGCCGGGCACAGTGGCTCGCTCGGTAATCCCAGCACTTTGGGAGGCCAAGGCAGGTGGATCACCTGAGGTCAGGAGTTTGAGACCAGCCTGGCCAACATAGTGAGTGAAACCCCATCTCTACTAAAAATAAAAAATTAGCTGGGCATGATGGCATGTGCCTGTAGTCCCAGCTACTCGGGAAACTGAGGCAGGAGAATCTCTTGAACCCAGGAGGCGGAGGTTGCAGTGAGCTGAGATCGCGCCACTGCACTCCAGCCTGGGCGACAGAGTGAGACTCCGTCAAAAAATAAAAATAAAATTTAAAAAACCCCGCAGTTCCTTGTGCACCAGCCTAATATAAAATGAACTGCAGGGCTGTGTTCCCCTGACTTTTCTAGCTTCTAGAAGCCACCTGCATCCCTTGACTCAGGGCCCCTTCGTTTACCTCCAGAGCCGGCAACGTAGCGTCTTCCAGTCTATTTCTGTGTGACCTCTGCTCCCATTGACACAACTCCTCTGACTCTGACCTTCCTGCCTTCCTCATATAAGGACCCTGTGATGACATTCACCCCACCTAGAGAACCCAGGACAATCTCCCCTTCTCAAAATCCGTAATCACATCTGCAAAATCCCTCTTGCCATAGAGGGTAACGCGCACTCACAAGTTCCAGTGATGATGACGTGGACATCTTCGAGGGGTTTTGCCAACCACAGATGAGTAGGGAAATTTAGCCTGGGAACAGTGGCTTTTGGGCTCCAGAACCTTCATTTCTGACTCCTACCCCCTCCCCAGCTCTACCCAAATGAACACAAACCAGGAACATGCCTTCCACCAAAGAAGCATTTGTGGAGTGAGGCTGGGGTGAAGACATGTTCCTGTAGACTTTGTGGTGTTTGGTTTATCCAGCAGAAGCCCCTACAAAGAAAATTGGTTTCCATTTTTGAAAATGACCCTAAAGGGAGAAATTGGCAACTTTGCTAAACGTAGTAATTACAGGATCGCAAAACCCCAACTTTGCACCTGAGGAAGGGGTGGAAGCAGAGCAGCCCGTCCATCTGCAGCCTGGGAGAATTCCCCACACTGCCTTGCAGGAAGGGCTTGCTGTTGGCACAGGCCCCCTGGGCACGAAATGGAGGTGGGAAGTGTGTGGCCCTCCCAGGTCCTGTCCTGTGCCAGGCTGGACCAGGCCGGCCACACTGAGAACCACAGCCAGCAGAAAGAGCCATTCACTGGAAACGGTTCACAGACCCGCGCTGACATTAACTCCCATGTGGGCCCAAAGTGGGTTCTGGTCTGGTCAATGAGGGGAGAGGCGGGTCTCCTTCTGCTGAGGCTACAGCCAGCACCCCCATTCCACCCCACTCCGCTTTTGTGTTTACCCCCGTGGGTATCCTGGTTCAGAGACCTCAAGGGAAGAGAAGCCCAACAGCTGTGTGTCAGAATACCTCAGGCAGTTCCCAAAAGGAAAGCTAGGAAGCAGGAGCCAGCACCTCTGCACAGGGAGCAGGAAGGCGGAGCTGCGTTGATCTCTTAGCAGCCAAGCTGGAGCATCAGGCTGACGGGATGGGCGTGTGCAGTTTTCCAGGGGCTTTTTGTTTTGCAATGTTTTCCACTTTCACATTTCTGAAAAGCTAAAATGTAACCTTGGGTGGGTCCCAAAGCAAACAGACAGCGGGCTGAATGTGGCCCCGGGCCAGGCAGGGGATTTGCACTAACGGCCTGGGCTGTTTCCACCCACCTGAGGGTGGACCCCCATCCGCGCTAAGGGATGGTGAAGTCCTTTGTCACCCTGGTCACAAACAAGCCCAAGCTTCCTTTGGAGACACCCAGTTGAGGCGCCCGGCTGGCCACCCAGGGGGTTCACTCCTTTCCTCTATTTTTTTTTTCCCCCGAGATGGAATCTTGCTCTGTCACCCAGGCTGGAGTGCAGTGGCGCAGTTTTGGCTCACTGCAACCTCCGTCTCCTGGGTTCAAGCAATTCTCCTGCCTTAGCCTCCTTAGTAGCTGGGATTACAGGCACACGCGGCGCCTGGCTAATTTTTTTTTTTTTTTTTTTTTTTGAGACGGAGTCTCGCTCTGTCGCCCAGGCTGGAGTGCAGTGGCCGGATCTCGGCTCACTGCAAGCTCCGCCTCCCAGGTTCACGCCATTCTCCTGCCTCAGCCTCCGAGTAGCTGGGACTACAGGCGCCTGCCACCACGCCCGGCTAGTTTTTTTTATTTTTTAGTAGAGACGGGGCTTCACCGTGTTAGCCAGGATGGTCTCGATCTCCTGACCTCGTGATCCACCTGTCTCGGCCTCCCAAAGTGCTGGGATTATAGGCTTGAGCCACCGCGCCCGGCCCCCGGCTAATTTTTATATTTTTAGTAGAGACGGTGTTTCACCATGTTGGTCAGACTGGTCTCGAACTCCTGACCTTGTGATCCGCCCGCCTTGGCCTCCCAAAGTGCTGGGATTACAGGCATGAGCCACCGCCCCCCACCCCACCCCTTTCCTCTTTTACCTAAACATGCAGCCGCTCGGATTGATGCCAATTGGTGGAGGGACTTGGGGGCAAGGGAGGGTGTGGACGTCCTATTTCGACAAGCTGGAAAAAGACATGGAGCCTGGAGCAGGGATTGCCCTCCCCTGTGCTCATTACCACATGCCAAAAAATAGAAATTCCCCTTCCCTGGAGGCTTCTCTTCTGAAGGTCAAACCCTTCAATTCTTTCCAGACACAACCCTGGTAATTTAAGTAATGATTAGACAGGATGGGCTGGAGAGCTGGGGCTGGGGAGGGGCGCTTAGGACAAGGGACGCCTAATTCCAGGCTGGTGCCCATGAGCCTTTGTGCAGCTACAGGAGTGACGTTAGGCTGATCTGACAGGAGAGCTGTTTGAGACAGCAGAGTTCCTTGTTCTCTTTGCTCATTGCCCTAAAGTCCCGATCACGGCAACGTGACTGGCATCTTGAGAATGAGTTAAGATGTCATTTTTCTTTCAAGGCACCATTTGATGATCCTAGCCGTCCCTGAAACTCACCATTTTGAAACTGAATGGGTAACCAAGTGATTACCTTTATAGGTGCTGGGGAGTTTGATTTTTTTTGTTTTATATATATATATATATGAAAAACATATATAATAGATTTTATATAATAGATTATATATATTATGTATCTATTATATATGTTATAAGATATAATAGATACATAATATATAACATGACATATATAACATATAATATATAACATATATATTATATATGCGTGCTTTGGGGTATCAGAGACATTAAAAAATTAAACTTGCTGGTCCCCTGAGGTCAGGAGTTCAAGACTAGCCTGACCAACAGGGAGAAACCCTGTATCTACTAGAAATACAAAAATTAGTTGGAAGTGGTGGCAGCCACCTGTAATCTCAGCTACTTGGGAGGCTGAGGCTGGAGAATCGCTTGAATCCAGGAGATGGAGGTTGCAGTGAGTCAAAATCGCACCACTGCACTCCAGCCTGGGCGACAGAGTGAGACTCTGTCTCAAAAAATATATATATAATGGCCGGGTGCGGTGGCTCATGCCTGTAATCCCAGCACTTTGGGAGGCCAAGGCGGGTGGATCACGAGGTCAGGAGATCGATACCATCCTGGCTAACGTGGTGAAACCCCATTTCTACTAAAAATACAAAAAAAAAAAAAAAAAACAACCCAGCAGTGGTGGCGGGTGCCTGTAGTCCCAGCTACTCGGGAGGCTGAGGCAGGAGAAGTGCTTGAACCCAGGAGGTGGAGGTTGTGGTGAGCCGAGATCACGCCATTGCACTCCAGCCTGGGCAACAAGAGCAAAACTCTGTCTCAAAAAAATAAAATTGAAAGGGCCGGGAGAGTGCCCCTTCCTGAGCAATGAGGAGCATACAAGCAGCTGGAGGACATACCTTTTCTATTCTCTTTTTGCATCTTCCCTAGAACTATAATCAGGAAGGTTCTGCACACAAAAATCCTCAAGAAATGCCCACAGGCTGACCTCTTCCATCTGAATCGCTGGCAGATGCAGCAGAGCACCCCAGGGAGGGAGCCGGGTGCACTGCAGCAATGGAGAGCCAGGAAGGGCAGTGTCCCACACTCCAGCTCCTCCTGATGGGTCCCTTGAGGGACAGATGGTCCCGATGCAGAGTTAAAAAGACACATCAGTCTTCCGAATGACTCTGCATGGCCTAGAAAAGTCTATAGCGTCAGAACTTGCGGCATTTGCAAACAAGCACAAACCACTGAAGACTGGGTGTGGTGGCTCACACCTATAATCCCAGCACTTTGGGAGGCCGAGGCAGGTGGATCACCTGAGGTCGGGAATTCGAGACCAGCCTGGCCAACATGGAGAAACCCCGTCTCTACTAAAAATACAAAATTAACTGGGTGTGGTGGCACATGCCTGTAACCCCAGCTACTCGGGAGGCTGAGGCAGGAGAATCGCTTGAACCTGGGAAGTGGAGGTTGAAGTGAGCCGAGATTGCGCCAGTGCACTCCAGCCTGGGCAACAAGAGCGAAACTCCACCTTAAAAATAAAAAAAAAAAGACTGAGTTCCAATTGCCGTGTGACAAGTATCTGCCATTACTTGACTCTCAGATTGAGAACTTTGAGCTTCTAAAGAAAGAAAACACCTAATAACTGCAAAAGATGATAAACTCAGGGTCGGCTCTGCCTCCTTTCAGCTCTTGGCAGGCGTAAGTGTCATTCCTAAGGGGAGAGGCAGGTGCAGTCTCACTAGCTGATCTGTTACCTCAATTTGCAGCCTTTAGTAGTGTAGGAGCCACACTGCCTGGGAAAGGCTGAGCGGGAGCCGGGAGCCACAGCCAAGCCCAGGACACAGTGGCCTGAGTCTTTTTTTTTTTTTTTGAGACAGGGTCTTGCTCTGTCACCCCAGGCTGGAGTGCAGTGGCGCCATCTCAGCTCACTGCAACCTCCACCTCAAATCTTTTTTTTTCTTCAGATGGGGTCTCACTCTGTCACCCAGGCTGGAGTGCAGTAGCGCGATCTCAGCTCACTGCAACTTCCACCTCCTGGGCCCAGGCAATCCTTCCACCTCAGCTTCCTGAGTAGCTGGGACTACAGTCACGCACCACAACCCCCAGCTACTTTTTTGTAATTTTGTCTTTTTTCTAGAGACTGGGTCTCACTCTGTTATCCAGACTAGTCTCGAACTCCTGGACTCAAGCAATCTGCCCACTTGGGCCTCCCAACGTGCTGGGATTACAGGCATGAGTCACACCTGATCAATTTAGTTTTTAAAAGCATGGTTGGAGCCAGGCGCAGTGGCTCACGCCTGTAATCCCAGCACTTTGGGAGGCCAAGGCGGGCAGATCACGAGGTCAGGAGTTTGAGACCAGCCTGGCCAACATGGTGAAACCCCGTCTCTACTAAAAATACAAAAATTAGCTGGGCATAGTGGTACGCGCCTGTAGTCGCAGCTACTTGGGAGGCCGAGGCAGGAGAATTGCTTGAACCCAGAAGTCGGAGGTCGTGGTGAGCTGAGATCGTGCCACTGCACTCCATCCTGGGCAACAGAGCGAGACTCTGTCTCAAAAAAAAAAAAAAAGCATGGTTGGGTGGCTGTCTGGGTGATGGCTGCTGCGGAGGGCAGTGTGGCAGGAGGTTTCTCATGTGCAAGGACCCTGAGCAGAACAGCAGGAGCCTAATTCTAGTTCGAAACCAACAGCGTGCATGTCATGCATGCTCAAAGAAGGCTGGCTGGCATGTCACCCGTGAAAATGGTCTTCACAGACGTGGAAAACTAAGCCAGTTTTACCAACCAGTGCTTGAGAAAAATGTCTTTTAGAATGAGAGACTCAGATTCCTTAAAAAATTAAACATAGGATTACTATATGACCTAATAATTCCACTTCTAGTTCTGGTCTGTACCTGAGAGAGATAAAAACATGTCCCCACAAAAACTTGTCCAGGAACGTTCACAGAAGCATCATTCACAATAGTCGAGAGGTGGAAACAACCCAAATGTTGATGGATGACTGGATAAAGAAAATGTGGCCTATTCACACAGTGGAATATTATTTGTCCATAGAAAAGAATGAGGTCCTGACACATGCTACAGCATGAATGAACCTCAAAAACATGATGCAGAGTGAGAGTCCAGATGCAAAAGGTCACCTATTGTATGAGTCAATTTATACGAAATGTCCAGAATAAGCAAATTTATAGACAGAAGGCAAGTTGGTGGTTGCCAGAGACTGGGGAGAGGGAGAATGAGGTAGAACTGCTTACAGGGTATGGAATTTCCTTTTGGGGTGATGAAGATGTTTCGAAACTACATAGACGTAGTGGTTTCACAATATTGTGAGTGTACTTAATGCCACTGATTGCGCACTTTAAGATGTTATGTGAATTTCACCACAGATTTTCTTTTTCTTTTTCTTTTGTTTTATGTTTATTTTCATTTATTTATTTATTTATTTTTGAGACGGAGTCTCGCTCTGTTGCCCAGGCTGGAGTGCAGCGGCAACATCTCGGCTCACTGCCAGCTCCGCTTCTTGGGTTCACGCCATTCTCCTGCCTCAGCCTCCTGAGCAGCTGGGACTACAGTCGTCCACCACCACGCCCGGCTAATTTTTTGTGTTTTTAGTAGAGACAGGGTTTCACTGTGCTAGCCAGGATGGTCTTGATCTCCTGACCCCGTGATCCACCCGCCTCGGCCTCCCAAAGTGCTGGAATTACAGGCGTGAGCCACCACGCCCGGCTTTATTTATTTATTTTTTTTGAGATGTAGTTTTGCTCTTGTTACCCAAGCTGGAGTGCAGTGGCTCAATTTCGGCTGACTTAAACCTCCACCTCCCGGGTTCAAGCAATTCTCCCACCTCGGCCTCCTGAGTAGCTGGGATTTTAGGCGTGCGCCACCATGCCCAGCTAATTCTGGATTTTTAGTAGAGGTGGGGTTTCATCATGTTGGCCAGGCTGGTCTCGAACTCCTGACCTCAAGTGATCTGCCTACATGGCCTCCCAAAGTGCTAGGATTACAGGTGTGAGCCACCGCGCCCCCTTTTTTTTTTTTTTTTTTTGAGACAGAGTCTCGCTCTGTCACCCAGGCTGGAGTGCAGTGGCCGGATCTCAGCTCACTGCAAGCTCCGCCTCCCGGGTTCACGCCATTCTCCTGCCTCAGCCTCCCGAGTAGCTGGGACTACAGGCGCCCGCCACCTCGCCCGGTTACTTTTTTGTATTTGTAGTAGAGACGGGGTTTCACCGGGTTAGCCAGGATGGTCTCGATCTCCTGACCTCGTGATCCGCCCGTCTCAGCCTCCCAAAGTGCTGGGATTACAGGCGTGAGCCACCGCGCCCGGCCTCCTTTTTTTTTTTTTTTTTTAAAGACAGAAAAAAAAAAAAAAAGAAAGAAATTGGTTTGGTAATAAATGGCTTCTGTTCAAAAAAAAAAAAAAGACAGAGTCTCATTCTTTCCCCAGGCTGGAGTGCAGTGGTATAATCACGGCTCACTGCAACCTCTGCCTTCCAGGTTCAAGTGATTCTCCTGCCTCATTTTCCCGAATAGCTGGGACTACAGGCTGTGTGTCACCATGCCCGGCTAATTTTTATATTTTTAGTAGAGACTAAAACTGGTCTCAAACTCCTGAACTCAGGCGATCTAGCCACCTCGGCCTCCCGAAGTGCTGGGATTACAGGTGTGAACCGCCTCGCCCAGCCCATTTCTTTGTTTTTATTATTATTATTTTTTTTTTACTGCTCCATAGACAGAGCTGTGGCTCACGCCTATAATCCCAGCACTTTGGGAGTCCAAGGCAGGCGGATCACCTGAGGTTAAGAGTTTGAGACCAGCCTGGCCAACATGGTGAAACCCTGTCTCTACAAAAATACAAAAATCAGCTGGGCATGGTGGCATATACCTGTAATCCCAGCTACTCCAGAGGCTGAGGAAGAAGAATCGCTGGAACCTGGGAAGTGGACGTTGCAGTGAGCCAAGATCGTGCCATTCCACTCCAGCCTGAGCGACAGAGCAAGACTCCATCTAAAAAAAAAAAAAAAAAAAGGCCGGGCGCGGTGGCTTAACCCTGTAATCCCAGCACTTTGGGAGGCCGAGACGGGCGGATCACGAGGTCAGGAGATCGAGACCATCCTGGCTAACATGGTGAAACCCCATCTCTACTAAAAGATACAAAAAATTAGCCAGGCGAGGTGGTGGTCGCCTGTAGTCCCAGCTACTCGGGAGGCTGAGGCAGGAGAATGGCATAAACCCGGGAGGCGGAGCTTGCAGTGAGCTGAGATTGTGCCACTGCACCCCAGCCTGGGCGACAGAGCGAGACTCTGTCTCAAAAAACAAAAAACAAAAAACAATGCATCCTAGAAACCTCTCGTGCCCCCTACCAGTTACTCCCCCCTGCCCCAAGGGTAACCACTTATGTTATGTATTATTATATTTGGGGGAAAAAAGACTTACTTAATCAGCCTATAGTCCCAGCTACTCAGGAGGTAGAGGCAGGAGGATTGCTTGAGCCTGGGAGGTCGAGGTTTCAGTGAGCTATGATCCTGCCACTGCACTCCAGCCTGGGCAACAGAGGGAGACCCTGTCTTAAAACAAAACAAAACAAAAAAGTAAAAATAAGTCGGGTGTGGTAACTCACGCCTGTAACCCCAGCACTTTGGGAGGCTGAGGCGGGAGGATCACCTGAGGTCGGGAGTTCAAGACCAGCCTGACCAACATGGAGAAACCCCATCTCTACTAAAAATACAAAATTAGCTGGGCGTGGTAGCACATGGCTGTAATCCCAGCTACCCAGGAGGATGAGGCAGGAGAATCACTTGAACCCAGGAGGTGGAGGTTGCGGTGAGCCAAGATCGCGCCATTGTACTCCAGCCTGGGCAACAAGAGTGACACTCCGTCTCAAAAAGAAAATTTAAAAAGTAGAAATGTTGAAAAGCCTTCTTTTCTTTGTGGCTCGGACATGGTAAGTACTAAGAGGACGCCTAAGTGAGTTTGGCCTCGGGCTATTCCTTAAGAAAGCTGCTTTCTGGGGAGAAGGCAACAGGGGGATCAAGCAAGGGTGCCTGCCTAGGGAACGGCTGAGGGCCACATCTACTTCCGGGGTCATTTAGCACTGAGGTTCCCAACTAGGGAACACAGCAGGAATCACCTGCAGAGCCTGTGCCCCACTGCCAATGACTATGACTTCACTGCTCTGGAATTTTTCATTTTCTTTCTTTCTTTTTTTTTTTTTTTTGAGACAGGGTCTCTGTCACCCAGGCAGGAGTGCAGAGGCACAAACACAGTTCACTGCAGCCTCAACCTCCTGGGCTCAAGTGATCCTCCCACCTCAGCTTCCCGAGTAGCTGGGACCACAGGGTCATGCCACTGTGCCCATTTTTTTTTTTTTTTTTTTTTTTTGGTAGAGACAGAGTCTCACTATGTGGCCCAGGCTGGCCTTGAACTCTTGAGCTCAAGTGATCCTCCCACCACAGCCTCCCAAAGTACTGGGATTATAGGCATGAGCCACTGTACTCAGCCTGGTCTGGAATTTTCCAGAGTTCCCCAGTGATTCTAATGCGTAGACAAGTTTGGGAACTACTGACTTAGTATAAAGGAAGGCTGTTTTCCAAGTAGGTGAACAAACTAAATAAGGACTCAGGGAGATTTCTGTAATTGCCTCAGAAAACTTCTTGAAAGGCATCAGGCCGTGCACAGTGGCTCACACCTGTAATCCCAACACTTTGGGAGGCTGAGGTGGGCCAATCACCTGAGATCGGGAGTTCGAGACCAGCCTGGCCAACATGGCGAAACCCCGTCTCTACTAAAAATACAAAACTTAGCCCAGCATGGTGGTGGGCGCCTGTAATCCCTCCTATTCAGGAGGCTGAGGCAGGAGAATTGCCTGAATCTGGGAGGTGGAGGCTGCAGTCAGCTCAGATGGCACCACTGTACTCCAGTCTGGGTGACAAGAGCAAAACTCTTGTCTTAAAAAAAGAAAAAAATTTTGGCCGGGCGCGGTGGCTCCAGCCTGTAATCCTAGCACTTTGGGAGGCCGAGACGGGCGGATCACAAGGTCAGGAGATCAAGACCATCCTGGCTAACACAGTGAAACCCCGTCTCTACTAAAAAATGCAAAAACCTAGCCGGGCGAGGTGGCGGGCATCTGTAGTCCCAGCTACTCGGGAGGCTGAGGCAGGAGAATGGCATGAACCCGGGAGGCGGAGCTTGCAGTGAGCTGAGATCCGGCCACTGCGCTCCAGTCTGGGCGACAAAGCGAGACTCTGTCTCAACAAAAAAAAAAAAGAAAAAAAAAGAAAGGCATTAGGAACTATAGTGATCCCAGTGACTATTTCACATCTGGAAATGAACCAGGCATAGTGCAGAAATGACACGTACTATTATAATCTCTCCCCACATCCTCCCGGACACCGACGTGGGAATGTGGGAACAGTGACAGCGCTGGCTGCCACCCAGGCTTTACGAGGAGTGAGGCCAGGCCTGGCTTTGCTGTTCCTACAGTGGCTCCCGCTAGGTGGTGTCAAAGCAGGTGCTCTTGTGAATTTAAAAAAAAAAAAACTAAATTAAATCCTATTTCCCTGTTGAACAGTAATACAATTTTGAAAATGCATTTTTCTTAAGAGCCAATTGGTATTTAATTACTGGGGGATTCTATTTTCCCTGGTGTGTAAAATGAAGATAAACTTACTTTCCTACCATGAGGACTTTGAGACCGCACCCTGGTGGCCAGCTAGGATGTGAGCCTGGAATTTTCCTGCTGCCTCCGCCTCTTGCCGCACTGTTATTTTCCAATATGGGTTAAGTTTCTAAGAACCTGACCGTGTTTCCATGGTGGTGGTTTTGGAATAGCAGCTTGAAATGTGTGAAGGAATGGGAAAGACAAGAGGAGAAGGAAGGAGGAAGGCATGGGCCAGTGGGGAAGGGGAAGGAGGTGCTGGGAAGCTCTTAGGTCAGGGTGACCTGGCTTAGGAATTGACTCTATGCACAGTCTGGAACTTGGGCTCATAACAGTGTCCGACTTGTGTCTTTCCACCAGCCCTGATATCCCATTTGTGTGAACCCTTCCTGGATAATCACTAGAAAGACAATTTTTCATCCAAGAAAAGAGCATATGTTTCTGAAAGCACTTGACTCCCTGGGGAAGCGTTCACATTATCTGCTTCTGAGTAATGAACTATCCTAAAGTGCAGTGGCCTGAAGCAGTAATTTACTAACCCCCACTGTGGGCTGCTGGCTGATGGGTCTCAGCTGGGTGGCTCTCACTTGGGGTCTCTGGTGGTTGCGGCGTCAGCAGGGTGAAACATCTGAGACGGGTTGCTGGCCAGAGTGTGGCCCCCCGTGTGACATGGCGGCAAGGCTCTAGGAGGGAATGTCCCAGGAGCAGTCAGTCCAGGAGACCCAGGCCGAAGCTGCGAGGCTTCTCATGCCTGAGGTTCAGTCATCCCAGAATGTCCCTTCTGCCACATTTTGGTGAAGCAAGTCACTGAGACCAACCCAGATTTCAGGGACAGGAATTAGAACCCCCATCGCCTTGTGAGGAGCAGTTCATGCTCTGTCGCCCAGGCTAGAGTGCAGTGGCGCAGTCTTAGCTCATTGTAACCTCCAACTCCTGGGCTCAAGCAATCCTCCCGCCTCACCTCCTCAGAAGTTGGGACTACAGGCACGCACCACCACCCCCAGCTCACTCCTCTCTCAATACAAGCGGCTAACGTTTATCCAGCTCTTGTTTTGTGCCGGCACTGGCCTAAGCAATGCACATATGTAGCCAGTTTCGTGAAGGACACACGTCCTGTTAAAGTGAACATTAAGAAAAGGTTTAGTTTTCTCTGATAAACACCATCAGCTTTGTTTGTTTGTTCGAAATCCCCATTTCCACGGAGCATAAGATTCCCTGCGAGGGCACTCAGTATGATTCCACATTTTTCTAGTCATGTTTTGCTATTAAGACAGCCAGTCGCAGTGGCTCACGCCTGTAATCCCAGCACTTCGGGATGCCAAGGTGGGCAGATCACTTGAGGTCAGGAGTTCGAGACCAGCCTGGCCAACATGGTGACACCCCATCGCTACTGAAAAGACAAAAATTAGCACAGGGTGTGGAGGTGCATACCTGTAATTCCAGCTACTCAGGAGGCTGAAGCATGAGAATCACTTGAACCAGAGAGACGGAGGTTGCAGTGAGCCAAGATCGCACCACTGCACTCCAGCCTGAACAACAGAGTGAGACTCTGTCTCAAAAAAAAAATGAAAAAAAAAAAAAAAAGTCAATCCTGTCTCAAAAGACCCTGATCCCCTCCCAGCACAGGCGCCAACACTGGGGTGAGGACACCGCACGTCTCTGCCCTACCACCCTGTCCCTGTGCTGATTCTGTGAGGCTGTGTCAGGAAGGAGAGAAATGGAAAGTAGATGTGTTTCCCGCGGTTCCTGGTGGGTAGTGGCTCTGCTTTCCCCTTGCTGGGGCCTTTGTTGCAGAGACCAGGCTATCTCCAATTCAGCACTGTTGATGTTTGGGGCCGGCTCATTCTCTGCAGCAGGGGCCTGTGCGTGCACTGTTCCTCAGTGTCCCTGGCTTCTGCTCACCAGATGCCAGTAGCAGCCCCCAAGTTGTGACAACCAAAAATGTCTCTGGACCTTGCCAAATGCCCCTGCAGGACACACTTACCACTGATTGAGAGCCAGGCCTCTACTGATTTGTCGTGGCCAAGGGACAGCTGCTCAGGCCTGCTGATGAGAGGCTGTCTCCTAAGCGGCTCCCCTGGGTGACGCGTGCTGCTGACTCTAGGAGGTGGCCTCACACCATATTGCTCTGAGAGGGTACCCCCACCCCCAGTCCCGTAATCCGCAGGACTGGGACTCCCATACTCTGGATTCGACCATACTCTAGACTCGACTCTGGGCCTGAAGGTACAGCGTCCATCTTCTGAAGGGGACCAGGTGCGGTGGCTCATGCCTGTAATCCCAGCACTTTGGGAGGCCGAGGTGGGCCGATCATTTGAGGTCAGGAGTTCAAGACCAGCCTGACCAACAGGATGAAAACCTGTCTCCACTAAAAATACAAAAATTAGCCAGGCGTCATGGCCCACACCTGTAATCCCAGCTGCTTAGGAGGCTGAGGCAGGAGAATAATTTGAACCTGGGAGGTGGAGTGCGGGGGGGGGAGGGGGGAGGGGGGAGGGGGAGGGGGAGGAGAGGGGGGAGGGGGGTCTGTCCCGCAGACCCTGACCCAACGATGGATGAATAATGTACACTGACACAGATATTCTGCTTGTCAGTCCGGCTAAGGGTCCAGGCCCCTCACAGACACTAAGGAAGGTGCTGTAAAGAATAGCAGCCATGGTCTCGACTCACTGACCCTCCTGGCATTTATTCAGGACACATTAAATGACCAAGTAAACACCACTAGAAGGTAATTACCATTGCTGACCCCCCAAGTAGAGAGCAATCTTGCACCCATAGATGGTCAAAGGTTAGTCTTAGGACCACAAAAGTAAACAAGCTATTTAGATAGACTCCTCTACATTCCTATGTTAATTACCCTTGCTATAGCTCAAAGAGGATTAGGCTGCCTTCAGCCATAACTCTATTTTGAGGCTTTTGCAAAAACCTGCAGGCCTTCCAAGAAAGTTTGTGTTTATTTTACAATTTCTCCCACCATCCTGACTGAACCCCTACAGTGCAGGTTGCAGTGAACGGAGATTGTGCCACTGCACTCCAGCCTGAGCTACAGAGTGAGACTGGTCTCAAAAAACAAACAAACAAACAAACAAAAATATCTTCTGAAGGGATGGGTGGTCCCAGCTCAGTGCTTTCCACACCTCAGGAGCCCCAGGGCAGAACAGCCAGTGCACAGCCAAGAAGACAGCCAGCTGGGACAGAGGTGTGCTTCCTTGCCCTCCCACACACTCGACAGACAGTGATTCCACTGTGTCCCCAACTCCCACAACCTCCATCTGGTTTCAAGAGAAACCAGTCAAGTCCTCTCAAAAGAGTGAGGCTTCACCGGGCACGGTGACTCACGCCTGTAATCCTAGCACTTTGGGAGGCCAAGGCAAACAGATCACTTTAGATCAGGAGTTGGAGACCAACCTGACCAACACGGTGAAACCCCGTCTCTACTAAAAACACAAAAATTAATTGGGTGTAGTGGCAGGCACCTGTAATCCCAGCTGCTCAGGAGGCTGAGGCAGGAGAATCACTTGAAACTGGGAGGTGGAGGTTGCAGTGAGTCGAGATCACGCCATTGGACTCCAGCCTGGGTGATAGACCGAGACCCTGTCTTTAAAAAAAAAAAAAAAAAAAAAAAAAAAAAAAAAAAAAAAAGGCCGGGTGTGGTGGCTCGCACTTTGGGAGGCCAAGGCAGGCGGATTACGAGGTGAGGAGATCGAGACCATCCTGGCTAACACGGTGAAACCCTGTATCCACTAAAAATACAAAAAATTAGCCAGACATGGTGCCGGACGCCTGTAGTCCCAGCTACTCGAGAGGCTGAGGCAGGAGAATGGCATGAACCCGGGAGGCAGAGCTTGCAGTGAGCTGAGATCGCACCACTGCACTCCAGCCTGGGCGACAGAGTGAGACTCTGTCTCAAAAAAAAAAAAAAAAAAAGAAACAGTGAGGCTTGCTTGGGCATGGTGGCTCACACCTGTAATCCTAGTACTTTGGGAAGCCGAGGAAGGCTGATCACCCTAGATCAGGTGAGAGAGAGAAAGAGAAAAATGAGGGGCTTGGGCGGGGTGGCTCACATCTGTAATCCCAGCACTTTGGAAGGTCGAGGTGGGTGGATCACCTGAGGTCAGAAGTTCAAGACCAGCCTGACCAACATGGTGAAACGCCGTCTCTACTAAAATTACAAATATTAGTCAGGTGTGGTGGCAGGTGCCTACAATCCCAGCTACCCAGGAGGATGAGCAGGAGAATCACTTGAATCTGCGGGGTGGAGGTTGCAGTGGGTTGAGATCGCGTCATTCATTCCAGCCTGGGTGAAAGAGTGAAACTCCATCTCAAAAAAAAAAAAAAAAAGATTGAGACCTTTTGTCACAGACACTGGCTGTCTCCAAAAGGTGGCCCCTTCCCTCACTTCCCTCCCTCCTTCTTTCAGGGCAGGTGCAATGACATTTGACACCAACTACCCGGGGTTCAGCCGCAGGTGACAGGTGGCAGCCACCTTCCTCCACAGGACAGCCCTCACTTCAGACACCAGCTATAAGTTCAGGGTCCTCACTTTTGACCAGATGACCTCAAATTCAGAGGTTCCCACCACCCCCTCAGATTCATAATTGATTAGAATGACTCACAGCACTCAGGTAAATGCTGAAGTTTATTTACGGTTTTATTACAGCGAAAGAACACGAATCAGAACCAGCCACAGCTAGGAAGCACTAGGAAGGTGGGTCCCCGGTGCAAAGCGCTGTTATCCTCAGGGACACTTTAACCCTCCTGGTACCTCCACGTGTGACAATACACAGAGCATCGCTAACCAGGGAAGTCCACCCGAGCCTCCTTGTAGAGTCACCTTGGGGTTTTATATGCAGGCATGATGGAGGAATCATTCACTACCCACTGAACTCAAACTCCAGCCCCTCCGTCCCCGGAAGCCAGGCTGATAACAAGTGGCTCAAAGACCCAACCTTCTAATTTTTTTGTCTTCTTCTTTCTGCTATTTTTTTGTTTGTTTGTTTGTTTGAGACAGGTTGTTGCTCTGTTGTTCAGGCTGGAGTGCAGTGGTGGGATCACGGCTCACTGCAGCCTCAAACTCCTGGGCTCAAGTGATCCTCCCTTATGATCCCTCTTATGGGACCATAAACGTGTACCACCACACCCAGCTAATTTAAAAAAATTTTTTGAGACAAGGCCTCTTTTGTTTTGAGACAAGGGCTCCCTCTGTCGCCCAGGCTGGAGTGCAGTGGCAGGATCATAGCTCACTGTAGCCTCAATCACCTTCCATCACCCAGGCTCCAGAGCCACAGCCTTCTATTCTCGCAGTTGGTCTTCCTGGACCTTGAGTCATTTGCATAAACGACTGGGTGTCCTCCAAGGCCCGATCATGACTAACACAGACACTACTGTCACTCAGGAAATTCCGAGGATTTAGAAGTTACCTCCAAGGAACCAGGGACAAAAGCCAGTGGAATTCTCAATTCCACACAGGATTGACAGTGTCAGGGCTGAGAGGTATCTCCCAGTCAGCCCCCTCAGTGGGTGGTTCCCTGAACCAATAATTGGGGGTGCATTTTATTCTCAGCAGTGAGCTCTCATAATTCCTGGAAAACATGAAGGACCGCACAGGGCACCTCACTCCTCCTTGTCATCCACTCTCCATCTCATTTAGCTCTCACAGCAACCTCCAGGCAGGCTCAGGCATAAGCCACTGTACCCAGCTTTTTTTTTTTTTTTTTGAGACAGAGTCTCGATCTGTTGCCCAGGCTAGAGTGCAGTGGTATAATCTCTGCAACCTCTACTTCCTGGGTTCAAGTGATTCTCCTGCCTCAGCCTCCCAGGTAGCTGGGATTACAGGCTCACACCACCACACCCAGCTAATTTTTTGTATTTTTAGTAGAGATGGGGTTTCGCCATGTTGTCCCGGCTGGTCTCAAACTCCTGACCTCAAGTGATCTGCCCGCCTCGGCCTCCCAAAGTGCTGGGATTACAGGCGTGAGCCATTGTGCCCGGCCTAAGGCTTGATTTTATACATTTTAGGAAGACAAGTTACAGGAAAAGACATAAATGGACGGAGGTAAGGTATACTTTGGCTGGGCCCAGAAAGGTGGGACGTCTTGAAGGGGGGGGTGGTTTCCAGGTCATAGGTAGATTTAAACATTTGCTAATTGGCAATTGGTTGAAAAGGTTAAGCTCTGCCTGAAGAGCTGAAATCAGCTTGAGTTATGGTAAGTGGCGGGCAGTTGTGGATGCCAAAGTTCTTCTCTTGTAGATGAAGCCTTCAGGTAGCAGGCTTCCGAGAAGAGATGTGAATGTCACAGGTGCCAGTCTCTCCAGAGAGACCTGAGAAGGGAAGGGGATTCTCTACAGAATACAGATTTCCCCCATAAAAGAAAGCTTTGCAGGGCCATTTCAAAATATGTCAAAGAAATGCATTTTGGGAGACCAGGCGAGGTGGCTCAGGCCTGTAATCCCAGCACTTTGGGAGGCCAAGGTGGGTGGATCACCTGAGGTCAAGAGTTCAAGACTAGCCTGGCCACCATGGTGAAACCCCGTCTCTACTAAAAATACAAAAATTAGCTGGGCGTGGTGGCGAGTGCCTGTAATCCCACTACTAGGGTGGCTGAGGCAGGAGGCCAAGTTTACAGTGAGCTGAGATCGCGCCATTGCACTCCAGTCTAGACGACAAGAGCGAAGCTCCATCCCCAAAAAAAAAAGAAAGAAAGAAATATATTTTGGGATAAAATCCTTTTGTTACTGGTGGAGGATGTCCAGGTTCTTGGTGTCTTAAAGAATTGTACAAAACTCACAAAAAAAGAAAAGAATAAAGCAACAAAAGCAGAGACTTATTGAAAACAAAAGTACAGGCCGGGCATGGTGGCTCATGCCT
Organism: Macaca fascicularis; assembly: GCF_037993035.2. Taxonomy (NCBI): domain Eukaryota; kingdom Metazoa; phylum Chordata; class Mammalia; order Primates; family Cercopithecidae; genus Macaca; species Macaca fascicularis. Next base: position 82,806,470 of record NC_088390.1, on the reverse strand, counting down.
GTAATCCCTGCAGCACTTTGGGAGGCCAAGGCAGGAAGATCACTTGGGGCCAGGAGTTCAAGACCAGCCTGGCCAAAATGGTGAAACCCTGTCTCTACTAAAAATACAAAAATTAGGCCAGGTGCAGTGGCTCACACCAGTAATCCCAGCACTTTGGGAGGCCAAGGAAGGCAGATCACGAGATTAGGAGTTCAAAACCAACCTGGCCAATATGGTGAAACCCCATCTCTACTAAAAATACAAAAATTAGCTGGGCATGGTGGCGGGCGCCTGTAGTTCCAGCTACTCCGGAGGCTGAGGCAGAAGAATTGCTTGAACCCAAGAGGTGGAGGTCAGCATTGAGCTGAGATTATGCAACTACACTCCACCCTGGGCAACAGACCGAGACTCTGTCTCAAAAACAAAACAAAACAAAACAAAACAAAAATTATCCGGGAGTGGTGGCGATGCCTATAATTCCAGCTACTCAGGAGGCTGAGACATGAGAATACTCTGTCTCAAAAAAAAAGAAAAGAAAAGAGGCCAGGTGCCGTAGCTCAAGCCTGTAATCCCAGCACTTTGGAAGGCCGAGACGGGCGGATCACCAGGTCAGGAGATCGAGACCATCTTGGCTAACATGGTGAAACCCCGTCTCTACTAAAAAATACAAAAAAACTAGCCGGGTGAGGTGGCGAGCTGTAGGCCCAGCTACTCGGGAGGCTGAGGCAGGAGAATGGCGTGAACCCGGGATGCGGAGCTTGCAGCTTGCAGTGAGCCGAGATCCGGCCACTGCATTCCAGCCTGGGCGACAGAGCGAGACTCCGTCTCAAAAAAAAAAAAAAAAAAGAAAGAAAGAAAAGAAAAAAAAGAAAGTACACTCCACAGGGTGGGAGCAGCCCGAGCATAGGGGCTAATTTTGGGGGGTTTAAATAACCTCTAGCAGTTTCCATTGGTTACTTGGTGTACGCCCTATGTAAATGAAGGGATTAAGTAAAGTTACAAAGTCATTCACTCGGTGAGCACCCTTTGTAAATGGAGAGGATATTTCCTGTCATAGCTGAAGTGTTTCCATTTGATTCATTTCTAGGAAGTCCTTAGATTCTCTGCTTCCAGAACCTATTCTCCTGTCTCACTTTTATTGCCCTTTTTTTTAAAAAAAAAAAAAGAGACAGTGTCACAGCTCACGGCATCCTCAACCTCCTGCGCTCAAGGGATCCTCCCACCTCAGCTTCCCAATTAGCTGGGAATACAGGCATGAACCACCATGCCCGGCTAACTTTTGTGTTTTTTGTAGAGATGGGGTTTCACCATGTTGCCCAGGTTGGTCTTGAATTCTGGGCTCAAGCCATCCACTCGCCTTGGCCTCCCAAAGTGCTGGGATTACAGGCATGAACCACCATGCCCGGCCTTTATTTATTTATTTTTATTATTTTATTTTATTTTTTTTTTGAGACAGGGTTTTGCTCTTGTTGCCCAGGCTGGAGTACAGTGGCGCCATCTCAGCTCACTGCAACCTCCGCCTCCCGGCTTCAAGCAGTTCTCCTGCCTCAGCCTCAGCCCCCCAAGTAGCTGGAATTGCAGGCATCCACTACGACGCCCAGCTAAGTTTTTGTATTTTTAGTAAAGATAGGTTTCACCATGTTGGCCAGGCTGGTCTTAAACTTCTGACCTCAGGTGATCTACCTGCCTCGGCCTCCCAAGGGAGGCTGGGATTACAGATGTGAGCCACCATGCCCAGCCCATAGCTACCTTTGGACATTTGCATTGTTTGGGGGTTTTTAGCTCTCGTAGACCTGGACCCCCTTGAACTGACAAATTTGGCACACTTGAGCCAAGAACCTTGTGACTTCCTGAATCATTTGCCTCCTGAGTTGTTATAATGTCTCCTTAGTGTTTGCCTTCTGCCTTCTCAGCCCCTACGGCCCTGGCCTTTTTCCTTGCTCCATTTCTTCCACTTCCACCCCATCTTGCCAGTGCCACTATGAATCTGGCCACAGGGGCAAGGAAGCACGTCATTTGACAGGAGCTTCTGCGATGCACAGAGAGAAGGCACTAGAAGCCCCTCAAGGGTTTCCACTTGAACCAAAGTCTTCAGTGATGTTCGGGCATTTCAGACACCCTCAAATGCCTCCAAAGACTCTCACCAAGAGCTACTGAAACCAAGGCATAGGTGGGGTTGAGGGCTCAGTGCCTTGCGATTCCATTTCGGATTTTCCAGCGACCAGCCCAGCAGCTGCTGCCTACCACTGTCCTTGTTGAAGCTGGGAAGGGTCACTCCCAGCAGGCTTGGCTCTGTCTGCCTGTTTTTTGCTCCTGCCCCCAGCATGGTTTCTGGTACCCTATAGAGAGAATCAGCTTAGAGATCCAAGTTGGTATTATTTTTAGAAATAAAGATCACTCAGTCCCAGCTTGCTGAGGCTTGTTTGGAGAATGAAAACAGGGAAAGGCCTCATATTTTTCCAAAGTTCAAGTTCAAGTGGTGCAACGTGGATGCAAAACTTCTGAATTATTGCCTGAAATGTTCCCTTTCCTTGCAAAGACTGACCTTGTCTTCCAATTAGTTCCTCCCTTGGGGACAGGGCTGAGCAACCCTAAACACACCCCTCTTTGTCTTGTCCTGTTTGTTCCTGGACAATATTTCATGCCAAATCTGTACTTATGCCACCGTTTGTCTTCTAGTTTCTAGTACAGAGGAGATCTTTCCATAATTCATGCTGAAACTGGCCCGGTTAACAAGCAGCTCATTTTTTAAAACTTGAAAACTGAAATCGGGTTGGAGATGCAAAATGTCACTTTGTGGAGGCACAGCTGTCTTCAATCTTGCGGGAGGTGTCCAGCGGGTCTGGAGCCTCAAGAGTCAGCCTAGTCTTATAAAGACAAACGGTAAAAAAACAAAACTGGTCAAGTGAAGTCTCACTTCAAACGTCAAAAAAGACATGTTAAGGCTGGGCACGGTGGCTCACGCCTGTAATCCCAGCACTTTGGGAGGCTGAGGTGGGCGGATCACAAGGTCAGGAGTTGGACCAGCCTGCCCAATATGGTGAAACTCCGTGTCTACTAAAAATACAAAAATTACCCAGGCGTGGTGGCGCATGCCCGTAATCCCAGCTACTTGGGAGGCTGAGGCAGGAGAATTGCTTGAACCCAGGAGGCAGAGGTTGTAGTGAGCCGAGATCGTGCCATTGCACTCCAGCCTGGGCGACAAGAGCGAAACTTCGTTTCAAAAAAAGAAAAAATCCCTCACCCATCAGTAAAAATGAAGACTCTGTGAAAGTTGTCAGAAGCAAAATTGAATCACTTGTGTTAAAAGAAAACAAAAAACTCTGACAAATAGAGCTAGGAAGGCTATAAAGAGAAGATTCTTATGCATAAATGCCAGATAACAAAAACTATCACAGAAGACGCAGCAACAATCACAACCTTGCACAAAGGCCACTGAAATCTTACACAAAAAATACTTCTGCGAGGACATCTGCCCAGCAACTGCCTGTACGACCTGGCACTGGGTCACACTTGTTGTTGATCCTTGTAGCCAAGGAAAATTATCCCCAAACAATTGTGTAATCCCCCTCAATCTTCCTCTAAAAACGTTTGTCCTCCTTTACCTCGTTGGATACACACATAGTTTACTACGGTACACATATTCCCATTGTCATGCCCAATCCCAAATTCCCAAATAAATGTTGCTTTATTTCAGAGAGTCTCTCTCTCTCTCTCTCTCTCTCTTTTTTTTTTTTTTTTTTTTTTTTTTGAGACAGAGTCTCACTCTGTTGCCCAGGCTGGAGTGCAATGGGCCGATCTTGGCTCACCGCAACCTCAGCCTCTCGGATTCAAGCGATTCTCCTGCCCCAGTCTCACTAGCAGCTGGGATTACAGGCGGATGCCACGACACCCAGCTAATTTTTGTGTTTTTAGTAGAGACAGGCTTTCACCATGTTGGTCAGGCTGGTCCCGAACTCCTGACCTCAGGTGATCTGCCTGCCTCAGCCTCCCAAAGTGCTGGAATTACAGGCATGAGCCACCATGCCGGGCCATAAATTCTGTTTAACAAGATCAAATCTGACTCCAAGTCCTCTGCCGGGACTGGTACATAAAAGAGCCCCAGGGCCTACCCCAGTTCCTGAGCTTCAAGGAGAGCCTCTGGTCTTCATTCTTTCCTCATCTTTATGAGAGTCCCCAGGGTACTTGCTAGAGTCCCCACCTCCTCGTCCAACTGTCCCTTCAACTTGTGAGGACTCCCTTTCTCCAAAGCTGGAGCACTCAGGGACACTCCAGTTCTTGCCTTTGTGAATTTAGGCTTTCAATAATAAAAGCCTCAATTCCAGCTGCTTGGGAGCATCATTTGAGCCCAGGAGTTTGAGTTCAGCCTGGGCAACATAGTGAGACCTTGTCTCTTAAAAAAAAAATAAATAAAAATAATAAAAGCCTCTTAAGGGAGTTTCAGGTCCTCAGAACATGATCCTGTGTGCCTTCTTTCTCTTCAGACATGCAGGAAAATATGACTCAGATAATGCCTAAGTCAGGTTATTTTGCCACTTTCTTCATGAACATTTCCCCATCATCAATGATTCTTTTAAAATCAAACCTTTCTTTCTTTCTTTCTTTCTTTCTTTCTTTCTTTCTTTCTTTCTTTCTTTCTTTCTTTCTTCCTCTCTCTCTCTCTCTCTCTCTCTCTCTCTCTCTTTCTTTCTTTCTTTCTTTCTTTCCTTTTTTTTTTTTTTGAGACAGTCTTGCTCTGTCCCAGGCTGGAGTGCAATGGTGTGGTCTCGGCTCACTGCAACCTCCACCTCCCGGGTTCAAGTGATTATTGTGCCTCAGCCTTCTGAGTAGCTGGGACTACAGGCGCGCAACAGCACACCAAGCTAATTTTTGTATTTTTAGTAGAGATGGGCTTTCACTATGTTGGCCAGGATGGTCTCAATCTCTTGACCTTGTGATCTGCCCACCTCGGCCTCCCAAAGTGCTGGGATTATAGGTGTGAGCCACTGTGCCCAACCTGGTTTTTTTTTGTTTTTTTTTTTTGAGACGTAGACTCACTCTGTCGCCCAGGCTGGAGTGCAGTGGCACGATCTCGGCTCACTGCAACCCTGCCTCCTAGGTTCACGCCATTCTCCTGCCTCAGCCTCCCAAGTAGCTGGGACTACAGGCACCCACCACCACGCCTGGCTAATTTTTTTTTTGTATTTTTAGTAGAGACGGGGTTTCACTGTGTTAGCCAGGATGGTCTCCATCTCCTGACCTCGCTACCCGCCCGACTCGGCCTCCCAAAGTGCTGGGATTACAGGTGTGAGCGACCGCACCCGGCCTGTTTTTTTTTTTTTTTTTGAGACGAGGTCTCACTCTGTTGCCCAGGCTGGAGTGCAGTGGCACAATCTTGGTTCATTACAACCTCCACCTCCCAGGTTCAAGCGATTCTCCTGCCTCAGCCTCCCAAGTAGCTGGGATTACAGGTGCTTGCCACCACACCTGGCTAATTGTGTGTGTGTGTGTGTGTGTGTGTGTGTGAGAGAGAGAGAGAGAGAGAGAGAGAGAGAGAGAGAGAGAGAGAGAGAGACGGAGTCTTGCTCTGTTGCCAGGATGGAGTGCAGTGGCATGATCTCGGCTCACTGTAACCTCCACCTCCTGAGCTCAAGCGATTCTCCTGCCTCAGCCTCCTGAGTAGGTGGGATTACAGGTGTGCGCCACAACGTCTGGCTAATTTTTTGTATTATTAGTAGAGATGGGGTTTCACAGCTACCTTGCCGGCCACAGAGTCAGGGTTTCACCATGTTGGCCAGGCTGGTCTTGAATTCCTGACCTCGTGATCCACCCACCGCAGCCTCCCAAAGTGCTGGGATTACAGGCATAAGCCACCATGCCTAGCGTGATTTTTGTATTTTTAGTAGAGACAGTGTTTTGCCACATTGGCCAGGCTTGTCTTAAACTCTTGACCTCAGGTGATCCACCCACCTCAGCCTCCCGAAGTGCTAGGATTAGAGGAGTGAGCCACCACGCTCAGCCAACACCTGGCTAATTTTTGTATTTTTAGTAGAGATTGGGTTTCACCATGTTGCCCAGGCTGGTCTTGAACTCCTGACCTCAAATTATCCATCCGCCTCGGCCTCCCAAAGTGCTGGGATTACAGGCATGAGCTACTGCACCCAGCCTGTTCCCCCTGGCTTTTCTTTTTTGAGACAGAGTCTCACTCTGTCGCCCAGGCTGCAGTGCAGTGGCAAGGTCTCAGCTCACTGCAAGGTCTGCCTCCCGGGTTCATGCCATTCTCCTGCCTCAGCCTCTCGAGTAGCTGGGACTACAGGCACACGCCACCATGCCCGGCTAATTTTTTGTATTTTTAGTAGAGACAGGGTTTTACCATGTTAGCCAGGATGGTCTCGATCTCCTGACCTCGTGATCTGCCCGCCTCGGCCTCCCAAAGTGTTGGGATTACAGGTGTGAGCCACCGCGCCTGGCCTGTTCCCCACTTTGAAGAAGGTATCAAGATTTTTGTCAGGGTCCATGAGCTGGATATGTGTGCAGTAGTTAAATAATTCGGCCTAGGCTGTGTACACACTGTCCTTCTTTTTTTTTGAGACGGAGTCTCACTCTGTCCCCCAGGCTGGCACCATCTCGGCTCACTGCAAGCTCCGCCTCCTTGGTTCACACCATTCTCCTGCCTCAGCCCCCAGTAGCTGGGACTACAGGTGCCCGCCACCACACCCGGCTAATGTTTTTGTGTTTTTAGTAGAGAGGCTAATGTTTTTGTGTTTTTAGTAGAGACGGGGTTTCACAGTGTTAGCCGGGATGGTCTCGATCTCCTGACCTCATGATCTGCCCGCCTCGGCCTCCCACAGTGCTGGGATTACAGGGTTGAGCCAACACGCCCGGCCTTTTTTTTTTTTTTTTTTTCTAGAGAGCTATTGGAATAGGGACCAGGCTGCTGCAGGCTCAGGGCAGCTCAACTTCCAAATCCTGTAGCTTCAGGCTTGTGGTCCTTCATGACATGCTGAGTCACAATCTACTGCTCCCTCAAACCCAATGTCACTACAAGCAGAGTCTCTAAAGGACATTCTCAGATGATGGTACTGTAAATGTGTGAGGCAGCTCTCCTCCCCTCAATTTCTGGTGCAGCTGATAACTAGAGACCTCAAATGCTTCCCTGGGCTTTACTTTCTACTTCAAGAAGTACTGATTGCGGGCCTCTGGAGCCCACACACTGCCCTAGACACTGGGAAACACTGAGAACTCAGGAATACACGATCTTGGCGGGGCGTGATGGCTAAGGCCTGTAATGTTGGCATTTTGAATGACTGAGGCGGGAGGATGGCTTGAGCCCGGGAGGTAGAGGCTGCAGTGAGCCGTGATCACGCCGCTGCACTCCAGCCTGGACGACAGAGCAAGACCCTATTTCAAAAAATAAATAAATAAATAAAAATAATAATTTAAAAAAAGGAACTCACAATGTGGCCGTAAAAGGGGTTACATCCTAGTTGGGAAAACAGATGTTTGCAAAGGTGAATAAATATGCAAGAATCAAAATAACAACAACAACAACAACAAAAATTTAAAAAATGCAAGCACCTACATGTGGCACAGTCCCGCGGGCTGGGTGGCTTCTGTGGTTGAGGTCACCCAGAAAGATTGTGGAGCAGACGCATCGTGAGTGGCTCTTGGAGGGGTGGTGCATATGGAAAGAGGGGAAGGAGGGCTTCTTTTTTTTTTTTTTTTTTTTTTTTGAGACGGAGTCTCGTTCTGTCGCCCAGGCTGGAGTACAGTGGTGCGATCTCTGCTCACTGCAACCTCCGCCTACCGGGTTCAAGCAACTCTCCTGCCTCAGCCTCCTGAGTAGCTGGGATTACAGGTGCGCGCCACTACGCCCAGCTAATTTTTGTATTTTTAGTAGAGACGGGGGTTTCACCATGGTGGTCAGGCTGGTCTCGAACCCCTGACCTCGTGATCCACCCACCTCGGCCTCCCAAAGTGCTAGGATTACAAGCGTGAGCCACCGCGCCTGGCCCAAAGGAGGGCTTTTATGATTGAAAGCGAATACCGGCAAGAGGGCCTTTGGCACGTTCAGGGAATCTTGCCTTACACGCAGACACAGGGTTGGGGATCTGTTCGGAAACGCCTGAAAGATGAGGCTCAGCAGAACACCACCTTTCAGTATTCAGTACTGACGCTTCAGTACTGCGGTCAACCAGCTGGAAAGAACCCCGCCCTCCACTTTTCAAATTAATCTCAGGCCGGCGCACGCGCCTCGGGGGTCGGGCACTGTGCTACCATAGACATGCAGAGCTAGATCGTCTACCTCCTCGGAGGCGGACATGTTGGGTCCTGGCCAAAAAAGTTGGAAACAGCTGGAGCCACTACCGAGGTAGGATGCTCCTCCCAAGAAGGTGAGACCGAAAGAGCTCCCGTGGAAGCGGTCAAAGCAGGGGTGGAGCGAACCTGTGACACGCCCCATCGGCAGAACAGGCTTTTAGAGAGTCGCCCGGCTCCCTGCCCTCATCCGAGATGGCTGCCTGAGGGCGCTCTAGCCGACACTCCTCGGATGCCCGGAGGGGGCGGTGGCCTTGTCTCTGGCTCTCAGGAGGCGGCGCGGGGCGCAGCAAACGCTCGGCAGCTGCAGTCTGTGGTGTGGGTTACGCAAGGGTGCGGACCTCGGAGCTCTCCCAGCCTGCGCCGTTTCTCAGCGCCTTCCCCACCCGAACCGGGGTCTCGCGGTTGGAAACGCTCCGGGTGCAGCCCCGCGCGGGGCCGGCCGTAACCGCGCCGCGGGCCGGACGATGCCCAAGAAGCTGCTGCTGTTGCCCCCGCTCTCCGCGTCCTCGGCTTTCCGTGTCCCGCGCGCCCGCCCCGCTCCCCCGCCGGCCATGAACGCCGCTCGCACCGGCTACCGAGTCTTCTCGGCCAACTCCACGGCCGCCTGCACGGAGCTGGCCAAGCGCATCACAGAGTAAGGGGGCGGCGGGAGGGCCGGGCCGGGGGCGGCGGTGCCTCGCTCGCCTTCGCGCCCCGAGGTACCCACTCCCCTCCACCCGCCCCACCTCCTGCACCTGGGCGGGAGGCGCGGGCCTGTCCTTTCCCAGCCGGACAAACCTTGGAGGTGACGGAAACCAGAACCCGCCTCCCAGCTGGGAGGCTTGGGGCGGACTCTAGGTGACCTCAGCCCCCGCCCCGTGACTGGGTCCGCGGCCTACCTGCCTTTCGTCTCCGCACTCCCACACTCCGGGGCGGGCCGAGCTTTCTGGAGCTCCCAAAGTACGTGCCTTGGGGAGAGGGGCTCTGGTCTTGGCTCCCTTTCCCACGGCTGGAGTTGACCTGGGAATCTGACCGCCGCCACTCTCGAGTCTCCCTGCAGTGAGACTCGTGGTTGTGACTTGGGGGACCCGACGCGGCGGGTGCGGCCGCAGAGCAAAGGTGTGGGGACTGGTAGCGTGAAGAAGGCAATTCCAGGGAGGCAGATGGGTCGGAGCTGGTGGTAGAAATGACAGGCCTGACCCTGCTTTGCAAATCAGCTTGGGATAAGACAAGTCATGTGTGTCTTTAACCCAAGGAAGGCCCTGGTCTCAAGTCGCCTTTGGGGTCTGACAGCTCTGAGATGCCTTCCCAGCCTTGCCACTTACTAGCTCTGTCACTGGGCAAGAGACTTGATTTCCCTGAACCTCATCTGTGAAATGGGCATGATTCTGTCTGTTGGCCAAGAATATTGTGAGTATGAGGGATAATGTAGTAGTAGTATCTGTTTCTAGCAGAGCAGGGCTCATAGTGGCCCTCTGAATACCTGTTTACTAAATGGCCTCTTTTCTTTTTATTTATTTCTTTATTTTGAGATGGAGTCTTGCTCTGTCGCCCAGGCTGGGTGCAGTGGCGCTATCTCGCTCCCTGCAACCTCTGCTTCCCAGGTTCAAGGGATTTTCCTGCCTCAGCCTCCCAAGTAGCTGGGACTACAGACGCGTGCCACCACACCCGGCTAATATTTTTGTATTTTTAGTAGAGGTGGAGTTTCACCATGTTGGCCAGGCTGGTCTCGAACTCCCCCTGACCTCGTGATCCGCCCGCCTCAGCCTCCCAAAGTGCTGGGATTACAGGCGTGAGCCACTGTGCCCGGTTAAATGGCCTCTTTTCTAGTTGGCTCTTTTGGAGAATCCCAGAGCTCTGATATAAAGGAGGAGCCTTATATGTCCTTTCCACATACACTTGTTAGAAATCAAAGACAAAGCCTGTAATCCCAGCACTTTGGGAGGCCGAGACAGGCGGATCACGAGGTCAGGAGATCGAGACCATCCTGGCTAATACGGTGAAACCCCCGTCTCTACTAAAAAATACAAAAAAAAAAAAAAAAAAAAAAAAAAAAAAAAAACTAGCCGGGCGAGGTGGCGGGCGCCTGTAGTCCCAGCTACTCGGGAGGCTGAGGCAGGAGAATGGCATAAACCCGGGAGGCGGAGCTTGCAGTGAGCTGAGATCCGGCCACTGCACTCCAGCCAGGGTGACAGAGCAAGACTCCGTCTCAAAAAAAAAAAAAAAAAAAAAAAAGAAATCAAAGACAAAATGAATAGCTCGTCTTTTTTTTTTTTTTGAGACGGAGTCTCGCTCTGTCGCCCAGCCCAGGCTGGAGTGCAGTGGCGCGATCTCGGCTCACTGCAAGCTCCGCCTCCCGGGTTCACGCCATTCTCCTGCCTCAGCCTCCCGAGTAGCTGGGACTACAGGCGTCCACAACCGCGCCCGGCTAATTTTTTGTATTTTTAGTAGAGACGGGGTTTCACCGTGGTCTCGATCTCCTGACCTTGTGATCCGCCCGCCTCGGCCTCCCAAAGTGCTGGGATTACAGGCGTGAGCCACCGCGCCCGGCCAATAGCTCATCTTTTAATATTTAAAGTCATTTTCACATCTTAAACAGTTTTTATAGAGTTACTTCGTTAAATTTTTAGGGTTGATAAATAATTGCAGGGATATATTTTAAACTTCTTGGGGGAAATGTAGAAGAAAGGGAAAACTTTAGTCATTTTTTTCAGCTCTGCCTGTTTTTTTTAATAGTTGGAGTTTGGAGATTGGAAGAATGTTAAAAAAAACAAATCAATCCTTTTGCAGTCTACTGCCTAGTTTCTATTTTTAACCCCTGATTATTTGTCTTTCTTTTTGAGGCCAGTGAAAACACTGACTTTAAAGGAAGCTTCTGTGTGTATCTAGTGGTTCAGATTTACCCCACCTGACCTTGAGGGAGAGCAGAGGGGAGCAGGGCACATTTTAAAAGTCAGTGAGGGTTTTTTTTTTTGTTTTAGATTATTTCCTGGCAAATTCCAGAAAGGTTTTGAATTACTATCAATGAGACATATTCATAAATACTTCCCTTATTTTATCTGTTTTATTTATTTTGAGACAATCTTGCTGTGTCACCCAGGCTGGAGTGCAGTGGTGCCATCTTGGCTCAGTGCAACCTCCACCTCCCAAGTTCCAGTGATTCTCCTGCCTCAGCCTCCCAAGTAGCTGGGATTACAGGTGCCGACAGCACACGTGGCTAATTTTCGTATTTTTAGTAGAGACCGGTTGGTTTCATCTTGTTGGCCAGGCTGGTCTCAAACTCCTGACCTCAGGCGATCTGGGATTATAGGCATGAGCCACTATGCGCGGCCAGTAAGATTTTATTTTACAAGAAGGTTGTTTGCCCCTGAACAAAGTTTGATCAGTAGATTACTTAACCCCTGAAGTTATGATATTGTATTTCCATGATTTCTTTCAGACTGTCTAAACTTCAAGCAAGGATCTTCAAACTTTTTTGATTGTGAACTTTAATCAATAAAATAGTTAGATACATGACCTTCCCAGGATATGTGAAAGTTACATGTATTTTGTTACCTGCCCCGCCCCAACCTGGTATCCTTAATCCAGCTTCCACACTTAGCAACTTTTTGGTAATCTTGTCTCTATCATGCTTTTTTTTGAGGTGGGGGAGATGCTGGAGTATTGTTTGTTTTTGAGAAGAGTCTCCCTCTGTCGCCAAGCTGGATTGCAGTGGCGTGATCTCAGCTCACTGCAGCCTCCACCTCCCGGGTTCAAGCGATTCTTTTGCCTCAGCCTCAGCCTCTCAAGTAGCTGGCACTACAGGCGTGTGCCATTACGTCCAGCTAATTTTTTTTTTTTTGTATTTTTAATGGAGATAGGGTTTCACCGTGTTGGCCAGGATGGTCTCGATCTCTTGACCTCGTGATCCGCCCGCCTTGGCCTCCCAAAGTGCTGGGATTACAGGCATGAGCCACTGTGCCTGGCCTGGAGTATTTTTAAAAATTGTTATATACATAACATAAAGTTTACTGTTTTTTTTTTTTTTTTTTTTTTTGAGACGGAGTTTTGCTCTTGTTGCCCAGACTGGAGTGCAATGGCGCCGTCTTGGCTTACCCACAATCTCTGCCTCTTGAGTTACAAGTGATTCTCCTGCCTCAGCCTCCCAAGTAACTGGGATTACAGGCATGCGCCACCACACCTGGCTAATTTTGTATTTTTAGTAGAGATAGGGTTTCTCTGTGTTAGTCAGGCTGGTCTCGAACTCCCAACCTCAGGTGATCCACCTACCTTGGCCTCCTGAAGTGCTGGGATTAGAGACATGAGCCACTGCGCCTGGCCTACCTTTTTAACCATTTTCAAGTGTACACTTCAGTGGCATTAACTACATTCACAGTGTTGCACAACCATCACCACTATTCATTTCCAGAACTTTTCATCATCCCAAACAGAAACTCTGTACCCATTAAATACTAACTCCCCATTCTCCCCTCCCCGCATTCCCTGGTAGCCTCTGTTCTACTTTGTCTCTGTGAATTGCCTATTCTCTGGACTTCATACAAAAGGAATCATACAGCATTTCTCTGTTTGTGTCTAGCTTATTTTCCTCAGCATACGTTTCCCAAGGCTCACTCGTATTATAGCACATACCAGAATTTATTCTTTTTTTAAGGCCAAATAATATTCCATTGTATGTGTGTACCTGGCTGAAGTTTTGTTTTTTTTTTTTTTTTTGAGGCAGAGTCTTGCTTTGTCACCCAGGCTGGAGTGCAGTGGCACAATCTTGGCTCACTGCAGTCCCTGCCTCCCGGTTCAAGTGATTCTCGTGTCTTAGCTCCCAAGTAGCTGGGATTACAGGCACTCACCACCACACTCAGCTAATTTTTGTATTTTTGGTAGAGACGGGGTTTTTCCATGTTGCCCAGGCGGGTCTTGAACTCCGGGCCTCAAGTGATCCGCCCACCTTGGCCTCCCAAAATGCTGGGATTACAATCATTGAACCACTGAGCCTGGCCTGACTGGAGATTTTTATTTTATTTTTATTATTATTATTTTTTGGAGATGGAGTTTTGCTCCTGTTGCCCGGGCTGGAGTGCGATGGTGCGATCTTGGCTCACTGCAACCTCTGCCTCCTGGATTCCGGCAGTTCTCCTGTTTCAGCCTCCTGAGTAGCTGGGATTATAGGCGCCCGCCACCACACCCAGCTAATTTTTCTATTTTTTGTAAAGATGGGGTTTTATTATATTGGTCAGGCTGATCTCGAACTCCTGACTTCAGGTGATCCGTCTGCCTCCCAAAGTGCTGGGATTACAGACGTGAGCCACCGCGCCCGGCCTGGAGTATTTTTAAATAGATTCCCTTACATCATATCATTTCTCTTGTAAAAATAGTAATGCTTACTAATCAGGACTTAAAACTTCACACTACTATTAATTCCTTAATATTACGTAGTATCTAGTCTTTGTCCATATTTCTCTGATTATTTTTTAAAATGGCTTTTTTTTTTTTGAGACGGAGTTTCGCTCTTGTTGCCCAGGCTGGAGTGCCACGGCATGATCTTAGCTCACTGCAACCTCCGCCTCCTAGGTTCAAGCAATTCTCCTGCCTCAGCCTCCTTAGTAGCTGGGATTACAGGCATGTGCTACCAGGCCCAGCTGATTCTGTATTTTCAGCAGAGACAGAGTTTCTCCATATTGATCAGGCTGGTCTCGAACTCCCGACCTCAGGTTATCCGCCCGCCTCGGTCTCCCAAAGTGCTGGGATTACAGGCATGAGCCACTGTGCCTGGCCAAAAATGGGTTTTCATACTTGGTTTATTCTAAGCAGGATCCAGACAAGATCCACACCACATTTGGTCAGTGGTGCTGAAGCCTCTTTCTTTCTCTATGCTTTTGATAATTGAGGCATTTATGTCTGGCGTGTGTTACTGAAATCGTTGCTAGTAACCAAGTACTTGGAAGTGATTTTCCAAGAAAATTACTATTCAAAGAACAATGGACCAGACATAACCATGGGTTGTGAGCTCCGTCTGGTAAAGCAGTATGTATGTTACAACGTGGTGAGCTGCTTATGGAGTGACAGCAGAATTTTAGTTCAATGAATTAGATTTTCTAAATTATTTTTTGGAAAGAGTGCCAGCTTAGTTATTTGAGTCTTTTTGTTAGACATATGCATATAAACTGGAATTTTTTTAAAGAGAGAAATCTTGGCCGGGGGCGGTGGCTCACGCCTGTAATCCCAGCGCTTTGGGAGGCCGAGGCGGGCGGATCACAAGGTCAGGAGATCGAGACCACGGTGAAACCCCGTCTCTACTAAAAATACAAAAAATTAGCCGGGCGCGGTTGTGGGCGCCTGTAGTCCCAGCTACTCGGGAGGCTGAGGCAGGAGAATGGCGGGAACCCGGGAGGCGGAGCTTGCAGTGAGCCGAGATCGCGCCACTGCACTCCAGCCTGGGCGACAGAGCGAGACTCCGTCTCAAAAAAAAAAAAAAAAAAAAAAAAAAGAAATCTTAATTTCCCTTTTTTGTTCTTTTTGGTCTATAGGCGCCTTGGTGCTGAATTGGGGAAGTCTGTTGTATATCAAGAAACCAATGGAGGTAAGTTAAAATTATTTCTTTTTTTTAAAATTTTTTATTTATTTAGTTTTTTCGAGACAGAGCCTCACTGTGTCGCCAAGGCTGGAGTGCAGTGGCACGATCTTGGCTCACTGCAACCTCCGCCTCCCAGGTTCAAGCAATTCTTTTGCCTCAGCCTCCTAAGTAGCTGGGTTTACACACACCCGCCACCACACCCGGCTAATTTTTATATTTCTAGTAGAGATGGGGTTTCACCATGTTGGCCAGGCTGGCCTTAAACTCCTTACCTCAGGTGATCTGCCCACCTCGGCCTCTCAAAGTACTGGGATTACAGGCATGAGCCACTGTGCCCAGCCTTTATTTATTTATTTATTTTTATTAAGATGGGGTCTCACTATGTTGGCCAGGCTGGTCTTGAACTCCTGAGCTCAAGCAGTCTTCCCGCCCCAGCTTCCCAAAGTGCTGGGATTATAGGCGTGAGCCACTGTGCTCGGCTTCTACCATGGTATTTCTTTTTTTTTTTTTTTTTTTGAGACGGAGTCTCACTCTGTCGCCCAGGCTGGAGTGCAGTGGCCGGATCTCAGCTCACTGCAAGCTCTGTCTCCCGGGTTCACGCCATTCTCCTGCCTCAGCCTCCCGAGTAGCTGGGACTACAGGCGCCCGCCGCCTCGCCCGGCTAGTTTTTTGTATTTTTTAGTAGAGACGGGCTTTCACCGGGTTAGCCAGGATGGTCTCGATCTCCTGACCTCGTGATCCGCCCGTCTCGGCCTCCCAAAGTGCTGGGATTACAGGCTTGAGCCACCGCGCCCGGCCACCATGGTATTTCTAAAATGCAAATATTTTTCTTTTTTTTTTTGAAACGGAGTCTCGCTATGTCGCCCAGGGTGGAGTGCAGTGGCCGGATCTCAGCTCACTGCAAGCTCCGCCTCCCGGGTTTTTACGCCATTCTCCTGCCTCAGCCTCCCGAGTAGCCGGGACTACAGGCGCCCACCACCTCGCCCGGCTAGTTTTTTGTATTTTTTAGTAGAGACGGGGTTTCACCGTGTTAGCCAGGATGGTCTTGAACTCCTGACCTCGTGTTCCGCCAGTCTCGGCCTCCCAAAGTGCTGGGATTACAGGCTTGAGCCACCGCGCCCGGCCTGCAAATATTTTTTCTTACTACTGCTTCCTTACTCCTGCCCTCTAGGCTGGAGTCCAGTCTTTTTAGCAATTACATGGGGCCCTTTGGGAATCCAGATTCTACCCCTTTACCTGCCTCATCTTTGATCCATCCATTACCACATCTTGTGTGCTCTGACTTGGGAATACTTGTTAAATCTAACCTCTTCTCACAGCCTCTGCTGCTCCCACTCCAGTCCAGCCTGCCATTTGCTGCTTGCTAGACATCTTCCAAAACAGCTGCCGTGGCCTCCCCGTGGCCACTCCTGCCCTGCCATGGTTTTCTTCACACAGTAGCCAGTAGTCTTTTTATTTTTATTTTTATTTTTATTTTTATTTTTTTTTTTTGAGACGGAGTCTTGCTCTGTCACCCAGGCTGGAGTGCAGTGGCCGGATCTCAGCTCACTGCAAGCTCCACCTCCCGGGTTCACGCCATTCTCCTGCCTCAGCCTCCCAAGTAGCTGGGACTACAGACGCCCGCCACCTCGCCCGGCTAGTTTTTTTGTATTTTTAGTAGAGACGGGGTTTCACCGTGTTAGCCAGGATGGTCTCGATCTCCTGACCTCGTGATCCGCCCGTCTCGGCCTCCCAAAGTGCTGGGATTACAGGCTTGAGCCACCGCGCCCGGCCAACCAGTAGTCTTTTTAAAACAAATAGATGAAACCCTTCCCAAACTCAAATCTTCCAGTGGGTTTCCTATCACTGCTAGAATAAATTCCACTCTTTAGTGAATAAGAAATGAATTCCAAAGTCCTGCAAGTCCTGGTCCCTTGGCTCACTGACTTCCTGTCTCTCTCTTTCCCCTCAGTCTCTCTGCTTTCTAAGTAGACTAACTGCCTGCGCCTCTGCTTGGCACGCTCGGATCCACATCTTCCTGAGTCCTGAACCCCCTTCTGCACTGCTCGTTCTGGATTGCAGTGAGGCCCTTGTTTCCAGCCCCATTGTTCTCTCTCCTTCGTCACAGCTATAGCATCTCCGGCATGCTGGGCCTGAGGGTTTGCTGGCCTTGGTGTCGTATCATGTCTCTTGAGTCAGTCTTTGTCCCTTCGTCCAAGTCCTGCATTTTGTGGTTTCCAGTACAGTTCCCGACATGGAGGAGGCGTCAGCATTTGTTTAAAAAATAATAAGGATGGGCCAGGCGCGGTGGCTCAAGCCTGTAATCCCAGCACTTTGGGAGGCCAAGACGGGCGGATCACGAGGTCAGGAGATCGAGACCATTCTGGCTAACACGGTGAAACCCCGTCTCTACTAAAAAATACAAAAAACTAGCCGGGCGAGGTGGCGGGAGCCTGTAGTCCCAGCTACTCGGGAGGCTGAGGCAGGAGAATGGCATAAACCTGGGAGGCGGAACTTGTAGTGAGCTGAGATCCGGCCACTGCACTCCAGCCTGGGCAACAGAGCCAGACTCCATCTCAAAAAAATAATAATAATAATAATAAGGATGTTAATCTTTGGCCTCTTTGTTTACCTTTTATTTTTTATTTTTTGAGATGGAGTCTCGCTCCATTGCCCAGGCTGGAATACAGTGGCCCAGTCTAGGCTCACTGCAAGCTCCATGCCCCGGGTTCACGCCATTCTTCTGCCTCCGCCTCCCGAGTAGCTGGGACTACAGGCGCCCGCCACCACGCCCGGCTAATTTTTTGTATTTTTATTAGAGACAGAGTTTCACCGTGTTAGCCAGGATGGTCTCGATCTCTTGACCTCATGATCCACCCGCCTCGGCCTCCCAAAGTGCCAGGATTACAGGCGTGAGCCACCGTGCGCGGCCTGTGTCTTTATTTTGATAACATGTTGTTGTTTTATTGTTGCTTTTGACCCTGAGACTTTATGCTGAACTGTTGGTTAGTTTTGTCTTCTATTTTAGGGGACTTATTTTCCTCGAGTTTGACTTTTTTTTTTTGAGACGGAATCTCGCTTGGTCGCCCGGGCTGGAGTGCAGTGACACCATCTCGGCTCACTGCAACCTTCGCCTCCCCGGTTCAAGCAATTCTCCTGCCTCAGCCTTCCAAGTAGCTGGGATTACAGACATGCGCCACCACGCACGGCTAGTTTTTGTATTTTTAGTAGAGACAGGGTTTCACCCTGTTGGCCGGGCTGGTCTTGAACTCCTAACCTCAAATGATCTCTCTGCCTTGACCTCCCAAAGTGCTGGGATTACAGGTGTGAGCCACCACATCTGGCCCTTTTTTTTTCAAATCAAACTGTGTTCAGTTTTTTTTTTTCTTTTTTTTGAGACGGAGTTTCGCTCTTGTTTCCCAGGCTAGAGTGCAATGGTGCCATCTCGGCTCACTGCAACCTCCACCGCCCGGGTTCTAGCGATTCTCCTGTCTCAGCCTCCCAAGTAGCTGGGATTACAGGCATGTGCCACCACACCCAGCTAATTTTATTTTTAGTACGGACAGGGTTTCTCCATGTTGGTCAGGCTGGTCTCGAACTCCCGACCTCAGGTGATCTGCCTGCCTTGGCCTCCCAAAGTGCTGGGATTACAGGCGTGAGCCACTGCGCCCAGCTGTATTCAGTTTTCTTTTTTTTTTTTTTTTTTTTTTTTTTGAGACAGAGTCTTGCTGTGTCACCCAGGCTGGAGTGCAATGGCCAGATCTCGGCTCACTGCAAGCTCCACCTCCCGGATTCACGCCATTCTCCTGCCTCAGCCTCCCGAGTAGCTGGGACTACAGCACCCGCCACCTCGCCCGGCTAGTTTTTTTTTGTATTTTTTATTAGAGACGGGGTTTCACCGTGTTAGCCAGGATGGTCTCGATCTCCTGACCTCATGATCCGCCCGTCTCGGCCTCCCAAAGTGCTGGGATTACAGGCTTGAGCCACCGCGCCCGGCCTCAGTTTTCTTAAAGATATTTTCTTTTTTTTTTTTTTTGAGACGGAGTCTCACTCTGTCACCCAGGCTGGAGTACAGTGGCACGATCTCAGCTCACTGCAAGCTCTGCCTCCTGGGTTCATGCCATTCTTCTGCTTCAGCCTCCCGAGTAGCTGGGACTACAGGCACCCGCCACCATGCCCAGCTAATTTTGTTTTTATTTGTATTTTTAGTAGAGACGGTGTTTCACCGTGTCACCCAGGATGGTCTCGATCTCCTGACCTCGTGATCCGCCCTCCTTAGCCTCCCAAAGTGCTGGGATTACAGGCATGAGCCACACTGCCCGGCCTTTAAAGATACTTTCAATATACAATCATGGTATTTCAGGCAGGACATGGGCAGACAATCATTAACAGCATATAATAACTTTCTTTTTTTTTTTTGTTTTTGAGATAGAGTCTTGCTGTGTCCCCTGGGCTGGAGTGCAGTGGCATGATCTCAGCTTACTGCAGTCTCCACCTCCCAGGTTCGAGCAATTCTCCTGCCTTAGCCTCTCGAACAGCTGGGATTACAGGCATGTGCAGCCACGCCTGGCTAAGTTTTGTATTTTTAGTAGAGACAGGGTTTCGCCATGTTGGTCAGGTTGGTCTTGAACTCCTGACCACAGGTGATCCGCCCACCTCAGTCTCCCCAAGTGCTGGGATTATAGGCATGAGCCACTGCGCCTCGCCCAATAACTTTCAAACTCCCCTTTTCAATGAACTACCAAAAGTCAGAAAGTCACTGTAAAACCCAGTGAACATTTAGCATGTTTAACAACTTTTCACGAGCTGACCCTGACTTTCAGGAAGTGAATTGAAAATGGCAGAATTTATCTGAAGATCCACAGTGTAGAAACGGAACCACTGCTCTTTTGAGGGGGCGCCATGTCAGTGGCATCACTGGAAGGTGCAGATTGCCTGACACACTGGAAATCAATTATGGGGAGTCAGGTCCCAGCAGTGTCTGGCTTTAAGGGATTTAAGTCTATGCTGAAAGGTGGAAAGGGAGAAGAGGACATAGACACGAATTTGTCTTTTCAGACCACGAGGCTTTTGTGTGCTGAGGTGGCCATGTGTGTCAAACTCAGGGGACCCCTCCTCCTGGGAGCCGAGAGGAAGTCTCAAAACTAGAAGGGGCCGGGCGCGGTGGCTTACGCCTGTAATCCCAGCACTTTGGGAGGCCGAGGCGGGTGGATCACCTGAGGTCGGGAGTTCGAGACCAGCCTGACCAACATGGAGAAACCCCATCTCTACTAAAAATAGAAAATTAGCCGGGCATGGTGGCACATGCCTGTAATCCCAGTTACTAGGGAGGCCGAGGCAGGAGAATCGCTTGAAGCTGGGAGGCAGAGGCTGCGGTGAGCCGAGATCGCGCCATTGCACTCCAGCCTGGGCAACAAAAGCAAAACTCTGTCTCAAAAAAACCAAAACAACAACAACAACAAAAAAACTGGAAGGGAAAGGTGCTTTCCCCACATCAATCCAGCTTCGGAGACATTCTATTCATGACATGTGCCCCTTCGCCCAAAACAACAATGAAGTGTTCTGTGTGCTAACAACATAGTTTAGAAAAAAAAAATTCTGCATTTTTATAAAACTTGATAAAAAATAGTATTTCAAACTGTACAGTCACCAGACGTACACAGTTGTCAAAAATGCACTCACTTCCCTCGGCATCTCCAGCAGGTGCCTGGTCTGTTCAGGCATCTCCACTTTGTGTAGAGTCATTCCCCTACTTGCCAGCGTCAGCTTTTCCCTTTTTCCCTTTGGGTACCTTCTCTCCCTTCTTTGCAGCGGCCTCTTTAGGCCTGGGCTCTGTCTTTGGAGGAGCAGGTTTAGCAGACAGCCTCACGGATCTTCTCTGTGGTTCGTCCTTCACCTTGGCCTCACCTTCCTTAGCATCCCCTTCAGCCTTTCTCTTGGGCATGGTGGCAGCAAAAGCGGCCAGATGCAGGCACTGGGAGCGGAATGCAGTGGCAGTGCACGGACTGCGGTCAGTCTGGGGGTCGTTCTTGCTTCCTCTTCTTCATACTGCTCTGAGATTTACTGTTTTGCACCAGATTAAATGTTGGTTTAGATTAATCTTTTTTTTTTTTTTTTTTTTTTTTTGAGACGGAGTCTCGCTCTGTCGCCCAGGCTGGAGTGCGGTGGCCGGATCTCAGCTCACTGCAAGCTCCGCCTCCCGGGTTCACGCCATTCTCCTGCCTCAGCCTCCCGAGTAGCTGGGACTACAGGCGCCCGCCACCTCGCCCGGCTAGTTTTTTGTATTTTTTAGTAGAGACGGGGTTTCACCGTGTTAGCCAGGATGGTCTCGATCTCCTGACCTCGTGATCCGCCCGTCTCGGCCTCCCAAAGTGCTGGGATTACAGGCTTGAGCCACCGCGCCCGGCCTAGATTAATCTTTACTCCCTCCAAATGTTATCTAACTGTTGCATCATGAGTGCTTTGCTTTTCTGCTTTCTTTCTTTTTTTTTTTCCCAGACGCCCAGGCTGGAGTGCAGTGGCACAGTTTCAGCTCATGCTGCAGCCACGACCTTCTCTGGCTCAGGTGATCCTCCCACTGGGACTACAGGCACCTGCCACCATGCCAGCTAATTATTTTTTTTTTTGAGATAGAATCTTGCTCTGTTGCCCAGACTGGAGTGCAGTGGCACGATTACGGCTCACTGCAACCTCCGCCTCGCGGGTTCAAGTGATTCTCCTGCCTCAGCCTCCTGAGTAGCTGGGACTACAGTCATGTGCCACCACGCCTGGCTAATTTTTGTATTTTTAGTAGAGATGGTTTTTCACCATATTGGCCAGGCTGGTCTTGAAGAACTCTTGACCTTGTGATCCACCCACCTCGGCCTCCCAAAGTGCTGGGATTACAGGCATGAACCACTGCGCCTGGCCCTTGCTAATTCTTGTATTTTTAAAATTTTTTATTTATGTATTTATTTATTTATTTTTGAGACAGAGTCTTGCTCTGTTGTCCAGGTTGGAGTGCAATGGCACAATCTTGGCTCACTGCAACCTCCACCTCCTAGGTTCAAGCAGTTCTTCCGCTCAGCCTCTTGAGTAGCTGGGATTCCAGGCGCCTGCCACCATGCCCGGCTAATTTTTGTATTTTTAGTAGAGACAGGGTTTCACCATGTTGACCAGGCTGGTTTTGAACTCCTGACCTCAAGTGATCCGCCCACCTTGGCCTCCCAAAGTGCTGGGATTACAGGCGTAAGCCACCATGCCCAGCTAATTCTTGTATTTTTTGTAGAGACAGGATTTTGTCATGTTGCTTAGGCTGTTCTTGAACTCTGGTGCTCAAGTGATCTCCTTTCCTTGGCCCTCCCAAAGTGCTAGGATTACAGGCATGTGCCACTGTGCCCGGCATGAAGTGCTTTTTTTTTTCTTTTTTCTCCTTTTTACACATAGGAGCTTTTCTTAAAACTTTAGAACATTTTTATTTTTCAGAAACAAGAGTTGAAATAAAAGAATCTGTTCGTGGCCAAGATATTTTCATTATACAGACAATACCCAGGTAAGAGGACTGACTACTTTATCTCTTTTCTGTAAAAACCTTAACAATATAATTGATTATCTTTTCATATGAAGAACAACTTAGTGTTTTTAAAAGTTTTTTTTTTTTGTTTTTGTTTTTGTTTTTTGAGACGGAGTCTCGCTCTGTCGCCCAGGCTGGAGTGCAGTGGCCGGATCTCAGCTCACTGCAAGCTCCGCCTCCTGGGTTCACGCCATTCTCCTGCCTCAGCCTCCCGAGTAGCTGGGACTACAGGCGCCCGCCACCTCGCCCGGCTAGTTTTTTGTATTTTTTTTAGTAGAGACGGGGTTTCACCGTGTTAGCCAGGATGGTCTCGATCTCCTGACCTTGTGATCCGCCCGTCTCGGCCTCCCAAAGTGCTGGGATTACAGGCTTGAGCCACCGCGCCTGGCTGTTTTTAAAAGTTATACATTCAGACTGGGCATGGTAATCCCAGCACTTTGGGAGGCCGAGGCGGGCGAATCATGAGGTCAGGAGATCGAGACCATCCTGCCTAACACGGTGAAACCCCGTCTCTACTAAAAAATACAAAAAAAATTAGCCGGGCGAGGTGGCGGGTGCCTGTAGTCCCAGCTACTCGGGAGGCTGAGGCAGGAGAATGGCGTGAACCTGGGAGGTGGAGCTTGCAGTGAGCTGAGATCGCACCACTGCACTCCATCCTGGGCGACAGAGTGAGACTCTGTCTCAAAAAAAAAAAAAAAAAGAAAAAAGTTATACACTCAAGCCAGGCATGTGGCTCACGCCTGTAATCCCATCACTTTGGGAGGCCGAGGTGGGTGGATCACGACGTCAGGAGTCCGAGACCAGCCTGACCAATATGTTGAAACCCCGTCTCTGTTAAAAATACAAAAATTAGCTGGGCATGGTGGTGTGTACCTATAGTCCCAGGTGTTTGAGAGGCTAAGGCAGGAGAAGTGCTTGAACCCGGGAGGCGGAGGTGAGCTGAGATCGCACCACTGCACTCCAGCCTGGGCGACAGAGTGAGACTCGTCTCATCAAAGGAAAAAAAAAAGTTATACATTCATTTGCATGTGAAACTAAATGCTTCCCCAAATACAATTACTGTCTTCTGGAATTCCTGCCGTTTGTCACGCTGTACTGTTACCTGTGTACTTCTCTGCAGGCTTTTTTTTTTGAGACAGAGTCTTACTCTGTCGCCCAGGCTGGAGTGCAGTGGCACAGTCTTGGCTCACTGTAGTCTCTACCTCCTGGGTTCAAGTGATTCTCCTGCCTCAGCCTCCCCCGTAGGTGGGATTACAGGTGCCGACCACCATGTCCGGTTAATTTTTGTATTTTAGTAGAGACATGGTTTCACTATGTTGGCCAGGCTAGTCTTGAACTCCTGGCCTTGAGTGATCCGCCCACCTCAGCCTCCCAAAGTTTTGGGATTACAGGCGTGAGCCACCACTCCCCAACCTTTAAACTCCTCAAGGACAAAGTGTTTTCCCATGGTTTGCACTGACCCTAGGCCAGTGTCTGTCAGCTCAGCTCTGCTGAAAAGCTTCTAGTTGTTAAGTGTGGTGCATAACTGCTCCTGGTTCATGCCCATCAAGACAGGTTTTTGCACTGCATTTTATCTTGCACTGTGGCCTGTTTCTAGCCTATCTCTGTTTCAGAGAGCATCGTCCTTGCTTCCCTGAGGGCAGGGGACTGACGCCTGGGGAATCCTGGCCTGGGAGCGTCCATGCTTCTATATGGGACTATCTCCTCATCGCCTCACAGGGAGTGGGCAATTACACCATCTGTGTCTCTGAAAAATCCAGACCTTCATGTCCTGATCAGTTTACATTGCCCAGACTATATTAGTCATAAGAATGGCACTGAGTGCCACTAGTGTGCTGGATGCTTTTTATGTTTCATTTTTGTTTGTTTTGTTTTTTTGAGACGGAGTCTCACTCTGTTGCCTAGGCTGGAGGGCAGTGGTGTGATCTTGACTCACTGCAACCTCCACTTCCCGGGTTCAAGTGATTCTACCTCGGCCTTCTGAGTATCTGGGATTACAGGCGCCTACCACCATGCCCAGGTAATTTTTTTGTATTTTTAGTAGTGATGGGGTTTTACCATGTTGGCCAGGCTGGTCTCAAACTCCTGGCCTCAAGTGATCCATCTGCCTCAGTCTCCCAAAGTGCTGAGATTACAGGCGTGAGCCACTGCGCCCGGCCCTATTCAGTCTTCTTTAGTTTGGAGCAGTTCCTCACAGCCTTTCCTTGACTTTCTTTTTTTTTTTTTTTTTTTGAGACAGGGTCTTGCTCTGTCACTCATGTAGGAATGCAGTTGCATGATCATGACTCACTGCAGCCTTAAGCTCCTGAACTCAAGCGATCCTCCCACCTCAGCCTCACTAGTAGCTGGGACCATAAGCGTGTGCCACCATCCTGGGCTAATTTTTGTATTTTTAGTAGAGATGAGGTTTTGCCATGTTGCCCAGGCTAGTCTTGAACTACTGGACTCAGAAGTGATCCACTCACCTCAGCCTCCCAAAGTGCTGGGATTACAGACATGAGCCACCACACCCGGCTTTGACTTTGAAAACTTTGACACATTTGAAGACCATGACATTTTACCAATTACTTTGTCGAATGTCCCTCAATTTGGGTTTCACCATGATGGCTCTTTCACTATGATGAGATTCATGTACCTTGGAAGGAAGATGTGTTTCCATTGTCTTCCTGCTGCTTCATGGCAACTTGTGTGGATGCATCGGTTTATTCATTGTCTCGTGTGTCAGTTTCTAGTCTTATGCTGACACAATAGAGGCTCTTGTGAGCCTCATCGTATGTACATCATGTTGTCCGTGTTTCAGGTATATCTGTAGGAAGATCCTAAGGAATTTCTGATTGTGAGGGTCCATTCCCTGTGGTATTGAGGGAAGGGGCTGCATTGCCCTCATTGAGGATGTACTAATTCACATTTTCTTCAGCAGTTTTGGTTTTATATTGTTTGCCTCCTGGTGACTGGAGTCTTTTTTGCCCGGTAGTTTTGTTTGACTCTCCATCTTTTTTTTTTTTTTTTTTTTTTTTTTTGAGATGGAGTCTTGCTCTGTTGCCCGAGCTGGAGTGCAGTGGCACGATCTCGGCTCACTGCAAGCTCTGCCTCCCGGGTTCACTCCATTTTCCTCCCTTGGCCTCCCGAGTAGCTGGGACTACAGGCGCCCGCCACCACGCTCAGCTAATTTTGTGTATTTTTAGTAGAGACGGGGTTTCACTGTGTTAGTCAGGATGGTCTTGATTTCCTGACATCGTGATCCGCCCACCTCGGCCTCCCAAAGTGCTGGGATTACAGGTGTGAGCCACTGCACCTGGCCTGACTCTCCATCTTATAAATAAGGGGAAGACCTGAGGGGCTTGCCTAGGGGTACAGTGCCTGTCGGAAGGGAGCTTTGGCACACCACATAGCTGTTCCCTGGCCGTCTGTGATTATCCTGGGTTTTGTTGGTAGTGAATAGTAAGGTTACTTTGTCATCGCTATTTTTGCTGCATTCTTGAGTTCCTTAGGGCATAGGAAAGGGCCACATGTGACCCTAGGTCCATGGTTTGGCCACCTTAGATGACTGAGAGCTCTCTACTAGTTGGTGGAAGGGTGCAGAGTAATAGACCATGGTCTTTGTAGCCATGGGTTGGCCAGGTTTGTCACTAATCCTCCAAGAAATATTGGGGTCTGATTCTAAAAGCAGTATTGATTGGTGAAGTCTCTTTACTACCCTAATCGAATTTGTGATAACGAAAGGATTTGTCATGTGAAGAGTTATCATTAAGAAATCTCAGGCCGGGCGTGGTGGCATAAGCCTGTAATCCCAGCACTTTGGGAGGCCGAGACGGGCGGATCACGAGGTCAGGAGATCAAGACCATTCTGGCTAACACGGTGAAACCCCGTCTCTACTAAAAAATACAAAAAACTAGCCGGGCACGGTGGCGGGCGCCTGTAGTCCCAGCTACTCGAGAGGCTGAGGCAGGAGAATGGCGAGGACCCAGGAGGCGGAGCTTGCAGCAAGCTGAGATCCGGCCACTGCACTCCAGCCTGGGCGACAGAGCGAGACTCCGTCTCAAAAAAAAAAAAAGAAAAAAAAAAGAAATCTCGTTGGCCAGGTACAGTGACTCACGCTTGTAATTCCAGGACGTTGAGACACTAAAGGCGGGAAGGTCACTTGAGTCCGAGATGGCTTGAGAACAGCCTGGGCAACATAGTGAGACTCCATCTCTACAAATAAAATTTGAAAATTAGCCAGGTATGGTGGTGTGCACCTATAGTCCCAGCTACTCCGGAGGTTGAGTTGGGAGGATCACTTGAGCCTGGGCAGTCAGGGCTACAGTGAGCTGTGATTGCACTACTGCACTCCAGTCTGGGCAACAGAGCCAGATCTTAGCTCAAAAAAAAAAAAAAAAAAAAAAGTCAAATTGTTAACACTCACTAGTTTGTCGGTCTGCATTGTAACCTGGAATTTCAGTCAGACTTCTCCAGGAAAAGACTGAACTGAGTCAGTGCCTGATCAGAGCAGTTCTCCTCTGGCACATGAGCAGCTGTGCTCTTGGCACTTTTGTTTTGTTACATGTATTTAGAGATCGTCTATGAGTCAGGAGAAGCTAAGAGGTTAGAACCTCCTCACGTCTGATACCCCATTTTGTTAGATAGTCCAATAGTCCCCAACCTTTTTGGCACCAGGGACTAGTTTTGTGAAAGACAGTTTTTCTTTCTTTTTTTTTTTTTTTTGAGACAGAGTCTCACTCTGTCGCCCAGGCTGGAGTACAATGGCGCGCTCTCGGTTCACTGCAAACCCCACCACAACCCCCGCCTCCCGGATTCAAGCGATTGTCCTGCCTCAGCCTCCTGAGTAGCTGGGATTACAGGCATGTGCCACCATGCCTGGCTAATTTTGTATTTTTAGTAGTGACAGGGTTTCTCCATGTTGCTCGGGCTGGTCTTGAACTCCCAACCTCAAGTGATCTGCCCGCCTCGGCCTGCCAAAGTGCTGGGATTACGGGCTTGAGCCACCGCGCTGGGCCGTTCGTGGTTATCTCAAACTAGTCAAGCATAGAAACAGCATATTGTTAATGTCCTTTGTGATAAAAAGTTGAATTTTATAAAATTCTTGACTTTGATATTACATGGTAACCAAGAGTGCTCAATATAAGTATTTAATACATGCAATCTAGAGTGATGCTGGGGGCAGTAAAGACTGAACTTGACAAATGAAGGATCATCAGTGTGCAAGTGTCTTCCAGGGAAGGGACAAAAGAAGCATGAAAAAATGAGCTAGTTAATAGCAAATTGGGAAGCACAGTTTTTCTCACTCGTACCTTGAGTATGAGAAAATTTGACCATGGTCAGGTATGGTGGCTCATGCCTGTAATCTTAGCCCTTCAGGAGGCCAAGGTGAAAGGATAGCTTGAGGCCAGGAGTTTGAGACCAGCCTAAGCAATATACTAAGACCCTGTGTCTATTTTTTTTGTTTGTTTGTTTTTGAGACAAGGCGTTGCTCTGTTACACAGGCTGGAGTGCAGTGGCACGATCTCGGCTCACTGCAGCCTCCACCTCCCAGGCTCAAGTGATTCTCCTGTCTTAGCACCCACAGTCTTATCCTCCCAAGTTGCTGGGGCTATAGGCACATGCCACCACACATGGCAAATTTTGTATTTTTGGTAGAGACAGGATTTTGCCATGTTGCCCGGGCTGGTCTCAATCTCCTGAGCTCAGGTGATCCACTTGCCCCAACCTCCCAAGGTGCTTGGATTACATGCATGAGGCACTGTGCTAGGCTTTTATTTATTTATTTATTTATTTAATTTTATTTTTTTTTTTTGAGAAGGAGTCTGGCTCTGTGGCCCGGGCTGGAGTGCAGTGGCCAGATCTCAGCTCACTGCAAGCTCCGCCTTCCGGGTTTACGCCATTCTCCTGCCTCAGCCTCCCGAGTAGCTGGGAACACAGACGCCCGCCACCTCGCCCGGCTAGTTTTTTGTATTTTTTAGTAGAGACGGGGTTTCACCGTGTTAGCCAGGATGGTCTCGATCTCCTGACCTCGTGATCCGCCCGTCTCGGCCTCCCAAAGTGCTGGGATTACAGGCGTGAGCCACCGTGCCCGGCTGCTAGGCTTTTATTTAAAAGAAAAAAGGGCCGGGTACGGTGGCTCACGCCTGTAATTCCAGCACTTTGGGAGGCCGAGGCGGGCAGGTCACGAGGTCAGGAGATCGAGACCATCCTGACTAATACGGTGAAACCCCGCCTCTACTAAAAATACAAAAAATTAGCCGGGCATAGTGGCGGGAGCCTGTAGTCCCAGCTACTGGAGAGGCTGAGGCAGGAGAATGGCATGAACCCAGGAGGCGGAGCTTGAGGTGAGCCCAGATCGCGCCACTGCACTCCAGCCTGGGCGAAAGGGCGAGACTCTGTCTCAAAAAAAAGAAAAAGAAAAACGAAATTTTGACCAAAGGAAGAAGTAGTGAGCACTTCATGGAGTTGCAGCAAAGAGACAGTCTTGTATAATAACAATGACAATTTTACATGCATGTCAACATGGAAAGGCACCTTTCCTGTTGAAAAAGGCACATAGGTATAAATGAGTACTTCTGAAAACCAGAACCCTGTCCTGAAGATGGTGAAGTTCCTTTATGTGTATTTGGTGTTGAGATTATTTAAAAGCTGCAAGTCTCTTCCCAGTGGTTCAGTTTAAGAGCATCAAAGCAAAAATATCACCGGGCATTTCCTCTGTCTTTTAAGCTGATAGGGATGGAAGAAGAAAGGAAAAATTTGGAAAAAAGACAGAGGATGGATGTGTTGTTTTGTGCGCGTGTGCAGCCCATAAAGAAGGTTATTAGGTTTGTCACAATAAACTAGTTCTTTTTTGTTGTTGTTTTGAGACGGAGGCTTGCTGTGTTGCCCAGGCTGGGGTGCAATGGCGCGATCTCAGCCCACTGCAATCTCTGCCTCCCAGGTTCAAGCAATTCTCCTGCCTCAGCCTCCGGAGTAGCTGGGATTATAGGCGTGTGCCACCACAGTCAGCTGATTTTTGTATTTTTAGTAGAGACGGGGTTTTGCCATGTTACCCAGGCTGGTCTCAAACTCCTGACCTCAGGTGATCCACCTGCCTTGGCCTCCCAAAGTACTCACAGACGTAAGCCACCATGCCCAGCCAATAAACTAGTTCTTGTAGTGCTTGAGTACTGGATACTTTAGTACCAACTAAAGAACAGAGATAATTTAATTTAATTTAATTTAATTTAATTTAATTTAATTTTTTTGAGACGAGTTTCTCTCTTGTTGCCCAGGCTGGAGTGCAGTGGTATGACCTCGGCTTACTGCAAACTCCGCCTCCCAGGTTCAAGTGATTCTCCTGCCTGAGCCTCACGAGTAGCTGGGATTACAGGCATGCACCACCATGCCCAGCTAATTTTGTATTTTTAGTAGAGATGGGGTTTCACCATATTGGCCAGGCTGGTTTTGAACCCCTGACCTCAGGTGATCCACCCACCTCGGCCTCCCAAAGTGCTGGGATTATAGGCATGAGCCACTGTGCCTGGCCCAATTTTTTATTTTATTTTATTTTATATTTTATATTCTGTTTTATTAATTTATTTTATTTTTTGAGACAGAATCTTGCTCTGTTGCCCAGGTTGGAGTGCAGTGGCACAATCTCAGCTTACTGCAATTTCTGCCTCCTGGGTTCAAGCAATTCTCCTGTCTCAGCTTCCCAAGTAGCTGGGATTACAGATGTGCACCACCACACCCAGCTAATTTTTGTATTTTTAGTAGAGATGGGGTTTCTCCATGTTGCCTAGGCTGGTCTCGAACTCCTGACCTCAGGTGATTCACCTGCCTCGGCCTCCCAAAATGTTAGGATTACAGGCGTGAGCCGCTGTGCCCGATCTGGTTTTTTTTTTTTTTTTTTTTTTGAGACGGAGTCTTGCTCTGTCCCCCAGGCTGGAGTGCAGTGGCGCGATCTCGGCTCACTGCAAGCTTCGGCTCACTTCAAGCTCCGCCTCGTGGGTTCACACCATTCTCCTGCCTCAGCCTCCCGAGTAGCTGGGACTACAGGCGCCTGCCACCACACCCGGCTAATTTTTTTGTATTTTTAGTAGAGACGGGGTTTCACCGTGTTAGCCAGGATGGTTTCGATCTCCTGACCTCGTGATCCGCCTGCCTTGGCCTCCCAAAGTGCTGGGATTACAGGCTTGAGCCACCGCGCCCGGCCTCGATCTGGTTTTTTAATATTATCTGCAGTTACATAGATGAAGGAATATATTTTACAGGTTTTTCTGTTGTTAGGAGGAAGGGGGCATTGCCTAAAGTAATAAGGCTAATTTTAGGCAAACAGACCAAAGCTTAGTCATTAAGCTTATTGCCTTCGGAGCTGTTGTTCTAAAATAACATAGATCCCTTTTTTTGGTTCTGTTTTTGCTTGGAATAGCTTTGGAACTACCGCTTCCAAACTTGCAGCATATTTCTTTTGACTGTTCTAATAATAGCAAATTTTTGGTCTTTGACGATAGGTTTAATTTTTGGAAATGGCAAAAAGCCATTCAGAACAAAATGATTATTTTGGGTAATTGAACTGTGTGATACTCAAAAGATTTTCCAGATATACCAAGCAATGGAACTAAGTAAAATATGAAACTTAAGTATATTTTAAAGGATAATTTTTATGTTTACGTACAAGTTCTAGTGTGTTGATTATGAAGCTTATAAAGTACGTTTTAAAGGATAATTTTTGTGTTTATGTACAAGTTCTAGTGTGTTGATGTAAAGTAAGAGGACTCATTAACATAACATTTACAGCTGGGCACGGAGGCCCACGCCTGTAATCTCAGCACTTTGAGAGGCCGAGGCAGGCGGATCAGTTGAGGTCAGGAGTTTGAGACCAGCCTAGCCAACACGGTGAAACCCCGTCTCTACTGAAAACACAAAAAAATTAGCCAGGCATGGTGGCGGGTGCCTGTAATCCCAGATATTCAGAAGGCTGAGGTGGGAGAATCGATTGAACCTGGAAGGCAGAGGTTGCAGTGAGCCAAGATGGTGCTACTGCACTCTAGCCTTTCAGCCTGGGTGACAGTGACCCAGTTTCAAAACAACAACAACAACAAATTTACAACTGCTGCAGATGATTAATTGTTACAGTTGGGAGGAGGGTAAATTCTCCCCCATTACTTCCAGCTATGGTGTTGGTCTCTCTTTTGGAAGCCTGGCTAGTTTAATGAATGCGTATATATACCATGCCTATTTCCTCACCTCAGGTTAGTTTTTGCCTGTCCAAAATGCTAGAGCAGTAAGGTCTGGGCTTAATATAGGATGTGGTTTTCTTAGGGGAAAGAAAAGTAGTTGGTTGGCTGGGCATGGTGGCTTAAGCTGTACTGCCAGCACTTTGGGAAGCCAAGGCAGGAGGATCGCCTGAGCCCAGGAGTACAAGACCAGCCTGGGCAACATGGTGAGACCTTTCTCTATTTAAAAAAAAAGAAAGGGCCGGGCGCGGTGGCTCACACGTGTAATCCCAGCACTTTGGGAGGCTGAGGCAGGCGGATCACAAGGTCAGGAGATCGAGACCACGGTGAAACCCCGTCTCTACTAAAAATAGAAAAAATTAGCCAGGTGCGGTGGCAGGTGCCTGTAGTCCCAGCTACTCGGGAGGCTGAGGCAGGAGAATGGCCTGAACCCAGGAGATGGAGCTTGCAGTGAGCCGAGGTCGTGCCACTGCACTCCAGCCTGGGGGACAGAGCAAGACTCTGTCTCCAAAAAAAAAAAGAAGAAAGAAAAGTAGTTGGTAAAACAATTAAGAATGTGCTACTTAGAGATAAAGACTACAAGAGCTAGCCAGGGTGTCTTGGAACATTCTCAGGGAACAGATAAACAAAGCAGAGACTGCCAGCCAATTTCTCTTCACCCTGCTAGTTCACAGAGTAACTGCCTGGTGTCCGATTTGTCCAGTGTCTCTCAGTGAAGCCAGTGTGACAAAGCCCCTTTTGTCACCTTTCTGACCAATAAGGGGTGAGGTGTGGGGCTTTCTTTAGCCCTGGGCTGGAGGATGTTGAATTTTCCCTTGGAAAAATGGAAAATAAAAACCTCATGGAAAATTGCTCTTTTTTTTTTTTGAGATGGAGTTTCGCTCTTGTTGCACAGGCTAGAGTGCAATGGCATGATGTTGGCTCACCACAACCTCCATCTCCCAGGTTCAAGCTATTCTCCTGCCTCAGCCTTCTGAGTAGCTGGGATTACAGGCATGCGACACCAGGCCCGGCTAATTTTGTATTTTTAGTAGGGATGGGCGTTTCTCCATGTTGGTCAGGCTGGTCTCAAACTCCTGACCCAGGTGATCTGCCTGCCTTAAGCCTTCCAAAGTGTTGGGATTACAGGTGTGAGCCACTGCACCTGGCTTTTTTTTTTTTTTTTTTTTTGAGAAGGAGTCTTGCTCTGTAGCACAGGCTGGAGTGCAGTGGTATGATGTCGGCTCACTGCAACCTCCGCCTCCCAGGTTCAAACAATTCTCCTGCCTCAGCCTCTCAAGTAGCTGGGATTACAGGCACCTGCAACCATGCCCAGCTATTTAATTTTTAGTAGAGACGGGCTTTCACCATGTTGGTCAGGCTGGTCTCCAACTCCTGACCTCAGGTAATCCACCTGCCTTGGCCTCTCAAAGTGTTGGGATTACAGGCATGAGCCACTGTGTCCAGCCCAGAAATTGCTTATTAATGAAAGAAACATTACCCTGAAATCAAGACTTCTCAAAAATTGTTTATCTTGTTCATTAATGTTTTACTATCTGGGCCTCCCTTGTGCTTTGTTCTCCAAAACTCATGGTATCATACACTTGGGTATTTTACTTGATTTTGTTTTTATTTTTTTGTGTGTGTTTTTTGAGAGATGGTGTCTCACTGTTGCCCAGGTTGGAATGCAGTGGCACAGTCACGGCTCATTATAGCCTTTAACTCCTGGGCTTGAGGGATCCTCACACCTCAGCCTCCTGAATAGCTAGGACTACAGGTGAGCACCACTGTGCCTGGCTGATTTTTAAATTTTATTTTATTTGTAGAGACAAGGTCTTGCTGTGTTGCCCAGGCTGGTATCAAACTCCTGGCTTCAAGCAGTACTCCTGCCTTGGCCTCCCAAAGTGCTGGGATTACAAGCATAAGCTACTGCCCTTGGTCCACTTGTGTATTGTCTATGACAAAGCCAGCTAAAAACCCACTACTTGAGGCTGGGTGTGGTGGCTCATGCCTATAATCCCAGCACTTTGGGAGGCTGAGGTGGGTGGGTCAGCTGAGGTCAGGAGTTCGAGACCAGCCTGGCCAACATGGTGAAACCCCATCTCTACTAAAAATTCAAAAATTAGCTGGGTGTGGTGGCGGGTGCCTGTAATCTCCGCTTCTTGAGAGGCTGAGGCAGGAGAATTGCTTGAACCCGGGAGGCAGAGGTTGCAGTCAGCTGAGATTGTACCATTGTACTCCATCCTGGGTGACAAAAATGAATTTCCATCTCCAAAACAAAACAAACAAACAAAAAACCACACTACTTGAACAGATAACGCTTACAGAAGCTACTAAATTAACTGACTCCAAACACATTGTGGGTATTGGGATCTGGTTTATGAAGCCACAGCAAGCCTGGGTATGGTGGCTCATGCCTGTAATCCCAATACTTTGGGAGGCTGAGATGGGAAGATTGCATGAACCCAGGAGTTCAGCACCAGCCGGGGCAATATAGTGAGACCCTGTCTCTTACAAAAAAGAAAAGAAAAGAAAATCTTTTAAACAAAAAGTCTCGGCCGGGCGCGGTGGCTCAAGCCTGTAATCCCAGCACTTTGGGAGGCCGAGATGGGTGGATCACGAGGTCAGGAGATCGAGACCATCCTGGCTAACACGGTGAAACCCCGTCTCTACTAAAAAATACAAAAAACTAGCCAGGCGAGGGGGCGGGCGCCTGTAGTTCCAGCTACTCGGGAGGCTGAGGCAGGAGAATGGCGTGAACCCAGGAGGCGGAGCTTGCAGTGAGCTGAGATCCGGCCACTGCACTCCAGCCTGGGCCACAGAGCGAGACTCTGTCTCAAAAAAAAAAAAAAAAAAAAAGTCTCTGGGAAGGGGACCACACATTCTTGCATGAGTCAGATGTGCTCCTTCTTGGGAAGAATGATTACCTCGAGAGTGGTCCCAGATGGCCTCTGGCGTTCCCTAGAGGTGGTCTGCCTTGTTTACCTACCACAGTGCTTGACTCAAGTTGCCCATTAAATATGTGTTGCATGGATGATGAACTAAAATTGACTATTATGAATTCCCGAGTTCCTCGAAAGTGTTTGATAATTGCTTTGATTCTACCAAAGATTATCTGACCTTTTGATGCCAGACTTGGCATTATTAATTTGGAAGGCTGAAGGAGAAAAATGCTCCAATTTATTGAGAGGGGGAAAAAAAAGGTAACTGGAAAATAATGGAAATGGATTAGCAGTCTCAAAGGAATATCTTAGTTGTCTTGAAGTTGAGCCCTGCATCAGTCTCCTCAGGGAGAAATGTTTTTTGTTTGTTTTTAGTTTTTTTTTTTTTTTTTTTTTTTGAGATGGAGTCTCGCTCTACCGCCCAGGCTGGAGTGCAGTGGCCGGATCTCAGCTCACTGCAAGCTCCGCCTCCCGGGTTCACGCCATTCTCCTGCCTCAGCCTCCCGAGTAGCTGGGACTACAGGCGCCGCCACCGCGCCCGGCTAGTTTTTTGTATTTTTTAGTAGAGATGGATTTCACCGTGTTAGCCAGGATGGTCTCGATCTCCTGACCTCGTGATCCGCCCGTCTCGGCCTCCCAAAGTGCTGTGTTTTTGTTTTTTTTTGTTTTTGTTTTTTTAAATCACAGAATGCTTGCATTCGTTAAGAAAAATCTAAATTACAAGGGTGAAATTGGAAGTTCCAGGAGTTGAACCTGGAAGTGGAAAACATTGTCAGAATAAAAGGATGTCCTTGAAATCGCTCACTCCCACTCTGCCTTAGAGAGAAGTGTCAACATAAATTGTAAGAGACTGGGAGGAAATGGCTCGATTACCCTTCAAGCCAGAAGGCATCTCTTGCTGAGTATTTCATTCAGTCACCTATTCAGCAAACGTTAACTCTGTGTATGGCAGGCTTTCCACTTTGCTGTAATGAGGGCAGCATCACCTACATGTCAGTGTAGAGCTGATAATTGTTCAAGAACGGGTACCTGAAGAACCTGCTGCCATGGGTGTGAACTGAGGACATGGGGAAGGGGAAGGAGATACAGTCTTGACCCCCACCCCCGCCCCAAGATGGGGATGTTTGAGGATGCGTGGATAGTCCAGGGAAGAGCAGGAGGAAGCTAACGTGAGAAGTGAATACTGAGAGAGCGTCCTGGAAGGATTTCAAGGCTCTCTCACCCATTTTTAAAGGCAGAGCCTGACTGGGAATGGTGGTGCATGCCTATAATCCCAGTGCTTTGATAGGCTGAGGTGGGAGCATCACTTGAGCCCAGGAGTTCGAGGCTGCAGTGAGCTATGATTGTACCACTGCACTCCAGCCTGGGTGACAGGGGTGAGACCATTTCTTAGTAAGTGAGTAAGTGAGTGAATCAATGAATGAATACAGAGTCTACATTAGGTTTGATTATCCTTGGCAAAAGCTAACAATCTAAATTTATAATCACTGGAAGTAGCCTTTCCTTCTACTATCTTTCAGATTCATGTTTCATTTTTTGTCTCTCAGGGTAATCTTTGTCAGGAATTTATATGTCAGGGAAGGAAGGGTCCAGGGAGTTTTGTTTTGTTTTTTGAGACAGAGTCTCACTCTGTCGTCCAGGCTGGAGTGCAGTGGCGCGATCTCGTCTCACTGCAACCTCTACCTCCCAGGGTCAAGTGATTCTCCTGCCTCAGCCTCCCCAGTAGCTGGGACTACAGGCGTGTGCCACTATGCCCAGCTAATTTTTGTATTTTTAGTAGAGACAGGGTTTCATAATGTTGGCCAGGCTGGTCTCAAACTCGTGACCTCAGGTGATCTGCCTGCCTCGGCCTCCGAAAGTGCTGGGATTACAGGCGTGAGTCACTGTGTCCAGCATCTAGGGAGGTTTTTGAAAATTAAGTTCTCACTGGGCACAGTGGCTCATGCCTGTAATCCCAGCACTTTGGGAGGCTGAGGCAGTTGGATCACCTGAGGTCCGGAGTTTGAGACCAGCCTGGCCAACATGGTAAAACCCCGTCTCTACTAAAAATACAAAAGTAGCTGCGTGTGGTGGTGCATGCCTGTAATCCTAGTTACTTGGGAGGCTGAGACAGGAGAATTGCTTGCACCTGGGAGGCGGAGGTTGCAGTGAGCTGAGATCATGCCACTGCACTCCAGCCTGGGCGACAGAGTGAGACTCCGTCTCAAAAAAAGAAAAAAATTATGTTCCAAGACCTCACCACACCCAATGAGAAGAAAGACCAAATCTTTCTGTTAATGGCAGCTAAATGGAAGGGCAGGTGGGTTCTTGGCATTCATACTGGCCTAAGCCCAAATCCCTGGGAGGCTGCCAGCAGGTGTTGAGTAACTCTGGTCACCAGCAGTTGCTTCAGATGCCACTGCAGTAACCCCGTATGACACACGAGAGACCCAGGCAAATGTGAGAGTGGGTTAACTATGCTGTGAATAGGAGTAACCTCAGATGAAAGCTGGGGCTTACTCAGCTACAAAAAGTTGGAAAGCTTCCCCTGCCTTCATGAGGTACCATTGTAAGCTAGTGTGATGGTAAAATTCCCACAACACCCGTCTGGCTGCCCATGTTAAGTTGATAAAGTCAAGATCTTTTCTAAGGGTTAATAAATGGAGTTAATCCCCAAATACAAATTTGGACTGTTTCAGAGATGTGAATACAGCTGTGATGGAGTTGCTCATCATGGCTTACGCACTGAAGACTGCCTGTGCCAGGAATATTATTGGGGTCATCCCCTACTTCCCCTACAGCAAGCAGAGCAAGATGAGGAAGAGAGGTTCCATTGTGTGCAAGCTGCTAGCATCCATGCTGGCAAAAGCAGGTGAGTGTGCGCCGGGGCCCTGGGGTTCCAGCATGATCCTTTAGGGCTCTTTCCTAGTCGGGCTTAGTTCATACCTCATATACCCAATTTGGGATCTGAGTGTTTGTTTCCTTTTGAACAGTTTTGGCTAAGGATATGTGAGCTTGGTTAGAAATTCTGTTTTTTCCCTTATTCGCTTCGTCTTACTTTAGAATACCATTGCTTTAGTGTCTTCTCTTCTCTGTCATCTGTCACGTATCTTCTATTTCATCTTGTCATCGTTAAATTCTTAGCTGGCAGTCTTGGCATTCTTATGTGATCTTTTGATCTTCAGGTCTGGATTTCTGTACCTGCTTTGTTAGCTAAATTCCATTTTTGTTCATAGTATTCAAGCTGGATTTTCTTTTACTACCTCTCCCCCACCTTTGCCTTTCTACATAGCAGCTCATTTTCATTGCTTTATTCTCCTTATGTAGCGGGGGCACACTTTCTGGCCTGTAAATCAATGTAGTATTTTACATTTGGGTTTCTATTCATCTGATGTCTATTCTAAAACTTTAACATGTATTTATGTCCTCAGAATGAAATGTATGGTCCTCCCTCGATATCCTTGTAGGATTGGTTCCAGGAACCTATCTCCCCCTTCCCCGGCTCCTCAGCAGATACCAAAACCCAAAGATACTCAAGTCTTTCATATAAAATGCCATAGTATTTGCATATAACCAACACAATCATCTGGAGATTATTTATAAATACCGAATACCGTATAAATACTATGTAAATTGTTGTTATAACTGTCATTATTTAGGGAATAATGACGAGAAAAAAAATTTCATACCTGCTCAGTACAGACACAACCATTGTAGGCCTAACTACATTTTCAGTCTGTGTTTGGTTGAATCCCCACGTGGAACTCGTAGATCCAGATGGTCAACTGTATGTGAATTTCCTTCTGTCCAAAAAAGTATAATATTTCTGGAAGGAACAAGTAATACTGGTTCTATGCTCTGGAAGTTTTGCTGTGACCTTTGACCATTTGCAATGTGTTTATATATGTACCTTTTCCTCTTCAGTACTCTTGATTATAAGAGGATCTCTTCACTGTTTTCTATAAGAGTACTTGAAACATTCTTTATCACATACAGAAATTATTCTAAACTTCAATATCTTTGTGTTACATGAGTTTCTTTTCTTCTAATATGTATATTTGTTTTTGTGTTCTTACTACTTTTTGCCTTCGCTGCAGTTCTTTATCCTTTCTTTCAAGATTCTTTAATAAAGGCCTTACTGTTTTTTACATCTCTTTGATATTAATTCCATATTCATAGTTTTGCTTCTGCCACATTATTCTTTTCTCAATTTTCTGGACCAAGCCAATAGTCAATAATTCCCACTTTCTCAGCTTTAGTTCTTTGTCCATGTGGAAGGTTGTAGCCTTCTCTACATTGGAAAGTTGTAGTCTTCTCCACATTAAGGCTTTATTAAAGTTAACAATCAAGCCTGTGATTGCAGTGCTTAATCACAGCACCCCCTGTCTTCAGTCTGCTGGTAGGAAGCAGGAGTTGAGCATCTAGTTTAGGTCCACTGTAGCCATTAACCTGTAGGGGTGAACTTTGTAATTTTTTGTTTTAAAATTTCAGGTTTAACTCACATTATCACTATGGATCTTCATCAAAAGGAAATACAAGGCTTTTTCAGCTTTCCCGTGGACAACCTTAGAGCCTCACCTTTCCTGCTTCAGTATATCCAGGAAGAAGTGAGGAACCACCAGCAAACACCCCATTGTCCTCAAAAGAGATCTTATTTAGTTTTTCTCTGGTATCAGATTTCGATATTGAAAGGCGCATGAAATGAGTTCTCCCTTAAGTCGCAATGCCTGAGGCAGCAGACAGGGTCAGCTTTAGTCGTGGAGGATCATAGCTTTAAAAGACACTAAAAATGGATTTTTTTTCCTACGTATCTTTAGCAATTTGCTTATGTTTTCTAAAATGAAGGTTTTAATAAGAATTATTTTTTTAAAATTCTTGATGGAGTGCTTTTTGCAATGATGTTAATTGATAAATATTGAAAAATCTAAAACTTGTGGCTAAAATTCTAGCATATTTGATGACTAGTTTGGATCATTGTTATAAGAACTTGAATACCAGCATCCAGGTGTTATTTTCTGATAACTTTTCAGTATTTTCTATTTTTCCTTCAAATCTAGATTCCAAATTACAGAAATGCAGTCATTGTAGCTAAGTCTCCTGATGCTGCAAAGAGGTAAGTAAGCTAGACATGGGTCCTGATCCCTCCTGAGTGCTCCCAAAGCCAGAATGAGCTGCTTTGGAATCCAGAGGCTGTCACTCGTGGCCTGTGAAAACCCATTGGCTCTCATGTTAACCCCTTCCTCGTTGCCATGTCCCATGCCACACACAGCTTTATCTCCAGCCTCCAGACAACACACATGATTGCTGAGTTGCTCAGCTTTCCTCTGGGAAAACAAAGTTCCTTCAAGTTCCCAGAGAAAGGAAATCAATGAGGCTATGAGCATTTTTCAGCGAGTCTCACTCTGTCGCCCAGGCTGGAGTGCAATGGCTTGATCTTGGCTCACTGCAACCTCTGCCTCCTGGGTTCAATTCAAGCACATCTCCTGCCCCAGCCTCCCCAGTAGCTGGGATTACAGGCACCTGCCACCACTCCTGGCTCATTTTTTGTATTTTTAGTAGAGACGGGGTTTCACCGTGTTCACCAGACTAGTCTTGAACTCCTGACCTCAGGTGATCTGTCCACCTCGGTCTCTAAAAGTACTGGGATTACAGGCGTGAGCCACTGTGCCCGGCCCAGGCAATGGTTTTTAACGTTGTTCTCTCTTCTGAAGATGACTATTAAGAATATTGGACAAAGGATAGAATCAAAATTATCTAGAATCAGATCTGGGCGGGGTGGCTTACGCCTGTAATTCCAGCACTTTGGGAGGCCAAAGCGGGAGATCGCTTGAGCCCAGGGGTTCAAGACTGGCCTGGGTAACATAGTGAGACCCTGTCTCTACAAAAATACAAAAATTAGCCAGTTGTGATAACATATTCCTGTGGTCCCAGCTACTTGGGAGGTTGAGCTGGGAGGATCACCTGAGCCCCAGGAGGTTGAGGCTGCGGTGAGCCATGTTGATGCCACTGCACTCCAGCCTGGGTGACAGTGAGACTTTGTCTCAAAAAAAAAAAAAAAAAGTATCTAGAATCAGATAAAATCCCAGACGCTAACTCATGTGCCCTTTGAGGCATTTACATTCTGACCTGGGCCTCACATTCTCATTTATATAAATAATGCCTTTGCATGTCCCTGAAATGTTACATATTTTCATTTTGTGGTTAAAAAGTGATGCAGTAGTGATATGTGGGATTTCTTCCTGTCAGTTTCACCATTTCCCTTTGTCCTTCTAGGGCCCAGTCCTATGCGGAGAGACTGCGTCTGGGTTTGGCTGTCATCCACGGGGAAGCTCAGTGCACGGAACTGGACATGGACGATGGTCGTCACTCCCCACCTATGGTCAAAAATGCGACTGTGCACCCGGGCCTGGAGTTGCCGTGTAAGATGAGCTCTGTGTTTTTATTTTAGTTGTAAATTGAAGAAAGTTTTTTTTTGTTTTTATTGTTGTTGTTTTGTTTTGTTTTGTTTTTGAGACGGAGTCTCACTCTGTCGCCCAGGCTGGAGTGCGGTGGCGTGATCTCGGCTCACTGCAACCTCAGCCTCCTGGGTTCAAGCAATTCTCCTGCCTCAGCCTCCTGAGTGGCTGGGATTACAGGTGTGTGCCACCACCCCCAGCTAAAAATGTATTTTTAGTAGAGACAGGGTTTCACCATGTTGACCAGGCTGGTCTCAAACTCCAGACCTCATGATCTGCTTGCCTTGGCCTCCAGAGTGGTGGAATTACAGGCATGATCCTCTGCGCCTGGCCCTGAAGAAAGTTTTAAGTAGTCTGAATGACTAGGAGTTACCGACTATGTAGATATATGCTGTCTTGTTGTATTTAAATAATGGAATGGTATTTGCTATCCTCCGCCTTTTTTATGTTTTGAGAAAGTATTTCACTCTGTTGCTCAGCCTGGAGTACAGTGGCACAGTCATGGCTCACTGCAGCCTCAACCTCCTGGGCGCAAGTGATTCTCCCACCTCCACCTCCTGGGTAGCTGGGACTCTAGGGGTACACTACCATGCCTGGATAGTTTTCTTTTTTTTTTTAATAGAGACGGGGTCTCCCTACATTACCCAGGCTGGTTTGGAACTTCTGTGCTCAAACAGTCCTGCTGTCCTGACCTCCCAAAATGCCAAGATTACATAAGATTATGGATGTGAGCCACCATACCAGGCCCGATTTCCTCTTTTGTAAAAGGGAGTTGTGTTGTACGCATTTGTAGACTGTGTATGGACAGTTATGCGTAGCACTCAGCATTCAGACAATATTCGATAATTTTTGCTTTAGTAAAAAAGTTGTATGTGATGGTGTGAAATCTTAAGCTTTTATATTATGGTAAGCTGGGTGACATCTGTTGATCAAATACCAGGCTTTGGGGATCAGGTAACTTTTATTTGTATTTATTTATTTATTTTGAGATAGAGTCTTGCTCTGTCGCCAGGCTGGAGTGCAGTGGTGCAATCTTGGCTCACTACAACCTCCTCCTCTCGGGTTCAAGCGCTTCTCCTGCCTCAGTCTCCCCAGTAGCTGGAACTATACGTGCGTGCCAACACGCCCAGCTAATTTTTGTGTTTTTATTATTTATTTATTTATTTATTTTTCGAGATGGAGTCTCGCTCTGTCGCCCAGGCTGGAGTGCAGTGACGCGATCTCGGCTCACTGCAGGCTCCACCTCCCGGGTTCACGCCATTCTCCTGCCTCAGCCTCCCGAGTAGCTGGGACTACAGGCGCCCATCACCACGCCCGGCTAATTTTTTGTATTTTTAGTAG
This sequence comes from Macaca fascicularis, assembly GCF_037993035.2. NCBI lineage: Eukaryota > Metazoa > Chordata > Mammalia > Primates > Cercopithecidae > Macaca > Macaca fascicularis. The sequence continues at coordinate 82,764,215 of NC_088390.1, read as the reverse complement.
AGACGGGGCTTCACCGTGTTAGCCAGGATGGTCTTGATCTCCTGACCTCGTGATCCACCTGCCTCGGCCTCCCAAAGTGCTGGGATTACAGGCGTGAGCCACTGCGCCCGGCTGATTTTTGTATTTTTAGTAGAGACGAAGTTTCACCTTATTGGCCAGGATGTTCTCTATCTCTTGACATTGTGATCCGCCTGCCTTGGCCTCCCAAAGTGCTGGGATTACAGGCGTGAGCCACTGCACCTGGCCTATTTTTATTTTTTTTAATTTTGTTTAAGACTGAACTCGTAGGCCTGGCGCGGTGGCTCACGCCTGTAATCCCAGCACTTTGGGAGGCCGAGGCGGGCGGATCACGAGGTCAGGAGATCGAGACCATCCTGGCTAACACGGTGAAACCCCGTCTCTACTAAAAAAAATACAAAAAACTAGCCGGGCGAGGTGGCGGGCGCCTGTAGTCCCAGCTACTCGGGAGGCTGAGGCAGGAGAATGGCGTGAACCCGGGAGACGGAGCTTGCAGTGAGCCGAGATCGTGCCACTGCACTCCAGCCTGGGCGACAGAGCGAGACTCTGTCTCAAAAAAAAAAAAAAAAAAAACAGAAGAATAGTACAGATTTCCAGCATATGCTCTTCACTCAGAGTTCCCAAATTTAACATTTATATACTTGGGTTTTTTTTCACCATTTGAGGGTGAGTAGCAGACGTAATGTCCCTTCATTCCTCAATACCTACATGTACATATATAAAGACAAAAGACTCTTTTATATAACCAGAGTATCATTGTCAGACCTAGGAAGCTAACATTGCTATAACAGTGTAATTTACAGACTTTACTTAGGTTTCACCAGTGGTCCCAGCAGTGTCCTTTAGAGCAAAAGAATAAACTTGTTTTCTTGTCCAAGACCTAACCCAGGATCACACATTGCATTTACTTGTCATTTATTTTTAGTCTCATTTAATCTGGAATGGCTGCTCTATTCTTTGTTTTTCTTATGACCTTGATACTTTTGAACAGTGCGATCAAGTGATTTTGTAGACTATCCCTTAATTGGGGCTTGTTTATGTCCTCAGGATTAGATTCAGGTTATGCATTTTTGGCAGAAAATCACGGAAAACATGTGATGTGTCCCATTACTGGTGACGTGCATTCTGATAAGTTGGTTAAGGTTTCTGTGGCAGGTTTCTCCACTGTAAAGTTATTCTTTTTTTTTTTTCCCCCTTTGTAATTAAGACTATGTTTTGTTTTGTTTTGTTTTTTTTGAGACGGAGTCTCGCTCTGTTGCCCAGGCTGGAGTGCAGTGGCGCGATCTCGGCTCACTGCAAGCTCCGCCTCCCGGGTTCACGCCATTCTCCTGCCTCAGCCTCCTGAGTAGCTGGGACTACAGGCGCCCACAACCGCGCCCGGCTAATTTTTTGTATTTTTAGTAGAGACGGGGTTTCACCGTGGTCTCGATCTCCTGACCTTGTGATCCGCCCGCCTCGGCCTCCCAAAGTGCTGGGATTACAGGCGTGAGCCACCGCGCCCGGCAAGACTATGTTTTAACTGTAAATATTCCATTCAAAAAATAAAATTAGCCGGCTGTGGTGGTGGACGCTGTAGTCCCAGCTACACGGGAGGCTGAGGCAGGAGAATGGTGTGAACCCGGGGGGGCGGAGCTTGCAGTGAGCCAAGATCGCACCACTGCACTCCAACCTGGGCGACAGAGCGAGACTGTCTCAAAAAAAAAAAAAAAGTCAACCAGGTAATGTGCTGATGTTCTAACAAGGTTCAAGGGTAGCACATCTCACATGTGAGCGTGAACACCCAATGATCACACTTAGGAACTATAAAAGGATCTGTCTGATAGCATTTTACCCAGAAGAAAGAACTACTTTCTCTCTCTCTCTTTTTTTTTTTTAGACAAGAATCTCACTCTGTCGCCCAGGCTGGAGTGCAGTCACCATTTCGGCTCACTGCAACCTCTGCCTCCTGGGTTCAAGCAATTCTCCTGCCTCGGCCTCCTGAGTAGATGGGATTACAGATGATTACAGATGTGTGTCACCATGCCTAGCTAATTTTTGTATTATTAGTAGAGATGGGGTTTCACCATGTCAGCCAGGCTGGTCTCGATCTCCTGACCTCAGATGATCTACCCGGCTTTGGCCTCCAAAAGTGCTGGGATTACAGGTGTGAGCCACCATGCCTGGCTGAAAGAACTACTTTCAAAATTGTAGTTGCTTTTCTCAAACCCTGCCACTGTGTTACCAAATAATTTTTGTAATACTTCTAAATCCTTGTTTTCATTTCAGCAGTGTTCACAGCATCTTCGCCAGCAGTAGATTCATCTCAAAAAAAAAAAAAAACCACTTTCTTTGCTTATCCATAAAAGCAACTCCTTCTCCATTACAGTTTTATCATAAGATTGAAGCAGCCCAGTCACAGCTTCAGGTTCCATTTCTAATTCTAGTTCTTTTGCTATTTCCACCACATCTGCAGTTACTTCTACCATGGAGGCCCTAAGCTCCTCAGAGTCATCCATGAGGGTTAGAACCAACTTCTTCCAAACTCCTGTTAATGTTGATATTTTGACCTCCTCCCCTGAATCATGAATATTCTTCATGGCATCTAGAATGGTGCATCCTTTCCAGAGATTTTCAATTTACTTTGTCTGGATCCTTCAGAGGAATCACTATCTATGGCATCTATTGTCTTATAAAATGCATTTCTTTTTTTTCTTTCTTTTTTTTTTGATACAGAGTCTTGCTCTGTCACCCGGGTACAGTGGTACGACCTTGGCTCACTGCAACCTCCGCTTTCCTGGTTCAAGTGATTCTTGTGCCTCATTCTCTCGAATTTCTGGGATTGCAGGTGTGCCCCACCATGCCCAGCTGATTTTTGTATTTTTAATAGAGACAGGGTGTCACCATGTTGGCCAGGCTGGTCTCAAACTCCTGACCTCAGGTGATCTGCCTGCCTCGGCCTCCCAAAGTGCTGGGATTATAGGAGTGAGACACCACGCCCAGCCAAATGGATTTCTTTTTATTTTATTTTAGAGGCGGGGTCTCTGTCTGCTGTCCGGGCTGGAGTACAGTGACAGGGTCTCCCTCTGTCGCCCAGACATGGAGTGCAGTGGTGCGACCACTGCTCACTGCAGCTTCTATCTCCTTAGGCTTAGGTGATCCTCCCACCTCAGCCTCCCGAGTAGCTTGGAAGCTGGGACAACAGGTGCGTGCCACCACACCTAACTAATTTTTGTAGAAATGGGGTTTTGCCATGTTGTCCAGGCTGGTCTTGAACTCCTGGGCTCAAGCAATCAACCCACCTTGGCCTCCCAAAGTGCTAGGATTAGAGGTATGAGCCACTGTGCCTAGCACACAGCTAATTTTTAGAAATTTTTAGTAGAGGCGGGGTCTTGTCTTGTTGTCCAGGCTGGTATCGAATTCATTGGCTCAAGTTATCCTCCCGCCTCAGCCTGTATTCTTGACAGTGTGGGAGGGTGAGGTGGGAGGATCACCTTACTATTATTACTTTTTTTTTTTTTTTTTTGAGATGGAGTCTCGCTCTGTCACCCAGGCTGGAGTGCAGTGGCACAGTCTTGGCTCACTGCAACCTCCTCATCCCGGGTTCGTGCCATTCTCCTGCCTCAGCCTCCTGAGTAGCTGGGACTACAGGCGCCTGTCACCACGCCCGGCTAATTTTTTGTATTTTTAGTAGAGACGGGGTTTCACTGTGTTAGCCAGGATAGTCTCAATCTCCTGACCTTGTGATCCGCCCACCTCGGCCTCCTCCCAAAGTGCTAGAATTACAGGCGTGAGCCACCGCGCCTGGCCTATTATTACTGCTAATAATAAGACTTGGAAGTTGAAATTACTCCTTGATCAATGGGCTGCAGAACGGATGTTGTATTAGTGGGCATGAAAACAATGCAAATCTCCTTGTATATCTCCGTCAGAGCTGTTGAAAGACTATTGTTTGAGATATATATACACATATATATATATATTTTGAGATGGAGTCTTGCTGTGTTGCCCAGGCTGGAGTGCAGTGGCACAATCTTGGCTCACCACAACCTTCACCTCCCAGTTTCAAGCGATTTTCCTGCCTCAGCCTCCTGAGTAACTGGGATTACAGGCATGCACCACCATGGCTGGCTAATTTTGTATTTTTAGTAGAGATGAGGTTTCACCATGTTGGTCAGGCTGGTCATTAACTCCTGACCTCAAGTGATCTGACTGCCTCGGCCTCCCAAAGTGCTAGGATTACATGTGTGAGCCACTACGCCTGGCCTGTTGTTTGATATTGTTTGAACTTTTATCAATTATCTTGGTTAGATCTTGTGAGTAAGTTATTGCAGCTTCTACATGAGCACTTACTACTTCACCTTGCACTCTTAGGTTACGGAAATGGCTTCTTTCCTTAAACTTCACGAACCAACCTTGCTCTGGATTAGGCTTTGGCTTAAGGGAATTTTGTGGCTGGTTTGATCTTCTATCCAGATCATTCAGATTTCTCTGGTTCCGTAATAAGGCTGTTTTGTTTTCTCATCATTCGTGTGTTCCCTGGAGTCAAATTTTTAATATCCTTCATGAACTTTTCCTTTGCATTCACAACCTGGCTGTTTGACTAAAGAGGTTTAGCTTTTGGCTCTCGACACACTAAGCTTGATTATTTGTAGCTTTTGATTTAAAGTGAGAGACATGGGGCTCTTCCTTTCACTTGAACACTTACAGGCCATTGGAGGGTTATTGGCCTAATTTCAATATATTGTATCTCAGGGAATAGGGAGGTCCAACAAGAGGAAGAGAGACGGGAACAGCAGGTCAGTGGAGCAGTCAGAATACACATTTACTAAGTTTGCTGTCTTTTTTCCAGTGACAGAATTTTGCTCTGGATCTCAGCTCACTGCACCCTCCGCCTCCCGGGTCCAAGTAATTCTCCTGCCTCAGCCTCCTGAGTAACTGGGATTACAGGCGCGCTCTACCACACCTGGCTAATTTTTGTATTTTTAGTAAAGACAGGGTTTCACCATGTTGGTCAGGCTGGTCTTGAACTCCTGACCTCATGATCCACCTGCCTCGGCCTCCCAAAGTGCTGGGATTACAGGTGTGAGCCACCACTGCACCCAGCCAGTTTGCTGTCTTATGTGATCTTGGTTCATGCTGCCCCAAAACAATTGCAGTAGTAATATCAAAGATCACTGGTTACAGATACCAGAAAAAACGTAACAATAATGAAAAAAGTGGAAATACTGCAAGAATTACCAAAATGTGACACAGAAACATGAAATGAGCACATACTGTTAGAAAAATGGCTCCCAGGCTGGGCACGGTGGCTCATGCTTGTAGTCCCAACACTTTGGGAGGCCAGAGTGGCAGGATCACTTGAGCCCAGGAGTTCGAGACCAGCCTGGGCAACATGGCGAAATCTCGTCTCTACAAAAAGTACAAAAAATTAGCCAGGTGTTGCATGCACCTGTGGTCCCAGCTATTCGGCAGGCTGAGGTGGGAGGTTCCCTTGAGCCCAGGAGGCAGAGGTTGCAGTGAGACGAGATCGAACCACTGCACTCCAGCCTGGGTTATAGAGCGAGACCCTGTCTTTAAAAAAAGGAAAAAAAAGAGAGAGAGAAAAATGGCGCCCGTAGACTTGCTTGACACAGGGTTGCCACAAACTTCAATTTGTAAAAATTGTATTATCTGGTAATCTAGCACTTTGGGAGGCCGAGGTGGGCGCATCAACTGAGGTCAGGAGCTCGAGACTCACCTGGCCAACATGGTGAAACCCTGTCTCTACTAGAAATACAAAAAAAAAAATTAGCCAGGCATGGTGGTGTGTGCCTGTAGTCCCAGCTACTTGGGAGGCTGAATCAGGAGAATCACTTGAACCTGGGAGGCAGAGGTTGGAGTGAACCGAGATCGTGCCACTGCACTCCAACCTGGGCAACAAAGAGCCGAGCCCTGCCCTGCCCTGCCCTGCGCACAGTGGCACCATCTTGGCTCGCTGCAATGTTTGCTTTCCAGGTTCAAGTGATTCTTGTGACTCAATCTCTCAAGTTTCTGGGATTATGGGCGTGCCCCACCACGCCCGGCTAATTTTTGTGTTTTTAGTAGAGACAGGGTTTCGCCATATTGGCCAGACTGGTCTCCAACTCCTGACCTCAGGTGATCCGCCTGCCTTGGCCTCCCAAAGTGCTGGGATTGCAGATGTGAGCCTCCACACCCAGCCTACTTTTATTTTAATGCTCAGTTTGTCTCATATTTGGCCAGAGAGAGCTCCTTCCAGCTGCCTCCTGTGTTCTTTTGGCATGTCCCCATCACTTTTGGAGACTCCCTTACTTTTCTGCTGTAACTACGCCCCGTGTTCATCTTGTAATTTCTTTTTTTTTTTTTTTTTTTTTTTGAGACGGAGTCTCGCTTTGTCACCCAGGCTGGAGTGCAGTGGCGCGATCTCGGCTCACTGCAAGCTCCGCCTCCCAGGTTCCTGCCATTCTCCTGCCTCAGCCTCCCGAGTAGCTGGGACTACAGGCGCCTGCCAACACGCCCGGCTAATTTTTTGTATTTTTAGTAGAGACGGGGTTTCACTGGGTTAGCCAGGATGGTCTCGATCTCCTGACCTCGTGATCCGCCGGTCTCGGCCTCCCAAAGTGCTGGGATTACAGGCTTGAGCCACCGCGCCCGGCCTCATCTTATAATTTCTTAGCACTGTACTTGGCCATTTCTCCAAGGAGCCCTTATACCTTTAGTTGGAGAATGGTATTTATTTATTTTTAAAAATCAGTCAGGCCAGGCACAGTGGCTCATGCCTGTAATCCCAGCACTTTGGGAGGCTGAGGAGGGCGGATCACGAGGTCAGCCTGGCCAACATGGTGAAACCCCATCTCTACTAAAAATACAAAAATTAGCCAAGCATGGTGGTGGTCACCTGTAATCCCAGCTACTTAGGAGGCTGAGGCAGGAGAATCGCTTGAACCCAGGAGGCGGAGGTTGCAGTGAGCCAAGATGGTGCCACTGTATTCCAGCCTGGGTGACAGAGCAAGACTCGGTCTAGGAAAAAAAAAAAATCAGTCAGGTTTAGCAGTGCTGGAATGTATGCCAACATTTTTTTTTTTTTTTTTTTTTAAGACGGAGTCTCGCTCTGTCGCCCAGGCTGGAGTGCAGTGGCCAGATCTCAGCTCACTGCAAGCTCCGCCTCCTGGGTTCACGCCATTCTCCTGCCTCAGCCTCCCGAGTAGCTGGGACTACAGGCGCCTGCCACCTCGCCCAGCTAGTTTTTTTGTATTTTTTTTTTAAGTAGAGACGGGGTTTCACCGGGTTAGCCAGGATGGTCTCGATCTCCTGACCTCGTGATCCGCCCGTCTCGGCCTCCCAAAGTGCTGGGATTACAGGCCTGAGCCACCGCGCCCGGCCGTATGCCAACTTTTTAGTAACACTAATATTAGTAAGTATTGATAACCCATTAGCATCAGACCAGCTGAGAATGGTATTTAGAAACCAAGATTTGGGGCCGGGCGTGGTGGCTCATGCCTATAATCCCAACCTTTGGGAGGCCGAGGCAGGCGGATCACGAGGTCAGGAGATCAAGACCATCCTGGCTGACACGGTGAAACCCCATCTCTACTAAAAATACAAAAAATTAGCCGGGTGTGGTGGCGGGCGCCTGTAGTCCCAGCTACTCGGGAGACTGAGGCAGAAGAATGGCATGAACCCGGAGGCAGAGCATGCAGTGAGCGGAGATCGCGCCACTGCACTCCAGCCTGGGCGACAGAGGGAGACTCCGTCTCAAAAAAAAAAAAAAAAAAAAAGAAACCAAGATTTGGGCTCAGGGTGGACATGCTCAGTTGCCAGATGTTACTACCTGTGAGTAACCTTGACTTAATGTCCTTTTGTAAGCGGCTGAGTATGTTGTAGGATAATGACCAAGAAATAGGCTGGTTGTGGTGGCTCACACCTGTAATCCCAGCACTTTGGGAGGCCTAAGCAGACAGATCACGAGGTCAGGAGTTCGAGACCAGCCTGACCAACATGGTGAAACCTGTCTCTACTAAAAACACAAAAATTAGCCAGGCGTGGTGGCACACATCTGTAATCCCAGCTGCTTGGAAGGCTGAAGCAGGAGAATTGCTTGAACCTGGGAGACGGAGGTTGCAGTGAGCTGAGATCACGCCACTGTACTCTAGCCTGGGTGACAGAGTGATACGTGATACTCCTATCTCAAAAGAAAAAAAAAAAAAAAAAGACCGAGAAATAAAATTACTGGGTCAGAGGTTACTTTGATAGATGTTGTATTATCAGAGTATTTTATATGGTGAGATTATTTATTCTGAGGATGTTGCTTTGTTGCTTAATGGTCGTAACCATGGTTTCCCTGGCAGTCATCTTTATGAGTCATAGGAAAAGAACTGCATTACTTCTAGACATACTGGTGTGTTTACATTGCAGCTTCCACAGTTATCATCACATTGTTTTGTGTGACTCTAATAGGCTTAGCCAAGAAAATTCTGAAAAAATTATTTCTTGTATGTGTAATAAATTGCGCCTCCTAAATTAAATATGCTTTACATCTGTATGTCAGTTATCCAGTGTGTTCCAGTGGTTCATTTGTTGGTAATTTAGTTTAAGATCTTAGAATGGTTATGACAATAAATATTCAACCTGAGAACCTTTGCATTTTTTAGGGAGATGAACTATTTTATTTTCCTCAAATCCATTCTTTTTTTTTTTGAGATAGAGTCTTGCTCTGTCACCCAGACTAGAGTGCAGTGGTGCGATTCCAGCTCACTGCCACCTCCACCTCCCGGGTTCAAGTGATTCCCCTGCCTCATCCTCCCAAGTAGCTGGGATTACAGGTGCCTGACACTGCCCCCAGCTAATTTTTTTGTATTCTTAGTAGAGACGGGGTTTCACCATCTTGGCCAGGCTGGTCTCGAACTGCTGACCTCGTGATCCCCCTGCCTTGGCCTCTCAAAGTGCTGGGATTACAGGTGTGAGCCACCGCACCTGGCCAAACCCATTATTTAGAGCACTACTTCTTGCCCACGGGTGAGTTTTGCCTCACAGTGGATATTTGGCAATGTCTGGAGATGTTTCTGGTTGTCACAACCATGGGAGCTGGGGTGCTGCTGGCATCTCGTAGGTAAAGGCCATGATGCTCAGCATCCTACAGTGCGATAATCACCTAGTCCAAAATGTCAGAAGTGCTAAGGTTGAGAAGCTCATTTTAGAGTAATTTGTTAAAAGAGAAGTTGTATGAATGAAGGAGTGAAACCTTAAATCTTTTCCATCTTATAGGTAGGCTTGGTACAGATGATGGGCAAGGGCATCTAACAAACTTGAAAAGAGTTTATGTCGGGGGTTCTGCTAAAGAAGACTACATTTGCCAGAGGGGTGAAAAGTAAGAGTTTGGATCACAAAAGTGAGAGGAGGTGACTTTTCCTGGCTTGTTCATTTCACAAGTGAAGATGCGGTTTTCACCACTGAAGTGAAAACAGACATTGGCACCTCTTGAGCGTCTGTTCAATGTAAATTTTGATTTGTTTGCATGTAGATAGGGGTTGTGAGCTTGAAATCAGTTCATTTCTGTTCTACAGAAGACCTCATTTTATTTCCTCATCTAATTTATTTGTTTATTTTTCTGAGATGGAGTCTCATTCTGTCACCCAGACTGGAGTGCAGTGGGCGATCTCAGCCCACTGCAACCTCCGCTTCCCGGGTTCAAGCAATTCTCCTGCCTCAGCCTCCCAAGTAGCTGGGTTTATGAGCGTGAGCCACCACACTCAGCTAATTTTTGTATTTGTTTTGTTTTGTTCTTGTTTTGAGACGGAGTTTTGCCTTTGTTGCCCAGGCTGGAGTGCCGTGGTGTGAACTTGGCTCACTGCAACCTCTGCCTTTGGGGTTCAAATGATTCTCCTACCTTAGCCTCCTGAGTAGCTGGGATTACAGGCATTCACCACCACGCCTGACTAATTTTGTATTTTTAGTAGAGATGGAGTTTCTCTGTGTTGGTCAGGCTGGTCTCGAACACCTGACCTCAGGGTGATCCACCTGGCTTGGCCTCCCAAAGTGCTGGGATTACAGGCATGAGCCACCACGCCTGTTTTTTTTTTTTTTTTTTTTTTTTCCTTTTCTTTTTTCTTTGAGACAGAGTCTTGCTCTATTGGCCAGGCTGGAGTGCAGTGGCACGATGTCAGCTCACTCCAACCTCCACCTCCTAGGCTCAAGCAGTTCTTCTGCCTCAGCCTCCCAAGTAGCTGGGATTACAGGTGTGTGCCACCACGCCCAGCTAATTTTTTTTTTTTTTTTTTTTTTTTTTTTTTGAGACGGAGTCTGGCTCTGTCGCCCAGGCTGGAGTGCAGTGGCGGGATCTCGGCTCACTGCAAGCTCCGCCTCCCGGGTTCACGCCATTCTCCTGCCTCAGCCTCCCGAGTAGCTGGGACTATAGGCGCCCACAACCGCGCCCGGCTAATTTTTTGTATTTTTAGTAGAGACGGGGTTTCACCGTGGTCTCGATCTCCTGACCTCGTGATCCGCCCGCCTCGGCCTCCCAAAGTGCTGGGATTACAGGTGTGAGCCGCCGTGCCCGGCTATTTTTGTATTTTTAGTAGAGACAGAGTTTCACCATGTTGACCAGGCTGGTCTCAAACTCCTGATCTCAGGTAATCCGCCCGTCTCGACCTCCAAAAGTGCTGGGATTACAGGCATGAGCCACCATGCCCGGCCTCTTGTTTTTTTGAGATGGAGTCTCACCCTGTCACCTAGGCTGGAGTGTAGTGGTACAATCTCGGCTCACTGCAACCTCCGGCTCCTGGGCTCAAGGGAACCTCCCACCTCAACCTCCCTAGTAGTGGGGATTACAGGTGTGCACCACCACGCCTGGCTAATTTTTGTATTTTTAGTAGAGAAGTGGTTTTGCCATGTTGCCAGGCTGGTCTTCAACTCCTGACCTCAGGTGATCTGCCCGCTTCAGCCTCCCAAAGTGTTACGTTCACGGGCATGAGCCACCATGCCCAGCCAGTCATCTCTTTCTAATGTCAGTTTGTTGATATGGTTTGCCATTTCATTGAACTAGAAGTAGACAAAAGTCAAAATGGGTAAGGAATGAATTTGCTCATAGTTCTTTTTTGCTGTTTACTTTAGCAGAGGAAGGTTTGGTTAATTGGCTCCCAGGAAAGAGTAAACGTGTGCACATGTGTGCAGGTGCTTGTACTTGTGATGGAAGCGTTCGTAAGGTAAGGAGGGTTGTCAGCGCAGCTTTACTTTACCTGGAAAATGCTACCTTTAAAAGCAAAAGACGGCCGGGCGCGGTGGCTCAAGCCTGTAATCCCAGCACTTTGGGAGGCCGAGACGGGCGGATCACAAGGTCAGGAGATCGAGACCATCCTGGCTAACATGGTGAAACCCCGTCTCTACTAAAAAATACAGAAAACTAGCCGGGCGCGGTGGCGGGCGCCTGTAGTCCCAACTACTCGGGAGGCTGAGGCAGGAGAATGGCGTGAACCCGGGAGGCGGAGCTTGCAGTGAGCTGAGATCTGGCCACTGCACTCCAGCCTGGGCGGCAGAGCGAGACTCCGTCTCAAAAAAAAAAAAATAAAAAAAAAAAATAAAAAAATAAAAGCAAAAAACAACTTCCTGCTTCCTTCATAAAAACATTGCAAATCATTTGATGAATTGGAGACATTTTCACTGCAGTTGATGTAGTTTTCACAGTGATTTCTGGCCACAAGTAAGGTTGCACAATTCATTTTATTCATGGATTAGATTTTGTTTGATAAAATGGACAGAGAGAGCAGAATCTAAACTTAGGGTAGTTTTAGCACTCTATTCTTGACCTTGTATGAAAACTGGAATTTTTAGTGTTTTATTTTTTGGGTAAGCTATTCAGAAACTGTTGGCCTGTGAGGTACTAGTCATTTTTTTCTACCCTGTAGTAATAAAGTCTGTCTCTGTTTTGTGGCAGCCACTAAATTATGTGTTCACTTTTATCCAGAACCTAAAGGCAGTATCAGCAGGGAATGAGTATAGTGGGCAGGAAGCCTTTCTTTTTATCCTTTTTTAGCCTCCCTCCTAGCTGTGCTTAGGTTTTTCGTATGAAACTAACAATAGTTCTTTGCAGGAGGTAGGGTTGCAAAAAAGTAAACACAAATACTGTGATGTTTTCTGTATCAAACTAGAGCTGAATTTCCATTGATATTTGATGGAGGGGTATTGGCTTGCAATATTTCTTTTTTTTTTTTTTTTTTTTGAGACAGGAGTCTTGCCCTGTTTCCCAGGCTGGTGTGCAGTGGTGTTATCTCAGTTCACTGCAACCTTTGCCTCCTGGGTTTAAGCAAGTCTTGTCTCAGTCTCCCGAGTAGCTAGGATTACAGGCATGTGCCACCATGCCTGGCTAATTTTTATATTTTTAGTAGAGACAGAGTTTCACCATGTTGGCCAGGCTGGTCTAGAACTCCTGACCTCAGGTGATATGCCTGCCTTAGCCTCCCCAAAGTGCTGAGATTACAGGCATGAGCCACCACGCCCAGCTGAAAAGGAACCACATCTCTTTAAGAAGCGGGTAGGTTGGTCAGGCACGGTGGTTCATACCTGTAATCCCAGCACTTTGGGAGGCCGAGACAGGTCAATCAGTTGAGGTCAGGAGTTTGAGACCAGCCTGGCCAACATGGTGAAACCCCGTCTCTGCTAAAAATACAAAAAATTACCCAGCTGGTGGCGTGCTCTGTAATCCCAGCTACTCAGGGGGCTAAAGCAGGAGAATCACTTGAGCCCGGGAGGCGGAGGTTGCAGTGAGCTGAGATCATGCCACTGCACTCCAGCCTGGGAGACAGAGTGAGAATCTGTCTCAAAAAAAAAAAAAAAAAAAAAACCAAAACGGATAGGTCAACATAACTGTCTATTTACATGGTGTAAAAACAGAATCTCAGGAAGCTGCTCCTAATGGTGGTGGTTTGAAACCCCCCTCCCCCCCATTTTAAGTGATTTTATATACAAAGTCTTCTTTTCTTGCCCAAATTCAAGAAGTTGTCTTTGTTTCTACGATGTGAAATCAGGAAATACACGTCTGTCGAGATGTATAAAGTAGTGCTGAATTTTAGCTCAGCTGATTTGCCAATATACAGAGAAAAACACCTGTTCTTTGAGATACACAGTGCCTACTGGTGGAAATCAGCCAAAATTGTTTTTTGGTAGTCACCAAACTCTGTTACCCTGGATTTTATTCTCTTTCGCTTCCCCCACTACTAGCCTAATAAATATTTCAGAATAATAACAAAGTTTAAAGAAGGAATACTTAGCCTATTCTTCTGAAATAGTCTTTGTTTTTCTTCTCTGTTTACTGACCTCCTTTTGAGGATAAAATCTTATTTCCTTTCTTTATCCTGTAGTTTCCTTTGTACACTCATAGCCTTTCTTCAGATGCAGATTTTGTAGTCAGATAAAAGTCTCTACTTTAAGCACTAATTAAATCAGGAAAAGATGATGGGCCTGGAGTTATTGTCTTCAAGTTCCTGATTTTGAGGAAACTCTGATTATGTCAGTAGTGCAGTTATCTGATAGTAAGGTTACACTGTCCAAATAAGGTGACTTTGGAAGAAAGTAACATAAAGCCATCTCATGATCTGGCAGCCTTTCGCAGTTTCGCTTTCTGCAGAGCGGCATTCCTTCTGACTGTCTCCGCCAGCCTCCATGAGAGTGGGGTTTCTGTCTGCACGGCATTGCGGTGCAGCCTCTCCGTGTTGGCAGAATCTTCCATGCTGTGCTGGTTCATTGTCTTTCCAGCTGTGCTGTGCACTGTGCTGGTTGCTGAGCTTCTGAGACCGGGCTCGTCTCAACTGAGAAGTGCTGTGTGTATAAAACACACACCAAGTAGAGAAGACTTGATAGGAAAAAAGTGTAAGGCTGGGTGTGGTGGCTCATGCCTGTAATCCTAGCACTTTTGGGAGGCTGAGGTAGGAGGATTATTTGCGTCCAGTTTGAGACAAGCCTGGGCAATATAGCAAGATCCCCTCTGAAAAAAAAAAAGTGTAAAACATCTCATTAATAAATTTTTATATCAGGCTGGGTGTGGTGGCTCACGCCTGTAATCCCAGCGCTTCGGGAGGCTGAGGCAGGTGGATCACCTGAGGTCAGGAGTTTGAGACCAACCTGACCAACATGGAGAAACCCCGTTTCTACTAAAAATACAAAACTCAGCTGGGTGTGGTGGCGGATGCCTGTAATCCCAGCTACTTGGGAGGCTGAGGCAGAATTGCTTGAACCCAGGAGGCAGAGGTTGCAGTGAGCCAAGATCGTGCCATTGCACTCCAGCCTGGGCAAAAGAATGAAACTCCATCTCAATACATACATACATACATACATACATACATACATTTTTATATCAGTTACATGTCGAAATTATAATATTTTGGGAATTACATAATCTGTTTTTAATGTGGCTACTAGAAAATTCAAAGTAACATGTATGGCGTGCCTTCTATTTCTTTTGGCCAATGCTGCTGTTTCTGAGAGATTGCAGATTCATGGAGGGGGAATCTGCGTGGTTGGTTGGTTTTTTGCCTGTATAGTGGTTGTGCCACCATTTCCAGAGAATGAGGTTATGATTACATTTCTCTAGTGATACATGAATGACTGAGATCTTGTAATTTGTTTTGTTTTGCTAGTGATGATGGCCAAAGAGAAGCCACCGATAACTGTAGTTGGAGATGTTGGAGGCCGCATCGCAATCATCGTGGTATGGTTATGTGTCATCCATTTGCAGAGGTGACACTCCTGGCTCTTGGTCAGTAGGTTGTCCACTCTGGGACTGTATTTCTAGGAACGATGATCTAAATGGATCCACATATCCTTTCTCACCCGAACTCCCTTGTGCCAAGTGGCAGAACCCTCTATCCAGGTGAACACACATCAAAGTATAACCTACAGATAGGAAATGAGCACAGTACTCCCATGAGAAAATTCAGCACCTTCACCTTCATCATGTGGATTCTAGGTTCTTTAAACCAGCTCACCTAATCATGCTTGAGCATTAGAGCCGAAAGATGAACCGAAGATGAGCTGTTCCATTTTCACGACTAAGAATGGATGTCCCCGTGCAGACTCGTTCTGTATGTTGACACAGTTTTTTTTTCCTAGCTCTAAATATCTGCTGACTAGTGGGTCACGAGTCCTTTGCTGTAGCACACTTTATTTCAGTTTTCTTCTCATGTCACGTTCTATTTGGAAAAAAAAATAAATGGAACGCTGGCTATGTGGGATTCACCAGAAATGTGACACAGGAAAGTGAGTGTTGGCAGTCCCCAGCTCCAGCCGTAACGTCACAGGCGCTTGGCTGCGCCCTCCTCTGACAGACACACAAGGTACTGTCAGGTACTTCTGTTACCATTTCTGGATGCTCAGTCTTTGACCTAGGCACATAGCTCTGATTTTCCATCGGAAATCCTCTGAAACTGAGTGCAGGAAAGAGGAGAGCAGTGTGTGCATTGACAGTCTGGCTAGAGGGTGTTTCCTTGCCTACCAGCTCACTCTCTTCTCCTCCCAGGATGACATTATTGACGACGTGGAGAGTTTTGTTGCTGCCGCAGAGATCCTGAAAGAGAGAGGCGCCTACAAGATCTATGTCATGGCCACCCACGGCATCCTGTCTGCAGAGGCCCCCCGCCTGATTGAGGAATCCTCCGTAGATGAGGTTGGGCTGCTTCTAAATCTTGAGCCAAGATTTGCTGCTGTGTTTTCTGGGAATAAGATTCAGTCAATACTAAATTGCTTAATCTGTCTATAGCTTTTCTAACTTTTGCCGTCTAGCAGTTTGTTGGGACAGATACATGTTTAGGAATACAGATAGTCTGCAACTTACCATGGTTCAACTTAGAATTTTTTGACTTTATGATGATGCAAAACCATCGCAATTACAATGTAATGTATAGTATTCGTTAAATTACTTGAGGTATTCAACACTTTAAAATAGTAGCTTTTATTATAAAATGAAAGCCTTTGCCCTAGATGATTTTGCCAACTACAGTCTAATGTAACTGTTCTGGGCATATTTAAGTTAATGATGTTCAGTAGGTTAGGTGTATTAAATGCTTTTTTTTTTTTTTTTTTTTTTTGAGATGGAGTCTTTGTCACCCAGGCTGGAGTGCAGTGTTCCAATCTCGACTCGCTGCAACCTCTGCCTCCCGGGTTTAAGTGATTCTCTTGCCTCAGTCTCCTAAGTAACTGGGATTACATGTGTCCGCCACCAGGCCTGATTAATTTTTGTATTTTTAGTAGAAACGGGGTTTCACTATGTTGGCCAGGCTGGTGTCAAACTCCTGACCTCAGGTGATCCGCCCGCCTCGGCCTCCCAAAGTGCCAGGATTACAAGCATGAGCCACTGTGCCCGGCCTAAATGCATTTTCTACTTAAAATATTTTCAACTTATAATGATGTGTTTATCCAGACGTAACCCTATCATAAGTTGAGGGTTATGTTGAGAGTCTGTGTATGTCTATTTACATAACAATTTGCCTGGGTACTTTAATTTGACATCCTAGGAGCGTTTCTCTTGAGGCTGGAATTCTTCCCTTATGATCTGAGAGTTCTGCATAGCACTGGGGCTCACTGTTTCTGTGTAGAGACCATGCCATTCCTGAGATTTTCGTCTTTTGTTCTGAGGCCATGTAACTTTTCCTTTGCATAAAATTAGTTAAGTTTGGTTTATAAAAACTATACTCAGTGGAACAAGGTTTTGTAGTTTGGAACTTAGGCTGTGGGGACTCAGTGTTAGATAAACTTTTCTGTGTAACCAGTTTGAAACACACTTCAGTAACAGTGTTTGTTTTCCATCACTGTGTGACTAGGTGGTGGTGACGAATACTGTCCCTCATGAGGTTCAGAAGCTGCAATGTCCCAAGATAAA
This sequence comes from Macaca fascicularis, assembly GCF_037993035.2. NCBI lineage: Eukaryota > Metazoa > Chordata > Mammalia > Primates > Cercopithecidae > Macaca > Macaca fascicularis. The sequence goes on along the minus strand of NC_088390.1, from coordinate 82,747,357 downwards.
GACTGTGGATATCAGTTTGATTCTTTCTGAAGCCATTCGGAGAATCCACAACGGAGAGTCCATGGCCTACCTTTTCCGAAACATCACTGTGGATGACTAACTTTCACGAGGGTCTCGACCCTGGACCTCCTGAGGGAAACATGGAAAAAGCAGTGCCATGAGTGATACAGTGTTTCCTTGCAAGGGAGGACTGGAAACAGCCTGGAGTTAGATAGTCTCTCCTGCCAGGATTGATGGGTAGGAGGGATTGAAAGAGTCAGGAAGAAGACGGAGCTAATGGATAAATGTCATAACATGGCCTTATATCTCTGCTGTCATCAGCCCTGATCCTTAAAAGTTCTAGCTGCTTTCCTGAAAATAATCTGAAAATCTTATTGATACTAAAGAGGAGTTAAAGGCACATAAAGTCTTAACTCTATAATGTTCATTTAGTTGTTTCAGCTCCAGGGAAATGGAGGTATTGATGTTGAACCTGGTTAGGGAAGCTGAGCGCCTGTGGCTCTGTTGCTATCCAGTTGGCCTCTCCCAAATCAACTTCAGGTCTTTTATAGAGAATCGTATTTTTCTTTCAGAAATTGTTATGCCTACAGCCATTGAAAAATGAAGCATTCATGTTGTTACATCTTCCAAGGATGTCAGATTAGAAAATAGCATCCCACCTCTGGAAATCTGAGTGGCTCTGAAGTTGCAAATAAAAGAATTTGTTGTCTTGCTGGTCTTTTCATTAGATGGCAGAAGACCGTAGTTACAGAACAGCAGTCAGGTCTGTGGCTGGACACACTTTCCCAGGTTCTGCCCTCTTCCTAAGTGTTGAAGCTGAATCCTTGTTGAATACTATATTTTACATCTAAATTAAAAAAAAAAAAAAAATAGGCTGGGTGTGGTGGCTCACACCTATAATCTGAACACTTTGGGAGGCTGAAGCAAGGAGGATTGCTTGAGCCCAGGAGTTTGAGACCAGCCTGGGAAACATGGCGAAATCTCCCCATCTCTACAAAAAGTACAAAAATTAGCCAGGCATAGGTAGCGTGTACCTGTAGTTCCAGCTACCTTGAGAGGCTGAGGTGGGAGGATTGCCTGAGTCAAGGAGGCTGAAGCTGCAGTGAACTATGATTGTACCACTGCCGTCCATCGTGGGTGACAGAGCAACACCCTGTCTCAAAAAAAAAAAAAGGCCAGGGATGGTGTCTTAACGCCTGTAATCCCTGCACTTTGGGAGGCTAAGGCAAGTAGATCACCTGAGGTCAGGAGTTTGAGACCAGCCTGGCCAACATGGCAAAACCCCATCTCTACTAAAAATACAAAAATTAGCCCAGCTAAGTTAAAAGCGTAAGTGCATAAAAGACTGCAAAGAGGCCGGGCGTGGTGGCTCACGCCTGTAATCGCAGCACTTTGGGAGGCTGAGGCGGGCGGATCACGTGAGGTCAGGAGTTTGAGACCAGTCTGCCAGTCTGGCCAATATGGTGAAACCCCGTCTCTACTAAAAATACAAAAATTAGCCAGGTGTTGGCAGGGAGGTACACACCTGTAATCCCAGCTATTCGGGAGGGTGAGGCAGGAGAATTAATTGGTTGAACCCGAGAGGCGGAGATTGCAGTGAGCTGAGATTGTGCCACTGCATTCCAGCCCAAGCGACAGAGCAAGATTCCATCTCAAAAAAAAACCTGCAAAGAACTAGTTATTTTGATAACCCTTTAAAGGCCTACTGTGTACCAAGTTACTGGAATATGATGGTCGAAAATCCTTCAATTAAATAAACTACTACTCAGGCTGAAGTAAAAAATCTGAACTTGAACAGTAGTTAAAGTAGTACAGTTATTTCTTCCAATCCATGGGGGATTGGTTTCAGGACTCAGCCTCCTGCCCATGGATGTGCAAGTCCCTGATAGAAAATGGTGTAGTATCTGCATATAATCTATGCACATCCTGGATGACGTATAATACCTACGGGAATATCCATCCTGTGTAAATGGTTGTCATGCTGTATTGTTTAGAGAATCATGACAGGAATCTGTACGTGTTCAATCCTGGTTGGTTAAATCTGCAGATGCAGAGCTTGTGGAGGAGGCTGGCCATGCATGGCACATGCTCATAGGTTCTCTTTAAGTAGCTTTGCTGTGCTTCTGTTAGGAAGTTTTATTTTTTTATTTTTATTTATTTATTTATTTATTTTATTTATTTATTTTTTTGAGACGGAGTCTCGCTCTGTCGCCCAGGCTGGAGTGCAGTGGCCGGATCTCAGCTCACTGCAAGCTCCCCCTCCCGGGTTCACGCCATTCTCCTGCCTCAGCCTCCCGAGCAGCTGGGACTACAGGCGCCCGCCACCTCGCCCGGCTAGTTTTTTTGTATTTTTTAGTAGAGACGGGGTTTCACCGTGTTAGCCAGGATGGTCTCGATCTCCTGACCTCGTGATCCGCCCGCCTCGGCCTCCCAAAGTGCTGGGATTACAGGCTTGAGCCACCGCGCCCGGCCCCTATTTATTTTTTTTGAGACGGAGTCTCGCTCTGTCACCCAGGCTGGAGTGCAGTGGCCGGATCTCAGCTCACTGCAAGCTCCGCCTCCCGGGTTCACGCCATTCTCCGGCCTCAGCCTCCCAAGTAGCTGGACTACAGGCGCCCGCCACCTCGCCCGGCTAGTTTTTTTGTATTTAATAGAGACGGGGTTTCACTGTGTTTGCCAGGATGGTCTCGATCTCCTGACCTCGTGATCCGCCCGTCTCGGCCTCCCAAAGTGCTGGGATTACAGACTTGAGCCACCGCGCCCGGCCAGGAAGTTTTATTTATGTTTTTGGGAAGAATCTGGTACGGGGAAGTCATGCCTCGATTGTTAACACCAGATTTGTCTCGTGCTGTTTAATCCTGCTTTGTAAGGAGCTGAAGCATGGGTGCTTGACCAGGTGAGTTTTTAAAAATTTATTTATTTATTTATTTATTTATTTATTTATTTTTGAGAAGGAGTCTCGCACTGTCACCCAGGCTGGAGTGCAATGGCGCAATCTCGGCTCGGCTCACTGCAACCTCTGCCTCTCGGGTTCATGCCCAGTCTGCCATATATTAATTGATCTCAAAAAACGGCCAGGCTTGGTGGCTCACACCTGTAATTCCAGCACTTTGGCAGGCCGAGGCGGGTGGATCACCTGAGGTTAGGAGTTCAAGACCAGCCTGGCCAACATAGTGAAACCCCGCCTCTGCTTAAAATACAATAAATTAGCTGGGCATGGTACCACGTGTCTGTAATCCCAGCTACTCGGGAGGCTGAGGCAGGAGAACTGCGTGAACCCAGGAGGCAGAGGTTGCAGTGAGCCGAGATCGGCCATTGCACTCCAGCCTGGGCCACAGTGCGAAACTCTGTCTCAAAAGTAAAAAAAAAAATTATGGCAGCACAGAAAAAAAATGGCCACCAAATAGTCGTCCGGTGGCTAATTTGAACTGCCTGAGTAGCAGGCTGTCTTTTCCAAGTTGCTTCGCCTTTGATTGAAGGAAATATGTGGACTGTCTGCAGGGGAACAAGGCCCCAGGATTGCATCCCTTAGACACGGGGTCACCACTGTGGAATGGACGCAGCTGATGACACAAAGCATGGTTGCCAGGAAACCGTCAAGTCTTTCTGTCCTTATGTGGCCCCGCCAAGAGTGAGTGAATCCTGGCCTTTCTAGGTTAAGAGGATGGATGGGGTCGAGCTGGATCTTTGGAGGCCGCCTCGGCCCTTGTTGCCGAGGCTCCCCTTGTGATCCCTGTGGTGGCCTTTGCTTCCTCTCTGGGGCTCGCAGCGAGGGCGTGTTCTTAGTGGAATCTTCAGGGCACGCGCGGGCCCCCACGTTTCAGACGTCCGCCGGCACGGGGACTGGGAGTCCAGGGCTCCAGCTGGGGGACCCGAGGCCGGCTACAGACAGCGGAGGGGTGGCCATCGCGGACCCCGCCGGGGAACGGAGGCGCGGATTCCCCGGAGGCAGGAGCTCCGCCCAGTGACTCGCCCAGCGCCGCTGGACCCGGGGCAGGGGCGCCCCGAGGACCTCGCAGGGCCCCTGAAAGGCCCCAAGGCGCAGCGCGCAGTGAGCAGGAAGTGGTGGGTCGGCGCCCCGCGGCAGCGCACAGCTCTTGACAGCCACGATGCCGCCAGCGACCACGGTCTCCCTCCGGGAGCTGGCGGACCTCTCCATCGGCACCCCGGAGGTGGGCGCCGTCAACTTCACGGCCCTGCACACGCTCATCGTGGCCATGCTCAAGAACCTCGACCTCCAAAATACCCGGATCGACTTCCAGGCCTCGTCGCCAGAGCCCAGCCGCTCGCTGCTGTCCGCCCGGAGCTCGCTGAGCACCCCACACCTGCCCGCGCCCAAGGAGGCGCCCAAGGAGGCTCCCAAGGGGGCGCCCCGGGAGAGGCGCAGGGGCGTGGGTCGGGTGCCTCCATCAGCGCTGGAGAGCCAAGTGAAGGACCTGGGTGGCCAGGTGGAGGACCTGAGCAAGCAGCTCAAGCGCGTGGACAGCCAGATGCAGGGCATTGCCACTCACGTGCAGCGCTTCTCTCAGGCCAGTGGGCTCGATCTGGCCTCGCAAGAGTGGCCGGAGGAGCAGGAGGTGGCCATGCAGGTGCTCGATAGGGTGCGGACTGGGAGTATCTTGAAGGACGCCGCCGAGGAGCTCAGCTTTGCCAGGGTGAGGGCGCACGTGGAGGCACGTGGAGGCACGCGCAGGCCATCTCCCTCCTCCAGGCCGCCCTCCAGGCCTAGCCGAGTCCCCACCCACCGTGGAGGGGCAAGCGGTGGTTTGGACGGAGGGGATGGGGACCGAGGAGGTGCTAGGCCTCAGTGCGACTGGCTAGATAGAGTGGCCCATGCTCTATCTTGCAGTCCATGGGGCTGCTTTAAGATGTCATGCAAGACCTGAAAACCCTAAAAGAAAGCCACCGAAAGGCACAGGGCCTCCCCGAGCTGGAGGGGCCTGAGGACCCCACCTCCCGAGCCTAGTGGCCCCATCCCACCCCACTCCTTCCTAGCCCCTGTTTACAAGAGAGGTTTGCCCACCACTTACCAGACATCCAAGGACCAGAGCTGGCCCAGAGTGGGGCCCACAACTTCTCAGAAGATTGTTAGAGTGAATTCCCTTTTTAAAAAGAATAAAGACGGCCGGGCGCGGTGGCTCAAGCCTGTAATCCCAGCACTTTGGGAGGCCGAGACGGGTGGATCACGAGGTCAGGAGATCGAGACCATCCTGGCTAACACGGTGAAACCCCATCTCTACTAAAAAATACAAAAAACTAGCCGGGCGAGGTGGCGGGCGCCTGTAGTCCCAGCTACTCAGGAGGCTGAGGCAGGAGAATGGCGTAAACCCGGGAGGTGGAGCTTGCAGTGAGCTGAGATCCGGCCACTGCACCCCAGCCTGGGCGACAGAGCAAGACTCCGTCTCAAAAAAAAAAAAAAAAAAAAAAAAGAATAAAGACATAAAGAGATAGGCACTGAGGACAAAGGCTCCCAGAGAAGGGGAGTCAGGATGGAGAGTTGGACCTCAGCTCCCTGTGGCCATGACACAAGCTATAGCAGTCAGGGGACAGTTTCACTTGGACTTTTTTGTTTTCTTTTTTTTTGAGACAGAGTCTCACTCTGTCACCCAGGCTGAAGTGCCGTGGTGCAGTCTCGGCTCACTGCAACCTCCGCCTACTGGACTCAAGTGATTCTCCTGCCTCAGCCTCCCGAGTAGCTAGGATTATAGGCACGTGCCACCATGCCCGGCTAATTTTTGTAGTTTTAGTAGAGATGGGGTTTCACCATGTTGGCCGGGCTGGTCTCAAACTCCTGACCTCAAGTGATCTGCCCTCCTTGGCCTCCCAAAGTGCTGGGATTACAGGCATGAGCCACTGAGCCCTACTTTCAACTGGACTTTTGTTTTCTTGGAGGGACAAGTGCATATAATCATTGAGCACAAGTAGTATCCAGTGAACAGCAGGAAGCAACACAGGTCAGTGCCGGGAGGTAATAGACACGTGCATGTCTCAGAGCCACCTTAGGTTGGTCCTGAAAGAAAAAGCAGAAGCAACTAGGAAGACAGCTGGACAGGGAGGCCAAGAGACAGGAGGGGAAAAAGAGGCTGGGAAGAGGCAAGAGGAAGAGGCCAAGCCCCAGCAGGGGAGCCCTGGCCGCTCATGCCCTCCTGCCATATCACCCCAGGTCTCGAGACCCCAGCACCAATTCACTTTTGCTCTGGGAAGCAAGTTTGCTTTCCTTTTCAAACTTTAAAGTGTGGTAGGGTTTTTTTTTGTTTTCTTTTTTTTTTTTTTTTTTTTTGAGACAGTCTCACTCTGTCACCCAGATGGAGTCCAGTGGCGTGTTGTTGGCTCACTGCAACTCCATCTCCTGGGTTCAAGGAATTCTCCTGCCTCAGTCTCCCTAGTAGCTAGGATTATAGGTGCATACCACCACACCCAGCTAATTTTTGTACTTTTAGTAGAGATGGGGTTTTACCATGTTGGCCAGGCTGGTCTCGAACTCCTGACCTAAAGTGATCCTCCTGCCTCGGCCTCCCAAAGTGTTGGGATTACAGGCAAGAGCTGCTGCTCCTGGCCTTTTAATTTTTAGCTAATCTTAGATTCTACAAGTTTGCAAAAGTTATAAAAAACAAGTTTTATTTTTATTAATATATTCTTTCTTAATCCCAAATATGATAGTAAGCACCTTATGTTGTAGCGATTTGCTTTGGTTCTTTTGAGGTGCTTTTCTCTTTAGACAGCACCCATGTTCAGCTACTGTTGAGGTACCTGGCACCACCTGCAAGGCAAGGTGGGCCTCATCCTACAGGCTTTCATGAGTGGATTGGAGCAAACTGAATCCCAGGACCAGAGGATCCCATCCCTGCAGCAGCACTTACTCTTACTGTGCTACCAGCCAGGCCCCCCACTGCATCTCACTTCCCTTCCTGCACTTGGCTGGGAAAAGATCCAGGAGCCTGGGCTGACTGGCCAGGTAAAAACCAGGTAGAAGGCAGGGGCTCCTGCCTGTAATCCCAGCACTGTGGGAGGCCGAGGCTGGAGGATTGCTTGGACCCAGGAGTTCGAGACCAGCTTGGGCAACATGGCAAGATCTTATCTCTACAAAAAAGTGTTTAAAATTAGCTGGACGTGGTGGTGCATGCCTGAAGTACCAGCTACTCAGGAGGCTGAGGTGGGAGGATTGCTTGAGCCTGAGAGGTCAAGGCTGCAGTGAGCTGTGGTGGCACCATTGCACTGCAGCCTGGGTGACAGAGCAAGACCCTGTCTCAAAAAAAAAAAAAGGAAACCAAAAAACCCCCCAAAAAACTCAAGTAGAAGAAACCCTCCCTTTCCATAAGAGCCACACGCATTCCCCCTTTCCTTGTCTCCTGGCACTGAGTCACTGTGTGTGCGAGTATGCGTGTGTGTGTGAGTGTGAGAGTGTGTGTGTGCACATGTGAGTGTGCATGGGTAGGGGCCGCTGTCATTCTCCTTTCCTGAACTCTTCTTCTAGGTAATTTTACAGCGGGTTGATGAACTAGAGAAGCTATTCAAAGATCGGGAACAATTCCTGGTAATACCAGCCAGTTCCATGGGAAGGGGCTCTCCAGGGGGCTGGCCCTCTCTCAGCGTGGCCCTCTTTCCAGGGCTTGTCCATCCGGGGCAGGCAGTGTGTGCCTTCTGCCTCTCAAGTCTCTGCCCCTGGGTTGGAGGGGAATCTGTCTCATCCCTGCCCAGTGCTCTACGGGTGCTCACATGGAACAGAGGACTGTCTTCCCGACCTTCACTGGTCACTTGAAGGGTGATGAATTCTCCTTGGGCCTGGGGCTGGGGCTGGGAAGGATCCACCCAGATCCTGTTAGACCAAGTCTGTCCCTAAAGCTTCTTGGGATTAATCGAGGGGTGTATGTGTGTGTGTCTTGTCTGTCACTGTCAGGAACTAGTCAGCCGGAAGCTGAGTTTGGTTCCTGGTGCGGAAGAAGTCACCATGGTCACCTGGGAAGACCTGGAGCAGGCAATTACGGACGGCTGGAGAGCCTCACAAGCGGTGAACTAGTGGGGGCCAGGGCCGTGGGGTGGGGCTCCCCAGAACCTCTCGCTTTGTACAGTTGCATGGGATTCTGTTCTACGGATGTTCATAATTTGCAAGTTTCATTGATATGGGTATTTTAAATGGTTTTTCCAATCTTAAGAACAAGGTAGGCCGGGCGCGGTGGCTCAAGCCTGTAATCCCAGCACTTTGGGAGGCCGAGACAGGTGGATCACGAGGTTAGGAGATCGAGACCATCCTGGCTGACACGGTGAAACCCCGTCTCTACAAAAAAATACAAAAAACTAGCCGGGCGAGGTGGCGGGCACCTGTAGTCCCAGCTACTCGGGAGGCTGAGGCAGGAGAATGGCGTGAAACCAGGAGGCGGAGCCTGCAGTGAGCTGAGATCTGGCCACTGCACTCCAGCCTGGGCGACAGAGCGAGACTCCGTCTCAAAAAAAAAAAAAAAAAAAGAACAAGATAACATTCACGTGTGAATAACATGCATCCCTAGAAACGGACGTGAGTTAATGATTTGGCTAGCCATTAGCAAATTGCCTTCCATGGCTGCTGTTCCAATATAGACCCCCACCAGCAATGGGAGAGAGAGCTTATTCCCTGACATTCCCCCAGCCCTGTATATTGGCACCCAATTTTTTGCGCTTTGCCAACCCACTGGATCAACAGAAAGGTTGAAAAAGAGTGTAGTTGCCGGGCGCGGTGGCTCAAGCCTGTAATCCCAGCACTTTGGGAGGCCGAAACAGGCGGATCACGAGGTCAGGAGATCGAGACCATCCTGGCTGACACGGTGAAACCCCGTCTCTACTAAAAAATACAAAAAAACTAGCCGGGCGAGGTGGCGGGCGCCTGTAGTCCCAGCTACTCGGGAGGCTGAGGCAGGAGAATGGCGTGAACCCGGGAGGCGGAGCTTGCAGTGAGCCAAGATCACGCCACTGCACTCCAGCCTGGGCGGCAGAGCGAGACTCTGTCTCAAAAAAAAAAGAAAAAGAAAAAGAAAAAGAGTGTAGTTGTTATTTGCTTTTGTAGCTTTTCAAACTTTCTTTACAGTCTGTCTTGAAATGCAGGGATCTTTCTTTATTAGTGGGCCATGGTGACAGATCCTGGAAATAAAACCTCTGTAGGGGGCCCTTTGCTGGTGGCGATTTTTTTTTTTTTTTTTTTTTTTTTGAGACAGAGTCTTGCTCTATCGCCCAGGCTGGAGTGCAGTGGCACGATCCGGTTCACTGCAAGCTCCGCCTCCCGGGTTCATGCCATTCTCCTGCCTCAGCCTCCCAAGCAGTTGGGACTACAGGCGCCCACCACCACGCCCGGCTAATTTCTTTTTGTATTTTTAGTAGAGACGGGGTTTCACAGTATTAGCCAGGAAGGTCTCTATATCCTGACCTCGTGATCCGCCCGCCTCCGCCTCCCAAAGTATTGGGATTACAGACGTGAGCCACCGCGCCCGGCCGCTGGTGGTGACTTTTGCATAAAGGCATGCATCTGTCTGTCTTGAGACTGTACAGAAGACCAAATTGTTTTCCAGTCGCCAACCTACCTTCACCTGAATAAAATCAAGCTGGATATGTTCAAATGGCCCTCAAAGATGAGGCTTAACTTCCCTTTTGGTCTTGACATCCATCCCTCCTGCTGGCTTTGGCCAATGGGTTATCAAAACAATCAAGTCAACTTTGAGGGCCATTTGAAAATGTAGACAGAAGCGAGGTGAAGAGTAAAGCTTTTGGTGCCACCAAATGGCCATCTTGGGGAGCGCCAAATATCTGGGGACAAAAAGACAACCTGGATCTCCAGGACGTTTCCTGATTTCAGGGCTCATTCTCAGAGGAAAGCGGCATCAGAAAGATGTTGCAAGAGGGGCGGGTCTCGATGGCTCCAGCCTGTAATCCCAGCACTTGGGAAACCGAAGCGGGCAGATCACTTGCGTCCAGGAGTTCTAGCCCAGCCTGGACAACATGGTGAAACCCTGTTGATACCAAAAATACAAAAATTAGCTGGGCGTGGTGGTGCACGCCTGAAATCTCAGTTACTCGGGAGCTTGAAGCAGGAGAATCGCTTGAACCTGGGAGGCGGAGGTTGCAGTGAGCTGAGATTGCATCACTGCACTCTAGACTGGGTCACAAGAGCGAGAACTCCATCTCAAAAAAGAAAAGTAGGTAAACTGGAATGCAGTGCCTAAGGAGGAAAAAGGGGACAGTGTCCGCTTCCTGTGGCTGTTCCAACAAATGACGAGAGACTGATCTGTGTGGCTTAAATAAAACCACACAGATCTGTTATCTTACAGTTCGGGAGGACACAAGGCCAGTACCAGTTTCACTGAGCAGAAGTCAAGGTGTTGGCAGGGCTGGTTTCCTCTGGCAGCTCTAGGGGGAGAATCCATTTCCTGGTCATTTTCAGCCTCTGAGTGTGGCCGGCAGCCCCTGGTTCTGGCCATATCAGCTTCAGCCTCCTTCTTGTAAGGACCTTTGTGACTTCATCACTGCATCCACCTGGATAATCCGGGATACTCCCTTCGTCTCAAGATCCTTAACTGTACCTGCAAAGTCCCTTTTGCCATGTAAGGTAATGCTCCTAGGTTCAGGGGATGGGCATATGGATATCTTTGGGAGCTCATATTTAGCACACCATAATGACTAAAACCAAAATAATGGTTTTTCAGAACAAACACCTTAAAGTTCTAGACAAATGGACATGACAGCTACAGAGGTTGGCGGGGGGGAACGGGGTCCTAGAAAGGTCGGTACAGTTTTCATTAAGGGTATCAGATGAGACTCCTGTCATTTCTGAGGATGACAGGAATTAGAAATAATGAGTGCCCTCATTATGAGCTCAAGTGATCCACCCATCTCGGCCTCCCAAAGGGCTGGGATTACAGGCATGAGCTACCGCCCTGGCCTATCATATACTTTTGTTCAAGATTTTGGCTCATTTGTTGTAATGTTAGGGCATGTTAAAGAAAAAAAAATTATTTTTGAGACAGTCTTGCTCTGCTGCCCAGGCTGGAGTGCAGTGGCACCATAGGGGCTTACTGCAACCTCCATCTCCTGGACTCAAGTGATCCTCCCACCTCAGCCTCCTGAGTACCTGGGACTACAGGTGCATGCCACCACACCTGGCTAATATTTTGTATTTTTGAGACAGAGTCTTGCTCTGTTGCCCAGGCTGGAGTGCAGTGGCATGATCTTGGCTCACTGCAACCTCCATCTCCCGAGCTCAACTGATTCTCCTGCCTCAGCCTCCTGAATAGCTGGAATTACAGGTACCCACCACCATGCCTGGCTAATTTTTTGTATTTTTAGTAAAGATGGGGTTTCACCGTGTTGGCCAGGCTGGTCTTGAACTCCTGACTTCAGGTGATCCACCCACCTTGGCCTCCCAAAGTGCTGGGATTACAGGTGTGAGCAACTATGCCCAGCCATATTTTGTAGAGAGTTTTCGCTATGTTGCCCAGGCTGGTCTCAAACTCCTGGCCTCGAGCAGTCTGACAGCCTTGGCTTCCCACAGTGCTGGGATTGAGCCACTGCACCCAGTCTCAGTCCTGGCCCTCCACTCATGATGCAGGCACACCGCACAGTTTCCATAAAGTCACCACTGTCTGCCAAAACCCATAACTGCCTTTAACACCCAGTTTCAAAATCCTTATTTTACGTTTCTGCTAAAGGACTCCACCAACCATGCAGGCAGGTCAAATTGGTCTCAGGTCAAATTGGTCTCAGGTGTGCTGTATGTGCTTAACTGGAGCTAGTGGCACTCCCCCACTGCTTTCATCCTGGTCTGTGCGAGGGCTGAACTGGCCACTACCAGAGCTTGTTCTCTTGCTTCTCAACAATCTTTTAATATTTATAGTTATCCTCAATTGCTTTTGGAGTTGTTCATAATTATGAGCAATAATCAAACGCAGATGCTTTCTTACCTCCGGAGAAGTAAAAATGTTTGAAGGTGTTTATGCTTATGTGTAAGCCTCAAGGTGTCTGCTGCCTGGACCCCGAGAAGATGTACTGCTCAGTAAAAACAGTATGATAGTGGCATGTGCAAAAAAGCTTTGGCTTGAAAAAAGTGAAAGTAGAGGCCACTTTTTTCTAGTCCATTCCTTTTGTGTTCAGGGTCCTCTTGCAATATCGTTTAGTTTTGTTTTTTGAGACAGTGTCTTGCTTTGTTGCCCAGGCTAGAGTGCAGTGGCTCAATCTTGGCTCACTGCAACGTTCACCTCCTGGGTTCAAACGATTCTCCTGCCTCAGTCTCCCGAGTAGCTGAGATTACAGGCGCCCGCCACTACGCCTGGCTAATTTTTGTATTTTTAGTAGGGACAGGGTTTCACCATGTTGTCCAGGCTGGGCTCGATCTCCTGACCTCAGGTGATCCGCCCGCCTCGGCTTCCCAAAGAGGTTGCCCAGCCCCTCTTGCAACATCTTTCTGATGCTGCTTTCCTCTGAGAATGAGCCCTGAAATCAGGAAACGTCCTGGAGATCCAGGTTGTCTTTTGTACCCAGATATTTGGCGCTCCCCAAGATGGCCACTTGGTGGCACCAAAAGCTTTACTCTTCACCTCGCTTCTGTCTACATTTTCAAATGGCCCTCAAAGTTGACTTGATTGTTTTGATAACCCACTTGGCCAAAGCCAGCAGGAGGGATGTCAAGACCAAAAGGGAAGTTAAGCCTCATCTTTGAGGGCCATTTGAACATATCCAGCTTGATTTTATTCAGGTGAAGGTAGGTTGGGGATCGGAAAACAATTTGGTCTTCCGTACCAGACAGACAGATGCATGCCTGTGTGCCAGCGTTGCCACCAGCAAAGGGCCCCCTGCAGAGGTTTTATTTCCAGGGTCTGTCACCATGGCCCACTCATAAGGAAAGATCCCTGCATTTCAGGACAGACTGTAAAGAAAGTTTGAAAAGCTACAAAAGCAAATAAAAACTACACTCAGGGCCGGGGGGAGTGGCTCACACCTATAATTCCAGCATTTTGGGAGGCCGAGGCAAGGGATCACTTGAGGTCAGGAGTTTGAGACTAACCTGACCAATATGATGAAGCCCCATCTCTACTAAAAATACAAAAATTACCTGGGCGTGGTGGCACGTGCCTGTAATCCCAGGTACTCGGGAGGCTGAGGCAGGAGAATCACTTGAATCCAGGAGGCAGAGGTTGCAGTAAGCCGAGACCGTGCCACTGAACTCCGGCCTGGGCAACAGAGGGAGACTGTCTTAAAAAAAAAAAAAAAAAAAAAAAAAAAAGACCAAGAAGTCGGGCATGGTTGCTCATGCCTTTAATCCTAGTGCTTTGGGAGGTCAAGGTGGGAGAAGTGCTTGAGGCCAGGAGTTTGAGACCAGCCTGGGCAACATATTGAGACCCCATCTGTACAAAAAAAATTTTTTTTTTTTTTTAGATGGAGTCTGGCTCTGTTGCCCAGGCTGGAGTGCAGTGGCCGGATCTCAGCTCACTGCAAGCTCCACCTCCCAGGTTTACGCCATTCTCCTGCCTCAGCCTCCCGAGTAGCTGGGACTACAGGCGCCCGCCACCTCGCCCGGCTAGTTTTTTGTATTTTTTAGTAGAGACGGGGTTTCACCGTGTTAGCCAGGATGGTCTCAATCTCCTGACCTCGTGATCCGCCCGTCTCAGCCTCCCAAAGTGCTGGGATTACAGGCTTGAGCCACTGCGTCCGGCCTACAAAAAATTTTTAAAAGGCCAGTTGCGTGGCCAGGTGCAGTGGCTCACGCCTGTAATCCCAGCACATTGGGAGGCCGAGGTGGGCAGATCATGAGGTCAGGAGATCGAGATCATCCTGGCTAAGACATGAAACCCTATCTCTACTAAAAATAAAAAATTAGCTGGGCATGGTGGCAGGTGCCTGTAGTCCCCAGCTACTTGGGAAGCTGAGGCAGGAGAAAGGTGTGAACCCGGGAGGCGGAGCTTTCAGTGAGTCAAGATCATGCCACTGCACTCCAGCCTGGGCTACAGAGCGAGACTCCATCTCAAAAAAAAAAAAAAAAAAAAAAAGGCCGGTCGCAATGGCTCACGCCTATAATCAAAGTTCTTTGGGAGGCTGAAGCGGGCAGATCACTTGAGGTCAGGAGTTCCAGACCAGCCTGGCCAACATGGTGAAAACCCATCTCTACCAAAAATACAAAAATTAGCTGGGTGCCCAGGCTGGAGTCCAGTGGCATGATCATGGCTCACTTGAGCCACTGTGCCTGTCCAATCTCCATTAGTTCAATTCAGGACTTTAAAAAATATATGTCCCTACCTTTTGAACATAAGAAATATAGCTATACTTGGCTGGGCGCCGTGGCTCATGACTGTAATTCCAACCCTTTGGGAGGCTGAGGCAGGCGGATCATGAGGTCAGGAGTTCAAGACCAGCCTGACCAACATGGTGAAACCCCGTCTCTACTGAAAATACAAAAATTAACTGGGCATGGTGGCACGTGCCTGTAATCCCAGCTACGCAGGAGGCTGAGGCAGGAGAATCGCTTGAACCCAGGAGGCAGAGGTTGCAGTAAACCGAGATCAAGCCATTGCATTCCAGCCTGGGTGACACTGCAAGACTCCATCTCAAAAAAAAAAAAAAAAAAGAAAGAAAGAAAGAAAGAATTCTCGCTATATCTGTGTGCAGCGGCTCACGCCCCCAGTCTCAGTGCTTTGGGAGACTGAGGAGGGAAGACTGCTTGAGATCAGGAGTTTGAGGTCAGCCTGGGCAATATAGCAAGACTCCTTCTCTACAAAAACATTTTTAAAAAAATTAGCCAGAAGGGACCAGGCACAGTGGTTCATGCCTGTAATCCCAGCACTTTGGGAGGCCGAGGCAGGCAGATCACAAGGTCAGGAGATCAAGACTATCCTGGCTAACATGGTGAAACCCCATCTCTACTAAAAATACAAAAAAAAATTAGCCGGGCATAGTGGAGGGCGCCTGTAGTCCCAGCTACTCAGGAGGCTGAGGCAGGAGAATGGCATCAAGCCGGGAGACAGAGCTTGCAGTAAGCCAAGATCACACCACTGCACTCCAGCCTGGGCGACAGAGTGAGACTCCGTCTCAAAAAAAAAAAAAAAAAAATAGCCAGAAGGCCAGGCAGCGTGGCTCATGCCTGTAATCCCAGCACTTTGGAAGGCCGAGGTGGATGGATCACCTGAAGTCAGGAGTTCAAGACCAGCCTGGCCTACGTGGTGAAACCCTATTGCTACTAAGAACTCAAAAAATTAGCCAGGCATGGTGGTGCATGCCTATGATCCCAACTACTCAGGAGGCTGAGGCACTTGAACCTTGGGGGCGGAGGTTTCCATGAGCTGAGACTGTGCCACTGCACTCCAGCCTGGGCGACAGAGCAAGACTCTGTCTCAAAAAAAAAAAAAAAAAAAAAAAAGTGAGACTCCCAAGTAGTCCCAGCTACTTGGGAGGCTGAAGGGTGAGGCTTGCTTGAGCCCAGGAGTTAAAGGTTGCAGTGAGCTGTGATTGTGCCGCTGCACTCCAGACTGAGTGACAGCGAGACCCTGTGTCTAAAGTGTGTGCTTGTGTGTGTGGAGCCATAATAACTGTTTTTGTTTTTGTTTTTTTTTTTGAGACTGAGTCTGGCTCTGTCGCCCAGGCTGGAGTGCAGTGGCCGGATCTCAGCTCACTGCAAGCTCCGCCTCCCGGGTTTACGCCATTCTCCTGCCTCAGCCCCCCGAGTAGCTGGGACCACAGGCGCCCGCCACTTCGCCCGGCTAGTTTTTTGTATTTTTTAGTAGAGACGGGGTTTCACCGTGTTAGCCAGGATGGTCTTGATCTCCTGACCTCGTGATCCGCCCGTCTCGGCCTCCCAAAGTGCTGAGATTACAGGCTTGAGCCACCGCGCCCGGCCCAATAACTGTTTTAATAGCCATCTATGCTAATTCTAACACAGATGCCAGTGCTGAGTTGGTCTCAATTGGTTGAGTTATCTCCTCATTATGGGTCATGTCATCCTGCCTCTTTGTATGCCTGGCAATCTTTGATTGGGTGCCAGCCATTGTGACTTTTCCTTTCCTGCATCGGATGTTAGCTATTTTTGTATTTTTTTTTTCTTTTGAGATGGAGTCTTGCTCTGTCCCTCAGGCTGGAGCGCAGTGGCACAATCTCGGCTCACTACAAACTCCGCCTCCCGGGTTCAAGCGATTCTCCTACCTCAGCCTCCTGAGTATCTGGGATTACAGGTGGTTACCACCATGCCTGGCTAATTTTTGTATTTTTAGTAGAGACAGGGTTTCACCATGTTGGCCAGGCTGGTCCCGAACTCCTACACTCAGGTGATCCGCCCACGTTGGTCTCCCAAAGTGTTGAGATTACAGGTGTGAGCCACATTTTCTTGAGCCTTTTTCCCCAAGTACACAGCTACTTAAAAACAGTTTGATTGTTTCAGGCCTTGCTTTTATGATTTTATGATTTGTTAGGTGGGCCCTTAGGTGTGTTCAGTCTAGGGCTGATTATTCTCCACTTCTGAGGCAACACTTTTCTGAGTACACTCTGCTCTGTGCTACTTGAATGATGAGTTTTGCCAAACTGGTTGATAAAAACAGGCACTATTCCCAGCCCCATGGCAGTCGGGGCACTGCTTCTTCAAGCCCTGCAGATGGTTCTTTCCCCAATCTTGGGACATCTTCCCACATGCATGTGCCCATCAAATGTGTGCCAATCACTCGGAGGGGAACCTCCACAGACCTCTGGAGTGGGCTTTCTGTCATCTCCCTTCTTTCTGATTAATTTTTCTTTTTGAGACAGAGCCATGCTCTGTCACCCAGGCTGGAGTGCAGTGGCATGATCTCAGCTCACTGCAACCTCCACCTCCTGGGTTTAAGTGATTCTCCTGCCTCAGCCTCCCAAGTAGCTGCGACTACAGGCATGTGCGACCATGCCTGGCTAATTTTTGTATTTTTAGTAGAGATAGGGTTTTGCCTTGTTGGCCAGGCTGGTCTCAAACTCCTAACCTCAGGTGATCCACCTGCCTCAGCCTCCCAAAGTTCTGGGATTACAGGCATGAGCCACCACGCCTGGGTAACTCGTTTCTTTCTGGTACTCTATCCTGTGACCTTCAGTTGCCTGAATCTCCCTGAATGCTCAGTTCTGTCTCCTCAACTCAGAGAGTCTGCTGGGCTCCACCTCAATTCCCCCTCCCTGCACTGCAGTCTGGAAGCGCCAGCGAGGCAGAAAGCCGGGGTGATGCAGGGTTCCCAGTTTTCATGTCTCCACCTCTTGGGGATTACTGTCCTTCATAACTTGATATCCGGTATCCAGGAAACCACTGTTTCACAGCTGTTGTTGGGGTGTTTTTGGTTTTTGTTTTTGTGTTTTTGAGACAGAGTCTCGCTCTGTCACCCAGGCTGGAGTACAGTGGCGCTATCTCAGCTCGCTGCAACCTCCGCCTCCTGGGTTCAAGCAGTTCTCCTGCCTTAGCCTCCTAAGTAGCTGGGATTACAGGCATGTGCTGCTACACCCAGCTAGTTTTTATATTATTAGTAGAGATGGGGCTTCACCATGTTGGTCAGGCTGGTCTTGAACTCCTGACCTCGTGATCCACCCACATCGGCCTCCCAAAGTGCTGGGATTACAGGCGTGAGCCACTGCACCCAGCCTCAGTTTTGTTTTTTCTTGTTACGGACAGGAGGGTAAATCCAGCCCCTGTTACTTCATCTTGGCTGGAAACGGAAGTGGTTCATTCTTTTCATGGATTAATAGCATCTACTGTATTGGTGACCAGAAATATCTCAGTCCCTTATTGATGATATAGCTTATCAACGATGCTGTAGACCCCATCATTGTATGTAAAGCTTGGCATCCTTTGGTGAGGATTCAGAGAAAATTCCTATCTGTGGAGTTTCTGGGTCCATCAGTTTGCATGTTTACATTTTATTTATTTATTTTTGAGATGGTGTTTTGCTGTGTTGCACGGGCTGGAGTGCAGTGGCATGATCTCGGTTCACTGCACCCTCTGCCTTTTGGGTTCAAGGGATTCTCCTGAGTAGCTGGGATTACAGGTGTGCAGTACCAAGCCTGGCTAATATTTTTGTATTTTCAGTAGAGACCAGGTTTCACCATGTTGGTCAGGCTGGTCTCGAACTCCTGATCTCAAGTGATCCACCCGCCTCGGCCTCCTGTCAGTGTGTTTCTTTATGTCAAGCTTAGCTTTTAGGACCAGAGGGCTTTTTTCTCCAGGGTCCCTAAATCATCCTAGTCAGAACTTCCAGATTTCCTTTCTTCCCGCTCTGATAGTGAATATTTTGACTGTTATTGATTTCCTTCTTCCTCTCCAACCAGGGCTCAGAAACACTTATGGGATTTTCTAAGCGCAGAGGGTTCACTTCCTTAACATCACCTGATGGGACTCTAAGCGGAGCCTCTACCAAGCAACCAAGTATTGACCAGGCTCTGGATTCTGCCGGTGGTCTTGGCCCGGATCAGACTGCATCAGGATCTGGTGGCGCAGCACACCCCTCTGAGGGGGTTATCAGTAGGGAACAAAGCAGGGGCCCCTCTGGCACTGGTAGACAGCAGCAGCCGAGGGCCCGTGATGAAGCTGGCATGCCACGACTCCATCAGTCTTCTGTACTGCAATTCAAACCAGACTCAGATCGTCGCAGGAGTAGAGAGAAGCTTACCTCGACACTTCCAAGAAGAGATGAACGAGATGCACGTCCTGGTCCAGTTCAACAGGACTTAACCTCAGCCAGGGAGCAGCCCAGTAGGGTGCCTGCTAGCCAGAGTCAGGTCCATCTAAGGTCAGATCGCCGTGGGTTAGAACCAACTGGCATGGATCAGCCGGGATTAGTGCATGCTGGCACTTACCTACATGGTGTGGTACCCCTCAGCATGGGTCAGCTTCGTGTGCCACCACCTGAAATGGATGATCAGGAATGGGGACGACTTGTCACGGATGAGCAACGTATGTTGCCACCATCAGTACCTGGCAGAGACCAGCAAGGATTGGAACTACCTAGCACAGACCAACATGGTCTGGTTTCAGTCGGTGCATATCAGCATGGTATGGTACTTCCTGGCATAGACCAACGCAGTATGGAACCACTTGGCATGGATCAGCGTGGATTTATAATATCAGGCATGGGTCAGCAAGGACTGGTAGCCCCTGGAGTGGACCAGCAAGGATTGATATTGCCTGTCATAGATCAACATGGACTGATTCTACCTTTTACAGACCAGCATGGTTTGGTATCACCTGGTATGATGCCAATTAGTGCAGATCAGCAAGGTTTTGTGCAGCCCAGTTTGGAAGCAACTGGCTTCATACAACCTGGCACAGAACAGCATGATTTGATCCAGTCTGGCAGAGTTCAGCATGCTGTGGTGCAGCCTGGTGCATATCAGCCTGGCTTGGTCCAACCTGGTGCAGATCAGCGTGGTTTGGTCCGGCCTGGAATGGATCAGTCTGGTTTGGCCCAACCTGGTAGAGATCAGCATGGTTTGGTCCAATCTGGCACAGGTCAGGGTGGCTTGGTACAGCCTGGTGTAGATCAGCTTGGCATGGTCCAACCTGGTGCAGATCTGCATGGTTTGGTCCAGCCTGGAATGGATCAGTCTGGTTTGGCCCAACCTGGTAGAGATCAGCATGGTTTGGT
This sequence comes from Macaca fascicularis, assembly GCF_037993035.2. Lineage (NCBI taxonomy): Eukaryota > Metazoa > Chordata > Mammalia > Primates > Cercopithecidae > Macaca > Macaca fascicularis. The sequence continues at coordinate 82,727,768 of NC_088390.1, read as the reverse complement.
CCAATCTGGCACAGGTCAGGGTGGCTTGGTACAGCCTGGTGTAGATCAGCCTGGCATGGTCCAACCTGGTGCAGATCAGCATGGTTTGGTGCAGATTGGTGCATATCAACCTGGTTTGGTACAGCCTGGCATGGATCAGCATGGTTTAATACAATCTGGTGCATTTCCCAGTGGCTGGATACAGCCTGATGTGTATCTACCTGGACTGGTACAGCCTGGTACATATCCACATGGTTTGGTACAGGCTGGTGCAGATCCACGTAGTTTGGTCCAACCTGGTATAGATCAACGTGGTTTGGTTCAGCTAGGAGCTGACCAATATGGTTTTGTGCAGCCTGGCATAGATCAGCTTGGTTTGGTGCAACGTGGTGCAGATCAGCAAGGTTTAGTCCAGTCTGGTGCAGTTCAGTATGGTGTGGTCCAACCTGGAATGGATCAGCATGGTTTGGCACAACCTGGTGCACTTCAGAGTAGTTTGGGGCAACCTGGTGCAGTTCAGCATGGTTTCGTCCAACCTGGAGTGGATCAGCGTGGTTTGGTACAACCTGATTCACTTCAGCGTGTCTTGGTACAACCTGGTGCAGTTCAGCCTGGTCTGGTCCAACCTGGAGTGGATCAGCATGGTTTGGTACAACCTGGTGCAGTTCAGCCTGGTCTGGTCCAACCTGGAGTGGATCAGCGTGGTTTGGTACAACCTGGTGCAGTTCAGCCTGGTCTGGTCCAACCTGGAGTGGATCAGCGTGGTTTGGTACAACCTGGTGCAGATCAGCGTGGTCTGGTCCAACCTGGAGTGGATCAGCGTGGTTTGGTACAACCTGGTGCAGTTCAGCCTGGTCTCGTCCAACCTGGAGTGGATCAGCGTGGTTTGGTACAACCTGGTGCAGTTCAGCCTGGTCTCGTCCAACCTGGAGTGGATCAGCGTGGTTTGGTACAACCTGGTGCAGTTCAGCCTGGTCTGGTCCAACCTGGAGTGGATCAGCGTGGTTTGGTACAACCTGGTGCAGTTCAGCCTGGTCTGGTCCAACCTGGAGTGGATCAGCATGGTTTGGTGCAACCTGATTCACTTCAGCGTGCCTTGGTAAAACCTGGTGCAGTTCAGCCTGGTCTGGTCCAACCTGGAGTGGATCAGCATGGTTTGGTACAACCTGGTGCAGATCAGCCTGGTCTGGTCCAACCTGGAGTGGATCAGCGTGGTTTGGTACAACCTGGTGCAGATCAGAGTGGTTTGGCACAAGTTGGTGCAGTTCAGCATAGTTTGGTGCAACCTGGTGCGGATCAGCGTGGTTTGGGCCAACCTGGTACGGATGAGCGTGGTTTGGGCCAACCTGGTATGGATGAGCGTGGTTTGGTCCAACCTGGTGCGGATCAGCATGGTTTGGGCCAACCCGGAGCGGATCAGCCTGGTTTGGGCCAACCTGGTATGGATGAGCATGGTTTGGTCCAACCTGGTGAAGTTCAGCGTGGTTTGGTCCAACCTGGAGTGGATCAGCGTGGTTTGGTCCAACCTGGCGAAGTTCAGCGTGGTTTGGTGCAACCTGGTGCGGATCAGCGTAGTTTGGTCCAACCTGGAGTGGATCAGCGTGGTTTGGTGCAACCTGGTGAAGTTCAGCGTGGTTTGGTCCAACCTGGAGTGGATCAGCGTGGTTTGGTCCAACCTGGTGAAGTTCAGCATGGTTTGGTCCAACCTGGAGTGGATCAGCGTGGTTTGGTCCAACCTGGTGAAGTTCAGCGTGGCTTGGTCCAACCTGGAGTGGATCAGCGTGGTTTGGTGCAACCTGGTGAAGTTCAGCATGGTTTGGTGCAACCTGGTGCGGATCAGCGTGGTTTGGTCCAGCCTGGAGTGGATCAGCGTGGTTTGGTGCAACCTGGTGAAGTTCAGCGTGGCTTGGTCCAACCTGGAGTGGATCAGCGTGGTTTGGTGCAACCTGGTGAAGTTCAGCATGGTTTGGTGCAACCTGGTGCGGATCAGCGTGGTTTGGTCCAGCCTGGAGTGGATCACCGTGGTTTGGTGCAACCTGGTGAAGTTCAGCGTGGCTTGGTCCAACCTGGAGTGGATCAGCGTGGTTTGGTCCAACCTGGTGAAGTTCAGCGTGGTTTGGTCCAACCTGGTGCAGTTCGATATACTTTGATGCAACCTGGTGCAGTTCAGCGTAGTTTGGTGCAACCCGGTGCAGTTCAGCATGGTTTGGTCCAACCTGGAGTGGATCAGCGTGATTTGGTCCCACCTGGTGCAGTTCAGCATGGTTTGGTCCAACCCGGAGTGGATCAGCGTGGTTTGGTCCCACCTGGTGCAGTTCAGCGTGGTTTGGTCCAACCCGGAGTGGATCAGCGTGGTTTGGTCCCACCTGGTGCAGTTCAGCGTGGTTTGGTCCAACCCGGAGTGGATCCGCGTGGTTTGGTCCCACCTGGTGCAGTTCAGCGTGGTTTGGTCCAACCCGGAGTGGATCAGCGTGGTTTGGTCCCATCTGGTGCAGTTCAGCGTGGTTTGGTCCAACCTGGAGTGGATCAGCGTGGTTTGGTCCAACCCGGAGTGGATCAGCGTGGTTTGGTCCAACCCAGAGTGGATCAGCGTGGTTTGGTCCAACCCGGAGTGGATCAGCGTGGCTTGGTCCAACCTGGTGCAGGTCAGCCTGGTTTGGTCCAGCCTGGTGCAGATCAACTTGGTATGGTGCAGCCTGGAATAGATCAGCAAGGTTTGGTGCAACCTCAGGCAGATCCACGTGGCTTGGTACAACCTGGTGCCTATCCTCTTGGTTTCGTCCAACCTGGTGTATATTTGCATGATTTGTCTCAACCTGGGACATATCCACATGGTTTGGTGCAGCCTGGAATGGAGCGGTATGGTTTGAGACAATCTGGTACATATCAGCCAGGCTTGACAGCACCAGGCACAAAGCTTCGTGGCTCTTCAACATTCCAGGCAGATTCTACAGGTTTTATATCAGCACGTCCATATCAACATGGTATGGTACCTCCTGGCAGAGAACAATATGGCCAGATGTCACCACTTCTAGCCAGTCAAGGTTTGGCATCACCTGGTATAGACCAAAGGAGTTTGGTACCACCAGAAACTTATCAGCAAGGTTTGATGCATCCTGGCACAGACCAGCATGGCCCAATACCATTGAGTACAGGTTTGGGATCTACACACCCAGATCAACAGCATTTGGCATCACTTGACCCAGGTAAGCATGAGCAGGTACATCCAGATGCAGCTCAGCACGGCTGTGCTTTCTCTCTCTCTCTCAGTCCTGATTCAATGTGTCCTGGTTATGGTGGCCCAGGTTACCTCAGTGCTGATCAGCATGGCCAGGAAGGTTTGGATCCAAATAGAACACGAGCCTCGGACCAACCTGGAATTCCTGCCCAGAAGGCCCCAGGCCAAGATGTCACCCTTTTCAGGAGTCCAGACTCCCTCCACCGAGTCTCATCAGAAAGGAGCGAAGTCTCAAGTGAAGTCCTGAGTGAGAGACGCGATTCACTGTGTAGAATGAGTTCTAGTTTCCCCACGGCAGTGGAGACATTTCGTCTGCTGGGAGAGCTCAGTGGCCTCTATATGGGGCTGAAGGAGAGTATGAAGGATCTGGATGAGGAGCAGGCCGGCCAAACCGACATGGAGAAGATCCAGTTCCTGCTAGCACAGATGGGTGGGTGCTGCTTGCCGAGAGAGGAGAAACCACTATCTCTGTTCTCAGCTGGTTTCATCCTTTTCTTTCCCTGGTCTCAACTCCTGGCTGCTACACGTCTCCCTGAGTCTCTGAAAACAGCATGTCATTCAGAGCATGTCCCACAGCCTCCAGAGTCCAAAAAAATGGGTGGGCAAAGGAGAGAACTAAGCCCCAGGAGAGGAGTGGAATGGGTTCTTGTGGCTTTGTCAGGCTCTCTGCACAGCAGCTGGGGAAAGTGTCTGGTTATAGAAAGCAGTAGCATTCGGAGGTGGGCAGGAGAGAATGTTGAAGAATTAAACTTAACATTTTGACTGGGAGCAATGGCTCACACCTGTAATCCCAGCACCTTGGGAAGCAGAGCCGGGTGGATAGCTTGAGGCCAAGAGTTCAAGACCAGCCTGGGGGCAACATGGCAAAATCCCATCTCTAAAAAAAAAAAAAAAAAAAAAAAAAAAAAAAAAAAAAAAAAAAGGGCCGGGCGCGGTGGCTCAAGCCTGTAATCCCAGCACTTTGGGAGGCCGAGACGGGCGGATCACGAGGTCAGGAGATCGAGACCATCCTGGCTAACACGGTGAAACCCTGTCTCTACTAAAAATTACAAAAAACTAGCCGGGCGGCCAGGCGCGGTCGAGACGGGCGGATCACGAGGTCAGGTGATCGAGACCATCCTGGCTAACACGGTGAAACTAAAAAATACAAAAAACTAGCCGGGCGAGGTGGCGGGCGCCTGTAGTCCCAGCTACTCGGGAGGCTGAGGCAGGAGAATGGCGTGAACCCGGGAGGCGGAGCTTGCAGTGAGCTGAGATCCGGCCACTGCACTCCAGCCCGGGCAGCAGAGCAAGACTCCGTCTCAGAAAAAAAAAAAAAAAAAACTAGCTGGGCGAGGTGGCGGGCGCCTGTAGTCCCAGCTACTTGGGAGGCTGAGGCAGGAGAATGGCGTAAACCCAGGAGGCGGAGCTTGCAGTGAGCTGAGATCCGGCCACTGTGCTCCAGCCTGGGCGACAGAGTGAGACTCCGTCTCAAAAAAAAAAAAAAAAAAAAAAATAGCCAGGCATGGTAGCACACACCTGTAGTCCCAGCTACTCGGGAAGCTGAGGTGGGAAGATTGTTTGAGCCAGGGAGGCAGAGGTTGCAGTGAACTGTGATTGCATCACTGCACTCCAGCCTGGGTGACAGAGCAAGACCCGGTCTCAAATAAAAACTTAACATTTGCCTGTTCCCAACTCCAAGCCCAGAGAGTAATTAAGATTGTTTGCAGTGGGTGGAATTCGTGAGTCAGTTGTCCCAGAGCCCTTTAGGATGTCAGGCATTAGGTGGATGTTTCATGGGCTAAGGACGGCTCTCTCTCCCTTCTTCCCACCCCGCTTTCCCAGTCACCAGGAGACACAGGATACAGTGATAGGTCCTGCTGTCCTCTAGGGTAGCTTCAGTGTTGCAGGGGGTGGAAATGGAGATTGGGAGCCCACTAGAAATCTAACCCCTCTGATCATAAGGCCTCTGCTTTCCATAGTCAAAAGGACCGTACCTTCTGAACTGCAGGAGCAACTGAAGACCATAAAGACACTAGCCAAAGAAGTTCGGCAGGAAAAAGTAAAAGTAAGGAAGAGTCAACCCACTTTTTTTTTTTTGAGACGGATTTGCTCTCTTGTCGCCCTGGCTGGAGTGCAGTGGCACCATCTTGGCGCACCGCAACCTCCACCTCCCGGGTTCAAGCGATTCTCATGCCTCAGCCTCCCGAGTAGCTGGGATTACAGGCATGTGCCACCATGCCCAGCTAATTTTGTATTATTTGTATTATTAGTAGAGATGGGGTTTCTCCATGTTGGTCAGGCTGGTCTTGAACTCCCGACCTCAGATGATGCGCCCACCTTGGCCTCCCAAAGTGCTGGGATTACAGGCGTGAGCCACTGCGCCCAGCCCCCACTTTGTCTTTTAATGCTAATAATAGCACTTTCCATTTGTATTTTATGGATTAAATAGTCCTTTCTCTTACATTATTATCTAATTGGATCTTTGCAATCCTATCAGATAGGAAATGCACCTTGGGTATCATCATGCTCATTTCCTGGATCTAAAACCTGATGCTCAGGCTGGGCGCAGTGGCTCATGCCTATAATCCCAGCACTTTGGGAGGCCAAGGCAGGAGGATCACTTGAGCCCAGGAGCTCGAGACCAGCCTGGGCAACACAGCAAGGCCTTATCTCTACAAAAAATTTAAAAATTAGCCAGACATGGTGGTACATGCCTGTAGTCTCAGCTACTTGGGAGGCTGAGGCAGGAGGATCACTTGAGCCTGAGTTTGAGGCTGCAGTAAGCTATGATCACGCCACAGCACTCTAGGCGGAGTGAGAGGGCAAGACCCTGTCTCTAAAAAAAATTTTTTTTAAACTGATGCTCAAAGCTATTATGATTCAGCTGAGCCAAATAATGATGGCTTTGCTCTTTTCATTATCTGTCGCAGCCTTGGAGTCCAGTTTGTGAGATTTTCTGGGGCCACAGGTCATTGCAAGGGACTGCCAGATCCCTTCAGACATTCTCCTTTTTTTTTTTTTTTTGAGACGGAGTCTCGCTCTGTCGCCCAGGCTGGAGTGCAGTGGCCGGATCTCAGCTCACTGCAAGCTCCGCCTCCCGGGTTTACGCCATTCTCCTGCCTCAGCCTCCTGAGTAGCTGGGACTACAGGCGCCCGCCACCTCGCCCGGCTAGTTTTTTTTTTTTGTATTTTTAGTAGAGACGGGGTTTCACCATGTTAGCCAGGATGGTCTCGATCTCCTGACCTTGTGATCCGCCCGTCTTGGCCTCCCAAAGTGCTGGGATTACAGGCTTGAGCCACCGCGCCCGGCCTTTTTTTTTTTTTTTTAATTGAGACAGAGTCTTGCCCTGTTGCCCAGGCTAGAGTGCAGTGATGTGATCTCGGCTCACTGCAACCTCTGCCCTCTGGGTTCAAGCTATTCTCGTGCCTCAGCCTCCCAAGTAGCTGGGATTACAGGCATATATGTTCATGCCCAGCTAATTTTTGTATTTTTAGTAGAGACAGGTTTCACCATGTTGGTCAGGCTTGTCTGGAACTCCTGACCTCAGGTGATCCTCCCACCTCAGCCTCCCAAAGTGCTGGGATTACAGGTGTGACCCACCACGCCCGGCCCAGTCATTCTTTTTTTTTTTTTTTTCTTGCTCTGTCGCCCAGACTGGAGTTCGGTGGTGCAATCTCAGCTCACCGCAAGCTCCGCCTCCTGGGTTCATGCCATTCTCCTGCCTCAGCCTCCCGAGCAGCTGGGACTACAGGCGCCCACCACCATACCCGGCTAATTTTTTGTATTTTTAGTAGAGACGGGGTTTCACCGTGTTAGCCAGGATGGTCTCGATCTCCTGACCTCATGATCTGCCCGCCTTGGCCTCCCAAAGTGCTGGGATTACAGGTGTGAGCCACTGCACCCCGCCTTTTTTTTTTTTTTTTAAAGACTGATTCTTGCTCTATTGCCCAGGCTGGAGTGCAGTGTCACAATCTCACCTCACTGCAACCTCTGCCTCCTGGATTCAAATGATTCTCGTGTCTCAGCCTCCTGAGTAGCTGGTATTACAGGCGCCAGCTACCACGCCTGGCTAATTTTTGTATTTTTTAGTAGAGACGGGTTTCCCCTTGTTGGCAAGGCTGGTCTCGAACTCCTGACCTCAGGTGATCTGCCCACCTCAGCCTCTCAAAGTGTTGGGATTACAGGCGTGAGCCATCGTGCCTGGCCCAGTCATCCTCTTAATGCCAGCTTTCTACATCCATGGGATGGATGAATGGGCGGATGGATGTTCACAAGGGCTCCTGGCTTTTGTCGGAGAGGGTTAGGTTAGTAGAGGGAATGGGGAGGGCTGGCATGAGCTGCAAGGGCACACTTGGGAAGTGGGAGCTCAGGCCTGCCTGACCCTCCTCATTCACTGGGTTTGTAGGTGGAAAGGCTGCAGAGGATCCTGGAGGGGGAAGGGACTCAAGAAGCAGGGAAGGAACTGAAAGCTGGAGAGCTGAGATTACAGCTGGGTGTCCTCAGGTAACATACCCCAGCTAAGAGCAGCTGGTCCCCTGGAATCGTGAGTCTCAGCCAAGGAGATGATGGTGGCCAGTGGCTCCCTCCTGCCCCTGAATGGACCACTGTCTTTGGCCCGGATTGTGTCTGCTCTTCAGATTGTCCATGTCTAGTTCAAGGAACTGGTAGAAGCTCCCCAGGTTTTCAAAACAACTCAGGACCAGGTCTTGGAAAAGCAAAAATAAGCTTCTCAGACTCTGTCCCCAGTCGGAGGCTGAAGGAGACCACTTCTGATGACCCCTCTGAGCTCTCTCTTTGCAGTGCCCAGTCCCACCGCCCAGAAGCCTCCCAGGGCAGAGGCAGAGCCCCAGACTCCCTAGACAAAATCCAGGGGAGTGGGGTGGAGGGCGAGAGACCTCCAGCTGTGTCTGCATCCCCCTGCGTCCCTGATGGTCCAGGCTCTGCATGGGTGGGCTCGGGTCTCTGGCCTGACTGTGGAGTCTGGCAGTCTCTTGTCGTGCACCACAGAGTCACCGTGGCTGACATTGAGAAGGAGCTGGCCGAGTTGAGGGAGAGCCAAGACAGGGGCAAGGCTGCCATGGAAAATTCTGTCTCCGAAGCCTCCCTTTACCTTCAGGACCAGGTAAGGATTCCCCACTCTTCAGCTCCAGGGACCAAGGGCCCTTCTCAGAGCTGGTTTGTCCCTGCCCTCCCACCTCTCATCAAAAACCAGGTCCCTCTCGTCCCCTGCGTGTGTGTGTGTGTGTGTGTGTGTCTGTGTGTGTGTGTGGTGTGTGTGTCTCTGTGTGTGTATGTATGTGTGGTGTGTGTGTGTGGTGTGTGTGTGTGTGTGTCTGTGTGTGTGTGTGGTGTGTGTGTCTCTGTGTGTGTGTGTATGTGTGGTGTGTGTGTGTGGTGTGTGTGTCTCTGTGTATGTATGTGTGGTGTGTGTGTGTGGTGTGTGTGTGGTGTGTGTGTGTGTGTGTCTGTGTGTATGCGTGTGTGTGTGTGTGTGTGGTGTGTGTGGTGTGTGTGTGTGTATGTATGTATGGTGTGTGTGTGTGGTGTGTGTGTGGTGTGTGTGTCTGTGTGTGTGTGGTGTGTGTGTGTGGTGTGTGTGGTGTGTGTGTCTGTGTGTGTGTATGTGTGGTGTGTGTGTGGTGTGTGTGTGTGGTGTGTGTGTGGGGTGTGTGTGTGGTGTGTGTGTGTGTGTGTATGGTGTGTGTGTGGTGTGTGGTGTGTGTGTCTGTGTGTGTGTGTGTATGCGTGTGTGTGTGTGTGTGGTGTGTGTATGTGTGTGTGTGTATGGTGTGTGTGTGGTGTGTGGTGTGTGGTGTGTGGTGTGTGTGTCTGTGTGTCTGTGTGTGTGTGTATGCGTGTGTGTGTGTGTGTGTGGTGTGTGAGCAGGGGGTGGGGGGGCCATGGCGAATGTGTCCAGGATCCAGATCCCTCCTTATCCAAAGCCAGCTCTGAGTCCACAGGGGCAAGTGGCAAGGGAAAGGAACCCTTACAACACCTGTCTACCTCCCATTCGATCTTTCCCTATCTTTCTTTCTTTTTTTTTTTTTTTTTGAGATGGAATTTCACTCTTGTCGTCCAGGCTGGAGTGCAGTGTCGCGATCTTGGCTCACTGCAACCTCTGCCTCCCAGGTTCAAGCGATTCTCCTGCCTAAGCATCCTGAGTAGCCAGGACTACAGGCATGTGCTACCACGCTCAGCTAATTTTTGTATTTTTGGTAGAGATGGGGTTTCACCATGTTGGCCAAGCTGGTCACGATCTTTGCCTATCTTCTTTATGATATAATTCATATATCAATACATTCACCCTTTTAAATTGAATAAGGTAGTTTTTAGTACATTCACAAAGTTGTGCAGCTATCACCACAATCTAATTCCAAAACATTTAATCACCCCAGAAAGAAACCCTGTGACTCTTAGCAATCTCTCCCCATGCCCTTCTATCCCTCAGCCCCTGACAACCACGAATCTGCTTTCTGCCACTATGGATTTGTCTATTCTGGACATTTCATATAAATGGAATCATACAACATACGACTTTTGTATCTGGATTCTTGCACTTAGCATGATGTTTTCAAGGCTCATCCACGTTGTAGCATGTGTCAATACTCCATTCTTTTTTCTGGCTTCATAGCATTCCATTCTGTGTCTGTGCCCCAATTTGTTTATCTAGTCATCAGTTGAAAGACATCTGGGTCGTTTCCATCCTTTGGCTATTATGAATAATGCTGCTGTGCACATTCATGTATAAGTTTTTTTTTTTTTTTGAGACGGAGTCTCACTGTGTCACTCAGACTGGAATGCAGTGACTCGATCTTGGCTCACTGCAAGCTCCGCCTCCTGGGTTCACACCATTCTCCTGCCTCAGCCTCCCCAGTAGCTGGGACTACAGGTGCCCGCCACCATGCCTGGATAATTTTAAAAAATATTTTTAGTAGAGACGGGGTTTCACCGCATTAGCCAGGATGGTCTCGATCTCCTGACCTTGTGATCTGCCCACCTCAGCCTCCCAAAGTGCTGGGATTATAGGCGTGAGCCACTGCACCTGGCCATAATAAGTTTTTTTTTTGTTGTTGTTTTGTTTTGTTTTTGGAGATGGAGTTTTGCTCTTGTTATCCAGGCTGGAGGGCAATGGCGTGATCTTGGCTCACTGCAATCTCCAACTCCTGGGTTCAAGTGATTCTCTTGCCTCAGCCTCCCAAGTAGCTGGGATTACAGGTGCCCGCTACCACGCCCAGGTAATTTTGTATTTTTAGGAGAGATGGGGTTTCACCATGTTGGCCAGGCTTGTCTCGAACTCCTAACCTCAGGTGATCCACCCGCCTCAGTCTCCCAAAGTGCTGGCCTGGCCTCATGTATAAGTTTTTGTGTGGGGCCAGATGCGGTGACTCACACCTGTAATCCCAGCACTTTGGGAGGACGAGGCAGGTAGATCACTTGAGGTCAGGAGTTGGAGAGCAGCCTGGCCAACAATGTGAAACCCCATCTCTACTAAAAATACAGAAAATAGGCCAGGCATGGTGGCTCACGCCTGTAATCCCAGCACTTTGGGAGGCCGAGATGGGCGGATCACGAGGTCAGGAGTTCGAGACCAGCCTGACCAACATGGTGAAACCCCATCTCTACTAAAAAAATACAAAAATTAGCCGGGCATGGTGGCGCGTGCCTGTAATCCCAGCTACTCTGGAGGCTGAAGCAGGAGAATTGCTTGAATCCGGGGGGCGGAGGTTGCAGTGAGCAGAGATCACACCACTGTACTCCAGCCTGGGCGACAGGGTGAGGTGAGACTCCATCTCAAAAAAACAAAAACAAAAACAGAAAATAGCTGGGTGTGGTTGTGCACACCTGTAATCCCAGCTTCTTGGGAGGCTGAGGCAGGAGAATCACTTGAACCTGGGAGGCGGAGGTTGCAGTGAGCCATGATCATGCCACTGGATGCCAGCCTGGGTGACAGCAAGACCCTGTCTCAAAAAAAAAAAAAAAAAATTTTAGCCACTCTAGTGGGTGTGAGGTGGGATCGCATTAGAGTTTTGATTTGCATTTCCCTAGTGACCAAAGATGCTGAGCATCTTTTCGTGTGCTTTTTGGCCATTTGTATACTTTCTTTTTTTTTTTTTTTTTTTTTTTTGAGACAGAGTCATGCTCTGTCGCCCAGGCTGGAGTTCAGTGGCCGGATCTCAGCTCACTGAAAGCTCCGCCTCCCAGGTTCACGCCATTCTCCTGCCTCAGCCTCCCGAGTAGCTGGGACTATAGGCACCCGCCACCTCGCCCGGCTAGTTTTTTTGTATTTTTTAGTAGAGACGGGGTTTCACCGTGTTAGCCAGGATGGTCTCGATCTCCTGACCTCGTGATCCGCCCATCTCGGCCTCCCAAAGTGCTGGGATTACAGGCTTGAGCCACCGCGCCTGGCCTCTGTATACTTTCTTTAGAGATAAAATATACATATCTGTTCAAATCCTTCATCCATTTTTTCAGGTGAATTATTTGTCATTTTATTATTGAGTTGAAAGAGTTCTTTGCATGTTCTGGATGCTAGGCTCTTATTTGATAGATGACTTGCAAATATTTTCTCCCATTCTGTGGGTTATCTTTGCATTTTCTTGACAGTGTCTGCCTTTAAGCCTTGCAATGCAATTCTTGGTCATTTTCTCACTAAGGAGTGTCTGAACCAGCAGCAGCCCTCTGAGCGCCCACAGAAGGACCACCTAGGAAAAGCCACTGGGCCAAGGGGGTTCATGTCAGGAACCTCTTTGTGCATTTTTTTTTTTTTTTTTCTTGAGAAAGAGTTTTGCTCTGTTGCCCAGGCTGGAGTGCAGTGGCACCATCTCAGCTCACTGCATCTCCACCTCCTGGGTTCAAGTGATTCTCCTGTCTCGGACTCCTGGGTAGCTGGGACTACAGGTGCGCACTGCCACGCCCAGCTAATTTTTTTTGGATTTTTAGTAGAGACGGGGTTTCACCACATTGGTCAGGCCGGTCTTGAACTCCTGACCTCAGGTCATTCACCTGCCTCTGCCTCCCAAAGTGCTTGGATTATAGGCATGAGCCACTGCACCCCACTTTTTTTTTTTTTTTTTTTGAGACAGACTTTCGCTCTTGTTGCCCGGGCTGGAGTCCAATGGCATAATTTCAGCTCACTGAAACCTCTGTCTCCCGGGTTCAAGTGATTCTCCTGCCTCAGCCTCCCAAGCAGCTGAGGTTACAGGTGCCTGCCAGCACACCTGGCTAATTTTTGTATTTTTAGTAGAGATGGGGTTCACCATGTTGGTCAGGCTGGTCTTGAACTCCTGACCTCAGGTGATCCACCCACCTTGGCCTCCCAAAGTGCTCGGATTACAGGCGTGAGCCATGTGCCTGCCCACTTTGTGCTTTGAGCCACATTCCAGGCTCCCAAGTTGCTGGAACTGTGGTGTGCATCATGTCATGACCCCAGGCCAGGTGTCCTGCCCGAAGAGCAATCCAAGCTCATGTCTGGCTGTCCCAGGACCACACTCAGGAGAGAATCCACTTCCTGTTGGGCTGGCCTAGCCTCCTTTTGCAGGCTTTTTTTGGAGGCCCCTGCTTCTACATGCTGCATCTTTAGCCACCTTGGCCTCCTGCCTCTCTCTGAACGCACTCTTATCTTTCCTGCTGTTCTTTACACAGATAGCTGTGGCTTAGTCTTAAGACTCCACTGAAATGCCCATGTTTCTGGGAGGCCTCTTCCACTTTTCCAGAGAGAACTGGCCGGTCCCTCTGCATCCGGGGCCCTCAGAGGTGCCTGCCTCCAGGCAGGCTCTTCTGGTTGTAAGTGGCAGCATTGCTGTGAGCCCACACAAGAGGGTGCTGCCCTGGGGATGTGCAGCTGTAGGGAGTGGAGGAAAAGGGAACTTCCAGGCCATGGGAGAAGGGCATGTCCGCCTGTCCCTCTGCATCTGCTTTTGTGGGTACCCGTGTCCCTCTCCTGACCCATCCTCTGAGCCCCCATGTCTCTCTCGCGTTCCACTCTCCATCCACCTTGCTCTCCTTCGTGCTCCACAGTGGCTGCCCCAGCCCTGCAGAGTCCTTTCTGCTCCATTACCCACTCCCAAGAGAGGAGCCTAGGTTGGCCCAGCCTCTCTTTTTGGACGGAGCATGTCCGTTCCCCCGGCATTTGAGCAGGAGCATGTGCAAGCCCCACACCTCACAGCCCCAGATCCCGGGGCGGGGCCTGTGTGTCATTAGGGTCCTCTGTATGTTTACGGCCCAGCTAACTGGCAGCAGCACTTTATGATTTAGCTAAAGAAGAGATGTTCTCACACTAAGCCAAGCCGGTGGGCTGGCTGGAGAAAGCTCCAGAGGCCTTCCTCTGGCAAGGGCTTGGCTCAGCATTGACACTGTGCTCCCGGAGAACTCTCTCTACTCACCGTTTACTGGATAGATGCCCATGATGGCACATGCTCTGGGAGGCACTGAGGATGCAGCAACTGCCCAGGGCGCAACAGGGAAGAGGCACACAGGCTAGGAGCAGTGCCAGCATGGGCAGAACGTGGCCATGACTGGCCTCACTGCCCTGCTGCTGCCGTCTCTCCTGCATGCAGTTGGACAAGCTGAGGATGATCATTGAGGGCATGCTGACCTCCTCCTCCACGCTCCTGTCCATGAGCATGGCCCCGCACAAGGCCCACACCTTGGCTCCTGGCCAGATCGACCCTGAGGCCACCTGTCCAGCCTGCAGCCTGGATGTGGGCCATCAGGTCAGCATGCTGGTGCAGCGCTATGAGCAACTCCAAGACATGGTCAACAGCCTGGTCGTCTCCCGACCCTCCAAGAAGGCCAAGCTTCAGAGACAGGTGGGGCTCTGCTCGCCTCCCTCCTGCTGCAACTGGACATGGCCCCACAGGGGAGGGTCACCCTGCTGCAGACCCACGGAAGTGGGGCGGGTGTTTGGACCTCAAGGTCAGCTCTCCATGGTGGAGCCCTTTAGCCAGATCCCACAAGAGTCCCTGGTCTTTCTGCAGGTCCACAGCAAGGGTAGCAGCAGAACTAGCTTTGGGGATAGGGGACCATGGGGAAGAGCTGGCTTGATGGGGTGGGACAGCACATGCTGGCTGAGGACAGATCAGTGCCCTTCGTGTGCCCTGGAAACACAGGCCCAACTGTAGGAGATGTTGGCTCCCTGGCACACGGGTCTTCCGACCCCTTCTCAATTTCCCTCCAAAGGGCAGGCTTGCTGGTGGGGGTGGGCACAGCCACAAGTCCTGGGTCCTGCCTCTTGGGCTGAGGGACTCAGATTTGGGCCAGGAGCACAGGGGAGAATAAAGCGTGCAGCCCAGCTCTCCAGTGCCCTGGGACAGCACATCACTCCTGAGCCTCCGTCACCTCTACTGACCCCCCACTGGCAAGCCAGGGTCCCGAGGCTAGTCCGTGGGGATGTAGGTGACTGACGCTTGTGTCCTGTGGGGGTGGACACCCAGAAAGGGCAGGCAGAGGGCCTCCTGCACTGTTAGTGGGAAATTGTTTTCCTTTTTTTTTTTTTTTTTTTTTTTTGAGACAGAGTCTTGCTCTGTCACCCAGGCTGGAGTGCAGTGGCTGTATCTCAGCTCATCGCAAGCTCCGCCTCCCGGGTTTAGGCCATTCTCTTGCCTCAGCCTCCCAAGTAGCTGGGACTACAGGCGCCCGCCACCTCGCCCGGCTAATTTTTTTGTATTTTTTTGGTAGAGACAGGGTTTCACCGTGTTAGCCAGGATGGTCTCGATATCCTGACCTCGTGATCCGCCTGTCTTGGCCTCCCAAAGTGCTGGGATTACAGGCTTGAGCCACTGCGCCCGGCCCCATTGTTGTTTTTGAGACAGGGTCTCCCTATGTTGCCCAGGCTGTTCTCGAACTCCTGGGCTCAAGTGATCCTCTTGCCTCGCCCCAGCTTCCCAAAGTGCCAGGATTACAGGCATGAGCCACCGCTCCCAGCCTTGGAGATGTTTTAAGGGCCAACTTACCTGGGGGCAGCAATACTAAGGCAGCAGGGGGTAGGATCGCGCCAGCAGCCTCCGAGAGCCTTCCCATCCCTCCTGCCGCAGGACGAGGAGCTGCTGGGCCGCGTGCAGAGTGCCATCCTGCAGGTGCAGGGCGACTGCGAGAAGCTTAACATCACCACCAGCAACCTCATCGAGGACCATCGGCAGAAACAGAAGGACATTGCTGTGAGTGGCCGCAGGGTGGCCGGGATGGGGCCGGGGCTCAGTGTGGTGCCGTAGCCCCGTAGCTGCTGGCTCTTTTTTCCTCTGTTCACTTGGCCTCCCCAGATGCTGTACCAGGGTCTGGAGAAGCTCGAAAAGGAAAAGGCCAACAGGGAGCACCTGGAGATGGAGATTGATGTGGTGGGTGCCAGGCCCCAGGGGCCACGCTGTGTCCCAGGGCAGTCTCGCCGGCTGTTCTTTGAGAGACTGAGTGGAGGGAAGATGGCAAGAGGAGTGTGGGCGCTCAGAAACCTGCCTGGTGTTAGGGTTGACACCCCCAGGGAATGGGGCCCCTCCATGGCCATCTCCCAGATGCGGGGACCTCTGTCTGTCTCTGGGCAGAAAGCCGACAAGAGTGCTCTGGCCACCAAAGTGAGCCGTATCCAGTTTGATGCCACCACGGAGCAGCTGAACCACATGATGCAGGAGCTGGTGGCCAAGATGAGCGGGCAGGAGCAGGACTGGCAGAAGATGCTGGACAAGCTGCTCACAGAGATGGACAACAAGGTAAGGCAGGGGCATGGCGGGGCTCTCCATCCCACAGCCCTGCCTCCAGGATTGGGACAGCACCACCTTCTCCTGGGTCAGCCCCCTACCTGCTTCCTTAGAGGTCCCCTGGGCCCCCTTTCCCTGCCACAGCTGGACCGCCTGGAGCTGGACCCAGTGAAGCAGTTGCTGGAGGATCGGTGGAAATCACTGCGACAGCAGCTCAGGGAGCGCCCCCCACTCTACCAGGCAGACGAGGCGGCTGCCATGCGGAGGTGACACCTGGGAGGCAGGGGAGGAAGCTGGCACGCTCTTCGGAGGGTGAGGGCAGAGGGGGCTGGGGGTCCCCGGACAAAGAGCTCCTGCCGGCACGCAGCGGATCCTGCCCAGGACTGTCCCATGATTGGAGGGACAGAATTTTAAGAGCTTGAAACACTTTTCTAGCTCAGGCCCCTTCGTATTACAGCAGAGAAAGGGAGGAGGGGAGGCTTAAGGCTCTCTGGGTTTGGCTGAGCTAAGCTGGGCCTTTGGGACAGGGAGAGGTCCTCAATACCCAGAGCTGAGACAGCTCCTGGGGGCCTGGCCTATAGGACCTGGCCCATGGTAGGCTTGAATTCCAGGATTCCCATTCGTGGCCGCCAGGGGGCCCCCGAGACTTGCACAGGGCACCCTCAGGGGCCCAAGGAAGCCTGCTGGCTTTGGGTTAGGGCAGGGAGGTCTGGGATGTGAGCCCGGAGGTGGGAGCAGATGGATTCTCGGGGAGCAGGGACAAGATCTGCACCCTGGTGGGCTGAGCTTCCAGCCTGCCTGGCCTGCAGGGTTGCAAGCCCTTCTGGGACTTCTGGGCAGAGCACTCACCCTGCGTGTACGTCCCATTCCTAACAGGCAGCTCCTGGCACATTTCCACTGCCTTTCATGTGACCGGCCCTTGGAGACACCTGTGACCGGACAGTGAGTGCCCACACCGCTGGCACACGGCCTTGCACGGCAGGGCTGTGTCTCCTCCCTTCTCCACCTGTGTCCACCTTTCTTTCATGCGTCTACTTTCAGCCCTTGCTCCCTCCCAGGCCGGGGGCGGTGGGAAGGTTCTTTAGGCAGGTGGATTTGGGGGACAGGACTTGTCCCACTCTGACTCGTCCCTTCTCCCTCTGTCCCTGCCCAGTGCCATCCCTGTGACCCCCGCGGGTCCAGGCCTACCTGGCCACCATTCCATCCGCCCCTACACGGTGTTTGAACTGGAGCAGGTCCGGCAGCATAGCCGCAAGTATGGGACAGCAGGGTCTGGGGCCAGGGCTCTGGATGGGGAAGGCAGAGGACAGGGGTGACTCCGGAAGGCCCGGCGGAACGTGACAGAAGGCAGCGCTGTGGCATGGTGTGGAGAGCCTCCTCCTTGGAGTGGGACAGTGGGGGCCGCAGGCCAATTTCTGAACTAGCTCCCTGGCAGTTCCCAGGGCATGAGAGTAGGAGGCAGACCTAGTCACACCTGCCTTTGGGAGTTACGGTGGGACTTTGTCAAGGTCACCAGCTGCCTCTGAGAGCTCCTCTACTTCTCGACCTCTTCCCCAGCCTTCAGCTGTCTCAGCAACCCCGGGATTAGAGCGGTCGGGGGAGGGTCCTGCATAGCTCAGCCGGAGGGTGGGCTCAGCCAACGAAGGAGGCTGGCGGTGGGCATCTCATGCTCCCTCCGGCTCCTGCCCGCCTCTCTGCTGCTCCCCTTCTCCGAAGGATGGGAGTTCATAGTTCAGAGGACTTCAGGCTGCTCTTTGAAGCCCTACGGGTTCCAGGTATGCGGGGCCAGGTGCGCCGGAATGGGAAGGCCCGGGGAGGCCCTCAGCTCCTCCACCTGCAGGCAGCAGGGCTTTCGTCCATTTGGCTGGCCTGCACTTTCCCATCTGAGGAAAGCCTTCCCGGCAAGTCTGGCCCTCAGATGCTGTGGAAAGGGCTACTGCTGAGGGGTCAAGCTGCCCAGCGACCCCCACCCTCGGCCAAGAGCCCATGAGACTAGCTGGGTCCTGCACAAAAGGGACCCGGAACTGAAGGATTCGGCTTACACAAGGTCAAGGCCCCCTCCATGGGCCAACCCTCCCTCTGTTCTGCTCACACCCTGCAGCCTCAAGCTGGGCAGTGCTTTCCCTCGGGGTGACCTGGCGCAGATGGAGCAGAGCGTGGGGCGCCTGCGCTCCATGCACTCCAAGATGCTGATGAATATCGAGAAGGTGCAGATCCACTTCGGGGGCTCCACCAAGGCCAGCAGCCAGATAATCCGCGAGCTGCTGCACTCCCAGTGCCTGGGCTCCCCCTGCTACAAACGGTACAGGAGAGGGGCGAGGCCATGGGGAGCAGGTGCCCAGCGACCAGGCTTGGCTTCTGCCCATGCACGGCTGTGCAGACAAATGCCTTGCCCCACTGCTGGGGAAGAAAAGGGAGTGTGTGTGTGTGTGAAAGTGTGGGCGAGGGGTGTCAGTGTGTAATGTGTGTAAGCCATGTGTCTATGGGTGTCAGTGTATGAGTGTGTGTAAGGGTGTGTATGAGTGCGTGTGTGTGAGTGGGTGTTTATGTGTGTGCATGTATGGGTACGTGTGTAGGAGTATGTGTGTGTATGTGTGTGTGCATGTGTATGAGTATGCGCGTGAGTACGTATCTTCGTATGTACATGTGTGTGAGGACCTGTGTGTATGTGTGTGTGAGACTGTGTGTATGAGTACGTGTGTATGTGTGTGAGTGTATGGGTGTGTGTGCACACCTGTCCATGTGCACAGTCACTGGGGTGGCCCGGCCTCGCAGCTGCTCTGCCCCCGCCCACCTGTTCCTGGGCCCCGGCTGCCCTGCCTCCCAGCAGCCCCTGAAGAGAAGCTGCCCCACTTCCCTCTGGTCAGCCCCATTGTGGGTGAGTCCCAGGCCACATCCCTGGCAGTCTTCTCCCAATGACTCCATCCTGTTTTCATCACAGGGTGACAGATATGGCCGATTACACCTACTCAACTGTGCCCCGGCGCTGCGGGGGCAGCCACACCCTCACCTACCCCTACCACCGAAGCCGCCCGCAGCACCTACCCCGGGGCCTGTATCCCACCGAAGAGATCCAGATTGCCATGAAGGTCAGGGCTCTGCCTGGAGCCACCAGGGAGGGAGGCCCTGACACGGCTCCAGATTCCTCACAGTCATTCTCTAAAGCCACCAGAAGTCATCTCAGCCAGCCCTCTGCCTTGAGGCAATTCCTTAATCAGACCCAGTGAAAGCCTCAGGTTCTTACCCTTTTCTGGGAAGAAAGATTTATCCCGGCTGCCTGCCTGCCCAGCAGCATTCCGGCCTCCCAGGCCTCCAACCATGCCCCAGATACCATTTCATCTCCCTCTACCTTCTCGCTCCACCCTAGTGGAGGTGGGAAGAGAAAGCCGAAGGAGGTGTGGAAAAGAGAAAGCCTGAGTGACTGAGTGATTTGTGCCCCTTCTGGGAGGTGGGTAGGTGCTGTTACTGTCCCATTCCACAGAAGATGAAATAGGGACAGGGTTGCCACCCACATCTCTGGCTCCGGGTCCATGACCTTGCCCTGCTCACGTGCGCTGTCATGGAGCTCGTGCACCTGGCCTCTGCATGGTGGCTGCTGGGCACAGGCCATGCCCGGGTCCCCAAGGGGCTCCCAGAGCCCCCCAGGAGGGTTCTGAGACCACAGTGCTCTGTGCTTCAGGCCTGTGTGGATGGGCCGGGGCCAGGGGGCTGTGGCCGCTACAATGGTGATGGTATCTGTCCACTTCTACAGCGTGATGAGGTGGACATCTTGGGCCTGGATGGCCACATTTACAAGGGACGGATGGACACGAGGCTGC
The DNA here is from genome assembly GCF_037993035.2 of Macaca fascicularis. NCBI lineage: Eukaryota > Metazoa > Chordata > Mammalia > Primates > Cercopithecidae > Macaca > Macaca fascicularis. The sequence continues at coordinate 82,708,064 of NC_088390.1, read as the reverse complement.
CGGGCATCCTCAGCAAAGACAGTGAGTGGAGTCCAGAGGCCCCCAGGCGCCGCACTCGGGTCCAACAGGGTGTGCATCCATTGTGGGGCCTGGCACTTTTTTTTTTTTTTTTTTGAGACGGAGTCTCGCTCTGTCGCCCAGGCTGGAGTGCAGTGGCGCGATCTCGGCTCACTGCAAGCTCCGCCTCCCGGGTTCACGCCATTCTCCTGCCTCAGCCTCCCGAGTAGCTGGGACTACAGGCGCCCACAACCGCGCCCGGCTAATTTTTTGTATTTTTAGTAGAGACGGGGTTTCACCGTGGTCTCCATCTCCTGACCTTGTGATCCGCCCGCCTCGGCCTCCCAAAGTGCTGGGATTACAGGCGTGAGCCACCGCGCCCGGCCGGGGCCTGGCACTTTTATGGGCCACTGGACCCTGGGTGTCTTCCTTCTCCACTCCCCTCACTCCAAATGTTCAGGTCTCTCGAGAAACCACCAGGTAAATGTTCACAGGTGGAGGACAGCTGTCCAGCCTCAGCCATCAGCTGGGATGGGGTGGCCCCGTGTTTTCTTGCCAGCCTCCATCCCGGCTGCACTGCTGGGCTCTCCTGTCTTGGCCTCTGTCCACGGCATCATCAGGGCCTCCTCCTCCTTCAAAACTCAGCACAGTGCCCTCTGTTGAGCCCCACCACTTCAGCCCCCGAATGCCCGCCTCCCGTGGCAACGCCCGAAACCTGCTGTTGGTCACTTCCCATCATGCATTTAGCTGTGTATGCGCCTTTCTAGATGCCTCCCCTCCTGCCCTGGAAACCCCAGGTCAGAACTCACCCCTCACCTGGCACAGGGCTGACATGTGCAGGTCCTCCCCTGCACACTCCTCTGTGTGAGTGGGTGGGTTGGGTGGGTGGCCACGAGAATGAATGAAGACTGCTTCTCTGGGGCATAGCCACAAATTCAGAATGACGAGGACCCCACTCAGCTGAGGCTGGCCATGACCAGCAGCCCTGCAGCCCTCTCCCCACGCCCAGGGGTTCCCACAGAGCTCTTACCGCTGCCTCAGCACTGACCCTTCCCTCCTGCCCCCATCAGGCTCAGGGACCTCAAAGCGCAAGTCCCAGCAGCCCAGGCCCCACGTGCACAGGCCGCCATCCCTCGGCGGCAATGGCCACCTGCCCTCCCGGCCACAGAGTGCCCAGATGTCAGCTGGCAACATCTCAGGTAGGTTCCCTCTGGGTGGGGCATCCTGCCAGGCCTCCCTGCTGGCCCTGCCGGCCCCCTTTCCTGCCATGTAGGGCCATACCTTTATCTCCCCGGAGAGGGGAGGGCCTGGGAGCTGAAGGAGGTGTAGAAAAGAGAAAGCTGGGTGTGGAAAAGAGGACCCTGAGTGACTGAGTGATTCGTGCCCCTTCTGGGAGGTGGGTAGGTGCTGTTACTGTCCCATTCCACAGAAGATGAAATAGGGACAGGGTCGCCACCCACATCTCTGGCTCCAGGTCCATGCCCTTGCCCTGCTCACGTGCGCTGTCATGGAGCTCATGCGCCTGGCCTCTGCATGGTGGCTTCTGGGCACAGGCCATGCCCGGGACCCCAAGAGGCCCCTGACCCTGTCATGGAGGAACCTCTCTCTGCCGCCTGGCCTGGAAGATCCCTTGGGTCCTTGATCTCCCCAGGAGCTAAGTTGGGCCTGAAGGTCAGGGAGCTGTGGACCCCCAAGCTACGGGGCCATACAAGGCCCTGCAACCAGGAGGCTGGATCACTGCCAAGTGACCCTGGGCAAGGTCACTCTTGACAAGGGCTGTCCCCTCTCCAGACCTCAGTTTCCTCATCTGTCATCAAGGGGGTGCTGGGTTAGTGCTGCTTGGAGTTAGGGCCCCCCTGAGAATCTAGTGAAAGCTGCCGACCTTCCTCCTGTAAAACAGTATGCACCCACATTCCTTGTGAATGCCTGCGGGAGGTTCAGGGACCCCCCGCCCAGAGCCTGCACCCTCCCCTGCCCCTCAGCTAGATGCTCTCCAGCATCACTCCAGCCCTCAGTGAGGGCATGTGGCTGAGGGAGGAGGAAATCACAACAGAATAACTGGCTGTGGTGGTCATGGCACCTCGCCATCATCTAGGGCCCCCCACAGGCCAGGTAGTTTAGGAGCTTTATACGGACGGATGAACCACTTTTAATCCACGTACCAGCACTAAGAGGTAGGGACCATCGTTAGCACCACTTACAGCTGAGAAAACTGAGGCACGGAGAGGTGAAGGTCCTTGCTCCGGGTCACACAGCCTGGAAGCGGCAGAGCGGGAGTTCAAAGCCAAGCCCTCTGGCCCAGAGGCTGTTCTGGGAAGGACAGGTCTCAGTGGTGGACGGTGAGCACAGAACTGTCACCCTGGCTCCCAGAACTCTGTTTTCTTGGGAATACTTAGCTCACTTCTCCCAGTGTCTACTCTAAGGGCACTGAAAATGCTCTGGAAGCAGGAGAGAGGGACTGGTAGTCTCGGGAAAATTCCTGTGCCTATCGGTGTGGGTGTCTAGTGTCCGTATTAACAGGAAACAGTACCAAAGAGGCAGCTCCTGGCCCCTGCAGAAGGACACGTTTGCTTATTTTTCATTCACAAAGATCATGAAGGGTGCTTCACGACTGCTTAGGAGCTCAGATGGGCCTGCACCGTGCCCCCCGGCCCCGGCAGCTCCCCTCCAGCCTGTGTCAGCCCGGCCTGGTGAACAGAACTGCTGTCAACCTCCCTGGGCTTTGGGCAGGCTGCGGTGACCCCTGGTGGGTTTGGGAAATGTGTTGAGCAACCTCAGCCCCTCTGTCTTGCAGTTTCTTCGCATCAGCAGAAAGCCAGACCTTCCTCCGAGGGCCGTCTCTCCCAGCCGAACACAGCCCACCCACCCAGCTCTGCCACGGTGGCAAACAGGGGGCTGGAGAGGCACATGGACATGCCTCCTGGGGAGGGGCTCGAGGAGCCCACGCGGGGGCCACGGTCCAGCACTGCTCAGTGAGCGGAGGTGTAAATAAATGTTCAGGAGGAAGTTTAGGTGCGGCGAGTCTTCTCTGACAGTCCTGGCTCAGGAAGATGGAGGGAAGGGGAAGTACCCGCTGCTGGCCAGGCAGCCCCCCCACGTGCCTCCAGACCACCCCCAGGCCTGCCCACTCAGTAGACCTTCTCTTGGACAGTGGATCTGGTTTGTAGCCTGAAAGTGAGTCCTCAGCTTCCGTTCTCCAAGGGCGCCAGGGCTTCGGGAGAGCTGGACACTGCACTGGGGACAGGGAGACTCCTGGCCCTGGGACCAGCTGGGCCAACGCTCACCCAACCAGCTCTCTCCTGGCCTCGGCTAGACCCGGGGTGCTCTGCCTTCTGGCCCTAGACCTGCCTTCTAGCCTGGGGGGCTGGGGCCCGAGCTGTCAGTGTCCAGCACTCTGGGCGTGAGGGTGGCAGCTGCCTGCTGCGCTCTTGCTGCTGGCTCAGGGTGGTTCCTGACCCCTGGTGTGGGATTCCAGGGAAGCAGTGCCAATGGCTGGAGGCTGGGCAGGTTTCTGTTTGCCGCCCTCTGCTGCTCTCCCTTGAGTGGGCTGCTGCAGAGACAGCCGGGACCTGAAAGCTCAGACCAGGGGCTGCTGTGGCTGTGATGCAGTTTCCCCGTTCCCCTCCTAGAAAAAGACACCCAGGTGGTGGGTGGAGAGGTGGTGCGAGCCCGGTGCTTGTCGCTTGTCGTGATTTGCTTCCCTCTGCCCTAGCTCCGACACTTGCAGGCAAGGGGACTCACTAAAGGTCTTGGCAGGTGAAGGGACAGAGGCGTGCAGGTGGGACTGGGCTCCGGCCGGTGCAGCAACTGCTAGAGATGAGCCCCCATCACTGCTGCAACCCACTGGAAGCTCCTGGGACCAGGGAGTCCCCTGACCTCCTGAGCTTGGACTCCAGCCAGATTCTAGGGGTCCCCCAGTAGATGAGAATGGCCCCCACCCTGAGGTTTATAAAGCCCTGAAGTCACCAAAGCCTTTCTGCCTCAGAGGCTCCCCCCTCAGAGAAAAGGAAGTGCTCAGAGTTGAGAACGGGGCTCCCCCCACCCCCAGTTCCCATCTCCCCAGTATGGGAAAGGGATGTCTGGGGCAAGAGGCCTGCTTTGGGGTGTGAGGAGACAAAATCACACAGGAAAGGAAAATGTGGCGACAAACAGCCCAGAAAAACGCTTCTGCCCCTGACCCAGGTGTGGGCAAAGTGGGGCAGGCTTGGCTGGGTTGGGTTGGCGCTTCCTCCTGGCCTGTTCTGCGGAGACCCAGGGAGTCTTCACGTAATGATGTCATGCTCAGAGCTGGACAGAAGAGAGGAGCTGCTCAGACAGCAGGCAGCCCTGGACCCCAGCCCCTTTCTCCCCAGGCAGGAGGTAGAGGCAGGGCCGCCCCTCCCCGGCTCCAGCTGGGCTCCTGTTGCTCTCGGCCCCACCCTGGCTGTGAAATGTCAGAAGGTCGGCTCAGTTTCCCGGGTCTAGAAGCCAAATTCACCAGCTTGGCAGGGAGGCGCATCCCAGCCCTCCTCACCCAGGCCTTCCCCACACCCACAGAAGGGCCCGGAGCGACATTCCCTAAGCCAGCCAGGCCAACCCCCACCATTCCCGCACCTGGCATGGCCCACACCTGGGTGGACCCCGGCTCTGGCCCAGGCGGCCTGGGGACGTCACAGCCTAACCACCCACGTGCTGAGAGGGACTGCCCCTTCCAGCCTGGGAAAGCACAGGTGGGCAGGGGCGGGGGGAGGGGGAGGAGTCTCAGGGGTTTCCAACCAGGAAACAAAACTGAAAGGACGAACCCAGCTTCCAAGTATGTCCGTGTCACGCAGGGGTGGAGGGGCAGTGGGGCCCGCCGTTCCGCTCCATTGGAGGAGGGGCTGCCCCACCGTGTGAGGGGCCCGAGGAAGCCGGGAGGCAGGATGCGGTGGGTGCCGGGCCTGGCCCCTCTTGACTTTCACTTCACTTCCAGCCTGAACCTCCAGAACCCTTGTCCTGCCTGTGTTCCAGCAGGACTTGGGCCCCGCAGACCCCAGCAGAGGGCGAGGCAGGAGGACAGGACAGGAAGGGGCTGCCTGGACAGTGTGTGGCGGCAAAGGGCAGGGCTGGAGGAGGAATCCCAGCCATGCGGCCATCACCCCCATTAGCCAGGTGGACAGGCTCCCCACGCAGCTGACCTCCCGCGCCTCAGGACCAGCTGAGGACGAGCTGCTAGGCCAGGAACTGGTAGCTGTGTCCCATGCTGACACCTACGGGGCTGTGGGTAAGGGGGAATGGAAGCAGGCCCCTCTGGGGACCCGCCAGCCTTAACTGACCTTTGGGTCATGGCCCTCGACCCAAACGGACATACTGCCCTGGGAAGCTGAGGGGAGGAATATCAGAGATGAGCCCAGCTGGAAGATGCCTCCTGGGAGGGCCTGGGGGGCCATCAGGAGGCCCCCAGCTAGAAGGAAGCTCTCCCCACTGCAGATGGAAATGACTTCCAGCGCTCCTCCCTAGGACTCTGTGGGTGGGGGCTACACCGATGGGGCCAAGAAGGGACGGTCACAGCAACTCAGGATGGACCCCGGCCCCTCCCCATCCCCACACCAACCTGGACCATGCTGTCAAGAGCCCCTGGTGTGACCACCCCCCAGTAAAAAACATCCAGACCGGCCCAATGGCAAGAGACCCCCACCACCCCTTCTGAGGAGACTGCTTTTCCCACCAACGGAAATAAAAGCACCGCAAACCAGGGAAGTTAGAAAAGTCTCTTTTTAAGTTTTTAAATTAAAATTTCACCCTGGTGAGATGGGATTCTGATTTGGGAACTAAACCCAAAGGCAGGCTCTCCGCAGTGGGAGGGGCAGGGTGCCCAGGGCAGTCAAGTCCCCTGCTGGGCAGAGCCTGACCTTTGACCTAAGTCAGCTCCTCAGTGCCACATCAGCCCTGCATTCAGCAGAAGACAGGTGACAAGAGCTATGGGGCTACAACCAGCAATCAGAGGTGGGGAAGAGGCCATGGGGAGAGAGAGCCCTGATACCAAGAGGGCCTTCCACAACTTTGGCTTCAGGCCCTCCCGGGACCTGCAGCCGCTATGTGGCTGCCCCGGTGACTGTGGGAGTGGGGTCCGCTTCCAGATTCCAGAAGGCATGGCTGTTAAACGAGGCAGCTGAGACACCTTGTGCCACAACATCACTCCATCGGCTCTGCAGCATGGCAGCCCTAGCCCCGAGCACCGCAGGTGTGCCAGGCCCATTCTCACGCACATTAGTTATATTTATATATTCATATATATTATAGTTATATATTAAAAACAGAGGAAAAACTTGCCTGAAAAACTCCTGAAGGACCCAAGTGGTCCAGGAAGTTTACTATCCCCCCCACCCACAAAAATTCTTTTATAAAATCTTCCAGTGCGATCTTCGGGAAACCCCCTGCCCTCCCCGGCTCCCCCCTCCCTGGCCCTCCTGTGTCCCCACAACCCTGGGCTGCCCCAGCTCCAGCCCAGCGCCCGGCGGCGTCCAGTCTCATCTCTGGCCATCCATGGCCGCCATGGCTTTCTGCTGGGTGCCCCCCTGCTGTGCTCCTGGGGGCCACGTGGGCTGTGGGCGGTGGAGGTGGTGGAAGGTGGTGGGGGAGGAGGGTGGGATCCAGGGTGCCTGGTGGCTGGGCGGGGACGAGGCCCAGAAGGGGCTGAAGTTTGCAGGTGGGGAGCAGGCTGCTGCTGTCATGGGGCTGTTGCTGCTCTGCAGGCCCTCGGAGGCGCGGAGCTTGGAGAACATGGCCAGCGCGTCGGGGAAGTTGGGCGGCGTGGCAGGGGTGTTGCTGGGAGTGCACATCTGCGGGGAGAGAACACGGGTGTGGGGAGGCTGCCTCGAGGGTCCCCGAGCCACTGGATGGGGCTTACCCAGGTCAGCCACTCCTTTACTCCCATTTTTCAGCTTCATTCATTTTTGCACAAGCAGCTTCCATAGGACAAAAGCGCCCTCTCCCTGAGCCAATACAAACAAAACCCAAGAACCTTATCAAAACCAACAGTGTTTCATGAAATGACACCCTGAGGAGCATCCAAAGTGAATGGTTAATTGCACCCAGGAGCTAAGGTGTCAGATTCAAGTGAGAGGGCAGGGGGCAGCCCAGGACACCGCTGCTCCGCGCCTTCCCTGGCCAGGGAGAGCAGCTGGCTGCCCCACCAGCCACCCTCAGATGCTCCCAGGCTGCTGGGCAAGGGAGAGCGGCCAGCGGGGAGGCTCTCCCTCCTGTGCCAACTCTGGAAAAGTTAAACCACCTTGGTGGATGGGTTCACACCATACTAAGGGTGACAGCCACCAGGCCTTGAAGGCTTTGCCTCCCTTATCTTTTTTTTTTTTTTTTGAGACGGAGTCTCGCTGTGTCTCCCAGGCTGGAGTGCAGTGGCGCGATCTCCGCTCACTGCAAGCTCCGCCTCCCGGGTTTACGCCATTCTTCTGCCTCAGCCTCCCAAGTAGCTGGGACTACAGGCGCCCACCACCACGCCCGGCTAGTTTTTTTTTAGTAGAGACGGGGTTTCACCATGTTAGCCAGGATAGTCTCGATCTCCTGACCTTGTGATCCACCCGCCTCGGCCTCCCAAAGTGCTGGGATTACAGGCTTGAGCCACCGCACCCGGTCAGCCTCCCTTATCTTTTAACAATGATACTTAATGGCTTCAATTATCTTCTCTTTATGACAAATTAGGAAACTGAGGCCCAGAAGTCAGTTGCCCGAAAATGCACCCACAACAGAGGGCAAGTTGAGAAGACGGATCTCCCCAGCTCCCAAGTCTGCAGGTCCAAGTTCTTAACATCTACTGGGCCACACTGCACAGACAGAGTCAAGAGCCCCTTTATATCTGGGCCCCCTGAGGACAGAAATCAGGGATTTCAGTGTCCTGTGTCTGGAGCCTCAGGCCGAACACACAGCTGGCCTGCCCTTGGCTGCAGGCTGGCAGTTTCTCAGTCTGTCCAGCCCCTCAGTCCTCTTCCTGGGGGTAGCTACAGTCCCCCATCTGCTGTCTTCTGTCACTACCCTGGGGGCAGGGGCTGGAGTGCCATCCAGGAGTACCTCGCCAGCAGCATGGGCAAAAGGCAACACAGAGAACAAGACCACACAAAACTGACTGGGACCTCAAAGCTGCTTTCTCCCTTTCCCAGGAAGCTACAGGAGTCCTTCTTCGAATTTCTCCTCATTTTAACAACACTGGCCCCTCCCCCAAGCACAGGAGTCGGGGGAACAAGACTTGAGGGCTCTTCACCTTGAAAGAGGGAGCGTTGGCAAGGCACAGTGGCTCACGTCTGTAATCCCAGCACTTTGGGAGGCTGAGGTGGGAGGATCACCTGAGGTTAGGAGTTCAAGACCAGCCTGACCAACATGGTGAAACCCCGTCTCTATTAAAAATACAAAAATTAGCTGGGTGTGGTGATGGGTGTCTGTAATCCCAGCTACTTGGGAGGCTGAGGCAGGAGAATCACTTGAACCCGGGAGGTGGAGGTTGTAGTGAGCCCAGTTTGCGTCACTGCACTCCAGCCTGGGTGGCAGAGCAAAACTCCATCTCAAAAAAAAAGAGGGAGCTTTCACAGCCAGAAACCGGGGGCTGTGCGTGGGGGGGTGTAAGCTACATTGAAGGGGGCCACTCGCACACCCTGTCCACTGAGCCCCACACCATGTCAGCACCCAAGGCACCAAGGGAGCTCTGACCCTTGCCTTTCTAGGGGCCCTCAGGGGAGGCTGAAGGACTCAATGCAGAGGCCTGGCCCCACCCAGACCTTTCCCCTCCTCCCTCCACGACTCCCTGCCCCCCCGCCTCTGGGGACGGCTTCTCGGCAGCAGGAAACAATGAATGAAGGGTGGGGGTGGAGGCCAATTGCATCACAGCATCGTGACCGACTTCCCCAGTTCCCTGAGCCAGCGAGGCCTGTCTCCTCAAACAGCCACGAGAGAACAGCAGGGATGATGGCTGGCAGGCCTGTGTCGGCCTGCCTGTGTGAGCTTGGGCAAGTTCCTGAACCTCTCTGGAGGTTCTCTCTGCTTTTGTAAAATCGGAGTTTTGAACCAGATGCGCCCCCTCGGCCAGTTCTCAAGAGAACCCAGTGTCCCCTGCACCCGCCTTGTCCTCCCACTTAAAGTCTGTGGTGCCTTTCTCTACTTCCAACTGGGAAACCCTCCTTATCAACTGGGAAGGTTCCAACTATGGGAATCTACAGTAATGTATGCGACAATCATTTATCAGTTACTCATGACTTCTGGTTTTGCCATTTTGCTGTTACTAGTCTCTAGTGTTTTTTTGTTTTGTTTTGTTTTTTGCTTTTAATCTTTTTCCTTTGACTTACTTTGTCTAAAAGAAATTGCCAGGCCGGGCGCGGTGGCTCATGCCTGTAATCCCTGCACTTTGGGAGGCTGAGGCAGATGGGCCACCTGAGGTTGGGAGTTCGAGACTAGCCTGACCAACATGGAGAAACCCCATCTCTACTAAAAATACAAAATTAGCCAGGTGTGGTGGCATGTGCCTCTAATCCCAGCTACTTGGGAGGCTGAGGCAGGAGAATAGCTTGAACCTGGGAGGTGAAGGTTGCAGTGAGCCAAGATCACATCACTGTACTCCAGCCTAGTCAATAAGAGTAAATCTCCATCTCAAAAAAAAAAAAAAAATAGAAAAAGAAAAAAAAATAGAAAAGAAATTGCCAGCTGGGTGCGGTGGCTCACTCCTATAATCCCAGCACTTTGGGAGGCTGAGGTGGGAGGATAGCTTGAGGCCAGGAGTTTGAGACCAGCCTGGGCCACACAGAGAGACTTCTCCTGCCCCCGCCTTTCTCAAAATCAAAATTAGAAAAAAAAAAAAAAGAAACCACGAACTTTCCGAGAGCAGGGATGGTATCCTCCGCTGTGCCGCTAAGGCACTCAGACTTGGGCACTGATGGACACGCTGGTCATGTGTGTTACAAAACCTGCTGCTTTCCTTGAGGGATGCTTCAAAAGAGACTTACCATCTCCTTGGGATTTGCAGAGGAGGGGCAATAGGAACTAAACAGGATGCCATAGCAGCTCTTCCTGGGGAGCCTCCCTGTTCTCAGCCCCTCAGAATGGCTGTAGTATCTGGAAGTTCTGAGCTTTTTGGGATGGCCACAGCTGGTGAGAGGACACCTCAAGGATCCTCTGACAGGAGATGGCAGGGAGCTCCGAGGCTCAAGCACAGGCGGGTGCTTGGCCACTTCTCATGGTCAAGTGCAGGGGAGCGTGTCTCCTGGAGATGAAACCCTCTGGGGTTTCTAAGAGCCCTGTGGCCAGTACCACGCTCCCATCATACTCAAATGCCATTTTTGCTTGATTTATATACAGCATCAGCCATTCTGAGAAAAACTAGTTAAAAAGATCAAGACAGACCCCTCTACTTGTCCTCTGTGACTAGATGAAAACAGAGAGCCAAAGGCAAGGGCACCAAGTGTTAAAAATCCCAAAAATGTACCTAGAAGCCACAACAGCTCTCCTGGGGAACAATGTTTTAAGATCCCTATCGCTGAGCCCAGCCCCTCCTCCCCCAGCAGGTCCAATAGGTAACTAGCAGGGAAGGGTAGAGGAGGGATGTCCTGGGCCTCTAAGAAAGCAGGGTACCCCATGGCCAGGAGGGCAAAGGCTCAGGTCTGGGCCAGAATGATAAAGAAAGCAAATCCAGACCCGGACCACTTCTCGGTGTGCTGGGCTGGTAGAACTCAACACAGAAATTAAAGACACACTCCTGGCCTTATCTTGGGCCAAAATCTGTGTGTCCTCCTGGCTTGGGGGATGTATGTCCTTCCAACTTCCCAGTCCCCTTGGGCTTCGGAAGGGTGAACAGATCTTTGTGGCTAGAGCCCGGCTTCCTGAGCCAGGGTGGATTCATGCTTTTCCTGTTCCCTGTAGCGCTGGGTGTGTGTGTGTGGAGGGGGAGGGGGAAAACCACTCAACAGCACGAGGGGGTCCCTATAAACGCAAGCACCCCCAGCGCCCTCCCTGGGCCCTTCGCACGGGCTTCCCAGTGTCCCAGACGTCCGGGCATCACCCGAGCCCCCTCCTCATCCCCTGGCTCTGGGGTCCCCCAGCTCCTGAGCTCCTCGCCAGGCCCCCGGCCTTCTCCCCCTCCCTCCTACCCCCAACTTTGGCACCCCTTCCCCCCAGGGACCAGTGCCGGGCACCAGTCCCGAGGCCAAGCAGCAGCAGCCCGGGAGGCGGGCCTCAAAGTTGGAGGCGCCAGCGCCGGCCCGGGAGCCGCTCTTTCCTGGAAGACATTTTGGCTCTTTGTTTACATTCGCGGCGCGGCGCTCCCCGGCAACATGGCTGTCACCGTCGCGCTGACAGCGGCCCCGGCCCGCGCCCCTGCCCGCCGCCGCTTACCATCTGGTGGTGGTGGTGGCTGTTGGGAATGTTGGTTTCTTGGAAGAACGTGCTCAGCGCGGTCTGCGGACAAACAGGGCAGTGACACCGCGGGCCCGGCGGAGGCAGGAAACGCAGCGGCCGGGCCCCCCACCGGCTCCCCCCGCCTCCGCGCCCGGTCCGCGGCCCCCGACCCTCGGCTGCCCCACGTGCAGGGGGAGCCGGTCCCGGCCCCAGCCCCGGTCCTGCTTAAGACCCGCTAGCGGGCGCCGATCGCCTTCCGGGCCAACGACAGGAGCGCTCCCCGCCCCCGCCGCCGCCCGGCGTCTCCGACCCCCGCGGCCCGGCCCCGCGGCAGCCAGGTTCGCACCTCGAACTGCCAGTGGGCGGCCTGCAGCAGCTGCTTCGCCTGGTCGGCCGCGCAGCCCGCGGCCAGCACGAACTGGTTGATCATGACCTGGTGCCGCAGCTCGTCCATGTTCACCGACATGGCGCGGCGCGGGGCCCGGCGGCTCCGGCCGGACGCAGACGCGGGGCTGCGCGGGCGCGGGAGGCCGGCCGCCCAGGGCTCCGGGGCTCGCGCTCACCGCCGCCGCCGCCGCCGCTCCGCCGCCCGCTCCGCCGCCCGCTCCGCCGCCGCCCGCCCGGCGAATGTTGTGGTTCGGCTCCCGCAGCCCGGCCGACACCACAAACAACAGCGCGGGGCGGGGCTGGGCCGGCCCAACGTTCGGGGACCGCCGCTGATTGGCCGGGGCGCCGCTCCGCCAGCGCCCGGCTCCCGTAAGGACGTTCGATTCGAATCCTGCGGCCTGTGGGGCCCTCACTGTTTCTCTTTTCGCCCGGCCGCGCCCATTGGCGGAGCTCGGCGCCGTGGGGCTCCCCAGCATTGGCCGGCCGCTGTGTTTTGGCTCATCCGGCCTCGTGGTTGGTCACGGCCGGGCGTTCGGGGCGGGGCCGCGCGCGCTGATTGGCCTCCGTTGGTCCTGTTTGAACTCAACTTGAAAACCCAGAGTGCCTGCTGATTGGCCGAGGGCCCTCTGTTTGCTGTTGTAGGCTTGGGGGTGGTGCGGCCAAGTTCATTCATTACTTCATTGAAACAGAACATGCTCAGCTGGAAAAGCAAGACAGAGTGGCTTTGACTCATTTCCTCTGAAAGATGTGGTCATCTCGAGAAACAGAATGATCAAAATAGAAAACAGAGTCTTTGCAGCTGCTCAAGTCTCAAAAGCATGTAATTTTTAAAAATAACTTTCAAGCAGCCCAATTTTTCAAAAAAATCTTTTATTGAGACATAACGTACATTAGGAAAGTGCGATGTCGCAGGTACAGCTCCCAGACTTTTCACCAAGTGAACACCCAGATCAATTAACAGAACGTTACTTGCACCCTAAGAACCCGCGTCCTGCGCTCTTCTAATCACTACCCACCGCAAGGATCGAGCAGTCTTTTCTTAGTTTTTAGACCAAAGACTTTGCTCTCTGAAGATGGAAGCCAAGATTTATGTACCATAAATATGATATGCAAGGAAATATGCAAGGAAAAAAGTGAGACTTCCTCAGTGACCAATATCCCAAGCCAAGAATTTTTTCTTGTTAAATCGGTTGACCTAACTGAAGCTTTAATTTCCTTTTTTTTCCTCTGGCTTGTCACGAAAGCTAAGATGAAGCTTTAATTTCTACCACGTTTTAAAAAAACAATGGGTGGCAGTAGGGGTGGAGTCTGGGGTTGGGGTGGCTTACACCTATAGTCCCAGCACTTTGGGAGGCCGAGACAGGAGGATAACTTGAGGCCAGGAGTTCAACACCAGCTTGGGCAACATAGCACAGACTCCATCTCTACCAAATAAAAACAAATAATAAACAGTGAGTGTTTCTGCAGAGATACTGTTTCTCAGTTGTAGCCCTTTAAAGCCCAAAATTTGGTGGTGGTTGTTAGATAGGGCTAGAGTGACATGATCATGGCTCACTGTAACCTCAAGCAATCCTCTTGCCTCAGCCTCTTGAGTAGCTGGGACTACAGGCACACACCACCATGCCTGACTAATTTTTGAATTTTTAGTAGAGATGAGATCTCACTATGTTGCCCAGGCCGGTCTTGAACTCCTGGACTAAAGTAATCCTCCTGCCTCAGCCTCCCAAAGCGCCGGGATTACAGGTGTGAGCCACCATAGCTGGCCCCAAATTTGTTTATATGTGCTGAGCTTCCATCTTTTGGATTAGGGTTTGATCTTCAGGGCTGTGTTTGAGAATTGTGGGGGTAGGAAAAGAACTAGGAGTTTAAGCAGATTGGGGAAGGGGCAGAAGAGATTGGGAAGATAAATATTGTTAGGGATTCGCTGCTAAGAGTTTCTGTTTCAGGAAAACTTAGTGAGTTTTTTATCTGAACTACTAATTACAGAGTGTATTTTAACTAAAGGTCTGCAGAACAGAAGGAGGCTTATAATAAGAAAGCATGCCGTGGTTCTATCTTGACTTTGCCTACATTGGATTTAACTCCCTATCTAAGAAAACTTGACAATATGTGTTTTTAAAGTTTACAAAGAAGAAGAAGATTACAACTAATGTTAATGTTTCTGTACTGATGAAAAACAAATTCAGGTACTACAATGAGCTCATTCCATTTGGTTCGTTTTTTGTTTGTTTGTTTTGAAGGAGTAGGAGTCAGCTTTTTCCTGGGAATTGCCCTGAAGTACACATGGGCTGGGACCTGGTGTGTGGCTGGAGAGTCCAGTACAGCTTGCAGCCTTCCCGTCCAGTAACTGCAAGGTGAAAACAAAAGTGAGCAGCCGGCAGCATACATTGCCAGGGAGCTCAGGCCACAAGCAGCCCAGAAGAAGGAAGTACTGTCACTGTGGAGCTCCAGGTTTTCACAAGTACATGCGGGTGTCAAACATGTCAGGGCCGTGAGTAGGAGGGTCTACCCTGGGGAGAGACATTTCTGGATGTAGTGGAATGTCCCCTATGAGCCCGTAGGTCTTAATTCAGAAGTAAGTTCCCAAGGAAAGCAAGAGTCCAAAATTGCCAAACCTGTTATTTCCTGGATATGAAGGCAGTTTATCCAGTTTATGTAATGTTTAACAGTTGCAGGGCCCAGCTGTGGGTACCTGGGCGAGGCATGGAGGGCAAGGCCCCCAAGCCAGAGACTCAGGTTCTAGTTATCTTCTGTGGGCCTAAGGTCACTCAGGAAGAGGGAAGGAGAGCAACAGAGCCCGTGATTTGTGGTCCTGAGATGTGGAAGTGCTTAATCCACATTTTGGCTTCTGAGAATCTGGTTGGAGATGACTAGCTGGGACACCTAGAACTGCCCCACACCTAGGAGAATGAATGAGGTCATGTTTGTAGAGGGCTTTGAGCTCATGGGATGAAAGCAACTTCCTAAATGCGAGGTATTATTAACTGAAGGTACTATTATTTTAATCTGAGAGGACAATGTATGGTAGGTAAAACAGAGAAATAAAAATACGCCATGGGCCGGGCGCGGTCGCCAGCGCCTGTAATCCCAGCACTATGGGAGGCCGAGGCGGGTGGATCACGAGGTCAGGAGATCGAGACCATCCTGACTAACACGGTGAAACACCATCTCTGCTAAAAATACAAAAAATTAGCCAGGCATGGTGGCGGGCGCCTGTAGTCCAGCTACTCGGGAGGCTGAGGCAGGAGAATGGTGTGAACCTGGGAGGTGGAGGTTGCAGTGGGCCGATTTTGTGCCACTGCCCTCCAGTCTGGGCAACAGAGTGAGACTCCATTTAAAAAAAAAAAAAAAAAAAGGCTTGAATCACAAATAAAACATGGTATCCTCAGAAAGAAAATCCTTGTTACATCAATGGTCTGGGCTTCAGGACAAGCGGTGAGGCAGCAACCAAGAAGAGAAACAATCTTAGCAGTATTTCCTCCGTTCCCGGATAACAAGGTTGTTGTGAATGCAAGTCATTGAATCAGTCCTGAAACAGGCACACAATAGCCGGACCATAACAAACAGCTGCCAGTTACCAAGCACTTCCTGTGAGCCAGGCAGCTCTCTAAGACTTGAATGTCTATTAACTCATTTCAATCCTCCCCCAAATCCAGAATCTCATTTCACAGATGGGGCCTCTGAGGGACGGTGGAGGGGAAGAGTGTCCAGTTGTGGAGTGAGGCAGTGGTTAGCTCACCCATGCTACCTCCGTTCCTGTTGCAGCTGTCACTTCCGTGGGACTCTCAAAGGGCCCCCTCCCTAAAAGATCTATGGAGGGCACTGAGAGTTCCGCTGGAGATGCCTGAATTGAGCGAACCCTCCCCGCCTCTGTGGGGATGGGGAGAAAAGGACACCAGCTGTCTTGGGTAATGGGTTTGGGGGAAGGATGGCGAACTGGCATTCCCAACCTCCATCTCTGCAGTGCATTAAATTCTTTTTCCGGCCGGGCACAGTGGCTCACACATGTAATCCTAGCACTTTGGGAAGCTGAGGCAGGCGGATCACTTGAGGTCAGGGGTTCAAGACCAGCCTGGCCTATATGGTGAAACCCCTGTCTCTACTAAAAAAAAAAAAAATGCAAAAATTAGCCGGGCGTGGTGGTGCATGCCTGTAATCTATAATCCCAGCTACTCAGGAGGCTGAGGCACAAGAATTGCTTGAACCCCGTAGGTGGAGGTTGCAATGGGCTAAGATCACGCCACTGCACTCCAGCCTGGGCGACAGAGCAAGACTCTGTCTCAAAAATAATGACAATAAAAAATAAAAATAGGCCGGGCGCGGTGGCTCAAGCCTGTAATCCCAGCACTTTGGGAGGCCGAGACAGGTGGATCACAAGGTCAGGAGATTGAGACCATCCTGGCTAACATGGTGAAACCCCATCTCTACTGAAAAATACAAAAAACTAGCCGGGCGAGGTGGCGGGCACCTGTAGTCCCAGCTACTCGGGAGGCTGAGGCCGGAGAATGGCGTGAACCCGGGAGGCGGAGCTTGCAGTGAGCTGAGATCCGGCCAGTGCACTCTAGCCTGGGCGCCAGAGCAAGACTCCGTCTCAAAATAAATAAATAAATAAATAAATTTAAAAATAAATAAATAAATAAATTATTGTTCCTTTCTTCCTCCTTTCCACCTCTTATTTCCCTAAATCCAAACAGATCCAACAAAGCTGAAAGATGGAACTTGAGGGCTCTCAGAAATCCCAATAGGCCTAAGGCTCAGAGTGGGCACAAAATCCACTCAAGGTCATGAACGCTCCCTTTCCTCCGACTGACTGATGGCAGCACTGGGATTAGATTCAGGTTCGGTTGATCAAAAAGCTCATTTCCTTTCTCCCTTCCTTTTCTTTCTTTTCTTCCTTTCTTTTTTCCATCCTCTAATTTTTATTTCTTGCTTCCCTCCTGTTTCTTCAAGATGCCAGGACAAAAGGACAAGGTGGCCAGGAGAAGCAGAAAGGTGTTGAGAGGAGAAGGAGAATGGGAAAGGGTCAATAAGAATACAGTGAAAACAAGCAGCACCAAGGCAGCTGGGCAAGGCTGGACTCACACAGTCCCTGAAGGCTCGGGTCCAGGAGGCACTGGTGGTGCGATAGTTTTCTTCTCCTTTTGTGGATTTCCAGTGCTATTGCTAGCCTTTGTTTGTTTAACATAACCTATTTTTTGCTGCTGTTTTTCATTGCAAATGTATGCTTTGTGTTTCTTTTTTTGGAGACAACTTCTCGCTCTATCACCCAGGCTGGAGTGCAGTGGTACACTTCGGCTACTACAATCTCTGCCTCCTGGGTTCAAGCGATTCTTGTGCCTCAGCCTCCCTAGTAGCTGGAACTACTGGCATGCTCTGCCACACCCGGCTAATTTTTGTGTTTTCAGTAGAGACAAGGTTTTGTCTTGTTTTCCAGGCTAGTCTCGAACTACTGGCCTCAAGCGATCTGACCGCCTCAGCTTCCAGTTTTTTTTTTTTTTTTTTTTTTTTTTTTTGCGACACGGTCTTGCTCTGTTGCCCAGGCTAGAGTGCAGTAGCTCACTGCAGCAACCCTCAACTCCCCTGGGCTCAAGCAATCCTCCAGCCCAGCCTCCTAAGAATCTAGGACTACAAGCACACAACACTACACGTGGCTGGTTTTTTTTTTTATTTATATTTTTTGCCCAGGCTAGTCTTGAACTCCTGGCCTCAAGCGATCCTCCCACCTTGACCTCACAAAGTTCTGGGATTACAGGCATGAACCACTGCACTTGGCCATTTTTTTTTCCCCTACTCTTTTGCCTTAAAGAGGAAGGAGACTGTGCAGAAGGATTTCTTCTACTCCAGGCACATCCCAGTCTTCCTGGGCGATGAGAACAGCTCTGTCTATTGGGAACACACTAAGAGCCCAACTCTGTGCTAAATTCTTTATTTGGATTTTACATCATTTAATACTTTTTTTTTTTTTTTGAGACAAGGTCTCGCTATGTTGCCCAGGCTGGTCTTAAACTCCTGGGCTCAAGCAGTCCACCTGCCTCGGCCTCCTAATAATGGTAGGATTGCATGTGTGAGCCACCACGCCTGGTCTGGGTTACATCATTTAATACTCACAGCTACTCAATTAGGTGGGACTCTGCCTATCCCCAGTTAACAAATGGGAAAATGAAGGAGGTCAAGGTGGCTAAGTGATTTGCCCAACATCACTCGCTAGCTCAAGGAGCTGAGATTTGAGCCCAGATACTTGGTGTCTGCTTCCAGAACTGGCTCTCTTAATTATCACATTCGACTTTTTAAGCCCTGTCCACCCCCTGGAATCCCCCTTAGCTCTCCCTCAATGATACTGAAAAGATAGAAAAGCTTATCTGTGCTGTTGGAAGCAGCAGGAAGGTGAAAGCCAATTCCCCAGTGACGAATTCATTGCTGGCTTATGCCAGATTACATTTTTCACCAAATGTCACATGTCCCACAAGGGACAAAGGCTGCACCACTCCCAGCACAGTTAATGGCATTTCCTAAAAGCAGCACTCTGACTGGTGAGTACTTTCTGTCCTGTACCTGCCAGCCCAGTGATAAGGTGGCCCTGCCTCTGCTTGCTAGGTGTGTCTAATGGTAGGTGAGTCCCCGGCAGTCTTTTTTTTTTTCTTTTTCTTCTTTATTTGAGACACTTGCTCTGTCGCCCAGGCTGGAATACAGTGGTGTGATCTCAGCTTACTGAGAGCTCCGCCTCCCAGATTCAAGCGATTCTTCTGCCTCAGCCTCGCCTCCTGAGTAGCTGGGATTACAGGCGCCCACCACCACGCCTGGCTAATTTTTGTATTTTTAGTAGAGACAGGGTTTCACCATGTTGGCCAGGCTGGTCTCAAACTCCTGACCCCAGGTGATCCACCTGCCTCGGCCTCCCAAAGTGCTGGGATTACAGGCACGAGTCACCACGCCCAGCACTGGCAATCTTTTCAAAGAGACACTTGGCTGGACACAGGAGGTTGCCTCTCTGATAAGGAAAAGACAAAGAGTAAAAGCTTTCTAAGGAGGGTCCTCCTTCTCAGGGGTCCTTAGTTATCTGCCCGGACTCAGGACTCCCAGCCACTTTCTCTGGGGAAGACAGAAACGGATGGGCCTGGAGCTAGGCCACTATAGCTTCACGTCCAAAACGCAAGAGGCCTGTTGTTGTGACAGGCCTGACTTCAGACATGAGGCAGCTTCCCACCTGGCCCGCCCTTTTTTTTTTTTTTTTGAGACAGTGTCTCAGTGTCATTTCAGCTGGAGTGCAGTGCTGCAATGCAGCCCACTGCAGCTTCGACTTCCTGGGTCAAGTGATCCTTCTGCCTTAGCTTCCTGGGCAGCTGGGACTACGAACATGTACCAGTGCCCCAGGAGGCCCCCAGCTGCCCAGGCCAGGTCTTAGCCCCATCTCTGTGGGTGCGCCCTGCAGGATGGTGGGTGGGAAGCAGATGTAGAGGTAGCAGTTTTAAGTATGTAAACATTGATCTACTGTAATTGAAAGTAAATAATTTCTAAAATTGATAAATCAAGAAAGAACAGTATAATCATTCAGGCCAAGGTGGACAGATCACTTGAGCCCAGGAGTTCAATGCCAGCCTGCGCAACATAGTGGGACCCTGTCTTTACTACAAAACAAAAAATTTTAATTTGGGGCCGAGTGCGGTGACTCATGCCTGTAATCCCAGCACTTTGGGAGGCTGAGGCGGGCGAATCACCTAGGGTCAGGAGTTCGAGACCAGCCTGGTTAACATGGTGAAACCCTGTATCTATTTAAAATTAGCCAGGCGTGGTTGCAGGCACCTGTAATGGCAGCTACTTGGGAGGCTGAGGCAGGAGAATTGCTTGAACCTGGGAGACGGAGGTTGTAGTGAGCCGAGATAGCGCCATTGCACTCCAGCCTGGGCGACAGAGTATGACTCAGTCTCAAAAAAAAAAAAAAAAAAAAAAAAATTGGTATAGCTGTGTTCCAATAAAAAAATTTTTTTAGAGACAGGGTCTCAATCTGTCACCCAGGCTGGAATGCAGTGGCTCCATCTTACCTCATTGCAACCTTGACCTCCCAGGCTCAAGCCATCCTCTTGCCTCCGCTTCCTGAGTACCTGGGACCACAGGGGAGCACCAGCATGCCTGGCTAATTTTCAACAAAACTTTATTTACAAAGACAGGCAGCAGCCTCAGGGCTAGTTTGCCAACTCACAGCTAGGAGAGGATGGAAGATTCCCCATTTGGGTCATGATATTACTGCCCCAAGGGGAGATTTTCTTGAGTCACCACAGCCGCCTTTGTATGGGTGAGAAGGAAAACAGTCTGTTACCCCAGTATGGCTGAGCCTTACCTGATGAATCTGAGGCGTCTCTGGGCCAACCTGACAGCATGTGCTACTTTTCATGGATGAAGGATATGACCCCCACCCCTTTTCCTTCACTGCCCAGAGCATGTTCATTCCAGCCATTGCCTGTCCAAGCTTAGCACCTCCCCAGGCCCCACTGGCTCCCAATGGATGCCCTGAATGGGCGTGGCTATGAACTTGCTTTGGTTTGCACTCTTCTTTCTTCCAAAAATTCCCTTTCTTCCCCTTCCTGTTTATCCAAATCCTTCCCAGGTTCAATTTTCCCTGCTCTAAGGAGCCTTCTTGGATTATCTCCTTATGACCTATGGTTGCTCGTTTGGGTCAGAGTCACTGTCTGAGGTCACAGAAAAGAGAAAAAGAGCCAGCCCTTGCTTGGAGGACTCTACCTTGGTAAGAGAACTCCACTGAGCTCACTCACCAGAAGTTGGGGAGAGGGACTGGGTCACATAGGCAGTGGAATCAATGTGTCAACCCACAATGCATTGCTCAGGGATACACACATATAGGATTAAATGACAATGAAAAGCAAGGGACTGATTAATGCAAATTGGAGGATACTGAGTCTCTGGTGAAGAAAGGAGGATATCCATCTGGGAAAGGTCATTCAAGGGTTTCAAAGGTCTTGGACTTCTTAAATTCCTGTGTCGGGTACATGGGTGATTGCTTATTATTCTTTAAATTGTGCGTATTCTAGCTTGGCCAATATGGTAAAACCCCGTCTCTACTAAAAATACAAAAATTAGGTGTGGTGGCACACACCTGTAATTCCAGCTACTTGGAAGGCTGAGGCATGAGAATTGCTTGAACCCAAGAGGCACAAGTTAAATTAACTTGTGAGTTAAATTAACTTGTGAGTGCAGTAAGCCGAGATCTCCACAGCACTCCAACTTGGGTGACAAAGCGAGATTCTGGTTTTTTTACTTTTTATTTTTTGAGACGGAGTCTCGCTCTATCGCCCAGGCTGGAGTGTAGTGGCATGATCTTGACTCACTGCATGCTCTGCCTCCTGGGCTCACGCCATTCTCCTGCCTCAGCCTCCCGAGTAGCTGGGACTACAGGCACCTGCCACCACTCCTGGCTAATTTTTAAATATTTTTTAGTAGAGACAGGGTTTCACCATGTTAGCCAGGATGGTCTTGATCTCCTGACCTCGTGATCCGCCTTGGCCTCCCGAAGTGCTAGGATTACAGGCATGAGCCACTGCGCCTGGCCTGTTTTGTTTTTTTGAGATGGAGTTTCACTGTTGTTGCCCAGGCTGGAGTGCGATGGTGCGATCTCGGCTCACTGTAACCTCCACCTCCTGGGTTCAAGAGATTCTTCTGCCTCAGCCTCCCAAGTAGCTGGGATTACAGGCATTAGCCACCATGCCTGGCTAGTTTTTGTATTTTGAGTAGGGACAGGGTTTCACCATGTTGGTCAGGCTGGTCTCGAACTCCAGACCTCAGGTGATCCACCTGCCTCAGCCTCCCAAAGTGCTGAGATTACAGGCATGAGCCACCGTGCCTGGCCTCTGTTTTTTTTTTTTTTTTAATTGTGCATGTAAATTATAAACACACTTTGGGTGTATGATTGTTTTTCCTCAAATTAAAAAATAAAACGCAGAGCTGGCCATGGTGGCTCACACCCATAGTCCCAGCACTTTGGGAGGCCGAGGCGAGTGGGTGGATGGATTGCTGGAGCCCAGGAGTCTGAGACCAGCCTGGGCAAAAAAGCAAGAACCCATTTCTACAAAAAATAAAAAATTAGCCGAATGTAGTTCACACTTCTCAAGAGGACCTCAGATATTCTTCCACAGTGTAGAGAAAAATACTCTGTCCGTGGTCAAGGCCTGCCAGCTATTGTGTGTGCCTGCTAGTGTGCTGACAGTCAGTGCCATTGTGTGTGTATGTGTGTGTGTGTTAATGCACAAAGGGTCAGTCCACCTACTGCGAGCCTGCTAGTGCACTGTCATTACACCTATTGCGTGTAATGCCTTGTGATGGCACATTCCAAAGAGGGAAGGGTCTGACAACCACTCTGAGGCCTCCAGGGAACCCACAAATTCCCCCAAGTCCTCATCCTCCTCTGAAGATGTCTCCTAGCTCACTGTTTCCCAGCCACTGGTGAAATCCTCAATACAGCCCCCTTCACAGCCCGTGCAGTCTCTCCACTGCTCCCACTGTGTGTGACCCTGGGGCCAACCTCTCCTCCTTTGAAACCTCGATCTCCCAGTTTATCTCCAAAATTAATAATTTTTTTTATTTGAGTAGCTGCATATACAAACCATAAAACCA
The DNA here is from genome assembly GCF_037993035.2 of Macaca fascicularis. Classification (NCBI taxonomy): domain Eukaryota; kingdom Metazoa; phylum Chordata; class Mammalia; order Primates; family Cercopithecidae; genus Macaca; species Macaca fascicularis. The sequence goes on along the minus strand of NC_088390.1, from coordinate 82,685,708 downwards.
TAAAGATGTCCTCTCTGGCACTTTGCACCATATGGAACATGCCAGCAGACAACGAGAGGGCTGGAGAGCTAAGCATCGGCAATTAAATGCTTAGCCTGGAAGCACAGCACACGCCACATAACGACCTTTCTGTCAATGATGGGCTGCGTCTGTGAAGGTGGGCCCACTCAATTAGAATGCCGTATTTCTACTGTATCTTTTCTATGTTTATTTTATTTTATTTTATTTTATTTTATTTTATTTATTTTTTGAGACGGAGTCTTATTCTGTCCCTCAGGCTAGAGTGCAGTGGCCTGATCTCGGCTCACTGAAACCTCTGCCTCCCCAGTTCAAGTGATTCTCCTGCCTCAGCCTCCTGAGTAGCTGGGATTACAGGCACCTGCCACCATGCCTGGCTAATTTTTGTATTTTTAGTAGAGACAGGGTTTCACCATGTTAGCCAGGCTGGTCTCAAACTCCTGAACTCAAGTCATCTGCCCGCCTTGGCCTCCCAAACTGCTTTTCTATGTTTAGATGCGCAAATACTTAACCACTGTGTTACAATTCCCTACCACATTTAGTATAGTAACATGCTGTATAGGTTTGTAGCCTGGGAGCAATAGGCTATGCCACGTGGCCTAGGTGTGTAGTAGGCTAGACCATTTAGGTGTGTGTAAGTACACTCCAGGATGTTCACACGACAGAATCGCCTAATGACGCATTTCTCGGAGCGTATACGGGTCTTTAAGCAACACATGACTGCAGTACACCTTTGTTCATGGTTCACTGTCCTGAAGAATCATGTGGCCTCTTCTAACTCGAAGCAGGCAGCAAAAGAGAGCCTCTGCGTACCCAAAAGTAGAAGATGGGGGTCAGGTGAATGTTAGCGCCTCATTGCCTCCAGGCAGCCAGGCTGTGAGTCAAAGAGGATGAACCTATTTCACTTGGTTATCTTTAAATCCCAGAGTCTGGCCGGGTGCGGTGGCTCATGCCTGTAATCTCAGCACTTTGGGAGGCCGAGGTGGGTGGATCATTTGGGGTCAGGAGTTTGAGGCCAGTCTGACCAACATGGTGAAACCCCATCTCTGCTAAAAATACAAAATTAGGCCGGGCGCGGTGGCTCAAGCCTGTAATCCCAGCACTTTGGGAGGCCAAGACGGGTGGATCACGAGGTCAGGAGATCGAGACCATCCTGGCTAACACGGTGAAACCCCGTCTCTACTAAAAAATACAAAAAACTAGCCGGGCGAGGTGGCGGGCGCCTGTAGTCCCAGCTACTCGGGAGGCTGAGGCAGGAGAATGGCGTCAACCCAGGAGGTGGAGCTTGCAGTGAGCTGAGATCCGGCCACTGCACTCCAGCCTGGGCAACAGAGCGAGACTCCGTCTCAAAAAAAAAAAAAAAAAAAAATTAGCTGGGCATGGTGGCACGCACCTGTAGTCCCAGCTACTTGTGAGGCTGAGGCAGGAGAATCGCTTGAACTCGGGAGGCAGAGGTTGCAGTGAGCCAAGATCAGCCCATTGCACTTCCAGCTGGAACAACAAGAGTGAGACTCCATCTCAAGGAAAAAAAAAATCCCAGAGTCACAGAGGAAATTTAAATGGACCAGGACTCAGCAGAACGGAGAGAAATGTTAAAAGAAGCCAGAGTTTCTGATGAGATCATGCTTGAGACTTTAGAAATTGTCAGGACCACAGGAAGCCCGGGTATAGTGGAAAAAAAAAAAAGCGAAAGAGAGAGAAAATAAAAAAGAGAGCAAGAAACAAGTGCTGGGGCGAGAAGAGTTTGTTTCCCATAAAGCCCCTCATCTTTTTGCTGGGATAGGTACCCTTCTCCTTCAGAAACACTGCACCTCCAGAGTGAATGATGGACGAATGCTATTTCCTGACCCCACCAGCCCAAGCCACACAAATCATTCTTTGGGCCAGGCATGAGGTGCTGTTAATAAAACACAGAGCCAGTGTTCTGCATAAAGAGGAAGGAAGTATTTACTGAACACTAGAGCACTGGGTTGTACACAGCCGAATTGGGAAACCACCAGAATATGCCTCATCACCAACAACATCCGTGCCACACTCTCCCGTGCCCAACACGCCCTGGGGCCTGGGAACAGTCAGAGAAACTCTTGTGTCCTGCCTTTGGGAGCTTCCAGATCAGATCTGACCCACTGACCACACTGTGTACACAGTCCAGTCATCAGAAGGGATTGAGCAAGGAAACAGGGTGTCCATCCAGCCCTGAAGGCAGGCAGCTGCCTACGCACAGGCTTCATGGCAGTGTTTGCAGGAGGGCAGGTTACTCATCTGCTAGAGGTCTTAGAGGGAAGCTTAGGACCAAAAAGGCCTTCCACAGACAAGAGTTTCCCAGGGCCTGTTGAGGAAATAGTCCCAATACAGGCAAGGAGATTGGTAATACAGAGGGAAGCGAGGAGGAAAAGGAAGAAAGATTAAACCTGGAGAGAGGCACGGTGAAGTTGGCGGTGGTGGTGTGACAATGATGGAGATGTCCCCATGCATTGCCCTTTGTCACTGGTACTACCCCAGGAGAATCACTCTGCTAGCTTGGTGGGCAGTAAGGCTGGCATCCACGCAGGCTTTCCCCATGGAGGCTGGTGAGATGGGTGATCTACGGGTAAAATGTAGGGCTTTGAACCTGGAAGAACCTGGAGCCAGTTCCTGCTCCCTGTGCCTACCTGAGTTGCAGTTTCCTCATCTGGGAAGTAGGAACAATAATACTTATCTCTTAGGGTTGTTGTGAAGATTAAATGAGGCTCAAGTGGGAGGATCGCTTGAGCCCAGGAGGTCAAGACTGCAGTGAACTGTGATCACACCACTGCACTCCAGCTCGGGTGACAACGTATTCCAAAGTGCTTGGACAGAGTCAATGCTCAAAAATGACTATTCTTGGCTGGACTCGGTGGTTCACACCTGTAATCCCAGCACTTTGGAAGGCCGAGGCGGGTGGATCACCCGAGGTTAGGAGTTCAAGACCAGCCTTTGCCAACATGGTGAAACCCTGACTCTACCAAAAATACAAAAATTAGCTGGGCGTGGTGGCATCCACCTGTAATCCCAGCTATTCAGAAGGCTGAGGCAGGAGAATCGCTTAAACCTGGGAGGCAGAGCTTGCAGTGAGCCGAGATGGCGCCACTGCACACCGGCCTAGGCTACAGAGCGAGACTATCTCAAAACAACAACAACAACAACAACAACTAAATAGTCGTTCATTTAGTGAACACTTTCTATATGGGAAGCAATGTGCCCAGCCCTTCTGGGGGATGAGAAGAAACCTGAGACCAGGGGTGTGCTGGTAAACTGGCTCTGGAGAATGGGAGGAAGCTGTGATTCGCAGCATCTGATGGTTTCTGTTGTAAATACTCCCATTACGCTACCAACAATTTAACAACTGGCTGGCAAAATTCCGGAACCATGAGCCCTGGAGAGCTGGCCCCAACTCAGTGAACTTGAACGTCCTCTCTAGTTAGCAAATGGCACTTACGTGAGAAGTTAACAATGGCAGAAGGCTGGGCCAGTGGCTCACGCCTATAATTCCAGCACTTTGGGAGGCCGAGGCGGGAGGATCGCTTGAGCCCAGGAGTTCGAGACCAACCTGGGCAACATAGTGAGACCCTAGCTCTTAAAAAAAAAAAAAATAGCTGGCTGTGGTGGCGCACTTTACTCCCAGCTACTCAGGAGGCTGAGGTGGGAGCATCGCTTAAGCACAGGAGGCTGCTGTGGGTCATGCATGCCCCCGCATTCCAGCCTGGGTGACAGAGCAAGACCCTATCTCAAAACAAAAAACCAAACCCCCAAAACAATGGCAGACAAACTCTGACCTGCAAATACACACACCCGCACATACACACACCACACACGTCCACAGATGGCTAATCCAGACAACGGGGCAAGAGGGCCAATTAGGGGCCCTGCTTTCTTCTAGTGCAGTGACTTGGTGGCAGTACTTTGTTAAGAAGGAGCAGGGGCCGGGCGCGGTGGCTCAAGCCTGTAATCCCAGCACTTTGGGAGGCCGAGACGGGCGGATCACGAGGTCAGGAGATCGAGAGACCATCCCGGCTAACACGGTGAAACCCCGTCTCTACTAAAAAATACAAAAAAACTAGCCGGGCGAGGTGGCGGGCGCCTGTAGTCCCAGCTACTCGGGAGGCTGAGGCAGGAGAATGGCGTAAACCCGGGAGGCGGAGCTTGCAGTGAGCTGAGATCCGGCCACTGCACTCCAGCCTGGGTGACAGAGCAAGACTCCGTCTCAAAAAAAAAAAAAAAAAAAAAAAAAGAAGGAGCAGGGCCAGGCTATCTTTTTCTCTGACCTTTTAGCAGCCACCACACATGTGATAGGGGAGACGTGTCCCTGGCATTTTGAGTTTCAATGAACACAGAAAGGTGAAGTCTCAGGAAATCGAAACCCCTGGACTCTGCCTTCACCTGGTGTGGGAAGTGCATGGGCCTCGGTTTCATCCTGGGCAGACTCTCATATACATATCCTGACTTGGAAATCCAGAAACTCTGACTTAAAAATTCTTTTTTAGGAAGCTAATCTCTTTGTTAAAAAAGGTTTTTTGTTTGTTTGTTTTTGCTTTTGAAATGGAGTCTTGCTCTGTCACCCAGGCTGGAGTGCAGTGGTGCAATCTCAGCTCACTGCAACCTCTGCCTTCAGGGTTCATGCAATTCTCCTGCCTCAGCCTCCCGAGTAGCTGGGATTACAGGCACCCATCACCACACCCAGCTAATTTTTGTATTTTTAGTAGAGAAGGGGTTTCACCATGTTGGCCAAGCTGGTCTTGAACTCCTGGCCTCAAGTGATCTGCCTGCCTCAGTCTCCCAAAGTGCTGGGATTACAGGCATGAGCCATCATGCCTGTTTTTTTTTTTTTTTTTTAAATTAAAAAAGTTAGCATTCATTGAGCACCTGCTGTCAGGAACTTTGTGAGGGCTGCACATGCTTTGGCTAACTCAATGTTCAAACAGCTCTTAGATGTTCTCATGGATGAAGCATAAATGAACTCAGAGAAGCCAAAGAACTTTCCCAGATACACAACTGATAATGGAAGACCTGGGTTTTGAACCTTGCTCTGTTTGACTCTAGAGCTTTATGAAGTTGATTCTTCAAGTCCATGAGTTCCATATCCATGGATCCAATCAACCATGGATCAAAAATACTAGAAAAGAGGCTGGGCGCGGTGGCTCACATATGTAATCCCAGCACTTTGGGAGGCCGAGGTGGGCGGATCACCTAAGGTCAGGAGTTTGAGACCAGCCTGGCCAACATGATGAAACCCCATCTCTACCAAAAATATAAAAATTAGTTGGGTGTGGTGGCGCATGTCTGTAATCCCAGCTACTCGGGAGGCTGAGGCAGAAGAATCGCTTGAACCCAGGAGGCAGAGGTTGCAGGGAGCCGAGAGTGTGCCACTGCATTCCAGACTGGGTGACAGAGCGAGACTCTGTTTCAAAAAAAAAAAAAAAAAAAAAAAAACCAATTAGAAAAGAAGCAATGAAAAATAACAATACAACAATAAAAGATAATACAACTATTTGAATTGTATTTAGTATTATAAGTAATCTAGAGATGATTTAAAGCATACCCAACCTTGTGCATAGTAGGTTGTATGCAAATACTATGCCACTTTGTATCAGGGACTTGAGCATCCAAGGGTTTTGGTATCTGGAGCCAATGCCCCATAGATACAGAGGGATAACTGTTTATGTCTTTTGCCTTTGTAGGCTGGGGGCATCTTGCACATAAATATCAAGTTATACAGAAAATAATTCATGCAATAGAACTTCTGAGAAAGAAGAGCCACCTATTGGCAGCAGTTCTCAGAGGCGGCATCATGGAAGAGGTAGGATTTCAGCTGAGTGGAATTCACCTTGGCAGACAGGAATGGAAAGGGCATAAGTGGAAGGGTTTTTTTTGTGAGCAAAAACATGAGCAGGAGCCACATGCAGTGGTTCATGCCTGTAATCCCAGCACTTTGGGAGGCTAAGGTAGGTGGGTCACTTGAGCCCAGGAATTTGAGACCAGCCTGGGCAACATGGTGAAACTCCTTCTACAAAAGGGGTTTTGTATCTACAAAAAATACAAAAATTAGCCGGGAGTGGTTCGGTATGCTGGTAGTTCCAACTACTCAGGAGGCTGAAGTGCGAGGATCGCTTGAGCCTGGGAGGTGGAGGCTGCAGTGAGCCGTGATTGCATCACTGCACTCCAGTCTGGGTGACAAAGCAAGACCTTGTCTCAAAACAAAACAAAACAAAACAAAAACAAAACACTCATACATGAGCCGGACTGATAAGCTGCATTTGGGGTACAAGCAGGGGTTTATTGGGAAGCAGAGAGAGGAAAGGGCTCAGGGATGAAGCATCTGTCTTCTGTAAGATAATAGGGAGTCACTGAAGGTATATAGGTAAGGGAGTAACATGATGACAGCTGTATACTGGTGAAGCTAACCTGAGAATAATTTAGAGAATGGATAAGGGGAAGGAAGACCAAGAGGTAGGAAGACCAGAGAGGAAGCTAATGAAATTGCCAGACCTCTTTTCACACACAGATTTCATCTTCGAATATAAAGGATAACAGGGCCTAGGCATGGTGGCTAACTCATGTAATTCCAGCACTTTGAGAGACCGAGGCAGGTGGATCACTTGAGGCTAGGAGTTTGAGCCTGGCCTGGCCAACACAGTGAAACCCCATCTCTACTAAAAATATAAAAAGTTAGCTGGGCGTGGTGGCGCATGCCTGTAATCCTAGCTAGCTACTTGGGAGGCTGAGGCACGAGTGTCTCTTGAATCAGGGAGGCAGAGATTGCAGTGAGCCGAGATCATGCCACTTTACTCCAGCCTGGGCGACAGAATGAGACTCTGTCTCAACAACAACAACAAATAATAATAATAAATAAAATAAAGATATGTATTTATTTGTATCTTTATAAACAAAGATATTTATTACATATTTATTATTATATATTATTATTATAAAAAATAATAAAATATAACAGGGCCGGGCATGGTGGCTCACGCCTGTAATCCAAGTACACTGGGAGGTTGAGGTAGGAGGATCACTTGAGGTCAGGAGTTCGAGACCAGCCTCGCTAACATGGTGAAACCTCGTCTCTACTAAAAATACAGAAATTAGCTGGGCATGGTGGCATGCGCCTGTAGCCCCAGCTACTCAGGAGGCTGAGGGAAGAGAATTGCTTGAACCTGGGAGGTGGAGGTTGCAGTGAGCCGAGATCAGGCCAGTGCACTCTAGCCTGTGTGACAGAGCGAGACTCCGTCTCAAGAAAAAAAAAAAAAAAAGAAAAAAATGGGCCAGGCGCGGTGGCTCAAGCCTGTAATTCCAGCACTTTGGAAGGCCGAGGCGGGCAGATCACAAGGTCAAGAGATCGAGACCATCCTGGCTAACACGGTGAAACCGCGTCTCTACTAAAAATACAAAAAATTAGCCGGGCGTGGTGGCGGGCGCCTGTAGTCCCAGCTACTCGGGAGTCTGAGGCAGGAGAATGGCGTGAACCCGGGAGGTGGAGCTGGCAGTGAGCAGAGATCACGCCACTGCACTCTAACCTGGGTGACAGAGCAAGACTCTGTCTCAAACAAACAAACAAACAAACAAAATGATAAGATAACAGGATACGGCTAACAATGTAATAAATATATACCTCATGGTGCATAAAAAAGATCTAAGGCTTCCAATAGCTTACTGTGAGAACCACAACAGTGAGTGGTATCTCTGTTTATTACTTTGTCAGGCTCAACACACAGTCTTTGAAATACCCTAATAGGATAGTAGTTATCACATAAATAAACAAGCAATTAGCTCAGAAATAAATGTGTCATTGTAAACAAATTGCTTGTCTGTGGTGGACTTTGGCTGGCACTCAGACTTTAGCTGGACACACTATTAGCATGCATATGGCACTTCTAACCTACTTGCTAAGAATCTAATCTCCTTCTCATTTCTCTTTTCTCAGCAGCCCTTTGGTTCCTGTGCCTGGGAGGAGTTAGGTGACCGGTTGATCAGTTCAGTTCTGCAGCCCTGACCTCAGCTCCAGTTTCAGAGGAGTAGAGCGAGGGTGCAGGGAGTCTCCAACTGAGATGAGCTCAGTGGTTTTCTGATTCCGACTTGAGCATAGTTACAGACAAATTTCCTGTGAGTGCAGTTGATTGCATGCTCACACTGGTATTGCAACAGTTGAACATGTATGTGCACTTGTGTTGAGCTTCAGAGCTCAACCTCAAGTCAGCTTGTCCTCTTATGCCAGCTGTAGGAGATGGCTCACCAAGGAGAGAGAGAGAGAGAGATAAAACCAGCATAGCACCAGCTTCCCATATCAAGACCCAGTGCACAGGGAGCCAGGGATCCTTGGGTTCTGAGCCATGGCTACCACTTGTATGGTCTTGAGCAAGCCGCTTAGCCTGTAGAGGCTGCAGCTTCCTCATCTGTCAGGGGAGGGGCTGCACCTTTAAGATTCCTTCCAAATCTGACCATCTAGCCAGGACAGGCATTTTCAAGAAACCCTGTTTGTTATTTTCTTCTTTTGATCTAAGTAACCGCAGCTGAGTATTTGTTTTGTTAAAGAAAGGTTTGGGGCTGTCACCACGCTGCCTCTTCCACATTCTACCTTCTCTAGGTAGCAAGAGGCAGATGCTGGGCTTTGTGCCTGCTTAGTCTGCTCTGTTTCTCCAAGAAGGGCAGCTGGAGTCCATACTAGGCTGAAATGTTCTTTTTTTTTTTTTTTTTTTTTTTTTTGAGACAGGGTCTTGCTCTGTCACCCAGGCTGGAGTGCAGTGGTGCAATCCAGCTCCTGGAATCCTCCTGCCTCAGCCTCTTGAGTAGCTGGTACTACTAATTTTGCACAGCTAATTTTTTTTTTTTTCCCCAAGATGGCGTCTTGCTCTGTCACCCAGGCTGGAGTGCAATGGTGCCATCTTGGCTCACTGCTACCTCCACCTACCAGTTCAAACAATTCTCTTGCCTCAGCCTACTGAGTAGCTGGGATTACACGCACGCGCCATCACGCCAGGCTAATTTTTGTATTTGTAGTAGAGACGGGGTTTCACCATGTTGGGCAGGCTGCTCTTGAGCTACTGACCTGGTGATCCACCCGCATCAGCCTCCCAAAGTGCTGGGATTATAGGCATGAGCCACTGCGCCCGGCCTGCACAGATAATTTTAAAATATTTTTTTGTAGAGATAAGATCTCACTATGTTGCCCAGGCTGGTGTCAAACTCCTGGGCTCAGGCAATCCTCCCACCTTAGCCTCCTGAAGCACTGGGATTACAGGTGTGAGCCACTAGGCCTGCCCTGTTGAGCTGAAATGTTAGCCTCACATTCTATTTTTATTTTATTATTATTATTATTATTATTTTTGAGACGGAGTCTCCCTTTGTGGCCCCAGGCTGGAGTGCAGTGACGCAATCTGGGCTCACTTCAACCTCCACCTCCCTCGTTCAAGTGATTCTCCTACCTCAGCCTCCCGAGTAGCTGGGATTACAGGCATAAGCCACCACACCTGGCTAATTTTTGTATTTTTAGTAGAGATGGGGTTTCACCACGTTGGCCAGGATGGTCTCAAACTCCTGACCTCAGGTGATCCACCCGCCTCGGCCTCCCAAAGCGCTGGGATTACAGGTGTGGGCCACTGTACCCGGCCCGCACATTCTTTTTACACCAACTTTAGGATGCAGAATGTGTAGTCCCAAGTGGAATGAGCTCAAAGCCAAAAGAAGGGCAGGACCAACGAGGAAAAGAATGAAGGCAGACGTGAACATGTAGAACCCAGCTTACAAGGTCTGGTATTTGATAGAAACAACAAAAAAATAGAACAGGCTCTCCCAATTTCTTCAAACTAGTCTGTAAACATAAATAGTGTCTTGGGCCCCTCATTTCTCCAATGCCAGATGCCTCAGCAACAAGGCCAGAACCAGAGTGAGGCAGGTGAGGCATGACACTGAGAGTGATAACTTTTTTTTTTTTTTTTTTTTTGAGACGGTGTCCTGCTCTGTCACCAGGCTGGAGTGCAGTGGCATGATCTCAGCTCGCTGCAACCTCCGCCTCTCCGGTCCAAGCGATTCTTCTGCCTCAGCCTCCCAAGTAGCTGGGACTACAGGTGCATGCCAGTGTACCCAGCTAATTTTTGTATTTTTAGTAGAGATGGGGTTTCACCATGTTGGCCAGGATGGTCTCGATCTCTTGACCTCGTGATCTGCCCGTCTCGGCCTCCCAAAGTGCTGAGATTACAGGCGTGAGCCACTGCGCCCAGCTGAGAGTGAGAACTTCTTCAAGTTGACATTCTGGGTGCTCCACTCACCTCCCCTCATCCCCACCACGTTGGGCAGTGTAAACATCATCTTTCATTTTAGTCTTAACTTGAAAAATAGATTAAGAGGCTACAAATTGGACTGGAGTCTGCATCCATTTGAACAACTCTTCTTTGTTGGCAGCCCAGAATGGAGGATGAAATTAACAATGAGGAATTCACACTTGGTAAAAAGCAAAATATGAAAGCCTGATTGTGGATTTCCTAACGGACAAGATTATTTTCCTCTACAGAGAGCCTTAGGTTGCCAGAGGAACCGTCTGCAGGGCCCCAAAGCATTTAGGATCAGACTATTCTGTCGACGTTAGCCTAGCCCACTGATCTGGAGCAGGATGTGACATTCTCTGCTGGTGGTTTTGGCTTCAATCCACCGAAGCCACATGTCGAGGACTAAAAGAGGGATCGGGCCCATGTGTGGCTGATTGGGCCCTATCTTCTGGAGAGAGCTGGTACTCATTAAGAACAGCCAAGACTCTCATCTTCCTGTCCCAAAGGCAGGGACCTTTCTTAGCTCTTTCAGGTCACCGGAGATACTGGTTTGCCTCCCCAACCCTGCTGCCTCAGGAATGCTGTGCTGCAGGGCTGTGTCTGTCAGTTTCCACCTGCAGGCTCCCTCACTCCTTTCCTGTACTAAGCTAATCTTTGCATATGTTACAAGGGTAAAAATGGTACATCTGGGCTGAAACCAGGACAGCAACATTAACAAAATGAAAAGTTTAAAGGGACAAGCTCACCTAAAAATTACTTGTCCCCATGCTTCCCCCACCCTTCCCCTTTCTCCCTTAGACCCAACTTACAGAAGAAGAGCTTTAATGTGATAAAAATACTTGGCTTGGCCCCTTGCCTTCCAGGGTTGTTTAGAGAAAACCCCTGAGACCCTTGGATGTTGTGTTGTCTGCTGGGATTCTCCCAAGGGCTGCATCCACAGTGTGGAAATGGATAGGGTGCTGCAAGGCTATTTCCACAAAACACGTGTGGTATTTGCATGTGATTTCCCTAGGCACACTGTGCAACTCCTCCCCAGACCATTTTTCAAGTTGAAAACATTTTTATGGCTCTCTTGATGTCAGTCACTTCTGGATTTTTCCTCCTATCTGAGCTGCCTTCTCCCTCGGGCACTCTCCCTGGTCCAGATCTTTGGCAAGGGAGCCAAGTGGAGTGAGGGAAGAACCATAGAGGAATGCAGGACTCAGCCCCTCTAGAGTCGGCTGCTCCCAAGGCTTAGCTGCTTATCTCACCCTTGCCCCGGGGTGTTTCCAAAATTGTTCACACTAGGTGATTACACTGTAGACTGTGGAACTCTAGCTCAATTAATTCACAAAAAGTCTCTTTGATCTAGAAGTTTCTAAACTACCTTCTATCCCTTTCTCTTCTGCCTCTGGTCAACATTATTTTAAAAATGAGTCTTGGTTGGGTGTGGTGGCTCACGCCTGTAATCCCACCACTTTGGGAGGCCAAGGCGAGCAGATCACCTGTGGTCAGGAGTTGGAGACCAGCCTGGCCAACATGGGGAAACTCTGTCTCTACTAAAAATACAAAAATTAGCTGAGTGTGGTGGCCGGTGCCAGTAGTCCCAGCTACTCAGGATGCTGAGGCAGGAGAATCGCTTGAACCCGGGAGGTGGAGGTTGCAGTGAGCTGAGATTGCACCATTGCACTCCAACCTAGGCGGCAGAGTGAGACTCCGTCTCAAAAACAAAACAGACAAAAGAGTCTTGATTCACTTATTGCATCTTTGCAATAACCATTGGAGACTGGGCTATTTTCGAGGAGGAGACGGAGACAGTTTTTAAGGGCTTAGTTCAAAGTTACATAGCTGCTTAGGGTTTTGATTTGTCCAACTCAAAGTCGAGTGCTCTTTCTGTGCCTCAGTCTCTTAAACTGTAAAATTGGGGTGTAAATAGCATGTATGTGATAGGGTTGTTGGGAGGGTTGAATGCTTTAATATGGGTGAAGTGTTTAAAACAGCCTGGCACATAGAGTGTTCCATAAATATCCACTAATTTTATTGTGCTACGCCTTGTTTTTCTTTACCATTCTAAGCATCGGACTCATGACTCTTTCGTGGAAGGAGGAACCAACTTCTAGGCTTGGGGAGTATTATTCAAGATGGAGAAGCTGGCTTCCCAGGGTCAGGCCAAGGTGGGACCAGAACAGACACCCCATAACCAACAGGACTGGGCTGCCTGACTGAGCCACATCCCTGCCTGGCCCTGGCTAAGCAGAAGAAACTCTCAGACATGGATAAACCCCCAAAGGGAAACGATGTCCCATTTACAAAATGCTGAGGGCAGGACGAACCAAGGCTTCTGAACAGAGCCAAGGAGCATAAGGCAACATTTTACTCTGTGATGTGTCAAAGGCCTTGTGTTTTGAGGCGGTTCTAGATTCTTCATGACTTCTATCTTACCTTTACCCCGCAGTTACAAGGTAGGGCTTGTGTGTGCTGAAAGGAGTATGGAGGAGGACAACAGTTCCCTCCCACAGGGATGACAGAAAGCCTTGGAGTAGTTAGGACCAGGGACTGGAGAGAGGGCTTTGAACTCTGCCAGAGAGCTCTGGTGCTTGGGAGAAGCTGCCCGGGCAGGGACTTGCCCTGTAACCCAAGCCTTCCTTAGCAGCAGCCAATATAAATGACAGGGATGGGTTCCTACCATCCTGGGGACCCTGGAGGAAACCAAGGCAATCACCATCAGGTCTGTTGGCTGCTGTTGAAAATACGGCAATGAAAAATACAGTATGTGCCGGGTGTAGTGGCTCACGTCTGCAATCCCAGCGCTTTGGGGGGCTGAGGTCAGGAATTCGAGACCAGTCTGGCCAGCATGCCGAAACCCCATCTCTACTAAAACTACAAAAATTAGCCGGGTGCGGTGGTACATGCCTGTAGTCTCAGCTACTCGGGAGGCTGAGGCAGGAGAATCCCCTGAACCCAGGAGGCGGAGAGGTTGCAGTGAGCTGAGATAGCGCCACTGCACTCCAGCCTGGGCGACAGAGTGAGACTCCGTCTCAAAAACAAAACACAAAAAACAAAAACAAAATATAACCAGGAAAGACCTAGACTCCGTAAAATAGCTTTACAAACCTAATCAAGGGAACCAGACACCCCAAACTGTACTTCGAACCCTGCTGAAAAGTTGTGAAAGTCATGTTCTAGCAGTTGAAATTTTCGCTGATCAGTCCACTCTCTCAGGAAAAAAAACACCAGACCTACAAAGAAAATAGAAGGTTTAAAACACAAATGTCTGTAATTAAGCAATGGAATGACGTCTTCCGCCGGCCCAAGCTTCCCACTGTTGTGTGTGTTTTCATCAAGAGGAGCCCCCGGTTCTGCCTGGCCCGGTTCGCTTTAGCCTGCGTCGACTCTCTCGACACTCAGGCCTTTCCAAAGTTTCCAGGGTGCCGTTTCCAAGATACAGACAGAGGCTGAATGTCTTGATCTTATCCTGAGTCGATGTTCTCCTAACTTTAGGGCTACAAGGAGCCATAAACAGCACGTATAGAGTTGGGAGCGCTTTGAACAGACGCACGTGAGAGGGAGGCGGCATCTTCCTAGCCGGTCACCAGCATTAACATGGGGCAGGAGAGAAGCGAACGCATCGTGAGACCCCTCTCCTCGCCCCCACTGCATGAAGTTTCCGACGACCGCCGCCTGCAGATGCTGAGGGGAGGGGCTGGGAAGGCCTCCTCCAGGCACGGGAGCTGCGGAGCGGGGACCGCCCGCTTTGGGACGCCCTGGACAATGGCGAGCGAGTTCCCGGCCAGGCCTCGCGGACCGCGGGAGGGGGCGGCTCCCTGCAAGGTAATCCGAGCCGGGATAAACAGGCGTGGACGAGCGACGCGTCCCGGCCAGGCGAGGCGCTCGCCTCGCGGGGTCCCAGCTCCGGCCGGTCCCGCCCCGCCACGAGCCCCCGGCCGCGCCCCGCCCCCACCGCGAGCCCCTGGGCCCCGTCCCCGCGCGCAGAGTCCAGCCGCGGATCCCCGCGCGAGGCACGCGCCGCCGGCTCCTGCTGCAGCCCCGCGCTCATTGGCTGCTCCGGCGCGGGCGCTCCCGCCCCGCCTCGCCATTGGCTGGGGCCGCGGCGGTCCCCGCGCGGAGCCGCCGCTGACATCACGCGGCCTGAGGCGGCGGAGGCGCCCCCGGCCCAGCCCCGCAGCCCCCTCGGTAGAGGCGCCGCCGCTGTGCCCGGCGGAGGATGGTGCGCGGCGCGCCGGGGGCTCCCCGCCACCAGAGCCGCAGCGCCGCAGCTGAGCCGGCCGCGGCGGGCAGTCGGCCCCCGCACCGGGCGCGGGGCGGGCGGCCGCGGTGAGGCGCGGAGGGCGGCGCGGGCACCGGGGCCGGGCCGGGGCTGCAGCTGCAGCGGCCGCGGCCATGGGGGCCCTGACGAGCCGGCAGCACGCGGGCGTGGAGGAGGTGGACATCCCGTCCAATTCCGTGTACCGCTACCCGCCCAAGTCCGGTGAGGGCGGGCGGGCGCCGCAGCCGCGAGGAGGGAGAGGGGCATGGGCAGGGGCAGGGGTCCGGGTCGGGACGGCCTGAAAGGGCCCCGCGGGTCTTCTGGGACCCAGTGGTCGCGGCCGCTCCAAAACGGTCTTCGAGCGCGGGAGGTCTTCGAGAAGGCCGAGGTTTCCCCCGCCCCGGGCGAATTAGCTCAGGGGGCGTCCTGCAGGGCCTGGCAGGGTCACCGAGGGCACTGAGCCCCTCCACCGGAGGACGGGAGTGGCCTCCATTGTAATCGGCCCCGTGACGGGGACGCGTGCCCGCAGGGACTGCGGCTGCTGGGGAGCGGGGCTGCGGCGTCGCAGGCGAGGTCAGCGCCCCGCACGGACCCGGCCGGCCCGGCCTACGGCCCGCTTGCCTCGCGGGGTCCGAGGGCCGCGGGGCGAGGCGACCTCGGCATCCCAAACAGGTATCTGCGCCAGGTGCTATCCTTGCGCTGCCGTCTCCGGGCCTCTGGAAAGGTTAGAATTAGGTTTCTCCTGGAAAAGCTTCCATTGCTTGCTAGAGGATGGAAGCCAAACGTGTATTTGGAGTGCGGGTGCTTTTGCAGAGGCTGTCAGAAGCGGGGGGAAAAAAAGTAACAGTAATGTTTGGTAACCTGAGTATCAGAGTCACTCGGATTGCCCCTTTGCTAGCGTAGTGGCAAGCCTGGGTTTTGGAGTGGGACCAGCTCTGGGACAGAGCAGAGGTATTGGAAACGTATAGAAGTATTATGTTTGTTATTAGAATCATTCCTTCACTTAGAAAGATAAATGTCTCCAGCCTCTGGGTTGTGGTATCAGCATTGGAGGTGGAGGAGGATTTTGACAGCAAAACAGAGAATCACAAGAAGGTAGTTCAGTTATGTGAGCACCGGCCAGTGTGAATTGCATGACCTAGCTGGTGTTTACTTTTAATTGCAAGTAATTTTACTTTAATTAATTACTTTTAATTTTATTCTCAAGACGTATGGGGATGAATGGCTGCCACATTCTCTCTGGCTTAGGACCTGATGGAGATTTTGATGATCTCGGAATAAGGTGTCAGAATTGGAGCAGAGCCTCATCTCTTTTTGGTAGAATAGAGACATACTAATGAGATGAGCTGGTTTCTCAGCAGTGTGTCCGGTGTCTGCCAGGTGAAAGCAGGGGCCAGACAATGAACCTGCCCGCATCCCTGCAGAGTGTCTGCCAGAGCTGTGTTTCTCACTGCTTTTGTGCCAAAGAATGAATCCTTGCAAAGATTAATGTAATAATTGTTTTAGAAAGGTCTAAGATAAAGCTGTGGGTCATTAGTATTTTAATCAAGCTCTGACTGATTATGACTACATAAAATCAATGCTAAACAAGGCATAGATTTTGTTTTTTAATAGACAAAAATATTCTTAGGGTGGCATGAGGAAAACTTTTTAAAATAGACAAAAATATGCAGCAGTATTTGTGGGCTCTGTTTTTCTTAAACCACATGGCTTTTATTGATCAGAATATGGAGCATACTTTGCTGAGCCTGGAATTTCCAATAGTGTTTGCTGCCTCAGGAAAGTATTCACTGCTCCTTCACATGTGGGACTTAACGTAGGTAAACCTCTGGAAGGCTGTTCCCCAAAGCATATTTGTACAAGTATGAATCTTGGGTGATGATAATAAAAAGATAATAGACCAAACCAAAACTTTTGTTAATTAGCACACTCAACACTTTGTCTTAAATAATCTTCTCCACTCTACCAATCTTTTAACAGTTTAACTGTAAAACTGTAATTCATGTTAAATCAGAAGTTATCTGTGAGAGAAGTCTTTACAGCAAGTGGACCAAATTATTTATGTTGAAGCTAAAACACAGAAAATAGGATCAGAACATCCACATGGATGTAAACCTTTGTGTATTTGAAACCTTACGTGAACTTGCATACATGCTGTAGATAGAGGCATCGCCTTTCTTCTGATCTTTGAATTGACCTGGCTCTTTATGGGATTACAGTGTTAGTCCTGACAAGAACCTTCAAGAGAGTTTGGCCATGACCACCATGACTAGCTAATGTTTAATATTGTATGTGTGTGTGTGTCACAGTCTCCCTCTGTCACACCCAGGCTGGAATGAATTGGAGCCATCTTGGCTCACTGCAACCTCTGCCTCTAGGGTTCGAGCAATTCTCCTGCCTCAGTCTCCCAAGTAGCTGGGATTACAGGTGCTTGCCACTACACCGGCTAATTGTTTATATTTTTAGTAGAGATGAGGTTTCACCATATTGGCCAGGCTGGTCTTGAACTTGTGACCTCAGGTGATCTACCTGCCTCAGCCTCCCAAAGTGCTGGGATTACAGGCGTGAGCTACCATGTCCAGGCAAATTTTTTGTAGAGACAGTATCTCCCTATGTTTCCCAGGCTGGTCTTGAACTCCTGGTCTCAAGCAATCCTTCTGCCTTGGCCTCCCATTCATTTCACTGATAAGAAAATGGAGACCCAGAGAAATGAATTGGTATGGCCAGGGTCTCTCAGGCAGTTAGTGTTCTTCATACTATACCATCTGCCTCTACCTCTCAAGGAATTGGGTTTTGAACTTGTACTCAAAAAACAAGACTTAAAACAATCATTCCATGATTATGGAATGAAGGCTATTTCGTGTCATAACTGAAGTCCCTGTAGAGAAATCAGCCTGGGTTGATTTTGAGAAGTCTCCTTATCCTGAGTACTAATAGTGGAACAAAGCAAGTAGCAGAGTCAGCTTTCTCCAGATGACATACCTTGTAGTTTGGGCATTAAGTTGAAACCACTGTCTGGCTCACTGGAAAGCGGCTAGAACTGCACTGCCTGTGGAACAGTTGTTTCAGAAAGAAACACCATCATCTGTCCTTGTAATGATGGTCACAGTGTCCAGCAGAAATTGCTTTTTACTTAGTATTTTTAATGGAACTTCTTAGTTTTGTATGCACATTGAAATAGAAACATTTAAATCCTATGAAGAATGACTGATTTCAAGTTGAGACTTGGGTTTGTAGCTTTTTTCTATCCTTAAATAGAGGTAGATAGAAATAAATAGCCTAAATTATTTGGAATTATTTATTTTTGAATAGGTAATATGGTCACATGATTCAAAATTTAAAAGAGTGAAAACACATACCATGAAAGCCTTGTTATCCCCGCTGTTTTCCATCCACCTGGTTCTCCTGCCTCCCTCTAAACCTCTCATCCCATGTAACCACTTTTGGTTTCTTTGGAATTCTTTTAGAGTTTCTTGTGTAAATGCAAGGATAGCATGCTATTAGACTGTTCTACAGCTTGCTCTTTTTGCTTTCAGAGACATTGGAGATCTTTTTATATTGTCTCATATTTGATAAGTTTCTCTGTGCTTTTTAACTATATAGTATTCTTCTGTATGCATATGCCATCTTTTTTTTTTTTTTTTACATAGTCTCCTATTGATAAACATCTGTGAGTTGTTTTTTCGGTATCTTACTATTGCAAACAGTGCAACAATGAATAATGTCATGCATTAGGTGATTTTTAGATTTATTAATAATTGTGAATATTAATCATTTAAGTAATAGAAAGTATGGTGGGAGTTTCTGTATAGCATTTCTGTATTAGCATAGAAAGCAATTTAGAGCATGATTCTACTACGTTCAGATGTACTTTTGTAATTTTTGAGTTAGAGGTCATATATCCTTCTCTAAGATCTTTGCATCTTTAAAAGCCCAAGATCATTCGTTTAGCAAAGAAAGGTATGACTTTGCAGAGATGGTTGCTTTTATGAAAGCTCATCTTTTGACAGAAGTATCCACCTTGATAAAAGTCCATATGGATAAAAGCCTGTTTTCTCTATCCAGGAAGAAACAGGCATACTATAAAGACAATTTGATTTATAGAAACCAGTACCTCATAAATCTAGTTTGTTTCCCTCCACATATTTGGGCAAGTTGGAAAATAGGAATAATTTGTTTTGCTGAAGTCTTTAAGAAGTAAACCTACTACAAAAATTCAGAATGGTAATCAGAGTCCTGACCAGCTAGCTTGGTTAAACCCGGGTTTTTGCTTTTAAGGCCTTCAACTGACTAGACGAGGCCCACCCACACAATCAAGGATAATCTCCTTTACTTAAAGTCAACTGATTGTAGATTTTTAAAAATTAAATTATTTTGAGAGACAGCATCTCACTCTGGCACCCAGGCTGGAGTGCAGTGGTGTTATCAAAGCTCACTGTAACCTCAAACTCCTGGGCTCAAGTGATCTTCCTGACTCAGCCTCCTCAGTAGCTGGGATTACAGGCATATACCACCATGCCTGGCTAATGTTTAAAGTTCTTGTAGAGACAGTATCTCACTATGTTGCCCAGGCTGGTCTTGAACTCCTGGTCTCAAGCAGTCCTTCCACCTCAGGGTCCCAAAGCACTGGGATTACAGGAGTGATCTACTGCACCCAGCCGTAGATGTATCACATCTGTCTACATCATCATTCTCCAAATTTTCGTTATTTTAGAGTACATATATTTTGGTCAAATGGGTCTTTCCTATTGCAAGAACAGTTTTTAAAGGCATGGGTAATAAGTCTTTGTCAAATAACTATAAAAGTTTTTGTGTAAGTTTCTCCTTGCTTTAGGAGTATCAATTTAATATTAGATTTGAAACCATACACTTAAAAATATGTAACTTATGGCTGGGTGTGGTGGCTCACACCTGTAATCCCAGCATTTTGGGAGGCCGAGGCGGGTGGATCACGAGGTCAGGAGATCAAGATTATCCTGGCTAACACGGTGAAACCCTGTCTCTACTAAAAATACAAAAAAATTAGCCGGCATGGTGACAGGAGCCTGTAGTCCCAACTACTCAGGAGGCTGAGGCAGGAGAATGATGTGAACCCGGAAGGTGGAACTTGCAGTGAGCCGAGATCACGCCACTGCACTCCAGCCTGGGCAACAGAGCGAGACTCTGTCTCAAAAAAAAAAAAAAAAAAAGTAACTTACTACAAAATAAGGAATTATTTAGTTGGCACAGTTTAACACTTTAAAATATCCAAAACAGTTTAGAAAAAGAACAAAGTTGGAGGACTATCACTACCCTATTTTAAAAGTTACTATGCGTATAATTACTATAATGCCACAGTGATCAAGATAGTGTGGTATTGGCACAACGAAGAGCATATAGACCAATGGAACAGAGTTATGAACCAGAAATCCTTACATTTATTGTCAGTTGATTTTGACAGAAGGACCGAGACAATTCAGTGGGGGAAAAGATAGTGGTTTCAACAAATGATGCTGGGATGAGCAAAAAAGAAAATGAACTCAGACCTATTCTTTACATCACCAAAATTAACTCAAAATGGATTATAGAGTTAAAAGAGAACCCAGAGAATGGGAAAAGATATTTATAAATCATAGGTATGACAAGAATTTGTATCTAGAATATGTAAGGAACTCTTATGCTCAATAATAAAAAGACAACCCAATTAAAAATGGTCACAGCACTTGAATAGACATTTCTCCAAAAAAGATATACAGTGGACAATAAGCACATGAAGAGATGATCATTATTAACTTTCAAGGAAATACAAATCAAAACTACAATTAGATACCACTTCACACCCATTAGGATGGCTATAATTTTAAAAAATGATAATGACAGGTACTGGTGAGGATATGGAGAGAGCGAAACCCTCATACCCAGCCGGTGTGGATGTAAAATGGGGCAGCCACTTTGGAAAACGGTTTGACAGTTTCTCAGATGGTTAGTTACTAGATGACTCAGCAGTTCTACTCCTAGGTATACGCCCAAGAAAAATGAAGAAAATACATTCACATAAAAACTTGCACATGAATTACTCATAATAGCTAAAAGGTGGGAATAACCCAAATGTTCATCAACTGATGAAAATAACTACTGATAAATAAAATATGGTAGGTCTGCACAATAGAATATTATTTGGCAATAAAAAGGAATGAAGATTTGATATGTGCTACAACCTGGATGAACCTTGAAAATGTTATACTCAGTGAAAGAAGCCAGGTGCAAAAGGCAATCTATTGAATCATCTTGTTTACAAGAAATGCCCAGAAGAGGCAAATCCACAGAGGCAGAAAGTAGATTAGTGGCAGTGGCACAGTGTGCGCCTGCAGCTGCCAGCGGCTGGGGAGTGGGAGAAATGAACTGTTACTGCTAATGGATTTCTTTTTGGGGTAATGGCAGTGTTCTAAAATTAGATAGTGGTGAATAGCTGTATGACACGGTCAATATACTAAAAACCATTGGATTGCACACACTAAATAGGTGAATTCTGTGGCATATAAATTGTATCTCCACAAAGCTATTTTCAAAATGGGGCCAGGTATGGCGGCTCATGCCTGTAATCCCAGCACTTTGGTAGGCCAAAGCTGAAGGATGGCTTGAGCCTGGAGTTCAAGACCAGCCTGGGCAACAGAGTGAGACCCTGTCTCTACAAAAAAATTCTTTTCTAAATTAGCTGGGCATGGTGGCATGATATCAGCTACTCGGGAGGCTGAGGCAGAGGATTGCTTGTGCCTAGGAGTTCAAGGCTGCAGTGAGCTACGATTGTGCCACTGCGCTTCAGCCTGGGTGACAGATTGAGAACCTGTCACTAGCAAAAAAAAATAAAAATGCATCATAGGCCTAAATGCAAAGTGAAAACGATGAAACTCCTAGAAGAAGACATAGGAGAAAAATATTATTTGATTTGGATTGGGCAAAGAGTTCTTAGGACACCAAAAGCAAAATCCATACAAATAAAAAATAATAATTGGATTTCTTCAAAATTAAAAACATTACCACCTCCAAAGACAGTCAAAAGTCAAGAAGACAAGCCACTTTCTGAAAGAAAATATTTGCAAATCACATAAAGGATGTGTATCGATATTAAGAACTCTTACAACTCAATATTATGGTGACAAACCACCCAATTAAAAAATGTGCAAGAGGCCAGGCGCTGTGCCTCACACCTGTAATCCCAGCACTTTGGGAGGCTGAGGCGGGCGGATCATGAGGTCGGGAGATTAAGACCATCCTGGCTAACACGGTGAAACCCCGTCTCTACTAAAAATACAAAAAATTAGCTGAGCGTGGTGGCTGGTGCCTGTAGTTGCAGCTGCTCGGGAGGCTGAGACAGGAGAATTGCTTGAACCCGGGAGGCAGAGGTTGCAGTGAGCGGAGACTGGGCCACTGCACTCCAGCCTGGGTGACAGAGCAAGACTCTGTCTCAAAAAAAAAAAAAAAAAAAAAAAAAAATGCAAGATTTGAATAGATATTTCACTGAAAAAGATGTAGGAATGGCTGATGAACACATGGAAAGATGCTCAACATCAGCAGCCATTAGGGAAATATAATTAAAACTGCGATGAGATACCATTTCACACCTGTTAGGGTTAGGATAACTAAAATAGAAAAGGCAGACATTGTCAAATGTTGAGAATGCAGAGAAATTGGAATCTTCATGAAGTGCTGTGGGAAATGTAAAATAGTACAGCCGCCTTGGAAAGTTGGGCAATGTCTTCAACAGTGGAACATAAATTTGCCCTATGATTCAGCAGTTCCACTCCTATGAATCTGTCCAAAAAATGAAAACATATGTACACTCAAAGACATGGATGCAGATGTTCATAGCAGCATTGCTCATAATAGCCAAGAAACTGGAAATAATCCAAGTGTACATCAGCTGGTGAATGGATAAACAAAATCCATTGTTTATTTCATGGTACAGTCATATGATGAAACACTGCTCAGCAATTTAGTTTTTTGTTTGTTTTTGCTTTAGAAACAGGGTCTTGCTCTCGTACCCTGGCTGGAGTGCGGTGGTGTGATCATAGCTCCCTGCAGCATTGACCCCCTGGGCTCAGGCACTCCTCCAGCCTCAGTCTCCCAAGTAGCTGGGACTACAGGCACATGCCACCACTCCCAGCTAATTTTTTAAATTTATGTTTTGTAAAGACAGGGTCCCACTCTGTTGCCCAGGCTGGTCTTGAATTCCTAGTCTTGAGCCATCCTCCAGCCTCAGCCTCCCAAAGTGCAGGAATTACAGGCCTGAGACAACACGGCTGGCCATATTCACTAATTTAAAAGGATGAACTACTGATACATGCTACACAACATGATTTAACTTCAAAAACATTATGCTAAGGGAAAGAAACCAGATGCAAGACTATATATCATAGGAGTTTTGTTTATATGAAATGGCTAGAAGAAGCACATTTATAGAGACAGCAGAATAGTGTTTGCCTAAGGCTGATAATAAGAGTAGGAATTAATTGTAAATGGGCATGATGGAACATTTTGGGGTGATGGAAATATTTTCAGCTGGATTGTGATGATGGTTGCCAAAATCATTGAATTGTTCAATGGATGAATTTTACACCATGTTTATTATACTTCAAAAAACCTCTTAAACATAACAGCACAGAGGGGTTTATGCCTTTTGGATAAAATGAATACAAGAGCTTGATAACTGAAAGGGTGGGGTTCTTGGTAGCAAAAGGCATTGAACGTAGGCTTTTTTTTTTTTCTTTTTTAAATAAATGGAGATGGGGTCTCGCTATGTTACCCAGGCTGATCTTATACTCCTGGGCTCAAGCAGTCCTTCCACTTTGGGAGGCCAAGGCTGGAAGATCACCTGAGGTTAGGAGTTTGAGACCAGCCCAGTCAACATGGTGAGATCTCATCTCTACAAACAATTTTAAAAATTAGCCAGGCATGGTGGCGGGCACCTGTAGTCCCAGCTACTCAGAAGGCAGAAACAAGAGGATCGCCTCAGCCCAGGAGGTCAAGGCTGCAGTGAGCTATGATCTGGTCGCTGCACTCCAGCCTGGGTGACAGAGTGAGACCCTAACTTTAAAAAATAAAAAAACATGGATTAAATCTTTTTTTTTTTTTGAGACAGAGTCTTGCTTTGTTGCCCAGGCTAGAGTGCAATGGCATGATCTCAGCTCACTTTGCAAGCTCCGCTTCCTGGGTTCGTGCCATTCTCCTGCCTCAGCCTCCTGAGTAGCTGGGACTACAGGCACCCACCACCACACCTGGCTATTTTTTTTTCTTTTTCTTTTTCTTGTATTTTTAGTAGAGATGGGGTTTCACCGTGTTGGTCATGCTGGTCTCGAACTCCTGGCCTCGTGATCCACCCACCTCAGCCTCCCAAAATGCTGGGATTATAGGTACGAGCCACCATGCCGGGCTGAATATCTCTTTTTAAGAAATATGAGTGATTAGGAGGAGAGACTGAAAGCGTAGAGATTTGGTAGGAGACTCTTACAAGATAACCCACTGTAATTGAACTTGGAAAGGGCTAAAGTCTTGACCCAGGATGCTTTGCATAGAGCACATGTTCAATGTTTTTGTTTCTTTGATGACTGACGTTTTTAGCCTGGGTGACCAGGGAAGTGAGATACCATTGACAGAAATTGGAATTCTGGAGCAGAAACTGCTTTTGAAGTGAGTCCTAAATGTCGACTGGTTGCTTTACTTTGCCTCAAGATCTGGGGAAATTAGACAAAAACCCACTAATTTCCCAAAACCACAGAACAGAGGATTCTAATGCCCCATCGAAGGGTTCTGTGGATTCCCAAGGGACTCACGTTATGATCATTTTGACTCCTGTGATCCAGTTGGCTGCCTTTGCCCCATTACAGATGTGATATCAGTCCATTCTTCAATTTCTCCAAAAAATTCCATTCACATGATCTATTCAAAATATAGATTGTACTAATGATTTGTGGGGAATGATGAGTTGGGGTGTACGTTATAGAAATGCAAACAACTCTAGAGGAATCGTAAGCATCGTTACCCTAAACTGTACTTGAGAGTTTTACTGACTCTTTAAGTTCTCCAACCCCAGCCTTTCTTTGTCCTAATGTCTCCTTCCTCTTTCCCTTTTTTTTTTTTTGACTTTTCATTCTTATGTCTTAGAAGAAAAACAAATTACAAGCAGTTTAGGTTCCATCAAGAAGCAACAAAAGCACCCATACATACCCTTAGTGTGCTGCTCTCTGTTCTAAGTAGCTCTTTAAGGTATATCCTCCAAAAAGATAGTGCCTTCCCTAAGAGGAGTTCTGGTGCCAGCTCTTCAGATAAAGTGCTCTTGATTCCTCCTCCTTTCAGAAGAAAAGATTATTGAATTTGAGGCAAAGATGGGCTATCTGGATGAAAAGATATAGCAGATGATTGAAGATTTGGACTGAAATGCTGAGGATCAGAGACAAAGGTTTGGGAGTTGAGTATGGGAAGGGAGAAGCCAAAATTTATCGGTTGCCCACTGGACTTAGCCAGCTTCTATACACATGTGATCTTACTTGATCTCAACAATAATCTGTTGAAAGAAGTGTTATTGTCTCTATTTTACAAATAAACCAAAGCTCAAAAAGTTTAAATAATTTGTTCTAGGGCACAAAGCTGATAGTCAGCAGCATCAGGATAAAATCCAGCTCTCTCATAAGTCAAAACGTTTGCTTCGATTCTGTGAAGAAGAGAGAAAGTGTGAAGGAAGAGAAGAGGGCTGAACCCTTAAGATATGTCCATGTTTATGGTGAAAAGTGAAACAAGTGAGAGGCAGAAGAGACACAAACTATCCGGGGTTTTAAGGAAAGAGAACCTCAGAAATGAGTGTTGAATTCTGCAGAGGTAAATGAAGTGTGAGACAAGACTTAATTTGGTTGGTGTTCCAGAGAACAGTTTCAGTAGAGGGGTGGAAACTATTGTAAAAATTTGAGGAATTACTGGATGTGTGGTGTGAAGGGACAGGATGAATCGGTGAATGGATGAGTGGTTGGATGGGTGAGTGGTTTTTTTTTTTTTTTGTATTATTATTATTTTTATTCTTTTGAAATGGAGTCTCACTCTGTTGCCCAGGCTGGAATCCAATGGCGCAGTCTCAGCTCACTGCAACCTCTGCCTCCCAGATTCAGGCGATTCTCCTCCTGCCTCAGCCTCTTGAGTAGCTGGGGTTACAGGCGCCCGCCACCACACCCAGCTAAGTTTGTATTTTAGTAGAGATGGGATTTCACCATGCTGGCCCAGGCTGGTCTTGAACTCCTGACCTCAGGTGATCCACCTGCCTCAGCCTCCCAAAGTGCTGGGATTACAGGTGTGAGCCACTGTGCCTGGCCTGAGTGACTGGTTATTAAGCCATGGCAGATGGAACTTTTTTGGTATTTTTATTTAAGTTGGGGAGACCAGTATGTGCTTGTAGGATGAGGTAAGTAAGAAGCCAGTGGAGAGAGAGGAACACAAGTGTTAAACAGAAGGATGGTTACTGATGTCGTCTCAGGTGAGGTAGACGCAGTTGGGAATGAGAACTCAGGTGAAGAAGTTAACCTTGGAAAGGAGGAATGCCTCCTTGAGACTGGAAGAAAGTATGGATAGAAATACGGGGAAGTTGTTAGGTGTTGAAACTTTTGTAATGCATAAGAGTTTTGAGAGAGTGCCACAAAGAAGGAAGAAGGGTACAGGATTGGGGTTGGGATGTGAGAAAGTGGGAAGGGTTTAGATGCATTGATGTGTGTCTTTCTCTAAATGCTGTGAAGCTACCGTTGTTACGACTATGTTGTACTGGTTCAGAATAGAAGAGTCCAGATCTAAGTATATTTAGCATGATAAGAATAGAATTTAAATTAGTGGGGGGAAATGGAATAGTCAATAAATTTTTAAAAAAATTTCTTTTTAGGAAAAAACCCCACAAAGTCTACATCTGTGAATTCATTTGTAAAAAACAGGAAGCAACATAAACTGTAAAGAGAATGTTTATCAGTAGGGAAACAGTTAATTAAATCTGGACATTCAGTGGGAATACAGTATTATGGTTAAGAGCACAGGTTCTGGAATGAATATAGCTGAATCTGGGGACCTGACACTACCTCTTTTTTTTTTTTTTTTTTTTTGAGGTGGAGGTTAGCTCTTGCTGCCCAGGCTGGAGTGCAATGGTGCGATCTCAGCTCATAGCAACCTCTGTCTCCCAGGTTCAAGCAGTTCTCCTGCCTCAGCCTCCTGAGTAGCTGGGACTACAGGCATGCACCACCACACCTGGCTAATTTTGTATTTTTAGTAGAGACAGGGTTTCTCCATGTTGGTCAGGCTGGTCTCAAACTCCCGACCTCAGGTGATCCGCCCGCCTTGGCTTGCCAAAGTGCTGGGATTACAGGCATGAGCCACTGCGCCCGGCCACTACCTCTTACTATCTGTGTGATCTTGGACAAATTATTTAACCTCTGTGCATTAGTTTCCTCTTCTATAAAATGAAAAGAAAATAGCAACATCTTCATAGGGTTGTGAAGAATAACCCATGTAGTACTTTCTAGTACAGTGCTGGTATAGAGTCAGTCCTCTGAAGAGGTTATAGGCCCGGCACAGTGACTCACGCCTGTAATCCCAGCACTCTGGGAGGCCAAGGCAGTTGGATCACCTGAGGTCAGGAGTTCGAGACCAGTCTGGACAACATGGTAAAACCCTGTCTCTATTAAAAATACAAAAATTAGCTGAGTGTGGTGGCGGGTGCCAATAGTCTCAGCTACTTAGGAGGCTGAGGCAGGAGAACAAGCGTAAACCCGGGAGGCAGAGCTTGCAGTGAGCTGAGATCCGGCCACTGCACTCCAGCCTGGGCGACAGAGCGAGACTCCGTCTCAAAAAAAAAAAAAAAGAAAAAAAAAAAAGAAGAGCTTATTAGTATTATTTGGCCACTGAAAACAATGAGGTCAGGCCATAAATAGAGACATAGAAAGATGCCTACAGTATATTAGGTGAAAGCAACTTGCAGATCAATATGTGCAACAAACAGTCCATTCGATTAAAAAAATAATAGAACAGGCCAGGCGCGGTGGCCCACGCCTGTAATCCCAGCACTTTGGGCGGCCGAGATGGGTGGATCACGAGGTCAGGAGATCGACACCATCCTGGCTAACATGGTGAAAACCCGTCTCTACTAAAAATACAAAAAAAATTAGCCAGGTGTGGTGGCGGGCACCTGTAGTCCCAGCTACTACAGAGGCTGAGGCAGGAGAATGGCGTCAATCTGGGAGGCAGAGCTTGCAGTGAGCCGAGATCGCACCACTGCACTCCAGCCTGGGTGACAGAGCGAGACTCCATCTCAAAAAAAAAAAAAAAAAAGAAAAAAAAGGACAAAACAGAACACCTGGATATATTTGTATATGTATAAAACAATCTGGAAGGCCACACCCGAATAGTGGAGTTACTTCTTATGGAGTAGGGTTAGATGATCACTTTTTAAATTACTAACTTCTGTATACTAATTTTTTTGGCAAAGCACATGTATTGTGTATTTCTTTTTCTTTTTGTGGAGATGGAGTCTTACTGTGTTGCCCAGGCTGGTCTTGAATTCCTGGGCTCAAATGATCCTCCCTCAGCCTCCCAAAGTGCCGGGATTACAGTGTGAGCCATTGCACCCAACATGTAATTTTTTGTTTTTATTTGTATTTATTTATTTTTTTTTGAGACAGAGTCTCGCTTTGTCGCCCAGGCTGGAGTGCAGTGGCCGGATCTCAGCTCACTGCAAGCTCCGCCTCCCAGGTTTACGCCATTCTCCTGCCTCAGCCTCCCGAGTAGCTGGGACTACAGGTGCCCACCACCTCGTCCGGCTAGATTTTTGTGTTTTTTAGTAGAGACGGGGTTTCACGGTGTTAGCCAGGATGGTCTTCATCTCCTGACCTTGTGATCCGCCCGTCTCGGCCTCCCAAAGTGCTGGGATTACAGGCTTGAGCCACCGTGCCCGGCCTATTTGTATATTTTTGAGATGGAGTCTTGTTCTGTTGCCCAGGCTGGAGTGCAGTGGTGTGATCTTGGCTCACTGCAGCCTCCGCCTCCCAGGTTCAAGCGATTCTTCTGCCTTAGCCTCCCAAGTAGCTGGGATTACAGATGCACACCACCATATCTGGCTAATTTTTGTGTTGGTAGAGAAAGGGTTTCACCATGTTGGCCAGGCTGGTCTCGATCTTCTGACCTCAAGCCTTGGCCTCCCAAAGTGCTGGGATTACAGGCATGAGCCACCGTGCCCAGCCCTAACTTTTTAAATAAATAAAAATATGCTCTAGGGCAAGTTTGTACAACCCACGCCCCACGGACTGGGCCACATGTGGCTTTGAATGCAGCCCAATACAAATTGGTACACTTTCTTAAAACATTATAAGATTTTTTGCAATTTCTTTCTTTTTTTTTTTTGTTTTGTTTTTTTTGAGACGGAGTCTCGCTCTGTCGCCCAGGCTGGAGTGCAGTGGCGCGATCTCGGCTCACTGCAAGCTCTGCCTCCTGGGTTTACGCCATTCTCCTGCCTCAGCCTCCTGAGTAGCTGGGACTACAGGCGCCCGCCACCGCGCCCGGCTAATTTTTTGTATTTTTAGTAGAGACGGGGTTTCACCGTGGTCTCGATCTCCTGACCTTGTGATCTGCCCGCCTCGGCCTCCCAAAGTGCTGGGATTACAGGCGTGAGCCACCGCGCCCGGCCTTTTTTTTTTTTTTTTAAGCTAATCAGCTATCATTAGTGTTAGTGTGTTTTATGTGTGGCGTGAAACCATTCTTCTTTCTCCAGTGTGGCCCAGGGAAGCCAAAAGATTAGACACCCTTGCTCTAGGGAGAAAACTTAAGTTCTTCTCATGAAGAACAAAAGCAGCACTGTAGTATTATAGAATTAAGCTGAATATTTAGAGGTGTTTGCAATTTTCTAATTTTCTTCTTATTTTTGTGATCTAAAGCTTATTGTTATTGAAATGTCATGAAGATTTTTTCAAATATATGAAAATTTACTAGGATTCCCATAGCCTATAGATTCCCGGCTAGTTTTTTATATTTTTTAATAGAGACGGGGTTTCACCGTGTTAGCCAGGATGGTCTCGATCTCCTCACCTTGTGATCCGCCCATCTCGGCCTCCCAAAGTGCTGGGATTACAGGCTTGAGCCACCGCGCCCGGCCTAGATTCCCATAGAATTGTAGAATAATGGAAAATGGGTTTAATTGTCCTTTATTGAATGTTGTTATAATTCATAGTGGTTTGGTAACAAATGTCACAATATCTTATTGAGGCAGACATAATTTAGGGAACCCATTGCTCAATATTTAATTTCACTGTGGTGTTAGGAATATGCCCCCAAAACTTAAATTCAAAATGATTAGGCAAATTATTTAATACAATGAATTTTAAATGAGATTTTTCTTTTTGGATCACATTATGAGGAACAAATAGTTGATTTTCGCTTGTTGAAGTCAATTTATTGATTTTGGGCTCTTGCTTCAAAAATTGCCATTGATAGGGTAGGGCTCCCTCAGTGTAACACAAATTCCCTTTGCATTGCCCTGAGATCTTGTAGAGCCAGAAAGTACTGATCGTGACTAAGATAAAGTCAGATGTTAAGGAGTAGTGTCTGGAGCTGCTCTGGCCAGTGTGGGCCTTGCCCTGTGTTATTATACTTACTTCTTTCTGATAGTGCTCTGCAAAGTTGTACATGAATTGTGTATGTGTTGAAAACACTGCGTGTTCTAACTTTTTTTTTTTTTTTTTTTTTTTTTTTGAGACGGAGTCTCGCTCTGTCGCCCAGCCCAGGCTGGAGTGCAGTGGCGCGATCTCGGCTCACTGCAAGCTCCGCCTCCCGGGTTCACGCCATTCTCCTGCCTCAGCCTCCCGAGTAGCTGGGACTACAGGCGCCCACAACCGCGCCCGGCTAATTTTTTGTATTTTTAGTAGAGACGGGGTTTCACTGTGGTCTCGATCTCCTGACCTTGTGATCCGCCCGCCTCGGCCTTCCAAAGTGCTGGGATTACAGGCATGAGCCACCGCGCCCGGCCAATGTTCTAACATTTTTACCAAGGTTCAGAGTTATTTTGCTTTTGTTTGCAAAAATATAAAGTTGGGCAGTGTAGTCCATTTGGTTTTTTGTTTCATTATTTCCATATTTTATTCTGAATGGGGAGGCTATGCGTTGAACTTGTTGTTTCTTCCACTAGATATGTAAAACACAATATTTAAAGTTGATGTGGAAAACAAAATGTTTTTGAGACTAAGGGGTTTGATGTACAATTCCTGTTTGTCAGAAAGAAAAGAATTTGAGCTTTATATGGTTGAGCATTTTATCATCAAATTCATTATCCCTCTTTCTTTTTTCCTATTACAGTACAGGAAAATGAAAAGTCAGGTATTATGTTGTAAAGAACCTTGGCCGGGCATGGTAGCTCATGCCTGTAATCCCAGCACTTTGGGAGGCCGAAGCGGGTGGATCACCTGAGGTCGGGAGTTTGAGACCAGCCTGGCCAACATGGTGAAACCCCGTCTCTACTAAAAATACAAAAATTAGCCAGGTGTGATGGCTCATGCTTGTAATCCCAGCTACTTGGGAGACTGAGGCAAAATAATCACTTGACCCCAGGAGGCGGATGTTGCATCGAGCAGAGATCAGACCACTGCACTCTAGCCTGGGTGACAGAGTGAGACTATGTCTCAAAAAAAAAAAAAGAGAACCTTAAACACTTGACTCTTCTTCCACGTATATATGAAATAATAGACATTACATTTACACACACACACACACAAAGTTGTTTTCATTTCTCTCACACACACTCTATTCTTTGCCACTGTCAGATGAACAGACAGGTGCAGAGTTGAGATGTGGAGTTAGCCAGACCTTCGGTTCAAACCTTGTATCTCAGTCTCTGCTATTTCTTAACTGTGGGACGTTGTGCGAGTCACTGATCCTTAGTTTCCTCAACTGAAAAATGGGCATAAGAGAATATCTTGCAGATGAAAATCAGGGATAATTTTGGTAAACTTCTGTGTCTTGCTTGCAATACATGCTCAGAAGTTAAAATAAAAATTCAAATGACAGCATTATAACCTGACTTGTGCTAAATTATTCCTCCCCATATGACTTTTTAAAATTGAGGTGAAGTTCACATAACATAAAATTATCTTAAAGTGAACAACTCAGTGGCATTTTGAACATTCACAATGTTGCGCAATCCACTACCTCTATTCTAGAACTTTTTTTTTCTTTTTTTTTTAAGACGGGGTCTTGCTCTGTCACCCAGGCTGGAGTACAGTGACACGATCCTCAGCTCACTGCAACCTCTGCCTCCCAGGTTCAAGCTGTTCTTGTGCCTCAGCCTCCCAAGTAGCTGGGATTACAGGCATGCACCACTACACCCGGCTAATTTTTGTATTTTTAGCAGAGACAGGGTTTTTCCATGTTGGCCAGACTGGTCTTGAACTCCTGATCTTAAGTGATCTGCCCGCCTCAGCCTCCCAAAGTGCTGGGATTACAGATGTGAGCTACTGCACCAGGCCTCTATAACATTTTTATCACCTCAAAATAAAACCAATTAAACCAATAAAACAACATCCTCTGGCAATCACCAGTCCACTTTCTGTCTCTGTGGATTTACCTATCTGGATATTTCATATACATGGAATCATACTACAGTATGTGACCTTTCGTGTTTGGCTTCTTTCTCTCAGCATGATGTTTTGGAGGTTCATCCATGTTGTAGCATGTATCAGAACTTCACTTCTTTTTATGGCTGAATAATATTCCGTTGTATGGACATATGTTGGACATACTATATATCACATTTTGTTTACCCATTCATCTGTTGTTCGACATTTGTTTGCACCTTTTGATTATTGTAAATAGTACTTCTGTGAACCCATATGATTTGAACATCTATTATTTCCTTGTATTTTATTTCTTATAGTTATTTTAGAAGAACCAGTGAAGGAACATGAACAATAGCTGGGACCAAGAAAGTCCTGGTTTTTGTTGATTGTATACAGTAAAATATGTGGAAATTAAAGGGTTTAATAAAATAAAATCTGTACTTTGGATTTTCTGTTGCCATACTTTCCCCCCTTACAACGTATTCATTGAGGAAACCTGGTCATTTGTCTTGTTTGAGTTTTCTGCAGCCTAAGTTTTGCCAGTTACCTCCCTGAACTGTCATTAATCATGTTCTGTTTTATTCCCTATAAGCTGGTGGTTGGGTTCAGCAGCTTGATCAAGTTCATTTTTTTTAAAGCTTTAAAATTTGAAGCTACTTACTTTGGTAAGACTACTTTGTTGTGTTTTCTGTCACTAGCATGTATCTGGTTGTCTTTTTTGTGGGGGAGAAGTTTGGTAATGAATGATTTATTAATTTATTAAGACTTACATTCTAATCCTATCATTCCTTCTTTGTTTATTAGCTAGAACATTTCTGTAAAGAGAAACTTTCCCTCATCCATCTTTTTTTTTTTCTTTTGAAATAGGGTCTCTGTTGCCTAGGCTGGAGTGCAGTGGTGCAAACACGGTTCACTGCAGCCTTGACCTACTGAGTTTAAGTAATTCTCCTGCCTCTGCCTCCTGAACAGCTAGGACCAAGGCCCTTGCCACCAAGCCAGCTAATTTTTTTTTTTTTTTTTTGAGACGGAGTCTCACTTTATTGCCCAAGTTGGAGTACAATGGCGTGATCTTGGCTCACTGCAACCTCTGCCTCCCCAGTTCAAGTGATTCTCCTGTCTCAGCCTCCTGAGTAGCTGGGATTACAGGCGCACACCACCACGCCTGTCTAATTTTTGTATTTTTAGTAGAGATGGGGTTTCACTGTGTTGGCCAGGCTGGTCTCAAAACTGCTGACCTCATGATCCGCCCACCTCTGCCTCCCAAAAGTGCTGGGATTACAGGCGTGAGCCACTGCACCTGGCCCAGCTAACTTAAAAAAAAAATTTTTTTTGTAGAGCCAGTGTCTTGCCACGTTACCTTGGCTGGTCTCAAACTTCTGGGCTGAAGGCCTTCCCAAGTGCTGGGATTACAGGTGTGAGCCACAGCACCCAGCCTCCCCTCCTCTGTTAATTATTCACTGCCCCAGAGGTACAGTTCATATAGGAAAGGCAAGATAAATGCTTGAGGCTTTCCCTTTAATCGCCAGTTTCCAAAATAGTGAATTGGTTTACTAGAATCCTTCAATGGTAACCTTTTTTTTTTTTTTTTTTAGATATCATTATGAACTCATTGACTTATACTTATTTTATGCCTTGCCCTTATTATCCTGATGAAATTTAATATATTCCATCTTTGCTCTGTGGGAACCTCTTTAAGTCAGCTCTTGAGTCCCTTGGATATGACCCTAGCAGGTTTAGAGAGTGTCCTTTTTATCTGGTATGACAAGATGTTCTAGTCCCATCTTGTGTATTTCCTGCCACAGACTTGGAATGTGGCCTCCAAAGAGCCCTTGTTCCTGTTAGTGGGAATGATGTTTGGAGACTACAGGCTGGGTGCTAGAGGCACCCCTCCTACTTTGTTGGTCTTTGTTTCTAGGCCTTTTCAGTGGCCCGAGTTAGGAAACATTGTTTATAAAGATAAAATACACATCATGCATTTTTATTGAAATTTCTAATACAAATTCAGGACTGTATGGTTTTTATTTAACCTTGGCTTTCTTTAACTTTCTCTGTGATTCTCAATACACTAGGTATGATAAAATTGAAATATCATATAATTACAGGTGTGAGCCACTGCGCCCAGCTGTATTCAGTTTTCTTAAAGATATTTTCTTTTTTTTTTTTTTTTTTGAGACGGAGTCTCGCTCTCTGGTCCAGGCTGGAGTGCAGTGGCCGGATCTCAGCTCACTGCAAGCTCCGCCTCCCAGGTTCACGCCATTCTCCTGCCTCAGCCTCCCGAGTAGCTGGGACTACAGGCGCCCGCCACCTCGCCCGGCTAGTTTTTTGTATTTTTTAGTAGAGATGGGGTTTCACCATGTTAGCCAGGATGGTCTCGATCTCCTGACCTCGTGATCCGCCCGCCTCGGCCTCCCAAAGTGCTGGGATTACAGGCCTGAGCCACCGCGCCCGGCGGAAGCTTGTTCTTTAGTAGACTCCTCAGATCAGCTCAGGGGCTTTTCTTTCTTTGAGTACCTTAAAATGTTACTTGTCTTCTGACATAAAGTGTTTCTGTTGAAAAGTCTGATGACACCGATTTTCTTCCCGTCTAGAATTTTGACTTTTTGCCTGGATGCCTTTCTTTCTTTAAAGGTCAGTCGTTTTACCAAACTTGTCTTAGTGTTGATCATTCTGGCTCATACCTTTTTTTTTTTTTCTTGATATTTATATGTTTATTATTGTGGCAAAAAAACCACCACATGACATTAAATTTAATCATAGCAACCATTTTTAAGCATACAGTTTATTAGTGTTACATATATTCACACTGTTTTGCAACAGATGTCTAGAACTTTTTTATTTTGTGAAACTAAAACTATATACTTGTTAAACATTAGTTTCCCCTTTCTCCTTCCCACTCATACCTTATGGTTTACGTATAATCTTGGAGATACGTGTATGATGTGACTTCTTAAAGCCTGCAAAGAATTCTGAATATGAGTTTTGCTTAAGAAATTGTAGCTCACTAATAATGGAACACTCGAAGTTTATCTACTAGTGACATATGTTTTTTTCCCATTAGCAAATAGGAATGGTGTATTTTAGTTGAGTTCTGCAGTTTATCTGTGAGTGACATGTTTTTCCTAGTAACAGATAGGCAAAGAAGTACTTTAGTAGAGTTCTTTTCCCCCACCACTTCTGATTTTGAAGCACAGTTCATTGTGTTAAGAAGTAAAACTATGGCCGGGCGCGGTGGCTCAAGCCTGTAATCCCAGCACTTTGGGAGGCCGAGACAGGCGGATCACAAGGTCAAGAGATCGAGACCATCCTGGCTAACACGGTGAAACCCCGTCTCTACTAAAAAATACAAAAAAAAGCTAGCCGGGCGAGGTGGCGGGCACCTGTAGTCCCAGCTACTCAGGAGGCTGAGGCAGGAGAATGGCGTAAACCCGGGAGGCGGAGCTTGCAGTGAGCTGAGATCCGGCCACTGTGCAGTGGGACAGAGCGAGACTCCGTCTCAAAAAAAAAAAAAAAAAAAAAGGTAGTAAAACTATACATAAGTTGTCTAGCAGTCATCTTGTTTGGGGACTGTTGATGTGTTTGGTGTTGGTATCTGATGATCTAGTAGCTGTACATAGTTGTGCACCAATTTGTCCCTCTAGAAGGACTGAGCAAATAGAAAGCTTTATTCAGTCTGAAAAAGCCTGATTTGCTTTTCTCACTTGTCTAAATGAAAGCAAGTTGCTACAGGGGTTCATTTCAAAGAAAGAAAAAAGCAAATTTTTGGTTTTAAAATAAAATACAAATAAATTTATTTTTCCTTTTAACAGATGAGGATGGCTGGGCTCAGTGGCTCACACCTGTAATCCCAACACTCTGGGGGCTGAGGCGGGCAGATCTCTTGACCCAGGAGTTTGAGACCAGCCTGGCCAACATGGTGAAACCCCATCTCTACAGAAAAACAAAAACAAACAAAAAATAGATGAAGGTGTGGGGAACTCTTTTTAATTCCTACAATCTTGCACATTTTATGCATCTTCCCCTTAATAACCAAAAGTTTAGAAATTAATATTGCCAAAGAATTATTAAATGAGTGATTGAACAGGTGTTCAAGCTAATTTTAAGTAAAAGTAAGAACAGTTTTGCCAACTATGTGATTTTGAGGAAATCATTCCCAGTTATAAGGATACAACTGATATAGCTTTTGTGGGTTTTTTTTTTTTTTGACAGGGTCTTGCTCTTTTACCCAGGCTGGAATGTAATGGTGCAATCATGGCTCATTGCAGGCCTAACCTCCTGGGCTCAAGTGATCCTCCCACCTCAGCCTATTGAGTAGCTGGGACCACAGGCTTGGGCCATCATACCCAGCTAAGTTTTTAATTTTTTTGTAGAGACAAGGGTCTAATTGTAATATATTGTGAACATTTTTAATGTCAGTAGATATAGATTTACAACACCACTTTGAATGGCTTCATAATACTCTACTGACTGAATATACCATATTATTATTATTATTATTATTTTTAAATATACAGAGACAGAGCCTCACCATGTTGCCTAGGCTGGTCTTGAGCTCCTGGGCTCAAGTGATCCTCCCACCTTGGCCTCCCAAAGTGCTGGGATTACAGGTGTGAGCCACCACACCCAGACTATTCTTGATTTTAACGCAAGGCAAAACTACAATTAGCTCTACACATCTTTTGTGGTCATTTCTTTTCTTTTAATATTATGGCATACAAGGTCATTTCTAATCGAACCCTGTTGCCTGCTTTAACTCTAAAATTTAGCCCCCAAATCATTAGTGGTCCTCTCTCACTAGGTTCAATCACGACCACCTCTAAGCCAATCATCCGTGGATTTTTACTGCCCCAGATCCCTCCCCTGAGCTCTCACAAGTATTGGAAATTCAGTGGTCCCACACTGAGGTCAACGTAGACAACTCCAGACATCAAACTCTCTTCTCCCCTTTATTCATGATTTGGGCAAGCCATCCATCCATGTAACATCTTTAACTTTTCCAATTTTACCTAATATATGATAAATGTATAATTCCTGATGCATAGAAAATATACCTACTAAAGTTCATCAGTAAATGACTTAAATTATTTGGGATTGCTGCTTCTACTTAAGGCAACTAGGTACCTCCCCTTCCATAAATTATGCATTCGGAAAATAGGGCTAGCAAGTGCTAGGCATAAATAATTAATAACTAAGCTTTCCTAAATGATGAATTCCACTGCTGTATCACTGCAGATGGCTGCCCTTTGTCTTTTTAAGTTTTGATGGGTGACTTTCAGGAGTTCCTCAGTGATTGCTTTGATTTGGGCTGCATTATTACTCTCAAAGCATGTTTTTCTGCTTGTTTAATTCAATAGTTGCCTCACTTTGTGGTGAGTGATTTTATGCATATTGTTTTGTTTAATAGATGTTTCTAGATTAAAGCTTCTTGTGTAGAAAGTTTTAAAAAATCAATGTTTGGTTCAGTTTTTGCTAGAATTTTCTTCTTTGTCTTCCTTCCAATGGCTTCTCCACAGGCCCAAAGTGCTGAATCTCCTTTTTTTTTTTCAGTTTGCTATAAATCTTTTTTTCCTTTTTTCTTTTCTTTTCTTTTTTTTTTTTCCTTAGGGTCTCACTCTGTCACCCAGGCTGGAATGCAGTGGCAATCATAGCTCGCTGCAACCTTGAACTCCTGAACTCAAGCGACCCTTCTGCCTCAGCCTTCTGAGTAGCTAGAACTACAGGCATGTGCTACCATGCCCAACTAATTTTTGTATTTTAAATTTTTTTTGTTGTTTGTTTTCAGTAGAGACAAGATCTTGCTAAATTTGCTAAGTTGCCCGAGCTGGTCTTGAGCTCCTGGCCTAAAGCAATCCTCCTGCCTTAGCCATCCAGAGTTTTAGGATTACAGGCAAGACCCATCACACCCTGCCTGCTACATATCTTTAACAAAAATTGCAACTGATTTAGGGAGTTTGTGTATATCCTCACTGTATTATACACAAGCAAGCCTTTTTTTTTTTTTTTTTTTTTTTTTTTTGAGACGGAGTCTTGCTCTGTCCCCCAGGCTGGAGTGCAATGGCAGGATCTCGGCTCACTGCAAGCCCCGCCTCCCGGGTTCACGCCATTCTCCTGCCTCAGCCTCTACAGGGGCCTGCCACCACGCCCAGCTAATTTTTTGTATTTCCTTTTTTTTTTTTTTAGTAGAGACAGGGTTTCACTGTGTTAGCCAGGATGGTCGCGATCTCCTGATCTCATGATCTGCCCACCTCCGCCTCCCAAAGTGCTGAGATTATAGGCGTGAGCCAC
This sequence comes from Macaca fascicularis, assembly GCF_037993035.2. Lineage (NCBI taxonomy): Eukaryota > Metazoa > Chordata > Mammalia > Primates > Cercopithecidae > Macaca > Macaca fascicularis. The sequence goes on along the minus strand of NC_088390.1, from coordinate 82,647,288 downwards.
CGCGCCTGGCCAAGCCTTTTGCCACTTAATAAGTTCCTGGTATTAATTTCAGAAATGGGGTATATGAGAGTATTGATAAAGGTATATAGTGGGCTACGTCCTTTACTTTGGACAGCTTACCTTCATGGGAGAATTAGATAATAGAAATCAGGGCTGAGAGGCATTCATTTAATCATCAAACTTCAAATGGATTCCCAGATGGAATTTTCAGCATAACCTAAGCCTGCTTTGGTGACTTCTCACTTCCATCGTATCCTGTCAGTTCCTTGGTTTGTCTGAATGAGGCTGATGGGAATTTTGGCCCCTGACTGCTGATTTCATTTGGTTATTATATGGTACTGAAAATACTTCTGCCTCATGGCTGATTAAGAAGGGGCAGAGGGGCCCTGCCAGGACTGATGTCCCAGCAGTTCTGGCAGTTAGCACTGTTAATGAATTTGAGGTGGAGAGGGTATGTGTGTAGCCTTCTTTCATAGCATTAAATTGTCCCCTTATTTTACACCATAGTCTATGTAGTCATTGGTAGGGAAAGCCAGGGATAGCTGTATTATTTAAATTCATATTTTCCTATGAAACAATCATATTTTGCAGCAAGTTAAAGTGTGAACATTCATCATAGAAGATTATGGAGGTATAGCAGTAGTGGTAGGTGGGAACTGAGACCTCTGTGTGTAAGTATAAGCTGGCTTATGAAAATCTAGGGAAAGAAATGTATGTGTCTGTGGATATAGAAAAAACTCAGTTTCTCCTATACACTCACAACACAAGCAGCACAGAAAACTTCTGTGACCTCTGGTCAGCGAAATGTGTGGGGATTCTCTCCGCCAGCAACCACTCAGTTCTGCAGAGGACACCAGCTGGGTGTCCTCCAATTCATTTCAATTCTGATACTACTTGAAGATAGTGTCCAATCCCACAGGTTGAAGGTGCAATCTCACAAGACTGCCCCCCACTTCTGATGCCCATTGCAAGCCCCAGGTTGTTTTACCTGTGCTCCCGACTAACCAACCAGAAAGCAGGATTCCCATAACCCCCTCCTTGGGTTTGATTAACTTGCTAGAGAGACTCACAGAACTAGGGAAGCACATTTACGAGTTTATTATCAAGGATATTACAAAGGATACAGAGAGAGAGACATAGGGTGAGGTTATGTGGGAAGGGGCACAGAGCTTCTATGCCGTCTCTGGGCACGTTACCCTCCAGAAACCGCCAAGTATTCCCCTGTTTGGAAGCTCTTCAAACCCACTCCTTTGGATATTTATGGAAGCTTCAGTATATAGCATGATTGATTACATCATTGGACATTGATGATCAGCTTAACTTTCAGCTCCTCTCCCTTCTTCAGTGGCTGGGGATAGGCTGAAAGTCCCAGCCCTCTAATCCTGCCTTTTCTTTCCAGTGACAAGCACCCATCCTGAGGCTACCTAAGGGCTGCCAGGCACTGGTTAATTCATTAGCATATGTAAAGACAAAAAAAAGACATTACTTTGGATACTCCAAGGATTTTTTTTTTCCCCCCCCGAGATGGAGTCTCGCTCTGTCACCTAGGCTGGAGTGTAGTGGCGTGATCTCGATTCACTGCAGCCTCCGCCTTCCGGGTTCAAGTGATTCTCCTGCCTCAGCCTCCTGAGTACCTGGGACTGCAGGTGTGCGCCACCACACCTGGCTAATTTTTTTTTTTTTTTTGAGACAGAGTCTCCCTCTGTCGCCTGGGCTGGAGTGCAGTGGCTGGATCTCAGCTCACTGCAAGCTCCGCCTCCCAGGTTTATGCCATTCTCCCACCTCAGCCTCCCGAGTAGCTGGAACTACAGGCACCCGCCACCTCGCCCGGCTAGTTTTTTGTATTTTTTTTTTTAGTAGAGACGGGGTTTCACCGTGTTAGCCAGGATGGTCTCAATCTCCTGACATTGTGATCCACCCGTCTCAGCCTCCCAAAGTGCTGGGATTACAGGCTTGAGCCACCGCGCCCGGCCTAATTTTTGTATTTTTAGTAGAGACAGGGTTTCACCGTGTTGGCCAGACTGGTCTCTAACTCCTGACCTCAAGTGATCCGCCCCCCTCGACCTCCCAAAGTGCTGGGATTACAGGCATGAGCCACCGCGCCCGCCTGGATATTCCAGAGATTTTAAGAGTTGTGTTCCAGGAAATAGGGTTGAAGATCAAACATATATTTTACAGTATCACAGTGTATGTATATGATGATACCTGTAGCTGAGATTCTTCAATACATGGAATAACTATAAAGGCAAAAGTCAGGAACCAAAATATATATATATATGATCATTATTGTGCATTGTAGGACCTTTTGGTCTTTTGGCTGGAGGTATTTTAAACAGATCATTAGAAGAATTTAATTAAGAATGTTAAAAGGAAAACAGTGATCTATTCTATGTTTGGTATCTTGGGTTTTCCCTGCTATGATTTTGCTTATTTTGTGCCATTGTCCCAAATCAGAAAAAGAAAACACTCTTGGGATTAGAAATTGCTCTAATTATTCATTCAGAGGGTTAACTTTTTTGTTTTTGTTTGTTTGAAACGGAGTCTTGCTCTGTTGTCCAGACTGGAGTGCAGTGGTAGGATCTCGACTCACTGCATCTCTGTCTCCCAGGTTCAAGCCATCTTCCTGCCTCAGCTTCCTGAGTAGCTGGGACTACAGGCATGTGCCACCACACCCGGCTAATTTTTACATTTTTAGCAGAGACAGGGTTTTGCCATGTTGGCCAGGCTGGTCTTGAACTCCTGATCTCAGGTGATCTGCCTGCCTCAGCCTCTCAAAGTGCTGGGATTACAGGTGTGAGCCACCACGCACATCCCAAAAGGTTAACATTTTAAAAAATCAGCTTTTTCTTGTTTTTTTAAACTAGATTTAGGTTGACTGTTTTCTGCTTGTTTGATTTTTTTCTGTTTGTTCTTCTCTAGGAAGCTATTTTGCCAGCCACTTCATTATGGGAGGAGAGAAGTTTGACTCAGCTCATCCTGAAGGTTACCTGTTTGGAGAGAACAGCGATCTGAACTTTCTGGGGAACAGACCAGTTGCGGTATGGCTGTAATCAGTTTACTCCCACTTGGAGCTTAAGTGCCCAGTTCAAAAAGTGTAACAAAAATACGTTTGCAGTTGCTTGTTCAGCAGTTTGTAGCTTGGTCTGAGTTGAGAGAGACGCACTAAAGGCAAACTGCAGCCTCCTTGGTTGTATGGGGTCTCTTGTTGCTAGAGGACTGGAAGAGCTCCTGGTGTCTTGTGAGGGAGAGGATGAGTCTCACAAATTAAACTTTCTTGAGGATCCAGATCTCTCCCTAAATGCCACCTCTTCAGGCAGCCCTTTTCCAAGGGCTTACCTTTTTTTTTTCTTCACAGCACTTAACACCAACCTTTTATTGATTTGTCTCTTTCTCTGCTTATTGTCTGCCTCCCCCTTTAGAATGTAAGTTTCATAAGGCAAGAACTGTTTTTACTGTAGTATCCCAAACCTAGAACAAAGCCTGGCACGTAATGTTAAGCCCTTAATAAATGATTGTTGAATGAATGACTGAAAGTTTTTCTTTTGATATGCGAGTTGCTAAGATAATACATTTCTCTCAGTTGTTCCTTCAGTTCATCTCATAAACTTCTATTGAGCACCTTCTCTGCATCCAGCAGGAGGCTTTGTAATAATAGCTGCCAGATGGCTATTGAGTGGCTACTGTGTGCTAGGAGGGTCCTAGAGACCCCTGTTCCATATGAAGACCACTTGACATAGGACTTATCACTCCATTTTTTTTTTTTTGGAGACAGAATCTCGAACTCTTGCCCAGGCTGGAGTGCGGTGGCGCGATCTTGGCTCACTGCAAGCTCTTTCTCCCAGGTTCACGCCATTCTTCTGCCTTAGCCTCCCGAGTAGCTGGGACTACAGGCACCCACCACCATGCTCGGCTAATTTTTTGTATTTTTAGTAGAGATGAGTTTCACCATTTTTTAGCCAGGATGGTCTCGATCTCCTGGCCTCGTGATCCACCCACCTCAGCCTCCCAAAGTGCTGGGATTACAGGTGGGAGCCACTGCACCTGGCTATCACTTCATTTTATAAGCAAGAGAACTGAGGTGTTCGGAGAGATGAATAATGATAGAAGCTAGGAAGTGCACACTATGTTCTAAGCACTGTTCTAAGGGTTTTATATACATTTTTCTCAAAGTCATATAACTAGGTTTGCCTGGTCACACATCAATAATCTTTCCAGTGCTCCTCACTGCCTTGAAATATTCTGCCTTCCCCAAGAAACTCCCAGTTTGGTGGAGCAGACAAAACACGGAAACAGAAAATGTTTAAATAACAATAAAGATCAGAAGTGATTGAATTTGGTGGGAATTGAGAGTGGAAGAAGACAATGGCAAGGGCAGGTTGCTTCAGTGTTATGCTGGGAAGAGGTGCAGGGAGTTGAACTGGCCTTTGAAAAATGGTGGGTTGGATGAGGCCTTTCCAGGGGTACAGCACAGCCCAGGCCTAAGAGCATTCAAGTTGTTGAATTGACAAACATTTACCAAGCAACTACTGTATGTCAGGTACTGTGATAGGTGTTGTGGATACAGAGCTGAAATGAGCATGGTTTGTTCTTCCCTGGAACAAATACGGAAACAAGTCTGGCCCGATGGGAAAGGTGGGCCGGGCGCAGTGGCTCACGCCTGTAATCCCAGCACTTTGGGAGGCCGAGACGGACAGATCACCTGAGGTTGGGAGTTTGAGACCAGCCTGGCCAACATGACGAAACCCCATCTCTACTAAAAACACAAAAATTAGCCCGGGGTGGTGGCACACCCCTATAATCCCAGCTGCTCCAGAGACTGAAGCAGGAGAATCGCTTGAACCCGGGAGGTGCAGGTTGCAGTGAGCTGAGGTTGCCCCACTGCACTCCAGCCTAGGGGACAGAGTGAGACTCTGTTTAAAAAAACAAGGTCAAGAGATTGAGACCATCCTGGCTAACATGGTGAAACCCCATCTCTACTAAAAATACAAAAATTAGCTGAGCGTGGTGGTGTGCGCCTGTAGTCCCAGCTACTCGGGAGGCTGAGGCGGGAGAATCGCTTGAACCCAGGAGGAGGAGCTTGCAGTGAGCCGAGATCACTCCTTTCTACTCCAGCCTGGGCAACAGAGTGAGACTCCATCTCAAAAAAACAAAAACAAAACCGAAAATGCCCTTTCTTCTATTAATAACATGAACTTGATGTTTGCATCTGTTTCTTTTTCCTTTCATCTGATGTAAAGATAGTTTATATATTTTAAAAAGTTTTGGCCTTTTCAGTCCATAAAGATGATATAAAAATAAGTAAATCAGGGATGTCCAATCTTTTGGGTTCCCTGGGCCACATTGGAAGAAGAGGAATTGTCACATTGGGCCACACACGAAATACACTAGCAGTAACAATGGCTGATGAGCTTAAAAAAAAAATTGCAAAAAAATCTTTTTTTTTTTTTTGAGATGGAGTCTCGCTCTGTCGCCCAGGCTGGAGTGCAGTGGCCGGATCTCGGCTCACTGCAAGCTCCGCCTCCCGGGTTTACGCCATTCTCCTGCCTCAGCCTCCTGAGTAGCTGGGACTACAGGCGCCCTCCACCACGCCCGGCTAATTTTTTGTCTATTTAGTAGAGACGGGGTTTCACCATGTTAGCCAGGATGGTCTCAATCTCCTGACCTCGTGATCCGCCCGTCTCGGCCTCCCAAAGTGCTGGGATTACAGGCTTGAGCCACCGCGCCCAGCCGCAAAAATATCTTACAATGTTTTAAGAAAGTTTACGAGTTTCTGTTGGGCCACATTAAAAGCCGTCTACCCTTGGGCCGCAGGTTGGACAAGCTTGAAGTAAATTCTGCTTTAGGTTCAACTTGCAATTTATGTTGTCTGGCAAACTTTTCCCAAGTTTGCCTGTGCCGACCTATGAATGTCTGAGCTCTTCCTGAAATGCTGGGTAGCAGCCCTGACCTTATAGTTGAGGCTTTTTCCCAAAGAAGATCAAGTTGGGCACAGTGGCATGTGCCTGTGGTCCCAGCTACTCAGGAGGCTGAGGCTGAGATGGGAGGATCACCTGAGCCCAGGAGAATTCGAGTCCAGTTGGAGCAACATAGCAAGACCCCCATCTTAATCAATCAATCAGTAAATGCCACTTTAAAAAAAAAAGGGACATCAACATTGGAGTTTTTGTTGTTGCTTTTGTGTAGTAATCATTAAGTATGCTTAATGTTGCACAGAGCAAATGAATTTTTTTTTTTTTTTTGAGACAGAGTCTCACTCTGTTGCCCAAGCTGGAGTGTGGTGGCATGATCTTGGCTCACTGCAACCACAGTCTCCCAGGCTCAAGTGATTTTCCTGCCTCAGCCTCCTGAGTAGCTGGGATTACAGGCGACTGCCACCACACCTGGCTAATTTTTGTATTTTTTTAAATAGAGATGGGGTTTCACCATGTTGGCCAGGTTGATCTTGAACTCCTGACCTCAGGTGATCCACCCATCTCGGCCTCCCAAAGTGCTAGGATTACAGGTGTGAGCCACCGTGCTGGCGAATGTTTTTAAAAGACATAATCTTATATTAGGAAAGCAAATCAGAGTAACTTCATATAGCTACATAAAAATGTAGTATAGAGAATAAATGCAGTATGTTTTTCTTTTCTTTTCCCCGTAGGTTATTTGATAATAATAATAATGGCTAACATTTGAACACCTAGTTTTTGCCAGGGCTGATTGTTCTAAGCTTTTCTTCTGTGTTATCTCATTTTGTCCTCACATCATAATGAGAAAGGTCCTCGTTCAACAGGTGAAGAACATGTGGCACACAGAGTTTAAAGACTGCACAGCCTGTCAGGGATCAGGATTGGAACCTAGCCGTCTGGCTTCAGAGCCTGATCCACTCTGCCATTTTGGCTAATTAGGCCTGGTGCACTCAGGAACTCTGCCCACAACCTGTTTGTGAGTCCATTGTGTAGATCTTCAAGTGCAATTTCTGAAATATTGATACCTGAAAGTGGAATGAGGCCAGCACAGTGGCTCACGCCTGTAGTCCCAGCTGCTCAAGAGGCCGAGGTCCATGGATCTCTTGAGCCTAGAAATTGAAAACCAGCCAGGGCAACAGTGAGACTCTCATCTCTACAAAATATAAAATAAAAAAAATTAGCCAGGCATGGTGGTGCCTGCCTCTACTCCCAGCTACTCAGGAGGCTGAGGTGGGAGGATTGCTTGAGCCCAAGATGCCAAGGCTTCAGTGAGCTCTGATCACTGCAGCCTGGGCAACAGAACAGGAACCTGTCTCAATAAATAAATAAATGAATAAAAGTAGATGAGTGGCAGTGATATGTTCTCTTGGAGCGCCTCTTCAGAGTTCGTGTTCCATGTGTAATTCCGTCTGCTGAGCTGACCTCTGGGTTTTGCCATTACTGCACAACATGCTTGTTTAGGGGAAGGCCCAGAGATTGAAGATTGATGTGTAGCTTGAGTTCTAAACAGCTGACTTCCACTATCTAGCAAAAGATCTTGGGTGTCAGCACATGAGTGTTAGGTTACAGGGGAACAAGAAAGAGAACAACCTTTTAAAGCCATCCAGCAGCATGCAGTAAGAGCGGCTCCTCTTTGCAGAGAGAATGAATATGGGCAGTGAAATATGTTAAAATTAATTGTTATATTAAGTTATAAATGCCATAGACTTCCTGACTTCTGCAATTTCCTGTCATTTCTGAATGAGCAGACTAAAAAGTGTATCATTTGACTGAGCTGTACTTCGCATCACAGATCTACCACTTAGGATAACCCATCAAAGCCATTTTTTTTTTCCTCTAGAGATAGGGTCTTGCTCTGTCATCCAGGCTGGAGTGCAGTGGCGTGATCATAACTCACTGCAGCCTCAAACTCCTGGGCTCAAATGATCTGCCTGCCTCAGTCTCCTGAGTGGCGGGGAATAAAGGTGCATGCTACTACACTGGGCTAATTTTTAAAATTTTTTTGTAGAGACAGGGTCTTGCTTTATTGCCCAGGCTGATCTCAATCTCCTGGCTTCAAGCAGTCCTCCTGCCTCAGCCTTCCAAAGTTTTGGGATTGCAGGTGTGAGCCACCAAGCCCGGCCCAAAGCCAAATTTATTATCAAGTCTTAAGGGTCAGATTTTTTAATCAGTTATTTTATTTATTTATTTATTTATTTTTATTATACTTTATGTTCTAGGGTACATGTGCACAACCTGCAGGTTTGTTACATATGTGTAAAGAAACTAGAGTGTATGAATATACAGAAAGATGGTGGAAGAGAGTTGGAATCTAGATTGCAAGTTTTATTTATATCTTACCATTAAACTCTTTGCAACCTTGGCAAATGTATCACTCAGGCGCTCAAATTACCTGCTTGTAACATGGAGATAGCTCTGACTTTAGGATAATGTAATGCTTGGAAGATTCCTTGGAATTGCTGGACAAAAAGCAGCATGCAGCAATGTTAGCTATACTTGCTACCTTTCCAGTTGGTTCTTTCTACAGCTACTTGTCGTTCTATGTAGAGGGATTTTCACTGTTTTGTTTGTTTGTTTTTTGAGGCAAGGTTCACTCTTGTTGCCCAGGCTGGAGTGAGCCAATTGCAGTGAGCCGATTGCAGTGAGCCGAGATCCTGAGATCACACCATTGCACTCTAGCCTGGGCAACAAGAGTGAACCACCATGCCCAGGTAATTTTTTGTATTTTTAGTAGAGACAGAGTTTCACTATTTTGTTCCAGGCTGGTCTCGAACTCCTGACCTCAGGCAGTCCACCTGCCTCGGCCTCCCAAAGTGCTAGGATTACAGGCATGAGCCACCTTGCCCGGCCTCTTCACTGGTTTTTAAATACTGTCTTAAGTAGTAAATTGGGCTTCCGAAGGTCTTTCTGCTCTGGTCCCCTATATAAAGGAACTAAATTGTCTGTAAATCAGTTTTAAAATGTTAAATAAAGACCATCCCTTCCCTTTTTAGGTAGTGGAAGAACTGGTGTTGCTTTTCTGCTCCTTTATTGAGTTAGATCTTGTTTTGTTCGGATAATTACTGCCAAAACTCTTAAGTTATTAGAGGCTTAGAAATTAGTCAAGTAATGCCTTGACTCCTACCTGCCCTTTTTTTTCCTTTTGAGACAAGGTCTTGCCCTGTTGCCCAAGCTGAGGTACAGTGGCACAACTACAGCTCACTGCAGCCTTGACTTCCTAGGCTTAAGTGATCCTCCCACCTCAGATTCTCCAGTAGCTGGGACTACAAGCACGCACCACCATGCCTGGCTTTTTAAAAAAAAACTTTTTATAGATAGAATGTCTTACTGTATAGCCCAGGCTGGTCTCTAACTCCTTTGCTCAAGTAGTCTTCCTGCCTTGGCCTCCCAGAGTGCTGGGATTATAGCTATAAGCCACTATGCCCCACCTCTACCTGCCTTTTTTTTTTTTTTTTTTTTGAGACGGAGTCTTGCTCTGTCGCCCAGGCTGGAGTGCAGTGGCCGGATCTCAGCTCACTGCAAGCTCCGCCTCCCAGGTTCACGCCATTCTCCTGCCTCAGCCTCCCGAGTAGCTGGGACTACAGGCGCCCGCCACCTCACCCGGCTAGTTTTTTTGTATTTTTTAGTAGACACGGGGTTTCACTGTGTTAGCCAGGATGATCTCGATCTCCTGACCTCATGATCTGCCGTCTCGGCCTCCCAAAATGCTGGGATTACAGGCTTGAGCCACCGCGCCCGGCCTCTACCTGCCTTTTGTAGACAGGATTTCAAACCGCTCCTCTCATTTTATTTTATTCATTCATTCATTCATTCATTCATTCATTTTTGAGACGGAGTCTCACTCTGTTGCCTAGGCTGGAGTGCAGTGGCCAGATCTCAGCTCACTGCAAGTTCCACCTCCTGGGTTTATGCCATTCTCCTGCCTCAGCCTCCCATGTAGCTGGGACTACAGGCGCCCGCCACCTCGCCCGGCTAGTTTTTTTGTATTTTTTAGTAGAGACGAGGTTTTACTGTGTTAGCCAGGATGGTCTCGATCTCCTGACCTCGTGATCCGCCCGTCTCGGCCTCCCAAAGTGCTGGGATTACAGGCTTGAGCCACCGCGCCCAGCCCGGTCCTCTCATTTTATAAGGAAAGTAGTTGAGTTTTAGCCTAGCTCCTAATAGTCTGTATCCTCTTGTGTGTTCTGTAGCTGGGCCCCATTGACACAGTTTCTTCTTCCTCATGCTCCCTGCAACCAGGGCTACACAGCTGGCATTATTATTTTTGTTTATTTATTCATTTATTTAGAGATGGAGTCTTGCTCTGTCGCCAGGCTAGAGTGCAGTGGCACAATCTTGGCTCACTGCAACCTCTGCCCCCCAGGTTCAAACGATTCTCTTGCTTCGGCCTCCGGAGTAGCTGGGACTACAAGCACGCCCACCACGCTCAGTTAATTTTTGTATTTTTAGTAGAGACGGGGTTTCACCATCTTGACCAGGATGGTCTCAATCTCTTGACCTCGTGATCCACCCGCCTTGGCCTCCCAAAGGGCTGAGCTACCACACTCAGCCACTGGCATTACTTTAAGAACTAAAATGTGCCAGGCATAGCGGCTTATCCCTATTCCCAGCACTTTGGGAGGCTGAGGCGGGAGGATCACTTGAGGTCAGAAGTTTGGGACCAGCCTGGGCAACATAGCAAAACCCTGACTCTACAACAACAACAACAAAATTAGCCAGGGGTGGTGGTACACACCTATATTCCTAGCTACTTGGGTGGCTGAGGCTAGAGGATTGCTTGAGCCCAGGAGGTCAAAGCTGCAGTGAGCTATGATTTGTGCCACTGCATTCTAGCCTAGGCGACAGAGCATGACACTGTCAAAAAAAAAAAAAAAGAAAGAAAGAGAAGAGAGAAGAGAAGAGAAAAAGGAAAGGAGGGAGGAAGGAAGGAGGCTGGGCACGGTGGCTCACGCCTGTAACCCCAGCACTTTGGGAGGCCAAGGCAGGTGGATCACTTGAGGTCAGGAGATCAAGACCAGCCTGGCCAACATGGTGAAACCCTGCCTCTACTAAAAATACAAAAATTAGCTGGGCGTGGTGGCGGGTGCCTGTAATCCCAGCTACTAGGGAGGTGGGGCAGGATAATCGCTTGAACCCAGGATGCAGAGGTTTCAGTGAGCTGAGATCGCACCACTGTACTCCAGCCTGGGTAATAGACTGAGACACAGTCTCGAAAGAAAAGAAATAAGATGCATACAGTGTACTTTTCTTCTTTCTCTAGTATAGATATACCAAAAGTTGTACTCAAATCCAGTTTCTGTAAATTGAACCCTTTTATCACATGTGTCAGGAAGAGCAAGTTATTTAAAGGAACTTGATAGTATATCCATTTGTGACATACAGTTTTGCATATATAGAGCTTTGTGGCAAAAAAGAGAACATGATTCTGTTAGTCCTGGTGCTATTCATTCATTTAACAAATATTTATGAGTCAGATACTGTGCTGGGAACTAGGAATGCAGAGATGAAAAGACAGGACCCCTGACCTGAAGATGCTTGCTGCAGAGTGGGGCAACTGATGTGCCCCCACTGCGAGGTACTGTGATAGGTTCTACGAGAGAGGACCAGAGTGTCCCTGGAGCACAGAGCATTGGGGATGCCCTCTCTCCAGGGTAGGGGCTTCTGGGAGGTGACTCCTTTAACCTGGAGGGATAACTAGGATTTCCCAGGTAGGGGAGATGAGGAGAGATGTCTGAAGCAGAATTAATGAATAAGCAATACAAGGAAGTATAAAGACACAAAAGTGTGCTTTTGGTGCTCAGAGTGGTGAGTAGTCAATAAGGATTGGACTGTGAGGGATGCTGGATGGAGTTGAGGCTAGAAAGACAAATTGGGTTCCTATCTGAAGAGCCTTGAATATTATATTAAGAAGTTTTTATGGGCCAGGCGTGGTGGCTCACACCTGTAATCCCAGCACTTTGGGAGGCCGAGGCGGGCAGATTACGAGGTCAGGAGATCGAGACCATCCTGGCTAACACGGTGAAACCCCGTCGCTACTAAAAATACAAAAAATTAGCCAGCCATGGTGGCAGGCGCCTGTAGTCCCAGCTACTCAGGAGGCTGGGGCAGGAGAATGGCGTGAACCCAGGAGGCGGAGCTTGCAGTGAGATTGCGCCTCTGCACTCCAGCCTCAGCAGCGACAGAGCATGGCCTCCATCTCAAAAAAACAAACAAACAAAAAAACCTTTTTACAGACCAGGAGGGGTGGGTCACGCTTGTAATCCCAGCACTTTGGGAGGCTGAGGCAGGGAGGTCACCTTAGGTCAGGAGTTTAAGACCAGCCTGACCATGAAACCCCGTCTCCACAAAAATACAAAAATTAGCCAGGCATAATGGCGGGTTCCCGTAATCCCAACTACTCGGGAGGCTGAGGCAAGAGAATCGCTTGAACCCAGGAGGCAGGGGTTGCAGTGAGCCGAGATCGTGCCATTGCACTCCAGCCTGGGTGACAAGAGTGAGACTCCATCTCAAAAAAAAAAATTTTTTTTTTTTTTACTTTTCCTTCTATGGCAGTAGAGGTCATAGTCATGAATGGCTTTGCTACTGACTGACTTTGTCGTGTTGGTTAAGGTGCTGGCCAATCAGTGAGCCTCAGTTTCCCCATCTATAAAATTACCTTGCAGGAATATTTTAAGGACCCAAAAAATGATGGCGGGACTTGATGGCTCACACCTGTAGTCCCAGCACTTTGGGAGGCTGAGGTGGGTGGATTTCTTGAGGCCAGGAGTTTGAGACCAGCCTGGCCAACATGGTGAAATCCTGTCTCTACTAAAAATACGAAAATTAGCTGGGCATGGTGGTGCATGCCTGTAATCCCAGCCACTTGGGAGGCTGAGGCATAAGAATTGCTTGAACCCAGAAGGCGGAGGTTGCAGCGAGCCGAGATCATGCCACTGCATTCCAGCCTGGGCTGGAAGAGACCCTCTCTCTCAAAAAAAAAAAAAAAGATAACTATTACAATCTAGTTTGCATTTTAGAAAATTAACTCTATAAAGTAATTCACAGTGTAGGTAATGCATCAGAAAGACAGGAAATAAGAAGACCAGTTAGGAAGTAATTTATTTTAAGAAAAAATATATGAAATACCTGAATAGGATTAACAGCATTGCAAATAAACATGGTGCAGACTTTCTACCCTAGAACCATGGACCAGTTTGTAACCTTGCAGGGAAGGCCCCAGGGCTGATGATCGTTGCTGTGACTTATTTGAAGCCTTGATTGGCCACATTTTGGTACTATGCCAAGGCTGAGTTGCTTCCTCCAACCCCTGGTAAGATCCCTAGAACTATTCAGAGCCTGAAAAAAAATAGTAATGCTCTAATAGCTCACAGTTAAGGAAGCTTTGCTGAATGATGTGGTGGCCACTGAGGTGTGGACGTGATTTTATGTCAGAGAGCTCATAGACAAGTGTGGCATCATTGCTGTAACCTTTGAAGACCCATCTTTAACATCTGATTTCATCTGATTTATGACTTGTGTGTTCTTGGACCATGTGTGATCAGACTAAAATAAGATGTGTCTAAAAAACAGTAAAATAAAATGAATACAGTGCAGATTAGAGAATTGTAGGCAGTGTGAGTTAAGGCAAAGGATACTCTAAGGAACAGCCTCTGTGAGAGGCCACCACTTACCCCAGATGCTGTGCACATGTTATGTTTGGAGATTTATTTGTGCCCTGGACTTGGAGTAACTGGCCTAATAGGTCACAGAACAAGGACCCTGGCATTCACTGCCCTACAGGCCTAAAGCCCGTGGTGGGATTGGGCATCTTTCTCCTGCACACTCATGCACGTGTATGTGTGTGTGTGTGTGTGTGTGTGAGAGAGAGAGAGAGAAACGGAGATTGGGTTATTTGCCTTTTGCATGCTACCTTCTTTCCTTCTTTCTTCTTTTATAGTTGTACTACAATTGTTTCTGTCCTTTAGCCTGGAAATATTGATTACATTTTTAGCTGTGCATACCCTTTGGCCCAACTGTTTCACCTCTCTGAATCTCTCCTACAGAAATATTTTGAAGAGTGTGAAATGATTCCTATTTACAATGTATATTGTAGCATTACTTGTAGTAGTGCAAAATTAGAAAATATATAATTGCCATTATAGTGGAATGGTTAAATAAATTATAATGTGCCTATGCCATGAACTGTTATTCAGCAAAAATGAGATGGATCTGTGTCCACTGAGATGACAATATGTCCACAACCACATCACTTACTGAATAAAGCAAGTTGCAGTATATAATGTAGAGTCCGATTTCATTTCGGATAAAAATAATATATATGTACATGTGTGCATTTACGTATACTTATAGCTATAAAAATATACTATTATAATGCATTTTGAACTGTTACAGTGGTAACTCTTGGGATATATCAAGAAGGGGGGTATTCACTTCTTAATTCATATTCTTTACTAAAATTTTCTTTATATTTTTTTGAGAAATAAGCTTGTTCCTACACCCAGGCTGGAGTACAGTGGTGCAATCATAGCTCACTGTAACCTGGAACTCCTGGGCTCAAGCAGTCCTCCTGCCTCAGCCTTCCTGGTAGCTGGGACTACAGATGCATGACACCATGCACAACTAATTTAAAACTTTTTCTTTTTCTTTTCTTTTTTTGTTAGAGACCAGGGTCTCACTATGTTGCCAAGGCTGGTCTTGAACTCTTGGGCTCAAACAATCCTTCTGCCTTGGCCTCCCAAAGTGCTGGGATTACAGGTGTGAGCCACTGTGCCTGACTCTTCATATTCTTCTATGTTGTTTGAATTTTTTTCAGTGAACATGTTTTCATTTTTAAATGAAAAATATTTTAATTTTCTTTAAAAATAGAGGTGGGAATACTTCTAAGTGGAGGAAGGAAATAGGTTTAGAAGAATATTTAGAAGTAGGAAAATTAAGAGAGTTCGCAAAATAATGATTTTAATTTTTTAGTGAACTACAGGAAAGGTAGGGTCTGCTCAGTGGGGTTGGGATGTGTGCCAGGAAGTGTCTGGGGGCTTGTGGAGAAAGATGGAAAACCAGAGTAAGCATGGGGAGGAGCAGAGCCAGGGAGCTCGGTCCTCTTGATGCCAACATGAAGTAATTCACCTTTAGAAACATTTGATTCGAAATGGTATGAGATTCAGTATGGATGTGGCCTGCTTTTCAGCAACCTGACAGTAAAAGAACTAGAGGATGAATATTCATACTTTTAAAATGGTTTAGAGCTTTAAAGAGTTTCACTTAAGGCATTCTTATAATATATGTCTCCCTACTTCCAGGCCCTCCCCAGGGGTGACCACCCTGCTCATCAGACATTGTTGTACAGTCTCCAGAACTCCTTTCATCTCACAAAACAAACTCTCTCCCTATTGGACACTGACTTCTCATTTCCCTCTCCTACCAGCCCCTGGCCTCCACCATTCTGTTTTCTGCCTCTATGAGTTTGACTACTCTAGGTACCTCATATGAGTTGAATCATAGAATATTTGTTCTTTTGTAACTGGCTTATTTCGCTTGGCATGTCCTTGGTTCATCCATGTTGTAGCATGTGTCAGAATTTCCTTTTTAAGGCTGAATAATATTCCATTATATAGATACACTGTATATCCATTCATCCATCAATAGACATTTGGGTTGCTTCTGCCTTTTGGCTATTGGGCTAGGGAAAAAATGCCTAGTTTTTTGTTTTTTTGACGAGACGGAGCCTCGCTCTGTCTCCCAGGCTGGAGTGGAGTGGCGCGATCTTGGCTCACTGCAAGCTCCGCCTCCCAGGTTCACGGCATTCTCCTGCCTCAGCCTCCCAAGTAGCTGGAACTACAGGTGCCCGCCACTATCCCTGGCTAATTTTTTTTTTTTGTATTTTTAGTAGAGACGGGGTTTCACCGTGTTAGCCAGGATGGTCTCGATCTGCTGACCTCGTGATCTGCCTGCCTCGGCCTCCCAAAGTGCTGGGATTACAGGCGTGAGCCACCGCACCTGGCCTGAAGTCCCTAGTTTTATGAAATTATATAGGCTTATTGTAGGTTCAGTTTTGAAATTTAACTTGTTTTTATGTTCTTATAAAAAAAGGTTTATTCCATTTATATTACTTTATGTCCTTGATAAAGATGAGGACATTATTTCAAATGCCCCCTTCTAGGGAAAGTAGCTCCCAGTCACTTAATAAATGAATACTGAATACACAAAGACTATTTTGCTGTGTATAGGTACCATCATAGTCATATTTTCAAATACCAAGAAAGTATAACCAGATTGTAGATTTTATTCAAGAGTTAGTTTTAACTCTCTCATGATTCCAGAGATGACATGAAAAAAACTGGTTGCTTTTATAGAGAATAGTATAGGGTTGCGTTTTTTTAGGTATATAAGAGCATAAAATATGAGGCCTAACAGTATGTGGAAGGTTAACTATACCTTTGGAAAATAAGTAGCAAAAGAAAGAGAACTTTGGAAAACTATTAACTAATAGGTCCAGGCATTTGCTTCATGGCCCTATAAAGGGGATTTTATGGGGCTTCTGTTCCAGGAGTTTCCTGCCCTGAGACCTCTGTTTTATGGAGTTGGATTTCTGTGGTAGGTGGATCTTCAGAGGGACAGGAGTCTCAGTAGCATGAGCAGGTGGCAGTGGGATGGAGGCCAGTGAGCTGCGTCACCAAGTACAGTCACATTTCACGCTAAGATCACCAGTGATAAAAGGGGCACTCCCAGAGAAGTTGAATCAGTGTTTATACCAATTAGTATTGATATGGCTGTTCCTGCCAGCTGTTCTTTTTTTTTTTTTTTAACTTTCTGTTTTGAATACAAAAACAGCTGCTTTTGGCTGGGCACAGTGGCTCACATCTATAATTCCAGCACTTTGGGAGGCCAAAGTGGGAGGATCACTTGAGCCCAGGAGTTCAAGACCAGCCTGGGCAACATAGTGAGACCCTCTCTACAAAAAATAAAGGAAATAGGCTATGTATGATGGAGTGTGCCTGTAGTCCCAGCTATTCAAGAGGCTGAGGTGGAAGGATCACTTGAGCCTGGGAGGTTGAGGCCACAGTGAGCTGTGATCAAGCCACTGCACTCTAGCCAAAACCAATTTGAAATATAAGTGCACTGGGAGAAGGAGGAAGAGAAAGTAGAGGAAGGAATAGTTTCTTCTTTGTTCATGTTTTAATCTGGTCTCTGTACTAGTTGAGAAGATAGTTTTCTTTAAAGATCATTACACGTTGCCAACTTTCATCTTCTTTCCCCTCTCTGTTACACAAATCACTGACTGACTGCCTCACTCCTTCTTTCCCTCAATCATTTACATTCCGTTGACTACCCATTGTCCTCCAGGCTGATGTTAGACACTAGAAATACCGATGAAATGCAGTCCCTGCCTGAAGGAGTTGTACAGCTAGGAAACATGAACACGTTGGAGGAAGGCCCATGAGCAGAGGCACAGAGACATCTAACCAACAAGTGGTCTGTGCATGCAGATGATTCTGCATAAGCAGGTATAGCGTCCAGAGGGTGGGAGGAGACTTCGCAAGAGATAAGGCTGAGATGCCAGGCCTGGACCAAGGGGTCTGGTATGCCTCCCTGTGAGCTTCGGATTTTTGTCCTGTAGGTGTGGGGAACTACTAATGGGCTTTAAACTGGAGCTCACAGAAGACACATTTTAAAAGATCTCTCAGATGAAGTGTGGAAGGTAGAGAGTCATGAGAATGGATACAGGGTAAACCAGTTGTCCAAATGAGATTTGATGGAGGTTTGACCTCAGGCTGCAGTAGGAATGAAGAGGACACTGATGCATAAGGCAGAACCTATGCTGGTAACCAATGTGGGGCAGAATCTGGGGTGTGGTAATTAGAGTATGTTCAGGCCCCTGCAAAGGACACAGCCCAGCAGTGCTAGTGGATTTTCCCACTTTATGTGGCAGACCCATTCTCGTGGAGTAGACGCTAAGCCTTTTGAACTTTTCCTCTAAAGACCTCTGTGGCAGTTCTAGAATCATTTAGTGTGGTGCATCATTTTTCCAGGCTCCCAAGAACCCCCACCCCCCAGCACATATCAGACCCAAGGCTCTTGCCAAGATGTTTATTCTGTGTCATAAGAGAATGTCCCCATATCAACAGGCTCTCCCTCATCCAACTTTCTATTCCAACACCGTCAGGAACCCATCCCACACATCCTCCAGGTCCTGCTAGTGCCTTTGTTGGCCAGTTGCCAAGCACCTCTGGCATGATAAGTCCCCTCCTCTCTTTGCAGGTCCAGCAGGCCCCAGTTGAGTGATACTTAGATAATGGCCCTAATTATGGTTGGGTGACCAGGAAGGAAGGTGGGGGCAGATTCTCTGTAGGGTAAGCATTGTCTTGTAAGGTACTCAACTCATTTGAGACCTCTGTGTAATCATGAGGGCTGGAGGAGCAGGTTCTTCCCATCTTCAAGGGAGAGGGAGTGGGCTATTTGCAAGCCTAGGAAATCTGGGGTTCATGTTCCTCAAATAAATATACACAGACATTCCCATCTCAAGTCTTAAGAGTTCACTCCTTCCCTACCAGGGCCTGAATCTGGCACAGTAGACTAGTATAGGCTGAAAGTTAATCTTTCTTTTTGATTCTGCCACTCTTTTTTTTTTTTTTTTTTTTTGAGACAGAGTCTCACTCTGTCGCCCAGGCTGGAGTGCAGTGGCCAGATCTCAGATCACTACAAGCTCCGCCTCCCGGGTTTACGCCATTCTCCTGCCTCAGCCTCCCGAGTAGCTGGGACTACAGGCGCCCGCCACCTCGCCTGGCTAGTTTTTTGTATTTTTTAGTAGAGACGGGGTTTCACCGTGTTAGCCAGGATGGTCTCGATCTCCTGATCTTGTGATCCGCCCGTCTCAGCCTCCCAAAGTGCTGGGATTACAGGCTTGAGCCACCGCACCCGGCCCGATTCTGCCACTCTTAAAATTAGGTCTTGTGCCTGCGGGAAATGATTGTCTTTAAATGCTGCCAAAGTAGCCTGGCATGGTGGCACATCTGTAATCCCAGCACTTGGGAGGCTGAGGTGGGAGGATGGCTTGAGACAGGAATTTGAGGCTGCAGTGAACTATGTTCACACCACTGCACTCCAAGCCTGGGTGCCACATTAAGACCCTATCTCAAATAAATTAATAAATAAGTAAAAGTTGCCAAAGGAAGCTTACTGACTATCGTAGCTGGCTTTATTTCTTTATTTTTAGTTTTTCTTATAAAGATGGAGTCTCGCTATGTTGCCCAGGGTGGTCTCAAATTCCTGGCCTCAAGTGATCTTCCCGCCTCAGCCTTCCAAATTTCTGGGATTACAGGCATGAGCCACCACATCCAGCCTCATAGTTGGCTTTACATTTTTTATTGCTGCACCTGAATCTCATTTTCCCTTTTCAATGAACCAGTCCTCTTAATAACAGTCACCCAATTTCACAGTCCTTACTGTAACTGTTTCTCCCATACCTCCTGTACCAAAGACATCAGATTAGCCTGGATATTATACAGCCCCGTGTCTCCTGTTCCCCTTCCCCACAGGGGAATGTCTGTAGCATGCTGGGGACCATCCACATTCCACCCACCTCAGTGATGGGTCCTCATTGCCGTCTGGCTGGTGGGTGATCCACCCCCAAATTCCATCCATAGACAACATCTGATACCAACTGGTTTAGGTTGGGTTCTCTGGGAGCAAAGCCTAAGATTGAGATCTTTGTGAAAGCTATTTATTGAGGGAATGCTCTCTAGAGATGAGGAAGACAGATGGGGCAGTGGAGCAAAACCAAACATGAGTGCGGTCTTAGCCAAGACCCGTTTTGGCCTGGTCCCACGGGAAAGCTTTGGAGTACAGCTTGTACCACAGAGTTGCTTCATCTCAAGGTAAAGGGGCCAGCTTTTTGTACAGCCCTGTCAATCAGTCACTGACTGTTGGTGGCTGCCCTGGAGTGAGAGAGGGAATCAGGAAGACTCTCTTGGATCAGGTGGCTCTGGTTCCCAGTTCTTGGAGAAGGGGTAGCTATGGCTGTTTGTAGCCAACACTCTCCACAGTAGGGGTACAGAGACCTGGGGAGGGGATTGGGGAAGGTTGGGACGCCAGCACATGACTATACTCCCATACATACTTCGGCCCTTGCTTTTTAATTTAATGGTATATCATATTGGAGATCATTCTAGATTCATTTACCTAGGGCTGACTTGTCCTCTTTAAAAGTACTTATTGAGGTATAACATACACACAGAAAGATGACAAGTCATCCATGCACAGTTGATATTCAAAGTGAGCCCTCCGCTGTGGCCAGCATTCAGATCAAGAAGTAGCACATGGTTGGCACCCCCAGAAGCTCCCCTTCTGCCCCTTTCCTGTCATTACCTCTAGCCTAAGGTAACCGCAATCCTAACTTCTGCCCTGGTTTGAACTTTATATAAGTGGAACTGTGTTCAATGTGCTCTTTAATGTCTGGCTCCTTTCACTCAGCATCTTTGTGACATTTATTTATCTCATGGTAGCTTAGCCCAGGAGGGTCTTTGGCTTTGCTCAGGAAATAATTTAAGAGAGAGTGGTGGAAGAAAACAGCTTGATTGAGGTGGCAGTGTTACAGCTCCGTGACTGCTCCTGCAGAGCAGGGCTACCCAAACGCAGTGTATTGAGAGTAGCAGCTCAGAGCAGGTTTGTAATCATATTTATACCCACTTTTAATTACGTGCAAATTAAGGGACAAATTATGTAGAAATTTCTAGAAGGATAGTACCTTCTGGGTCATTGGGTCGTTGCCATGGAAAGGGGTGGTAACTTCCAGCTGTTGCCGTGGCAATAGTAAACTGACATGGCACACACTGACTGACAGGTACGGGAGGTACGGGCTATCTTATGGAAAGCTGCTTCTGCCCAGTCCCTGTTTCAGCTTGTCCTCAATTTAGTCCAATGTCCGAGCCCCACCTCTGGAGTTGAGTCTCACTTCCTGAGTCAAGTCCTGCATCCCCTACCTCAATGGTGTACAGCAACAAGAAGGAACAAACTATTCCTGTGCTGTGTATGGTTCATTTCCATTGCTGTATAGTATTTCATTGTGTGAATACACCATTATTTATCCACTCTGTTGTTTGCGGGCATTGAGCTTTTTTGGGCATTTTGGCTATTACACATAGTGCTGCTATGAACATTCTATTATTACGTGCATTTTGTTGCATATATGTGTGCATACCTGTTAAGGCTATAGCTAGGAGAATTGCTGAGTCATAGAATATGCTGTAGTAGATACCGCTAACCACTTTTCAAAGTGATTGTACCAATTTTTTTTTCCCACTAGCAGTGTTTAGAATTCCCAGCACCTAGTATTTTACATCTTTTTAATCTTAGCCAGTGTGGTAGGTTTGTAGAATTTATTTTCATTTTCCCAATAACCGATGAAATTGGAGAGACAGGTGATCTCCTGGTTACATGATATCTGGAAAAAGATCTAGGGGTCTAAATGCTTTTCATACCAACTTTCCCAGTCTCCTTTTTCCAGCCTTAGTATACCCCACTTTTAGGAGGACCCACACCTCCATTTCCTAAGCCTGTCTCCCATTCCCTCTGCTCTTGTGGGTTTTTTTGTTTGTTTTTTTTGTTTTGTTTTGTTTTTGAGACAGAGTCTTGCTCTGTTTCTCAGGCTGGAGTGCAGTGGTGCCATCTCAGCTCACTGCAAGCTCCACCTCCTGAGTTCACGCCATTCTCCTGCCTCAGCCTCCCGAGTAGCTGGGACTACAGGCACCCGCCACCACGCCCAGATAATTTTTTGTATTTTTAGTAGAGACGGGTTTCACCATTTGTTAGCCAGGATGGTCTCAATCTCCTGACCTTGTGATCCTCCTGGCCTCCCAAAGTGCTGGGATTACAGGCGTGAGCCCAGCCTGCTCTTGTGATTTTATATTTTGTTCTCTCTTTTTTTAAATCTCTTTACTATTGTTTCAGTAGCAATTCAGAAAAAAGCAGAGGTATCTAAACTGGAAGGAAACCTAATCGTGTCTGGTACTGTATTATACAATCATGGAAGAGGACATAGGCCATTTCTATAGAGACAATTTTAAATGAGTTCTTTGTCTTTGGGTTTAAATTATCCACTTCACAGCCCACTAAGAAGCGTCCTGCTTTCGGGGGTCTTTCAGCAGAGCCTGCAGAGTCATCTCAGGCTGTAGTGAATTTACCGCCCTTCCCACCATCAGACCCTGGCTTCACCATTTCTGATGTATTTGAAAGTCTTCTATGGTGGCTGAGTGCATGGTGTTCCATGCGAACTGAATGAGGCCTTTGGCTATTTTACTTAAGCATTGTAAAGAGTGTTGTGTCATTTTGGAAAGAGCAAAACAATAGGGGTAGGAAATAGATCCATGGTTGCCCGGGACTGGGGTGCGTGGAGGAGTTGGGACTGGGGTGAATGGAGGAGTTGACTAGAGAGGGCACAAGGGAATGTGGGGGTAGTGGAAATGTTCTTTCTTTTGTTTGTAATGGTGGTTACACTTTTGTGTGTTTTTGTCAAAATTCACAGAACTGTACACTAAAAACACTGAATTTTAGTGTATATAAATTATACCTTGATAAACAAACAAACAGAATGTGCCTTGGAAAGAGGTGATTAATAGAAATGCGATTGCCTTCTCTGTGGCCTGGTTCCCGTGTAGTCCAGGGAGTCCCTGTTTGTGGACGTGTACCACTGAGAAGTGGTAGCCGTGTCCCCCGAGGCTGTCTGCGGATGTGGAGGTGAGAGGGATAGCAGGGCAGCATTGCTCCTGCATCAGCTGCCCTCAACCAGGCGCTAAACTCAGATCTGAAACTGTGGGTGTGGCAGCCTCACTGCACGATGCAGGAGAGCCTGCCCAGGAGCTGTGCCTCAGACCTGTGCTTTGTTTTCTCGCTCAGCTCCTCATTGTTTCGGATCAGGCTTCAGAAGTCACGTTTGTTTGTTAGACAATCAGGGTCACAACAGACAAAAGGAGAACTTGCTTAACTCTCAAGTTACCTTAGACAGTGTCTTCCATTTCCCTTGTGATCATAAACCGAGAATCTCAGAGAGCCTTTTAGTCACTGTGGTAGAAACTTATGTGTGTCTGTGGGTGGGGGGTGGCGGGGTTAACTGTTTCCAAGAGGTTAAATTCCAGTAGAATATGGGGCAGATCTACAATAATTCTTCTGGGTCACAACCAAATGAGATATATCCTAGTTGTATTTACTTCAAGTGCTTTGGGATTTATAGATGAGATACTTATCTAATTGCTTATGTTTCATTTGTGCATTATTTTTTCCAAGCATTCAAAATAGCATTGGCCGGGCGCGGTGGCTCACGCCTGTAATCCCAGCACTTTGGGAGGCCGAGACGGGCGGATCACAAGGTCAGGAGATCGAGACCATCCTGGCTAACACGGTGAAACCCCGTCTCTACTAAAAATGCAAAAAATTAGCCGGGCGAGGCGGCGGGCGCCTGTAGTCCCAGCTACTCGGGAGGCTGAGGCAGGAGAATGGCGTGAACCCGGGAGGCGGAGCTTGCAGTGAGCCGAGATCGCGCCACTGCACTCCAGCCTGGGCGACTAAGCGAGACTCTGTCTCAAAAAAAAAAAAAATAGCATTACAAGTTCTTTAATGAAGATGTTATCACTAATGCTAATCACTAAGAATCCCTAATGATAACATATTTTCATAGCACTATATGGTTTTCAAAACATTTTTATTTGATCTTAACGACCCTATGAGATAGACAGAAGCTATAAATCTCATTTTATAGATAAGAACATTGATGCTTAGAGATGTTAAGTTATTTGCCCAAAGTCTTGTGTATCAAGTGAGAGAAGGTTGAGTGCTGTGGCTCACGCCTGTAATCCCAGCATGCTGGGAGGCTGAGGCAGGAGGATCACTTGAACTCTGGAGTTTGAGACCAGCCTGGGAAACAGAGCAAGGTCCTGTCTCTACAAAAAATCAAAAATTAGCTAGATGTGGTGGCGGCAGCTGCTACTCGTGTGGCTGAAGTGGGAGAATCACTTGAGCCTGAGAGATTGAGACTGCAGTAATGGCCATTGCAGTCGCCCTGGGCAACAGAGCGGACACTGTCTCAAAAAAAAAAAAAAAAAAAAAAGGTGGGAGAGCTGAAGCAAGAACCTATGTCTCCTGGCTCTTGATGTCATACTTGTTTTATTAAATCATTTCGTCTTCATTTTCCAGTCTTTCATGCAACTCATTGGCAGAACCAGAGGGTTTCAGCTCCTAGTCAAGCTTACTCAGTATTACTCCACAAACCCTTAATTTAAAAACACATGGTGGTCTGTGTTTTTCAGTTATTTTGTGAGCATTAATTGTACCAGTCTGGGCCGGGCGAGGTGGCTCAAGCCTGTAATCCCAGCACTTTGGGAGGCCGAGACGGGCGGATCACGAGGTCAGGAGATCGAGACCATCCTGGCTAACACAGTGAAACCCCGTCTCTACTAAAAAAAATACAAAAAACTAGCCGGGCGAGGTGGCAGGCGCCTGTAGTCCCAGCTACTCGGGAGGCTGAGGCAGGAGAATGGCGTGAACCCGGGAGGCGGAGCTTGCAGTGAGCTGAGATCCGGCCACTGCACTCCAGCCTGGGTGACAGAGCAAGACTCTGTCTCAAAAAAAAAAAAAAAAAAATTGTACCAGTCTGCCGTTTAGTCTGAGGGGCAAATACTCAAAATGTATAGAGTCACCATGGGCACATGCTATACTCTTCTGAAGATCTTGTTGTTCGTGTGTTAATTTTACAGACGTCTCTTTCTGCCTTCTGCGTGGGCTGGTCTGATTACTAATTACTAGGGGTAACACGAAGATGATTCCTACATGGATTTTGCCCTCAAGTTTATAATTTCATGGAGAAGATCAGACATGGACATACATAGCTATAACATAGAGCAGGGAGTGAAAAATGAAGTATAGAAATAGTCATATAAAAGCTTGAAGAAAGGAGCTTTATAATGTAAATTTTGCTGACTTGAGAAGTGCCACTAAATGCTTGAACTTTTGGTTCGTTGTTTGATGCCATATTTCTTAACAAACCAGAGTACAAAGAACTGCTGTGGTATTCAGTAGTGGAACTAAAGCATCTGTGTTGTAGGAATTTCCTCGAAATTTCTTTGAAACATATTGAAACCAAGTGTGCACACTCTCACCTCTGTTTCCTGTTGTCATTGTGCACCCCATCTGACGGGAAACTATACTTACTGGTTTTGCATTTCAAAGAAAAATCTGGTTAACTTTTTCAGCTCTTAAAGAGATGCATAGTGGCCTAAACTGTTAATGAAACTGTTATATAAAAGTCTGCATTGTACTGTCAAAGACTTATGAGTCAAATAGCTTAACAGTTGATTACACATAAATTGTGTCCCTAAGCAGCACACTTCATTCTCCAAGATGGTCTTTCCAGGGCAATCAAATAAAATAGTAGCCCTGATTATTACAGAAATTAATCAGACATACACTTTTTCTTTAAATTTTAATTTTTTTTTTTAGACAGGGTCTCCCTCTGTCACCCAGGCTGGAGTGCAGTGGTGCAATTATAGCTCATTGTAGCTTTAACCTCCCAGGCTCAAGCAATCCTCCCACCTCAGCCTTTCTAGGAGCTGGGACTACAGGCACATACCACTACACGTGGCTAATTTTTTATTTTTTTGTAGAGACGGGGTCTCACTATGTTGCCCAAACTGATCTCGAACTCCTGGGCTCCAGCAATCCTCCCACCTCAGCTTCCCAAAGTGCTGGGATTACAGACATAAGCCACCACACCCAGCCCACTTTATCTACAGAAGGCAGCACTGAACTTTAGGATAAAGGTTGGTATAATTATAGAATAGAATGTAGTCCTTAGCCATATTTTCCTCTTATTAAAATCTTAGGCTGGGCGCGGTGGCTCAAGCCTATAATCCCAGCACTTTGGGAGGCCGAGATGGGCGGATCACGAGGTCAGGAGATTGAGACCATCCTGGCTAACCCGGTGAAACCCCGTCTCTACTAAAAAATACAAAAAACTAGCCAGGCGAGGTGGTGGGCACCTGTAGTCCCAGCTACTCTGGAGGCTGAGGCAGGAGAATGGCGTAAACCCGGGAGGCGGAGCTTGCAGTGAGCTGAGATCCGGCCACTGCACTCCAGCCTGGGTGACAGAGTGAGACTCCGTCTCAAAAAAAAAAAAAAAAAAAGTCTTAAATGCTGGTAACACCAGATGTTTATGTCCTCTGCTAATCCATATTGTAACTTTTGTTTTTCTTTTTGTAGAAACAGTCCCACTATGTTGCCCAGGCTGGTCTTGAACTCCTGGCCTCCCAAAGTGCCGGGATTACAGGTGTGAACCACTGCATTCAGCTGTGTAAACTATTTTTTAATTTTTATTTATTTATTTATTCGTTTATTTATTTGTTTTTTTGAGATAGGGTCTCATTCTGTCACCCAGGCTGGAGTGCAGTGGCATGATCATGGCTCACTGCAGCTTTGACTTCCCTGGACTCAAGCAATTTCCCTGGACACCGTGCCCGGTATAAACTATTTTTAAAAGAAAGAGTGGCCAGGCATGGTGGCTCACGCCTATAATCCCAGCACTTTGGGAGGCTGAGGCAGGCAGATCACTCGGGGCCAGGAGTTTGAGACCAGCCTGGCCAACATGGCAAAACTCTGTCTCTACTAAAAATATAAAAATTAGCTGGGCGTGGTGGCACGTGCCTGTGGACCCAGCTATTCAGGAGGCTGAGGCAAGGGAATCACTTGAACCCAGGAGGTGGAAATCGCAGTGAGCCGAAATTGCGCCGCTGCACTCCAGCCTGGTTGACGGTGAGAATCTATTTCAAAAAAAAAAAAGAGGGAGAGAGAGCAAGCAGTTAGCCTGAGTACTTAACAGCAGTAATGGTAATAAGTATCAGTGGGTCACATCTACCCTTTACAAAGTTACTTGTCTCCACAATTCCACTGTGAACACTGGGGCTGGGACTCTGCAGCTCCCTCCATTGCTTGCTGCACTTGGCCACCTGCTGCCAGTGGAGGGTGCTGGAAGGTCTACAGGGCGGGAGGAGAAGGACCCACTGCTTCTTGCGCCTGGCTGTTCCTATGACCACCATCCCAGCAATGCCTTTTCATTCCACCAGCTGCAGTTTGTTACAACCTTCAGTTGTTTTTATTTGTTTGTTTGTGTTCTCCCCCCAACAAACCCAGAACCAACTGGGCAATACCCTCACCTCAGAAGTCTGAGTCCCAGCTTCAGAGGGTCCCTTCTCCAGGCTTTCAGGATCTCAGAACCCAACCTCTCTCCCCTTTGTTCCCTCAGCCATGGGGACGGAAACTGTTTCCTGCAGTTTCTCTCTGTCAGCTCTGTGTGCCCCCTTTTCGTGTTTTGGTTCTTTGATATCCATTTAACCAGTTTCTTGTATTTAATTCTGCCTCTTAAAATAGCTTGTGTAGTACCTGTTTTCCTGACTAAACCATGATTAATACAACTTTTACTCTGACAAATTTTGAGGTCGCTGTTATGGAGCTCATTTCAATGATAAGGAAATGGAGGCTTAGTAGGGCAAAGCATGTTGTCTAAAGTCACCGTAACCAGCAGCATAGGAGCTGAGACCCACGCCTTCTGCTCGTAGATCCTGGGCTCTTTCCATTTCATCTTTGCATTTCTCTTGCTGAATTAATTTTTTTAATAATTTATTCTTACAGAAGAATCACAGAAGATAATAGAGTTGCCATATAGCCTTTACCCAGCTCCACCTAAGGTTAACATCTTACATAACTGCGACACATTTATCCAAACTGAAAATTAACACAGTTACATTACTATTTTTAGAACTAGACTTTATTAGGATTTTACCAGCTTTTCCACTATTGTCCTTTTTTAGTGCTAGGATCTAGTCCAGGATACTTTTGGTTCTCATGTTTTCTTCATCTCCTCCAATCTGTGCTAGTTTCTCAATTTTTCCTTGCTCTTCATGACCTTGACAATTTTTAGATGTACTGGCTAGGTATTTTGTAGAACTTCCCTTGATTTGGGTTTTTCTAATGTTTTCTTCTGTAATATCAAAAGACCAGGGTTATAGACTTTGGGAAAGAAAACCACAGATATAGTTGCATCATATCAGAGGTACATAATATCACATGACTTATTACTATTGGTATCAGCCCTGTTTACTTGGTCCGGGTGGTACAGGTTTATCCACTGTAAATCTTCCCCTTTCCATGATGTATTCATTAGAAGCCAGTCACTAAATCCCCTTGCTGAACTTTTGACTTACCACTTAATTATGGAGCCATGCTTTCTTTATAGACTATTAACTAGCATAAAATAATTTTTGTATTAATGACCAGACTGAGAATTATAAACTTAGGAGCCAAACTAACACTATTGGAAGATACTAGCATGCATTGCTTTGGGGGTGAATTATCTGTTGCATCTCTTGCACCATCTTTGCTTGCACCTTGTTTAAACTTGAACTTGGCTATTTTTAGTCTCAGAAAGCTTGTGGTTAATGCTAAGACACCTATTTATTCTTCAGGGACTGTAATCACCTCTGACAAGCCCTGAAGGATGATCAGAAGCCCAGGGTCTTAATGAAATGCAGGAAATAAGTAAAAAGAAGAAGAACCACAGAGAAGAGGTTGCTGAGAATAAGGAAAATTGGAGGTGATGAAGGATGTGGCTCAAGGAGTGGAGATTTACAAGGATGGGCTGAGAAGTGATGGGTGACCACATTGGGCAGTGGAGTGATCCCAGGTAGGAGGCCGTGGGATGCAGTACAAGAGAACATAAGTCACCTTGAAGTTGGAGCATGATAGAGTATGGGTGTTCACCATCTAGAACCTAAAGTTCTAGTCACTGCGTTTCACTATATCTGGTCTTTAAATGAGTTTAGACTTTCATAAAAGCCAAAGTAAGTAGTTCACTTGGTTTACAGAACCTTGGCTGCCCACTGCTATTGAGGGGTGACTGAAGAATAATCAGAGCTCTCACGACTCTTAGAAGCTTAGCAATGCAAAATGGAACAAGTGCCACCTTATTAAACTAGCTGCAGAATAGGTTTTTCCATTAGGGTTTCCACACATCTTTACATTAATAACTCAGAAAATAAAACTGTCAGGGCTGGGCGCGGTGGCTCACACTTGTAATCTCAGCAATTTGGGAGGCTAAGGCAGGCAGATCATTTGAGGTTAGGAGTTCAAGAATAGCCTGACCAACATGGCAAAACCCCATCTCTACTAAAAGTTACAAAAAAATTAGCTGGTTGTGGTGGTGAGCACCTGTAATCCCAGCTACTTGAGAAGCTGAGGCAGGAGAGTCTCTTGAACCCAGGATGTGGAGGTTGCAGTGAGCTGAGATTGCCACACTGCACTCCAGCCTGGGCGACAGAGTGAGACACTGTCTCAAAAAAAAAATTAATTAAAAATAAAAAGAAAATAAAACTATCAGGTACATGCTATGGATTTTTATTTTATGCTATTTTGTTCTAATTACCTAGGGCTTCTATGCCACAGGATTAGCTAAAGAAAATAAAATCCTGGCTGGGCACCGTGGCTCACGCCTGTAATCCCAGCACTTTGGGTGGCCGAGGTGAATGGATCACGAGGTCAGGAGTTCAAGACCAGCCTGGCCAACATGATGAAACCTCGTCTCTACTCAAAATACAAAAAATTAGCTGGATGTGGTGGCAGGTACCTGTAATCCCAGCTACTCGGGAGGCTGAGGCAGGAGAATGGCTTGAACCTGGGAGGTGGAGGTTGTGGTGAGCCGAGATTGCGCCACTGCATTCCAGCCTGGGTGATAGAGCGAGACTCCATCTCAAGGAAAAAAAAAGAAGAAAAGAAAATCCTATTAGAGTTACTGATTGAGTAGTGGCTTTCTTCCCAGGGCTGTATCTGCAAATACATAGCCTAGCCAGAGTAACCAGACCTTGCCAGGGCTTTGAATTCCATGTCTGTTTGGCTTATAAACTTGACTGTTTCTATTGATATATTTCATACTATTATTCTTTTTCTCAAACCAGAGTTGAGATTTTATTTATTTATTTATTTATTTTGAGTTGGAGTCTCATTCTGTCGTCCAGGCTGGAGTGCAGTGGCGCGATCTCAGCTCACTGCAACCTCCGCCTCCTGGGTTCAAGCAGTTCTCCTGCCTTAGCCTCTCAAGTAGCTGTGATTACAGATGTGCACCACCATGCCCAGCTAATTTTTGTGTTTTTAACAGAGATGGGATTTCACCAGTTTGGCCAGGCTGGTCTCAAACTCCTGACCTCAGGTGATCTGCCCACCTCAGGCTCCCAAAGTGCTGGGATTACAGGCGTGTGCCACTGCCCCCGGCCCAGAACTGAGATTTATAGCCTAGTAGACTTCAGAGCATATTTTCCTTCCAGGAATATGAGAGAAGTCTTGACAACTCTTGTAATTAATCTTGAATCTTACATAAGTAGTTTTTTGTTTCGTTTTGTTTTTTGTTTTGAGATGGGGTCTCACTCTTGTTGCTCAGGCTGGAGTGCAATGGTGTGATCTGGGCTCACTGCAACTCTGTCTCCTGAGTTCAAGTGATTCTCCTGCTTCAGCTTCCCGAGTAGCTAGGATTACAGGCACCCGCCACCATGCCCAGCTAATCTTTTGTATTTTTAGTAGAGATGGGGTTTCATAGTGTTGGCCAGGCTGATCTCAAACTCCTGACCTCAGGTGATCCACCTGCCTCAGCCTCCCAAAGTGCTGGGATTACAAGCATGAGTCACTGCGCCCGGCCCATAAATAGTTTTAGAGTCGATGTATTTTAATGGGACATGAAAGGACAGCTTGGAGTTTTTCGGCTTGAAGACCAGTTTACAGTTTCTTATTTTTTGTTTTTGAAATAGAGACCGGGGAGGATTTTGGTCCTCTTGCCCATCTTAGTAATTGGCCTATCAAAAATGCCTCTGTTTTAAAATATCTGGAAAACTTCATACTTGGCATTAGAACATTCAAATACTTGTTTGGGAAGAAATATATGTATGTTTTATATATATATATATATATATACTTTTTTTGTGTGTGTGTGTGAGATGGAGTCTCGCTCTGTCGCCCAGGCTAGAGTGCAGTGGCGTGATCTCGGCTCACTGCAAGCTCCGCCTCCCGGGTTCACGCCATCCTCCTGCCTCAGCCTCCTGAGTAGCTGGGACTACAGGCGCCCGCCACCCCGCCTGGCTAATTTTTTGTATTTTTAATAGAGACGGGGTTTCACCGTGTTAGCCAGGATGGTCTCGATCTCCTGACCTCGTGATCCGCCCGCCTCAGCCTCCCAAAGTGCTGGGATTACAGGCGTGAGCCACCGTGCCCGGCCTTGTTTTATATTTTTAAATGCCTATTTAGATTGATATTGGTGCTTGCTTCTCTAAGCATATTCTTCACATACATACAGTGTCAAAGCATCTCAAAACCTGCTGCTTAAAAGTGTATTCTTATTTGTGAGCTGGGTTATGAGTCTCCTGACCAAATGAAATCAGGAAGTGAGGCAGTGAGGATGGGTTGCTCATCTGAAAGGAGTAATCTCTGACCACTAGTCATTATTTACCAACTCACTGGAGGGGAAAAGATGACTGTGTTGGCTTTATTAAAAGCACTCCTTTCTCCTTTTAACTCAACTTAAAATTAGCTGGTTTTAGGCAAAATCTTTTGCAACTCAAAACAACTCATCTTCTAGAAGGTAGTTTTATTTTAGAAGCACAACATGATTGGGTAGAAGGTTTTAGCCTGCTGGAAAGGGAGGCTTCCTCTCTATGGGGGCCGGGAAGTCAAGTAGGTTCGTTTGTCATCTAAGCAGTTCATATAGCCATGTAGGTGTGTTTAATGACAGAGTGGTACTGAGCTTGTTGCCTGGTCTCAGTATTCTCGAACAATGAGTCAAGACCTAAAACATAAGGAGAGATACAGAATGGATTTGTGATGGTCATTACCAAGATCTGTGCAATTTTATGATGTGTTCTTTACTCTGAGGTAGGTTTTTCATACTCATCACCTGTTAGGGTGAACAGAGAGAATTGCTTAACTCGGCAATTGCTTAATTAAATATTTTGGAAAAGGTCAACATTAGGTGGGAGGTCGTATAGCCATGACATTGATCTTGTGTACTTCCCGCCAAGAGACCTAGCAGAGGAGTTCAAAGACTATAAATGGAGTGCTTTCTTGGATCGATTTCTTTGATAGCCAAATCTGAATACAAAGCATATTTGTGTTCAGGGTCATCTTGTGACACTC
The DNA here is from genome assembly GCF_037993035.2 of Macaca fascicularis. Lineage (NCBI taxonomy): Eukaryota > Metazoa > Chordata > Mammalia > Primates > Cercopithecidae > Macaca > Macaca fascicularis. The sequence goes on along the minus strand of NC_088390.1, from coordinate 82,615,132 downwards.
TCTTGCTGTCTCCCTCATATCTTTGATTTGAGTACAAAGAATGTCTTGTATCTTGTCAGCTTTGTAATTACCATTCATTCTAAGCTGGTGATTGGCTCCCCGTGAGAATTGGATGGAAAATTAGTGAAAAGGGGTTTACTGCAGTTAATATAGATCATTGTTGTTCTGGTCTACAGCAGGCACATCAGTCTGTCTCAGGGATGCATCTGGCTAAATAGGCAAATTTGTATTCACTTCACAGCATTCAAGCAAATACTAAGCTGCTCTCCCCAACACCGATCTAAGAAAATGTTCTAGAGCATCACCAGTCTAAAAATATCTGCTGGTAAGCCTTGGACACGTTATGTATCTCAGAAGAGGGGAAGCAGAGAAAGCTGGGAAAATAACCAGGCATCAAATAAAAATGAAATAGAATTTAAACACAAAAACCCTATGAAAGAAAGAGATTATGTTAGTACCATAAATGCATTTTTGATATGACCCCAGGCGTTGGTTTCTATAGTAATTATTATTTGATTCTTTGGCATAAATATTAAATGTCTGCCCAATATATAAAATGTGTACTTTGCTTTTTTTTTTTTTTTTTTTGAGATGGAGTCTCGCTTTGTCGCCCAGGCTGGAGTGCAGTGGCACTATCTTGGCTCACTGCAACCCCTGCCTTCCAGGTTCAAGCAATTGTCCTGCCTCAGCCTCCTGAGTAGCTAGGATTACAGGCGCGTACCACTGCTCCTGGCTAATTTTTTGTGTTTTTAGTAGATACGGGGTTTCCCCATGCTGGCCAGGCTGATCTTGAGCTCCTGGCCTCAACCAACCCGCCCACCTCAGCCTCCCAAAGTGCTGGGATTACAGGCGTGAGCCACCGCTCCCAGCCTGTACTTTGCTATTTTAATTATAAATTGTCTAAAATGATTTCCTGTCTTTGGAAGCATATTTTTGGTATTTTGGATTTTTTTGTTTTTACTTAAGTAGAAAATTAATATAATATAAATTACATAAATAAATACATAATTTATAATTAAGTAAATGAAAAAATAATTGAATAAATGAATGATAAAAGACAGCTCTTCGTTACAGTAGAATCCCAGCTAATAAATGTAGAAAGCTGTAATTATTCTATATCCATAAATGTTTTTTAATGTAGAAGAAATGATAGAAATTAGCCAGCTGTGATGACTTGCTTGTAGTCCCAGCTACTCGGGAAACTGAGGCAGGAGGATCACTTGAGCCTAGTAGTTCAAGGCTGTAGTGCACTATATGGTCACAGTGAATAGCCACTGCACTCCAGCCTGGAAACATACCAAGACCCTACCTCTAAAAAACAAAACAAAACAAAAAAATGTGTGTGCATTTATTTTGGTACATAATTAAATATTATTAGCTGCAGAAGACCAGCATTTTTTCTTTCAGTGTGGTCTCTAACCTACCTGCATCAGAATTGGTTGGAATGTTTATTAAAATACAGATTCCTAGTTCCTACCCCAAACTAGCTGAATCAGAATTCTAGTGACAGGGCCCTGGGATCTGCAGTTTTTAAAAATACTCCCATGTGAGGCCGGGCGCGGTGGCTCACACCTGGAATCCCAGCACTTTGGGAGGCCCAGGCAGGCGGATAACCTGAGGTCAGGAGTTCGAGACCAGTCTGACCAACAGGAGAAACCCTGTCTCTACTAAAAATACAAGAAAATTAGTTGGGCATGGTGGCAGGCACCTGTAATCCCAGCTACTCAGGAGGCAAGGGTGAGACAGGGGAATCGCTTGAACCTGGGAGGCGGAGGTTGCAGTGAGCCAAGATCGCACCATTGCACTCCAGCCAGGGCAACAAGAGCGAAACTCCATCTCAAAAAAAAAAAGTACTCCCATGTGATTCTTGGCCCCTCTCAAGTTTGAGAATCACTGAGTTAGAAGTTCACTGGCTAAGTAGTGGACAGAGAATCAGATGCAAACTCTGTTACTGCCTCCCTACATGGTCATTAACAAACTTTACGTACTTTCTTAGTGCCTCATCTTGAAATCTTTCATTATTTCTAGAGTTGCCCAAACTGTTAATTATTTTAATAAACCTGACCTATCTCCCAAGGAAGTGTTGGTTAGGTGGACTAAAAATTATTATTTGAATAATTTATGTTAATTGAAGAAAAGCCAGAATATTATGATTAATATGAAGTAGTCAGAAAAAGAAAATGCACACACACAATAACCAACAGAAGCAGGCCAGGTGCGGTGGCTCACGCCACAGCGCTTTGGGAGGCTTGAGACCAGCCTAGACAACATACTGACATCTAGTCTCCACTAAAAATAAAAAAAATTAGGCCAGGCACAGTGGCTCATGCCTGTAATCCCAGCACTTTGGAAGGCCAAGGCAGGTGGATCACGATGTCAGGAGTTCGAGACCAGCCTGGCCAACATGGTGAAACACCATCTCTACTAAAAATATAAAAATTAGCCGGGTGTGGTGGCAGGCATCTGTAATCCAAGCTACTCAGGAGGCTGAGGCAGGAGAATTGCTTGAACCTGGGAGGCGGAGGTTGCAGTGAGCCAAGATTGTACCACTTCACTCCAGCTTGGGCAACAGAGCAAGACTCCATCTTGGGAAAAAAAAAAAAATTAGCTGGGCATGGTGGCACACACCTGTGACCCCAGCTACTCAGGAGGCTGACGCAGGAGGATCGCTTGCGCCCAGGAGGTCTAGGCGGCAGTGAGCCATGATCGGGCCACTGCACTCCAACCTGGGTGACAGAACAAGACCCTGTCTCAAAAAAAAATAAAAATAGACCGGGCACGGTGGCTCACGCCTGTAATCCTAGCATTTTGGGAGGCCAAGGCGGGTGGATCACCTGAGGTCAGGAGTTCAAGACCAGCCTGGCCAACATGGTGAAACCCCATCTCTACTAAAAATACAAAAGTTAGCTGTGCGTGGTGGCATGTGCCTGTAATCCCAACTACTTGGGAGGCTGCGGCAGGAGAATCACTTGAGCCCAGGGACGGGGGAGGTTGCAGTGAGCTAGGATCATGCCACTGCACTGCTACCTGGGCGACAAGAGTGAAACTCCATCTCAAAAAATTAAAATAAAAATAAATAAAAATTAAAAAATTAAAGTAACCGGCCGGGCGTGGTGGCTCAAGCCTGTAATCCCAGCACTTTGGGAGGCCGAGACGGGCGGATCACAAGGTCAGGAGATCGAGACCAGCCTGGCTAATACGGTGAAACCCCGTCTCTACTAAAAAATACAAAAAAAACTAGCTGGGTGAGGTGGCGGGCGCCTGTAGTCCCAGCTACTCGGGAGGCTGAGGCAGGAGAATGGCGTAGACCCGGGAGGCGGAGCTTGCAGTGAGCTGAGATGCGGCCACTGCACTCCAGCCTGGGCGACAGAGCGACACTCCGTCTCAAAAAAAAAAAAAAAAAAAAAGAAAAAAGTAACCAACAGAAGTATACAGTATCAATACTTTCTTTACCTGAGAATTGATGGGGATAATATAGTTTTCACTTATTTATGCCATATATATATATATAAAACGAGGCCTGAATCTAATAGCAAATGAAAACAAAGTATATACTTTATTTATTTATTTATTTATTTTTTGAGACGGAGTCTCGCTCTGTCGCCCAGGCTGGAGTGCAGTGGCGCAATCTCGGCTCACTGCAAGCTCCGCCTCCCGGGTTCACGCCATTCTCCTGCCTCAGCCTCCCGAGTAGCTGGGACTACAGGCGCCCGCCCCTGCGCCCGGCTAATTTTTTCTATTTTTAGTAGAGACGGGGTTTCACCATGGTCTCGATCTCCTGACCTTGTGATCCGCCCACCTCGGCCTCCCAAAGTGCTGGGATTACAGACGTGCAAAGTATATACTTTAAAAAAAAGATTTATATTGAAGTTAACTTTACTTTTATGGATGGGATGAATGCATTATTGTGTTCCCAGACTACTGGGAATTGCCTAATAATTTACACACACAATAAGATGTCCTTTCACATGTACTGTGACCATTTTTTTTACAGCAAAAATAGTACAACTGTAGGGGTAGTGTAATATTTGAAATCAGAATGGTAAAAAAACAAATCTAGGACATGTGGTTGATATACACACACAGACTAAATGTGTGTGTGCCCATGTGTATGTGAATGCATGTGCACCCTTCTGCCTGCATTTGGGCCTGGTCTGGCAGTTTCATCTTTTGTCACCAGGTGGCACTTTGCCGATGTGATGTGCACATAAAAGGAAACTGATGAGTACCAGGGTAAAAAGCCAAAGAGGAGCTGCTCACATACACACACAGCCTTCGTCAGCAAACACCTGAGGTCCACCAAAAGAGGTCTTCTGACTGAGCCAAACTCTACTTCCATTCTGGGCTTGAGATGTTTGGGATTTAAGTTATTCTCAGATTCAGGCTTACTTCAGTACAGACACAGCAGCCCAGTCCCAGGAGGATGCTGTATCCAAGCATGCAGGGCACCAGATGCAAGCCTGACACCCCTTTACAGATGGAACTAAGAGAGGTTTGCTTGACTCTTCACTGTGTCCCCCGGGCCTAGTTCAGTACTCAGGATACAGTGAGAGTGCTGAATGAATGGGTAAATGTCTTTGTTTTTTGAAAATTATTTATTTAATCTTTTTTTTTTTTTTTTTTTAGACAGACTCTCACTCTGTCACCCAGGCTGGAGTGCAATGGTGCAATCTCAGCTCACTGCAACCTCTGCTTCCTGGGTTCAAGCGATTCTTCTGCCTCAGCCTCTTGAGTAACTGGGAGTACAGGCATGCGCCACCACACCCAACTGATTTTTGTATTTTTAGTGGAGACGAGGTTTCACCATGTTGGCCAGCCTGGTCTCGAACTCCAGACCTCGGGTGATCTGCCTGCCTCGGCCTCCCAAAGTGCTGGGATTACAGGTGTGAGCCACCGCGCCCGACCGTTTTTTGAAAATAATTTAGTGGAGAAGTTGCCATATTTTAGAACTATCTGGCAGTAACACATCTTTGAGCATCTTGGGTGGAAGGTAAACACTGACTGACATGTCCCTTGCTGCTGTGGCTGCTGGCAGTGTTCTCTGACATCACCCTGCCCTCAGTGTACATTTGTATCTTCTGCCAGTACTGTTAGATCTTACAGATAAATATTTTGTCATACTGTGCTCCAAGAAACCTCTTCTAAGAAGACCTTAGATACTCCTGTTAAAGATGGAAAGGAGTGTGGTGTGTGGTGTACTTTTGTACATATTGCCACCTAAGCATAGGGCACCATTGGAGATTTTTGGCTAGCTTCCAGAACCTTCATAGAATTCGTACTATTTGCCATGATAGTATAACTTTCGGACTCCCCAAACTCTGCTCAGGTCCCTAGAACACTCCTAGGATTAGAAGAGCCTGCAGACTTGCCCTGCAGTAGCTGAAGCAATGCAATAGAGTATGGCTTTCGGAGTCAGATGTACCCGGGTTCAAATTGTGTTTCTGCTATTCATTAGCTCTGGGACCCTGGATGATTACGTGAGTCTTTTGAGTCTCAGTTTCTTTATCTGTAGAATGTCAGTTTCTTTAACAGACATTCTTCATTTTTTAGTCAGCTACTGTATTTCTTCTGCATGTTAGACCGTCCTCCAGCATACATACAGAACTTACAGGCTGGTGAGAGTGGCAGGCATGTTGTTCCTGTCGAGAATATGAAACAAGAAAATACCTAAACTGGAGCTGGATGGCGGTCTTGGCCACACGATAATGCAAATGTGAATGTTACATAATGCCACTGAACTGTATACTTGAATGTGGTTGAGATAGTAAATTTCACGTTATGTGTATTTTACCAAAATAAAAAAAGACCAGGGCCAGGCGCGGTGGCTCAAGCCTGTAATCCCAGCACTTTGGGAGGCTGAGACGGGCGGATCACGAGGTCAGGAGATCGAGACCATCCTGGCTAACACGGTGAAACCCCGTCTCTACTAAAAAGTACAAAAATCTAGCCGGGCGAGGTGGCGGGCGCCTGTAGTCCCAGCTACTCGGGAGGCTGAGGCAGGAGAATGGCGTGAACCCGGGAGGCGGAGCTTGCAGTGAGCTGAGATCCGGCCACTGCACTCTAGCCTGGGCGACTGAGCGAGACTCCGTCTCAAAAAAAAAAAAAAAGACCAGGCGTGGTGGCTTACACCTTTAATCCCCTCACTTTGGGAAGCTGAGGTGAGAAGATCACTTGAACTCAAGAGTTTGAGACCAGCCTGGGCAATATAGTAAAACCCCATCTCTACAAAAATTTAAAAATAAAGATAAAAAATATGTAAAGTAAAATGGGGGACAAAAATAATCCATCTAAAGAACCTAGCATAATGCCTGGCACATAATATATACTCAGTTAAATATTTCCTTACATTCTCTTTTTTCATGATTTGCCAAGCTGTAATTCCTGGTTACCCAAATTTTACCCCATGAAAGGGGCTTTCTTTTGGCAGTTTTCTGGTTAGATGAATAGATTAGGGGGATCTGTGCCTTGCTTTTCTGTCGTAAAGATACTCACACATGTTTGGTCCTCAAATCCCTGAGCAGACCAAATTTCATTCTTTGTTCATGGGTCTTGATCTGAGGCCTGTTTTCATTATAAAAAGTGAAATAGGATTCTAGAAACTGCATTAAGTTATCCTTCATAAAGCTGTTAAAGGTTTATTTACTCCAGAATGATACCTGAGAAACAGGAAGCCATTCTATAAATCCATGTTGAGCTTGAGGTAAGAGATCAGAAAACTTCTCAGTCTCCCTCTGTCTGTGGACCTGGGGCATGTTGTGTGCAAGACAGAAAAGGAAGCTCTTTCTGTTTCCAGATATGCCAGGATGCTTACATCAGAAAGACTTTATCTGGTCTTCCTAGTCACTGTGCACTCCCTTACTCAGTAGACCTAGGGCTGAGAAAATTACCCTTTGCAGACTCTAAAAAAGAAAAACAGAAACTCTGTGGATATGAACTGAGAAAACGATCGCTAATGCTGGTACAGTGGACTGGTGCATGAGTACTTCAGAAAAATGCTTGTCCCCGAATCTGTTCTGAGCTTCATCTTTCTTGGTCCCAAGAAGGCATTAGTTTGCTTTCCTTTCATACTTACCTGTTAGCATATGAGTGAGATCTCTGGTTTTAGGTTGAAATAAGATACTTTTTGTTTTTGTGTTTTTGAGAGAGTCTCACTCTGTTGCCCAGGCTGGAGTACAGTGGCATGAGCTCAGCTCACTGCAACCTCCACCTCCTGGGTTCTAGCGATTCTTCTGCCTCAGCCTCCCGAGTAGCTGGGACTATAGGCCCGCACCACCGCACCCGGCTAATTTTTGTGTTTTTAGTAGAGATGGGGTTTCGCTGTGTTGACCAGGCTGGTCTCAAAACTCCTGACCTCAAGTGATCTGCCAACCTTGACCTCCCAAAGTGCTGGGATTATAGGCATGAATCACCATGGTTGGCCTCTTTTTTTTTTCTTTTTTGAAGCAGTCTCACTCTCTCCCCCAAGCTGGAGTGCAGTGATGCTATCATAGCTCACTGCAGCCTCAATCTTCTGGGCTCAAGTGATCCTCTTGCATCAGCCTCCTGAGTAGCTGGGACAGGTGTGTGCCACCATGCTGACTAAGTTCTTTATTTTTTTGTAGGGACACAGTCTCGCCATGTTGCCCAGGCTGGTCTCAAACTCCTGAGCTCAAGCGATCCTTCTGCCTCAGGCTCCCAAAGTGCTGGAATTACAAGCGTGAGATACTGTGCCCAGCCAGGATACATCTTTTGTCTTAAATATAACTTAGTAATGGTGTATGTATTGAGGAGATAGTGTGGACAAACACAAACATTTATTTGGTGTCTTGACTTTAGAAAGGAATGAGGTAATAGATAAATTTGTGTCTTCAGATATTTTAATAACCAGCACTTTAATCCTTGGAAATCTCATCTCTAGATTAAGAAGCTGCTTCCAGAGCATCTTGGGAAAAGATAAAGGTAGAACATGTTCAAACCTCAACTCTGCTCCCTTTAACACGTTAGTTACTGGAAAAAAAAAAAAGAGAAAAATAACCTCTGCTCCCTAAAATTTGGGGGACTTTAGAGAATTTATTCAACCTCTTTGCAACCTCTATTTTCTTACCTGCAAAAATGGGAACAACCATGCCTATTTCACAGGATTCCTCCAGAGATTAAATAAGATAATATAAATAAAGAGCTCAGCATAGTGCCTGGCACATAGTATTATGGGATCTTTGGGGTGTCACTTTTCTGGCTGGAAACCTGTGGCCAGTGGTGCCTTGCACAGGTTCGGCTCAGGCACATTGGACTTTTTCCACCCACTTGGCCTGACAGACTGCACTCAGCTCACACTACCAGCCTATATCCCACGCCTCCAAGGGAGACTGCAAATCAGGCATGGAACAGGAAGTGGTGTGTGAGCGAGAGTAGGGTCCGGCCACTGTGCAGTCAGACATGCCAGCTGCTGCTGTGGGGCTGGCAGCCCCAGGTGCCAGCATGGGTGCCAGCTGTCTGCGAGGCTGTGGCTGGACCAGGTGTACTGCAGGCAGCTCTCCTGGTTGGCACCAGGGAATGTGGTGGCACCTGGAATCTTGGAGATGCCAGGAACCACAGGGCCATAAAGAGGAAGTCACAGCCCTGGCTTAGGCAGCTCCCAGGTCTGGGGTTCCCGAAGGGCCATAGCTCTTCTTTCCTCTTTGCCCACAACATGACAAGCAAGGAGCATGTTTCAGTTCTGTTTGTGTTACAGCAATTTTAGTCCCACCATTCCATGGGTCCAAAATTCTCGTCCTGCCACCAGGAAGAATGAGGTACACAGACAAACGTAGGGTGAGCAAGATGAAGAGGAGCCTTATTGAGCGATAGAACAGCTCATACCCGCAGTGGGTAGCTCCTTTCCGCAACCAGGGTGTCCTGACAAGTGTCCTAGCATAGAGACCCTGGAGTGGAAAGCTCTTTTCTGCAGGAAGGTCATCCTGTCTTCTCTGTAGCTCTCAGCAGAGAGGAGGCCCTGGAGTGCATAGCTCCTCTCTGCAGCTGGTCTTATGGACATCTCTGAAGCTGTCAGCAGAGAGGGGGCACTGGAGTAGATTGCTCCTCTCTGCAGCTGATGGTCCCAACCTCTGCCCTGTTCTGCCTGAGCCTGGGGCTGTTAATGGGCCTCAGAAGGGAGGAAGTGCAAGTAGACTGGTCCCTGGGCAGCCATGGGCAGGCCTAGAAAAGGCACCACAAGTTCCCACTCCGGTGGGCAGGACTGGCAGCCAGGGCCCCAGCCTTCACGCCCTCCCTGAAGGCCAGCACTAAGCTGCCCTCAGCGCCCCCACCTTCCCCCATGCTCATCAGTGCCCAAAGTCTGGAAGGGGCCGAGGCAGCAGGGGGCTGGGGCTGGCTTGTCAGCACTACCCTGAGCATGTGCACTCCCAGCCTGACTATGACAACACCTGGGCTTGGCCCCACATTGCTCTAAGATCAGAGCCAGCACCAACAGCAGGCAGAAGCCAGGCGGCAGGAGCAGGCACTCCTGAGCCTGCTGGGATGGGGGGGCAGAGGGGGTGCTTTTCCGTGTCTCCAAGAGTTTATGGAGGCCCAGGTCCACAGCCCTGACTTGGATGGCTGCAGCCCCACGCGGGGCTGCTGCCTGTTCCTGGCTTCCACCAGCTCTATGGAGCACGCAGCCCCTATAGCACCCCCTTGCAGCCTAGGGCAGGGGCTCCAGGTTCTCACTGGGCCTGGGCCAGTGTCCGGGGCAGGGTGACATCGCCATGAGCTCTGCCTGTTGCCCCGGCGCTTCAGGGGTAGCCAGGGGCAGAGTGGATCCTGGGCCTGGGCCTTGGCTGGGTCATCTGGCCAGGAGTGTCAGGCTCAGTGGTCACTCCAGTGTGGGGCAGACCTGGGGACACAGCCCCGGAAAGGCTGCACAGAGCCTCCTCCTGAGGCACAGGAATCTGGCACCCTCGGCAGAGTGGGCACAATGGCTGCGCCAATGGCCAGGTGCCCAAAGTGGAAGCTGCTCCCACTTCCTGTCTGGGGCCCCTGAAGCACGGCCCCAGCTCTGCGCCAAGGCCTGGCCTTGGTGCTCCATGTGCAAGCGGAGCACTGCCCAAGGCCCAGCTCCTTCTCGGGACTCCTCTCTGCCCTATCGTGCTGCTTTTCTGCCACACTGCTCCTCTGCTGGCAGGCAACCCGGCCAGCCCCATGGGGTGGCCTCCAGGGTGGCAAGCTGTGGAGGGGCCGTTGGTCTGCTCCCTGCGACCTCCCTGCAGCGGCCGTTGTGATGACAGCAGCTGCTCCAGACGGCCCACCACTGTCATCAATAGTAAGCACTCAATAAATGGTAATTTTTGAAAGGAAGATAACTAAGAAATTTAGAGAATAATGGTAGGCAAAATCGATTTACAGAAGAATGGGAGACAACTCTAAGAGCAGAAAAATATTTTCTTCAATTTGCCTCTGATCCTACTGTCCCCTCTATATTCTCTGTCATCTCTGAATTTGCAGATTTCATTTATCCTTTAAGATCCCAGATCAACTACCACCTCCTCCATGAAGCCTTCAGATTACCTCAGCCAGAAATGATCACTTCCTTTATTTTTGCCTTTTGTGGCAAAAAATACTAATATGTTTAATCTCTTTAATATTACAATTACTATGTCAGCTGCCTTATAATGCAGCTTCCTGAAAGGGCAGGGCCTTATCTTCTTGGTTTTCAGTCTCTCCTTATTCCTAGCATGGAGTATTGCATGTAGACTCTGATTGCATGAATGAAAGGCCAGCAAGGCACAAACTTTGGTAGGTAGCAGCCCACGAACAAGGTTCTCCTGAACAGATTTGTTGTTGTTGTCTTTTGCGGGTATGTGTGTGTATAGGGAGAGCCTAAAGTGTAGGGGTGGGTTTATTAACAATTGAACTCATTGATACCTTTCCTTAAGAGCCAGATAGCTTATGTTTCATTGCCACAGTTATCAAATATAATATTCAAAATGGAGGATGAAGAGTGCCAGGATTTTTTTTCTTTCTTTTTATTTTTCTCTCTTTTGTGGCAGGGGGTGGCTATGGAGGAGAAAGAGTAAAGAATAAGGGAAAAGATGCATCTTTTATTTGAAATGCAGGTAGGAGTTATGGATAACGCCCAAGTACCTGTACAAATGAAAATGATTAACTTTGCTACTCCAGAAAAAAATTTTAATCCCGAAGTCATTTATTTTGGCTTTAGAATAGACTAGTGTTTGTGTCGGATTTTCCTGCCTAATTACTTTTTGCTTAAGCTTATTTAAAAATTGTTTTAAATTCCTTTAGTATGACAGCCTAGGAAAGTTGGGGGAGGAGAAACAGGCCACAGATGGGATCTGAACTAGAATTTCAGTTTTCCCATGTCAAGGCCTCCTGATGCACTGCTTGCAGGAGGGCAAAGTTGGAGTCAGCTTTGTGGAAAACAATTTGGCAAAATAATTTTTAAAGTCTTAAAAATATGCTTACTCTTTGATCCAGTAATTCCACTTCTAGGAATTTGTCCTAAGGAAATAATCAAACAAGCATGCAGAAATATAGACAAGGATATTCACCATGACATTTATAGCTGCAAAAAAAGTAAAACCAACATAAAGTATTGAATAATATGGAATTGATTAAAGTATGCTGTTATCTGCACGTTATCAAAATTATAGACTTTAAAAATGTTTGCCACATCTTTTTATGTGAAAAAGAAACTGCAAAATAGTATGCTCAGTTTGAAACAACACATGGATATAGAGGTGGATGGATGGATGGATAGATGGACGGATGGAGATACATATTCCAAAGTGTTAATTTTGGTGTTGCTGAATAGTAAGATTAGGGATAGTTTTATACTTTTTTGTGTTTTTCAAATTTTCTGCTTAAACATGTATTACTTTGTAATTAGAAAAAACTATCATTTTTTAAAGAATGTATGGTTAATATATCAACGAAAAGGTAAATTACTAAATAATGCCCACAAAGTAGGTAATCTGAATGCAAATAATTTCTGTTGAGTATAAGAGTCACATTCATACATGTGAATTATAAGCAATCATACTGCATACATAAAGTCAGATGCACCTTGACTATGGTTTCACTATATTGTTTCCCAAGTAAAATAACCATATTCAGTAAAAACCTGTGAAGGCACAATTCGATTATAACTTGGGTGTCCTGTTTTGTGATACCACACTATGGAGGCAGACTTTTCTTGAGCCAAGAGAACCACAGTTTTGCAAAGCTGCAGAGACCAGTAGGTTTTTTGGGAATTACATGTTAAAACATTTGATTGCCCAAATAACATTTTAAAAATACTGGGAACATTTGAAATCATTCTTGATCCTCAGAAGGCAATTCCCAGTGAAATTTTTGGCTGTTTCCCCTTTGTTTATCTCTTTATTATCAACAACTCAGAACTTCATATCCAAAAGTCTAAATGGGCAAAGCAGAAGAAAGTGGATGGTAAATGATGAAGACAATCATAAACCTTTGGTGACCCCAAAATAACTTTTGGCTCATGTGCTAACTCTGCTTTATATGATCAGCTGCAGGGGAAATTTTTTCTTTACTGTTTGCAAACTTCAGCTCTGTACACATGATGGGGTTCTCTTTTATTTGCAGTCCCTAAATTCCTGGGATACCATATGGCCTCACCGAAGGAAAGGGCTTGCAGGTCTGACTCCCTGTCGTCTGAGGTCAGATGGAAAAGCCTTTTGTGATTAACTCGGCCACAGTGTGTCCTTTGGTATTTGGAACTTCAGTGGTTTTTTATTAATTCTCCAAGTTTTGAACACTGACCCAAATAAGCTTCATATAATGGAAAAAGAAGATAAATCTAGCTCTTTGGGCCCCAAATTGAATCCCATTTTCCCACTAGCTGTAACCTTGAGCAGGTTGACTCAGTATGTCAGAATTTCAGTTTCCTCACTTAATTAGGAGAGTTGTGCCTTCCTGCCTCATCTCTTAGGGCTATTCTTGGTGAACTGTAAAGCCCTGTAACAGCGAGGGACAGCTGTGGGTCTTTATAAACACACCACCTTCTCCTACTTTGTTTCTGACACAGTTCCCTTACGCCGCCCCACCTCCCCAAGAACCTGTGAAGACTCTGAGAAGCCTGGTCAATATCCGAAAGGACACGCTGAGGCTCGTCAAGTAAGTTCCCAGAGGCTGGGGCCAGGTCCCAGGCACCTTCCTTTGGGGAGGTTGGGGGCTGGGGGACAGACTTCCCAAGGAACTCACACAGCAGTTTCTGGCAGCCCCAGAGCCTGCTTCTCCAGGTCTCAGACAGGAGTGCGGGCGCTTCTTTCTGCTGAGATCAGGCCATCCACCCCTATGTTGTTCAGCACTGGATGCAATGGACTGTGTTTGTGAAGAACTTTCACTTGCCTAGAAATGCTCAGTATCCTTATTTTATGGATATTTTTTAAAAGGGAAGAAGAATTATTAAGGGAAAGTGGGAATTTTTGCAGCTACTCCAACAAGCCAATGTAAAAATAGGAAATTTGAACTTAGAATATAAAATCCTTTATTTTATTGCTATATTTTCTTTTTCTTCTTTATTCCCTATCTCATGTGTCTGTTCTCTTTTTTTTTTTTTTTTTTTTTTGAGACGGAGTCTCGCTCTGTCACCCAGGCTGGAGTGCAGTGGCACGATCTCCGCTCACTGCAAGCTCCGCCTCCTGGGTTCGCGCCATTCTCCTGCCTCAGCCTCCCGAGTAGCTGGGACTACAGGCGCCGCCACCTCGCCCAGCTAATTTTTTTGTATTTTAAGTAGAGACGGGGTTTCACCGTGTTAGCCAGGATGGTGTCCATCTCCTGACCTCGTGATCCGCCCGTCTCAGCCTCCCAAAGTGCTGGGATTACAGGCTTGAGCCACCGCGCCCGGCCCTCATGTGTCTGTTCTCTAAGGAACTCATAGTGCCCTTGGTTGGTTGTTTAATCCTCATCATCAATGTTAATTATCGTCATTTGCCTTCTTGGTGCCATCCTCGAGACAGTGTAATTTTTAATCTGATACATTCCCACCCCCCGCCACCCCTAGACAGTATGTCTACCAAGGCTCTCTGATTCCCTGGTGAAAAACTTTGGTTAGAGCAAATCAAGGTCCCAGATTTTTCTGAATAGGCAAGAAAGATGACTCAGAGACCATCTCATGCTTGTATAGATCAGCCTTATTAGCATTACGATGTTTCTGTCTGATATATATATAGATATAGAGAGCGAGACAGAGTCTCGCTTTTTTTTTTTTTTTTTTTTTTTTGAGACAGAGTCTCACTCTTGTTGCCCAGGCTGGAGTGCAATGGCACAATCTCGGCTCACCGCACCCTACGCCTCCCGGGTTCAAGCGATTCTTCTGCCTCATCCTCCTAAGTAGGTGGGATTACAGGCATGCACCACCATGCCTGGTTAATTTTGTAATTTTAGTAGAGACGGTGTTTCTCCATGTTGGTCAGGCTGATCTCAAACTCCCGACCTCAGGTGATCCACCTGTCTCGGCTTCCCAAAGTGCTGGGATTAAAGGCATGAGCCACCGCCCAGAGTTTTGCTTTGTCACCCAGGCTGCAGTACAGTGGCGCGATCTCAGCTCACTGCAGCCTTGACTTCCTGGGCTCAAGCAGTCCTTCCAGCCCTAAGTAACCACTAATCTATTTTCAGTCTGTCTCTCTTAATTTTTTATATTTTATTTGTCCCTGAAGTTTCTACTGGTTTCCCAGCTATGCTTCTCTCCACCCCAGGGTCATCTCTGGGGAGGAGAGAGCCAAGGAGGTACCTGTCTGCTGAACAGTCCCCCCACCTGACCCAGGGGAGTTCATCCAGCAGAAGAGCAGACTAACGAGGCCTCTGGGGCCTGCCAGTTGCCAGCTACTCTGTCCACTTGGTTTCTCTCATCACATATGGCACATTCATACATTTGATGGAGACCATTCAAGGGCCTGAGCTGCTGCGAGGTCATGGCCTCTGCCATGGCAGCCTGGCTGCAGCTCTAGAATAGGATGAAGCAGCTGTCTTGCGCTAAAAGAACCAGACTTGGAAGCAGCAGAGCAATTTGCTTCCCAGGTCCACAGATGCTTGCTTGAATGAGTGTCTGAGCTTCAGGGTTTTTTTAATCTGTAAAATGGTGATAATCAACTTTACCTTTCATGGTGGTTGTCAAAATTAAGGTAACAGAAGGGAAAACACCTGGTGTTCAATAAATGTTAATTTGAAGAGTGTTCTTTGTTTTGTTTTTCTGTGATTATGGGAATAAATTCTGATTCTCAGATTTCCAGGTAAAGATGGAGGATTGAACACCTACTTTTGCTTCCTCTGAAAACCCCATCAAGTAATTATAAACATGTATTTAAAAGGCATAAATCTGGCCGGGCACAATGGCTCACGCCTGTAATCCCAGCACTTTGGGAGACCAGGGCGGGTGGATCACCTGATCCTGGCCAACATGGTAAAACCCCGTCTCTACTACAAAACAAAAATTAGCCAGACATGGTGGCATGCACCTGTAGTCCCAGCTGCTCCAGAAGCTGAAGCAGGAGAATTGCTTGAACCCAGGAGGCAGAGGTTGCAGTAAGCCAAGATTGTTCCACTGCACTGCACTCTGGGTGAGAGTGAGACTCCATCTAAAAAATAAAAAATAAGGCCAGGTGCGGTGGCTCTTGCCTGTAATCCCAGCACTTTGGGAGGCCAAGGTGGGCAGATCACAAGGTCAGGAAATCGAGACCATCCTGGCTAACACAGTGAAACCCTGTCTCCACTAAAATTACAAAAAATTAGCCAGCCGCCTGTAGTCCCAGCTACTTGGGAGGCTGAGGCAGGAGAATGGCGTGAACCCAGGAGACGGAGGTTGCAGTGAGGCGAGATTGCGCCACTGCACTCCAGCCTGGGCGACAGAGTGAGACTCCGTCTCAATAAAATAAATAAATAAAATAAAATAAAAATTAAAAAATTTTAAAAAGGCATAAATCTGTAAGTATTTGGAGATTGGGAAGAGAGCAGCAGCAACAAAATTTTAGAAGCTGGAAACACATAGTGAATATTAAATGACTTAGTAGACCCAGGATATCAGAATCCTGAACTAGCAGAAAGAAAAGCTGAGAATCAACCAATTTATACTGTGGTATTATCCCCCAAGGGGTTCAGAAATTAGCAGTGCCAGGTCTCTCTAGAAGTTGAGGTGGTAGGCTAAAATGAAGAGGATTGGTAGAAAGTCTGCCCTCAAGGTAGGCAGATCCCCTCCGTTATACCACACAGCCAGAACTACGTTACTACAGCCTGGCCAAAGGCAGGCAGATGACTGTCCCTGGAAAGGTAAAAACAAAGAATCTCTGGACAAGAGAGACCCAGGCACAGCTAACGGCCAGTACTAAAAACAGGCTAACCAGCCTGGGCAATATGGTAAAGCCCTGTCTCTACAAGAAATACAAAAATTAACCAAGCATGGTAGTGTACACCTGTAGTCCCAGCTATTGGGAGGCTGAAGTGGGAGGATCACCTGAGCCCAGGGAGGTCGAGGCTGCAATGAGTCACAATCACACCACTGCACTCCAGCCTGGGCAAGAGTGAGACCCTGTCTCAAAACAAAACGGGGGGTGAGTGGATCCTGGCAAACTGGGTGTTGAGCCCTCCAGCTGCCTCTCCACTCTGCCCCTAGAATGCTGGCAGCCAGGCCTTTGTCAAGAGAGAGAAAAACTGTTTTCTGGAAATTGGACCTGCCTGGATAGGAAAACCTAGGAGACTAGAGTTGGAGGTTCCTCAGCAGATCCAGATCAGCCCACAGTGAAGCCCGGGATCCCCAAGTCCTGCTGTGCACTCAGAGCTCTAATCAGCAGTTTAAGTATCTTAAATACAAGCAGACAGCCACAGATTCTTAGATGTGTAAGGAATGCCTATAATAGGAAAGACAGTAGCAAAACAAACCAACATTTTAAAACAACCTAACTAGGCCGGGTGTGGTGGCTCACACATTTAATCCCAGAACTTTGGGAGGCCAAAGCAGGAGGATCGCTTAAGCCCAGGAGTTTGAGACCAGCCTGGGCAACATAGTGAGACCCCATCTCTATATAAAATAATAATAAAGTAAAAAAAAAAAAATCTAATTGGAAACAAAAGCTATGCAGAAAGAAGAAAACTTCATTAATAGTCTCAAAGACATGAGAGAAGATATCTTTTTCTTTCATAGCCACAATGACACGAAGTTTATGAAACCAAAAAAAATTGCTTTTAGAAATTAAAAACAAGGAGCATAAATGAAAATTTCAATAGAATTATAGGAAGAAAACTTGAAATATCCTAGAAAGCAGAGCAAAAATCCAGAGAGAAGGAAAATAGAAAAAGAAAGATACAAGTAATAGAGCACCCATTTAGAAGGTCTGACATCCAACTAACGGGTTCTACAGAGAACAGAGGATATAAAAGGAAGGAAATCATCAGTGACATAGAATTTAAGAAAATTTCTCAGAAGCAGAGGGTACAAGTTTCTAAATGGAAAGGACCACCAAGTACCCACAGAGTGGATGAGAAAGAGGACTGTCTGTAAGCTTTCAGAAGAAGGATCAGCAGTTGGAACGACTTCAGACTTCTTGGGAACAATGCTGGGAGGTGAAAAATAAGGCAGTGAAAAGGCTTTCAGTGTCTTTTAGAAATTATTTATAATCTAGAATACTTTGCTCAGCCAAACTTTGAATGAAGTGTGAATGTTGAATAAAAGCTCTCAAAAGTTTATTTCCCAACACACCCTTTTTCAGGAAGCTGGTAGAACACATGCTCCACCGATACAAAAGAATAACCCAAGACAGAGGAAGACATGAGATACAGGAAACATGAGCTTCTACAGGAGGACAGAGGCAAAAGGGATCCACCAGGATGATGGAGGGGGAGAGATTCCAGGGTGGCGGCTGGGAGCCAGGTGCAGAGGGCCAAGTACAGATGGGAGCAAGTCCAAGGGACCTCCTCAATAAGATGAAATGAATAGACCACTTGGTGCATCTGAACGTCTTGAGAGATTTAGACAGCCCCAGAGAGCTTGGGTTGGAATTTGTGATGAGTACATAGAAAACTATGCAACTGGAAAAAAAAAAAAAAGAAAAAAAAAAGGGTGAGCACTAATTAAGAAAAAGTTAGGCAGGAAAAGAAAAATAATCATAGATTATATGTTTATATAATCACAGTAATACAGACACAAATGTACTGGACTATTATAAAAAAATTATGATGTAGCTATACTGTGGGGATGGGGGAGTTCCTATATGGAGCAGAATGAGTAAAGAGAAAGAAATCCTTGTTTCTATAGTAGGAAACCCATAGATAGTGCCTGAAACTGAAAAATCAAGAAGTAGTAACCCAAATATATTTTTTAGAAATGTGGTTAAATGCCAAAATGATCACTAAAAGCGGTGTCCTTTGAAGAGAAGGAAAGGGAAGAAGTAAGGCCTGCTATTTTTTGCCTTGAAGAAACTATTTAAACTACGTGATTAATAACTTTTATTAAAATAAAAACAAAACTGCCAAATGCACAATGATGTAGTGGTAGCACTGAAATATCAGAAGTAACCTGAGTGCCCAGCAATATTGGTCATGAAGCACTCTGTGATCATTCAGAATGAAGAGGTAGACCTATGCTTACGATCACTCAGAGAAGCCCACAATATATTGCTAAAATTTTTTTAAAAGGTAAATTTAAAAATATTGATATGCTACCCTGCAAATGCTGAGTCTCTGGTTTTCTAGATGTGCTGAGGAAGTGAAGAGCCCTGGAGAAGAGGCCAGCAAAGCTAAAGTCCACTACAATGTTGAGTTCACCTTTGACACAGATGCTAGGGTAGCCATCACCATCTATTACCAGGCCATGGAAGAGTTCCAGAATGGTATTGCCAGGTAAGATCAGGAGACCAGGTGAGCCACTTCCTTCCCAGATGGGTAGAGTCCATGTCTTATCCACTCAGCAAAGGTGGAAAACATTCTTTTTCTGCAGCCAGATGAGATCTGGTTCCTGAATAGATTTTCTTCTACAAAGCCCTACCCTTTACCTTTTCCCTTCAAATTGTGCCATCTTGGTATAGTGGCAAATGGTGGTATAGTCCTTCAGGTCCTTAAGGACTGTTAAAAATCTAGTAAGCTACCTTTCTTTGGATGTGTGGGTTGAATAGAAAAGTCAACATTGCCAAGCAAGAGCAAAGGAAATGGATTATAAAGGACCCTTTCTTCTCTTCGCTAGAGCCTGTTGATAATTGAGAACAGGCATGAGCAGAGGAAGTTGTCAGACCCATCTGTGCCAGATACTGACTTTTGCTTTGCCTCCCACTTGTATCAATAGCTACATTCCCAAAGACAACAGCCTCCAGTCGGAGACTGTGCACTACAAGCGAGGAGTGTGTCAGCAGTTCTGCCTGCCCTCCCATACCGTGGATCCCTCCGAGTGGGCCGAAGAGGAGGTGAGCTACCTTTGGGGAGGGTTTCCCACATCGACTCAGAAGGGCCTAGGGGCTACTTAGGACCCCGGCCAACAGCAAAGGGGCTGCTCAGACACTTGAAGGCCATGCTTACCTTTCTGTCTTGTGACTTCATCATGTCCTTTTAAAGCTCTGCTTATTTTGCATCAAGGATATACCTGACTTAGTTAATTTTTCCATTCCCTAGGAACGGAAATAGCCCATTAGCATAGGATACTTTGAGAAAGCCATGCTCAAAGAAAAAAAAAAAAAAAAAACCTATAGGTGAGAAGGCCTTATTTACATCTATGAGATTTTTAAAAAGAAGCTGATTCGCCTAGGATACTTTGAGAAAGCCATGCTCAAAGAAAAAACAAACAAACAAAACCTATAGGTTAGAAGGCCTTATTTACGTCTATGAGATTTTTAAAAAGAAACTGATGGCCCTCATTTAACAAACTTGGGTAATTAATAAGGCTGACAAGGAGCCTTGTTAATGAGGAGCAGAAATGAGATTAATGCTTGACAGTATCGCCCTTTCTGAGATTAACTGTGCCATCTAAATGTGTTAAGTCCTCTTTTTTTTTTTTTTTTTTCTTTTCTTTCCCTTCAGCTTGGCTTTGATCTGGACAGAGAAGTTTACCCTCTAGTGGTACATGCCGTGGTGGATGAAGGAGACGGTAGGGGCGATTTCTGTCCTCTTTGGCTGTGCACACTGCTCTTTTGTGGCATATTCCTGGCAGCAGCTGTGGCCCCAGAACAACATGCCTTCTTTGTGGGTGTTTGTGACTGTGAGTCAGGCAGTCTCTGCATCCTCTCACATCTGTGACTCCAAGCTCCTGGGCGGATGTGAAAAGTGTGGGTTTGGCTGGGCACAGTGGCTCACACATGTAATCCCAGCAGTTGGGGAGGCCGAGGCAGGTTTGGATCACCTGAGGTCAGGAGTTCGAGACCAGCCTGGGCAACATGGTGAAACCCTTTCTCTGTTAAAACTACAAAAATCAGCTGGGCATGGCAGTGTGTGCCTGTAATCTCAACTACTTGGGAGGCTGAGGCAGGAGAATCGTTTGAACCCAGGAGGCAGAGGTTGCAGTGAGCTGAGATTGCACCAATGCACTCCAGTCTGGGTGACAGAGTGAGACTCGGTCTCAAAAAATGTGGGTTAGCTGGGTGTGGTGGCTCATCCCTGTAATACTAGCACTTTGGGAGGCTGAGGCGGGCAGATCACCTGAGGTCAGGAGTTCGAGACCAGCCTGGCCAACGTAGTAAAACGCCATTTCTACTAAAAATACAGAACGTTAGCCAGGCATGGTGGCTCATGTCTGTAATCCCAGATACTTGGGAAGCTGAGGCAGGAGAATTGCTGGAACCCGGGAGGTGGAGGCCACAGTGAACCAAGATCATGCCACCGCACTCCAGCCTGGGCAACAGAGCCAGACTTTGTCTCAAAAAAAAAAGTGAGGGTTATATAAAATGCCCCTTCTAGGGACAGACTGGCACATTTGGTTTGCCAGATTGCAGGGAATTGGGGAAGGTCATGGGCATCAAGGTGTGCTGTTTGGGCTTCTTCACTCACATGCCTTTGTTTCTTTCAGAGTATTTTGGCCATTGCCATATACTGCTGGGGACTTTTGAGAAGGTGAGTGACTTTAGAGGGCCTCGCTTTATTCCCTTTAGCCCTTTCTTTCATGTGAGACACATGTAACCCCTGTTTGCTGGGTCCCTGAGCTCAGCAGAATGGGTCTGGCTTTAGAGGCTATGATGGTAACAGAACATCGCTTTGGGGGCTACGTTTGGGTGTAGGTCCAGCCCTGCTATCAGCTTGCTACAGGACCTTCAACTCCTTAGGCCTCAGTCTCCTTAAAATGAAAGGGTTAGACTGAGTCAGACGCGGTAGCTCACACCTGTAATCCCAGCACTTTGGGAGGCCAAGGTGGGTGAATCACTTGAGGCCAGGAGTTCGAGGCTAGCCTGGGAAACATGGCAAAACCCTGCCTCTGTTAAAAATATAAAAATTAATTAGCCGGGCGCGGTGGCGGGCGCCTGTAGTCCTAGCTACTCAGGAGGCTGAGGCAGGAGAATGGCGTGAACCCAGGAGGCGGAGCTTGCAGTGAGCCGAGATCGCGCCACTGCACTCCAGCCTGGGCAACAGCGTGAGACTCCGTCTCAAAAAAAAAAAAAAAAAAATATATATATATATAAAAATTAGCCAGGCATGGTGGCAGGCACCTGTAATCCCAGCTACTCAGGAGGCTGAGGCAGGAGAATTGCTTGAACCTGGGAGGCGGAGGTTGCAGTGAGCTGAGATGGCGCCACTGCACTCCAGCCTGGGCGATAAAGTGAGGCTCTGTCTCAAAAAAAAAGAAAGAAAGAAAGGGTTACACTGGATAGTTGTAAGATCTTTAAAGAATTAGGATTGTATAATTCTACTCTGAGAGCATCCAGGAACATGTGTACAGTAGTCCCCCTTATCCTCAGGAGATACGTTCCAAGACCCCCAGTGGATGTCTGAAACTGCAGATCGTACAGAACCCTCATAGACACTATGGTTTTTCGTAGACTTCATCCACACCTATGATAAAGTTTCATTCATAAATTAGGCAAAGTAAGAGATTAAGAATAATAGTAAACTAAAACAATTATAAGGTAATAAAAGTCTGAAAGTCATCTTTCTCTCTCAAAATATCTTATTGTATGTAATATTTTCAGACAGTGGTTGATGGTGGGTAACTGAAACCATGGAAAATGAAACTGCAGATAAGGGAGGGTGACTGTAACTGGGAGATGTAACAGAAGAATACCTGGAGCTTTATTACCCTCCCTTCCTTGTCATAACTTTCATATTTTCATTCCAGCACACAGATGGAACTTTCTGTGTCAAGCCCCTCAAACAGAAACAAGTAGTAAGTATTTGAAGACCGCAGACTGTTAGTGTTAGGGTCCTTCCTTCCTTTTATTCTTTCCTTTCTTCTTCTCTCTCCCTCTTTTTTTTGTTTTTGTTTTTGTTTTACTTTTTGCTAAGTCTCTCCTTTTCTTTTTCTTCTTTTTTTTTTTAATCAAAAAAGAAAAGAAAAAAAGGGAGTGCTTTTGAATGTTACAAGCTATTACAAACGACTTGGGTGGCCTGAAAGGAATGCTGATTTTTGATGTCTTCATTGTTCCAGAAGTGTTGGTGTTGAGGGAGCCTTTATCTGAGTAAAGGACTTGAGAAATGAAAGAACAAGATTTATTTCCCAACACTGGGTTTAGGGAGAACTCTTTTTATTTTAAATGCCAGAGTGAGAACTATTTCAAGCGAAAGGATAAGCATTAGGGTCCAATTTGGGGTAATTAGAGTCATTGGCTTAATTTATCCATTCCTTTTCTAAAATTCAAAGTTGGCCATTCTTCCTCTTGCAGAATGATCAGCACCTTGTGCATATGTCTGCTAGAAGTCCCAGCCCCTGCCATGTGCCAGCACTTTTCTTTCCACTCTTATAGAGGTAGGAGGAGACATCATTGGAAGGAGAGAGAGTGGTGCCAGTGGCATTGGCAAGGGAGGGTGGGTGAGGGGTAGGTCATCTCGAGGAGGGTGTAGAGCAGCTGGGTAGGAGGCAGGGCTGGGCTTCGTCAAGATGCAAAGAAAAGCCTCCCTGCAGATGGGTGATAGATATCTGAAATTCTATACTATCCATTCTTTTAGGTTAATTATTTGCCTCTCTTTTAATGAGGTCAGTAATAAGAATATCTTAGTATAAATTAGTTTTCCAATATAATCACTACATGAAAACAAGTTTTAAGAGCAGACGAGGAAACAGATCCTGAGTCCAGGGCACTACCTGGGCAGGCCAGGCCTTGGTGAGTTGCCTCATGGGGGAAGGCCTGGTTCTCCAGGAGGCCTGGATGGGATGGAAAGGTTCGTGTAGCTAGAGGAAAATGGTTTGTCTATTTTCCTCTTGTTAGATTGGCATTAGCAACAGACTATCAAACTGGAGAGTGGGATATAAAATCAGAGACAGGCTATGTCTTAGAGGAAGGGATAGCTAAGAAACAGAGGTGAGGCAGAAGAACGTGCTCCTAAAAGTAAATGGGGCAGGGCCAACTTAGGCACTGACATGGGCCAGGTTAGTGGGAGTGGGATTGGGCCTTGGTAGTTGGGGTTTTAAGAAACAGGGCTGGCTGGGCTTGGTGGCTCATCCCTCTAATCCTAGCACTTTGGGAGGCTGAGGCAGGTGGATCACTTGAGGTCAGGAGTTTGAGACCAGCCTGGCCAACATGGTGAAACCCCATCTCTACCACAAAATACAAAAATTAGCCAGGCATGGTGGTACATGCCTGTAATCCCAGCTACACAGGAGGCTGAGACAGGAGAATTGCTTGAACCCAGGAGGCGGAGGTTGCAGTGAGCCAAGATGGTACCACTGCACTCCATTCCAAGATGACAGAGCAAGACCCTGTCTCAAAAAAAAAAAAAAAAAGAAAGAAAGAAAGAAAGAAACAGGGCCAAGCAGTGTAATTTTGCTGCATGTTGGGGATGGGGTGGCGTCATGGTGTGGGGTACACACCATTAGCCTCTCCCTCAAGATCTTGCTATCGCCCTTTGCTTTCATATTTTCCCTTCCCATCTTTTTCCTTGCCAATTTCTTCTTTTTCTCCTTTCTATTCCTTTATTTTTATAATGTCTGAACTCAAATTGGATTACATAGCAAATGCCTATGTTTTAATGCATACCCTTCCATCCTTTTTCTAGTCTATGCCTTCTTAATTGTCCATAATAGTAAGCTGCAGTGCAAGTATTATTATTGTATTTGTGAACTTTTGTGTTCCCTATTGTATATAATGATGGGTGAATTAAATATTTGATTTTCTTTCTCCTCTCAAATAGAAAACATAAGTAAATAAAAGCATCCTTTACTTATCTAGGCCTTTGATTTTTTTGCATTATGAATCAGTAGTCCTTGGTTACCGAAAGAGGTAAGAGGGGAGGGAGTTCCCACTCTTGTCTCTCAGTAGAGACAGCCTGTCCTTGAACCTTTCTATTTGCTGTTCAGGTAGACGGGGTCAGCTACCTCCTTCAGGAGATCTATGGAATTGAAAACAAGTACAACACACAAGATTCTAAGGTAAGTTTTATCCAAAATTCTGAAGGTACTCTTTCCAGGAGGCCAAGTGAGAAATTATAAGCCAGCGTCCAGGAATTTAGTATGCCAAACTCTGAAATCAGTTAGGTCTTAGAAGGGTATTTTCTTGTTCCTCATTTCAGATCATTATGCTTTTACCTCTTGGGAAATGAGAAAAGTAGGCTGGTTTGGCTTTGTTCTGCCACAGAGTTCTGTCCAACTCGGTTTCCACCAGGGTCCTTTCTTTGCTCCTTTTCTTTTATCTGTGTGGTCCCCTAGGTCCCTTCAGCTGAGACTTGAGAGGCCTAGCTCTGAGCCTCATAGGAGCTCGAGTGGTTAGTCTTGTCCTCTCAATTTTAGATAAACACTTCCCAGAAGCAGTGAAGCTAAGTGTGTGGACGCACTGGGTAAACGACAAAGTCCAATGTCAATGCAGATTTTGTTCTTATTACTTATCCTAGCTCTTTTTTTTTTTTTTTGAGACGGAGTCTCGCTCTGTCGCCCAGGCTGGAGTGCAGTGGCCGGATCTCGGCTCACTGCAAGCTCTGCCTCCCGGGTTCACGCCATTCTTCTGCCTCAGCCTCCCGAGTAGCTGGGACTACAGGCGCCCGCCACCTCGCCCGGCTAGTTTTTTGTATTTTTTAGTAGAGACGGGGTTTCACCATGTTAGCCAGGATGGTCTCGATCTCCTGACCTCGTGATCCTGCCGTCTCAGCCTCCCAAAGTGCTGGGATTACAGGCTTGAGCCACCGCGCCCAGCCTACTTATCCTAGCTCTTTAGCCACACTGCCTTGTCTGTAAAGTATGGGACAGGAAGGGCTTTGTGACACTGGCTAAATTGCTTTCTCCTCGACCAGGTGGCTGAAGACGAAGTGAGTGATAACAGTGCCGAGTGTGTGGTGTGTCTCTCGGATGTCCGGGACACCTTGATTCTGCCCTGTCGCCACCTCTGCCTCTGTAACACCTGTGCAGACACCCTGCGCTACCAGGCCAACAACTGCCCCATCTGCCGACTGCGTAAGCCCCAGAGCGGCAGGGGGACTGGTGGGTGGGAGAGAGGACAAGAGGACATTTACAAAACACTGAAGCATGTGCTGCTGCTGGATCTGACAAACGGATGCGCGCTGGGAGGGATCATGGTTTCTGTCTGGGCTCTTGTTCATCCTTAATCCTGCATCAGGATGTCCTGATTGCCTGTTTTCTTCTTCACAGCCTTCCGGGCACTGCTTCAGATCCGAGCCATGAGGAAAAAATTGGGCCCTTTGTCCCCAACCAGCTTTAACCCCATCATCTCATCCCAGACATCTGACTCTGAAGAGCATTCAGTAAGTTGGGCTCAGAACCACGGCCCCTCTGAAGCAAATGCCTCATTGGCTTTTTTAAACCTTTCATGCTTTTCTATGTGGCATTGCAGCAAGGAATTAGACCTGGGTATGCTGCAGTATTTAGCAGCCCAGCTGAGAGCATGTGTTACAACCAAATTATTACTGTGGAAGATTGAGTACTGGTCATGAAAACCTCCCTTTTCCTCTTTGGGAACTTGGTGTCCAGTTAATATTTACCATCCTAGAGCCATCTGCTTGCAGTTTCACTCCAGCCAGGTTCAACTCCAACTCCCTCAGGCAGAAACAATGGGACGATTATTTTGGATTTAAATACAATTTATTTTCTTTATTCAAATCTTCGAAGAAAGTAACTGTTTTTCTTTATCCTGTTTTGTGGCCTCAGTGCCTGAGATAAAGTGCCCTCAGTTTCCTAGTGTAAGTGCTGATATTAGAGTGAAACCTGAAAGCTTTGCAGTTAAAGAAGAGCAGATACTGTCTGTCTTTAGATTAACGCACTGCTGGGAGAGATGATTATTCAGTGAATGGTATTGGGATAATTAGTTAGCTATTCCAGGAGGAAAAATCAGTTTAGCACTTTACTCCTTACCAAATAAATTCCAGCTGGAGTAACTAATTAACTATATTAAAAGCATTAAACCAAACAAACATTACAGCAAACCAAACAAAACAAAACATTCAAAACCTAGAATAAATTGGCCGGGCGCGGTGGTTCACGCCTATAATCCCAGCACTTTGGGAGGCCGAGGTGGGCGGATCACAAGGTCAGGAGATCGAGACCATCCTGGTTAACATGGTGAAACCCCGTCTCTACTAAAAAAAAAAAATACAAAAAATTAGCTGGGTGTGGTGGCGAGCACCTGTAGTCCCAGCTATTCGGGAGGCTGAGGCAGGAGAATGGCCTGAACCCGGGAGGCGGAGCTTGCAGTGAGCGGAAATTGCGCCACTGCACTCCATCCAGCCTGGGTGACAGAGCGAGACTCCGTCTCAAAAAAACAAAACAAAACAAAAACCTAGAATAAATTATAGACGATTGTTTAGTTGACTTTAGATTGGAAAGGATTCTCTAAGCGTGAAAGCAAGAGCCATACATTTTACTACCTAAAAAGTTTAGCACGTCAGAGGTCTAATAGGTGACCAAAATTAAAAGTTAGACAACAAATAGTAGTTTTTTTAAAAAGTATTTACAATGTATCAGAGGAAAAGCTAATGTCTTTGCCATAGTTCATATCGAATAATACAGTAGATTAATGGGCAAAGGGCATAAACAAAACATACTCAACATAGAGTTTTTTAAAAAGTTCAACCACGTTAAAAATCAATGATATGTGAATATGAGAATACCATTTTCCAACTTTCAAATTTTAAAAACTTTTTTTTGTAGTGATTCTCCCCGCTTTCAGGGAAGCAGTCAGAATAGGTCTTCTGTATTACTTACAGGAGTGTAACTAGAAAAGGCACTGAAAGAAACAAAACAGTGGAAAACAGCAATATATATCAAGAACCTTAAAAACATTTATACCTCATCATCTAAGAGCTAAGAATTTAACAAGAAGAAGATAATTTGAAAAAAAAGGCATTCAAGGATGTTCATCAAAACTTGTTTACAATAGGATGTGCTAGACACAACTAGATACACAGCACTAGGAGAACAGTTAGAAAACTTAGGGGATCTGTAAGAAGGGGACATATATGAAGAGGCTTCAGAAACGAAGGAAAATATTTATGTTCTGGCCAGGCATGGTGGCTCACATCTGTAATCCTAGCATTTTGGGAGGCCAAGGCAGGCGGATCGATTGAGACCAGGAGTTCAAGACCAGCCTGGGCAACATAGTGAGATCCCATCTCTATTTTTTAAAAAAGAGGAAAGTATAATAAAATAAGCAGAATATAAAATTGTTATTTACAGGTTGATCAAAACTGTGTAAATAGTACACAGAAAAAAATGGGAAGAAGAGACACCAGAATGCTAACAAAAGTCACTTTGGTGATTTGATTACTGGTGATTTTTTTTCCTAATTTTTTTCCTAATAATATATTTTCCAAATTTCCTATAATTAACATATTTCCGTTATAATCAGAAAAAAAATAGAGATTATTAAGAAAAAGCTTACCAATAAGCAGGATCTACAATGTGTAGTTCTTTGATATTTTACCTCTTCCTCTAGTACAGTTGTTCTTACCAAACCCCCCAAGAACAGATATAAAACATTTTTTTCTGTGTAGAGTAAGTAGCATAATCATGTCATAAAACAAAAAGGACCTAATTGATTTTTCAACCTGTCTCTGATTCCCCTAGTCCTCAGAGAATATTCCACCAGGCTATGAAGTAGTATCTCTTCTGGAGGCCCTCAATGGGCCCCTCACCCCATCCCCAGCAGTTCCTCCACTTCACGTGCTTGGAGATGGCCACCTCTCAGGAATGCTCCCTTCGTATGGCAGTGATGGCCACCTGCCCCCTGTCAGGACCATCTCACCTCTTGACCGCCTGTCTGACTGCAGCAACCAGGGACTCAAACTCAAAAAGAGTCTCTCCAAGTGAGTAGCCAGTGCTCCACAGTATTGCCCCCAGAATCCATGATGAGATGTTTCAACTCTCCTTGGTGCTGGCCCACATCCTGGGGCCTTAGGGCAGAGTAACCCTCTGGGCTGTTCCCAGAGCTGCTTGTGGGAAGGTTATCCCATCCGTTAAGAGATGAAAATAAGATGGTATGTAGGCACTTAGGAAAATTCTGATGAGACAAATCTCTTATGTATTCTTTTTGTTTTCAAGGATAGGGGATGGGTTATAGGGAAGAGGACATTGAACACTGTGGATAGGGCCATCTAGGCCCCTGGGAGCACTGCTTAGTCCAAAGACTGAAGGAACCTTGTGATCCATATCTCTTAAACATCTAAGTCCAGCTAGGTACAAATCGTGACAAGGTTTCTGTGGCAGAGTAAAGCAGAGGGTATTTTACAGATGAAAATATTGAGACCCTGTAAACGGCTGTGGTTTTTCCCAAGTTTAGACAGCAAGTCATCAAAGGAGCTAAAGGTAAAACTTAGCACTTCTGACACCCAAAAGAGGTCTACATCCCTCCCTGGTTCTCTTTTCTACCTCCCTAGTCCTACTTAAGATTTGGGTTTTGAACCAGGAAAGTTAGCCCAGACCTACTCAGCTACTCAGGAGGCTGTACTCCTCCTCTGTTAAAGACGTCAACAAGAGGATCGCTGAAGCCCAGGAGTCTGAGTCCGGCCTGGGAAACATAATGAGACCCTGTCTCAAAAAATAAAAAAGATTTGGGTTTTCCCCTCGGCTCCCCTTGCAGTATGTACTGTTCTTTAAATGGACGTTGGATATAGCTGCTTTTCCACTGGACTCCTATAGATCCATTTCCCAAAACTCTTCCGTGCTGCATGAAGAGGAAGATGAGCGTTCCTGCAGTGAGTCGGAGACACAGCTCTCTCAGAGACCATCAGCTCAGCATCTCGGAGAGGTAATTGATATTCCTCTCCTCTTCTTGGGTGTTGAACTCCAGGGACTTTCCTTCTACCTGCATGGCTCATCAGGTCCCTCTGCTCTCATTCACTTATCAAACACCTTTTCAACGCCCTCTGAGGCAGTGGCAAAGATTTCACTGGATTCATGCATTCAACAGCATATGCAGCCTGTGTTATTTGCCAGGCACTGTGCTATATGCTGAGTATAGTAGCTGGGACACAACAAAAGTCCCTGCCCTCATAACATATTCTTGCTAGCTGGGGTGAGGGTGGGGGACACAAAAGACAGTAAGTAAAAAAATACATGTGTACCAGGTGGGGCTGTGGATCA
The DNA here is from genome assembly GCF_037993035.2 of Macaca fascicularis. NCBI lineage: Eukaryota > Metazoa > Chordata > Mammalia > Primates > Cercopithecidae > Macaca > Macaca fascicularis. Next base: position 82,585,500 of record NC_088390.1, on the reverse strand, counting down.
GCGTGTGTGACATGTGGGAAGGGAGTGTCACAGCTGGAAGTGGGGGCTGCCATTCTTAAAAAGCGGTCCAGGAGCCGAGACCAAGGGAAGTGTGAGAGCTAGCTATGCAGATATACGAGGAGAGAGGGCCCTAGGCCTGGGAACAGCAAGGAGAAAGCCCTGAGGGTAATTGGGGGGTGCCAGGAGGCCCACGTGGAGGAATGGAAGGCTGGAATTTTCTACTCTGTGTGTCCCACAGAGACCTCACATAACAAAGGTTTATGCAGCTTCTCTCTGTAGGGCACTGAGCTAGGTAGAGTGGGGCATAGGAAGGTAAATAAAGTGGTCCCTGCCCTTAGGTGCTCAGGTCTGGCTGGGACAGGACATATACATGGGAATAGCATGTGCCTGGCACGTCATTGTTGCTCAGTAAGTATGTGTTAAATGACTGAGTAAACTTTATAGAAAAGCAGTGTGCCCAAAACAGAGACAATAAATTGCTGTGTCAGAGATGGACAAGATCATTGTAAGTGGAGGAAATCAGAAAATGTGTTACGGCAGAGTAGCATTTTAGCTAAACCTTGAAGTTTTTTAGATATGAAAAAGGTGAGAGAAACATCCATGTGGAGAGGACAGTGCATGCAAAGGCACAGAGCAGGAAGTCGGGGCTCGGAGCAAGCCAGGGGCACGGTGAGCACTTCGTTTCCCAAAGGCCCACCTGACCGCAGCATGCAGCCTGGACTAGACAGGAGACAGACCCAGCCAGGAAAGGGCTTCGGTAGCCCAGGCAAGAAGGACTGCCTGAACTAAGACAAAAGAGAAGCGCCTGGAGGAAAGGGAAGGGATTATGGAGACACAGTTCATAGAACTTTGCATCTGCCTCGGATGGGTGAGGCTGTGCACCCAGATGCCTGGCAGATGGGGGCTGGGATCAGAGATGGGGGCGTGGGAGGAGCAGCAGGCTGGGGAGCAAGGTGGTGTTTGTATCAGAAAGCAGCTGGGCAGGAGTTAACTGGGGTCCGTGTGGAGATACCCTGCAGGCAGGAAGGCCTCTGCTGTCTTTGTATGCTTTTGCCTCAGAAGGAAAGCTGATCATAATCCTGGGGAAACCTGGGGTGTCCCCATGTCACAGCTGCGGGGTGACCTGTGTCACCCGAGCTGCATCTTTGTATGGCCGCAGCAGATGGCTGTGCCCTGGGCAGGAGGTATTGACTGACGTGTGCGCCTCCCCTGGGAGGCAGTCATTCCAGGCTTGGGCTGAGAAGTGAGGACGGAATAGAGAAGCTGCGGCCTCTGCATGCCACTCAGTCCCTCCCAGTGTCGCCTTTCCTCCTCATCTCTACCCAGACCTCCGCCCTGACCCCTTTCTCCAGCACAGGTGACTCGCACTTGCTCCATGTCCTGTTGTGTCCCCCACACCCCCCAGGAATGTGGTGTGACTCCAGAAAGTGAGAATCTCACCTTGTCGTCATCTGGAGCTATTGACCAGTCGTCTTGTACAGGGACGCCTCTGTCGTCCACTATTTCCTCCCCAGAAGGTACATGAGGAGCAGGGAGTGGCTGCATGTCCTTCCCCCTTACCCAGCCCACAGTGTCCTGGTGTTTCCTCTGGGAAGGGACATGGGAGTGGCAAGCTAATACCTGGACTGCATGACAAGTAGGCCCTGGCTTGAGAGGGAAGAGGACTTGCTTTCCTACCATGGGTTAGCGGGCTTGCCTGTAGCTAGCGGGTTGTTGGTTCTCTCAGCCCCAGTCCTGCTGTCATGAGGTTTCCTTTAGCATGATGACAGGGAAAAGCAAATGTCTTGTCCCCGAGGCTAAGTTCTGAGCTCTAAAATATAAAGGAACAGAATTTTGGAAAACCGTAAACCTAAAACCACTTTTAGGGGAGGGCAAGATAAGGCCACTTCACTCCTCACTGCCTGAGTGCAGGGAGAGGGCTCTGCTCCCCAGAAAGCTTGCAGAAGCCCTGCCTGACCTCCAGGCTCCTTCCCCATCCCCTGTCTCCAAAGGCCCTGCCAGCAGCAGCTTGGCCCAGTCTGTCATGTCCATGGCATCCTCCCAGATCAGCACCGACACCGTCTCCTCCATGTCTGGCTCCTACGTCGCCCCTGGCACTGAAGAGGAGGGAGAGGCTCTCCCTTCCCCCCAGTCTGCCAGCAGGGCCCCCTCAGAAGAAGGAGAGGTAAGGGAAGGGACGGGAACCGCCCTGGCTTCTCTGTTCTTTGCATACATGTCCAAAGTAGCATAACCAAAGGTCTGCCATGCATGGCTGCAAAACGCCCCAAAATGCCAGGAGTGCCACAGAAAACAAGGCATTCCCTTAGGTCTGACCCTCCTATTTGACGCCAAGTTTGTACTGAAGAAGGTTTGGGTTTGCTGTCACGAGAGCTTGATGGAAGAGCCTGTAAAAACTGTGCTCTTCTGCAGGGGCTGCCAGCGGAGTCTCCAGACAGCAACTTTGCTGGCCTCCCAGCTGGAGAGCAGGATGCAGAGGTAACCCCAACAGCACGGAGTGGTGCCCCTTCGCATAGCCAGAGGAGTGCTGGCCTTGGCTGGGATGCCAATAAGGACCAGGGCCAGGAGGCTTTGCTGACAAAGTCTTCCTGGGGGACATGCCTGGATCAGTGAGAAGTAGAATATGGGTAGAGATGAGAGCGGCTGCACCAGGGCCTGTGGACTGTCCAGTGAGTGGGGCCACTGTTCCCAGGGTCACTGGTGTAGAGTGAGTTCAAGAGGGAACTTTTCTTTTTTTTTTTTTTTTTTTTGAGACAGAGTCTTGCTCTGTCGCCCAGGCTGGAGTGCAGTGGCCGGATCTCAGCTCACTGCAAGCTCCGCCTCCCGGGTTCACGCCATTCTCCTGCCTCAGCCTCCCGAGTGGCTGGGACTACAGGCGCCTGCCACCTCGCCCGGCTAGTTTTTTGTATTTTTTAGTAGAGACGGGGTTTCACCGTGTTAGCCAGGATAGTCTCGATCTCCTGACCTCGTGATCCACCCGTCTCGGCCTCCCAAAGTGCTGGGATTACAGGCTTGAGCCACCGTGCCCGGCCAAGAGGGAACTTTTCTTGCCAGCCCCTGGCCTTAAGAATGTATTGTCCGTCATTCCACTAGTATTTACATGGGGGACTGTGTCACAGGTGCTCATTGGTGCTGGGGCACATACAGACCTATACAGATCTGTGTGGCGAGGTTTCTGCCTACCCCCACCCACTGCACCTAGGAGCCCAGTCTAGCAGGCAGACAGGACCACAGTTCAGTGTGAGACAGCCCATGGTGTGCTGTGGAATGCCGGCTCACAGGGAGAGGTCTAGAACTCTTCTTGAGCCAGCTACTCTCAATGGAGGATCTGGATGGGGTTTGTGATCTTAAGGAATTTCTCAAAGTCTTATGATCTCAGTTTGCTCTTTCATTTAGTAACTTTTACTTCTACCTTAGAGAAACAGTATCAGTTTGCCGGGCGTGGTGGCACATGCCTGTAATCCCAGCTACTAGGGAGGCTGAGGCAGGAGAATCACTTGCACCTGGGAGGTGGAGGTTGTGGTGAGCCGAGATCATGCCATTGCACTCTAGCCTGGGCAACAAGAGCGAAACTCTGTCTCAAAACACACACACACACACACACACACGCACACACACACACACACACAAGAGAAACAGTATCAGCTAAACTATTAACAAGGGTGTTCCTGACAGACCATTCTGAGCATACATGGGTAATGTGGCTCGGATCTAATCCCTATAGGCAGACGGTGCCTCACCAAGCAAAATCTGCCTCTACTCAGCCTCTCAGGCATATTAAACACAGATGGAAGTATATGCTGTTAACGTAGGCCCTGGAGTTAGATACCATTAGGATGATTAGTTCTGTCTTCAGCCAATCAGTTTACTCATTTTGCTGCTTTATAGACTCACAGGACCTTCCTTCTGTCCTAGGGAAATGATGTTATGGAGGAAGAGGATGGATCACCCACGCAGGAAGATGGTAAAAGATCTGGTCCTTTACTTCCTTTAGTTATATTTCTTTCCTGGGTCTTCTTTAAGGGGTAAAGAAAAGGGTACCGGTATGACTTGGTGGCACTGCTCAGTTGTGTGGGACTGTTAAGGGAAAGGTCGTCGTCTTAGTGGTACATCAAAGCAAGCAGGGCATTGATGACCTCTATGACCTCCTCAGCTCTTTCTGGGTCTCAGAGCCATGGATGTCAGGTGCGAGTGCTGCAGGAGATACATACAGGTCCATATTTACCTCAAGTAGATTCGGAAGCTCTCTAAGCAGTTCCCATCATCAGCCTCCCTGCTGCAGGTTTTCAGTGGAGCCCCATAGAGCTCTTCTGGCAGTCTCAGTGTTGAACAGCAGTAGCCATTTCTTCCACTGTGGGGAGGAGGAGGACTATTTGGCAGCTGGTCAGATCTTGCTTTAGTTAGGAAAATGGTCGACATTACTGTAAAAGAGGACTCTCAGGAGCCAGCAGACATATTAAAGGCGTGGTCAAGGAAACAGGTCCAAGTTTCTTCAGGAGCTCAGCTTAGGCAAGTATTTTAAAGGCTATTGTAATGATCTTCCTTTACCATAATTCAGGCCTCAGTTATATCTTCAGTTGGAAGAATGTTGTTTCCAGGAAGGCTAGAAGAGAAGGAATGGCCCACAGAGCAAGGACATAGGAGGAAGAAGGTGGGCAGGAAAGTCTCCCCCAAGCAGCGAACACCACGTGTTCCAGGAGCCAGACTCTTCCTCCTGCTGCTCTGAGGCACCTCCCTTAGGGGCGCCTCCAGAGCACACATATGCCCGGCCTGGATGCAGAAGCGCCAGCAGATGTCATCCTATTGCTTCTGCTTTAGTGCTGGCCATCGCTTGGGAAGTGTTGGAGGTGCGCATGTGGACATGACAGGTCCCGCCTGGCCAAGGAGCTTGAAGGAGAAGGTGGCCACCAAGGCTGCCTCCGTCAGCTCTTGCACCCCAGCCCAAGGGGGTTTGGAGTGTCACCAACTCAGTTGATGACTTCAGTGCTTGAGGCTCTAGCGTTACCCCTTGTGATTATTTCTCCCATAGAATATTTGCTTCTAAGAAGTACAGTGTGGCCAGGTGGTTTCACCTGACATTCCCTAGCCCGTGGAATAGATTTGTTTTATTCTCTCTGTTTTCACTGAGAAAAAAAGAGGGGAGCTTGATTTTAAAAAAAGACACGTTTTAAAACTTTTCCCTTCCTTTCTTACATGTCTGTAGATTTCTGGTTAGCCACTTAAAACACACTGAAAATAACAACTGAGGTCTCGTAAGAAAGGAAATCATAATTTTGTGAATGTAGTCATTCTGATTTGATATGCAAAATTATGGACCCTAAGACCTTTAGTTGTTGTTTCATGTACTTATTTTGCAGAGCCATGTGGTCATAAACACACCCAGCTCGCACCCAAGGCAGACGCAGGCATGAGCAGGATGACCTCCCCACTGGCCCTCCCTAGCTTCTGCCGGCTGGTTGCAGCCTCACCAGCCTGGCCTCTGCCCAGCTCTGCTCGCTCTAGTGTTCTCTGTTGAGCCTGTGTCCCACAGCCCTCCTCAGTGATCTGACTTGTTAGGGAACAGCAGACGGAAAGGGCTCTAGGGAAACAGCAGGATAGCGTGAGAATACAGACATGCCACACAATGTGATTCCTTTCTTGTCCACTCTTTACCCACTAAATTACTGTCTTTTTTAACACATTATTTGATTTTTTTTGGTCTCCATCCTTAAGATTTTTATTTTAAGGACAGCAATGCAGAGAAAAACATAGCCAGCACCTCTCTAACTGCATTAACTCCATTACAGGCCAGAGGACATGCGCATTTCTAGGTATGGAGTGTGACAATAACAATGACTTTGACATCGCAAGCGTGAAAGCACTGGACAATAAGCTGTGCTCTGAGGTCTGCTTACCTGGTGAGTGGCAGTCTGCTGAACATGAACTTGGTGGGGGACGATCCCTGTGCTCTTACCCCTGCTCTCACCCTGGTACACCCATCTCCTGCCCTGCAGTTCCTGCCAAGAAGGCCTGGGGTGTGCTAGTGCTGGAGACCAGTTGCTGAAAGGAAGTAAGAAGGCCTGGGAGAGTCCTTGAGCTTTTTGCAATGAGCCAGCCTTGCTCTGAGTGAGAATATTAGGATAGGAAGAAAGAAGCAAAACTTATGATTTGGCCTAACCACTCTCCACCCCACATCACGGCCTTGCAGGTGCCATGTCAGGTGGCCTGGTCTTGTTTTCATCAACAGGAAGTTTGAGCAGACAGACACCACCTCTCTACGAAGGTCTTGGAAGGATTGCCTGAACCCCTTAAAAGTGAAGCCATAGCTCCTCAGAAGAAAAGTGTTTCAGCTAGGATCGGAGAGGGATGTGAAAGTCAGCATTTTAGAGGCTAGGGCATGGCTCTGTGATCCATGAGCTTTGGGTTACCAGTTGCATTGTACATACTACTGGATTTGGATCCCAGCGGAGAGGTCAAGTTAGGGCTCCTTTATGCTCCCTGGAGCTGTAACTTCACAGGTGATCAGGTTGTCACTGTGCCCCTTATTCCTCCTTATGATGCTAAACTGAATCTAGCTAATGTCTTACACAGGATCAGGTTAATCACACATTGAGCACCGAGCGCCTTTTTAGTTAATGTGCCCATTCAAGGGCTCTAAAAACTGCTTTTCTAAAATCCACATCTTGCCCAAGTGGACTCAGTCAGATGTCCCCTCCGGGTTTCACGACAGAGATTGTCCTTCACACCGTGTTGTTTGAATCCTCTTAAACATTCCCCGAACGAAGACTCACTTCAGCTTCAGAACAGCCACATCACGGGTCCAGTGCTTTACTCGCTCAGCGACGTGGCTGGAGGCGTTGGAGCCACACGACCTCTGTGGTTGCCACTCTCCATCAGCCTGTGCAAGACACAGTGCAAGCACGCTCTGGCCCCACACAAGCTTGTGGCAGGGGAAGCTGAAATTCCCTAGAGACACTTTCTCCAGCCCTTCAAAGGGCTTTCTTGAGTCATTTTCTATTTAATTTGTTCTAAAGGCACTGCCCAGGCCTCTTCATCTTCAGTGAGACCAAAAGAGGCAGTATCGGTTCCCCTGCTTCTCCTGCACAGGCCCAGGGAAGACCCGCTTCCTGCCTGAGCGTGGAGGAGGGAGCGCCGACCACGGGGCCAGACTCCTGCCAGTTAGGCCTGGACTGGAGCTGCTGGGGCCCAGGGGCTGCTTCACTCCCTGCCTTCCCACTCCTGGCCTGGCTTCCATCTGTCCATTTGTGTTCCACATCATTTTGGCAAATGTAAATCTGTCTGTCTGGTTTGTTTATTTTCTAAACTCATGTATGTTCTGTAGACTTGGTATGAAAGTTCCTGTTCACTCCGTGCCAGTACTGTCCTCCCTGCCAATGCTTTGCCCCGTCCAAGCTTGCTGGGCACGCACACACCTGGGAGGCGCTCGCTTGGGGTTGTGAGCAAGGCTCCCATTCCTGATTGGCAAGGGCCTGTATTCAGGGTACTAAGATCTTCTGAGAAAAAAATATTTGTGAGACTGTATTTCTGTTTTACAAAAATGGGAATGCTTCTGTGGCAAGGGCTGTGGAAAGGATTTGGTTTTAATTGGCATCCTCCGTCAAGATGGTGTCTCTGCCTTAACCGTGCCCTGTGTCTGAGGCAGCTCTACCCTGGTCTACCCCTTACTTGGCTTTAGGAGATACATTTAGGTTCTTGCCTCCCTCAAGGGGCTCCCTTACCCACCCCTATTTTTTTGGCAGAGGGAGCTGCTGGGAGTTGTTTTAGCCAATAGTGCTAGTGGAAACTGAGCTTATTCCTCCTCTTCCTGACTCCCCCCAGCTGACCTGCTTGTTGATAGTTACTCCATGGGATCACAGGAGAGTGAGGACTGGGAGGAAGAGAGAAGCCCTGGGGTTCCTTAGGGTGACTTGTGGAGCCAGCTATTTAGAGATTATGATGTGCTCACACTTTGTGCCAGACATGAAATCACATGCCTATGATGGCTCTTGGGAGAGGGCCTCAGGTATAGGCACTGTAAATGTCCCATTATATCCTCACCAGAGGCCTCAAGATGGGGGCCTGTATTCAATATACTAAGATTTTCCAAGAAAAAAAATGTGTGAAACTATATTAATTTCTGTTCAATAAAAATGGGAATGCTTCTGTGGCAAGGACAGTGGAAAGGATTTGAGTTTTTTTGTTTTTGTTTTTTATTTTTATTGAGACAGAGTCTCGCTCTGTCACCCAGCCTGGAGTGCAGTGGCACGATCTCGGCTCACTGCAACCTCCGCCTCCTAGGTTCAAGTGATTCGCCTGCCTCAGCCTCCTGAGTAGCTGGGACTACAGGCGCCTGCCACCATGCCCAGCTAATTTTTGTATTTTTAGTAGAGATGGGGTTTCACCATGTTGGTCAGGGTGGTCTCGAACTCCTGACCTCAGGTGATCCGCCCACCTTGGCCTCCCAAAGTGCTGAGATTACAGGTGTGAGCCACTGTGCCTGGCCATGATTTGTTTTTAATTGGCATCCTCGGTCAGTAGCTGGGTGAAAGTGATGTCTCAAAACCTCTGGTTCCCTTTTTACTTGAGAGGGAAAAGCACATCTCTCTAGGCAAAATGTGTCTCTGGTTCCACTGGTAGCAGATTTGCTGGAGAACTCTCTGGAAGTGTCTGCTAGGTTACAGACAGGAATATCCACTTTGGTAGGTCTCATGGAGTAAATAAACCTCTTCACACTCAGCTATAAGTTCAGTTTTCTATCTTAGGGCTGAGATACCACTGGCTGTCTTAGCTCATCACTGTTCCTGCAGCCAGCTCTCTCCCCATCAGGACAGCTGCACATGCGCCTGGTCTCTGCTTGAGTCTGTTTCCCTCTTCAAGCGGGTGCCACTCCCTTCACAGAGGGCCAGTGGGAAATGGAACCCAGGGTGCCTCCCATGCTCTCCCTGTGCCCTGCGCCATGCTCACAGGCTCTGCCAGGAGACCTGGCTGGTGGCAAGAACTGAGAACCTTGTTGGTTCCTATCCTCACCACTCTGGTCACACTGGTGAGGGGCTTAGAGGCACTTTTGTCATTCCAGCCCCGCTCCCCCTAAGAAACTTCTGGGTTTTCCTGAGCCCCAAGACCAAGGGCGGATTTTGGGGCGTGGTGTGTTCTGAGATTGCTTCTGAAAGGAATAAAGGAAGGAGATCTCAGTTGACGGGTGTGGCAGGTGGTAGTAAGACGAGAATTGTGAGACCATGCTAAGCAGATGTGGCTCCAAGGAGTTTGGTGGACTGTTACACAGGTGGCAGGATAGTCATCATGGCAAGTGACAGTTCTATGAAGGCCCTGGGGTAGTCAGTGATGGAAAAAGGCAAAGATAGGCCGGGCGCAGTGGCTCACGCCTGTAATCCCAGCACTTTGAGAGGCCGAGGCGAGTGATCACTTGGGCCCAGGAGCTGGAGACCAGCCTGGGCAATGCAGTGAAACCCCATCTCTACAGAAAATACAAAAATTAGCCAGGTCCCAGCTACTCAAGAGGCTGAGGCGGGAGGATCGACTGAGCCTGGGAACCGGAGGTTGCAGTGAGTCAAGATCACACCACTGCACTCCAGCCTGGGAGGCTGAGATGGAGTGAGACTCCATCTTGAGGAAAAAAAAAAAAAAAACAAAAAACAAAGGCAAAGATAATTTGGGTCTTTTTAGTGGGAATACAAATATAATTTTTAAATGACTGCATTCCACTGGAATGAGCATATCCAGTGAAATCTAAAAAGGTTTGTGGAGACCTGAAATTGAATTATCTCCTCTTTTTGAGAGGCCTCAAAACCCAAGACTAAGATGCTACTTGCACTTTATGGGCACTAAGGAAAAATTCAAACTAAGTTCCTCCTTCCCCTGGAGAGCAACCCTACAAAGACAGTTGAACTATTACAGTCCTTACATTTAACAAGAGGCAGGAAAGGGGCTTGTGAAATTTTCCTAAATGTACTCCCAAAATCTACCTCTAGAGGTCTCTTTATACTCCCATTTTTGATATCCCAAAAAATGAGACGTGAATGGAAAGCACTGTTACCCATATCCCTCTAAGGATTTTAAATCTCTACGCTCCATTTTTTGGCTGGAGGGGCCTCCAGGCCAGACAAAATGGCGGCACCTGCTCTGGAAGGCCCCTCAGCACCTACACTGACTTTCCGCAGCCAGGCTCACCGTGGGAACGAGGCTAAGGAGAGAGCAGCAGCAGGGCCTTGCCGTGGGCCCCTCAGGGTCCTTGCCAGGGGAAGGGCCCCCCCACTTGCTGCCGAATCTCCCTCACCACAGAGCTTACCAAGAGGCCAGGAGAGCAGACTTCAGATCTGATTCTTGAGTCTTCCACAAGTAACCGATGTTCTGCCCTGGCTAAGACTTCTATAGAATAGAAGGGTGGAGTTTGTAGCGAGGACTCCTGTGAATTCAGAGTCAGGACGGCTCTCTGGGCAGCCTCTCAGGCCCAGCGTTCCGTGGCTTGCTGGTGGTGGCGGTGGTGGTGGTGGTGCTGCTGTTTTTATTTGTGCATGCATGTGTGTCTTCTCTCTTGTTTACCATTTGCTTTTGGTCTTTCCTACTGAACAGCCGCAGCTCCGGAGTCCTGCCCCATAAACATTGAGGAATAGGTATGAGATCTACCAAATTATATGAATGAACAAACAGCTCATTTTATTTTGGGTTCCTCACTTTAAAGGCAATATTAATATTGCCTTACATTCATCCTGCCACACTTAGACACATAGTGCCACCATTAGAGGTGAAAAAAACAGCTTGACTCATGTCCCAGGCTCCAGTACCCACCCCCAGGGAGTAAAGATCCCAAATTCAGTTTGGATGTGAGAGAGATCCAAGACACTCCTGTTCTCACCGTTGCCCTGGGGTCAAGCACCAGAGACTGTTACTAGAGTCCGAGGTGGATTAGCACACCCAGGCATTGATGGAAGTAAGCCATTTATACCTGCTGACTCCACGTGCCATTAAAGAGTTTCATGTCCTGGACTGGCCTGAGGCTGACCCTGGACACTTGTGAGTGGCCTCTCTCAACCTCACGGCCACACTCTACAGTTGGTCAGCCTCGTCCACTGAACAGGTCCTCCTGTGGGTCAGGTGTTGTGCCGGGCTCTGGACTGCAACAGTGAAGAAGTCACAGCCCCTGCCCAGGAGGAGCTTCGTCCCATGGAGGAGCTCCGGGACCTAGCGTTTTCCACCATGTGAGGCATGCGTGGAGCAGTAGTTCAGGCTGCAGGGAGCACTTAGGAGCACACTGTGCCTTACCCTGCCAGAGGTGCCTTGTGAGGGGAGGGCACTGGGAGACATGCTTGGGAGGCCCACAGGGTCCGGAGGACAACATGCCTTCCCTACCCCAGGGAGCCAGGGGGCCCTGAGAGCGGAGGCAGCCAAGGCCCAAGGAGGGAGAGCGAGCGCTCTAGCCTCACCGGAGGGAGGGCACTGGAGGGAGTGAGCTCATCTGTGGGCGGGAGATGAAGAGGACTCTCAGGGGAGAGGCGAGATGGCCTGGAAGAGCCTGAGCACAGGCTGTTCTAGGAGTCACTCACCAACACTCGCATTCTCTCGTCTAGTCCTCACAGCAAGCCTGTGAGGTCAGTACTCATCTCCCATCTGATGGATGAGAAAACCAAGGCCCACAGTAAATTGATGTGCCCCGGATCACACCATTGTAAACTGGGAGTGGAGCCCAGGTTAGTGTGACTACAGATGGAGTCACAACACCGCTAGGAAGTGAGCCCACAGGAGGTTGTGGAGGACTGGATCCAGAACACGAAAGAGAAGCACCAAGAATGGGTTTCCAGATGGGCACTGGCGCTCCTTACGTGGGGACAACAGCAGATTTGGGGAGAGGATGCGTTCAGTGGTGGTATCTGTGGGACCCCGAGGCTCTCAGGCTGGTGTCTGCTGGACTGATGGCACCAGCTAGTAGCAAACCTCAACAGCTGCGTAGGTGCAGGAGGAGAGGAAAACGGCAGGTGATGGGGGCTGGAGCCTCACACTGTCCTCCCTCCGGGCAGCCTTCTATCCCAGAAACCCTGCTGGGTGGCCAGTCCTTTCCTGCCCCCCGGGGCCCCCACAGAAAACATTAACACTTCGGGCCAGAACGAACAGTCTTCTCACTTCCCCCCACCTCTTCCTGCCCCGATGAAAATAGCTCAGCGAGGCCCAATTTCCTTTTCCTGTCTATCGTAACATATAGGCAAACTTTAAAACCAAGTGATTAAAATACGAAAGTGGATCCCAGGGTAAGTTCACAAAACAAGGAACATCTTTCATGTCCCTCCCTGTCTGGGAGCCACAGTGGCAGTGACTGTACCTAGCCCAGGGGGCAGGAGCAGCCTCTGCACCTGTCAGCACCTGCTTCTCTCCGTTCTCACGCACGAGTGCTGTGGCTCGCACCCTCATCGGAGTCTCAGGTGACACGCATCCTGTTCCTTCCGTGCTGACTCCTGGGCTGCCCTGCTAGAGACACCATCTGGATCTGGCCAAAGGTCTGGCTCCTGTAATGTTCATTTTCTGTTCCCCAGGTGCCTGGCAGGCTGATGACAATGCCGTCAGTCGGAATGCCCAGCGCCGGCGCTTGTCATCCAGCAGCCTGGAGGACTCTGAGACGAGGCCCTGTGTGTGGGGCCCCTTGGCTGTCTGAGCCCCAGCCTCTGCACTTGGGCTCCTCTCCTGCCCCTGCATTCCATCCATCCTCACTCAGCTGCTGCCTCCTGGGCATCCTCAGCAAGATGCTGGAGACTTTTCACCCTCCTGTGACAGCTGTTACAACCTGTAACCACAATCCTTCACCTCTCAGAGGGAACTGGAGCTCTCCTTTCTCCCCGTGACCTAAAGCCACTCAATGAACTGCAGCTCACGAGACCCTTTGCAGGGACTCTGGAATGCCCCCACGGTATCTTGATGTTCAGGTGGAGCTGGGGTCCATGGGCTAATTTCTTACACATCTTTTTTCTCCTTAGGGGGTAGAACAAGAAGGCTTAGAGTTTTGGCAGCCTTTGTTACAAACATCCCTCTGGCATTTCCTGGTCTGTGGCACATCATAACCAATTGGAAACCTGCAGTTTGGGGTAGGGCTGGAGGATGGCTCCGGTGAAAAGGGAGAGCAATACTGCACGGATATGGCATTTCCCTTCACAAGCACTAGGAGCGCCTTTCTCAAGGACAAGAAATGGTAGCAACCAAAAGGTTGGTTGAAAGAAAAAATCCTTCCTTCTGGTAGCAGAGCCAGTCTCCTGGGCCTCACGTGCCTGTCTGCTTAAGAAGAAGCCCTTGAATCTGAGAATCCCCCGTTCCCTTAAGGAGCATTTCTCCTGATCAGGTGCATTCAGGGAGGCCTGGGACTCCATCCTAAGGTGACATTTCAAGAAACGTGTTGACCACCTCTGTGTGCCAAGCACTGGGTGAGGAGTGGTCATATATTTCATCTTCACTCACCCGGGAGGTGGCATTCTTGTCCCTGTTGCCCCCATCTCTACCCCCTTTTGTTAATGGTTGAGAGAAATGTGAACCAGTGATTCTTAGTTTGGTGCCCAGGTCCCCAAAGGAAGTGGTGGAGAGCCTTGAACTAAGTTCAGGCAGCAGCATGTGACCAGCAGCAGTGCGCTGGGAGCAGAGGTTGGAATCAGGGCTCAGGGCCTTCACCTCAAGGGCTCTCCCCATCCTCCATGTGTTCCTTCCTTGCCTTCCAGAGCTACTGAGCCTAATCACTGAAGAGGGAGACGGAGCCAGTCACATGCTGACTGGCAGTTCAGAAATAGTGTTCTGTTCATGTGCACTCCTCACCCCAGTCCAGTGTGAGGTCACAAATACAAGAGCTAAAACAGCACAGCTGGACTGTGAGGTGGTGGCTGCTCTGCCTTCCTCAGCGTGCATGTCATCAGTGGATTCCCTGTGGCTCTTCCATGTGTTGTCTACTGGCCTTTGGAAAAGGTGGTGGTTTAGTAGGGCATGAGATTATTTGGAAAGCAAAGCTAGAAACAACTATTATTTGTGAGATTGAGATGTGGGAGAGCCTTATAGGCTATGCCCATTGTGGTGGACTTGTCTTAGGGTTTGGAATTGTTGCCCTAAAAGAGCTTTTTGGCAAGGCTTGGTGGTTCATGCCTGTAATCCCAGCACTTTGGGAGGCCAAGGCGGGCGGATCACCTAAGGTCAGGAGTTTGAGACCAGCCTGAACAACGTGGAGAGACCCCTTCTCTACTAAAAATACAAAATTAGCCAGGCGTGGTGGCACATGCCTCGTAATCCCAAATACTTGGGAGGCTGAGGCAGGAGAATCGTTTGAACTCAAGAGGCGGAGGTTGCGGTGAGCCGAGATCGCGCCACTACACTCCAGCCTGGGTAACAAGATCAAAAAGATCGAAACTGTCTTTAAAAAAAAAAAAATGTCAAGGTGTTTCCAAGGCAGATAGCCTCAAAAAGAGCCTGGCGCCCAGGGGGTCCTTTGCTCCTGTGTGGCTGCAGAGGCCAGGAGTGCAGTGACAGTCTCACTGCCTAGTGATTGTGGCTTACATCCTGCCCTGATAGAGTGGAGCGCGTCCTCCACCCTCTCTGAAATACTGCAGTAGACTTTACCATTTCAGGCCCCACCTAATGTCCTTTCCTTCCCCCTACATTCTTCCCGCCCCTTTCATAGTTGAGATGCATAAGCTGAGCAATAACCCCACTTCCTGATTTCCCTGAAATATGAGCCCAGAAGCAGCAGGTGACAGGGAGCTTCCCTTACCCTGGGGTGGTGGCACACAGACCACCTCCTGTCCTGTCCCCTGCAGGTAGTATTCACAGTGTGGTGTTACCTGGGAGGAGGGAGGAAGGAGCTGAGATGAAGGAGACTGAGGTAAACAGTAACCGCAGTGGCCAGGACCCCCTTCCTGGAGGATCCGTGTCCTTCCTCAGCAGGTGCTCAGTCCTCTCCTAGGGAGAAGCACAGAAAGATTCCTCAAGGCCTCAGCCCCATGTCCAAGGCATACCTAGGTTAGAAATGTCCTTTACTTGTTTCTCAGTAACTATTTCTCCTCTTCCTCTGTCCCCCTGCCTTCTCTTGGCTGTCATTTAGCTCTGTGGCCCACAGAAATACTTCATCCAAGGAGTTGGTCCTCAGTCAGCCTGATGAGGACAGGTCAGTGGCCAACTCTTTTGCCCCAGTCCTTCATCTGGAGACAGTCACATAGTCACGTCAACAGTTTACCCAAAGAGAAGAGGTGGACCTGGCTTCTCCCACAGGGCACAGCGTAACTATGGAGACCCAGGGCTCCTTCCTGCTGCACTAGGCCTGTACTCTCTTTAGTAGTGTGTTCCTCACAGAGCCCTTTTTTCCTTCTGCCCAGTTCCATCCCACCAGAGTTTCTACCCCCGCTGAGGCATCTCCTAGGCATAGACCCCCCACACTCTAAGCCGTCTCACCTGGAGAGTTAGGATCCTGCCCACCTGGAGTTGGCACGCTGGTCACTCACTTTGCTTTGGTCTGCACACCTGGTGTGTGCATGTGTATACTGCTTGTGCCATCTGTGTACCCCTCTCCCTGGAGTACACTTGTGGCACACTACAGTGGGGACATCAAGAATGCAATATTTATGGATTGCTGCATGATTCTTAAAAATGAATAAAACTGTTTACAAGGGAAGGAGAGCTAACTGCAAAGTGAGCTTATCTGTGAAAGTTTGTCTTTCTCCAGCACTCTTTAATATTTTTACTCAAGAGGATCTGGAGTTGGAGGAGTGGGAGAGGCAAGGGCTAGGGAAAGGCACGTTGGCGGGGGAGTGATGGGCCATTGCGGGGCTTTCTTCATGGCCTGAGCACCAGGCTTCCCGACCCCAGCTCTCCAGCTCCTGGGCAGAGGCTAGGTAAGCAACCCAGCCCCCACCACTGCCTCTGCAGCCGCCTTAAACCGGAGAACGTCCAACCCTGCAGCTCCTCAATAATTAAAGAGCAGGAAAGCTGGTGACAGGAGGGAGGCCAGGGGAAGGGAGGAGGAAGGGCCACAGTCCCCAGAGTCCCTGTACTCTTAATCCCTGTCACTTAAAGGTTGGTGAAATTAATTGGGCAAATGACCCCGCTAGGAGAATTTGACAAGTCCGTGACTGCAGAGTTTTACCCACGGGCTCTGCTTCATCAGCTCTCTCCAAAAGGAGTGAGTGCGCTTCTGCGGAAGCCTCTGGAATGTCAGCTTCCTGGAACCTCGACGATACGGGTGGGGAAAGAGCTGCTTACTGGGACACACTGGATTACCCTGCCTCCTGGGTGTGTCTGCCGCCTCTGTGGATGTAAGCGGCAGGTGGCATCGGAAAATCAGACCTGCCTGGGGCACCAGAGAAAGACCCTAAGAGTCAGGGGAGAGGGAAAGGCTGCGGAAACTTGAGAAAGCGCCACTCGTAGCGGAGAGGAAAGAAAATCTCAAGGATACGGTTCCCGAGCCTGAGTCCGCTCCCAGCCTTAGCCCCCCAACCGCAGGCTCCGTCCCAGGAGCAGTCGACGCCTCAGAGCGACCGGGACAGAAAGGGGGTGGGGGCGAGAGTCGTAGTTCCCCAGGACGAACGGATCCATAGCGGTTCCCGGTGCCGCGGGCCGCGCGCTTTTCCGACCCCAGCGCGGGGCCCTCGGGCGGGAATGAGCCGAGCCGGGACGTAGCGGCGGGTAGGGGGTTGGGTGGCGCGGGAGAGGGCGGCAGAAGGAGGGAGTTCGAAGAGAGTTGCCGCCAGAGAGAGTGGCAAGTGCCCGCGGTCTCCTTGGAGACGTACTGACCAATAGCAGCGGCGGAAGCTGTTTATGGGGGCGGAGCGTCGCCATGGCAGCGGGAGAAGCCTTTGGAGCGGCTACTTAATGCCGGTCCCGGGGCCGCGGTAGCTCAGAGAAGCGCCGTCGGGCGGGGGGGCGGCAAGAGTCGCTGGCAGGGCCCCCGAGCTGGGGGCAGAGAGCCGCAGGGGGTGGGAGGAACTTCTTCCAGAACCTTCCTCTGGCCCTGGCTGCGCTCTGAGCCAGGTAAGGGACGGGGCAGGGGGACTGCAGGACAGGGGGAGGGTGGGCGACGGTACCAGCCCGCTCTCATTCGTCCTTGACGGAAGTGGTGGGACCAGGGACTGACATCGGAGAAGTCTGGGGGAGACTCGCCTCCTGCCCCGCATAACTGTTCTGTCCTCTTCCTTCCCGATGATCCCCTATCATAATATTCCTTTTCAAGGATCAAAGGACCTGCTCCGCCCCCGCCCCGTCGTACTGCCCTCCCAGACTTCTCGCCCCATTTCCATTTGTTGCGGGGAGGAAGGGGGTCCTGATTTCCTGCTCTTCGGGAGAAAAGGATAGCCTCGGATGCCCCTACCCTCTTCCTTTATTTGGCTAATAAAACCTCAAAGAGGAAAGGAAGAGGGAGGCGGATCTGGTGGGGTGGGACCCCAGGGCCTTGCTTCTGTTTCCCAGACCTCGGCATTAAAAGATCCTCCCCAGCTGCGGGGATGATGTTAGAAGAGGCGTCCCCGTACACACACTGTCCCCTCGGGGGTGGGGTAGTGCTCAGTTCCCGCCGTGGTCCTCGCAGGCACCACATACTTATTCGGAGGAGGCGCCCCCGGGGTCGCGAGATGGAAGCGCGCGTCCGGGAGGCCGTGTAACCGGAGCTGCGGGACTCAGCGGGCAAGAGAGCGCGGCGGGCCACCCCCGGCTCAGCCCGTGGATGCTGACCGCCCCCTCGGAGAGTCCCCGCAGACATGGCGGAGAGCTGGCTGCGCCTCTCGGGAGCTGGGCCGGCGGAGGAGGCCGGGCCGGAGGGCGGCCTGGAGGAGCCCGACGCCCTGGATGACAGCCTGACCAGCCTGCAGTGGCTGCAGGAATTCTCCATTCTCAACGCCAAGGCCCCCGCCCTGCCCCCGGGGGGCACCGACACCCACGGCTACCACCAGGTGCCAGGTTCGGCGGCGCCCGGGTCCCCCCTGGCGGCCGACCCCGCCTGCCTGGGGCAGCCACACACGCCGGGCAAGCCCACGTCGTCGTGCACGTCGCGGAGCGCGCCCCCGGGGCTGCAGGCCCCGCCCCCCGACGACGTGGACTACGCCACCAACCCGCACGTGAAGCCTCCCTACTCGTATGCCACGCTCATCTGCATGGCCATGCAGGCCAGCAAGGCCACCAAGATCACCCTGTCGGCCATCTACAAGTGGATCACGGACAACTTCTGCTACTTCCGCCACGCAGATCCCACCTGGCAGGTAGAGTAGGCACGGGCGGCGGCGGCTCCCTCCCCATTCCCTCCTCGCTCCCCACACCGCACTGGATTCATATCCCAGATCTTCAGGCCAAGTAGGCTCGGTGCGGCCAGAAGGGAGCACTGCAAAGGAGCCCAGTTCTTGCAACTGCCCCTCCTTTGACTTCCAGAGAGAGAGAGAAGGGAGAATGTCTAGAGGTGGAGGGCATTAGGGGTGCAGAGGCTGAGATTCAAGGGGCAAGCACCTGCCATTCATCCAGCAGGCCCAGGCCAAAGACCACGGCTAGACTCTGCGTGGACAGAGTCTCCTTGGGGAGAGCGATGAACTGAAGGCACATTCTTGTCCCAAGTCCTGGAATTCCTAGACACTGCCCTGCCCCGGGATGGTTTGTCGGGTGGGGAGTCAGAAACGGAAACTGGAACGTGGCCTGCCTGCCAGGCTCTACGTCCTGCCCTTTTGCAGTTGGCTTGGGGAGGGTGAAATGGAAGGGGTGCTGTAGCATGTGTCCCAGTGGACGGTGAACGGAGTAAGGGCCTTCCTAAAGCTGCTGTCCCAGCCCCCCACCTCAACCTCTGCTCAGTTTCCTGCCTCCAACCCCCGCTCTCAGCCAACCTCCCTGGGGGGACAATTACCTGAGCCAGGTGCCTTCCACAGGGGCTCTGCCTACCACACTGGCATCATGTTCCACGTCTCCGGAACCAGGCACTGAGCAGCCAAGGGGCCCAGGCCACCATGTAAACATCCCAGCCTTGCTGCGGGGCACTATCCACCCATCTGCCCTGCCGTGCCAGCTCAGGACCCCTGTCCCCCAGCAATCTTTGGACACGATTAAGCACCTAAGAATAGACAAGGCAGGAGGATGGTGGATTTGAGGCTGGGTAGACAGTGCCCTAAGAGTCTTTAGCCATCACCATCAAGGGCTAGCTGGAGGCAGAGCCCCTCCAAGGGCATCCAGACTCTTCCCTGAAGCACCCAAAGCAGGCAGGCCACAGGACCACAGTCCCAAGCCATTTCCAATGCCCCTGACCCTAGAGCAGTGTCATTTGTAGCTGCACCGAAAAAGCAGAGACCCTCAGCCCCACCCTACCCTAAGCCTGTGCAGCTTGGCTTTGGGAAACAGGCCCAAGGAATGAGTGCTATGCTCTTAGCTCTTGGCTGGGTAATAATCAACTGAGCCTGGAGTGGGGGGAGGGGGCCGTGGGGGGTGAAGGCCCAGGCCAGCAGCCGGCTCAACAAACAAGAAAAGTCATCAGATCCCCCACTCCTCATCCCTGCTCACTCGCTCACTCGCTCTCTCTCTCCCCCACCTCTCCATCCTCGGCTGCCCAGCCCCCTCCCTGGACCCACTCACTCACACAGAGGGCCAGCCAGGCCCAGGCAAAGGGAGATGGTGGTCCAGGCCCTGGGGGAGCCAAGGGCTTTGGCCAGAGGCTGTGAGCGGCAGGGTGAGGGAGGGAGGGTAGGCGACGGGGGTGGCACCGAGAGCCACCCTGCAGCTCAGAGCTCGGATGACTGAGCAGGCAGATATCCCGGCAACAGGGAACAAAAGCCCCCGACAGCACTCCGGGCTTCCAGTGCCCTGTGGCTGGTGTCCCAGAGCCGCAGCCGCCTGGGCAGAGCAGCGTGTCTGTCCCCACCTCCTCTCCCCTGCCAGAGAAAAGATGGGGGGCGTGCAGGAGCACCAGGTGCCACTTCGTCTCCCCATCCCCACTGACCCAGCGGTTCCTCTCTCTCTCACTCTCTCCCTGCACCCAGAATTCAATCCGCCACAATCTGTCTCTGAACAAGTGCTTCATCAAAGTGCCTCGGGAGAAGGACGAACCAGGCAAGGGCGGCTTCTGGCGCATCGACCCCCAGTACGCGGAGCGGCTGCTGAGCGGGGCTTTCAAGAAGCGGCGGCTGCCCCCTGTCCACATCCACCCAGCCTTTGCCCGCCAGGCTGCGCAGGAGCCCAGCGCTGTCCCCCGGGCCGGGCTGCTGACGGTGAACACCGAGGCCCAGCAGCTACTGCGGGAGTTCGAGGAGGCCACCGGGGAGGCAGGCTGGGGTGCAGGCGAGGGCAGGCTGGGGCATAAGCGCAAACAGCCGCTGCCCAAGCGGGTAGCCAAGGTCCCGCGGCCCCCCAGCACCCTGCTGCCCACCCCGGAGGAGCAGGGTGAGCTGGAACCCCTCAAAGGCAACTTTGACTGGGAGGCCATCTTCGACACCGGCACTCTGGGCGGGGAGCTGGGTGCGCTGGAGGCCCTGGAGCTGAGCCCACCTCTGAGCCCCGCCTCACACGTGGACGTGGACCTCACCATCCACGGTCGCCACATCGACTGCCCCGCCACCTGGGGGCCTTCGGTGGAGCAGGCTGCCGACAGCCTGGACTTCGATGAGACCTTCCTGGCCACATCCTTCCTGCAGCACCCCTGGGACGAGAGCGGCAGTGGCTGCCTGCCCCCGGAGCCCCTCTTTGAGGCCGGGGACGCCACCCTGGCCTCCGACCTGCAGGACTGGGCCAGCGTGGGGGCCTTCTTGTAAGAGGCCAGGCCCTGCCCCACCTCTGGACAGTGCCCAAGTCAGGGCCTAGAACTATCCCCCAACACAGGTCCACAGACACCCCACCACCCAGGCAGGGGCTGGGCCAGGGCTCCAAGGCTGGCCCCACAAGGCCACATGGCCACCAGCCCCAGCTGCCATCAGATTCAAGCCCAGGAGGCTGAGAACGAGGGCCCAGGACCAGAATCGCTGCCTCCTCTCCCCAGCCCCCCTTGTACACACAGTGTTTCATTGCTCCGCGTCTTCCCAGCCCCAGAAACCAGCTAAAGGGCCCTTCGCCGTGAGAGCCTAGGCCTGGAGGGGCCCGGGTCAGGCTGGGGAGGAACAGAACCGGGCCCTCCCAGAGCACCTCCGCTTCCCCCCTGCTTCCCCAGGTCTCTATCCAGAGAGAATCCCCCGGTACCACAAATGCTAATTAGATGACAGCAAATTAACCCCCTGGAGGCTTCTCCTGGCAGAGCCTCCCTGGGGCCGGGGGCAGGCAGTGGATGGGGCAGAGCTGAGCAGAATATGGACTGGGGGAGGGGGCAGAGAGAGGAGATCAAAATGAGGTGGGGGCACAGGGTTGGGCAAGGAGATCCTCTGTAAGGCCTCTGGGATCTTTGCCTGGCCCCTAATCTTTAAGCCCAACTTGAAGCTGAGAGCAGCAGGAAGTTCGGATTTGGTGGTTTGGGGGCCGGGGCATCCAAGCTGTAGAGGGCAGGACAGACAGACTAATGTAGTGAGTGTAGCTGTAGCTGAGGCTTAACTGGGAGGGCCACTGAGCTTGCTGGAACTACTGGGACCAAGAAGGGGTAACCCCATGCCCCTGCCTGCATTCCTCGGGGACGTGGGGCATGCCTTGCTCCACCTGGATCCCCTGGGCTGCGTCCCACATCCACCCTCCTGCCCCTTGGGGCAATTTAACCTTTTTCATGGAAGTTATTTACAATGAAAAGTTTTTAAAAATAAAATTTTTAAAAATCTAAATATGGCTCCTCTCCAAACTTTCTTTGGGAACAGGTGAGGGCTCAGTGTTTGGGAGGGGCAGAGCCTCTCTTTGCTGGAGTGAGGGATGACTGAGAGGAAGATGCGGGGGCACTTAGGGCCTGCAAAGAACACTGACGAACTCCCCATGACCTCAGCATCCCCAGGGAGGAAGGGACTGAGAGGTGGCTCTCGGATGTCCCCTGGAGCCTAGGCCTCGGTGGCTCCATCCGTGCAATGGGGAGACTGAGGCCCACAGCCCTGGGGGATCAGGAGACAAAGGGAGGAGGAGTGGCCCCCGCCCCCAGACCCGGGGAACTCAAAGGCTAAGTGTGTCCTGAGCTCGGCCCCTGCTGTCCCCCGCTGCGAGGGCTTGCCCGGGCCGGCCTGCCCCAGTCGGCCATCCCCGGCCTGGGCTGGTCTCCAGCACCTCCCTCACTTGGTCCTCTCCTGGAGGGACCCAGCCCCAGGGCCCTCACTTCCCACACAACCTGGCCCAACACAGGTTTGGGGAGGAGGAAGGCCACCAGGGAAAGGAGTGAGCTCAGACCCACCCCTCTCACCTACAGTGGCAGGATCCAGACTACCAGAGTTCTGATGGGGAAACTGAGGCACGGGAAATTTGTGTCTGGGTGACAGCCAGCACCTTTCAATCCTCTTCCCCTTGCTTTACCTGGGAGCCACCTCCCAACTCAGTCCTCGCCACATATACACCCTCACGGGTGCACGACACCTCCAGAGAGCCACTTCCTTGCACACGAGCTCGCACACGGGCGCACACACACGGGGGCACAAACAGGCAACGTCCCAAGCATTCCTGTCCAGCCTCCACGGACCCCTTTCTCCCAAAGCCCCTTTCTTTCTCCATCCTCGAGGTTGGCTCTAGGCCAACCTGGCATTCCCCTGCTAACTGGCTGCTTTCACTTGCTAATTATTCTAAATACTGCAGGAGGGCACGCAGCCTGCAGGGTCCAGGAAGGCAGGCTGAGGGCTGCCTCAATTCTCTTCACCCCGCAAGCGACTCCCCCTCCTTCTCCCCACTGTCCACCCGCTTCCTCTTCATGGACCTCAGCATTGGGGAACAAGGTGGGCTCCAGCCTTTTCCCCACAGGATCAGCCTCCCGCTTTGGACTGAGAGGCGGGGCGTGTAGCTGTGTGCCCCAGGCCTGTGCTGGGGGGAAGAGGGGCAATGTCTGGGGCAAGCAGGACCTCCTACTGGGGGAGCACCAGGCCTGAGAAGCAGATCAAGGTTTGCCCCAGCTTGACAGTCACCTGGAGGCTCCTGAAAAATCCCACTGCCATTCTCCTGTCTCAGCCTCCCGAGTAGCTGGGACTACAGGCGCCCGCCACCAGGCCCGGCTAATTTTTTGGATTTTTAGTAAAGATGGGGTTTCACCATGTTAGCCAGGATGGTCTTGATCTCCTGACTTCGTGATCTGCCCGCCTCAGCCTCCCAAAGTGCTGGGATTACAGGCGTGAGTCACCGCACCCAGCCTCTCCAGATAATTTTTAAAATCAGCCAGGCATGGAGGTGTGCATCTGTGGTCCCAGCTACTCTCTACACAGGAGGCTGAGGCAGGAGAATTGCCTGAGCTGAGCCCACGAGGTCAAGGCTTCAGTGAGCTGTGATTGCACAACTGCATTCCTGCATGGGTGGCAGAGTAACACCATGTCTCAAAAAAAAAAAAAAAAAAAAATCAGGAAATTAACATTGGCCTGATAATCTCATCTAATCCACAGACCCCATTCAAACTCTGCAGATTGCCCCATCACGCTCCTCCCTGTGCCAGCATCCCAATCCGAGATCACTGTTCATTCACTGTCCTATCTCTTTGGAGCTGTGTGGCTTTGAGCTCATAACTCAAGTTCCCTGGGCAGGTTCCTCATCTCTTTTCATTCTAACCTGCAACCTCCACTTTTGGGGTAACCAGCCCCTGCTTCATGTGACAGCCCCCGCCTGAACCACCTCTTTTTGTTTTGCTTTGTTTTGAGACAGAGTCTTGCTTTGTCACTCAGGCTGGAGTGCAGTGGCACAAACTCGGCTTACTGCAACCTCTACCTCCCAGGTTCAAGTGATTCTCCTGCCTCAGCCTTCTGAGTAGCTGGGATAACAGGCATGCACCACCATGCCTGGATAATTTTGTATTTTTAGTAGAGACGGGGTTTCACCATGTTGGCCAGGCTGGATCCTCAAGTGATCCGCCCGCCTCGGGCTCCCAAAGTGCTGGGATTTCAGGAGTGAGCCATCGCGCCCATCCCCACCTCACTTTAAGTGTTGGGGGAAGCCCATTCCCAAAGCACAGAGCCACCCTTCTGTCCCAGAATTTCCTGCCTCTTCCCCATTCTGTCTTCCCACTGTAACCCCCCGCTAGGAATGTGATGGAGAGGGTGGGGAGGGCCAGGATGTGGGAGGAAAGGCCAGGAGCTCAGACCTTGCATGGCTCCCCTTCCCTCTCCAGGGCACATCCTGTTCCATAGGACAGGCCACCCGGGGCCCAGTGACTCTCAGGTCTGGAAGGTCCCCAGGGATCCCCCTCAACTCCGCACTTTATGCTCCGCTGGGACGAACTCTTCAGGCCCCCTGCAGAGCTGAGCTCCATCTGGGGCAGGAGTCAGGAATGGCTCTCCACCTCCTCCCCTGCCCCAGGACCCAGACTTGCTGGAAGAGGGTGAGCTGGAGGGCAGGAAGGAAGGCGGGGCGGTGGAGGGTCAGGTGCACCTCCCTCCTGGGCTGAAGTCCAAAGGTAAATAGGTGTAGGTGCGCTCCCGGCAGGGGGCAGTGGGCTGGTCCCTTGGGGCAGGCCTGGGCCTGTCGGGGGTGGGGATGTGGGGAGGGGCCGCCAAGCCAGCCTTGTTAACAATGGGGTGGGGGAGGAGCCTGGGTCCTGCTGACACTTTCTTGTTTGATGAGAAGGAAAACACAGGTGACAAGACGGCGGGCGGGGGGGGTGCACCTCGAGCAGGGGAGGGGGCTTTGTGAGCCCCCCCATCCAAAGCCTCACTGACTGGTGTGAGCTGAGGAGCAAGTGAAGCGCAGGAGGCCCTCAGGGACTGCCTTCTTCCCGGGGCACCTGTGTCTGCTCCACTCTGTGGCTCCCAGGTGGGCAGGTCAGAGCTACCGGGCGTGCTGGGGCTTGAACCTTCCCTGTCTGCGTCAGAAGTTGGCAGGGGCCAACTGGAAGGACATTGTCCCTCAGAAGCCAGCCAGCCTGAACTGCAGGGCAAGGAGAGGTGGGGGTACCATAACGGAGGGGGCTGTCAGGGCTGAGGGTCTCCCTACTGGCCCCTGATAGCCTTCCAGCACAGTCCTGAACTGACTCCCACCAGCCCCTCACCTGCCCTTGGGCCGCACCACCTTGTTCTGAGGACAGAGAGGTCTGAGCCCCAGGACCCACGCTCCCAGGAAAGCAGGAGTTCCAGGAATTGGAGAGGTGTGCACACCTCCACGAAGCCCACCCCACCCACAGCCCCCAGAGCCCTTTGAAGTCAGAGCCGTAGCGGGATTGAGGTGGGCAGCCCTCCCAATGCTGCTGTTTGCCCAGGGAATTAAGCTGAGGCGGGGCAGCTGCCCACAGCTCTCCCCTTGCCCAGCCAGCCACAGGCTCCCTCTGCAGCCCCGCACCCCCACCAGCTGCCCTGCCTCTCTTCCTGCCTAACCTTGGGCACCAAGCCCTGTCCCCATCCCCACTGAGCAACAGAGTGCCTTCAGTTTCCTTTGAGTGAACTGTGTCCATGAGTTGGGCAGGGGGCAAGGAGGGGCAGGCTGGGATACAGACCCTACCTCCTAAGCCCACAGGTCTGCAGACCCCTGTGGGAAGATGACCCGTCTTGCTCATTCCTACCTTCGAAGCATCACAGCCCCCAACGTGTTAAGTATTTTTTGAATAAGTGAATGAATAAGTGTGCTGGCTGGCAGATCAACACAAGATAGAAAAGCAGCCGAGAAGCCAGAGAGTCAACACCCAGGGGTTCTCCAGTCCCTGGGCTGGGAACGCTCCTGAGGCCTCTGGAGGCAGTGGTTTGACCCAAGGGCGTGCAGAGGTAGAAGGCATTCTGGCCCAGGGAGAACTCTGAGGAAAGCCCCAAGGTGCCCGGTTCTGGAACTGAGCGAGGGGACAGACTGTTGACCCTGTGGATTTGGGGGCCTCTCATGTGGAAGTGAGAACAGAGGAAGGGGAGTGGCAAGGACCACCACTAGGAAACCAGGGGACCAGGGAGGAGGAGGCAAAGCCGAGAGGGAGTGGGGAGGACGCCTGGGAACTGTGGCAGGGGGAGCCCCTGCACTCACACACCTGTTCCCCGCCGCCCTGAAGGGAGCACCCACAGTGCTGAGTGCCGCAGGGCAGCCTGAGTGGGGGCAGCGGAAGCCAGCATTGGCCCTGGAGGTCCCGGCAGCCTCCCACGGGGCCATTTCCTTAGTGCAGTTGGTGGGGTGCGGGGAAAGTGAGAGCAGGCAGCAAACTCCAGCTCCAAATGGGGAGAAAGGAAGGAGAGGGTGCGGACAGGGGTGAGGGCAGACTCAAGGAGAACTTAGAGATGGGAGGCCTGAGGGCATTTGAAGGAAAGAAGGGGTACGGGTGCCCCCGAGGGGTTGGCAGTGCTGAGAGAGCTCCTGGTGGGAGCAGGAGGAAGAGGGTCTCAGAGGAGGCAGAAAGGATGAGCGCTGGCCCCTTTCCTGGAGAGGGAAGAGGAAGAGGATGGGCAGGGAGTGGGGCTGCGTCAGGGTGAACAGGAGGGTGTGGGGGGCTCTGGCTAGTGTGCGGAACTACAGGGTATAAGGGGCGGAAGTGCGGAGGAGCAGGTCTGGAGTAACTTGGAAGGGCACTCGGGAGCAAGGGGAGCAGAGAGGAGGGACAGGAGCTCTGAGGGGAGCAGGGGCCCCGGGAGGTCAGGGTGGCTGCCCTGCACCCAGCTCGCAGGGTGAGGCTGGAGGCTGGAGATTCTCAGCTGCAGGAGAGGAAGGCCAGGGTCCCAGGTGCTGCTGAACACTGGTCAGTCACTCACCTGGTGACCTGGTTCCTTACACCTTTGAGCTGAGTCAGGGAGGGGCAACAAAGAAGGAAGGAGACCCGGTCTTGGGGAGCCTTTCTAACCCACCGAGCTGGGAGGCCCACAGCCTTACGCATGGGACTCACAGACTCTGAGGCTAACATGTTTGGGCACTGCAGCTTCAGGGCAGGAATCCTGTTCTCAGAGCTTTGCTCATGAGGTATGGTTCCTTTTCCAAGACGAGTCTCCTAGAACCCTCCTTCATTACCCAGAAGCCTCTCAGGCACCCCTCAAACATGCTATGGGCACCTCAACTCTCCGTATGCCTGGCCAGATTCCCCTTCTCCCTGTGTGGGCCTTCCTCACGAGGCATTCCCTCACTCAGGACTGGCACCCCCAGCCAGTTGTCTCCCAGCCCACTGCCCTCGCTCCAGTATGTTCTCTACCTGACAGCCACCGGGCCTTTCTTTTTTCTTTTTCTATTCTTTTTTTTTTTTTTTTTTTTTAGTGGAGTCTTGCTCTGTCACCCAGGCTGGAGTGCAGTGGTGTGATCTCGGCTCACTGCAACCTCCACCTCCTGGGTTCAAACGATTATTTTGCCTCAGTCTTCCGAGTAGCTGGGATTACAGGCATCCACCACCACACCCGGCGAATGTTTTGTATTTTCAGTAGAGATGGGGTTTCACCATGTTGGCCAGGCTGGTCTTGAACTCCTGACCTCAGGTGATCCACCCACCTCGGCCTCCCAAAGTGCTGGGATTACAAGTGTGAGCCACCACACCCTGTCTCTTTTTCTATCTTTTTTTTTTTTTTTTCTTTGAAACAGAGTCTCTCACTCTTGTCCAGGCTGGAGTGCAGTGGCACAATCACAGCTCACTGCAGCCTCGACTTCCTGGGTTTAAGTGATCCTCCCAGCTCAGCCTCCCGAGTACCTGGGACTAGAAGCACATGCCACCACGCCTGGCTGTTTTTAAATTTTTTGTGGAGATGAGTTCTCACCAGGTTGCCCAGGCTGGTCTCAAACTCCTGGGCTCAAGTGATCCTCCTGCCTCAGCCTCTGAAAGTGCTCAGATTACAGGTGTGAGCCAGCCACCTTGCCAGGCTTTTTTTTTTTTTTTTTTTGAGATGGAGTCTTGTTCTGTCCCCAGGCTGGAGTACAGTGGCTCGATCTCAGCTCACTGCAAGCTCCGCCTCCCGGGTTCACGCCATTCTCCTGCCTCAGCCTCCCGAGTAGCTAGGACTACAGGCGCCCGCCACCACGCCTGGCTAATTTTTTTTTTTTGTATTTTTAGTAGAGATGGGGTTTCACCATATTAGCCAGGTCTCAATCTCCTGACCTCGTGATCTGCCTGCCTCAGCCTCCCAAAGTGCTGGGATTACAGGCGTGAGCCACCACGCCTGGCCTTTTTTTTCCTTTTTTAAGGAAAAATTTTTACCTCATAACAGTACATGCACCTGGAATAAATATCAATCTTAAAAAGACTTAGTATGTTAAAAAGTTTTTAAAAAAACACAAAAGGTCACTAGCTGTTCCTTCAGGTCCTGCTCCTCTGGTAACCATAACCAACCACTTTCAGTTCTTTCACTGGTTCAGGTAATCCCTGCTGTTCTTTTATTGTGTGTGTGTGTGTGTATATGTGTGTGTGTGACAGAGTCTCACTGTGTCACCCAGACTGGAGTGCAGTGACACGATCTTGGCTCACTGCAACCTCTGCCTCCTGGATTCAAGTGAGTCTCCTGCCTCAGCATCTCGAGTAGCTGGGATTACAGGTGTGCACCACCACACCTGGCTAATTTTTGTATTTTGGGTAGAGATGTGGTTTCGTCATGTTAGTCAGGCTGGTCTTGAACTCTGGACCTTGTGATCCACCTGTCTCAGCCTCCCACAGTCCTGGGGTTACAGGCGTGAGCCACTGCGCCCGGCCTATTTTGTTCTTATTGAGGTAAAATTTATGTACAATTAAATGAGCTGATTTTAAGTGTACTGTTCAAACCATTTTGACTAATATATATCAAAACACAGAAAATTTCCTCATGCCCCTTTCCAGGGGATCCCTACCATCACCCCATCCCTAAGCAACCACTCATTTGATTTCTATTGCCATCAGTCAGTTTTGCCTGTTCTAGACTTTCCTAAGAATGTCACCAGACAGTTTGTACTTTGTGTTCAGCTTCTTTCACTCAGCATGTTATTTTTGGAATTTCACTATGTCGTTGCATGCATCAGTAGTTTGTTCCTCTTCATGGCTGAGTAGTATTTCATCAGCTGATGGTAGCTGTTTGTTTATCCAGTCTCCTCTTGATGGATATCTGGGTTGTTTCCAGTTTTGTTCTATTGTGAATAAAGTTGCTATGAACAGTCTTGTACAAGGCTTTTTGTCATACAGCTTTGTTTAAAAACAATCCCTTTACTTTTCATTTGGATAGGGTTTGGGAAGTGAAGACATATATGTGTATAACGTATCTGCCATGTCCAACAGGACTACCCTGAGTTGATTCTTTTTTTTTTTTTTTTTAAGACGGAGTCTCGCTCTGTCGCCCAGGCTGGAGTGCAGTGGCTGGATCTCAGCTCACTACAAGCTCTGTCTCCCGGGTTCACGCAATTCTCCTGCCTCAGCCTCCCGAGTAGCTGGGACTACAGGCACCTGCCAACTCGCCCAGCTAGTTTTTTTTTTGTTGTTTTTTTTTTTTTGTTTTTTAGTAGAGACGGAGTTTCACCGTGTTAGCCAGGATGGTCTCAATCTCCTGACCTCGTGATCCGCCCGTCTCGGCCTCCCAAAGTGCTGGGATTACAGGCTTGAGCCACGGCGCACGGCCTCTTTATTTTTTATTTTTGAGATGGAGTCTTGTTCTGTTGCCCAGGCTGCAGTGCAGTGGTGCGATCTCAACTCACTGCAACCTCCACTTGCCAGGTTCAAGTGATTCTCCTGCCTCAGCCTCCCCA
This sequence comes from Macaca fascicularis, assembly GCF_037993035.2. Lineage (NCBI taxonomy): Eukaryota > Metazoa > Chordata > Mammalia > Primates > Cercopithecidae > Macaca > Macaca fascicularis. The sequence goes on along the minus strand of NC_088390.1, from coordinate 82,555,869 downwards.
GTAGCTTGGGACTACAGGTGCATGCCATCATGCCCGGCTAATTTCTGTATTTTTAGTAGAGACGAGACAGGCTTTCACCATGTTGCCTGGGCTGGTCTTGCACTCCTGATCTCAAGTGGTCTGCCCACCTCAGCCTCCCAAAGTGCTGGAATTGGAGGCGCGAGCCACTGCACCCAGCCCCTGAGTTGATTCTTCAAAGAGGTGGCCCAGGTATCCAGCAGGAGTGCAGGGAGGAAAAGAGTTTCAGGCAGAAGGAGGGGAGTGAGCAAAGGCATGGAGGTGGGACCCTGCCAGTTTGCCCAGAGGGCTGCTAGCCTCTCGGTGCTAGGGAAGGTAAGGGGCCAGGGTGACCCTTTTCAAGTGCAGCTCTGGCCACATCACTCCTCTGCTAACAGTGCAGTGAGTTCCCTCGCCTGCAGAAGGAGCTTCAGTTCCCCTAAGCTCCATCAAGATCTGACTCCCGCTCACCCCTCATCTTCCCACCTCCCCTGCCCTCTGTGACCAGTCACACTAATGCACCACTCAGAATCACTATTTCCACTCTTCCTGTCCCAATGCCTGCCCTCTACCTTGAATGACCACCCTCCCGCTCTCCCGCTTCACCTGGGTAACGCTTTTCAGGACTTAGTTCCAGAGTCCCCAGTCCTGGTCTCCACCTGGGTTAGGTGTCGGCTCTGGGCTCCCACGGCATCCTCAACATACCCCACCTGCCAGAGCCCAGGACAGCAGGCGCATGATATTGATGACCATACAGTGGCCAGCGAGGTTGTCAGTCCCCTTCCCAAGTGGTTCTCTTGGCCCCTCTCTGTGTCTAGCACCTGAAGGAGATGTGAAGAGGCGGGGAGGGGAAAATAAACCAGCCCGCAGGGTGCATGTCACCATGCCATCCAAGCCCAGGTCTGAAAACCCAGGTGTGAGCCTTTTCTCTCAGTGTGGCTGGTGACACCTGCAGAGAGAGGGTTCTCCCTGCATCGCCATCCTGGCAGAACTTGTGCCAGCCTTTTTGGCCCTTCTGTTTGAGCAGGCAATTGGTAACACACATCGGGGTCCCCAGGTTGGTACCTGAACCAACGTCAGCTCTGGCAATGCCACCTCTCAGAAGAGTGGCCCTGGCTGGAGCAGAGTCGGGGCTGGGGGTCCCTGGACACTCGCTCTGCCCCTAGCTGGCCAGAGTTCCAGAAAACCCACATCTCACAGTCCACCCTTGACCCTGAGCCCTTTTATCTGGTGGGTCTAGAACACAGTTTGGGGGATGACCTCCATCACAATCCCTTTCCCTGCTTCACCCCTGCAGCCTGGTGAATGCCTCCAGGGCAGAGGACAAGTGCAGGGGGCCTCCGTTCCTGCCTGCCCAGTACCCGTGCCCCTCGCCTGCTGCCAGCACAGACTGCCCACCGTGGGGCTCCTGGGTAGAGGACAAGTGTGGGGGCCTCTGTTCCTGCCTGCCCAGGACCTGTGCCCCTTGCCTGCTGCCAGCACAGACTGCCCACTGTGGCGCTCCTGGCTGCTTTCTGTGGTTCAGGTTTGTTGGGGGAAGCACCTGGGCTGGGTCCTGAGCTCTGGGAGGCACCATATCAGCTGGCTGGGCCTCTGGCAGACCCCAGCTCCAAGTCTGGTCCTGGGGAGCTGCAGGCCCAGATTCCTTGAGGGGTGCGGGTGGGAGGTAGGGGTTTGTCTGTTTGCCCTTTTGTGGGAGGCAGGAGCAGCTGGAGTAGCCCTCAATGACAACAGCAAACACCGTCATCTGCAGGCGGCCTCAGGAGCCTTCTAGTGTCACCTATAGCTGAATAGAATGAGGCACAGAGAGGCACAGCTCTGAGGATGGTGGCACAGGCTGGCTTCTCATGGGCACTGCCGGCTGGGGGACCCATGTGGACATCTGCCACCTCTCCACTCACCACATCAGCATCTGTGTCTCCCTGCTGGACTGGGAGCTCCGGGAGGGCAGAGGCAGTGTGCAGTTCCCTGTGGCACCTGGCCGGAGTCAGGTATGGCACACGCTTGGTGCTTAGCAGAGCACGGCAGCATGGATGGGGGGCAGGATACACCCCAATTCTCACAATGACTTACTGGCAGAGCCAGATCCAAAAGTCAGATTTTTCAGCTGGGCAGATAGCATGGAACTATCAGGAAGGAACTATCAGGAGGCTGGGCGTGGTGGCTCTCGCCTGTAATCCCAGCACTTTGGGAGGCTGAGACGGGGTGGGGGGGACGGGGGATCACCTGAGGTCAGGAGTTCGAGATCAGCCTGGCCAACACAGTGAAACCCCATCTGTACTAAAAATAAAAAAATTTGCCGCATGCGGTGGTGCATGCCTGTAGTCCCAGCTACTTGGGAGGCTGAGGCAGGAGAATCGCTTGAACCCGAGAGGTAGAGGTTGTAGTGAGCTGAGATTGTGCCACTGCACTCCAGCCTGGGCTACAAGGGTGAAGCTCTGAAAAAGAAAAAGAAGGAAGGAAGGAGGGAGGGAGGGAAAGAAAGAGAGGAAGAGAAGAAAGAGAGAAAGAAAGAAAGAAGGAAGGAAGAGGGGGAGGAGAGAGAGAGAGAGAGAGAGAGAAGCAAAGCAAGGCCACTCAGGCCTGTCCTGCCTGTCCCTCTGCCCTCAGGGGCCCAGGCCTCACCTCCAGCCCAGCCTCCTCCCCGGCCTCATTAAAAAGCCCTTACTGAAGAAGAAGTGTGAGTGGAATCCCGCCAGGTAATACAAGCTGAGATATCTCTGCTCATTCATTCATTCATTTCAGGCAGACAGTAGGACCCTTCCGTGAGTGTGAACGACACGCAAACCCACAGAGCAAGAGCACACTGGGGACTCCCTTCAGGGTCATCCCACTCAATCCCCTGCCTCAGGGCAGCTATCCACTCAGGGAATGAGGCCTTCTGGTTTCCAACCGCAGGGGCAGGATCTCAGTCCTGGGGCTGAGGGGAACGGTGGTGGAAACCTGACTCTCGGCTTGCTCCCGAGCAGGGCTTCCCTGTGCCCTCCCGCCCCCAGCCAGCAGCCTGTGTCTTCTCGTTTACTGCCCAAGGCACCGCACTCTCCTTATTTGAGGCCCCCAGGCCATCCTGCCAGGCAGCCCACTCCTGCCAGGCTCCTCTCCAAACACAGTGCAACCTCAGCTGACGCGGGGGCCCCAGGGCCGCTCTGCCTCCACTCCCGCCACACTCAGCCGTCCTCTCCGACACCCCTGGCCCCCTCCCTACTTCCCAGCTTTCCTTCCATAAGGCCGGTCGCTGTCCTGAGGCCCCCTTCTCCCATCCTTCAAAATCCAGTCCATACGCCTGTGCCTCGGCCTCCCTGAAACGCCCCATAGCTGTGGCTGTTCCCCCAACCCAGGCCACAGCCCTGTGTCTCTCCTGTGGCCTGGATAACCGAGGCCTGCAGCGCACCCCAAATTCCCACGTTTCCAAGAAAACCATCTTCTTATTCGGGCTCTCCTCTCTCTTCCTGCTTCATGCCTCGCTGAGTTCGTGAACAAATGAACGAACCTGCCCTACTCGGGAAAGATTCCGCCTGGCGGGGGCCTGTGAGGGGCCCTTCCTGAGGACAGCGCCACCCGCCGCTTCCGTCCCTCTCCCCACCGCAGCCGGGCACGGAGAAAGCGCTGAGTCACGTTCCGGGCACGCGGCCCCCGGGGAACCAAGCCTCAGGGGCGCGCCTGGGCCTGTGGGGGCTCCTGGGCCTGCTGGGGCAGCGCCTGGGCCCGCGATGGGGGTCGCCTGCACCCGCTCCCGCTGCCCAGCGCAGCCCCCGCATCATCCCAGGTTGCCTGGAGCCACAGGCCGGGCAGCAGCGGGTGCCAGCGGCTAACGCCACCGCGGCTTGTCAGCCGAACCCCCCTTCCGGACTGGTTCAGAGGAATGGGGAATGGGGGGCGCGAGAAGCCCCCAGCAGGCTGCCCCGACCCCTGATTTCCTGCCCAGCCCCCAGGTCGGGTGCCTGGGGGGCCTCTGGATGCCCCCTCGTTGTTTGCTTCCCCTCCCGTCTCCACGGTCCCTCCCTCTTCAGCGCCCCCTCCTGCCCCCGTTCTGTCCACACCCATGCCCCCGGCCCCTAGGACTTTCCCTTCCCCTGCACCCTGGACCTTCTCAGAGGTTCCCCCTGCCCGAGCGCGGTGGAGGCCAAGGGTGGAGTGGGGCGCCCCCTCGCGGCCCGGCCCGGCCCGGCCCGGCCCGGGCTCGCCTCACCTCCCCGCCTGCCGAAGCCCTCCCGGAGTACTCCGGGTTCAACCCCTGAGCACGGCGGTAGGAGAGCGCCCCCCTGCGGCACAGCCACGTCCACGAAACCCCTCCCGGGGTTCTAGAAAGCGGAGGCCTCCGGTAATAGGGGCTAAGGCTGGGCCAGGGGGACAGGGACAGGCCCTCCCAGCTCCTCCCCTGCCGAGCCGGGAGGGTTGAGGGAGAGGGGGAGAAGGGGGTGAGTGTGTGTGTGTGTGTGGTGTGTGTCGCGCAGGTAAGGGGCCATGGCCTAGGACAGCTGGGCAGTGAGTGACAAGTGCCTGATGGGTTGCTCTTCCTTCATTTTACAGGCCAGGAAGTCTTCCTGCGGTGGGGTCTGCAGAACCAGTAGAATCCCTCCTGGGGCCACCACGTTCCTGGCACCATTCTGAGCCTTTGTAATGCTAATCTCCTGTCGTGAGTGCCTCGGGAGTGTTGGGGGACTGTAATATTGTTGTCCGTGCAGAAGGAAAGACCGAGGTGCAGAGAGACGTCTAGAAGGTGCTAGAAGGTGACTATCCAGCCCTGGTATCACTGCCTGGTGATTTCGTTTCATTCATCTTCACAAACGGCCTCACCGGGTGAGTCCAGGGGCCAGGAGGCTCAAGATGCTGTCAATGACTCGGGACTGTTTGGGGGCAGATAAGAGGAGGTGAGGGGTTCTGCAGGTTCTGGATAAATTGATCAGAACTCAGAACACATTTCTAAGCAGTGATCATTAGCTGCAGAAGCTGATTTTGTTCCTAACATACTCCAACTACAGCTGGAAAGGCCAGGGAAGAACCGGAGTGGGCACCGGCTAACATTTCTTGAGCGCCTACTAGGTACCAGGCCCTTTATATGCGCCATGTCACTTAATTTACCTCAAATCCAAGGGGCCTTTGTGGCGTGTTATTCAGAAGTCACAGGGCTAATGAGGGCAGGACTGGGATCAGACTGGGCCTGTCTGGCCTCTCACCTGGGTTATTTTTCCTCCACTCGGCGGCTCATAGCACCAGCTGTGATTTGGACAGAAATCAGCTGCCACGTGCAACGTTCTCCCATGGGAACGTGTGTCCGCAGCACCTATCTCAGGGCCCAAATCCCTCCTGCCCCACAGCCCTCTCCTGGGACCTGCCTTGGATAAGATGAGAAATTGGGATGGGAGGTGTGGGAGGCGGGGCAGGGTGTGCAGGTCTCTGGCCACACAGAGAAGCGTGAAAGGATACAGATTCCTCCCAACACATCTCCTGGCCTAGGTGTTTCTGCTGCCCACAAGTAGGTTGCTGTGATTTTCAGGTCAGAGAGGCTCTCGGTTGCCTCAAAAGCTGCACCCTCGGCTGGGCATGGTGGCTCACGCTTGTAATTCCAACACTTTGGGAGGCCAAGTCAGGTAGATCACCTGAGGTCAGGAGTTCGAAATCAGTCTGACCAATATGGTGAAAGTCTGTCTCCACTAAAAATACAAAAACAATTGGTCGGGCGTGGTAGCAGGTGCCTATAGTCCCAGCTTCTCAGGAGGCTGAGACAGGACAATTGCTTGAACCTGGGAGACAGAGATTGCAGTGAGCTGAGATCGTGCCATTGCACTCCAGCCTGGGTGACAGAGTGAGACTCTGTCTCAAAAAAAAAAAAAAAAAAGCTGCACTCCGACCTCCTTCACTTTGTCTTCCCTGGGACGTGTATGCCATCCCTTTGATCCTCCTTCCGCACCCCTGCTCCTCCTCCTGGAGTTAGCCTTCATGCACTTGTTTATTTGTTCATCATAGATTTACTGGGTACCCTGAACACCCTCTGGGTCGGGCCAAGGCCAGGTGCTGGGTAGGCACCCTTTAGAGGGCCCGCTGAGCCTTCTGGTCACGCCTGGCGATTCCATCAGCCCTGGCCCGGCACCCCTCTTGTTTGTGTCACTCAGGTGCGAAGACCTGTTGCCCGTGCCTGTATTTGATCTGCCCCCAGTGGGGCTCCTGCTGGCTTAGCCTTTCCTCTCTCCAGCTCTGCCTGTGAGGTCCAGGAATCCTTCTGGGCAGAGGACCCTGCTCTGCTGGGCACCTCGCAGGCTCTGCAGGAGGTTTCTGGCTTCCAGCACCTCTTCACCTTGCTCACACTTTGCCTTCACCCTTCAAGCAAGCATGATTCCTCGGTGATGCCCCAGACTCTATAAGGACTTGAATTCAAATCAGTTTGCAGGGGAGCAGGCGCAGTGACTCATGCCTGTAATCCCAGCACTTTGGGAGACTGAGGTGGGCGGATCACAAGGTCAAGAGATTGAGACCATCCTGGCCAAGGTGGCGAAACCCTGTCTCTACTAAAAATACAAAAATACAAAAATGTTTACAAATTACAAAAATTAAAAATACAAAAATTAGCTGGGCATGGTGGCGTGCACCTGTAGTCCCAACTACTCAGGAGGCTGAGGCAGGAGAATCGCTTGAACCCGGGAGGCGGAGTTGCAGTGAGCCAAGATTGCACCACTGCACTCCAGCCTGGGCAACAGAGTGAGACTCCATCTCAAAAAAAAAAGAAAAAAGAAAGAAAGTCTGATAAACATAAATCAAATATGAATAAATGAAAGAATTAAAACTCCAGTGGCATAAAATAGCAACAGTAAATGAAATTAAACCACATATTTTAATTTTTTTCAAGACAGGGCCTTGCTCTGTCACCTGGGCTGCAGTGCAGTGGTACAATCAATGTTCATTGAAGCCTCAACCTTTCAGGTTCAAGCGATTCTCCCGCCTCAGCCTCCCAAGTAGCTGGGACCACAGGAGCGTGCCACCATGCCCAGCTAATTTTTGTCTTTTTGGCAGAGATAGGGTTTTGCCATGTTGCCCTTGCTGATCTCAAACTCCTAAACTCAGGCAGTCCACCCAAATTGGCCTCCCAAAGTGCTGGGATTATAGGCATGAGTCACCATGCCTGGCCCACATGATAATGAAAATGGGAAAAAAAAAAAAAAGAGATTTACATATAAATGATTAAATAATATTCTTTTTTTTTTTTTTTTTTTTTTGAGACGGAGTCTCGCTCTGCCGCCCAGGCTGGAGTGCAGTGGCCGGATCTCAGCTCACTGCAAGCTCCGCCTCCCGGGTTCCCGCCATTCTCCTGCCTCAGCCTCCCCAGTAGCTGGGACTACAGGCGCCCGCCACCTCGCCCGGCTAGTTTTTTGTATTTCTTAGTAGAGACGGGGTTTCACCGTGTCAGCCAGGATGGTCTCGATCTCCTGACCTCGTGATCCGCCCGCCTCGGCCTCCCAAAGTGCTGGGATTACAGGCTTGAGCCACCGCGCCCGGCCAAATAATATTCTTTAATGTACAAAGAATTGGCTGGGTGCAGTGGCTCTTGCCCGTAATCCTAACACTTTGGAAGGCTGAAGTGGGTGGATCACTTGAGATCTGGATTTCGAAACCAGCCTGGCCAACATGGTGAAACCCCATCTCTACTAAAATACAAAAAAAAATTAGCCATTCGTGGAGGCAGGTGCTTGGAATCCCAGCTACTCAGGAGGCTGAGGCAGGAGAATCGCTTAAACCTGGCTGAGGCAGGAGAATCGCTTAAACCCGGGAGGCGGAGGTTGCAGTAAGCTGAGATCGCGCCACTGCACTCCAGCCTGGGTGACAGAGCAAGACTGCCTCAAAAAAAATAAAATAAAATAAAATAGACCGGGCGCAGTGGCTCACGCCTGTAATCCCAGCACTTTGGGAGGCAAAGGCCGGCGGATCACCTGGGGTCAGGAGTTCGAGACCAGCTTGGCCAACATGGTGAAACCCCGTCTCTACTAAAAGTACAAACAGTAGCCGGGAGTGGTGGCAGGCACCTGTAATCCCAGCTGCTCAGGAGGCTGAGGGAGGAGAAGCTTGAACCCAGGAGGCGGAGGTTGCAGTGAGCCGAGATCAGGCCACTGCACTCCAGCCTGGGCGACAAGAGCAAGACTCCGTCTCAAATAATAATAATAATAAAATTAAAAAATAATATACAAAGAATTCTGAAAATTTAGTAAGAAAATATGAACATCATTATATAAAATGGACAAAGGGCTGGGCACGGTGGCTCATGCCTATAATCCCAGCACTTTGGAGGCTGAGGTGAAAGGATCTTTTGAGCCCAGGAGTTCTATACCAGCCTGGGCGACATGGTGAAACTCCATCTCTATAAAAAATACAGAAATTAGCCAGCCATGGTGGCACATGCCTGTAGTCCCAGATACTTGGGAGGGCGAGGTGGGAGGATGGCTTGGGCCTGGGAGGCGGAGGTTGTAGTGAGCCAAGACTGCACCACTGCACTCCAGTCTGGGCAACAGAGCTAGACCCTGTCTCAAAAACAAATAAACAAAAAAGGACAAAGTGCATTAAACAGGCAGTTTAAACCTGAGATGTTATTTTAAAAGATTTTTTTTTTTTTTTTTTTGGAGACAGAGTCTCTGTCTGTTGCCCAGGCTGGAGTGCAGTGGCAGGATTTCAGCTCACTGCAACCTGCTACCTCCCAGGTTCAAGCGATGCTCCGCCTTAGCCTCCCGCGTAGCTGGAACTACAGGCATGGGCCACCATGTCCAGCTAATTTTTGTATTTTTTAGTAGAGACAGGGTTTCACCATGCTGGCCAGGCTGGTCTCGAACTCTTGACCTTGTGATCTGCCTGCCGTGGCTTCCCAAAGTTCTTGGATTATAGGTGTGAGCCACCGTGCCTGGCCTAACAATTTTTTTTAATACACATTTTTTATTTTTTTGAGACAGGGCTTTACTCCGTCACCCAGGCTGAAGTGCAGGGGCACAGTCATAGCTCACTGCCGCCTCCAACTCCTGGGCTCAAGCCACCCTCCTGCCTCATTCTCCTGAGTAGCTGGGACTACAGGCACATGCCACCATGCCTGGCTAATTTTTTATTTTTTGTAGAGATGAGGTCTCGCTATGTTGCCCAGGCTGGTCTCGAACTCCTGGCCTCAAGTGATCCTCCCACCTTGGCCTCCCAAAACACTGAGATTACAGGTGTGAGTCATTGTGCCCAACAGACATTTTTTTTTTTTTTTTTTTTTTTTTGAGACGGAGTCTCGCTCTGTCACCCAGGCTGGAGTGCAGTGGCCGGATCTCAGCTCACTGCAAGCTCCGCCTCCCGGGTTCACGCCATTCTCCTGCCTCAGCCTCCCGAGTAGCTGGGACTACAGGCGCCTGCCACCTCGCCCGGCTAAGTTTTTGTATTTTTAGTAGAGACGGGGTTTCACTGTGTTACCCAGGATGGTCTCGATCTCCTGACCTCGTGATCTGCCCGTCTCGGCCTCCCAAAGTGCTGGGATTACAGGCTTGAGCCACCGCGCCCGGCCCCAACAGACATTTTTTAAAGCAGCTTCAGGTTTACAGAAAAAAAAATCATGCAGAGGCCGGGCGCGGTGGCTCAAGCCTGTAATCCCAGCACTTTGGGAGGCCGAGACGGGCGGATCACAAGGTCAGGAGATCGAGACCATCCTGGCTAACATGGTGAAACCCCATCTCTACTAAAAATACAAAAAACTAGCCGGGCGAGGTGGCGGGCGCCTGTAGTCCCAGCTACTCCGGAGGCTGAGGCAGGAGAATGGCTGAACCCGGGAGGCGGAGCTTGCAGTGAGCTGAGACCCGGCCACTGCACTCCAGCCTGGGCGACAGAGCGAGACTCCGTCTCAAAAAAAAAAAAAAAAAAAAAAAAAAATCATGCAGAAAGGACGGAGTTCTCATATATCTCCTCCGGCTCCCCGTCTCTCAGTTTCCACTATTGTTAATATCTAGCAAGGCCAGAAGTGGTGGCTTATGCCTGTAATCCCAGCGCTTTAAGAGGCTGAGGCGAGAGGATTACTTGAGCCCAGGAGTTTGTGACCAGCCTGGGCAATATAGCAAGACCCCATCTCTACAAAACAATTAAAAAATTAGCTGAGTGTGGTGGCACACACTCGAGGTTGCAGTGAGCTACAACTGGGCCACTGAACTCCAGCCTGGGTGACAGAGCTAGACCCTGTCTCTCAATAAATAAAAATTTGAATTAGTGTGGTACATTTACTACAACTGATGGACAAATTGATTGATATAATATTATTAACTAAAGCCCATAGTTTACTTTTTGTTTCTAAAAATCTTTTTTTAATTTTTGTGAGTACGTAATAGGTATGTATATTTATGGGTTACATGAGATATCTTGATACAGGCGTAATCACATCAGGGTAAATGGAGTATCCATCACCTCAAGCACTTATCCTTGCTTTGTGTTACAAACAATCCAATTATACTCTTTTTTTCTTTCTTTCTTTCTTTTTTTTGAGACAGCATCTCACTCTGTTGCCCAGGCTGGAGTGCAGTGGCACCATCTCAGATGCTCATTGCAACCTCCGCCTCCCGGTTTCAAGCAATTCTCCTGCCTCAGCCTCCCGAGTAGCTGGGACTACAGGCGCCTGCCACCATGCCTGGCTAATTTTTGTATTTTTTAGTAGAGACATGGTTTTGCCATGTTGGTCAGGCTGGTCTTGAACTCCTAGCCTCAAGTGATCCGCCTGCCTCAGTCTTTCAATGTTGGGGTTACAGGCATGAGCCACCGCACCCGGCCCAATTATACTCTTTTAGTTATTTTTATTTTATTTTTTGAGATGGCGTCTCGCTCTGTCACCCAGGCTGGAGTGCAGTGGTAAGATCTCAGCTCACTGCAACCTCCACCTCCTAGGTTCAAGGAATTCTCCTGCCTTAACCTCCCGAAGTAGCTGGGATTACAGGTGCCCACCACCACACCTGGCTAATTTTTGTATTTTTAGTAGAGACAGCATTTCACCATGTTGGCCACACTGGTCTTGAACTCCTGACTTCAGGTGATCTACCTGCCTTGGCCTCCCAAAGTGCTGGGATTACAGGCATGAGCCACCGTGCCTGGCCCATAGTTATTTTTAATGTACAATAAATTATTGTTGACTATAGTCACCCTGTTGTGCTATCAAATACTGGATCTTATTCATTCTAGCTAACTATATTTTTGTGCATGTTAACCATCCCCCCTTCTCCCTCTTTCACCACCATTACTCTTCCCAGCCTCTGCTCTCTATCTCCATGAGTTCAATTCTTTTAAGTTTTAGCTCCCACAAATAAGTGAGAACACGTGAAGTTTGTCTTTCTGTACCTGGCTTATTTCATGTAACACAATGACCTCCCGCTCCATCCAAGTTATTGCAAATGACAGGGTCTCATATTTTTTTATGGGTGACTAGTACTCCCAGGTGTATATGAACCACATTTTCTTTATCCATTTGTTTGTTGATGGACACTTAGTGTATTAGTCTATTTCATAACACTGTGAAGAAATACCCAAGACTGGGTAATTTATAAAGAAAAAGAGGTTTAATGGACTCACAGTTTCACATGGCTGGGGAGGCCTCACAATCATAGAGGAAGGCGAAGGAGGAGAAAAGGCACATCTTACATGGTGGCAGGCAAGGAAAGTGTGTGCAGGGGAACTGCCCTTTATGAAACCATCAGATCTCATGAGACTTATTCGCTATCATGAGAAGAGCACAGGAAAAACCGACCCCTAAAAAAATTAACCAGGCATGGTGGTGGGCGCCTGCAATCCCAGCTATTCAGGAGGCTGAGGCAGAGAATTGCTTGAACCCAGGAGGTGGAGGTTGCAGTGAGCCAAGATCACACCACAGGACTCCAGCCTGGGCAACAGAGTAAGATTCTGTCTCAAAAAAAAAAAAAAAAAAAAAAAAACAGAAAAACCTGCCCCTATGATTCAATTACCTCCCGCTGGGTCCCTCCCATGACACATGGGGATTGTGGGAGCTATAATTCAAGATGAGATTTGAGTGGGGACACTGAGGTTGCTTCCAATTCTTAGCTATTGTGAACAGTGCTGCAATAAACAAGGGAGTATAGATATCTTTTCAATATACTGATTTCCTTCCTTTTGGGTATATACCTAGCAGTGGAATTGCTGGATCACCTGGTGCCTCTATTTTTAGTTTTTTGAGGAACCTTCATACCGTTCCATAGTAGTTATACTAATTTGCATTGCCAGCAACAGTGTAGGAGGGTTCCCTTCTCTCCACATCCTCTCCAGCATTTGTTATTGCCTGTCTTTTGGATAAGAGCCATTTTAACTGGGTTGAGAAAATACTTCATTATAATTTTGATTTGTATTTCTCTGATGATCAGTGACGTTGAGCACCTTTTCACATATCTGTTCACCATTTGTATGTCTCCTTTTAAGAAATGTCGGCCAGGCGCGGTGGCTCAAGCCTGTAATCCCAGCACTTTGGGAGGCCGAGACGGGCGGATCACGAGGTCAGGAGATTGAGACCATCCTGGCCTACACGGTAAACCCCGTCTCTACTAAAAAATACAAAAAAAACCTAGCCGGGCGAGGTAGCGGGCGCCTGTAGTCCCAGCTACTCGGGAGGCTGAGACAGGAGAATGGCGTAAACCTGGGAGGCGGAGCTTGCAGTGAGCTGCCATCTGGTCACTGCACTGCAGCCTGGGCAACAGAGCGAGACTCCGTCTCAAAAAAAAAAAAAAAGAAATGTCTGTTCAGATCTTTTGCCCATTTTTGATTGGATTATTAGATTTTTTTCCCATAGAATTGTTTGAGGTCCTTATATATTCCCGTTATTAAATCCCCTGTCAGATAGCTAGTTGGCAAATATTTCTCCCATTCTGTGAGTTGTCTCTTCACTTTGTTGATTGTTTCCTTAAAGTCCATAGTTTAAAATGGGGTTCATACTTTGTGTTATATAGTTCTGTGTGTTTTGCCAATTGCATAATGTCCATATCCACAATTACAGTATTATACAGCATGGTCCACTATCCTAAAAATCCTCTGTGCTCCACCAACTCATCCCTCCCTTCCTCCCTCTGTCTCCCTCCCGCAACCCCTCAAACCCTTGGCAATCATTGACCACTTCAATGTCTCTATAGTTTCGCTCTTTCCAGAATGTCACATAGTTGAAATCATACAGCATGTAGCCTTTTCGGATTGGCTTCTTCACTGATTAATATTCATTTGAGGTTTCTTCATGGCTTTTTGTGGCTTGCTAGCTCATTTCCTATCACTGAACAATATGTCTTTTTTTCTCTATTTTTTGAGATGGAGTCTTGTTCTGTTACTCAGGCTGGAGTGCAGTGGTGCAACCTCTGCTCACTGCAACCTCCACCTCCCAGGTTCAAGCGATTCTCCTGCCTCAGCCTCCCGAGTAGCTGGGATTATAGGCGTGCACCACCACACCCAGATAATATTTGCATTTTTAGTAGAGATGGAGTTTCACCATGTTGGCCAGGCTGGTCTTGAATTCCTGACCTCAGGTAATCAACCCACCTCGGCCTCCTAAACTGCTGGGATTACAGGCGTGAGCCACCACCACATCTGGCTGCTTAATAGTATATCTTATATGAATGTACCTTAGTTTGCTTATCCATTCACCTAGTAAAGGATGTCAATTGCTTCCAATTTTTGGCAGTGATGAATAAGGCTGCTATAAACATTCTTGTGTAGGTTTTTGTGTGGATGTAAATTTTCAACTCATTTGGATAAATAGCAAGCAACACGATTCCTGGATCATATGGTAAGAGTACGTTTAGCTTTCTAAAAACTGCCATGCTGTCTTCCAAAGTGGCTGTAGCATTTTGCATTCCTACCAGTAATGAGCGAGAGCTCCTGTTGCTCCACACTCTCGCCAGCATTTGGTATTCTCAGTGCTTTGGATTTTAGCCACCGTGATAGCTGTGTAGTGGCATCTCATTGTTGTTTAAATTTGCAGTTCCCAGCTGGGCATGGTGGTTCATTTTTGTAATCCCAGCATTTTGCGAGGCCAAGGTGGACTTGAGACCAAGAGTTTGTGATCAGCATAGGCAACAAAGCAAGACTCCATCTCCATAAAAAATTTAAATTAACCAGGCGCGGTGGGGAGTTCCTGTAGTCCCAGCTACTTGGGAGGCTGGGGCACCCATAATCGTGACACTGCACTTTAGCCTGGGCCACAGAGCAAGATCTTGAATTTAAAAAAAAAAAAAAGGCCGGGCACAGTGGCTCATGCCTGTAATCTCAGCACTTTGGGAGGCCAAGACGAGATGGGTGGATCATCTGACGTCAGGAGTTCGAGACCAGCCTGACCAATGTGGCGAAATCCTGTTTCTACTAAAAAAAAAAATCAGCTGGACATGGTGGTGGGCACCTGTAATCCCAACTACTTGGGAGGCTGAGGTGGGAGGTCACGGCTGCAGTGAGCCATGATTGTACCACTGCACTCCAGCCTGGGTGACAGAGTGAGACCCTGTCTCAAAAAAAAAACAAAAAACAAAACAAAAAACACAAAAAAACCTGCAATTCCCTGCTGACATCTGATGCTGAGCATCTTTTCATATGCTTGTTTCTCATCTGCATATCTTCTCTGGTGAGGTATCTGTTCAGATCTTTTGTCTCTGTTTTAATCAGGTGTTTATTTTACTATCACTGAATTTTTTTTCTTTTTCTTTTTTAAAATTTTTTGTAGAGGCTGGCGCGGTAGCTTACGCCTGTAATCCCCAGCACTTTGGGAGGCCAAGGTGGGCAGATCATGAGGTGAGGAGATTGAGACCATCCTGGCTAACATGGTAAAACCCTGTCTCTACTAAAAATACAAAAACAATTACCCGGGCGTGGTGGCGGGTGCCTGTAGTCCCAGCTACTTGGGAGGCTGAGATAGGAGAATGGCCTGAACCTGGGAGGTGGAGCTTGCAGTGAGCCGAAATGGTGCCACTGTACTCCAGCCTGGACAACAGAGCAAGACTCCGTCTCAAAAAAAAAAAAAAAGCATTTTGTAGAGATAAGGGTCTCACTTTGTTGCCGAGGCTGGTCTCAAACTCTTGAGCTTAAGCAATACTCCTGCCTCAGCCTCATAAAGTGCTGGGATTACAGGTGTGAACCACCTTGCTGGGCTAATTTTTGTATTTTTTGTAGAGACAGGGTCTCACTTTGTTGCCCAGGCTGGTCTCAAACTCCTGAGCTCAAGAGATCTGCCTGCCTTGGCCTCCCAAAGTGCTGGGATTACAGGCATGAGCCACCATGTCTGGCCTATAGTAAATCTTAAAGTCGAGTATCCGTCCATCCTCCAGCTTTGTTCTTCTCGTTTAATTTTGTGTTGCAGCATCCCACAGATTTCTTTTTCCTTTTTCTTTTCCTTTTTCTTTTCCTTTTTTTTTCTGAGACGGAGTTTCACCCTTGTTGCCTAGGCTGGAGTGCAATGGCACAATCTCAGCTCACCGCAACCTCCGCCTCCCGGGTTCAAGCGATTTTCCTGCCTCAGCCTCCCAAGTAGCTGGGATTACAGGCATGTGCCAGCATGCCCAGCTAATTTTTGTATTTTTAGTACAGACGGGGTTTCTCCATATTGGTCAGGCTGGCTGGTCTTGAACTCCTGACCTCAGGTGATCCCCCCACCTCAGACTCCCAAAGTACTGGGATTACAAGCGTGAGTCACTGTGCCCAACGCCCCCTCTACCTTTTTTTTTTTTTTTTCTATTGAGACAGAGTCTCACTCTATCACCCAGGTTGGAGTGCAGTGACTCAATCTCTCCTCACTGCTGCCTTTGCCTCCCAGGTTCAAATGATTCTCCCACCTCAGCCTCCCAAGTACCTGGGATTACAGGTGTGCGCCACCATGCTTGACACATTTTGTATTTTTAGTAGAGACAGAGTTTCACCATGTTGGCCAGGCTGGTCTCGAACTCCTGGCCTCAAGTGATCCGCCCACCTCAGCCTTCCAAAGTGCTGGGATTATAGGCGTGAGCCACCATGCCAGGCCTTATTTTATTTTATTTTTTTAGACAAGGTCTCGCTCTGTTGTCCAAGTTGGATTGCAGTGGAGTGATCTCGGCTCACTGCAACCTCTGCATCCCAGGTTCAAACTATTCTCCTGCCTCAGCCTCCCCAGTAGCTGAGATTACAGGCGCCCTCCACTACGCCCGGCTAGTTCATTTTCTTTTAGTCCAAAATTAAACATGAGATGTAATATTTCACCTATCAGATTGGCAAAAATGTCAAAGTTTGATAATACTGTGGGTTAAGGTGTAGGGAAATAGGGCATACGTACATTGGTATTGGAAATACAGGCTAGTTCAACTATTTTGGAGGGCAATTTGTACATATCTACAAAAATTATCAGCCCAGTGTGGTGGCTCATGCCTGTAATCACAACACTTGGGGACGCCCAGGCCCGCAGTTCACCTGACGTCGGGAGTTTGAGAACAGCCTGACCAACATGGAAAAACCCAGTCTCTACTGAAAATACAAAATTAGTTGGGCGTGTTGGCTCACGCCTGTAATCCCAGCTACTCAGTAGGCTGAGGCAGGAGAATCGCTTGAACGAGGGAAGCAGAGGTTGTGGTGAGCCAAGATCTCGCCATTGCACTCCAGCCTGGGCAACAACAATGAAACTCTGTCTCAAAAAAAAAAAAAAAAAATGATCAAACCAGGCATGGGGGTAAGCACCTATAATCCCAGCTACAGGAGGCTGAGGTGGGAAGATCACTCGAGCCCAGGAGATGAGACCAGCCTGGGCAGCATAGAGAGATTTTATCCTTAAAAAACTAATAATTAATTAAAAATAAACTTTAGGGCCGGGCGCAATGGCTCATGCCTGTAATCCCAGCACTTTGGGAGGCCGAGGAGGGTGGATCACCTGAGGTCAGGAGTTTGTGACCAGCCTGGCCAACCTGGTGAAGCCCCGTCTCTACTAAAAATACAAAAAGTTAGCGGGGCTTGGTGGCGGGCGCCTGTAATCCCAGCTACTCGGGAGGCTGAGGCAGAAGAATCACTTGAACCCGGGAGGTGGAGGTTGCAGTGAGCCGAGATCGTGGTGCCGCTGTACTCTAGCCTGGGCGACAGAGTGAGACTCCGTCTCAAAAAGAAAAAAAATTTAAAATAAATAAAATAAAATAATGAATTATAAAGATATATAATACGTTTTGATTTAGCAGTTCAACTCTTGGGATATATCTGGCATACAGATGTCTATACAAAGGTGGTCATGTACAGGATACGTATATATGTATATTTTCTACCCCAAAGGGGCAGAATTTGCAATAGCAAGAAACCTGGAAACAACTTACGTGTCCATTAGTAGATAACTGGTTCAGTCTATTATATCCATTCAGTGAAATACTATACAAAGAATGGAGCCGCCCGCCTTGCCCTCCCAAAGTGCTGGGATTACAAGTCTGAGCCACCATGCCTGGACAGCATTTTATTATTAATTTTTTTTAGATGGAGTCTCGCCCTGTAACCCAGGCTGGAGTGCAGTGGCATGATCTTGGCTCACTGCAACCTCCACCTCCCGGGTTCAAGCGATTCCCCCATCTCAGCCTCTCAAAGTGCTGGGATTACAGGTGTGAGCCACTGTGCCCGGCCAGAAGCAGATTTTTTTTTTTTTTTTTTTTTTTTTTTTTTGAGACAGAGTCTTGCTCTGTCACCCAGATTGGAGTGCAGTGGTATGATCTCGGCTCACTGCAACCTCCACCTTCCTTGTTCAAGCAGTTCTCTGCCTCAGCCTCCCAAGTAGCTGGGATCATAGGCGCCCGCCACCACGCCTGGCTAATTTTTGTATTTTTAGTAGATACAGGGTTTCACCATATTGGCCAGGCTAGTCTTGAACTTCTGACCTCGTGATCAGCCTGCCTAGGCCTCTCAAAGTGCTAGGATTACAGGCGTGAGCCACCGCGCCTGGCTCAAAAGCATTTTAATAGAAAGGTAATTTAATTTAAACTATTTTTAGAAACTAGAAAAAAAGAATCCTCCATCTGTTCTACTTACCTTTTAGTATTTTGTGGTGTTTTCCTGAAGTCATTTTCTGCAGTGCATCTGTTATATGTTAAATGGTTATAATCTCAATATATACTATTATGACCTGCTTTTGTGGTTATGTCATAGCGTATACATTTGCAATATGGTTACAGGGCCAGGAAACATTAATCTGGAGGAATGACATACATCTGATTCCTCAGACAGAGCATGAAGTCTAAAATTAGGAAGTTATGAAACTGAAAAACACATCTGTGGAGTGGGGAGACCGTTCCTTCCTTCTGTCCTTTCCTACCTTCCTCCCTTCTTTCCTTCTTCCCTCCCTCTGGAAAGATCGTCTCTGCGAGTTGGAAGTGGGGGGCCTGACTATGGCTGGCACCTTGGTGTTCTGCACAAGTTTGTGGATGTGAGACCTAAGACTTCTGAGACTGCAACTAAAGCACCACTTGTTCCTTTTGCTAAAGTAGCTTGTGTTGAGTATAGTTAGGGAATTATAGTTTTAGCTGAATCAATACCTATTTGTGGTCAGCATAAGGTTGATAATAGGTTGAGAATAATTCAAATTCATTTTTTCATTCTGTCTACTCTTAGTAAATATAGTTGTCTTGAATACAACATGCTTTTCACAATGAATTTTTTTTTGCAAATCAGATTGGCAGCTTTGCATAACAAACACCACTCCTGAGCTGCCCAGCATGGGGAGAAAGAAGAGACCACCTGAGCCTCACCCTTTGCTGGCCAGCTGTGTTGACTTACTACAGCTGAGTTCTCTGAGCCGGAGCTTCCTCATCTGCACAAGGGAGATGACAGCTGTGCCCGACTCCCAGGTTTATGGTGGGATTAGAGGAGCATTAACAAGGGCAATGTTTGTAGTAAAGCCAGGCAAACAGAAGGCTCTCAGTACATGGTAGTTAGCAACCCCATTAGACTCAGACACTGAAGGAAATTTGAGGAAATGCAGTAAAGCACACACCGTTTATTGACAAAAATGCAATGACATTGTACAGATTTGAAAATATTAGCTTCCTCATAAGCATAAAAGATTCCCAAGACCTATGGAACAAAAAAATTTTTTTTTTTTTCTTGAGATGGAGTCTTGCTCTGTTGCCCAGGCTGGAGTGCAATGACACCATCTCGGCTCACCACAACCTTTGCCTCCTGAGTTCAAGCGATTCTCCTGCCTCAGCCTCCCGAGTAGCTGGGACTACAGGTGCACACCACCATGCCTAGCTAATTTTTGTATTTTTAGTAGACATGGGGTTTCACTATGTTGACGAGGCTGGTCTCAAACTCCTGACCTCCTGATCCACCTGCCTCAGCCTCCCAAAGTGCTGGGATTACAGGCATGAGCCACTGCACCTGGCCAGAGCAAAATATTATTATCAGTATTTTTATTGAGCATCTACTATGGGTGAGGAACTGGTTAGAGACTCAGGCCAGTGCGGTGGCTCACACCTGTAATGCCAGCACTTTGGGAGGCCGAGGCGGGCGGATCACCTGAGGTCGGGAGTTCAAGAACAGCCTGAACAACATGGAGAAACCCTGTCTCTACTAAAAATACAAAATTAGACAGGGTGGTGGCGTATGCCTGTAATCCCAGCTACTTGGGAGGCTGAGGCAGAAGAATTGCTTGAATCCGGGAGGCGGAGGTTGTGGTGAGCTGAGATGGCGTCATTGCACTCCAGCCTGGGCAACAGAGCAAGACTGCGTCTCAAGGAAAAAAAAAAGAGAGAGACTCGGGTTAAATACTGGACCAGGCCCTCAAGGGTTGTCCACCTGAACCCAAAACATCCTCTCTGCAGCGGCTCACTAGCCCCCCTATTCTATTCTGTGACACCTAACAGTTTAAACTTTTCCCCACTTAGCCCTTAGGACGACACAAGGACCACGTCAGCGAAATCATCCTGGGTATTTCCTGACACAGGAATCTGCCCTTTACCTCCCCCACCTACAAAAGGACGGAAATTGTCCTCCTGCCCGAGGGAAGGCTGCCCATCCCTCTCCAGGCTCTGTACACCCATTTCCTCCTCCTCCTCTATGGGTGGCTATGAGTAGAGGGAGCGCATGGGAACCCTAGAACTTGGTGCCCCCCAGGCTGGGAGTAGCGGCTCACGCCTGTAATCCCAGGACTTTGGGAAGCCGAGGTGGGTGGATCACTTGAGGTCATGAGTTCGAGACTAGACTGGGCAACATGGCAAAACCCTGTCTCTACCAACAATACAAAAAAATTAGCCGGGCGTGTTGGCAGCCGCCTGTAATCCCAGCTACTCAGGAGGCTGAGGCACGAGAATCACTTGAACCCGGGAGGCAGAGGTTTCAATGAGCGGAGATCGTGCCACTGAATTGCAGCCTGGGCGACAGAGTGATACTCCCTCTCACAACAAAAAAAGAAAAGCTTGGTGTCCGTCCCCCCCCCCCCCAACCTTCTCATCCACCAGCACATGCCTCCTTGTCTATCTTCCCGGTGTCTGGACACTGAGGCCACAGAAGGACTGAACCAAGTTGGTCGGCCATGTCCTGTCTCAAGGCCGGGGGCCAGAGGCAGGGTGGGCAGGGACTGGTTAGAGGAAGGAGTAATTCTAGGTTTTTCAGGAGCTGGGTCTACAACCACAACATCCAACCCTGCAGGGAAGTTGATCCAGGGGCGCCCACCACGCCATCCCCTGGAGCTGCAGCTGGAAGCTGGGACTGGGCCTGGAGCTCCGGAGCAGCCCCGCCAGCCCACAGGATACGGTTTTGCGTAATGCAGGGTTGAAGGGGAAAACGACTACACAAGCCCCTGGTTCATTACATGGACACACGTTAGGCATCTACTGTGTCACCTGCTCTGTGCCGGGCGCTGTGGGGAACACAATCGGCCTTGGTGCCTGCCCACAGAATGCGACCTGGGGAAAGGAATTCGTCGCCTTCCCCAGCAGTGTTTATGAAAAGGCTCGGTCTTTCAACGAAAACAGCAAGTGAGCTGTAAGCGTCCTACCAGCCGCGGGACATAAGGCCGATCAAAAACCTCTCCTGAGGAAAGGAACCCGCGTCGAGATCCCTTGTAGGATCCGAGTACACGTCACTCCACAGCCACACTCAAGATGGCCGTCGGTCCGTTCCTGGGCTCCGCGCAGGCGCACTTCCGCCTTCCACGCCCAACCTGGCTCCGCCCAGGTGTCCCGGGGCGGGACCAAGAGCGGAAGTGGGTGTGACGGGGACTGGGGCCCGGTGCGCCAGCGAAGGAGAGATAGTGGGGAGTGGGAGCCGTGGGGTTCGGAGCGATGATTCCCCCACAGGAGGCATCCGCCCGAAGGCGGGAGATCGAGGACAAGCTGAAGCAGGTGGGCGTGGGCCTGGGGAGGAGGTGAGGGAAAGAGGCCAACAGCGGGGCCTGAGTGTCTACTCGGAGAGGAGGCAGGGGTGGGAGGGAGCGCACCGAGCGAGGAGATGGGGTTGGGGGCTAGGCCGTGGGGTCGGGACACAGTGGTCTCCTTTAGCTTCTGGTTTCTGGTGATGTCCTCCCCTTGCCTGCTCCCAGGAGGAGGAGACGCTGTCCTTCATCCGAGACAGCCTGGAGAAGAGCGACCAGCTCACTAAGAACATGGTGAGTCTCCTCGCAGCTGGGGGAAAGCCTTGCGACCTGGCGGTTCCAGTTCCTGCGGCCTGGGGTTCTGTCATGGGTAGCGACGCAGGCAGTGTGTGGGTTTATCTAGCAGCAGTTTGGCATCTCTCCTGCCTAGCCCCCTCCCCATATTCCGTCCCCTCACTGAGGAGGCTGCGCTTCCCCCTGGCCTGGACTTGCTGCTTTCGGTCTAAGCTCGCCATTCTTCCTTCTCTCCTTCTGCAAACACTCAGTGAGTCTGACCAGTTAGTTGGGCTAGGTACTGGGCATATGTCATCGTCAATGGATCCTCTGCCCAGGAGGTTGGCACTTTGAGATTCCTGAGAGCAGAGAAGACTCAGCCTTCACTCCAGAGGGCTTCAGGGAAAGAAAGAGCTCTGAAGTCAGGCAGATCTGGGATCTAGTCCTTGCCCTGCTGCTTAAGTGTGTGGCTCCTGATAGGTAACTCTGGTGTCAGCGAATTCATCTGCTAAAGCAGAGACTGTGCCAGCCTCCCAGTGTGTCTGTGAAGGTCATATGTGCTAATGCATGCGACTGCATCTTGCTCAGTGCCTGGTATACAATAGGTGCTCAATGAGTGAGGTTCCTTCTTTATTCCTAGGGGAGACTGGAAAAGCACAAAGTGAGTAAATACAAACTTGTATTTGTATTTAGTCACACAATAATAAAGTCCTAGTCCTTTTCTAAAAAATTTAATTTTAAAATTATTTCTTTTTAGAGACAGGGTCTGGCTCTGTTGTGCAGGCTAGAGTGCAGTGGCATGACCGTAGCTCACTGCAGTCTCTAACTCCTGGGCTCAGGCAGTCCTCCTGTCTCGGCATCCTAGTAGCTGGGACTGTAGGCACATACCACCACACCTTGCTAATTATGTGCGTGTGTGTGTCTGTGTGTGTAGACAGGGTCTCACTGTGTTGTCCAGGCTGGTCTTGGACTCCTAGTCTCAAGCAATCCTCCTGCCTCAGCCTCCCAAATTCTTAGGATTACAGGCATGAACCATCACGCCCAGCCTCTAGTCCTTATTCAATGAGTTTCATCCTTAAGAGAGTTTTGAAGATACAGAAATGCATTTGAGGCTTCTCTGTATGAAACTACTTCCAGTCCAGTTTAGGAATGCTTCAAAGAGAGCAGAAGTTGAGATTTGGCTTCAAAGGGTGGAAGGGAAGCCATCTTGGGCTGATTATTTTAGGAAGAATTAATTTGATGCTTGGTTTGCCTTCAAATAAAATTTCAACCAATTTGTCTTAAATCACCTACTATATGCTAGGCACATGATGGGTGCTGAGGATACAATGGGGAACAGATACACCCTCTTCCTTCCCTTGTGGAGTTTATTGTCTAGAAACTCAGAGAAAAGGCAGGAAATGCCCAAGGTGGGTGTGTAGAAGCAGTGCTGGGACCACCATGAGGCCTGAGATCAAGAGGCTTCCCTCCTGCAGGTGTCTATCTTATCATCCTTTGAGAGCCGCCTTATGAAGCTGGAGAACTCCATCATCCCTGTGCACAAGCAGACGGAGAATCTGCAGCGGCTGCAGGAGAATGTTGAGAAGACACTGTCCTGCCTGGACCATGTCATCAGCTACTACCATGTGGCCAGTGACACTGAGAAGATCATCAGAGAGGGGTGAGTTAGGCCCATAGGGTCAATTCCTAATCCCTCCTGGACCGGAGGGTTGGTCTGTAATCCCAATAATTTGGGATGCTGATGCGGGAGGATCACTTGAGACCAGGAGTTCAAGACCAGCCTGGACAACACAGTGAGATGCCTTTTAAGCCCTAAGCCTTAAAAGGTGGCGGGGGGGATAGCATATATTTGAACCTGGAGTCCCATGTATTAATTCTCTTCTTTCCCTTCCAAATACTGTGTCCTTAGTCCTTCTTCACCCCCCTTGCCCCAGCCTGACCTGGCTCTTTTGCTTCCCAGCCCCACAGGTAGGCTGGAAGAGTACCTGGGAAGCATGGCCAAGATTCAGAAGGCAGTGGAGTATTTCCAGGACAACAGCCCAGACAGCCCAGAACTCAACAAAGTGGTAAGGGATCTGCAGAATAATGTGAGGAGCTTGGGGATATCAGTCTCTGCCCTGGTCTCATGAGGGACATGGGGCCAGCTTGAGGATGTATACAGTAGAATACACAGAAGGATATAGCACAGTACATCCTCTAGGCATTAGTATCTCTGCCTCAAGAATTGCACATTTTTTATTATTAAAAATTCTTTATTATAAAACTTTTAAATGTATTATAAAAATTAAATTATAAATTACATATAAAATATATACTTAACATTTGATTTTTTTTTTTTTTTCTCCTGAGACAGAGTCTTGCTCTGTCACCCAGGCTGGAGTGCAGTGCTCAGTTCACTGCAACCTCTGCTCCCGGGTCCATGCCATTCTCCTGCCTCCGCCTCCGGAGTAGATGGGATTACAGGTGCCCGCCACCACACCCGGCTAATTTTTGTATTTTTAGTGGAGATGGGGTTTCGCCATGTTGGCCAGGCTGGTCTCAAACTCCTGACCTCAGATGATCCCCCACCTTGGCCTGGGATTACAGGCATGAGCCATTGCACCCAGCCACATTTGATTTTTATAAATGTATTTGTTGTTTCTTTATTTTGGTTAAAAATACATAATATAAATTTTTTTTTTTTTTGAGACGAAGTTTTGCTCTTGTTGCCCAAGCTGGAGTGCAATGGTGCGATCTCCCAAGCGATTCTCTTGCCTCGGCCTCCTGAGTAGCTGGGATTACAGGCGTGCGCCACCACTCCCGGCTAATTTTTTTTTTTTTTTTGTAGTTTTAGTAGAAACGGGGTTTCACCATGTTAGCCAGGCTGGTCACGAACTCCTAACCTCAGGTGATCCGCCTGCCTTGGCTTCCAAAGTGCTGGGATTATAGGCGTGAGCCACCGTGCCCGGCCAAAATATACTATTTTAACTCTAAGTTAACAGTGGCATTAAGTCCCTTCACAATGTTGTGTAGCCATCACCATTATTATCTCCACAAATATGTTCATCTTCCTCAAGTGAAACTCCACTCCCATCAAACACTAACTTCCCATTCTCCCTTCCTCTGTCTTCTGGTAACCACCATTCCACTTTCCGTTTCTGTGAATCTACTCTAGGAACTTGAATCTATGTGATTTTTTTTTTGCATTATATATTTTTAATTTTTTTTTTTTTTTTTTTTTTGAGACAGAGTCTTGCTCTGTCGCCCAGGCTGGGGTGCAGTGGCCAGATCTCAGCTCACTGCAAGCTCCGCCTCCCGGGTTTAGACCATTCTCCTGCCTCAGCCTCCCGAGTAGCTGGGACTACAGGCGCCCGCCACCTCGCCCGGCTAGTTTTTTGTATTTTTTAGTAGAGACGGGGTTTCACCGTGTTAGCCAGGATGGTCTCGATCTCCTGACCTCGTGATCCGCCCGTCTCGGCCTCCCAAAGTGCTGGGATTACAGGCTTGAGCCACCGCGCCCGGCCAATTTTTAATTTTTTTTTAAGAGACAGGATCTGGCTATGTCATCTAGGCCAGACTGCAGTGGCACAACCATAGCTACTGCAGCCTCGAACTCCTGGGCTCAGGCAATCCTCCCGCCTCAGCCTTCCGAGTAGCTGGGCCCACAGGCACGTGCCACCATGCCCAGCTAAGTTTTAAATCTTTTGGTAGAGAGGAGGTCTCCTGTGTTGCTCAGGCTGGTCTCAAACTACTGTCCTCAGGTGATCCTCCCACCTTGGCCTCTCAAAGTGTTGAGAGGGATTATGGGCATTAGCCACTGTACCTGCCTTCATTGTATCTTTGTGTTTAAGTTTTGGGGTCATTAGATCATCAGAGCAAGATAGTGGCTTGGCCTCTGGAAATCACAAATCTATTTTCTGTCTTTATGGATTTGCCTATTCTGAATTTCTGATATAAATGGTATCTTATAATACATGGCCTTTTTTGCTGGCCTCTTTCACTTAGCATGATGCTTTCAAGATCAGTCCATGCTATAGCGTGTATCAGTACTTCATTTCTTTTTCTTGCATATGCTATTCCTTTTTGTGGATAGACCACAGTTTCTTTTTTTGTTTTTTGTTTTGTTTTGTTTTGTTTTTTTGTATTTTGAGACGGAGTTACGCGCTTGTTGCCAAGGCTGGAGGGCGATAGCACAATCTTGGCTCATTGCAACCTCTGCCTCCTGGGATCAAGCGATTTTCCTATCCCAGTCTCCTAAGTAGCTGGGATTACAGGCACCCACCACCACACCCAGCTAATTTTTTATATTTTTAGTAGAGACAGGGTTTCACCATGTTGGCCAGGCTGGTCTTGAACTCCTGACCTCAGGTGATCCGCTTGCCTCAGCCTCCCAAAGTGCTGGGATTACAGGCGTGAGCCACCATGCCCAGCCAGACCACATTTTCTTTAGCCATTTATCCTTTGATGGACACTTGGGTTGTTTCCAATTTTTGTCTCTTGTGAGTAATGCTGCTATAAACCCTTTTATACACGTCATCGTGTGGACAGATTCATTCTCTTCTATGTTTGGGATACCTGTCTTTTATCAGATATGTAGTTTACAAATATTTTCTCTCATTCTGTGGGTTATCCTCACTTTGTTGATGTTATCATTTGCAGCACAGAAGTTTTCAATTTGATACTGTTCAAGTTATTTATTTATTCTCTTTTGCAAACCCCCCACTAACAAGAAGACACATTAACGGTGCAGTGAGAAAATAATCAGCCAGTATTTATTAAGCACCTACTTCTTGTAAAACCCTGGTTTTTACCTGTAAACACAAATTTTGAGAGAATATGAAGTAAAGGAGTCACCAAGGCCGCTTC
This sequence comes from Macaca fascicularis, assembly GCF_037993035.2. Classification (NCBI taxonomy): domain Eukaryota; kingdom Metazoa; phylum Chordata; class Mammalia; order Primates; family Cercopithecidae; genus Macaca; species Macaca fascicularis. Next base: position 82,529,492 of record NC_088390.1, on the reverse strand, counting down.
CTGACATTTCTTCTTTGGGTTAAAGGATATCAGGGCAGGCCAGGTACGGTGGCTCATGCCTGATCCCAGCACTTTGGGAGGCTGAGGCAGGTGGATCACCTGAGGTCAGGAGATCAAGACCATCCTGGCCAACATGGTGAAACCCTATCTCTACTAAAAATACAAAAATTAGCTGGGTGTGGTGGCATGTGCCTGTAATCCCAGCTACTCGGGAGGCTAAGGCAGGAGAATTGCTTGAACCAGGGAGTTGGAGGTTGCAGTGAGCCAAGATTGTATCACTGCACTACTCCAGCCTGGCGGCAGAGCGAGACTCTGTCTCAAAAAAAAAAAAAAAAAAAAAAAGGGTATCAGGGCAGAAAAGGGCAGAGGCCCTGAGTTAGGAAGACCAAGCTGGCACAGGCAGGGGAAGGCCAGGACTGGCAGAGCACTGAAGCAGCAGGCACCCGCTTCCTTCTGTTGTCCCTGCAGAAACTGCTCTTTGAGCGCGGGAAGGAGGCCCTGGAGTCTGAATTCCGCAGCCTGATGACACGGCACAGTAAGGTCGTCTCACCTGTGCTCATCTTGGATCTGATCAGTGGTGATGATGATCTGGACGCCCAAGAGGATGTGACCCTGGAGCACCTGCCCGAGAGCGTGCTGCAGGATGTCATTCGCATTTCCCGCTGGCTGGTGGAATACGGCCGCAACCAAGGTAAGAGGTTCTGACTCGGCCACGTGGCACACTGGAGGCAGAGTGAGTTTTTTTTTTTTGAGATGGAGTCTTGCTCTGTTGCCCAGGCTGGAGTGCAATGGTGCAATCTCGGCTTGCTGCGGCCTCTGCAACCTCGGGTTCCAGCGGTTCTCCTGCCTCAGCCTCCTGAGTAGCTGGGATTACTGGCGCACGCCACCACACCTGGCTAAGTTTTGTATTGTTAGTAGAGATGGGGTTTTGCCATGTTGGCCAGGCTGGTCTTGAACTTCTGACCTCAGGTGATCCACCCACCTCAGCCTCCCAAAATGCTGGAATTACAGACGTGAGCCACCGTGCCCAGCTGCCTTTATTCTTTAATCCACTTGTCGTGGCTTTTTTGATAAAAGGATGTTTAACTGGAACCAATATAAGCAACCATTCTATGACTTATATATCAAGCTGTGAATCTAGGCAAATTCAAACTTTTCTTGTCTTGATTTTTATGTTCATTTGCCTTTTTTGATTAGTTGTAAAATTTTCAAATGGTACAGAAAGCCATGGGTGAAAAATAAAAGTCCATCTTCCACTTCCGCGATGCCTCCATTACATAACCCAAAGATGAGCACTGTTAATGTTTATTTATGCCAGGTGTGGTGGCTACACCTGTAATCCTAACACTTTGGGAGGCTGAGGTGGGGGGATCGCTTCAGCTCAGGAGTTCAAGACCTGGCCAACATGGCAAAACCCTGTCTCTACAAAAAATATAAAAATTAGCTGGGTGTGGTGACACATGCCGGCAGTCCCAGCTACTTGGGAGGCTGAGGTGGGGGGAATGACTTGAGCCTGGGAGCTGGAGGTTGCAGTGAGCTGAGATCACACCACTGCACTCCAACCTGGGTGACAGAGTGAGACTCTTGTCTCGAAGAAAGAAGGCTGGGTGCAGTGGCTCACGCCTATAATCCCAGCACTTTGGGAGGCCTAGGCAGGCGGATCACCTGAGGTCAGAAGTTCGAGACCAGCCTGACCAACATAGAGAAACCCCGTCTCTACTAAAAATACAAAATTAGCTGGGCGTGGTGGCCTGTAATCCCAGCTACTTGGGAGGCTGAGGCAAGAGAATCTCTTGAACCCAGGAGGTTACGGTGAGCTGAGATGATGCCATTGCACTCCAGCCTGGACAACAAGAGCAAAACTCCATCTCAAAAAGAAAGAAAGAAAGAAAATAAAAACTTCAACTCCAATAGATATCCAGTATTGCACTTTTTTTTTTTTTTTTTTTTGAGACGGAGCCTCGCATTGTCACCCAGGCTAGAGTGCAGTGGTGTGATCCTGACTCACCACAACCTCTGCCTCCTGGGTTCAAGCAATTCTGCCTCAGCCTCCCCAGTAGCTGGGATTACAGGTGCCCGCCACCACGCCCAGCTAATTTTTGTTTATTCTCAAGGGTGCAGGGATTAGGTGTAAGTGTCTGAAGATACTTGTAACCTTCTTGCCATCACTAGCTCCTCTCCAAATAGATCAGGCCAATTGATGGACTCATTGACAGTTCCATGGCCATTTGTTCTTCATTAATTTTTGTTTTTGCTATCTGATAGGACTATCACAGTACTCTAACTTTTTAAATTTGTACTTTATTAATGGCTAAAGATGTGTGTTTTTCATTCACTAACATCTGTTGTCTGTTTGCTTCCTATAGAGCTCGTGTTCTTTGACCCCTTACCAAGTTGAATCTGGATATTAACTTTGTTTTTTTATTAAAAAAAAAAAAAGTATGATTTAAACTTACAACTAGGGCTGGGCGCAGTGGCTCGTGCCTGTAATCCCAGCACTTTGGGAGGCCGAGGCCAGTGGATCATTTGAGGTCAGGAGTTCAAGACCAGCGTGGCCAACATGGTGAAACCCCATTTCTACTAAAAATACAAAAAATTAGCTGGGTGTGGTGGCGGGCACCTGTAATAATCCCATCTACTTGGGAGGCTGAGGCAGGAGAATCGCTTAAACCTGGGAGGCAGAGGTCACAGTGAGCCAAGATCGTGCCATTGCATTCTAGCCTGGGCGACAAAAATGTAACTCGGTCTCAAAAAAAATAAAAAAACTAGGGCTGGGCATGGTGGCTCATGCCTATAATCCCAGCACTTTGGGAGGCCGAGGCTGGTGAATCATTTGAGATCAGGAGTTCAAGACCAGCCTTGCCAACATGGTGAAACCCCATCTCTACTAAAAATATAAAAATTAGCTGGGCGGAAGTGGCGCGTGCCTGTAATCCCAGCCACTCAAGGCTGAGGCAAGAGAATTGGTTGAGCCTGGGAGGCAGAGGTTGCAGTGAGCCATCACACCACTGCACTCCAGCCTGGGCGACAGAGTAAGACCTTACCTTAAAAAAAAAAAATTACAACTAATTATCAGTTCTATCGGAGGGTGTTTTTCTCTTTTAAGATTGCCTGGCCGGGCGTGGTGACTCATGCCTGTCATCCCAGCACTCTGGGAGGCTGAAGTGGGCAGATTACTTGAGCCCAGGAGGTCGAGCCTGCAGTGAGCTGACATCGTGCCACTGCACTGCAGCCTGGACAACAGAGCAAGACCCTGTCTCAAAAAAAAAAAAAAAAATACTTTGCCTGATTTGGGACAAGATATGGGTGGCTTGCGACCCAGAGCAGACAGCAGATGCTAAGAAGGGTTGACAGGTAGACATGGTGGGTCTGCAAGGCAGAGGCAGGGCCTGGCAGCCATACCTCTATCGCTCTGTATCTCCTCAGATTTCATGAACGTCTACTACCAGATACGCTCCAGCCAGCTGGACCGCTCCATCAAGGGCCTGAAGGAGCATTTCCATAAGAGCAGTTCTTCCTCTGGGGTTCCCTACTCCCCTGCTATCCCCAACAAGAGGAAAGACACACCTACCAAGAAGCCAGTCAAGCGGCCAGGTGAGCCCCTATGCTGGCCCATCTCTGCAACAGCCAGAGGCTGACTGGAGCTGCACTGCTTTCATCCAATCTAGCGTTCGCAGCGTCAGACCCCTCTAGAGCTTGTCGTTATGGTAACCCTGACTGTAGGTACACAGGACAGAAAGCAAGTGTCTACCCAGCCAGTGAGGCCCCCGCAGAGCAAGACCCTTCTACCCAGCAGAGCCTGGGGGTGACACAGCTTCTTTGGAGTGAGGGAGTAACACAGGTGCTCAGTTAATCCTGCCTGAGGCAGGCGGCAGAGGCTTCTAGGGCCGAGCCCCTGCCTAGGCCTCGTGCCTCACACACACATCACCCTGTCAGGAGACCAGGCACACTGCTGCATCCAGGACGCTGGGATAGCGAGGGGATAGGTGCTCCAACCTTCACCTTCCAGAAAGGCAAGGTGACCTGAAGTGATGTGTAGCTGAGAGCTGGATGGGGAGAATTTCACTTTCCCAGTCGATCCAAAAAGGAAAGAAACCCCAGAGCATCTTCTCAGAAGAACTTAAACTGGCTTTGGGCTCCAGTGCGAGTCAGTGCCTTGTGGAAAGAGGCACCGTGATGAGAGGCCTGGGCCGGTGGGTGTCGCTGTGCTGGGTGAACATCTCGTCATCTGTCTGTTCTTTCTCCCTGGCATCATGTCCCTAGTAGTCTGTGCTCCAGGTAAACAGTGTCTCTGCCAGCCACAGCTTGGCAAGCCCGGCTGTCTCTGGCCACTGACAGATGCCCGCAACTCGATGACATGCTGGGATGTTCTGGGGTGGGGCTGCTGAGATTGCTCTGGAAGAGAAAGCTGGAGAAGCCAGGGCTGCTCCCACCCAGGCTGGCCCCCTGTCCAACTGCTGCTGCAGGCACATGCCCTAGGTGTGGCCTGTGGGACCTGCTTATGACAACAGGCTTTAGGTAGAGCTTACTTACACCCTTGGTTTCTCCAGTCCCTACCTGCCCATGCCTCTCAGAGACCGAGGTGTCTGTTCCACAAGAGCACCCGCTCCTCTCCAGGCCTTTGTTTAGGGTTTAGAGAAACAGGCAGAGTAGGGGCTGCCCTCAGGGAGTAGAGCATTAGGGAGCTGGTGCCTGGGGCCTTCTCCCTCCAGTGTGGATGTCCTGCCCACCCAGCCAAAACCTGCAAATGGGGACTGCCAGCCCAGCCTGTGGGCGCAGCTGCCTGCACAGCGGATGGAGCAGCTCTGTACCTTCTGTGTGGTGGGGAGTGGCTGTCTCTGTGAGGCTTCGAGGATGCTTTAGCCCCAGCCACTCTGTGCTCACTTCCTCTTCTACCTGGTTCCCTGACAGGCCCCCTGGAAGCCCCAGAGCCCTATTTGCACTGCCCTAAGAGTGCCCGCTGGCCATGCAGCCCCCTGGCCTTTCAGGCAGGAGGGATCTGATCTCAGGTAGCTCACAGTGGACCACATCCGTCCTTGGCCCAGGGACACAAGAGGAAAGCTCTCCGGCTGTGGGGTTTCCGAGCTGTCAGGCACTGGTGGGCTCAGGACCGATGTCAAGCTCTAGGGAGTCAGGCTCCGTTGACGTCGGTTCCCACTTCTGAGGAGAGGGGCAGGGAGGCCTCCCAGGTGGTGAAGCACTGACCTCAGCATCCCTGGAGGTAATTGGGCGCCTGACGGGTTTGGCGGCTGCCAGATCTGCATCCCTGACCCACGTCCTGCCGGCGTGCACCTGCGTCCGCAGCTGCTCCGGCTGCTCCTGGTGGGTCGTGGGGCGGGAATCCAATTCACTCATTAGTGAGCCTCGCTCGCTGAAGGGGAGAACACGAGCAAGGCAGATGTGAGCCAGGCCGCGGAACTTGGTTATTAGGAGCTAATTATGGGCCGAGTATGGTGGCTCACGCCTGTAATCCCAACACTTCGGGAGGCCGAGGCGGGCGGATCACCTGAGGTCAGGAGTTCAAGACCAGCCTGGCCAACACGGTGAAACCCCGTCTCCACTAAAAATAGAAAAAAAATTAGCTGGGTATGGTTGCACATGCCTATAATCGCAACTACTCAGGAGGCTGAGGCAGGAGAATTGCTTGAAACCAGGAGGCGGAGGTTGCAGTGAGCCGAGATTGTGCCATTGCACTCCAGCCTGGGCGACCCAGCAAGACTCTGTCTCAAAAAAAAAAAAAAACAAAAACAAAAACAAAAAAGCTAATTGTGATGTCATGCGGTGCGGCGCAGTGCAGTGCAGGTGTAAGCAATGAGCCTCCAGACACTGCCCTTTCTGCCTCAGCTTTCTGGGGAGCTGCCAGGACACAGCAGCCTCACTGTGCTCAGATAGACAGTAGGAGGGTGGAGGGCATCCCGGGTGCCTTCTTGCCCCCATACATTTTGTTAACAAGGCAGCTGCACTTGTCTACTTGAGATGCGGGTTTATTTCCCCACGTTTTCTGGCCCAAGATGTCTCATTCCCATAAAGGAGGCGGACTCAGGTGGCTGTGGGCGCTACCATTTTGTTCTCATTGTTTCCACTTGTGATACTAACTGTTGTTTTTTTCCCCATGCCAAGAGCATGTGCCCTCTCCTTCTGCGCACACCCTCCAGGCTCTCTGTGTGGTGACTTCTGTTAACCCCTTCTTGACTTTTGGATTTTTTCTTGTCCCTTTGGTTGTTTGGGGAACTCTAACGTGTGGGGCTAGGCTGCCTCTGGGTCTCTGAGCCGTCCGCCTTGGGCACCGCGCTCCCCGGAAGTTCAGTCAGGGTGGCTTCCTGCTGGCTGCTGTTTGGCGTACGTCCCAACACTGAACGTGCTCGGAGAGCTCTGCCTGGAGTTTGGGGCTGGGCTGGGGGCCTGCTGGCTTCAGGGTACCCCCAAGCTCTGCCACCCTGGTTGTGCCCTCTCGGTGTGCAAGCTTTGTCACTGGCTCCTCCAACCTGAGCCCTCGCCTGTTCTGACTACAATGCCACTCGTATTTTTGACTTCTCCTGGTGGATCTTGTTCCATCTTCATTATCCTCTGTCCTTTCAGAAATGAACTGAAATCCAGAACAAGGAGGGTCAGTAGTAGAATCAAGGCTCCATTTGGAGAAGGAAATGATTCTTTTCCTTCGCCTTTGTCCCCAGGGTCTCTGGTGGTCCCAGGGAAGGGCCTGCTCACTGTGGGGGGCTGGGTGTGGGGCCTGGGGGCAGGTGGAGGGCCGCTGCTGTTTTCTCTCACTCATTTCCTAGGTCTTCTTATCTCCTCTCTGTGTGGCTCTGGTGACAGGGACGATCCGTAAGGCTCAGAACCTTCTGAAACAGTATTCCCAGCATGGTCTAGATGGGAAAAAGGGGGGCTCTAACCTCATTCCTCTGGAAGGTAATCACCCTGTGTTCCCCTCCTGTCCCTTCCTCCTCCACTGTGTGTCCACGCACTTGGCAGGGCAGAGCCTCCCCCAGGAGGGCCTCGGGAGAAACCCTGAGGGGAGCAGGGTGGGAACGGCAGGTCCCCAATGCCACTTGGGCTTCAGCAGGCGCAGGGACAGTTTCGCGGCCCTCGGCCTGGTCCTCTCTGGCTGATGGCAGCTCTGCCCTCCCTGGGGCTCCCTCCTCCCTCCCCTGTCTCTGTCCTTGTCTCCTGTGTGAACTCAGAGAAAGCTCTTTGTCTGGGGCAGCCTTTCACGCTCAGACCTGCAGTGGCAGCCCCAGCTGGCCGAGGCCTCCCCTCTTCAGAAAGGGGAGTGTGTGCAGCAGGCGACAGGCAAACTGGGGCTTTGCGCAAATACGGCAAGGTGGGGAACCCCCCTGGGGTCAAGCATCAGCTCTTCAGCCCCTCCTTGGTCCTTCTCCGCTTTCCCTGGGCCTCCAGACTTGGGGAAATGAGCAGCTAAGGACGGTCCTGGGTGCTCACTGAAGTCAGGCTTGAAATGGCTGTTCCCAAGGTGGCTTGAGGTAGAGGAGGGGCTCAGAGCCCTCTCTGATGCCCCCTTCCCCATCCCCATCTGACATCCCCCTCCTGGAGATGAAGGGCTTCTCCCTATACCCCAAGGGGCGGCCTGCCGGGCCCCTGGATAAACACTGCTTGTGTTTATGCGGCCAACATCTCGCCAGGTCACGAGCATGATTTCCGAGTTAAGCACCTGTCCGAGGCCTTGAACGACAAGCACGGGCCACTGGCCGGTGAGTACTGCAGCCCAGCCCGAGGGCAGCTGCTGACACTGCCTTCGCAGCGGTCCCCGGATGGCCTGCTCCTGTCTGGCCCAGCCAGGCCCAGTCTGCTCTGAGGATGGGCCAGGCCTATGCGCCTCTCTCTCCACTCTCTTTTGGGCCTAGGTCTCCTTGCCTCTCTCCAGATGGGAGTGCGTGCCTGGCTCTCAGGCCTGGGCCAAGGGGAGAAGCCGCTGCTACTCAGAAAGCAGGCAGAGAGGGAAGGTGGCTCCCTTGAGGGCAGGGAGCCCTGACGTCCGCCTCCTGCAACAACTCAGAGCTCTGATCCCCTCGGAGCCCATCCCTTGGCACATAGGACCAGGCAGTTCTGCCACTGGTTTTGTCCACAGGCGCCCCCGCTGTGGCCTCCAGTAATAGGATCTGGCCTCCTCCTGGGGCAGCTGGCAACCCCTCCTCTCTGGGACTTACCAGCCTCTTCTCAGATTTTGACCCTATGCCAGCCAGCCTCAGAGGCTGCAGCCTACCGCCCTCTTAGATGTTCCAGAAGCCCTGGCTGGGCTGGTCACTTCCTTCGCAGGCCCCACATTTGCCCACATGGATGACCCCAGTGCCAGCCTCCTTGAGGTGGCACAGCCACCTGCCCACCCTGGGCTGCCCTCTTTCAGGTACAACTCAGAATCCTCAGTCCTGGGGTCAAACTACCTTATCCAGGATGTTGATTCAGTGATCTTCCCTCCTTATCCTTCCGTCCATCACCCTCCTGCCTCTGGTGTCTGATCCCACTGTCTGCGCAGAGCTGAGAATGAAGCCAGAACAAAGGCTGGGCTCAGCTCCTATTGTTCCCCTCGAACCTGGCGGGGCCTGCTGGTGCCCTTGCAGCTTTCTGCCAGAACAGTCAGCCTCTTCCCCATCCGCTGCCGGTCTGGGGTGCAGTCCAGGAGCTGGGGGACCCACACCTCCCCAGCCAGAAGTGTGGCTGGCCCCAGACCAGCAACTCAAGAGTTGTGTCTTCCCCAGGGAGAGATGACATGCTGGACGTGGAGACCGATGCCTACATTCACTGCGTCAGTGCCTTCGTCAAGCTGGCGCAGAGCGAGTACCAGCTGCTGGCAGACATCATCCCCGAGCACCACCAGAAGAAGACCTTCGACTCCCTGATACAGGTCCCGTGCCGCCCTGGGGCTCTGCAGCCAGCCCCAGCGAGAGCTGTCACCACAGACTCTTGCAGCCCTCAACTCCAGCCACCACCACCGCCTTGTGCCCTGTGGGCTGGTCCTGGGTGGACGCTCACCACCTCCCCATCGCCCCACTTCCTGCACACTGGCCCCCTACACCCTACAAGGATCCCCCACCAGCCCGGAGCCAGGTCCCACCACCCCACCCTTCCCTGAACTGTCTCCCTGTCCCCTCAGGATGCCCTGGATGGGCTGATGCTTGAAGGGGAGAACATTGTGTCCGCTGCCCGGAAGGCCATTGTGCGACACGACTTCTCCACGGTGCTCACCGTCTTCCCCATCCTGCGGCACCTCAAGCAGACCAAGCCTGAGTTTGACCAGGTGCTCCAGGTATGTGGACGAGGGGCCCTCGAAAACAGCCAGTAGGCATCCTGCTGCCTGGTGTGGCCGCCCTCATCCCTCCCTGGGAGATCCGCATTCTCCGTCCCACACCTCTGCTCTGAGGATGCATGGAGACAGCTTAGGAAGGGCCCTGGGCGAATGAGCTGCTCACTGAGTGACTGGAGGAGAGCTTGGAACTCCCTTGTGCTTCCTCAGGGCACGGCCGCCAGCACCAAGAATAAGCTGCCTGGCCTCATCACCTCCATGGAGACCATTGGTGCCAAAGCGCTGGAGGACTTCGCGGACAACATCAAGGTCCCTGCCGTCCTCCCCTTTCTCCCTCCCTCCCATCCCAGCACCCACAGTGACCTGGCCCTGGGGGACTCTCAGAGAGCAGGCCTCCAAGAGGGTGCGTTGTCCCAGGGGAAGCCAACTGCGCCGCTGGCCTGTCAGCACCCATGTGCCTTCCTTTCCTTCCTGGGGCCTCCAAGCCCTCTGAGGTGGGAAGGGCCTCTCCCCCTTGGTCCAGCCTGGCTCAGCCTTTGTGCCTGAGAGGTGTCCTAGCACCCGTCTGCAAGGAGGCGGCACCGTGAGCAGGTGCACGGGGGGCGTGGGGTGGGCCGGGGGCTGCTTCAGGGAACCAGAGGCTGTTTTTCCACAGAATGATCCGGACAAGGAGTACAACATGCCAAAGGACGGCACCGTGCACGAGCTCACCAGCAATGTGGGTGCTGCCTGAGGACACCGGGAAGGGGGGAGGAAGGAGGACCCAGGCTCAGGGCCGGGCAGAGTACTGTTGGAAGGGACCCAGTCTGGCCCAGAGCTGCTCGCACCTTTGTGAGCGGTCCTGGGTGGCAGGATGGACAGTGACATGCTTAGTGTCTCTAGCAGACAGGGCCCTTCCTGGTAGACTAGAGTGAAAATGAAGTTTCCAGCCGCGCTCTTCACTGGGCGGATCCCAGCCCTGGGCTGGCCGTGGGCACTCAGAGGGGTCGCTGCGGGAGGCCGTCAGCCGGGCCTGCCACTTGCCCTTCTGCACCGTCTTCTTCCCACCCAGGCCATCCTCTTCTTGCAGCAGCTTTTGGACTTCCAGGAGACGGCAGGTGCCATGCTGGCCTCCCAAGGTACTGGCACTTCCCAGCTGGGCCCCCTGCCCCACTCCCCTTCTTGCCTGGAGACATGGGGTTAGAGGGCAGGGAGCAGTGAGGAGGCGTCTCCAGTCTGTGGAGGGGTTGAGATGTGCCCTGCAGAGGGTCCCTGGGGCTGAGCATCAGGAGAGCGAGGTTTGCCTGCACCTTTCAAGACCAGACACTGGACCTCCGGCCCCTCCCTCAGCCCCTTTGACCGTCGTCGCCCTGGAAGCAGTGTCCTCACTCTGGGAGCAGTGCTGGCTGGTTGGAAGGTGTCCTTTCTGCGCCTGCCCCCCTCCCGAATCCTTCTCTGTGTCTGCCTGCTCTCCTCATCAGGCTCGCTCAGCTGGCCTTCAGAGGGTAGCAAGTGTTTCAGGGCTAGCTGGGTGTCTTCCTGCTGGCCCTGCCCTGGGACTGGAGCTCGGGGTCGGCCTGTGAGCAAGAGCACCTTTCTGGTTCATTCCAAGCACTGAGGTCCCCGGGCCCTCTCCTTCCGTCCCATTTTGGGGGCAGGGAGCCCATGGGCAGCCTCCAGCCTGCAGTTTCCCAGCTCTGTACTTACAGAGCGCTCCCTGGTCCTCAGAGGGTCCTGCCTGCTGTGTCTTGCTGTCTGTGTTCTGGCTGTCGTGGGGAGAGGTCTGCTTGACTCGGGTTGACGTGCCATTTCTAACCTGTTTTTTGCACTTTGCATCTTTCTCCCTCCTTTGTCTGTCCTTCCGTCCCCTCTGTGTGCACTGCCTTTCACTCCGTAGTTCTTGGGGACACATACAATATTCCTTTAGACCCCCGAGGTAAGCAGTGCGGTTCTGCAGCCCCCTTCTGTCCCTCTGAAGCTTGGTGGGTGAGGTTCCCTGGGGACTGACTCTCAGGACCTACTGGGGAGCCCGAGTCAGAGGGGACATGAGTTTTCTCAGGGTGCTCTCAACTCTCTCTGCTCCCTTCAGGGCCACTCTGTCTCTGAGCTTATCCACAGCACCTGCCGGGGCCAGAGCCCTGAATACACCCCCCAGGCTCACCCGGCCTCCCTGCCTTGCTGTCCCTACTCGGCCTTCCACACTGCAGGCCGCAGCTTCCTCTATTCAGGAGGGTCTGGTAGAGGGGGATGTTTGAATGTAGGGGAGAAGGTGCAGAGACTGTGAGGAGCCCTTTCTAAGACTCTGCTGTTGGCAAAAAGAAAAAGGGGGCCTTGTAGAAACCACCCAGGGTGGGTGGGCGCAGGAGGGGATAGGGCACTGGCATCTCACTCTTGTCCTGCCAGCTTTTCTGCTGACATGGACCAGCTCCTTAGCCATGCCACCCCATCATAGAGGGCAGCTCTGGGTTCCAGAAAATCCAGGGCCGGTGCTTCCTGTGGCAGGGGCCGCCCTGTGGCTTAGCAGGTAGCTGGCTCTGCCAGAGGAAGCCCGGGGACCTCAGTGTCCCCTCAGACTGCTGCATGGCATGGGGGAAGGGCCGTTGAGGGTCTTGGCTGCTGCCACTGCAATAACAGGACTTCTCCTCTCACAGAGACCAGCTCTTCGGCCACCAGCTACAGCTCCGAGTTCAGCAAGCGGCTGCTAAGCACCTATATCTGTGAGTGTTCTCCCGGGCAGACCAGCAGCCCTGCCGCCTGCATGCCCTGCCTTTCCCTTCCTTCTGTCTGTGCTCTCTGGCTATTCCCAGGGCCCTCTCCTAAGTGCCATCTGACCTTTGGAACCACAACCTGACCTCTAGTTCAGAGGCTGAGGGGAGCTGGGCTAAGGCCTCCTGAGGCGACGAGGAGCGATGGATAGGAGTGCGTTAGCAGGTCCCGGGATGGGGTCGTTTGGGTCAGACTGCCATGATGGGTGTGGCCCCATTTTTCCCTGTGCAGGTAAAGTACTGGGCAACCTACAGTTGAACTTGCTGAGCAAGTCCAAGGTGTACGAGGACCCAGCTCTGAGCGCCATCTTCCTTCACAACAACTACAATTACATCCTCAAGTCCCTGGAGAAGTAAGTGGCCTGAGGGAGCGAGTCTGCGCCCCTCGGCTGTGCAGCCGTGCCAGCCCCTGCCCCCTGGGCTCCTTCTCTTGTGGATGAGAGGGGAGGGGGTGCTTCAGTCTCCTCCATCCCAGGACCCGGAAGGTGGGAGTGCTGCTGCTGTAGAGCTTGTAGAGTTTGGGGTACAATGGGAGGCCCTCCCAGCATTGCTGCAGTCTTTGGGCGTGAGGAGCCAGTCCTGCCCCTTCTCCTCTGTCCCCTACCCTCACCCAGGTCTGAACTGATCCAGCTGGTGGCAGTGACACAGAAGACTGCTGAGCGCTCCTACCGGGAGCACATTGAGCAGCAGATCCAGACCTACCAGCGCAGGTGAGAGGCTGGGCCTGCCCTGCTCCTGCATAGGCCCCCAGCCGTCTTAGCCCTCACCCCGCCCCGTGCCACCACGCACTCTTCCTTCTCAGCACCTCAGAACACAGGGTCGGTCATGGGGAACTCCTGTCCTCTGGACCCTAATCCTCCACTTGGTTTCTAATCAAACTCACGGGCCGGAGAGAGAAGCCCCCCTCCTCCACCACTACCTGCTCCTAGGGGCCCACTGTCACCACTGTAGAGGGGAGTCTGCCAAGCGCCAAGGCTAAGAATGATTGAAGAGCTGACTGTCAGAGACGTGGGTAATGTTTACCCCAGGAGAAGAGCAAGGTCACGAGAGCACTTGAACTTGGCTGAGCCTTGGTCTGTGGGGATCCCTCTGCTTCTCTGGTCCTCTTTCTTCCTGGCCTTGTTTCTTCCCTTTGAATGTGTCTCCCTCTTCCTTCTCCTTCTTCTGCCCTTCACTCCTTTCTTTCTCATGTTTCTCCATCTTAATTTGCCATGATATTGATGTAAAGTATAGTTGATAGTATTTGTTCAATTTATTGAACACTCAAGTGTTTCCTTATGTTTTCTCAGAAAGTGACCAGTTTAAAGATTTTCTATTCCCAGGAAGAAAATCTGTTGTTTTGCTTAGGTGTGACCCATATCCCTTCCTACTACCACCCACCAAGTAGATCCAGAGATTTAGCAAATGAAACAAGCCAGGCCACTGAGGTAGGCCGCCCCCTGCCCTCACACTCCTCTTTCTGTCTGGCAGTTGGTTAAAGGTGACCGATTACATCGCAGAGAAGAATCTACCTGTGTTCCAGCCGGGAGTCAAGGTGGGCTCAAGGCCTGGGCTGGGAAGGGGTGTCTAGCAGGTGGGATACTTTTTGTCGTGTCTCGGTGAAAAAGTGGACAAGCATCCCTCTGGGATCAGAGAGCAAAGGATGCATGCGTCCATCAGGACACAGGAGAGAGGCCCAGGCCAAGAGGGTTTGGGGAAGAGTGGGGGCAGGCCACTGGGCTGTAAAGTGAGCTTTCTCTGCCGTCTCTCCTGGCTTCCCAGCTCCGGGACAAGGAGCGGCAGATTATCAAGGAACGTTTTAAGGTGAGTCGGGGTCCTCTCCCCTCCACTGCTTGCTGCTACTGTTGAGGCAACACACATCCAAAATGTTTGTCTCTGGGTCCCTTCCTTTTTCACCTTTTTGGTGGCCAGGGCTTCAATGATGGCCTCGAAGAACTGTGCAAAATCCAGAAGGCCTGGGCTATTCCAGACACAGAGCAGAGGGACAGGATTCGCCAGGCCCAGAAGACCATTGTCAAGGAGACCTATGGGGCCTTTCTACAGAAGTGAGCCTTCCATTTCCCTCTCCCAGCCTGTGCTGCCCACAGCCCCAGTGGGCCTCTTCAAGCTCCTCTTCCTCAAGGGAAAAAGGAGAAGGGTGGGGGGTTTAGGCAGCAGATCCAGTGCCCTGGGCTTTGGGGCGGGACCAGACAGGGAATCACTCAGGGCCACCCCTTCCAAGAGACTGTCAGGAGTGCCTTAGGCTGAGGGTGGAGCTGGGGAGGGTGGCCCTCCGTCCCCTGACCACAGTGCCCCTTCAGGTTCGGCAGCGTACCCTTCACCAAGAACCCAGAGAAGTACATCAAGTACGGCGTGGAGCAGGTGGGCGACATGATCGATCGCCTTTTCGACACCTCTGCCTGAGCCTTCTGCTAGCCCTGCCTGGTTCCACCAGACTGGCATGTCATTGGACAGATAAACCAGTGTTAACTTGTCTCTGGGCTGGGTGAGCTCGAAATCCTTAGGGACAGAGACCTGTCTCCACCACCCCATCCAGGAGCCGTGTACCTGAGCCCTCTAGTCCTGGTTTCCACTTTCTCCCCACAGCCCGTGTTCCCAGCCGAACCAGCACTCTCTGAGAAGCCTGGGGTCCCTTCACACCTTGGCTTTTATGACCCAGATGGCTTCTGAAACAGGAAAGGAGAGAAGGAAGACAGAGGCCTGTGCCCACTGCTGTCCCATGTGTACCAAGAGCAGCAGGGCAGAATGGGTCAGAGCGGAGGACAGAGAACTCCCCTACAGCCCAGAGATGTGGTAGGGCTCAGAGAAGCAGCTAGAGAAGCAGCTAGAGCACCTGGAGGAAAGGCAGTCAGCATTGACGCCCTCTCTTAAAACACATTCCCGCTCGCCCACAGGCCTGAGGTCTGGGACCTTTCCCTCCTAGGAGTTCCCTAGGTGGCTGGAGGAGGCAGACTCACTGGCCATTTCCCTAGAGTCCAGCACACTGCAGGAGGCGTTCGGAGGAGGAGTTCCATCCCACCCTCTGCAGCCTTCCTCAAGCGCCTGTCTCTGGTCCCCAGCCTCAGTGCCTCCTGGCCCAGAGCCAAGCAGTCGTCGTTGCCAAAGGAGCAGTTAGGCTGCCTGCCTATGGGCTGGGAGACAGGGACAATGGGGAAAAGTTCAGGAGCAAAGTGAGAGTTGGAAGCAAAAAATAGGACCCCGCCTATTTAGGACGAGAATGAAGACTGACCCTTGAGGCACACTTGCACTGGAGATGGGTTTATTTCACACTCTGCTTGTGTGCTTACAGAGGGGGAGCTCAGCCTGGCTTCATCCAGAGACCCTGCCATGGCCCTCCCCCAGCCATGGGAAAGCAAACTTCATCCTCAGGTGTGCAGCCCAGGCCCTGCCCCGTTACGGTCTAGGCCGCCTGCCATGGGGTGCAGCCTCTCCAGGGGCTGGGCCAGACTTGCACGCTGCCCACATCCAGATTCCAGCGAAGATGAATTGGCTGCATAGCACCCCAACCACATACACGAGGAAGAAGATGCGGTCAGCAGTCTCAGGCCAGCTTCTCTGTGACCCCTTTACTCCTCTGGGGGACTCTGTGGGGAGACATACAGGGAAAGGAGCTGTTCTTCAAGGTCCCCCCAACGTGAGCAAAAGAGTGAACCACAGGGGTCATCAGCTTGTATCTCTCCCTTTCTTAGATTCTCAGCTGATGAAAATTGGGGTCTGGCCCATTTCAGGCCATCTTCAGTTAAAGAAACACCCTCTTAGGCTGTGCAAGGTGTGGGTTATCAGGGGATTGAGGTCACCTGGGACGTCAGGGAGGCTAAGCTTGCTCCCTGCCCCAGACCTGTTTCTTCTAAGGGAGGAGGACATGGTGGAGACCAGGGATAGGAGAGCCAGCAGGGTAGATGCAAGGAGCTTCTATGCACGCCTGAACCCCCCGCGCCGTCACCCCAGCCCTAGGTATGCACCGAGGCCTCATTCCTTACCCCCCAGCCCCAGAAAGGGGCCCCAGCCCCTGCCCACCTTCAGGATGAGGCCCTGGGTTGCCATGCTCTTGCTGTTCCCCTCTTGGGGCTGGGCTGGGGCTGCTTTTGGCCCCAAGGCTGCTCCGGGCCAGCAGCCCAGCCAGCAGCACAGTCTCCATGGTGCTGAGGAAGAGCAGCAGCAGCAGGATGGTGAAGTAGTAAACTGGGGGAGGCAGGGCACGGGGAGATGCTCAGGGGCCAGTCCCTCAGCAAGCTGAGCAGCAGTGGGTGACGGGGGAGAAACGGCAGGCTGGGTGAGGTAGCAGGGCTTACTGAGCAGTGGGTTGCAGGAGGAGGAGCTGGGCAGGGCCTGCACCAGGGAGGAGTGGAAGACGAGGTAGCCCAGCAGCAATGTCACCTTATAGCCTATGCGCTCAATGGCCCGGAGGGGCAGCAGCCCCCCGCACACGTCAGCCAGCAGCAGCGCCTCTGCAGGCACCAAGAGAGCGATGATGGACTTGAGTGCCGTGTTCTTCAGGCTCATCTGGAAGGGGAAAAGCCAGGGCCTTCCAGTGGGAGGAAGGAGGTGGGCAGTGGGGGCATGGGGCTTGGCCTCTGGCCCTGCATCCTCACCCCCACCCACCTCCAGCAGGCCTCTGTTGGCCTCCTCCCGACTTGACTCACCTTCACCCGGAAGCAGGGCACCAGCTGCTGGGGTGGGACTTGGGCCTTCAGATCATAAACTACGTATTCCCTCTTGACACTCACAATCTCGTTCACCGCGTGGGTCTGGAACTCTAACTCCATCGCTGAGGGGTGGGAATGAGAACTATGAACTAGGAAGGAGAGATCCCAGCTGCCAAGTCTGGGGGTAGCAGACTGGAGCCCAGGGGTGATGGAGACTGTTGATGGCTTTTGGCAGGGACAGACTTGGAGACAAAACCAGTCCGTAGATGGGCTTCCCAAACCTTGTTTTGCAACATCCCAAATCGTCTCCAGTTAAAGGAAGGCCTTTATCAGATTCATAGATGAGCTTTCATTGTAAAAATAAATGTACTTTGCACCACTTCATGGTGGAGGGAGAACTGGTCACAGGTTCGCCAGTCTATCATCTCACACCTGAAGCAGGATCCCCAGGGCTACGGCTGTGGTCTCTCACGGAGGGAAGAGTAGGACTTCTTTGCCAAGTTAGATGTCACCCAATGGGTTTATACAGGGTGGCTGCACCTTCAGGTGGTTTCCAGGAGTGAGGCCACAGCATCCTGAGCCTCTGGCCTTGCTGCAAGGGGCTGAGCCACTGCGGTCAGGCCATGGCTGTGGAGGGCAGTTGCTCCGGGGAGGACAGAACACTGATGTGCTCGGACCTCTAGGATTGCAGAACTGCTGCCAATCTTTGAGTCTGTCACCCTAGAGAGGAGCCCTGAGGCTACCGCTGAGTGCAGAGAGGGGCTGCCCCTCAAGTAGGGGGCGCAGTGGGAGAGCAGGTGCTGCCCACCTAAACCTGGGGTAGACTGCTCTGAACACAGACCTGGGCATTCCCTTTCCGTCTGCCTTCTCCCCTTCCCTCTGCGCTGCACCACAGACCTAGGAGTTCCCTTTCCCCACCTTCTTCCTCCCCTCCCCAACCCTGCAGCCCCTGCCCTGTCAGCACCTGTGTTGCTAAGAGCATAGAAACTGAGGCTGCAGTTGCTGTGGTCCCGGGGGAAGTGGAGGAGCTCAAAGTTGCAGTTGGTCTCCGTGGTGAGGGCCAGATTGAGCTTCACGTGGCCGTCCTGGTCTACTCGGACCTGTGGGCTCTGGTCCCTCCAGTCCACCCAGAGCCTGTGGGGAAAGGTACCACAGCCAGAGCCCCAGCCCCTTGGACAGGGCCAGGGGAGACCCTGGCATCCCACCCCCAACCACAGAGGCAGTAGAGATGCACTGCTAGTCTGGCAGGGACTGCCAGGAGGGGCATATTCACCCAGCCTCTAGGTTGTAGATGGGGAAAAGGAGGGCTATGCACCGCAGATTCCTGGGGCAGGAACTGTTTCACTTACGCCTCCAGGATGGTGAGCCTTGGTGTCCAGAGAGAATCCCAGGGTAGCGTGACAGCGTGCCGCGGGTGTGCACTAGTGTTCCAGGCCAGGCGCGTGTCCAGCCAGGACTGGGGACACAAGGGCACCACTGAGGCTCCTGATCTCCACGTATCCATGCCCCCAAGCTCAGCGTGTTGATGAAGGCTGGTACTTCTGAGCTGGACTCAGCTGGGCTTTCCCATCCCACCTCCCCGGGGATAGGAGCTCACCAGCTTAAGCAGCAGCATGGAGGACATTGTGTATCGCAGGATGTCCTGAGGGAAGGGCAGTGCGTCACCTCAGGGTGAGCGCTGTGTTGGCAGAACACGAACACGGCAGGAGACCCCAGCACTATCCAGGGCTGAGTCCTGTCTCCTGCCCAGCCCAGCACTTAGGGCCCTTGGCCTAGCGGCACTTACCACATTAAACACATTGGAGACAAACACCTGCACATCCACGAGCAGGGGTGCACTCCCATTGTTTGGAATCTGGATGCTTTCCTGAGCCTTCTGGGGCAAGCTGACGTTGAAGAGGGATGGCCAGACTGAGCGATAAAGGTCAAGGTCACTCAGGTGCCCTAGGGCCCATCGCAAAGCTTATGACCTTGCCCTCCACCTACCGGCTGCTGTCTCTTGGAAGCCCTGCCCATGGACCAAGGGCCAGGTGATGCTAAACCCCAGGAAGGTGAAATGGAGCAGGGGCCACAGGGCCATCATCAACTGCACGGAGGGACTGGAAGGAGCAACAGTGCCTAAGCTACAACCTCTGTTCTAGTCACTTCTCCGGCAGCTGAGCAATTGGTCAGAGGCAGCTGCTCTGGGCAAGGACCCTAGAGCCGTGGACTTGGCAGCCCCTGCCCCAGTTCCGCAAACACCCAAAGATAAAGCCCAGGACCCAGCCCCGCCCACACTGCAGCTGCCTTGGTGTCCCTGTCCCGCTCCATTTCCACCACCTGGAACCCGTTGCGACGCTCAATGCCTGCCCAGGGGGACCTGGCAGGTGTAAGACCTCTATCTCTCCCCGATTTTGTCCTTCCAATCAGGGCCCACGGGTGTCCCCTGCATTTCAGTGGCTGACACCAACCTACCTAAGACCCAAACCCTTGGTGAGTGTTCTGTGCTCAATGATGTGAGATGGGGACAGCCTTGAGAGTCTCCCTGCTCTCCTTAAACACTGAAGTGATTTTGTGTAAAGAGCCTTGGCTCAAGAACCCTGGACATGGTGGCTCATGCCTGTAATCTCAGCACTTTGGGAGACCAAGGAGGGCAGATTGCTTGAGCCCAGGGGTTTGAGACCAGAGTAACATAGGGAGACTCTGTCTCTATCAAAAACACAAAAATTAGCTGGACATGGTGGCATGCACCTGTAGTCCCAACTACTCGGGAGGCTGAAGCTGGATCACTTGAGCCCAGGAAGTGGAGGTTGCAGTGAGCCAAGATCACAACACTGCACTTCAGTCTGAGCTACAGAGCCAGACTCTGCCTTCCCTCCCCCCACCACACACACACCAAAGAAAAAAAAAAGAACAAAAGAATTCTGGTAATCCCAGTAATCCCAGCACTTTGAAGGAGGCTGAGGTCAGGAGTTTGAGACCAGCCTGGCCAATATGGTAAAACCCTGTCTCTACTAAAAATACAGAAATTAGCTGTATTAGTATCCATGGTGGTAAGCCCAGCTACTTGGGAGACTGAGGCAGGAGAATCACTTGAACCTAGGAGGCAGAGGTCGCAGTGAGCCAAGATTGCACCATTGCACTCCAGCCTGGGCAACAAGAGCAAAACTCCATCTCAGAAAACAAACAACAACAACACAGAAACCAAAAAAAAAGCCTCTGGGAAGGGAGTTCTATCTGGAGTGAAACAGCCCCTGGAGACTTGATCCTGGCCCAGCTGCAGCGAGGGAAGGAAAAGCTAAGGCCAAAAATGGAGGGGACTGACTGGGCTGTCCAGACTCAA
This sequence comes from Macaca fascicularis, assembly GCF_037993035.2. Classification (NCBI taxonomy): domain Eukaryota; kingdom Metazoa; phylum Chordata; class Mammalia; order Primates; family Cercopithecidae; genus Macaca; species Macaca fascicularis. Next base: position 82,509,521 of record NC_088390.1, on the reverse strand, counting down.
AGGGGCCCTGGGAGCTGGAAGCAGGCGAGGACAGATCTGTTACACACCAGAGCACAAATGCGACTGGGAACACACATCTGTGTCTGTCATCGACCGACTTTATTGAACGCCTAAAACAGTCTGCCTGCCTCTGTCGCACGCTCCCCAGGCTCAGATTTTTATGCGGATTGTAACCCGGCTGCCTTAGGTGTGGTCAGCCCTCTTTCCTGGTAGCTCTGCAAAGGGTCCTGCACTCACCCCTAGGGAGCCCCTGTGTGAAGCCCCAGAGGCTTCCCACAGAGTCTCAAGACAATGAGAAACGTGAAACAGCGCTGTCGCTGCATGTGAAATGGTTTGTGCGTTTTATTAACAGGCAAAGCTCTCCCCACAGTCCCCCAACAATGACTCCAACTCTGTAACATCCAAGCGTGCCCGCTAAGTGTTTTCAGGTCACATCAACTGTCAGGATGCTGTTGCCTGCCTTTGGGCCCCGCCAAGACGGGCCGGGACCAGGCTCGAGGGTGCACGGCTGGGAAGCGCCGGGGCAGGGATGAAGGGCCTCTGCCGCCTCGCTCACGTGCGACAGGTCGGTGGACTCGCGCTCCAGCACGCTGCCACTGTGGGTGCCCGGCGCCGCAGCGCACACGCGGCCCGAGGCTCGGCGTGGGGCACGGCCCAGCAGGCCCGCGCAGATCTTGCGGAAGCCTTTGCGGAAGTGTTTGGAGACCAGCGCGTAAACGATGGGGTTCACGCAGGAGTTGGCGTAGGAGACCAGGTGCGAGAGGATGCGAAGCGCGTAAGTAGCGCGCGTGAGCGGGAAATGGCCGAACCACACGCAGAGGATGAGCGCGTGGTGGGGCATCCAGCAGAGGCAGAAGAGCGCGGCCACGATAAGGATCATGCGTGTCACCTTGCGTTTGGCGCGCCGGGCACCCGAGCCCGCGGCCACCGGGTCGACGGCACGCCAGAGGTAGCGCAGGGTGCGCGCGTAGGTCAGGCTGAGAACCAGCACCGGAAGCAGGTAGCTGAAGACGAAGGTGCAGAGGTCCATGGCGCGGCGGCGAGGGGCGCTCCACGCGGGATGGCACACGGTCAGGTTGGCCAGCTGCGACTGGCGGTAGTAACTCAGGTAGGGCCCAGAGAAGAGCAGCGACAGCCCCCAGATGAGCGCGATCGCTGCCAGCGCGTTTCGAGGCGTGCGCAGTTCGCGGGAGTGCAGCGGGTAGCGGATGGCCAGATACCTGCGGTCAAGCCGGGAAGGGAGACGTCGGCTGAGCGCTGGCAGGTCGCGACCCCTGCACCTCGGGCCCCACGGTCACTCTCGAGGAAGGTCCTTAACGCATGGTTACACCGCACACACCGGAGGTGGGGGTGAGGGTGTAGGTGGGGGCGTCCCAGCGCGTCCCAGACACTGAGCGGAGCCTGGAAATGCGGCGGGCCCGGCAGCGGGAAAGGTGCGCCTCCAAGCCATTCTCCCGCTGCCCCCGGGGACTGCAACCACGGACGGACTCCACTGAGAGGGCATCCCAAAGTCACCGAAGACTAAAGGTTGGAGAACCGGCTATGGGCTCCGGGAGGCTGTGACTACCCACTAGTGACGGTGCCGCGGGAGGGAGTGGGGAGGCGCCTGAGGCTATAGCAGACAGCCTGGAGAAGACATGTTGGGCAAGGGACAGTCAGTTTCTCATGCGATTCCTGAGAGAATCCGAGCTTTGTGGATCCCACCAGCGCGCTGGGAACCAACGCACTTCCCGCTCAGTGGCTACAGGAGGTGTGGGGGGAGTCTGGCCTCACCTCCGTTTTTCCGGAGAAAGGAGAGGGGAAGATACGCAGATTTCCTCCCCAGGAACCATCCTAGTGTCATTTCAAGCTTCACCTGAGTCCCGCGCTCTCCCGACTGTGCCTCTCTCGCTCTCCTCTGGCTGGAGAACCCCAGGGCACGCTCCTCTCCCCACCCCTGACTTGTTTTTGGTTTGGTTTTGTTTTGTTTTGTTTGGAGGCGAGGGGCAGAGTAGCTGGGACTGAGCTAGGGACCTTTAGACACGCTTGCTCGGACTTCGGCGGGGGTCCTCGCAAAGGACCCAAGATCCACAGCCTGGACCTGAGCCGACCACACCAACCAACCAACCAAACTGTGGCTTGGAGGCGAGTGCAGTGGGGTGACTGAAGTTGGCTGCAGGAGACAGTCACTTTATGCACCGGATCCCTGGCTGGCGACTCTGAGCGAGTTACTTAGGAACTCAACTCTTCTGTACATTGGGCACTTTGTCCTATCCCACCCTCACGGGGGCATTAAGCTCAAGCTAGACGAACGCGCACAAACGCGTCGTACCGGGAAATGCTGCGCGTTGTCAGGCGAGGGCGGAGCTGGAGAGCCACATTCTCCAGGCTTCCAGGCCCCAGGACGAACCTAACCGAGGGGACACCATGGTCCCCCATTCTATTTCCTCTTTCTCCTCCTCCGCGCCCGCTTGTCTTCCACTGCCTTCTTAAAGTCCTCTCCCACTCTGCGCATCCCTTCTTGATCCCCCGATCCCGCCTCCCGCTCCATCCCCCGAGTGGATGCCCATCTCCCAGGGAGGCCAGGGCGCTGGCTCACCTGTCCAGCGAGACAGCGGCCAGCGTGAAGCTGCTGGCGTGCATGGTGAGGAAGATGAGGAAGTGCACAGCCTTGCACAGCAGCGAGCCGAACACCCAGCCGTCCAGCGTGTAGATGGTGGCCTGGAAGGGCACGCAGCACAGGATGAAACACAGGTCGGCCACGCCCAGGTTGAGAATGAACAGGTTGGTGGTGCTGACCGCCTGGCCGCCGCGCAGCAGCACCGCCAGCACCAGCGTGTTGCCCACGGTGCCCACGAGGAAGATGAGCGCGAAGAGCAGGGGCACGATGACCGCCTCGGGGTGCCAGCCGCCCCCGCCGCCCACCTGGCTCGCGTTCCCGGCTCCTGGGCAGCCCGAGACGTTCATGGTGCCGTCGACCCCGAGGCTGCCTGGGCTCCTGCAGCCGTCTGGGTCTCCGTGAGCGGGAAGGTCCCGGGGCTGCGGCCGCTGCAACTCCTAGTGCGACTCTGCCGGGCTGAAGGCGGAGGGAGCCTCGCTGCATCTGGGGCGGGGATGGGGGTGCGCTGGGGTCAGGAGGAGGAGCAAGAGACCGGAGCGTGAGGTTGTCCCCAGCAGCGGCCGGCGGCGCTGGGGGAAGGGCTGCCGAGTGGTCCTGACGCGCGTTCCACGGCGCAGGCGGAGAGTGGCGCTTGTGCCTGCTCCCGAGCTCCAGCCCCCGGATTCGGGGTTTCTGGGCTGACTAGGCGGACTGACTTCCCCAGCAGACGCCGGAGCGGTGGAGGGGTCGACCCCGGACCCTGCGTGTGCACCGCGCCACAGGGACCACCAGCCTTGGACCCCGCGCGCCTCGGCGCTTCGCTGCAGCCTGGCAGGCGTGCGGGACTTCCCTGGACCGTCGAGGTGCGGGGGTGCCCTCAAAAGAGGACCCCTGGGAGATGAGGGGAGGAGACACGGGGCGGAGGCGGATGAGGGTCCTGGAGTATGGCGCTCTCGCCCAGGCTGGAGTGCAGCTGAGCGATCTTGGCTGACTGCAACTTCCCTCTTCCCGGTTCAAACTGTTCTCCTGCCTCGGCCACCTGAGTAGATGGGACCACAGGCCCACCAAGCCTGGCTAGTTTTTTCGTAATTGTATTTGTATTTTTTGAGACAGAGTCTCACTCTGTCGCCCAGGCTGGAATGCAGTGGCACGATATCGGCTCACTGCAACCTCCGCCCGCCCCGCTTCCCCCACCCCGGGTTCAAGCGGATCCTCCTGCCTCAGCCTCCCGAGTAGCTGGGATTACAGGCGCCCGCCACCACGCCTGGCTAATTTTTGTATTTTTAGTAGAGACGGGGTTTCACCATGTTGTCCAGGCTGTTCTCAAACTCCTGACCTCAAGTGATCCGCCCGCTTTGGCCTCCCAAAGTGCTGGGATTACAGGTGTGAGCCACCGCGCCAGTCCACCTTTTTCCCTTCTCTTACCCATTGAACATTTTCCCTCCAATTCAATCCAATATATTGAGCATGTATTGTGTCAGGCTCTGTCTTTGGCGCCGTCCCTCAGTTTCCTCAGCTGTAACAAGGAAATGGTAACACTTCCTTCTCAGAGGGATCTGCTGAGAAAGGAATGAGATGTATGGCAGAGGCCTGAACCCAGTTAGTTAAATCTGAATACATCAGATCTCAGATCCTTCTTCTTTTTCTCCTGACTTTATTCCATATACCTTGAGGAAATTCAAAACAGTAGAGTTCCACACACAAGCAGCATTTCCCTGGATGGTGTTTAGGTTGCAATAAAATGTAAACATTTGTTTCTGCAACAAGCATTTGGGACAACGAATCATTACTATTTAAGTAGAACTTAAGCCTCCCAGTTCACTGGGTCTGAAAATCACCACCTTCTGTCTCTGCAACTTCATAGCTGCCTCACCTTCCCCTGTTCTGGTCCCTGGGGTCCAGTGTCAAGAATATTATTTTTCCTCTTTTTTTCCCCCAAGGAAAAAGTCTCTCAGAAGCCCAACTACCTCCTCCTCTTGGTAAGGAAACCTTATTCACACTCCTGCCCTGCCTGCCTACTCATTGAACAGGAAGAAGATAACAGTTTGTGTTTATGAGATGCTCACCATTTATTTATTCAACAAATATTTATTAAGCAGCTGCTCCTTTCCAGGCACTGTTATGTGCCTTAGGATATACTATACCAGTGAGCTCTACGAAGATCAAGGTCCTCCGTGAACTTTCTAGCAACAGAGACATACAGTAAACATAACATATTAAGTATTGCAAGTTGATAAGTGCTTGCGGGAAAAGTAGTTTAGAGTAAGGGGATTTGGGAGCACTACAATGTTGGTGATGGTACAATTTAAAGTAGAGTGGTCACGCAGACCTCATTAAGTTGACATTTGAGCAAAGACTTGAAGGTAGTGAGGGGCTAGCAAAGGGAATATGTAGGTAAAGAGCATTTCTTTTCTTTCTTTTTTATTTTTTTGAGACGGAGTCTTACTCTGTCACCCAGGTTGGAGTGCAGTGGCACGATCTCAGCTCACTGCAACCTCTGCTTCTAGGGCTCAAGCAATTCTCCTGCCTCAGCCTCCCGAGTACCTGGGACTACAGGCATGCGCCACCACACCCAGCTAATTTTTTGTATTTTTAGTAGAATGGGGTTTCACCATGTTGCTCAGGCTGTTCTCAAACTCCTGACCCCGGGTGTTCCACCTGCCTTGGCCTCCCAAAGTGCTGGGATTACAGGCGTGAGCCACCGCGCTCAGACTCTTCTTTTTTTAGAGATGGAGTCTCCCTATGTTCCCCATGATGGTCTCGAACTCCTGGGCTCAAGCAGTCCTCACTTCAGCCTCCCAAAGTGCTGGGATTATACACATGAGCCACCATGCCTGGCCAGAAAAGCATTTCAGAGAGAGACCAAAGCTAGTGCAAAGGCCATAATGTAGGAGCGCGCCTGTGTTCCTGAGGCAGGGAAGCCGGTATGACCTGAGTTGAACCAGCAAGGGGATTGGTAGGAGATGTGCGGGATTTTTTTCTCCCCCAGTCTAAGGATTGTGGCATGTAGTCTGCGTAAAATGAGGTGGCAGTGCCTGGTTTTGACTAGAGGACTAACATGATCCCACTTTTTTGGTAACAGCTTTGTTGAAATATAATTCACGTATCACGTATCACGCCTGTGATCCCAGCACTTTGGGAGGCCGAGGTGAGCGAATCATGAGGTCAGGAGTTCAAGCCCAGCCTGGCCAATATGGTGAAAGCCCAACTCTACTAAAAAAAAAAAAAAAAAAAAAAAAAAAAAATTACCCGAGCATGGTGGCACACACCTGTAGTCCCAGCTACTCGGGAGGCTGAGGCAGAAGAATCGTTTGAACCTGGGAGGTAGAGGTTGCAATGAACCGTGATTGTACCACTGCACTCCAGCCTGGGCGACAGAGTGAGACTACATCTCGAAAAAAAAAAAAGATAAAAGAAATATAATTCACATATCATACCATTTACCCATTTAAAGTGTTCATTTGGCTTCTACATTCACAGAGTTGTGCGACAGTTGCCACAATCACTTCTAGAACATTTTTTTTTTTTGAGACAGAGTCTCGCTTTGTCGCCCGGGCTGGAGTGCAGTGGCCAGATCTCAGCTCACTGCAAGCTCCGCCTCCCGGGTTTACGCCATTCTCCTGCCTCAGCCTCCAGAGTAGCTGGGACTACAGGCGCCCACCACCTCGCCCAGCTAGTTTTTTGTATTTTTTTAGTAGAGACGGGGTTTCACTGTGTTAGCCAGGATGGTCTCGATCTCCTGACCTCGTGACCCGCCCGTCTCGGCCTCCCAAAGTGCTGGGATTACAGGCTTGAGCCACCGCGCCCAGCCACTTCTAGAACATTTTCTTCCCCACCAAAAGAAACTCACACCTATTAGCCTTTAGCATCGAATCTCCCATCTCCATCCCCACCCCATCTCTACAGGCCCAGATAACCACCAATCTACTTTTTGTCTCTACAGATTTACCTATACTTAACATTTCATATAAACAAAGTCATACAATATGTGGCCTTTTTTGTGTGTGGCTTCTTTCACTTAGCGTGATGTTTTCAAAGTTCATCCACATTGTAGCATAATCAGTACTTCACTCCTTTTTTTTTTTTTTTTTTTTTGAGACAGAGTTTCACTGTTGTTGCCCAGGCTGTAGTACAGTGGCATGATCTCAGCTCACTGCAACCTCTGCCTCCCGGGTTCAAGTGATTCTCCTGCCTCAGCCTCCTGAGTAGCTGGGATTACAGACATGCATGCCACACTTGGCTAATTTTGTGTTTTTAGTAGGGATGGGTTTTCTCCGTGTTGGTCAGGCTGGTTTTGAACTCCTGCCCTCAGGTGATCCACCTGCCTTGGCCTCCCAAAGTGCTGGGATAACGGCATGAGCCACTGCACCTGGCCACTTCACTCCTTCTTATGGTCAAATAATATTTCATTGTATCGCTATACCACATTCTATTTTTCCATTCACTTATCAATGAACATTTGGGAAACTTACTTTTTAAATAGATTTATTTACCTTTTTTTTTTTTTTTTTTTTTTTTTTGAGACAGAGTCTTGCTCTGTCCCCCAGGCTGGAGTACAGTGGCATGATCTCAGCTCACTGTAAGCTCTGCCTCCCAGGTTCATGACATTCTCCAGCCTTAGCCTCCCGAGTAGCTGGGACTACAGGCGCCCACCACCACGCCTGGCTAATTTTTTTTTTGTATTTTTAGTAGAGACGGGGTTTCACCCTGTTAGCCAGGATGGTCTCCATCTCCTGACCTTGTGATCCGCCTGCCTTGGCCTCTCAAAGTGCTGGGATTACCGGTGTGAGCCACCGCCCCTGGACTTTATTTACTTATTTTTAGAGACAGGGTCTTGTTCTATCACCCATCCTGGAGTGCAGTGGCATGACCATAACTCACTGTAACCTCAAACTCCTGGGCTCAAGTAATCCTTCTATCTCAGCCTCTCAAGTCGCTGGGACTACAGGTGGGTGCCACCACTCCTGGCTAATTTTTTTTTTTTTTTTTGTAGAGACAGGGGTCTCACTATGTTGCCCAGGCTGGTATTGAACTCCTGGCCTCAAGCAATCTTCAGCCTTGGCCTCCTAAAGTGTTGCAATTACAGGTGTGATCCATTGCACCTGGCCACTTACTTTTTTTTTTTTTTTTTAAGACAGTCTCACTCCCTCACCCAGGCTGGAGTGCAGTGGCCCAATCTCAGCTCACTGCAACCTCCACCTTCCGAGTTTTGAATGTCAGCCTCCAGAGTAGCTGGGATTATAGGCGCCCACCATCATGCCTGGCTAACTTTTGTATTTTTAGTGGAAACGGGGTTTCACCATGTTGGCCAGGTTGGTCTTGAATGCCTGACCTCTGAGGCTGCGCACGGTGGCTCACGCCTGTAATCCCAGCACTTTGGGAGACCAAGGCAGGCGGATCATCTGAGGTCAGGCGTTTGAGACCAGCCTGGCCAACATGGTGAAACCCCGTCTCCACTAAAAATACAAAAATTAGCCAGGCGTGGTGGCAGGCTCCTGTAATCCCAGTTACTCGGGAGGCTGAGGCAGGAGAATGGTTTGAACCCGGGAGGCAGAGGTTGCAGTGAGCCCAGATCAAGCCATTGCACTCCAGCTTGGGCAACAAGAGCGAAATTCCGTCTCAAAACACAACAACAACAAAAAACACAAAAACTTGTCATTTAATCTTCATAACAACCACTTAAATTGGTTATCCCCATTTCACAGATGAAGGAACAGGCTTACAGGGAGATTAAGTTACTTGCCCAACATCTCCCTGCCGCTAATGACGGAGCAGATATTGGAATCCCAGGTCTCAGACCCTAGAAGGTGCAGAGCAAAAATTCATATTTTCCCATGAATCAACACTTCTCCCTCTTTGGACTGATGGCCCCAAAGTGCAGGAGTCCACAGTCCCAAGCGGTCTGAGAAAGTCCGTCTGCTTACTTAGGACACCGTCTGCTGACTGCTCAGCGCTTCCTCCGGCTTGGCTTTCTCGTGGTCAGCCTCAGAGGAAAGGGCAGGCAGAGGCGGGTCCCTTACGGACGGGGTGCTCCGTTCCGGTGGGGAGAACCCTATCTCTCGAGTCCCTGGGGATGCAGACACCCCGAAATCCAGTGGCTTTGGTCTCCTGCTTTCTGCTGGGCAGGACGTAAGCCAGATCCCCAGTCCAGGATGCAGGACGTGGGGTCCACCTCCGGTTCTCCGCCCCTGGTGGGTGAGAGGTGGGACTACGCCTGAGATCTCAGCAGCCACGGTCTCACTGCGGCCTCAAGTCTCCACCTAGCCCGCCACAATTCCCGACCCGGGATGCCAGGATCCCTCGCGCAGGCGCGCTCCAGCATATGGTTCCCTGCTGCAAGAGCCGACGGCAGCGGAGTCCGCCGCTATCCCATCAGCCCGGCCAGGCAGGTCCAGCTCTCACCCGCCCGGGTCGTCCCGCCTCTCCTATCCCGTCTTGCTCTGCGGCGCGGGGGCAAGATGGCTGCTGAGAAGCAGGTCCCTGGCGGCGGCGGCGGCGGCGGTGGCAGTGGCAGCGGCGGTAGCGGCGGTGGACGTGGTGCCGGAGGGGAAGAAAATAAAGAAAACGAACGCCCTTCGGCCGGATCGAAGGCAAACAAAGAATTTGGGGATAGCCTGAGTTTGGAGAGTATCCTAGAGTAATCGGGCCTAACTCGCAATGACTACGTGTCGATCTGGAGGACTAGGGGCGGGAGAGGCGGCGGGTCCCGGCAGGTCCTGGCAGGAGAGGCCGAGGGTCGCAGTTTTTCTCGCCCTTACTTTTTGGTGCTCAGAATTCCGGGGGTCTGTCTCTCAACTAGTCTTTCCTGGTGTCCCCCTCGCCCTCCTGGCTAGGTCCTTTTCTTCCAGTGGCACTGGGATATCAGGCAGGTTTCCCCTGGTGCCCCGCAGTTGTCCAGTTGGAGGGCTTGTGACCAGGTGACACTTTGAGCACCTTGCTTTGGCACCTTGAACTGGGGAGAGGAAACTGCAGTCTTGACATTCCGCTTAATACTTTTTTTTTTTTTTTTTTTTTTTTTTAAAGAGTCTCACTCTGTCATCCAGGCTGGAGTGAAATGGCTCAATTTTGGCTCACTGCAACCTCCGCCTCCCGGGTTCAAGTGATTCTCCTGCCTCAGCCTCCTGAGTAGCTGGGATTACAGACATGCATGCCACACCTGGCTAATTTTTGCATTTTTAGTAGAGATGGAGTTTCACTGTGTTCGTCAGGCTGGTCTCAAACTCCTGACCTCATGATCTGCCCGCCTCAGCCTCCCAAAGTGCTGGGATTACAGGCGTGAGCCACCGCGCCCGGCCCCCTTAATACTCTTGTCTGACAGTCGTGGTAGACTGAGTAGTAAAACCTACAGCTTGATACTTTGAAAGTGGAGGTAAAGATTGACTCCAAGGAAAAGCTTGTTGCCCATTTTAATTGTAAGTTACCGTAGTTAATATCGTTTGTCCCCTTGTCATTTTTTTATGATCGGTCTGTAGGCATTTTATCTTGCTGACAGTCATTCATATAAGCTGGAGGAATCGGTTTTTAGTTTTCCTCAGTGTGTATCTCAACCGAGTGCTTGTGGTACTAGTCTGTGACCTTTTGAAATGAGTAACAGATGGAGAAAATGTAGGCGAGTTTCTGAAATTCAACTTGACATCTTAATGGACTTAAAGTTTTCAGGGCTTTGGAGTGAAGTTTTTTGAATTAGTGGTGATAGTTCCAAGTAGACATTAGCAAGCCCTGATTTTACTGAGACCTTTATATCTCTTTGTCCCTTTTTAGTCATTGAAAGAGTCCTTTTAGTGTTCACTATTTTAAAATATGTCTCTAGAGAAGCGTTGAGGAAACATTAAGAGAAAACTGTACTTATATAGGTGAAGGTCATTGGACTTTCTAAAGTTTAGTGCATATTCTTAAATATTTTAAGATTATTAAAAGGAGAATTTGGTCAGTCGTTTTTCTTTTAAAAGAAAAACCTTAATACTTTTATGCAAACTGTGGCCTAGCTTGGTTGACATGTGCTAATCATAGACTCTCTAAGCATCACAGCTGTTAAGGAAAGTTAGATTTGGCAGGTGTTGAAGATTATGCAAATGGAGGCTTAGTACACGTCATTTAAAATCTGAATCTGTTTGAATGAATAAAATGTGGGGTCCAGGTGTAAACTGGTGTGAAGCACCCCAATTATAGTCAGCATTTAGAATCCGTCAGCTTAATTTAAACTGGATTTTGGCAGTTTTCAGTGGCCAGTAGTGCCCTTCTTTTTTAGTTTGAAAGTAGTAACAGTTCAGGCAATCAATTTTTCTGTAGGTTAGCCCTGTCCTGTGGCAAGATAGATATTAAAAATGGTTACAGAAGATCTCACTAGTGTACTAAATATTTCACAAATTTGTGTGTATGTGAGAGAGTGTGTGAGAGCGAGTCTCGCTCTGTCACCCAGGCTGGAGTGCAGTGGTGCTATCTTAGCTCACTGCAACGTCTGCCTCCCAAGTTCAAGCGATTCTCCTGCCTCAGCCTCCAGAGTAGCTGGGATTACAGGTACTCGCCACTGCCCCCGGCTAATTTTTTGTGTTTTTAGTAGAGATGGGGTTTCACCATGCTGGCAGGCTGACCTCAGGTGATCCACCTGCCTCGGCCTCCCAAAGTGCTGAGATTACAGGCATGAGCCACTGCACCTGGCTGTATTTCACAAATGTTTAATGTGTTGTGGTTTGACACAGATATAGACTGATGGTACAAGTTTTGATTTGTTTGGGTTCTTCCCGTCGTAAGATTTTCCTTAATGTCAACTCTAGTTCTTCAGATTATTAAGGAATCCCAGCAGCAGCATGGTTTACGGCATGGAGATTTTCAGAGGTACAGGTTAGTATCACATACAAGATGTTTGGAAATCATTGTGGGACTTGCTTTGCTTTTGTTAATATCCTGTTTACTCTGACATATCAGAAAATATACTAGAAAGTCTAGAGCATTGTGGGGGATTTTTTGTGTGTTTGTTTGTTTGTTTGTTTTTGAGACGGGGTCTTGCTCTATTGCCAGACTGGAATGCAGTGGCTCAGTCTTGTCTCGCTGCAACCTCTGCTTTCTGAGTTCCAGCGATTCTCCTGCCTCAGCCTCCCGAGTAGCTGGTTTTTTTTTTTGTTTTTTTTTTAAGATGGAGTCTCACTCTGTCACCCAGGCTGGAGTGCAGTGGCGCGCTCCTGGCTCACTGCAGCCCCTGCCTCTCGGGTTCAGGTGATTCTCCTGCTTCTGCCTCCCGAGTACCTGGGACTATAGGCATGTGCCACCATGCCTGGCTAATTTTTGTATTTTTACTAGAGATGGGGTTCCACCATGTTGGTCAGGCTGGTCTTGAACTCCTGACCTCAGGTGATCCGCCCTCTTCAGACTCCCAAAGTGCTGGGATTACAGGCAGGAGCCACCACACCCAGCCTAATTTTTGTATTTTCAGTAGAGATGGGGTTTCACTGTGTTGGCTAGGCTAGTCTTGAATTCCTGACCTCAAGTGATGCACCTGCCTTGGCCTCCCAAAGTGCTGGGATTACAGATGTGAGCCTCTACGCCCAGCCAGAGGTCTTTTTTTTTTTTTTTTTTTTTTTTTTTGAGACGGAGTCTTGCTCTGTCGCCCGGGCTGGAGTGCAGTGGCCGGATCTCAGCTCACTGCAAGCTCCGCCTCCTGGGTTTACGCCATTCTCCTGCCTCAGCCTCCCGAGTAGCTGGGACTACAGGCACCCGCCACTTCGCCCGGCTAGTTTTTTGTATTTTTTTGTAGAGACGGGGTTTCACCGGGTTAGCCAGGATGGTCTCGATCTCCTGACCTCGTGATCCGCCCGTCTCAGCCTCCCAAAGTGCTGGGATTACAGGCTTGAGCCACCGTGCCCGGCCCAGCGGTCTTAATACATGGATTCATATTTCTCATTGGACCCTCCAGGCTTTTTTGTTGTTGTTAAAAATGGATCCATACTGCAAGAAAATTTTTACTAATTTTTATTTCTACTCATAACGTATGAGTGTTCCATTTAATTTTTATGTAAAAGGGTAGATGATAACTAAAGCTGCTATTAGGGATTGAGAGAAAAAAGCCAGTTCGTAGATTCAACCTAGACTACTATTTCTTCTTTTTATTTATGTATTTATTTATTTTTTTTGAGACAGAGTCTCACTCTGTCACCCAGGCTGGAGTGCAATGGTGCAGTCTCAACCCATTGCATCCTCCACCTCCCAGGTTCAAGCGATTCTCCCGCCTCAGCCTCCCAAGTAGCTGGGACTACAGGCATGTGCCACCACACCTGGCTAATTTTTGTATTCTTAGTACAGATGGTTTCGCTGTGTTGGCCAGGCTGGTCTTGAACGCCTGACCTCGTGATCCGCCTACCTCAGTCTCCCAAAGTGTTGGGATTATAGGCATGAGCCACCGTGCCTGGCCTATTTCTTTTTTTCTTTTTTTTTTTTTTTTTTTTTTTTTTTAAATAATCTATACCCTGGTAGCTTTGATTGAGATGCTGAAGTAGTATTTATTTTATTTATTTTTGATACAGAGCCTCACTCTGTCACCCAGGCTGGAGTATAATGGCACGATCTCGGATCACTGCAACCTCTGCCTCCCTGGTTCAAGTGATTCTCCTGCCTCTGCCTCCTGAATAGCTGGGACTACAGGCGCCCCCCACCACGCCCGGCTAATTTTTTGTATTTTTAGTAGAGACAGGGTTTCACCGTGTTAGCCAGGATGGTCTCGATCTCCTGACCTCGTGATCTGCCCACCTCGGCCTCCCAAAGTGCTGGAATTACAGGCGTGAGCCACCACGCCTGGCCTTTTTTTTTTTTTTTTTTTTCCTGAGATGGAGTTTCGCTCTTGTTGCCCAGGCTGGAGTGCAACGGCATGATCTTGGCTCACCGCAACCCCCTCCTCCTGGGTTTAAGCGATTGTCCTGCCTCAGCCTCCCGGGTAGCTGGGATTACAGGCATGTGCCACCACACCTGGCTAATTTTGTATTTTTAGTAGAGACAGGGTTTCTGCATGTTGGTCAGGCTGGTCTTGAACTCCTGACCTCAGGTGATCCACCCGCCTCGGCCTCCCAAAGTGCTGGGATTGCTGGTGTGAGCCACTGCGCCCAGCCTAATTTTTGTATTTTTAGTAGAGATGGGTTTCACCATCTTGGCCTGGCTGGTCTTGAATTCCTGACCTCATGATCCACCCACCTCAGCCTCCCAAAGTGCTGGGATTACAGGTGTGAGCCACTGCACCCAGCCCCTCATTCTTTCCAGGCCCCGCCGTCAGTCCACTGCAGCCGAAGGTACTAACAACAGAATGATTACCCATGTCCATTCAACTTGATATTTGCCTTGTTTTCTTGGTTACCATTTTCTCTGCATGATTCTCCTCAACTTTAATGTGGGTTCCTTGAGCATGGGCACTGTGTCCTCCATCTGTGTTTCCTATAATACCAATCATACTGCCCTCCATGTTTTAGTCATTCAATAAATGTTTAGGGCCGGGCATGGTGGCTTATGCCTATAATCCCAGCACTTTGGAGGGCTGAGGTGGGCGGATCTCTGGAGTCCACGGACTTCGAGACGAGCCTGGGCAACACAGTGATACCCCGTCTCTACAAAAAGTACAAAAATTAGCCAGGTGTGGTGGTGCACCCCTGTGGTCCCATCTACTCAGGAGGCTGAGGTGGGAGGATTGACTGAGCCTGGCTGCAGTTAGCCAAGATCACACCACTGCACTCCAGCCTGGGTGACAGAGTGCGACTCTGTCTCAAAGAAAAGAAAAAAATGTTTGGAAGCTGATATGTGATAATTCTAGTAACCATAAGTATAACATCCCAAACTGTTGACCCTTGGCCTTGCCTTATTGCAGAATTTATTGTTCAAAATACTCTCAACTTGGCTGAGTGAGTTTTGTTTGTGGTTTCTTACAGGGGCTACTGTTCCCGTAGACAAAGACGTCTTCGAAAAACACTGAACTTCAAGATGGGGAACAGACACAAATTCACAGGGAAGAAAGTGACTGAAGAGCTTCTGACTGATAATAGGTATTGACTGCTCCGTGCTAGTTGCAAGTTACATCTTGCGAATACATTTATTAAACAATGACATGTGCTAGACTTCATGCCAAACCTTTTAATTATCTCTGGTGACTCTTAGCAGCTCTGTGGGATGGGCATTGTTTACTATTTCTGCATTCTAAGGCAAGGAAACTGAGGCTCAAAGAGGTTCAGTAGTTTGTTCAAGAACTGTGTTGGGGCTGGGCACAGTGGCTCACGCCTATAATCCCAGCACATTGGGAGGCCAAGGCGGGTAGATCACCTGAGTTCAAGACCAGCCTGGCCAACATGGCAAAACCCCATCTCTACTAAAAATATAAAAATTAACTGGGCATGGTGGCGGGCACCTGTAATCCCAGCTACTTGGGAGGCTGAGGCACAAGAATTACTTGAACCCGGGAGGCAGAGGTTGCAGTGAGCCAAGATTACACAATTGCACTTCAGCCTAGGCAACAAGAGTGAAACTCCATCTCAAAAAAAAAGGAGGGGAGGGTGGGATTCACTCTCTCAGCTTTGGAGCCCCCCTCCCTCTGTCTCTGTACAGGGAAGCTTCTTCCTTCTCCCTTCCTTCTTGCCTATTAAACTCTGCTTTAAAAAAAAAAAACAACTGTTGGGATGGCAAATGTTGACGTCAGTGATTAGAATCTAATTGATTATTAGGTAAGGTTTCTAGAATGTAAATTTCAGTGTCTGAAACTAGATGCATATATCAATATATCTTTTTTTTTTTTTTTTTGAGACAGAGTCTCACTCTGTTGCCCAGGCTGGAGTGCAGTGGCCGGATCTCGGCTCACTGGAAGCTCCGCCTCCCGGGTTTATGCCATTCTCCTGCCTCAGCCTCCCGAGCATCTGGGACTACAGGCACCCGCCACCTTGCTCGGCTAGTTTTTTTTGTATTTTTTTAGTAGAGACCGGGTTTCACCATGTTAGCCAGGATGGTCTTGATCTCCTGACCCCGTGATCCGCCCGTCTCAGCCTCTCAAAGTGCTGGGATTACAGGCTTGAGCCACCGCGCCCAGCCCAGTATATCTTAATGTAATTGAGTGTTGTGCAATTTCTGTTTGTTTGTTTGTTTGTTTGAGACAGAGTTTCACTGTGTTGCCCAGGCTGGAGTGCAGTGGCTTGATCTTGCCTCACTGCAACCTCTGTCTCCTGGGTTCAAACTTCTCCTGCCTCAGCCTCTCAAGTAGCTGGGATTACAGGCACATGCCACCATGCCCAGCTGAGTTTTGTATTTTTAGTAGAGACAGAGTTTCACCATGTTGGCCAGGCTGGTCTTGAACTCCTAACCTCAGGTGATCCACCCATCCCTGCCTCCCAAAGTGCTAGGATTACAGGCATGAGCTACTGCGCCCGGCTGGTGTCTAGAACTTCACAGTTTTCTAGAAGAGTCCTGTATTTCAGTGCTGAATACACTAGTGCTGGCATTTGCTGAAGAATTTTTAGTCTGTCAAGCAACATGTAGTGAAGGTCTCCAGGTATTCCTCACACTTATGGGCCAAATTATGTTCCTGCCACCTTTTGTGTAAATGAAGATTTATTGGAACCCAGCCATGCCCATTCACATAGGTATTGTTTATAGCTGCTTTTGTGCTACATCAGCAGAGTAGTTGTGACACACTAGATATAGAAAGAGAGGAGGCATGGTCCTTGAACCTTATTGACTTTCATCTTGTTGAAAGATGTTGGTCAGTGCAAACCAGGGAATGCTACAGTAAAAGTGCCATGTTGTGTATCATTTACTGTTCAGCATTCTGAAGCCTTGGAAGGGAGACTTGAACTTGAAGGCTCTTGACAGGGAAGTCAGTAAGCCTGCGTGGGGGAGGCTTGACCTTGAAGGATTTTCGAGAGTGAAGAACATTCTGTGTCGGGGAAAGCAGCATGACCTGATATCCGTGTATGCAGTCTAGGAACTGTAAAGTTCTGGACACTTGTTAGCTGCTACTCAGGCAGTGAAAAGGCTGTGAGCTTGGTGTGTACAGTCAGAAAACTAGAGCCTGGAGACCATAATAGGATGCAGCAGCAAGATGTAGTGATTAAATCTTAAATCTCATGAGAACCAGTTGGGAGAAATCTGGACTCTCTCCTTTTTTTTTTTTTTTTTTTTTTTTTTTTGAGACAGGGCCTCACTGTCACCCAGGCTGGAGTGCAGCAGTGGGATCATAGCTTACTGCAGCCTTGAACTCCTCCTGCCTCACCCTCCTGAGTAGCTGGGACTATAGGCATGTACCACCATGCCCAGCTAACTTTTCTCTTTTTTCTTTTGTAGAGATGGGATCTCGCTATGACCAGGCTGGTTTCAAACTCCTGGCCTCAAGCGATCCTCCCACCTCGGCCTCCCAATGTACAGGGATTACAGACATGAGCCGCTACACCGAGCCTGGACTCTCTTATGATAGCAAGATCCTTTACTCTGAAGAGACAAGGTTAAGCTGAAGTTTAAGACAGATTGATCAAGGCAGTAAAGAAAGATTCACCGGTATAATAATAAAGTAATTAACGAACTTACTGAGCACTTAGTAAGTGCCCGGCTCTAGTCTAAATGTGTTATTTGTATTACTACATGGGAGAGTGGTGCACAGAAAGGTTAGTACTTTGCCCACAGTCACACAGCTAGTAAATAGTGGCACTGAGATTCTATCCCAGGCTCTGGAGCCCTTGTTCATCACCACTTTAATATACTTTTTTTTTTTTTTTTGAGATGGAGTCTTGCCTTGTTGCCCAGACGAGAGTATAGTGGTGTGATCTCAGCCCACTGCAACTTCCGCCTCCTGGGTTCAAGCGATTCTCCTGCCTCAGCCTCCCAAGTAGCTGGGATTACAGGCGCATACCAACACACCCAGCTAATTTTTGTATTTTTAGTAGAGATGGGGTTTCACCATGTTGGCCAAGCTGATCTCGAACTCCCGACCTCAGGTGATACGCCTGGCTCAGCCTCCCAAAGTGCTTGGATTATAGGCGTGAGCCACTGCGCCTGGCCAATATACTGCCGCTTAAGGACTTTTCTCACTGGGTTGAGATGAAGGAGGTGTTGATTCAAAGATGAGGCCAGATTGTGTGCCTAGACTGTGTCTGTTTGACAAAATTCAGGAGGGATGGGTCACGATTCTGGATTTACCGAGTTTGAGGTGGTAGAGGTTTTTCAATGAGATACGTCTAGCAGATGATGAGAAACCTGAGATTGAGCCCAGGTTGCGAATAGAGATACTGGTTTAGTCATGGCTGAGAATATCAGAAGAGTTGTTTTGAGAGCGGCAAAGGAGGGAGAGTATAAAGAAAAGCCAAGAAGCAGAAGATTACACCTCAGAGAATACCTGGGTCTGATGATGGCCTTTACTGTCTCCCCGCTTCTGTCTCTGGTCTAGATACTTGCTTCTGGTTCTGATGGATGCTGAAAGAGCCTGGAGCTACGCTATGCAGCTGAAACAGGAAGCCAACACTGAACCCCGAAAACGGTTTCACTTATTATCTCGCCTACGCAAAGCCGTGAAGCATGCAGAGGAATTGGAACGTTTGTGTGAGAGCAATCGCGTGGACGCTAAGACCAAGTTAGAGGCTCAGGTTAGTGCCTTAACACTCAGCTTGTTTCGTTGTGGAGATGAAAGACGCTTTAAAAAGCTACAGTTAAACACAACAGAGTTTCTTCAGGTTAGAAAGCGATAGTCAGGAGAGGAAAAAACTTTCTGAACTTGCTTTTAACAGGTGAAGTTAGCATGTTTTGTTTATCAGCTCTTGATTTTTTTATCCTTTTTTTTTTTTAAATTGGACAATGCTTCATTCCATAAAAGAGTGAGTATTGGTTTTTTGTAACTAGCTGTAACTTTTTTTTTTTTTTTTTTAAGATGTAGTCTCGCTCTCACCCAGGCTGGAGTGCAGTGGCGCCATCTCGACTCACTGCAAGCTCTGCCTCCCGGGTTCACACCATTCTCCTGCCTCAGCCTCCCGAGTAGCTGGGACCACAGGCGCCTGCCACCACGCCCGGCTAATTTTTTGTATTTTTAATAGAGACGGGGTTTCACTGTGTTAGCCAGGATGGTCTCTATCTCCTGACCTCGTGATCCGCCCGCCTCGGCCTCCCAAAGTGCTGGGATTACAGGCATGAGCCACCACGCCTGGCTCTTTTTTTTTTTTTTTTTTTTGGAGACAGAGTTTTGCTTTGTTGCCCAGGCTGGAGTGCAGTGGCGCAATCTCGGCTCACGGCAACCTCTGCCTCCCAGGTTCAAGCAATTCTCCTTCATCAGCCTCCCAAGTAGCTGGGATTATAGGCACGCGCCACCACGCCTGTCTAATTTTTGTGTTTTTAGTAGAGATGGGGTTTCACCATGTTGGCCAGGCTGGTCTCGAGCTCCTGACCTCATGATCCACCCACCTACCTTGGCCTCCCAAAGTACTGGGATTAGAGGTGTGAGCCACCGCGCCTGGCCAGCTAACTAACTTTTTAAGAAAGGTCGTGTTGTATATAGATGAAAGCTTACAATCTTGTACCTGGAAAAGTTCACAAAGTTAAGAACTTTTTTTGGAAATGAATTTTTCAAAAAAGAGGTGGTAGATATTGCAAGGTTTTATTCAACTTCTGATGCTTATGTTTTAGCCCAGAAAATGGTTGTTAAGTAAAATGAAGAAAACAAGTTTCCTTCTTTGAATTTCTTTCCTGGGAAGTGAATGAACCATAACAAATTGCCTATGTATCACCTTTTATTGGTTAAATACATATTTCGCTTTAAAAATCAACCTGTGATTAATATATCCATATTCTTTGTTTGGGTTGTTTGTTTTTTAGAAACAGAGTCTCACTCTGTCCCAGGCTGGAGTGCACAGTCATGGCTCACTGCAGCCGTGAACTCCTGGGCTCACGTGATCCTCCTGCCACGGCCTCCTGAATAGTTGGGACTAGAGGCGCACACCACCACACCTGGCTCATTTTTTTTTTTTTTTTTTGAGACAAAGTCTAGCTCCATCGCCCAGGTTGGGATGCAGTGGTGCTGTCTCGCCCCATTGCAACTTCCGCATCCCAGGTTCAAGCAATTCTCCTGCCTCAGCCTCTCGAGTAGCTGGGATTACAGGCACCCGCTGCCATGCCCAGCTAATTTTTTTGTATTTTTAGTAGAGATGGGTTTTCACCATGTTGGCCAGGCTGGTCCCCAACTCCTGACCTCAGGTGATCCATTCACCTCGGCCTCCCAAAGTGTTGGGATATAGGCCTGAGCCACCACGCCCGGCCACACCCTGGTAATTTTTTAAAATTTTTGGTAGAGACGAGGTGTTGCTATGTTGCCCAGGCTGATCTCAAACTCTTGAACTCAAGCAGCCCTCCTGCCTTGGCCTCCCAAATTGCTAGGATTACAGGTGTGAGCCCCCACGCCCAGCCCATATCCATGTTCTTTTTCTTCTTCTTTTTTAAGATTTATTTTTATTTTCAAATTTTTTTGTAGAGGCAGGGTCTTGCTATATTGCTCTGGCTTGTCTTGAACAATGGGTTCAAGTGATCCTCCCACCTCGGCCTCCAAAAATGCTGGGATTACAGGTGTGAGCCACTGCACCTGGCCCATATCTATATTCTTGATATCAAAGTTAGAAGCCAATAAAGGAAGATTGAGTGGGAGCACTGGTTTGCTGTTGAAGCAGTTCCTCCTCTTCCATCTCCTCACAGGCTTACACAGCTTACCTCTCAGGAATGCTGCGTTTTGAACATCAAGAATGGAAAGCTGCCATTGAGGCTTTTAACAAATGCAAGTAAGTCCTATAGTCCAAAGGCTGTGGCCAGTTTTAATTATAGGTAGTCAAATTTAAGCTGCAGATCAGGTAGTGGATTGTTTCTGTGAAAGTGAGGGTGACTTTTCTTTCCTATAGAAATGTTGATGACTCTCTTTCATCCTTAGAACATGCCAGTTAGGGTAGTTGGTAGGAGAGCTTCAAAGGGCCGTAATTTGATTTTAGTCACTGTGTTCCCCATGAGTTTTTCATATATATGGCTAATGTAAAACTTGGCTTTTCTTTTCTCACAGAACTATCTATGAGAAGCTAGCCAGTGCTTTCACAGAGGAGCAGGCTGTGCTGTATAACCAACGTGTGGAAGAGATTTCACCCAACATCCGCTATTGTGCATATAATATTGGTGAGAGCAGGGATCAAGGCATTATACTCAACTTGAACATTGACAGGTGGCCTACTGGGAGCTCATTTCAGAGAGCCTAGAGAGTTGATGTAACTTTCTTCTTCCCTTGCCTCCATCTTTGCCCTGAGTTTTGGTTGATGGCAAAAGCAGACCTGTTGAAGCCAGCCCTGCCCAAAATTATGGAAGACGGTTCTGCCTCTGTGTCCATCCTGCTATGCTGTGTACCCCTGAAGAGCAGTCTTGAGTCTCCGGCTGAGTTCATTTTTTACCTTTTTAGAGCAGTTTTAGGTTCACAGCAAAACTGACAGAAAGATACAGAGATCCATGTAACCCTACCTCCCCACATTCATAGCCTCTCCCATTAACATCTTCCCCCACCAGAGGGGTGCATTTGTTACAATTGATGACCCTTTATTGACACACCATAATCTCCCAAAGTCCATAGTTTACATCAGGGTTCATGCTTGATATTGTACATTGTATGGGTTTGGACAAATGTTTCATGACGTGTATTTACCATCATATACCATACGGAGTATTTTCATTGCCCCAATCAATTTCATTCTTTATAAAAGACTTGTCTTCAGAGAACAGATTGTACTGCAGATTCATTGAAGTAGAATGTGGAGGGGGAAGAGCTCTTTAAGTCTGAATTGAATCTAGTGATTCTCAAGGAAACAGGCCAGACCCTTGAAGATTTTCCTGTCTTTCTCTCTCAGGGGACCAGTCAGCCATCAATGAACTCATGCAGATGAGACTGAGATCTGGGGGCACTGAGGGTCTCTTGGCTGAAAAATTGGAGGTAATCTAGTATGCATATTTTTGTGAAAAGTCTTTGGACAAAGTCCAGAAGAAGGAGTAATTCATAATCCCCTAAGGATATTTGATGTTAATATATGGATATTTATATCTGTATTAGCAAATATCTACATTTGCTAAAAGTTTGAACAAAAAAACTTTTTTAAATTAATACTTCATTCAATTTTTTTTTTTGAGACCGTCTTACTCTGTTGCTCAGGCTAGAGTGCAGTGGCGTGATCTCAGCTCACTGCAAGTGATCTGCCCATCTCGGCCTCCCAGAGTTCTGGGATTACAGGCATGAGTCACTGTGCCTGGCCAAGTATTCAATTATTTAACCTCATTACATTTATTTTCTAAGCAAGTAGTATAGAAAAAGCAAGAAATACAAAAGATTGGGGAAAAATATAAACCACATGGGTTGCCACTTTTATTTGTTTATTTATTTATTTATTTTGAGACGCAGTCTTGCTCCATTGCCAGGCTAGAGTGCCATGGTGCGATCTCGGCTCACTGCAAGCTCCGCCTCCTGGGTTCAAGCAATTCCCCTGCCTCAGCCTCCCAAGTAGCTGGGATTACAGGCGCCCACCACCACGCCTGACTAATTTTTTGTATTTTAGTAGAGACAGGGTTTCACCATGTTGGCCAGGATGGTCTCAATCTCCTAACCTCATGATCTACCCGCCTTTGCCTCCCAAAGTGCTGGGATTACAGGTATGAGCCACTGTGCTCAGCTTATTTATTATTATTATTTTTGAAACAGGGTCTCACTCTGTTGCCCAGGCCAGAGTGCAGTGGCTTGATTTTGACTCACTGCTGCCTTGACTTCCTGGTCTCAAGTGATCCTCCTGCCTCAGCCTCCTGAGTAGCTGGAACTACAGGTGAAGATTACCATGCCCAGCTAACTTTTTTATTTTTATTTTTTTTTTGGTAGAGACAGAGTCTTACTATGTTTCCCAGTCTGGTCTCATTCTTGAACTCTGGTGCTCAAGCGATCTGTTCGCCTTAGCCCCCCAAAGTGCTGGGATCACAGGCATGATCCACCTTACCCAGCCATACACCATCATCTTTTGATGGCTACATGGTACTCCATTGCATAGAAGTCTGTTTTATTTAACCATTCATTGTTGTGCATTAAGTGGTAAATGGTATTACCATGAATATCCACGTCCTCAGATTTTGCACACATTCTTGATTATTTTCTTAGGATAAATTCCTAAAACTGGAATTAAATGGTTTGGAAACTTTTGATACGTACTGACAAATGTCTTTAAGTTTCTACTGATTTGCATTTCTGCTTGCAGTGTATACAGATATGCTTTTCTCCTCACATCCTTACCAAACCTCACTGTTACTCTTTTTAACCTTCCGTTATGTCCTTTTAGTATTTGAATTTCTATAACTAAAATATATGATACCAGGGAGAAATTTAAAACAAATAGATATTGGTGGCCAGTGGGGTGGTTCACACCTGTAATCCTGGCACTGTGGGAGCCTGAGGTGAAAGGATCACTTGAGCCCAGGAGTTCAAGACCAACCTGGGCAACATAGTGAGACCCCACCTCTAAAAAAAAATTTTTTTCAGAGGCCGGGCATGGTGGCTTACACCTGTAATCCCAGCACTTTGGGAGGCCAAGGCGAGCAGATAACCTGAGGTCAGGAGTTCGAGATCAACCTGACCAACATGGAGAAACCCCGTCTCTCTACTAAAAATACAGAATTAGCTGGGGGTGTTGGTACATGCCTGTAATCCCAGCTACTTGGGAGGCGGAGGTTGCAGTGAACCAAGATCATGCCATTGCATTCCAACCTGGGCAACAAGAGTGGAATTCCATCTCAAAAAAAAAAAAAAAAAGAAAAATTTTTTTTTTTTTTTTTCTTAAATTAGCCAGGCATAGTGACATACAGCTGTAGTCCTAGCTGCTTGGGAGGCTGAGGCATAGGGATCACTTGAGCCCAGGAGTTTGAGGTTGCAGTAAGCTGTCATGGAGCCACTGTATTCCAGCCTGGGCAACAAAGCAAGACCCTGTCTATTAAAAAAATATTGGACTGGGTGCGGTGGCTCACGCCTGTAATCCCAGCACTTTGGGAGGCTGAGGCGGGCAGATCACGAGGTCAGGAGATCGAGACCATCCTGGCTAACACAGTAAAACCCCGTCTGTAGTAAAAATACAAAAAAATTAGCCGGGCGTGGTGGCGGGCACCTGTAGTCCCAGCTACTCGGGAGGCTGAGGCAGGAGAATGGCATGAACCCGGGAGGCGGAGCTTGCAGTGAGCTGAGATTGTACCACTGCACTCCAGCCTGGGTGACAGAGTGAGACTCCGTCTCAAAAAAAAAAAAAAAAAAAGGCTGGGCACAGTGGCTCATGCTTGTAATCCCAGCACTTTGGGAGGCTGAGGCAGGTGGATCACTTGAGGCCAGGAGTTTGAGACTGACCTGGCCAACGTGGCGAAATCCTGTCTCTACTAAAAATACAAAAATTAGTTGGGCATGGTGGCATGTGCCTATAGTTCTAGCTTCTCAGGAGGCTAAGGCACAAGAATTCCTTGAACCTGGGAAGCGGAGGTTGCAGTAAGCCTATATTGCGCCACTGCACTCCAGCCTGGGTGACAGAGCAAGACTCTGTCTCAAAAAAATGAAATTGGTATATACTCTACTTTATATGGGGTATAATATGTTGGTTATGCAAAGAGACAAATAGATTCCGCTTATTTTCACCTCCATCACTTATATCCCCGGTTAAAGCTTTAACTTTTTCAAACTGCTTTTCAGGCTTTGATCACTCAGACTCGAGCCAAACAGGCAGCTACCATGAGTGAAGTGGAGTGGAGAGGGAGAACGGTTCCAGTGAAGATTGACAAAGTGCGCATTTTCTTATTGGGACTGGCTGATAATGAAGCCGCTATTGTCCAGGTGAGGAGGAACTTGCTGTGCTGTCTTCTGTATGTGTCTGAAGGTTGTCCTGTGTGTTTAAGATGTAGTGGCTCGTTGGTATTCAGTTCTAACAAAACAAACATTTAATGCCGTTTGGGATTTGGTAAGTCCGGAGATGTGCCTTATTTAATAAAATTATTTTGAAAACTGAGTTTATTGGCCGGGCGCGGTGGCTCAAGCCTGTAATCCCAGCACTTTGGGAGGCCGAGGCGGGCGGATCACAAGGTCAGGAGATCGAGACCACAGTGAAACCCCGTCTCTACTAAAAATACAAAAAATTAGCCGGGCGCGGTGGCGGGCGCCTGTAGTCCTAGCTACTCAGGAGGCTGAGGCAGGAGAATGGCGTGAACCCAGGAGGCGGAGCTTGCAGTGAGCCGACATCGCGCCACTGCACTCCATCCTGGGCAACAGCGTGAGACTTCGTCTCAAAAAAAAAAAAAAAAAAAAAAAAAAAGAAAACTGAGTTTATAGAGGAATGTTCCTCAAGTCTCTCTGACATGTTTTCATAACCTCCTAGCCCTAAAGGGTTCACCTCTTAGTCCTGGGGCTTTGCAGGATAGCCTGGTTAAACCAGAATGTCTTGTTTTGTGTGTGGTGTACATGTAAAATTCGCGCAAAGCTGTATCACTTGATACTGCCTACTGACATAGTTACTTGTTTGTGGGTGTGAACAACCAAATGCATCCTAAAAGATAAGACATCCTGGTGACCTTTGTATGAGGTAGACAGCGATGGCGGCACTTTTTAGAGCTTCTTTCTTTCTTTCTTTCTTTCTTTCTTTTATTTATTTATTTATTTATTTATTTTTTTTGAGACGGAGTCTCACTCTGTCGCCCAGGCTGGAGTGCAGTGGCCGGATCTCAGCTCACTGCAAGCTCCGCCTCCCGGGTTCACGCCATTCTCCTGCCTCAGCCTCCCGAGTAGCTGGGACTACAGGCGCCCGCCACCTCGCCCGGCTAGTTTTTTGTATTTTTTAGTAGAGACAGGGTTTCACCATGTTAGCCAGGATGGTCTCGATCTTGTGACCCCGTGATCCGCCTCCCAAAGTGCTGGGATTACAGGCTTGAGCCACCGCGCCCGGCCTAGAGCTTCTTTTCCACATAAGTTAAAGGATATCTTTAAAAAAGCAGGCTGCTGACAGTCTATTCCCTCATCAGGGAACAGTGGCATTTCCTAAGACTTCATAGTAATCTTTTGCACCCTGAATAATGTGTATATGGGTTGGGGGGGGCGATGTTTTGTTAATGTGTTGATGAACTGGCCTAAGCATCTAAACTTTTCAGCAACTTGCTCCAGAATGGCTACTTTGGGTTGGAGGCAGCTTTCAACAGCTGACGAGTTGATGTGTGTCCTTGTCTGTGTTTCATATTGCCTCTCTCATATCCCTTTTATTTGCTTAAAGGACAGAAGACCTGAACAGTACTATAAAGTCAATTTTTCCTTAAACTGAAAGGCTTTTCTTGAGACCGTTCTATTGGCACTGTTGTATGGTGCTACCTCCTCTGGACAAGGGCTCTGGTAGCAACTATTTAGATTATGTGATTGGGTTAATGCTTTGGTTTTAAAGTGATCAATGCTGGAAGAAAGAAACCACTTCAGTCCTCAGTTCAGTGCCAGACAGCAGAGACAGTGGGGCAGGAATTCTGACTTGAAGAGGAGTTGGGGGAGAGAGATCCATAGGGGCAAGTTAAATGAGGGCTCTTTCAGAGCGGGGCTACAGACACGTACCAAATAAAGAACAGGAAAAGCTAGCATTTATTAAGTAATTTTGAGAAGTTACTGCTGGCATGGTGGCTCATGCCTGTAATCCTAGTGCTTTGAGAGGCAGAGGCGGGCAGATCACTTGAGCTCAGCAGTTGGAGACCAGCCTGGGCATCATGGTGAAACCCCATCTCTACAAAAAAAAATACCAGAAAATTTAGCCGAGCCTGGTGGCATTCACCTGTAGTCCCAGCTACTCAGAGGCTGAGGCAAGAGGATCACTTGAGGCTGCAATGAGCTGAAATCACGCCACTGTGCTGCAGCCTGGGTAATAGCGTGCAACTCTGTCTCCAAAAAAAAAAGGAAAAGAAAAAAAGTTAATAACGCTTAAAGTTTAAATACACATTTTTTTTTTTTTTTTTAAAGACAAGTCTTGCTCTGTCGCCCAGGCTGGAGTGCAGTGGTGCAATCTTGGCTTACTGTAAGCTCTGCCTCCCGGGTTCATGCCATTCTCCTGCCTCAGCCTCCCGAGTAGCTGGGACTACAGGCGCCCACCACCACACCCAGCTGATTTTTTGTGATCTGCCCGCCTCGGTGCCCCAAAGTGCTGGGATTACAGGTGTGAGTCACCACGCCTGGCCTATTTGCCTGTTTTTAATTGGATTATTTATTTATTTATTTATTTTTGAAGTTGAGTTTCTTTTTTTTTTTTTTTTTTTTTTTTGAGACGGAGTCTCGCTTTGTCGCCCAGGCTGGAGTGCAGTGGCCAGATCTCAGCTCACTGCAAGCTCCGCCTCCCGGGTTTACGCCATTCTCCTGCCTCAGCCTCCCGAGTAGCTGGGACTAAAGGCGCCCACCACCTCGCCCGGCTAGTTTTTGTATTTTTAGTAGAGACGGGGTTTCACCATATTAGCCAGGATGGTCTCGATCTCCTGACCTCGTGATCCGCCCGTCTCGGCCTCCCAAAGTGCTGGGATTACAGGCTTGAGCCACCACGCCCGGCCGAAGTTGAGTTTCTTGTCTATATTTTGGGTATAATTTTAGTGTCTCTTAAGCTAGCTGGTACTGATATTTTACCTCCTTCTAGGAACTGGAATGCAAAAATTTGGTAGTCCCAGGTTATTGCTTTCCTGTAGAGGTTTTTATGATATTTAAATACCAAAACAGCAATTTACTGAAAAGTCTGGAAGGAAGAAATAATACAGGGAGATAAAATATTAGACTGAAAAGACTTGAGCTCAAAGTTAATCAGCTGCCAAAGTCCAGTTGCAAAATCCTTAGTCTCTGTAGCCAAGCTTTAAGTATTGACATCCTTAGTATTATCTTTTTTTTTGAGACAGAGTTTTGCTCTTGTTGCCCAGGCTGGAGTGCAATGGCATGATTGCTCTCAGCTCACCGCAACCTCTGCCTCTTGGGTTCAAGTGATTCTGCTGCCTCAGCCTCCCGAGTAGCTGGGATTACAGGCACCCGCCACCACGCCCAGCTAATTTTTTTTTTCTTTTTTGAGACGGAGTCTTGCTCTGTTGCCCAGGCTGGAGTGCAACAGTGCAATCTCAGCTCACTGCATCCTCCACGTCCTGGGTTCAAGCGATTCTCTTGCCTCAGCCTCTGAAGTAGCTGGGATTACAGGTGCCTGCCACCATGCCCAGCTAATTTTTTGTATTTTTAGTAGAGACGGAGTTTCATCATGTTGGCCAGGCTGGTCTTGAACTCCTGACTTTGTGATCTGCCCTCCTTGGCCTCCCAAAGTGTTGGGATTACGGGCATGAGCCACTGCACCTGGCCTAATTTTGTATTTTTAGTAGAGATGGGGTTTCTCCATGTTGGTCAGGCTGGTCTTGAACTCCCGACTTCAGGTGATTCACCTGCCTCAGCCTCCTAAAGTGCTGGGATTACAGGCATGAGCCACCGCACCTGGCCCTTAGTATTGTCTTT
This sequence comes from Macaca fascicularis, assembly GCF_037993035.2. Lineage (NCBI taxonomy): Eukaryota > Metazoa > Chordata > Mammalia > Primates > Cercopithecidae > Macaca > Macaca fascicularis. Next base: position 82,481,430 of record NC_088390.1, on the reverse strand, counting down.
ATACTTTATCTCTATTTTTCTTTCTCTTTCTTCCTTTTTTTTTTTTTTTTTTTTTTAAGAGACAGGATCTTACTTTGTCACCAAGGCTGGAGTATGGTGAGGCAGGCATGACTCACTACAGCCTTGACTTCCCAGGCTTAAGCAATCCTCCTGCCTCAGCCTCCCAAGTAGCTGGGACACTGACACTTGCCACCACACCCAGCTAAGTGTTAAATTTTTTGTAGAGACAGGATCTCTCCTTGTTGCCCAGGCTGGTCTCAAACTCCTGGGCTCAAGCAATCCTCCTGCCTCAGCCTCCAAAGTGCTGGAATTATAGTTGTGAGACACAATGCCTGTCCTAATTAATTTTTTTTTTTTTTTTTTTTTTTTGAGATGGAGTCTTGCTCTGTGGCCTGGGCTGGAGTGCAGTGGCCGGATCTCAGCTCACTGCAAGCTTCGCCTCCCGGGTTTACGCCATTCTCCTGCCTCAGCCTCCCGAGTAGCTGGGACTACAGGCGCTCGCCACCTCGCACGGCTAGTTTTTTGTATTTTTTAGTAGAGACGGGGTTTCACCGGGTTAGCCAGGACGATCTTGATCTCCTGACCTCGTGATCCGCCCGTCTCGGCCTCCCAAAGTGCTGGGATTACAGGCTTGAGCCACCGCGCCCGGCTGTTATTTTTTGTAGAGATGGGGGTCTCACTGTGTTGCCCAGGCTGGTCCCAAATGCAGGCTCAAGCAGTCCTCCTGCCTCAGCCTCCAAAGTGCTAGAACTATAGGCATGAGCCTCTGCACCTGGCCTAATTTTTAATTTTTTGTAGTGATAGGCTTCTTACTATGTGGCCTAGGCTGGTCTCAAACTCCTGGTCTCAAGTAATCCTCCCGCCTTGGCCTCCTAAAGTGCTGGGATTGCTATTTTTTTTTTTTCTTTTTTTTTTTTTTTTTTTGAGACAGAGTCTCACCCTGTCACCCAGGCTGGAATGCAATGGCATGATCTAGGCTCACTGCAACCTCCACCTCCCAGGTTCAAGCGATTCTCCTGCCTCAGCCTCCCGAGTAGCTGGGATTACAGGCATGCACCACCACACCTTGCTAACTTCTGTATTTTTAGTAGAGACGGGGTTTCGCCATGTTGGCCAAGCTGGTCTCGAACTCCTCACTTTGTGATCCGCCCGCCTTGGCCTCCCAAAGTGCTGGGATTATAGGCGTGAGCCACCGTGCCCGGCCTATTTTGTTTTCTTTAATGCTTGATCACTCCTGATTTGTCACTAGTTGCATTGAGAGGTTATTTTTAGATAGCTCTTTCTGCAGGGAGGACAGATTTTAAATATTGCAGGCTTGGTGATTCTTTTTTTATTTTTGAGACAGAGTTTTGCTCTTGTTGCCTAAGCTGAAGTGCAGTGGCACAATCTTGGCTCACTGCAACTTCCACCTCCCGGGTTCAAGCAGTCTCCTGCCTCAGTCTCCCAAGTAGCTGGGATTACAAGCGCCCACCACCACGCTTGGCTAATTTTTTGTATTTTTAGTAGAGACAGGGTTTCACCATGTTGGCCAGGCTGGTCTCGAACTCCTGACCTCAGGTGATATGCCTGCCTCAGCCTCCCAAAGTGCTGGGATTACAGGTGTGAGCCACAACGCCCAGCCTAGGCTTGGTGATTCATATCCTCAAGTTGTGGTTAATATTTTAATTTTTGAGTAGAAGAGAGATCATTTATCTTTTTCTTAAGAAAAAAAAATATATATTTATGTATATTTGTATATTCTCATGTGAGATTTGTTTTCTTCTTTACCAGATTTCCATGTGTTTTTTCCTAAACCTCACTGGGCTGGGTAAGGTTTGATTCTTGTGCCCATAGTAGGGGCGTGGTTGGGAATGTGGTCAGACTTGCCTTGTGTGTCTCTTAGTCATACTACCACCTTCCAGCAATTTCCATAGACAAGTGAAAACAATCTGAGAATGTGCATTTTAAAGCAGGAGGTCTGTATCTCAGGACACACCACAGCCTAGCTCAGTTTCCTCCGCACCAGTCAACTTTGAAACTGAGCCTAAGGAGAGAACCTGAGACTGCAGAAAAGCCCATCCTGAAGGTTTCAAGTTTTGTAAAAGTTTACTTAGGATTGATTGATTCATTTGGACTAACCAGTAACATATTACTTCTGGGCTTAAGATTTCTCTCTGTCATAGGCACACCCGGGAAAAGGTCTAGTCAGACCACAAATTTTTGTGCAGGGAGTTTGCCACTTGTGTTTAAGAGCACATTCTGGTTGGTCCAGTGGCTGGTGGAGAAGGTCAGCGTACAGGTGGCCAGGAATCCTGCCTCTGCATGTTGAGATGAGTTTCTTATTCCACCGTCCTTTCAGGAATCATCTTAGCCTCGAATATAGATTGATAGAATAAAAGTGTAAATAGCAAAATATATTGAAGGCTTCCTGTTTGGGGACATTTTGCCCTGCCCAGGAAGAATCATGAAAGCTTCTCCTTCAGAGATTAGTGGTCTGAGTCATTGCAGTGTGGGAGTCTTAAGAAAAACACAACTGACTTAAGTCCTGCCCCTCAAATCGACTTTTTCCTTCATTGCTTTTTAAGATATTTGCAAAATTCCCAGTGGGAACTTAGAGCTTTGTGGGAGCAGTGGGGAAGTTTGCTGCTTTTAGCATCTTGATGTAGAGGCTTAGTTAAAGGGAACAGAAGTAATACATGGCAATCAGGAGGTTTTTTTTTTTTTTTTTTTGAGACAGAGTCTCGCTGTGTGGCCCAGGCTGGAGTGCAGTGGACGGATCTCAGCTCACTGCAAGCTCCGCCTCCTGGGTTCACGCCGTTCTCCTGCCTCAGCCTCCTGAGTAGCTGGGACTACAGGCACCCGCCACCTCGCCCGGCTAGTTTTTTGTATTTTTTAGTAGAGACGGGGTTTCACCGTGTTAGCCAAGATGGTCTCGATCTCCTGACCTCGTGATCCACCCGTTTCGGCCTCCCAAAGTGCTGGGATTACAGGCTTGAGCCACCGCGCCCAGCCGGCAGTCAGGAGGTTTTAAACGTGAACTGTACCCTACCGACAGGAAAAGAGGCAAATCCTGTGTAGCTGGTAAGACGAAGTTTGCTCTTTTCTTGAATGCCTGTTGCCCCAACCACTTAACCCCACCTATCTGAGAAGTGTGTTGGTGGCATGTTTGTTGGATTGCATGGAATTAAAATGGGCACTGTAGCTCATCCTTTCTGCTGAGAACATGGCTGTGGTATATGTGTGTTTCTATTTTGTTTTTGTTTTTGTTTTTTTGAGACAGGGTCTCACTCTGTCACCCAGGCCGGAGTACAGTGGCACAATCTCAGCTCACTGCAACCTCCACCTCCTGGGCTCAGTTGGACCTCCCACCTTAGCCTCCCGAATAGCTGGGACCACAGGCATGCACCACCACACCTGGCTAATTTTTTTGCATTTTTTGTAGAGATGGGGTTTTGTCATGTTGCCCAGGCTGGTCTCGAACTCCTAGACTCAAGCAATCCTCCCACTGCGTCTGGCACCATGTGTGTTTCTTAAGCGGTGCCAAGTCCACGTGTTTTTTTTTTTTTTTTTTAAGTTCTGGGATACATGTGCAGAACATGCAGGTTTGTTACACAGGTATACATGTGCCATGGTGGTTTGCTGCACCCACCCACCCATCATCTAGGTTTTAAGCCCTGCATGTATTAGGTGTTTGTCCTAATACTCTCCCTCCCCTTGCCTCCTACCGCCCGCCATTCACATGTCGTACTCAAGTTTTTAAGCCCTCTAGATTCACATGTCTTATTCCAATTGCTGAGCATTATACGGCGGCACCATTCCACAGATTTGTACTTTGAAAAATTAGGCCAGTAAAGGTTGATGAAGTGATTCTAAAGAATCTTGCCAACCTGGGGTCGGCCAGCAATATTCTATAAGGTCTGTGCTCCAGTGCTGCATTGTCCAGTGCAATAGCCACTCAACACATGTGGTTATTGACATTTGAATTAACAAAACTTCCAGCGAGGCGCTGTGGCTCATGCCTGTAATTCCAGCACTTTGGGAGGCCAATGCAGGTGGATCACATGAGGTCAGGAATTTAGACCATTGGGAAATAGCCAGGCGTGGTGGCGGGCACCTGTAGTCCCAGCTACTCGGGAGGCTGAGGCAGGAGGATCTCATGAACCCCAGAGGCGGTGGTTACAGTGAGCTGAGATCATGGCACTATACTCCAGCCTGGGCAACAGAGCAAGACTCTGTCTCAAAAACAAAATAATAAAAGATAAATTAATAAAACTTCCGTGTGCTCAGGTGTGCATTGGAGAGCGCACGTAGAGGACACTGCCAGCAGCAGAGAGTTCTGTTGGACAGTGCTGCTCTGGTGGTTCCAGGAGGGAATGGTGGCTGTGTTTGCTTTACTAGATTTATAGGATGAATGAGCCCCAGTTCGTTCCCAAGTTAGTGAACAACTAACTTGGGAAAGTCAAGTAACTTATAAGTGGAAAAGTATGTTTGATTTATATTGGGTAAGTTACAAGGAAGATTTTTTTTTTTTTCACGCTGGAGACTAAGAAAAGAGAAGAAAAAGATTCTTTAGAGAACTTTTAAGAAAAGCTTTCTTAAGAAAAAAGGTTTTTCTTTTCTTTTTTTTTGAGACGGAGTCTCACTCTGTCACCCAGGCTGGAGTGCAGTGGCACGATCTCGGCTCACTGCAAGCTCCGCCTCCCGGGTTCACGCCATTCTCCTGCCTCAGCCTCCCGAGTAGCTGGGACTACAGGTGCCCGCCACCACGCCTGGCTAATTTTTTGTATTTTTAGTAGAGACGGGGTTTCACCATGTTAGCCAGGATGGTCTCGATCTCCTGACCTCGTGATCCACCCGCCTCGGCCTCCCAAAGTGCTGGGATTACAGGCGTGAGCCACCGCGCCCGGCCAAAAGGTTTTTCTTGAAGCGCCCACCCCCACCACCCCGGTCCCAACCATCTCTTAAACGGGTAGGCAGTACTGGGTTTTCGTTTGAGCTTTCTTAGAGCTCAGTTGAATATTAAGACATTTTTTCAGATTGAGCGTTAATTTCTATGAGAAGTCAAATATCATAATGGAATGTTGATGTTTTAATTTCACAGTGGGTCTGCCAGTCACACAGGTTCATCTCCTTTCTGCCTTTTGTCCATTTCTATTTGCTCGGTTAGATTCTTTGGGATGATAATGTGGCTTGGCAGGTATTTAGGTAGTGAATCACTTTCTCACTTACCCAGCTGTGTAGCAGACAGGTGACGCCCAGTACTTATGCAAAGACTGTCATCTCATGCGTGTCAACCTTGTCTGTCCTAAAAATTGTTCTCAGAGTAGTCATGTGGAATATCTGAGTGCAGCATGTCTGTGGCAAAAAGAACTTAGTGTGATATTTAGAACTTTTTTTTTTTTTTTTTTTGAGCTGGAGTCTGGCTCTGTCACCCAGGCTGGAGTGCAGTGGCGCGATCTGTGCTCACTGCAAGCTCCAGCCCCCGGGTTCACACCATTCTCCTGCCTCAGCCTCCCATGTAGCTGGGACTACAGGCGCCCGCCACCGCACTGGGCTAATTTTTTTTGTATTTTTACTAGAGATGGGGTTTCACCATGTTAGCCAGGATAGTCTCGATCTCCTGACTTCTCCTGATCCGCCCGTCTCGGCCTCCCAAAGTGCTGGGATTACAGGCGTGAGCCACTGCACCTGGCCGAGAACTGTCTTTTTGGTGGGTATTGATTAGTCATTTTTATTACTTGCTTGGACCTAAGAGAAACAGTCTTTGAGTTGGGTTACATTTGTGAAAGGTAATTGTGTTGGCATACAGTAGAGCTTGGCAGTTTGTTCTGGAAGGAAGATAAATGAAGTTCTGATGTGCTGTGCTTCAGTGTAGAGTGCCCCAAGGCCAGTCTGTAAGGCCCCTCAAGGGGTGCCAGGTGCTGCGCAGAGGGCGAAGCGCTGCAGGGAAGTAGCAGGAAGCTATGCTAGGAAGAGACATAAAGCCTTTGCTAAGTCTCAGATCAGTTATGCAGACAGCTTTTTCAGCATGTTTACTTTTAAAAATAAAACTCCCCTTTCCATATGAATAATGACTAAGGCTATAAGAAAACATTATATGGTAGAGAATAATAACAATTAAAATGATGTCTGGTGTGGAATGCGTGAGTGAGTGTGTGGTCGGGGGACTCCAGGTGCGATTTTGCTCTCCTCCCATTAGATGACTATGGTTTGCTCAAAGGAAGGTCTCTTACTTTGATCTGCCCTTGTTTAGGCCGAAAGCGAAGAAACCAAGGAGCGCCTGTTTGAATCCATGCTCAGTGAGTGTCGGGACGCCATCCAGGTGGTTCGGGAGGAGCTCAAGCCGGATCAGGTAGGACCCTCAGCTGAGCCCTGGCCCTTGCTCTGGGCAGGGGTCCAGGTCAGCCTGTGTCCCCTTCTCAGGTGGACCCCAGTGCTCTGAGTGCACTGTTCTCTTGGCCACTGTTTCGGTTTTGTTTTTTTTTTTTGAGGTGTGGTTGTCGGGACAAATAAAGGCTTCTGGGCTCCATTACACTGAGAAATTAATCCCTCCCTCCCCTGTTCCTCCTAGTGGTTTCCTGTATGGCCTATGAAGCCTGTGGCCTCAAATTCTGTCTCCAGGTGGACTTCTCCAGTGCCTTCCTTTTTCTGAAAACACTGTCCCTGTGATTCATTCAGGCATCTAGGCTGAAAACCTTAGATGTATTTGTCTCTTTTGTCCCTGTCACCCAGCCCACTTTCTTCTCCATTTGCAGGGCCTCATGCCTATTGTTGATTCGCCTGTTTCTATTAGCCTTTTCTCTTGTGCCTAGGCAACCGCAAAGGTCTCCTAATTGCTTCTTCTGTCTTGGTCCTGGTTCTCTTCTCCAGGCCTTTCTTTTGTGAAACACAAATGGAATCTTTCTAAATCTAGTTTCCCTGTCTAATTTTAAAAAGCCCAGTGATTTCCTGTAGGGATTGAGCAGTGGCCTCCAAACTTTTATCCTGATAAACCCCATAGGCAGCGTTGAGCCTGCACCACTGATGCATTTATTTATAAATTATATACCTTATTATTTGACTAATTTGTCATATATAAAATGCATTAAAATAAGGACTTTTTTGAATGAGATAAATAGAAATAGAAATTCTAATTTTCTTTTCATACTCAGACTCCCTGGGTTTTATGTGCCCTACTTAGAGACCACTGATCTCTCAGTTCAGACTTGAGCTGGCGTACAAACCTTCCCCAGTCTGTTCCCAGCCTTGTACTTCACTACATCCTTCTGAGTCCTCTCCCTCAAGCTGTTCCACTTACGGACATCTCAGTAATGCTTTTCCCACCCAGTGTGTTACACTGTTCTCATTCCCCTCCCTCCTCACTTGGTTAATCTTTCCTGCCACTCTTCACTTGTCCAAACCTCATCTGTTTTTCAAGGTCCAGCTCATAGCTTGCCATTTCTGAAAAGCGTATGCCTGCACCATCCTAGCCCACAGAGATCTCTGCAGATTCTAATTATCTGATACTTGCAGCTATAAGTTTTGATAGTTAAAGGCCGGGCGCGGTGGCTCAAGCCTGTAATCCCAGCACTTTGGGAGGCCGAGACGGGCGGATCACGAGGTCAGGAGATCGAGACCATCCTGGCTAACACAGTGAAACCCCGTCTCTACTAAAAATACAAAAAAAACTTAGCCGGGCGAGGTGGCAGGCGCCTGTAGTCCCAGCTACTCGGGAGGCTGAGGCAGGAGAATGGCGTGAACCCGGGAGGCGGAGCTTGCAGTGAGCTGAGATCCGGCCACTGCACTCCAGCCTGGGTGACAGAGCGAGACTCCGTCTCAAAAAAAAAAAAAAAAAAAAAAGTTTTGATAGTTAAGTATTACCTGTTCATAAAAACTTACTTTTATTGTGGTAAAAAAGTGTTAAACATAAAACATACCACCTGGGCCGGGCGCGGTGGCTCAAGCCTGTAATCCCAGCACTTTAGGAGGCCGAGACGGGCGGATCACAAGGTCAGGAGATCGAGACCAGCCTGGCTAACATGGTGAAACCCCGTCTCTACTAAAAAATACAAAAAACTGGCCGGGCGCGGTGGCTCAAGCCTGTAATCCCAGCACTTTGGGAGGCCGAGACGGGCGGATCACGAGGTCAGGAGATTGAGACCATCCTGGCTAACACGGTGAAACCCCGTCTCTACTAAAAAATACAAAAAAACTAGCCGGGCGAGGTGGCTGGCGCCTGTAGTCCCAGCTACTCGGGAGGCTGAGGCAGGAGAATAGTGTAAACCCGGGAGGCGGAGCTTGCAGTGAGCTGAGATCCGGCCACTGCACTCCAGTCTGGGCGACAGAGCGAGACTCCGTCTCAAAAAAAAAAAAAAAAAAAAAAAAAAATACAAAAAACTAGCCGGGCGAGGTGGCGGGCGCCTGTAGTCCCAGCTACTCGGGAGGCTGAGGCAGGAGAATGGCGTAGACCTGGGAGGCGGAGCTTGCAGTGAGCTGAGATGCGGCCACTGCACTCCAGCCTGGGCGACAGAGCGAGACTCTGTCTCAAAAAAAAAAAAAAAAAAAAAATACCACCTTAACCATTTTTAAGTATACGGTTCAGTGGTAAGTAAATGTATTTATAATGTATAACCAACCATCACCACCAGTCCATCTCCAGAACTCTCTGCATTTTGGAAAACTGAAACTCTGAACCCATTAAACAACAATAACTTCAAGTGTTGCCTTGCAACTATTTTTTTTTTCAGCATCTGCCACAAAGCCTTGAGTATAAACTTTGTTTTGAATCACTGCTTTCTCTAAGGAGTCACCTGCTTCCTTGCCCCGTTAGGCTGCCTTTATGTATTGTGCTTCCTTCATCGACTTAACAGAGGTGCCTACAGAGTCCTAGCCCCTGTCACTGTCACTCACCTTGAATGCATAGCAGTTGGGAGACACCTCACAGAATGTAAGGAATGTGGTGCAGCAAAGGCTCATTCATTTCCTGTTGCTACAATCATATTACCACAAACTTAATGGCTTAAGATGATACAAATGTATTATCTTATGCTTCTAGAGGTCAGAAATGTAGTGGGTTCACAGGGCTGTGTTCCATTAGAAGCCCTAGGGGAATCCTTTTCCAGTATTCCCAAGAATACATCTCCTGGCTTCTAGCAGCTGCCTGTAGTCCTTGGCTTGTGGCTCTCCATTTGTGCTTCAAAGTGATTAGCTCCTCTCCCCTCTGCTTCCATTCCTTCATCATCTCCAGCTCTGACCCATCTGCCTCCCTCTTCTCAGGACCCTGGGATTACATTGGGCCCACCCAGATAATTCAGAGATCCTTAATCACATCCGTAGAGTCTCTTTTACCATATATGGTAACATCTTCACAGATTCCACGGAGGCTAGCATGTAGACATCTCTGGGGTACATTATTCAGCCAGCCACAGAAGGCAGGCTCTGACAGCACAAGGAGTGGAACTGGTATCTGTGGCATAGATCTTCACACAGAGCCGTGGACTGTGGAATGTCTGATTTTAATGCTTTGGGGTTAGGCACTGGGAGGGGTGGACAGGAAGTCTCATCTGGCCGTTACTCTCAATTATCTTATTTGAGGTCAGTGTTTAGATGCCAGTGGCAATTTGAGTGCCACTGTTGTTCTCGATTATGTCAAGTAGTAGATCTTTGATATTTGAGGACTCCTGTCTTACTAGAGTCTGTGTCTATGTTCAGGGCACTTTGGAGACCCCACCATTGCATGAGGTGGTCAGAGCGACAGCATCGGTTGCTTTACTTTTTGCCTTTTTCACTTTCTGCAGAAACAGAGAGATTACATCCTTGAAGGAGAGTCGGGGAAGGTGTCTAATCTTCAATACTTGCATAGGTAAGGGTTATTTTAATTTTTCTACTTTTTAATATTGTTAAAATACCATTTGAACAAAAGAGTGTATGTAATATTTATGTATACTTACATTTATAATTTCTTTTTTTGTTTTTTTGTTTTTTTTTTTTTGAGACAGGGTCTAGCTCTCTCACCCAGGCTGGAGTGCAGTGATGTGATCTCAGCTCACTGCAGTCTCAATGGCCCAGGCTCAATCAGTCTTCTCACCTTAGCCTCCCACTGAGTAGCTGGGACTACAGGCATGCCCCACTACACCTGGCTAATTTTTTTTTTTGTAGAGATGGGATTTTGCCATGTTGCCCAGGCCGGTCTCAAACTCCTGGACTCAAGCAATCTTCCTGTCTCAGCCTCCCACAGTGCTGGGATTACAGGCGTGAACCACTGCACCTGGCTTACATTTATAATTTCTTAATGCGTAAAAATGCTAATGCATGTATGTCCATTGTATCAAATGAATATATATGCTATATTTACATTTTATGTGCCTAATTTAAGATTTTTACATAGCTTAACTAGAACACAGCCAGGCACAGTGGCTCACGCCTGTAATCCCAATACTTTGGGAGGTTGAGATAAATGGATTGCTTGAGCTCAAGAGTTTGAATTAGCTGGGTGTGATGGTGCACACCTGTGGTCTTAGATACTCCAGAGGCTTGGGTGGGAGGATCCCCTGAGCCTGGGCAGTTCAAGGCTCCAGTCAGCCATGATCATGGTCATGTCACTGCATTCCAGCCTGATACGGCCCTGACTCCAAATTCTCAAAAAAACAAAAACAAGAACACAACCAGTGTTTGAAGCTCCCTGCGGCCCTTTCCTCATTTCCTTCCACTCCTAGAGCTAACTGCTCTCCTTCCCAGCGCCAAACTCTAGAAGTTGGTCTCTGTGTTTTGAATGTGTTACGGTTGTCCATTTCACATTGAAGTTTAATTTCAACTCAAGTTTAACTCCATCCAGAGTTTATTTTTGTGTAAGGTCAGGATCTGCTTCACTTTCTTCCATAAAGACAATAGGTTGTTCTAGTATGATTTATTGACTACTCCATCGTCTCCCCGCTGATCTGCAGCGCCAGCCCTGCCAGGCATGTGTCCCATTTTCTCCATGTGTGTTCTTTCTCTGGACCCTTCTGCTCCATTGATTTGTCTGTACTTGGACCAGCACAGTGCATTATAACTTTGTGCCAATCTCAACATCTGATAGAGCAAGTTCTCCTCGCCAGGTTTGTCCTCAGGGGTCTCTTGACTCTTCTTGTTCCTTTCTTCTTTCATCATTTATATTTTAAAGTCACATCGTCCCAGCACTTTAGGCAGCCAAGGCAGGTGGACTACTTGAGTTCAGGCATTCAAGACCAGCCTGGATGAAACCCCATCTCTGCAAAAAAAAAAAAAAAAAAAAAAAAAAAAAATTTTATGCCCGAGTATATGCCCGTAAGTCCCAGCTACTTGGGAGGCTTTGGTGGGAGAATTGCTTGAGCCCATAAGATCTAGCCTACAGTGAGCCATGACCCTGCTACTCCACTCCAGCCTGAACAACAGAGTGAGACCCTGTCTCAAATGAATAAAGTAAAATCACCTCGTCAAGTTTCTTTCTTTTTTTTTGAGATGGAGTCTTGCTCTGTAGCCCAGCCTGGAATGCAGTGGCGTGATCTCAGCTCACTGCAACCTCAACCTCCCAAGTCCTGATTCAAGCAATTCTCCTGCCACAGCCTCCCAAGTAGCTGAGATTACAGGCACACGCCACCATGCTCAGCTAATTTTTTGTATTTTTAGTAGAGACAGGGTTTCACCATGTTGGCCAGGCTGGTCTTGAACTCCTGACCTCATGATCCGCCTGCCTCAGCCTCCCAAAGTCCTGGGATTGCAGGCGTGAGCTACCGTGCCCAGCAAGTTTCATTTTTTTAAAAGATGATTCATTTTGTTTTACAGAAGAGAGGAAGAGTGACATATTTTTGGAATGGACAGGGAGAAGATTCTTGGGAAAACTCCACTTCCCATCAGATTCTCTCTTCCATCTGACCTTGAAATTGTGATTCTTAGTCACTGCTTGTAATTTATATGGTGAGCCTGACAATATTCTTAGCCATTCCCCTGCCCCTCTCCATATTCCTATAAGAGCAAAACCACAAAAACTCCCTTCATTACCCTTAAACTTCATCTTAGGAGTTTTATTTTATGTGAATGTCAAATTCACACGAAATGTCCTACCAGAGGACTCAGCAAGAATGGCCCTTAAATGTTGTCTGTTTCAACAGCCAATGAGAAAGGTGAGGTTCCAGGAGGTTAAGTGATGTGTTTGTAGTTAACAGCCACAAAGAATCAGGAGTTAGTCTAACTTCCTAACCTTGAAAAGACCCTTTGAAACATTCAACAAGGCTTAGGAGACTTTTGAAATTTTGAAGCCCCCTTGCCCGTGGATTCATTTTCCCACCTGAAGGTATAGCTGGTGTCACACCATGAATTTCAGTTAGGTCAGAGGCCAGCTTTGGGGTAAACTGATGAATCAGGAATCAGGCTGCTTTTTTTTCCCCCCCAAGACAGGATCTTTCTCTGTTGCCCAGGCTGGAGTGCAGTGGTACAGTCACAGCTTATCGCAGCCTCAACCTTCTGGGCTCAAGCGGTCCTCCCACCTCAGCCTCCCAAGTAGCTGGAACTATGTGTGCCACCATGCCCAACTAACTTTTTGTATTTTTTGTAGAGACAGGTTTTCAGCATGTTCAGGCTGGTCTTGAACTCCTGGACTCAAGCAGTCTGCCTGCCTTGGCCTCCCAAAGTTTTGGGAATACAGGCATGAGCCCCATGCCCGGCCCAGCTTCTGTATTTCAATAAAACTTTGGAAAGCTGTATCTAAATTCCCATATCATTTTGTGTATAATATTTCTTTGTTTTGAGTCTGGTTTCTGCAAAGCTTTTTAGGAAAATCCATCTCATGACCTCTCCTGTTTCTCAGAAGCATCCACTTTTAATTCGTTTAACACATTTCTGTGGGATTTACCTCAGTATCTCTAAATAACGTGCAGATTTGGGATTTCATCATTTTGTACCTTTCCACCATTAACCCTGTCTCACTCTTCCACTCTGCTTCTCCCTGCCTTGACCCTTCCTAACCCCCACCTAACATTGCTGACACCATCTAAGAGCTCCTTTATGTTCTCGGAATGTTTTGTTTTTGATTTTTGAGACAGTTTCACTCTTGTCGCTCAGGCTGGAGTGCAAAGGTGTGACTCCACAACCTCCGCCTCCTGGGTTCAAGCAATTCTCCTGTCTCAGCCTCCTGAGTAGCTGGGATAATAGGCGCACACCACCACGCCCAGCTAATTTTTAGCCACTGCGCCTGGCTTTTTTTTTTTTTTTTTTTTTGAGATGGAGTCTCGCTCTGTTGCCCAAGCTGGAGTGCAGTGGCGTGATCTCGGCTTACTGCGACCTCTGCCTCCCAGATTCAAGCCATTCTCCTGACTCAGCCTCCCTAATAGCTGGGATTACAGGCGCATGCTACCATGCCTGGCTAATTTTTGTATTTTTTTGTAGAGACGGGGTTTTGCCATGTTGGCCAGGCTGGTCTTGAACTCCTGACCTCAAGTAATCCGCCTGCCTCAGCCTCCCAAAGTGCTGGGATTATAGACATGAGCTACCGTGCCCAGCTGAATGTTATTTTTAAAGATAGAGTGTCTCATTCTAATTTCACAACTGCACAGCCTTCCCTTATGTTTCTGGGGTTATTAATAATCATTTTTTGAAGTTCTTCTCACTGCAAAGTGTGGTTTCTCCTGCTTGCTTATTTTTCCCTCTTGGTTCTGGCCTCTTCTTGGTAGAGGCTTTCCTTAATTAAATGTCTAGTGATCCTTGGTCATCCCACTCCTGTTGAAGGGTGTGGCTTGTCAGATGCAAGCTTTGCATATACACATGAGGCTCATCTTTTGGTGTCTGGCTCTGCCCTTCCACCAAGGACTCCAACTCGAGAATCTTGTAGGGTTTCTGTTGCACTGTTCAGATATCTGGGATATACCAGGCTGCTGTTGTTCTGGAAGCCGAGCAGAGAAGAGACCAATGGGTCAGTGCTCAGAACTTGACAGTCCCTGGATCTTATGCTCATTTTGGAGCCCTTGACCTCAGCTGTGCTGGTGTCCTCTGCCCACAGCATCTTTTGTATCCTATCTAAGCTGTGGCCTCCGATCTGTTGGAGTGGGATGGGACTCTAGGGACAGAAGTGCTGCTTAAACAGAGTTTAAACAGTTAACATGTTTTTAGCCCCAAATCTTAAAAGGACTTGCCAGGTGGTACAGTTAAAATAGTCTCTGCAGTTTATACACATGGTTAGTATGCATAACCACCCCAAGCGATTGTACCTTGGTATTTTCTGAGCAGAGAAGGCCCTCAGATGAGTAGGCACAGCTGCAGTGGGAGGACACTGGCCTTGTAGTGTGAGCTAGTCAGGGAAGTAGTCCTTGCTCCAGAAACTGGCTCGCCATCCATGGCCCATGTCTTTTTTTTTTTTTTTTTTTTCATTTGAGACAAGGTCTCACTCTGTCACCCAGGCTGGAGTGCAGTGGCGCAATCTTGGCTCACTGCAACCTTTGTCTCCCAGGCTCAGGTGATCCTCCCACCTCAGCCTCCTGAGTAGCTGGGACCAGAGGCATGAGCCACCATACCTGGCCAATTTTTCTTTTTCTTTTTTCTTTTTTTTGAGATGGAATCTCGCTCTGTCGCCCAGACTGGAGTGCAGTGACGCGATCTCAGCTCACTGCAAGCTCCGCCTCCCGAGTTCACGCCATTCTCCTGCTTCAGCCTCCCAAGTAGCTGGGACTACAGGTGCCCGCCACCACGCCCGGCTAATTTTTTGTACTTTTGGTATAGATGGGGTTTCACCGTGTTAGCCAGGATGGTCTTGATCTCCTGACCTGCCTGCTGCAGCCTCCCAAAGTGCTGGGATCACAGGCCTGAGCCACCGCGCCCGGCCCCCTGCCCCCACCTTTTTTTTTTTTTTTTTTTTTTTGAGACAGAGTCTTGCTCTGTCGCCCAGGCTGGAGTGCAGTGGCGTGATCTCGGCTCACTGCAAGCTCCACCTCCCGGGTTCATGCCATTCTCCTGCTTCAGCCTCCCAAGTAGCTGGGACTACAGGCGCCCGCCACCTTGCCCGGCTAATTTTTTGTATTTTTTTTAGTAGAGACGGGGTTTCACCGTGTTAGCCAGTATGGTCTCGATCTCCTGGCCTCGTGATCCGCCCGTCTCGGCCTCCCAAAGTTCTGGGATTACAGGCTTGAGCCACCGCGCCTGGCCCCCCCTTTTTTTTTTTAATTTTAGAGTCAAGGTTTTGCTATCTTGCTCCGGCTAGAGTGCAGTGGTGTGATCATAGCTCACTGCTGCCTTGAATACCCAGGCTCAAGCAATCTCCTGCCTCATGAGTTGCTGGGATCCCACTCTGTGTGTTTGTGTGTTTGTTTGTTTCCTCCACTGTGTGGTTCTTGAAAAAGGATGCAGAAGGTATAAATCAAGCTAAAAATCAAATTTTGTGATAAGATCCCAAACGGGTCCCCTGCAAACTTGCCACTGGATAGTAGCCAAATGGAGGGTCCCTTGAAGTCCAGGCCAAATGGCCCTGCTGTGGCCACGCCCCCACCAGCCCCCCACTTCCTCTGGGTCAGCCCCAACTCATAGTCCAGTCCTCCTCCCAGTTCCTCTGCTTCTCTGAGTATAACTTGAGTTGACTTATGGTGCATTCCAGCTACCTGACTTACATCAAGCTGTCAACGGCAATCAAGCGTAATGAGAACATGGCCAAAGGTCTGCAGAGGGCTCTGCTGCAGCAGCAGCCAGAGGATGACAGCAAGCGCTCCCCCCGGCCCCAGGACCTGATCCGGCTCTATGACATCATCTTACAGGTGACCCTTGAGGACCAGGAAGGCAAGGGCCTGTCGTTTTCCTTTGCCTGTGTCAGGCACAAAATGACTTAACTTTGCATCACAAAAGGACTGTGACAAGCAGGACCTGTTAGTAGCTGGGAAAAGACAAAGGTCTTACACCAGTTGTGCAGTCTGTGAGCCACTACCTCTCAGACATGTTGATCTGTAGAGAATAGTGACCCCAGGTCATCACTGAGCACTTCACCTGTATAAGATGCTCCCAGGTGCCACAGAGCATCTGAGACCTGAGTCCATGCCATCTTGGCCCCCAGGGAGTTTGTCAGTCAGTAGGACTGTGAGACACACAGTCAAGGCATCTGAGTAGATGCTAAGCAAAATAAAAGCTCAGAGCTGGAACAGATCCCTTCCAGCTGAGATGGGCCAAGTCTCTGAAGGCGGGTGAGCTAAGAGTTGAGTTGTAAAGGACAAATATGTTTCCAAGATCAGAGAGGGGAATGGAGGTGACACCAGGTGTGGCTGCTGCCAGGTCACTTCACAGGCTTTTCCCCATTGTATTGACCTCGGGCTTTTTTTTCCTCACCCTTACCCGTTCTTACAAGGTCTTCTGTCAAAAATTCAATCTAAGATCTTCTCTTCATGAATTTTCTTGTTGCATCTGTTGTACAGAATCTGGTGGAATTGCTCCAGCTTCCTGGTTTAGAGGAAGACAAAGCCTTCCAGAAAGAGATAGGCCTCAAGACTCTGGTGTTCAAAGCTTACAGGTAACGTCCCATGGGATAGGCAGAGTTTTCCTCTGCCTCCCAGGTTCTGTAAGCATTGGGAGCATGACCCAGCCCATAACAGTTGGAATCGTTGGCCTTGAGTGTATGTGTTACCTTGCCTGTGATCACAGGAAGGTCAGCCCAGCATATTCAAGGGGAGTTTCTAAAGGCTGTGGCCAGTAGTGGCCAGTGATGATGTCTGCCGTCTGGCCAGGTCAGGGGGAGTGGAGCACACGTGTTAAAGTTGGCTTCCTCGCTGGGCGCGTTGGCTCACACTTGTAATCCCAGAACTTTGGGAGGCCGAAGTGGGTGGGTCACCTGTGGTCGGGAGTTTGGGACCAGCCTGACCAACATGGAGAATCTCCATCTCCATTAAAAATACAAAATTAGCCGGGCGCGGTGGCTCACGCCTGTAATCCCAGCACTTTGGGAGGCCGAGGCGGGCGGATCACAAGGTCAGGAGATCAAGACCATCCTGGCTAACATGGCGAAAGCCCGTCTCTACTAAAAATATAAAAAATAGCCGGGCATGCTGGTGGGCGCCTGTAGTCCCAGCTACGCGGGAGGCTGAGGCAGGAGAATGACGTGAACCCGGGAGATGGAGCTTGCAGTGAGCCGAGATCATGCCACTGCACTCCAGCCTGGGAGACAGCAAGACTCCATCTCGGAAAAAAAAAAAAAAAAAATTAGCCAGGCGTGGTGGTGCGTGCCTGTAATCCCAGCTACTCGGGAGGCTGAGGAAGGAGAGTAGCTTGAACCCGAGAGGCAGAGGTTGCGGTGAGCCAAGATTGCACCATTGCACTCCAGCCTGGGCGACAAGAGTGAAACTCCATCTCAAAAAAGAAAACTTGTCTTCCTCTACTTTCCTCCTCCCTCCCAGGGGAAAAGGGGCATGCATTGAAAGGGTGTTAGTTAGTGGAACCAGAGTGGCCAGTTCAAGGAACTTGAACTAACTCGGGATAAAGCTAAGCTCGGTTTCTTTTTTTTTTTTTTTTGAGACGGAGTTTCACTCTTGTTGCCCAGGCTGGAGTGCATTGACACCATGTCGGCTCACCACAACCTCCACCTCCTGGGTCCAAGCGATTCTTCTGCCTCAGTCTCCTGAGTAGCTGAGATTACAGGCATGCGCCACCACACCCGGCTAATTTTTTTATATATTTTTAGTAGAGATGGGGTTTCTCCATGTTGATCAGGCTGGTCTCGAAGTCCTGACCTCGGGTGATTCACCCACCTCGGCCTCCCAAAGCGCTGGGATTACAGGTGTGAGCCACCGTGCCCAGCCTAAACTCAGTTTCTTGAATGACTTGTGTCATTTGTAACTTGGAAGTAGGCTGGGTAGCACAATGGGGCCCAGCCAGGATGGAAGGCAGAGCCCCATGCATTCTTGCCCTTCCTCTTCTGGCCCTCACACGCCAGTGTGCTCTGGTATTCCAGCGTGCCCCATCTTCACTCCATGGCCCCTTCTGTCCTCTCAGGGACCAGCAGCGCTTAGTGTCTGCTGAGCCCAGGAGAGGAATTTGACTCAGAAAGAACCTTCTGTGGGTTCTGTGTTTGGAAAGCGATGAGCAGAGATGAATGATTGCGACTTGGGTGTGTGGATCGGGGTGGGATTTCTGTTTGAGCCGGGCAGCATTCTTCCTTCCTTCCTGGCCTGGCCTCACCATGCTCCTGTTGGGATCTGTTTCTCCTCTGCAGGGTCAGTCAGTCAGTAAAAAACCATGGCTCACTGTTGGGCCTACCTGGGCATCTCTGACTGCTGGGAAGCATCTCTGCAGGGTAGCCTACAAATCTGAACACTTCCCATGAAGGGAGCTCCCATGCAGTGATCCCACGTTAAGAAACCTGTTACCAAATGTAAAATTTTGCCTTAACTGCAAGGAAAGCCTTGGTCTTGGGTAATTGCTGCTTTAGAATATTGTGGCTCTTTTCCCCTCCCCATCAGGTGTTTTTTCATTGCTCAGTCCTATGTGCTGGTGAAGAAGTGGAGCGAAGCCCTTGTCCTGTATGATAGAGTCCTGAAATATGCAAACGAAGTAAATTCTGATGCTGGCGCCTTCAAGAACAGCCTAAAGGTGAGACGTTGGCCTCTCCTTGTTTGCAAGCCCTGGCAGGTTATGGAGTCAGCTGTGGAGGAGCTGCGAGGGTACAACAGCTGGGCTCCACCTCAGGCTGGTCCTCCCTAGCTGCCCATGGGACCTGGTATGGCCCTGACTGCCCAGGAGCTGCAGACTGTGTCACTCATGGCTGTGCTCCAGCCCTAAGGAGGATTTAGGTATGAAGAAGGGAAGGCATTTTTCTGATTTAAAAGAAACCACAGGAAAACCTGAAGTACTGCTCTCAGACTTGACTACACGTTGAAATCTCTTAGGAAGATTGTTTTCAAGGTAGATGTCTGGGTCGCACCCTAGAGATTGCGGTTCTAATTAGTGTGAGGGGTCTGAAGTGGGCATTGGGACCTTGAAAGGCCCTAGTGATTCTGACATGCAACAAAGTGAGAAGCACTGGTGAAGCCATCCTGCAGGGCCTGTGCGAGACCAGCAGCAGCAGCGGGGGCCTGGCTAGGAATGCAGCCTGTCAGCTCCCACCTGGGACCTTCTGCTTGTTTGGTTTTTTTTTTCTTTCTTTCGACAGGGTCTCGCTCTGTCACCCAGGCTGGAATGCAGTGGCACCATCATAGCTCACTGCAGCCTTGAACTCCCGGGCTCAAGTTACCCTCCCACCTCAGCCTCCTGAGTAGCTGGGACTACAGACATGAGCCACCATGCCAGGCCAATTTTTATTTTTTTGTAGAGATGGGGGGGTCTCACTATGTTGCCCAGGCAGGTCTTGAACTCCTGGCCTCAAGCAGTCCTCCTGCCTCTCCCTCCCAAAACCTTGGGATTGGAGGCATGAGCCACCATGCTGGCCAGTAACTGCATTTTAACAAAATCCCCAGGCCATTTGGGGGTCCATTAAAGCTAAGGAAATGCTTGATCTAAAGAACAGCCCCAGGGCCGGGCGCGGTGCTTCACGCCTATAATCCCAGCAGTTTGGGAAGCTGAGGTGGGCAGATCACTTAAGGTAAGGAAATCAAGACCAGCCTGGGGAACATGGCAAAACCCTGTGTCTACAAAAATACAAAACATTAGCCAGGTGTGGTGGTGCACACCTGTAATCCCAGCTACTCGGGAAGCTGAGGCAGGAGAATCACTTGAACCTGGGAGGCGGAGGTTGCAGTGAGCCGAGATCACGCCACTGCACTCCAGCCTGAGTGACAAAGCAAGACTCCATCTCAAAATAAATAAACAAAGCGCAGCTGTGGAAGGCTTGCTTTGCTTTACTTTTTTTTTTTTTTTTTTTAAGATGGAGTATCGCTCTGTCTACCAGGCTAGAGTGCAGTGGCACGATCTCGGCTCACTGCAACTTCTGCCTCCCAGGTTCAAGCGATTCTCTTATCTCAGCCTCCCAAGTAGCTGGGACTATAGACATGTGCCACCAAGCCCAGCTTATTTTTATATTTTTAGTAGAGACAGTTTCACCATGTTGGCCAGGCTGGTCTCAAACTCCTGACCTCAAGTGATCCTCTGACCTCAGCCTCCCAAAGTGCTAGGATTACAGGCGTGAGCCACCACGCCTGGTGCTTTACTGATTATTGAATGACGACTAGCTTCTTAAGCTTGTGGCCTACTGTGATGATATAGAACTTGTTGCAACATCAGCTGGTCTAAGGAATCCATATATATTTGACAAGTAGAGACCACTTAGAAAAGCAAGCAAAGGTTCCTGTTGTTGATGGAGTCACGCCAGCGTTGGAGCTGCTGGATCCCGTGCATGCTCAGAGGGGTGGAGAAGAGCTCTCTGCCTTCAGAGTGCTTGTAGTTTTGTTGCAGCCACAGACTGGCATGCAGGAGCCCACCTATGGATGCAGAAGAAGTAAAAGAGATCCCATGCAAAGGCAGAGTTAGGAAAGAGCAGAGGGATGTGGGCAGGTGGGGGTGACAGGCGTGGCAGCGTCGCCACTGTGGAATATCATCTTGGGACACGGTGCAAACCAGTGTGGCCCTGATTTCACGTGCTGAATTGCTTTGTGGGGGACGTGTCAGAGAATGGAGGCGGGAAGGGTTCTGTGGTATCCAGACCTTCTCGGGTCATTCCCAATATGCCAAGCAAGAGACTGAGGCCGGGAAAATTCATCGCCCTCGCTGAAGCAGTGGGATGTAACGACGAAGGCCCTTGAGCGAGATGGCCCAGCCCTTTACCCCAGCCCGCTGCCACTTGGGGGCATGGCCAGCACATTGCCTAACCTCTCCATGCTTCCGTTTTCTCATCTGTAAAATGGGAGTGCAAACTGCCTCAGGATTATTGAGAAGGTTAAGCTAGTGATTATGTAACCTGCCTAGAATAATGCCTGGCACACTGTTTTAGTGTATGATAAATTTATTAATATTATCAACATCATCTTTATTTCCAGGCATTATTACTTAAGCCGTGGCATAGCTTTTCCCATTTGAACCAGGCTAGCACTTTTAGTTTTGTTTTATTCTAATAGGGAGAACCATTTAGAAAGTCTAAAGTCCTATGAAAATACCAGTGGGGTCGCTTAACTCAGGTTAGGTTGGTGTGCTCTGACCTGGCCCTGACTCGGGAGTACACGTTTTCTGAATCTTACAGGACCTACCTGACGTGCAAGAGCTCATCACTCAAGTGCGGTCAGAGAAGTGCTCCCTGCAGGCCGCGGCCATCCTTGGTGAGCCCCCTGCCTGGCCTTTGTATCCCCAGACTTCCCTTCCTGCCACTGCCCTTCTCTCCCACACCCCACACTACTGTTTTAAGGTTGAAAGGGTTGTCTCGGTTCATCTGTAAGATGTTTCTTTTTCCTGGCCTTTACTTGGGCCAGCTGGGCATCAGATCGTGTAGAAGCATTTCGAGATGCGCTGTTACACTGGCCCTTCTCCCTTTTACTGTCCTCATGCAACTGTGCTGGCTTCACTGGGCCGACAGCGTTGGATCTGGGATTGATCTGTTTATCTCCACCACTTCTCAGCAGGAGACAGGACTGGCTTCCCCACGTACTGGCTCCTTTTACTTTTGGGATGTAGGGGCCACCTGTGTGATAGGCCTCATTTGTGAGTAGTGAGCTATTATAAATCATTGTTCTTACTGAATCCCTGTGAAACTTCCAGATGGAAACGATGCTCATCAAACAGAGACCTCCTCTTCCCAAGTCAAGGACAATAAGGTAAGTCTGGGCTGTAGTTTTTGAGGATTACAAAGCAGGATTAGTAACAAACTAGAAAGGCAAGCTCATTGTAGAGCAGTGGACCCTAAATTTCTAAGGAAACCCCCACCTCTCTCCCTTCTCTTACCCAACCTCAAAGCTTCCTGCATAAAGCTTCCTAGATGTCAGATCATCCCTGGGAAGAAGAGGGTTGAGGAACCTGTACTGTACAGAGTAGCACCTGTGGGTAAGAGCTCTAACTCGGAACATGGCCGACAGACCTGTACCCCAGTCCTAGCCTGCCCGTCTCTTAGCCTCTCAGGGTTTCAGTGACTCTGACTGCAAGACAGGGACGTGGTAGCCGCTCCTCGTAGGAGGCTGTCAGGATTGAGTGATTGAGTGAGATGGCGCCTGTAAAGCTCTGAACCAGGCAGTCGGCACTCAGGAAATGTTCACCAAGGGTGTTCTGTGACGGATGCCTACATATGTCTCTTTGATTTGACTTCCAGCCTCTGGTTGAACGGTTTGAGACATTCTGCCTGGACCCTTCCCTTGTCACCAAGCAAGCCAACCTTGTGCACTTCCCACCAGGCTTCCAGCCCATCCCTTGCAAGCCTTTGTTCTTTGACCTGGCCCTCAACCATGTGGCTTTCCCACCCCTTGAGGACAAGTTGGAACAGAAGACCAAGAGTGGCCTCACTGGATACATCAAGGGCATCTTTGGATTCAGGAGCTAACCAGGCTCTTCCTCAGGGGTGGGGGAGATTCTGACTCTTAATCTGTATTGTGAGAAAATCCCAGCAAGTTCCATGATATTAAATCCAGGTCTGCGTTGGCCCGGGGCAAGAGTTTAACATCTTCGGCCCTGCATTCCTACATCTGTGTTTGTACACATTCTTAAGCCGTGTGTTAGGAGAGCACCCTGTCGTCTTCCGGTAAATGTGTGCGGGGTCATCCTGTCTCCTAGGCCTCCTGGGAGAGGGCCGCTGCTGTCTGGCGCCCTGTGAGCTGTGATTGCCTTTGGTCAGTGGTGTGTTCAGGAGGCCACACCAGGCACAGATGGGGCCTTGAAACGCTTTGTCATGCTTCTTCACTACCATGGATTTGAAATGAACTCATCCTTGCTGTGAGCATCCAGGATCCCTTGAAAAGTTTATCTATGACTATGAAACTGGCAACGTCACCCCAGAATTACGGTCAGCCTTATTCCCCTTCACCTCCCAGTGAACGCTAAGAAGTTTCAGACAAGCAGAGAGCTCTATTTTTAGAAGAAATATGTTACACTCAGAAATGATAAAACCAAATCTTATATTAAAAGGCAAAGATGATGGAGACTGTGCCCATTTCTTATGTGCTCTCCCTCATATCCAGTCCCTGTTCTCTCCTCGGGAGCCTGGCTGTGTGAACCCAGTGAGGTCAAGTGTAACCTGACTCACCAGCAGCTAGGTGTGGCTGATGCCAGATACAGATGTTAGAGGGCACTATTTTTCAGGAGTTCCCAATGTGTAATTTTTTGATGCCATTACATTTTAATCCCCTTCTTTACTCCCCTTTTTTTCTTAGTCATCCCTTTTCACTTCTATTATAACATCAATAATAGAAGTCACAAAAACAATGTAAGAAAGCAAGGAATAAAAGTGATTTAAACATGTACCTGACACTTATGATTCCCTTTGGAAATCAAAACTCACCTGTCACATAGGAAAGAAAAGTCGCCACGAGAAATGTTGGCTTAGTTGTTTTCAGTTTTTGAGCAAATCCGGTGGCTGGAAGAAAAGGCTGACTGGTTAAAAATCCGAGAGCATTGTTTCAGGATGGCATTGTAACTCCGCCAGGGTTCCCTTTGCCCGCTGCCTAGATGGAGCTGATTCATTGAAACAGGAATTGTAATAGAGTTTAATTCACACAGAGCTGGCTAAACAGGAGACTGGAGTTTGTTTTTACTCAAATTGGTCTCCCTGAAAATTCAGAGACTGGGAATTTTAAGGATAATTTGATGGGCAGGGGGTCTGGAAGTGGGAAGTGCTGATTGGTCAGGTTGGAGATGAGGTCATAGGGAGTTGAAGCTGGCCTCTTGTGCTGAGTTGGTTTCCTGGGCAAGGGCCACAAGACCAGATGAGCCAGTTTGGATGGATGGTGCCAGCCGATCCATAGAGTGCAGGGTCTGAAAAATATCTCAAGCACCATTCTTAGGTTTTACAACAGTGATGTCATCCCTAGGAGCAACTGGGAAGGTTCAGAATCTTGTGGCCTGTGGCTGCATGACTCCTAAACCGTAACTTCAATTCTCGTGGCTAATTTGTTAGTCCTGCAAAGGCAGTCTGGTCCCCAGGCAAGAAGGGGGTTTATTTCCGGAAAGTGCTGTTACCATCTTTGTTTCAAAGTTAAACAGTTAAACTGTAAGCTTCTCCCAAAGTTAGTTCAGCTTATTCCCAGGAATGAACAAGGACAGCTTGGAGATTAGAAGCAAGATAGAGGCTGGGTGCAATGGCTCATGCCTGTAATCCCAGCACTTTGGGAGGCCGAGGCGGGCCGATCACAAGGTCAGGAGATCGAGACCATCCTGGCTAACACGGTGAAACCCCGTCTCTACTAAAAAATACAAAAAATTAGCCGGGCATGGTGGTGGGCGCCTGTAGTCCCAGCTACTCGGGAGGCTGAGGCAGGAGAATGGCGTGAACCAGGAGGCGGAGCTTGCAGTGAGCCGAGATCGCACCACTGCACTCCAGCCTGGTGACATCTCAAAAAAAAAAAAAAAAACAAAATGGAGTGGGTTAGGCCAGACCTCTTTCACTCTAATAATCTCACCATTAGAATTTTTGAAAAGGTGGTTTTAGAATGCCACTGTGGGCTTGGCTATGCCTCTTGTTTTCCCAGTAAGTTGCAGGGAGGGCGGGCTAAGAGCTAGAAAGGATGGTGAGACACAAATCAGACTTCTTGTTAGATTTGGGTGGTGGCTTAGAACCTTGAGATGCTGGAAGAGGGGCCTTAACCCCTGGGATTTGTTTTGGGTTGGAGAGCCTCAGGAAGCTGGGGTTTTTCTAATTGAAAGTTTCATCATCTATGCCATATAAATTTAGGACTGTCCTCACCCCTCCTTCTGGAAATATAGCACAAATAAGCTGGACACAGTGGCTTACGCTTGTAATCCCAGCACTTTGGGATACTGAGGCAGGCAGATCACTTGAGGCCAGAAGTTCGAGGCCAGCCTGGGCAACATGGCAAGACCTTGTCTCTACCAAAAAAAAAAATTGTTTAAAGAAAAATATATATAGCACAGATGATTGGTCTCAGGTCCTTGTCCATCCATGTCCTCATCCTCCTCTCAGGGTCATCTGCCAGGATTCTGTACCTCCCTTGTCTCGTCTCTGTGCTGACAGCTGTGTCCTCCAGCTCCAAGAACCCAGTTCCAGGCCCTGCTGTGCAGCAGTCTCAGGCCTGCCTCAGCCGTTGCCTGCAGCATCGTGAGGGGGACAGGCATGGGGAACCGCTCATCCTCCTGGAAGATGTCCCTTTGTCCCGCCCACAGCCCTCCCAGCCTCTCCCACTACAGCGCTGGCCTCAGTGGGGACCCAGGACCTATCAACTAGGGATGGAGGCGAATCCAGACTGCACCTTTTCTTCTCAGGTTGCCTAATGCTTTGTCTCGCGGCCACACTACAAATTCCATTCCTCTCAGTGCTCCTTCCAGGCACTCTGAGCAGCACTGGCTGTTACCGGCCAGTGATGCTGTTTAGTATTAAAAGCAGGTGTTTACATAAGAAGACAGATCTGGCAGGGCCAAGGTCTCCGGCGAGCTTGCACATCCCTTCACGTGGGACTCTTGGACATTAAGCAGGCTGTGTCGTGGGGGACAGAGCGCCAGACGCAGGACCCCCTCCTGTCCTCAGGCCCTGGGAAGCGGCTCTGCCTCTGATGGGAGCAGGTTTCAAGCAGGCCCTTACTGCCCCTGCACCCTGCAGGCTGTTCGCTGGGGGTTTTCACAGAAGGACACTTCGGAGGCCGCTCAGTCCTGCCTTCCCGTGGAGCAGGACATGCAGTTGAGGCCCCGGGGGCTGCGAATGGATCTCTTCCAAGTGGGTGCTCCATGTTGTGCTGGCTCCAGTCCCTCCTCCAGGATGGACTCTGGTGCTGTCAGCAAACTCTGAACCTAGAGGAGGCTTCTGTCTCCAACATCAAGAGAGGACGAAGAGACCTCAATTCAGTCTCCTTATACTTTTATTTATTTATTTATTTAGAGACAGAGTCTTGCTCTGTCGCCCAGGCTGGGGTGCAGTGGCACGATGTCAGCTCACTGCAGCCTCTGCCTCCCGGGTTCAAGCTATTCTCCTGCCTCAATCTCCCAAGTAGCTGGGACTACAGGTGCATGCCATCATGCCCAGCTAATATTTGTATTTTTAGTAGAAGTGGAGTTTCACTGTGTTGGGCAGGCTGGTCTCGAACTCCCGGCCTCAAGTGATCCACCTGCCTTGACCTCGCAAAGTGCTAGGATTACAAGAGTGAGCCACTGCGCCTGGCCCAGTCTCATACTTTTAAAGCCTGCCCAAGGTCTGCTGTGGCTGTGATCATGGTTTCTTTCCTTCTCTTTTTTTTTTTTTTTTTGAGACGGAGTCTTGCTCTGTCGCCCAGGCTGGAGTGCAGTGGCGCGATCTCAGCTCACTCCACCTCCTGAGTTCAAGCAGTTCTCCTGCCTCAGCCTCCCGAGTAGCTGGGATTACAGGTGCCCGCCACCATGTCCAGCTAATTTGTGTATTTTTAGTAGAGATGGGGGTTTCACCATCTTGGCCAGGCTGGTCTCAAACTCCTGACCTCGTGATCCACCCGCCTCAGCCTCCCAAAGTGCTGGGATTACAGGCATGAGCCACCACACCTGGCCTCTTTTTTTTTTTTTTTTGAGATGGAGTCTCACACTGTCACCTGGGCTGGAGTGCAGTGGCACGATCTCGGCTCACTGCAACCTCCATCTCCCATTCAAGCCATTCTCGTGCCTCAGACTTCTGAGTAGCTGGGATTACAGGTGCCCACCACCACGCCTAGCCAATTTTTTGTATTTTTAGTAAGACAGGGTTTCACTATGTTGGCCAGGTTGGTCTCAAATGCCTGACCTCGTGATCCACCCGCTTCGGCCTCCCAAAGTGCTGGGATTACAGGCGTGAGCCTCCGTTCCCAGCCGAAGTGATCATGGTTTCTATTCTCTGTTCCAGGCAAGCCCTACCAGGCCTGCTGGGTGACGGTCAGGAGCGCGAGGTGGCTGAGGATGGCACTGGCCTTCGCTGCTGGGTCTCCTGTCCGTTCCTCTCTTCCCGAATGTTGTTTGGATGTGCTGTCTCCTCTCTTTTTTATGTTAAATCAGTGAGAACTCTTGGATTCCCCGTTTGAAATGAAACAGTGCCTGGCTTGGTTTCGACCCCTTCCCCTGGTGGCAACCTGAGCCTGTCACCGCGACTGTGAGGTGACAGCCTGTGATGACAACCCATAGCGGCCCTGGGCCATAGCGGGGACTTTCCTCCCAAAAGCAGAGGCAGAGGCTTCACCCCCCTAGGAGAGGAAGGCCGACACCAGGGACTTTGAGGGTGGGACTGTGCTCTGTTCATTGTCATCGCTGTGGCAGTGCTAATTTTTCACATACAAGGTGTCGGTCGTTAGTCACACACAAAAAAGCTAATTGATCACAGAATTCTAAACAGCGCAATTCTGTCTGCAGCCTTGAAAAGCTTGGGACATTTAGAGGTCTAGGAATATATCCAAAGATAGCAAAAATATGTGTTGGTTCTAATTTTTTGTTTGAAGACACTTGTTGCTACGGAGGAGATGGAAAGCATATTTAGCTGTAAAATTTATCGATGTTCCAAAGCAAAGAGAATAAATTGGAAATTGCCTGCATCCTGACACCACCAACTGGAAGAATCCAACCTGTTGTTCTGTTAGATGTTAGAGACACTTGGGAGCAGGATCTGGGAGGGGCCGTGGCTGGGGGCACCGCCTAGAGCCAGCTGGGGTGGCAGGCTGTGCCGGTTGCACTGAGTAGACAGGCCCTGGCCTCTGGGTCCACCCTCTGCTCTAAGCACCATCTGGCACAGAGTGAGGGGCTCTACAAGCGTCCACTAGAGGTATTATTGTTACTATTATTATTATTATTATTATTATTCCGAGATGAGGTTTCACTCTTCTTGTCCACGCTGGAGTGCAGTGGTGCAATCTCGGCTCACTGCAACCTCCACCTCCCAGGTTCAAGCAATTCTTCTGCCTCAGCCTCCCAAGTAGCTGGGATTACAGGTGTGTGACACCATGTCTGGCTAAATTTTTTTTAGTAGAGGGTTTCACCATGTTGGTCAGGCTGGTCTCAAACTCCTGACCTCAAGTGATTCCACCTGCCTTGGCCTCCCAAAGTGCTGGGATTACAGGCACGAGCCACTGCACCTGGCCAATTTTTTGTATTTTTAGTAGAGACAGGGTTTCACCATGTTGGTCAGGCTGGTCTTGAACTCCTGACCTCAGGTGATCCACCCGCCTCAGCCTCCCTAAGTGCTGGGATTACAGGCTTGAGCCACTGCACCTGGCCTAGAGGTATTATTATTTGGTACAGACTAAAGAAAATATCTCAAACAGCCGGGCATGGTGGTGCATGCCTGTAGTCCCATCTACTTATGAGGCTGAGGTGGGAGGATCGCTGGAGCCCAGGAGGTCAAGGCTGCAGTGAGCTATAATCACACCACTCACTGAATTCCAGCCTGGGTGACAGAGTGAGACCCTACCTCAGAAAAAAAAAAAAAAAAAAGTATCTCACATGACAAATACTGATGGAATATTTGTGAGGACCTTTTCAAACTGTTAGGGTACTCTGATCTGAGGCTGGTGGCCTGGTGTTTGGCTTTTGCTCCAGATTCCTATATCACCTTAGCCCACTGGAGGCTATTATCTGCTGAGCTGCTCTGCACTGGTCCTGAGACCCACAGAGAACTTCTTCAAGACAGTCAGGGTTTTCTCCTCCAGCCATCCCTTTGCGGTGGCAATTTTGTGTTGGGAATGGGAGCCTTGCTTGTCCACGGTCACTGCCCGCGGCAGATGGTTTTGTTTGCCTTCATTAACTACAACTCTCTGTTCTCACGCACCGCTCAGGGTTGAACAAATCCTCACCACTTGGAAAAGAACCACATCCTTTCTGTTAGGCCAAATTTCCCCTGGATCTTTTTTTTTTTTTTTTTTTTTTTTTGAGATGGAGTTTTGCTCTTGTTGCTGGAGTACAATGGCACGATCTCGGCTCACCACAACCTCTGCCCCCCACGTTCAAGTGATTCTCCCGCCTTAGCCTCCTGAGTAGCTGGGATTACAGGCATGCGCCACCATGCCCAGCTAATTTTTGTATTTTTAGTAGGGACGAGGTTTCACCATGTTGGATAGGCTGGTCTCAAATTCCTGACCTCAGGTGATCCGCAACCTCGGCCCTGCGAAGTGCTCCCCCAGGGATCTTCTGACCTAGAAATCCAGCTATGATGGGCAGGTACCTGGGCTGGTGAAAGCTGAGTAACGTTAGCTGCGGCTCATCTGTGGAATGGAGACGGGTGTGGCTGTGCAAAGGCCTGGCCAGGCAGTGCCTCCCATGCTGCCCGAGAAGAGGTGTGAGGCAGACAGAGCAGGTGCCCAGGGTCCTCTGAGTTCGTGGATCCCTGCCCTGTGCTTACTAATCCATTGCCTCTGAGCACACTCCAGCTCCTGTATAACAAGGGCAGCTGCGTCTCAAAGTTGCTGGGAGGAGACAGGAGGTTCCCCCAAAACGTTCTGAACCCCAAGAGAGTGTGGGACTGCTGTACCCTGAGTCAACGGGCACACATAGCTGAGAGAGCCTTCCACTCAGCCAGCCTGTGTCCTTGTCTTCTCCTTCTCAGGAAGTCCTCCTAAATCTATGCAATGCCATTCAGACAATAGTTTGGGTCTGATGAGCTGCTGTGTGTGCTGGGCAGTTTAACCTCCCCTTTTCAGCTTCCTGACAATAGAGACAAATCAGGCAGCTATGAGAACTGCTTGTTCCTTCGTTTTCGTGTTTGTCTGTTTGTTTTATAAACCTTTTTCTCCCTCTGACCAGTGAACAGTGCCAGATGCTACCAGGTCCCTGCTGCTGCCGTGCAGCCGGCAGAACGTTTTCTCAAGCGGCCACACGGGTCATTATCTTGGCATGGACAGTTAGCTGGCTGCCTCCATCAGACCTGCACTTCTCCAAAATAGGGCTGCAGGTCCCCAGACCTGGCTAGTAAGGATAGCTATTATCTTAAAGGTGGCAGAGAGGCCCAGAGCCCTTGGGTCTACCAGTTTCTAAGCAGGACTGGCTAGGGTGCAGACTTCTGGAATGCAGGGATGGCTCGTGCACCAGGTGGCTGCAGGGGCTGGGGAGTGGGCTGCACCAGCACCAGTCCTACAGCTGAACTGGGGCTGGTGCTGTGGGTCCCCTTTCTCCCAGGGAAAAGGGATGGTTCAGAGTGAGGGACAGATACCCTAAGGTAGCCTTGGTTTTGAGGATTCCAGGGCCTCCCTCTATGTTCTCTTGCCATTTAGTATGAGGAATTCTGCCTGCTCTCTTAACACACACAAGGCTTGATTGTTTTCTGTTTTTTGGAGTTTTTATAGTTGCTTCCTCTAAACCTTCCCTGTAAAAGTCCCAAAAGGAATCACCAGCACCTGTTCCTCCCCACGCTTGTCTGGTTAGGCAAGCTGTGCCACCTTTTGCTTCTCTCTAGGCTGACCTTGGCATTTCATTTCTTTTTATCAGACTTGCTAGGCAGATTCACAGCCAAAAGAGCCTCCTCCAGGTGGCCCTGCAGATTCCTGGGCCACAGCTTCTGCCCCCCAACCCTGTACCTGCAGACAATGGAAGGAGGCTGTTTCCTTGAACCCCCAGTCTGCCAGATTGTGCTCCTCTTGGCCCAGCTGGAGGAGGGCATCTCTGCTTTGCTCAGTGGGCCAAGGGAGTGAAGGGAAGAGGTCTTCACTCAACTTCGGTCCAAGGGTCTGGCAGTGGAGCTTTTGTACAAACAGGGCAATTTCCTGAGACAGCAAAGCCTCACCTCATCAGGAACACATGGGCGCCTGGCAGCTTACGGCTCCTGGGGCAAAGGAGGCAATTACCACCATCTGCCTCAGCAGGGAGAAGAATGCCTCCCCACAGGAGCCCCGAAGCTGGAGGAGAGAGTGGGCACCAGAGGGCTTAACTGCTGGCACGCTTGCCAAGTGGTCACACCGTGGCCGGGCCGCACATGTGCCCAGCTGTGTCTGGCAGTCTTGGAGCCAAGAGTCTCACTGTTTTTGGTCTGATCAGACCTCTTGCTCAGGTCCTGAGCTGGGTGAGCTGCCAGCTGCCCACATCAGCGTGGAGCTCTAGGCGCAAGGAGTCGGTAAGCTGCCGCACAAAGTCATGGCTGGCAGAGGGCTGAGCAGCCCCAGGGATCATTTCATCTCTAACCTCTCAGTCCACCAAGGAGCAATCCAGGGCCAGGTGAAGGGAAGGACTCACCAGGCCCCTCAAAGTGGGGAGATGCCCTCTTTGTATGCATGCCTTAATTTTTTTTTTTTTTTTTTTTTTGGAGACAGAGTCTCACTCTGTTGCACAGGCTGGAGCGCAGTGGCGCAATCTCGGCTCACTGCAAGCTCCGCCTCCCAGGTTTACGCCATTCTCCTGCCTCAGCCTCCCGAGTAGCTGGGACTACAGGCGCCCACAACCGCGCCCGGCTAATTTTTTGTATTTTTAGTAGAGACGGGGTTTCACCATGTTAATCAGGCTGGTCTTGAACTTCTGACCTCGTGATCTGCCCGTCTTGGCCTCTGAAAGTGCCAGGATTACAGGCATGAGCCACCGTACCCGGCCGTTTTACATTCTTTTTCCATAGTATGTCTTTGAAGTCTGGCATGAATTTTGCACATAGAATACATCTCACTTCGTCTGCGCACCTTCAAATGCACTACAGCCACACACAGCAGGGCCTGTGGTTGCAGAAACCGACGCTGACGGTCTTGATCCAGGCAGTCAGCCCCATCTTGGCCTTTTAGATAAAGGGCTCCTTTCTCTCCAAAGGGTGAGACCAGAGGTGAAGCACAAAGACAGCCATGCCCCACTCTGTGTCCCTGTCCTTTCTCCTGTTTTCTTCTGGGGCCAGGGTTGCCGCCATCTGACAGGAGCATCCCACGGTGAGAGACGGCCTCAGGGCTCGGGGTGTTCCTGCCTGCCGCCTGGCAGCGCGTATCAGAGGAGCCGGGCCTGATTTGATCTGGCATGAGAAGATCACGCCAGGAAGTCAGCTCTTGTTTTTCTTGCAGTGTATCAGTTAGCCCTTAATCTCCGGGGCGTGTGGGGGCCCCCTGCAGTGCTCATTTCCTTCCTGGAGGGCTTCTGCAGAGGCGGCGATGCTCCATGCCCCAGTGTTCCAGACCTCAGGCTCGCCGCCCTCTGCCCAGGGCACCTCCCCCTGCACAGCTCAGGGACCTCGCCTGGTTGCTCTCTGTCTGAAGTGTGGACACCTGTCCCCAGGGCCCCACTGCCAATGACTGCCACCTCCCACGGAGGGGCCTAGCTCAAAGGTGAAGCAGCCGGGCTTGGTGGCTCATGCCTGTCATCCCAGCACTTTGGGAGGCTGAGGTGGGCAGATCACCTGAGGTCAGGAGTTGGAGACCAGCCTGGCCAACATGGTGGAAATCCGTCCCTACTAAAAATACAAAATTAACAGGTGTGGTGGCGGGCACCTGTAGTCCCAGCTACTCAGGAGGCTGAGACAGGAGAATCGCTTGAACCTGGGAGGCAGAGGTTGCAGTGAGCCGAGATGGTGCCAGCGCACTCCAGCCTGGGAGACAGAGCGAGACTCGGTCTCAAAAAAAAAAAAAGGTGAGTCAGGGATGCCAGGGGTGAGGCTGGCGGCCCCCGTAGTCATTCACACAAACGGCTCCTTTCTGAAGACAGTTGATCGCAGGCATGCCATGAGTGGTTAGAAGTCAAGTGTCACCAGGAATCAAGGGGGAGCAGGCTGGGGCAGAGGCTGAGTGGCCTGTCATCTCTGGTGCCATCTCATCACATGGGCTGGGAGCCGAGGACACTGGAGACCACTTTGTTTCCTCATCGCTGTCAGAGGCCGCCGCTGCCCTCCCCACCCCCACTGCCCCTGTCAGCTCCTCCACCTCCAGGAATGGGGGTCTCCTGCATCCCCTCTCCACGGCCGAGTTCAGGGACTTCCCATGAGATTCAGCCAAAAAGGGTGCAGGCCTTTTTTATCCCATGGGGGCCTGAGGCCGGTATCAGGTGTCGGTCCCTGGTCTCCCCTGTCTGCTGGGACCTTTCTCTCCTGCCAGGCTGTGTTTTGTCCTCAGCAAGGCCTGCCAGGATGTCCAGGTGATGTCACCCAGTCAGCCTGTTCCATCCCCTGACTCCCCCTCAGGCCCTCCTTCCACTAAAACCGCAGGGGTTTCAGGAACGACCCAGAAAGCGACGCCACCTCCGAAGAAGGGGCCTGTTACGCTTGGCCAGTGAAATGAGCGCCTGGAAAGGGGGGTGGCATCACCCCTTTCTTGAAGAGGCTCAGGGACACCAAGAAGTAAAAGGCAGCAGCCCTGGTCCCCAGTGTGAGGAAAAGACCAATAAGCTGGCATCACTGTCTGCCACTCAATCTGACTTCACAGAAGCCACCAGGGGCCATTTCTGGGTGGGGGAAGAGGCAGGTGGGAAAAGCCAAGTGTGGTGGGCCTCAGCCAGAGCCCAGGCTTAGTGGCACCTGAAGCCAGCCCTGGTGGCACCTGGGGGAGGGTGTGCACCAGACATCCCCGCCTCTCTGGAGCTGGCCTGAGGATCTGAGGATCTCAGTGATGCGCGTCCTACTGCATCGGGCTCCGAGCCCTGCACAGATGGTGCGCAGAGCCCCGCACACAGCCAGCCAGGAAGACAGGGCGGGGAGGCGGGGACCGCTGCACCGTGCACACTTTATAAAATGGGGCCTGGTGCGGTGGCTCATGCCTATGATTCCAGCATTTTGGGAGGCCAAGGCGGGTGGATCACTTGAGGTCAGGAGTTCGAGACCAGCCTGGCCAGTATGGTGAATCCCCTTCTCTGCTAAAAATATAAAAATTAGCTGAGCGTGGTGACAGGCACCTGTAATCCCAGCTACTTGGGAGGCTGAGGCAGGAGAATCGCTTGAACTCGGGAGGCAGAGGTTGCAGTGAGCTGAGATTGTGCAATTGCACTCCAGCCTGGGTGACAGAGCGAGACTTTGTCTCAAAAAAAAGAAAAAAAAAACGGACGTTGTGCCAGTTGTCTGGAGTGAATGTCCCCTGGCTGCCCTATCACGTCGGTGGAGAGCAGAGAGCCAGGCCCTGGGCTGGCAGGACACCCCCTCCTGTCCTGGGGGATTGAGAGCTGTGGGTGGAGGGCTGCCTGGCAGCAGGGCCTCTGAGCTGGCTGGAGGTGTTTGTTAATCCTGAGCTCCGGGGCTGGGGCCTCTCCGCTGAGCCTGCGCCTGCATGTGAACGTCTGTTTTCAGCCCTGTCTGTCCTGGCCTAACTCCTTCCCCATCTGGGTGTGACGCCGCCGCACTCCCCTGGGCATGTGGGTGTAACAAGTCCAAACCTTCCATGGGAGTCGGGCAGGCTCGGCCCCGCCCTCGGGGCTGCGCCCTTTCCTCCCAGACTGGTTGTGCAGGAGCAGGCGTGAGTGTGGTCGTTGTGGGTGCATGCGCGGCCCGGCCGCCCGCTGCCTCACCTGCAAGGAGGGGCCTCCCAGAAACTCCCTTCCCCAGTACCCAGCCGCCCCACCTCACCAGACTTAGCTGACCAGCCAGCAAGGACGCCCGCTGCCTCCCACCTGCCCTCCTGCCCTCCTTCGCCAGCCAAGCCCAGCCTGAGCCAGCACCTGCCTTTCCGACCATGTTCAAGGGGCTGAGCAAAGGCTCCCAGGGGAAGGGGTCCCCCAAGGGCTCCCCAGCCAAGGGGTCCCCCAAAAGCTCCCCCAGCAAGCACAGCCGGTGAGTGGGGCTGGGGAATGGGGAGCCGGGGAGCTGGGGTGGGGTTGGTGCCAGGCCCAGGTCCTTGAGCCACCTGGCGGCAGCAGCGGCCCAGAGCCCAGGACCAGCCCCGTGCTGGCATTTGGTGTCCCGAGGCCAAAGGGCCCATGGGTGGACGCTCTCCCGGCCTCGGGAGCCGCAGGCCTGGGCTGAACTTCAGCCCTGGCAGGAGGCAGGGGATGGCCTGGGGCTCCCCACATCCTCTAAGGGGGCCTGCGGGCCACGGATTGAGGCTGCTCAGCGGGAGAAGTGCTGGACAGGAGCCTGCACCGATGCCCTCCTCTGCCAGAGGCTGGGAGATGGGAGACCCTGGCTGTCTGCCTGCAGCTCTGCCCCAAGGCTCTACTTGACTGGGATGACCCCTGGGGCCTCGATGCAGGGCATGAGGACTGAGGGGGTGGGATGGGGTCCCTGGGGTAGGGACGCAGGGGCTGTGCTGCCTCCTGCCTAAGCCACAGCCCTCCCCAGAGTTCTCACACAGGGCCTTGCTGTATTGAAGAGTTAGGGGTTCATGGCCAGGCGCAGTGGCTCATGCCTATAATCCCTGAACTTCAGGAGGCCAATGCAGGAGGATTCCTTGAGCCCAGGAGTTCGAGACCAGCCTGGGCAACATAGGGAGATCTTGTTTCTATAAAAAACTAAAAATAAAAAATAGCCAGGCATGGTGGCTCATGCCTATTGCTTGAGCCCAGGAGTCTGAGGCTGCAGTGAGCCATGATCACACCACTGTGCTCCCGCCTGCCTGGGTGACAGAGTGAGACTCTGCTTTAAAAAAAAAAAAAAAAAAAAAAAAAGCCTGGTGCTATGGCTCACGCCTGTAATCCTACCACTCTGGGAGGCCGAGACAGGTGGATCACTTGAGCCCAGGAGTTTGAGACCAGCCTGGGAAACATGACGAAACCCTGTCTCTACAAAAAATACAAAAATTAACTGGATGTAGTGGTGCGTGCCTGTAGTCAGAGCTACTTGGGAGGCTGAGGTGAGAGGATCACTTGAGCCCGGGAAGTCGAGGCTGCAGTGAGCCGTGATCACTCCACTGCACTCTAGCCTGGGTGACACAGGAAGACCCTGTCTGTTAAAACAAAACAAAACAAAATAGAGCTGGGGCTTCCTTTGCCGGGGGGTGTGGTGCAGGGGGCACTGGGCCTCCCTTGGACCACCCGGCTCTCTGGGGCCCAGCCCCGGCTCTCTGTGAATGTGCTGGGCTGCATTCTTGCCACTTACTGACTTCAGCTCCTCTGCAGAGGAGGCAGCAGCCCGCCTGGGCCCAGGGTGTTGAGATAAGCACAGGGATGAAAGGCTGGTGTGGGAGTGGGGGTGCCCATTACCCCGATAAGGATCAAGGCACCAACAGACACCAAGGCTGGGCGTCTGGGCGGACGGGAAAGACAGTGGTTAAGACTCTCGGCTAACACTCTCGCTGAGTGACCTGTCCTCCCTGGGGTGCCTGAGCCCCACCCAGGGTGGAGTGTGCAGCTCCCTGTGGGAGCAGCCATCCCAGGAGGTGGGACCTGAGCAGGAGTGCCTGGGGCCCAGCACCTGCAGCTCCCACTGTCCAGGCAGGCTTCCCAGCAGTGTGCTCCTGGCCTGGGGCAGCGTGGTCCTCAGGGCCCTGTTGGCTCTGGTTGCAGCCCCCTCACCTCACGTGCGATCCACTCGTTTGACACGAACTTACTGAGCACTTACTCCACACCAGGACTGTTCTAGGCACTGGAGATGTCTCTGTAGACAGAACCAACAAGCCCCTGCCTTCAAGGCACTAGCCCTCTAGTGGGATATAAACTAACACGTGCTGGGTGCCAACCCTGCACCAGGCCTGCACTGGATGTTTCAGATGGATAAATTCAATTAATGCTCACAATAGCCCTAAGGCATAGATATTTTTATTAAAATCCCGCTTTACAAGTGAGGAACCTCAGGCACAGAGAGGTTGAGTAACTTGCCCAAGGTCACACAGCATTAATGATGGAGCAAGATGAAACCCGGCTGTCTTGGCCACAGAGTTCTTCCAGACTGCTGTGCCTTCACCAGCACTGCCCCTTTGCCTGGGGTGGCCCATCCTTTGACTCAGTTCAAGGCTTCCCCTGCCCCAGGATAATGATCCCCCATAAGGCACTGTGCTCATGAGGCTTGGACCACTCTGCCCTCTTTTAGGTCTGCTTGACCTCGTGAACTCCAAAGAGTGAGTGCGTGCACACAGCAGGTGCTCTATGGAGGCTGCAGGGCGAATGCACAGAAAAAGTCCTGGGGTGGAAGCAAGGCTTCCTCTCCGTCCCTGACCGTGTGACTCAGAGCAAGTCAGGGCCCAATCTGGGCTTTGAACCCTCAACTCTGGAGAATGTGACGGTGCCCGGCAGTCTCTTGCGCCTGCCCCCCAACCCGGCTCCGACAGTGTGAGGCTCCCCTAGACAGGCACTGGAGCCTCCACTCTGGCAAAGCCCCCCGGGGTGGGGGAGGTATGGGGATCACAGGGCTGGAGTGGGAGGAGGTGGGGGTGGAGGACATGCTGCTGCCTCCCTGCCCCAGCCAGCCCAACTGCCCCTCCCAGGGCCCGGCCCAGCTGGCTCAGGTACTAGTGGCTGAGCCGGTGATTCACTGACTCAGGGAGGGAAGCGGCAGGCAGCTGGGTGAGGTCGGGGACTCACTGCCAGCACAGCTGGCTGAGACTGGGACACCGAGGCCGCCTGCCCTCCAGCACCACACAGACCTGAGACCCTCACCTTTGACCCTTCATGTGGGCAGTGCTGACACCCCCAACCAGGACTAGCTCACAGAGCCTCCTGCAGAGAGAAACCCCAGAGTCAGGGCAGTGAGCTAGGCTGTGGGGGCAGGGAGGGAGGGCAGGGGATGCCACCTGGGTGGGGCATAGAGGGGCCTCATCCACCAAGTTGCCCACTGTCCTCTCCACCCACCAGGGCTGCCACTCAGGAGCTGGCCCTGCTCATCTCCCGCATGCAAGCCAACGCCGACCAGGTGGAGCGGGACATCCTGGAGACGCAGAAGAGGCTGCAGCAGGTGAGGCCCAGGCAGCAGTTGGCAGGGCGTGGGCAGGCTGGGTGGCATGGGAGGCCCATCATCAGGACTGGCACTCCCTGAGTGTCCCCTGGTGATGGCGAAGATGGGACAGATGACCTTTGTCCTGCACCGCCCATCCCCTAACACGGTGGGAGAGAGGACTCGGCTTCCTTCTTTGCTGGGCTCCCCTGTGTCCTTGTCCCCTGCCTCACAGACGTCCTGGGCCTGACCCTGTGCCTGGCGTGGGCCTCAAGGTTGGCCAGCATAGCTAGGGTCCCAGAGGTGGGGCTCAGGCCCACAGTGATGGGGCAGCAGGGGTGTGGGGGCTCTGGGCCCTGGCGAGTCTGCCCATCCCCTGCCCACAGGACCGGCTGAACAGTGAGCAGAGCCAGGCCCTGCAGCACCAGCAGGAGACGGGCCGCAGCCTGAAGGAGGCCGAGGTGCTGCTCAAGGATCTCTTCCTGGACGTGGACAAGGCCCGGCGGCTCAAGCATCCGCAGGCTGAGGAGATCGAGAAGGAGTGAGTGGGGCTGCGGCAGGGCTGGGGGTCCCTGGGGGAGGCCCAGGCCCAGCCCTGACCTGCCGGCCACCTTCTTGACAGCATCAAGCAGCTGCACGAGCGGGTGACCCAGGAGTGTGCGGAGTACCGTGCCCTGTACGAGAAGATGGCGCTGCCCCCCGACGTGGGACCCAGGGTCGACTGGGCACGTGTGCTGGAGCAGAAACAGGTCAGGAGCTCAAAGTCACACCCCAGTGTGATGAGAGGGCGATACGGAACTGCATTTAATCCAGGGTCTGACTGTAGGCTTGAACCTGGGGTGGCTCAGGGGTCTAGGCAGGGAGACAGCAGAGCAGACAGTGCAATCAGGGAAGACTTCCTGCAGGA
The DNA here is from genome assembly GCF_037993035.2 of Macaca fascicularis. NCBI lineage: Eukaryota > Metazoa > Chordata > Mammalia > Primates > Cercopithecidae > Macaca > Macaca fascicularis. The sequence goes on along the minus strand of NC_088390.1, from coordinate 82,442,851 downwards.
AGAGGCACATGAAGAAACCTCAGAGGGGTGAGAAGGCTCAGTTGGGTCAGGGTGAAGTAGTGAGGAGAGGACCATTCCAGAAAGAAGGAGCAAAGGCTCCTGCCAGGAGGAAGCCTGGGGTTTGACGGGAAGTGGGGATTTCTGGGCAGGTGGGCAGAGCCAGGTCATGGGGCATTCTGATCCCTGGGTGAGGAATTGTGCTTTGATGCCACACAGAAGGGGTGTCATGATGACAATAGAGGGACAATGGGGAAGGGCCCGGGTGGAGCAGGGCGTGCTGAGGGCCCTAGAGCTTGGCTGGAGGTGTCCAGGCAGGAAGCACTGAGGCTGGGTCACAGACAAGGCAGGATGGAGCTAGGAGACTTTGCAGAGGCTGAGCCCAGCATCTGGGAACCAGTGGGACTCAGGCCACTGCAGAATGGCCTCGCCCCTGGGTGAGCTGCAGGGCATGCACCCGGGCTGCTCCCACGCTAGTCCACGCTCTGCCCAAATGACCAAGTCCGCTTCTCCGGGTGGGAGGCCTGTGGGGTTCTCTGGCTCCCCACCGCGGTCCTGTGGGGACTGAGCCGCCGGCTGTCCTGCAGAAGCAGGTCTGCGCCGGCCAGTACGGGCCGGGCATGGCGGAGCTGGAGCAGCAGATCGCCGAGCACAACATACTGCAGAAGGAGATCGAGGCCTACGGGCAGCAGCTGCGGAGCCTTGTGGGGCCGGTGGGTGAGCTGGGAGCATGTCACATCCCGGGCCAGCCCCAGCCCCTGTTTCTCCAGTCAGAGCCAGAGCTAGATCGGCTGGACCCTGGGGATAGGGGTAGGTGGGGTATGGCTGCCCAGATATTAGGGGGCCATCTCCCTGCACCCCACCTCTTATGGGGTTGTTTCTCCCCTTGGTCGAGGCAGGATGCAGCCACCATCCGGAGCCAATACCGAGACCTACTGGTGAGCAGGCGGGAGGGTCGGACCGGGTGGCTGCGGGTGGGTGTGGGTGGCCGCCCGGACCCTGCACGGGGCCAGTGTTCCTGAGCGCGGCCCAACGGCGTCTTTTGCCCCCTACTTTCTCTCTCCCCACCCTGCTGCTGGCGGCGGGTCCTGAGCACAGAAGGCGGCGTCGTGGCGCGGGCAGAGCCTGGGCAGCCTGTACACTCATCTGCAGGGCTGCACGCGGCAGCTGAACGTCCTGGCGGAGCAGCAGCGCCGCATCCTGCAGCAGGACTGGAGTGACCTCATGGCCGACCCCGCGGGCGTGCGGCGGGAGTACGAGGTTGGCGGGGAGAGGTTGGGGCTGGGTGGGGGCGGCCAGGACCATCCTGGTCCTCACCGCCGCTCGCCACCCGACTCGCCCCCAGCACTTCAAGCAGCACGAGCTGCTGAGCCAGGAGCAGAGCGTGAACCAGCTGGAGGATGACGGCGAGCGCATGGTGGAGCTGCGGCACCCCGCGGTGGGGCCCATCCAGGTGCGCTGGGGCCCATCCAGGTGCGCTGGGGGCAGGGCGAGAGTGAGAAGGGACGTGGTGGGCAGGGCAGCGGGGGAGGTGGGGCGGACGTGGGGTGGGGGCGGAGCGTGGTCCGAGGGCTTCGTGCTGCCGTCCCCAGGCCCACCAGGAGGCCCTGAAGATAGAGTGGCAGAACTTCCTGAACCTGTGCATCTGCCAGGAGACCCAGCTGCAGCACGTGGAGGACTACCGCCGGGTGAGCCCTCGGGCAGGCCGCAGGGGCGGCAGGGGCGGGAGCCAGGTGTGGTGGCTCACACAGGAGAGGCACCGCACCTCTCAACTAGACAGAGCTGGCAGGGCGCGGTGGCTCACACCTGTAATCCCAGCACTTTGGGAGGCCGAGGCTGTGGCGGCTCACTTGAGGTCAGGAGTTCGAGATCAGCCTGGCCAACATGGTGAAACCCCATCTCTACTAAAAATACCAAAATTAGCCAGACGTGGTGGCAGGCGCCTGTAATCCCAGCTACTCAGGAGGCTGAGGCAGGAGAATCGCTTGAACTCAGGAGGTGGAGGTTGCAGTGAGCCGAGATTGGTCCACTGCACTCCAGCCTGGGTGACAGAGAGAGACTCCACCTCAAAAATAAAATAGAGCTGTGTGGTTGCTACTTGGTCCCAGAGGGAAAGTAAAGGCATGGGCACATTCTCAACAGGGTGAAGCGGTTCCCAGGGGGGTGAAAATTGTTTCTTAATGGCAGAAAAATATCTTAACTCTTATTATGCATGAAGTACAAATTCACAAACAGCATGTCTGTGGTATTAAAATTTCATGGGGGCCAGGTGTGGTGGCTCACACCTGTAATCCCAGCACTTTGGGAGACCAAGCCAGGAGAATTGCTTGACCCCAGTAGTTCCAGACCCGCCTGGGCAACATAGCGAGACCCTGTCTCTATACGAATAGATAAATCTCTATCAAAATAGATAAATAAATACATAAATAAATAAAATTTTATGGGGATGAGGTGGGGAGAAATTAAAGAAAATATTTCTTAAAAGCCTCTTTAGGAGAACAATAATGAAAAAAGGGGGTGAGAAAACAATATAATATACAACTGGGATTTGGGGACAGATAATGTTTCATACATTTTCCTATAGAACCAGAAGACTGTGATCACACACATTGACCATAGTTCCATTAAAGCACCTGGGATGCTTCTTTAAAGCACAGCTCTTCTCCGGGGCTGGGACAAGTGCAGCCCCAATACCCTCTGTCCCAGCAAGAAAGACTTCAGGTGCTAGAGGGAGGCAGGTGTCAGTGCCCTTCATTTGTGCGGGAAGGATGAAGACCAAGTTTTTTTTTTTTTTTTTTTGAGACGGAGTCTTGCTCTGTCGCCCAGGTTGGAGTGCAGTGGCACAATCTTGGCTCACTGCAAGCTCCACCTCCCGGGTTCATGCCATTCTCCTGCCTCAGCCTCCTGTGTAGCTGGGACTACAGGCGCCCACCACCGCACCTTGCTAATTTTTTGTATTTTTAGTAGAGACGGGGTTTCACCGTGTTAGCCAGGATGGTCTCGATCTCCTGACCTCATGATCCGCCCGTCTCGGCCTCCCAAAGTGCTGGGATTACAGGCGTGAGCCACCTCGCCCAGCCAAGATCAAGTGTTTTATGACCCACTTATAAAAATTAAGTTCAGGCCGGGCGCGGTGGCTCAAGCCTGTAATCCCAGCACTTTGGGAGGCTGAGACGGGCGGATCACGAGGTCTGGAGATCGAGACCATCCTGGCTAACACGGTGAAACCCCGTCTCTACTAAAAAAAATACAAAAAAACTAGCCGGGCATGGTGGCGGGCGCCTGTAGTCCCAGCTACTCAGGAGGCTGAGGCAGGAGAATGGCGGGAACCCGGGAGGCAGAGCTTGCAGTGAGCCGAGATCCGGCCACTGCGCTCCAGCCTGGGCGACAGAGCGAGACTCCGTCTCAAAAAAAAAAAAAAAAAAAAAAATTAAGTTCAGTGCACGAGTAAGACCCCATCTGCAAGAGCACAACAGTGATCAAAGGTCCTGCCGCCTGGGTAAGGAAAAAAAAGACCGACCAGAGTAGGGGAGAGTGACGGTTTAGGTTTAGCTGGTTTGTTTATCTGGTTTAGGTTTATCTGGTTGGTGTTTAGCTGGTTTAGGTTTAGCTGGTTTGTTTAGGTAGTTTGTGTTTAGCTGGTTTAGATTTAGCGATTTAGCTGGTTTAAGTTTAGCTGGTTTAGGTTTACCTGGTTTATGTTTTTCTGGTTTAGGTTTAGCTGATTTGTGTTTAGTTGGTTTAAGTTTAGCTGGCTTAGGGCATGATCTTGCCTCACAGCAGCCTCCTGGGTTCAAGTGATTTTCATGCCTCTGCCTCCCGGATTACAGGTGCCCGCCACCATGCCAGGCTAATTTTTGTATTTTTAGTAGAGATGGGGTTTCACCATGTTGGCCAGGCTGGTCTTGAACTCCTGCCTTCAGGTGATGTGCCTGCCTCAGCCTCCCGAAGTGCTGGGATTACAGGCATGAGCCACCACGCCCGGCCCAGAGTCCCTTTCTTCTGTCTCGTGCCCCTCAGAGTTCTGTTCTAGCACAGTAGTATCTGCGAGCATCACCTGGGGCCTGTGGGAGGCAGGCATGCGGGGCCCACCTGCACATCGGATCCAGCAGGTTTACTTTACTGGTTTAGTTTAGTTTACTGATTTAGTTTAGCTGGTTCACATTTATCTGGTTTAGGTTTAGCTGGTTTGTGTTTAGCTGGTTTAGGTTTAGCTGGTTTGTGTTTAGCTGGTTTAGGTTTAGCTGGCTTAGGTTCAGCTGGTTGGTAGGGTCAGTGGGCAGCAGGTTGCCCCAGGCTCTGCCCTTGACCACCCAGCGAACTCAGTTCCAGGAAGAGGCCGACTCGGTCAGCCAGACCCTGACGAAGCTCAACTCTAACTTGGATGCCAAGTACAGCCCTGCACCTGGGGGCCCCCCTGGCTCCCCCACAGAGCTGCTGCAACAGCTGGAGGTGAGACAACCCCACCAGGCCATCTGCACCCCACTTCTGGGAATTGGTCCTGTCCATCTTTCTGGGCCTCACCCCTTCTGCCTCGGTACCTAGTCCTATCCCAGGCCCTGGCCTGGGTGCTGGCGGGGTGTCTGCTCTAGCAGGAGGCTGGCCAGGTACCAGCAAGCCCCTCCCTGGATGTCAGTTTCCTCATTTGCAGTGGGACAAGGGCAGCCTGGGAGAGCTCTGAGGCTCCTCTAGCTTCTGCTCGGAGGCCTGGGTGGTGCTGTGCCATCCCCCTCCCTGCAACTAGCAGATCCCAGGATCCTAGGCCCCCAGAGAGGGGCTCCTTTTACTTTGCTGACTTAGAGACCCCTGCCTTCATGAAGGCCAGCCTCTGGTCCTTTGGAAGGACAGGTATGGTGTGGCCAGCCCCCAGTGCAGCCTGGCCTGAGTCCCCACTGCCTGGGCCCCTGGCAGGCAGAGGAGAAACAGCTGGCCATCACTGAGAGAGCCACTGGGGACCTGCAGCGGCGAAGCCGGGATGTGGCCCCTTTGCCACAGCGAAGAAACCCACCTCAGCAGCCCCTGCACGTGGACAGCATCTGCGACTGGGACTCCGGAGAGGTGGGAACTCCCCCACCTCACCCCTGCCGCCATCCAGCCCCTCCCAGCCCATCCCTTGCCCCTGCCCAAGCCCATCCCTGCTCCATCCCCTGCTGTCTCCTGCTCCCATGTCTGCCCTACTCCTTCCCTTGACCCAGACCCTCCTCTCTCCAAGTCCTGTCCTGCCTCTTTCCTACCCCAGCACCTCCCACCCTACTCTTGTCCCTGTTCCAGCTGCTGTCCCCATTTGTCTCTATCCCCAGCCCCTACTCTGCCCTAGCCTTGGCCCCCTGCCCCGCCCCAGCCTTGGCTCCCTGCCCCTGAGCCCGCAGGAGCCACTCCCTTTCTGTGCCCCCAGGTGCAGCTGCTGCGGGGTGAGCGGTATAAGCTGATAGATAACACTGACCCACACACCTGGGTCGTGCAGGGCCCTGGTGGGGAGACCAAGCGTGCTCCCGCCGCCTGCTTCTGCATCCCAGCACCTGACCCTGACTCCGTGGCCAGGGCCTCCCGGTAGGTCTGTGTAGGGTTACTCAGGGGCAGGCTGTGGGCAGAGCAGGCTGGCCCTATGCTGTCCAAGGCCATGGCCCGGCAGACCCCTGCTCAAAGGCCGGCCTTCACCTGCAGCTGCGTCTACTGGGGCTGGGGAGGGAGAGAGGCAGAGTGGGGACCTCCTTATCCGACCCCCTCTTCGTTCTAGGCTGGCCTCGGAGCTGCAGGCCCTGAAGCAGAAATTGGCCACAGTCCAGAGCCGCCTGAAGGCCAGCGCTGCAGAGTCTGTTCGGCCCAGCCAGCAGGGTACCCAGGGCGGCCCGGGGAGGGGTGGCTGTGGGGCTGGAGGGAGCAGATTCCAACTTCCGACTGGTCTGTGATGGGCAGGGGTCGCCTTGCGTTAGGGACCACCACTCTGGGGATTTCTTCTCTGGGGTGGCCCTGCCATCCCCTCCACCCTACCCTGACAGGATCCTCTGTGGGCATCTGGTGGGGGCACCCATCTGGCAGTCAGGAGATAGGCCCTGGGCCCTCACCAGCACCTCTGCCCCCAGCTCCATCTGGCTCGGCCCCAGCCAACCCACAGGCCCAGAAGCTCCTGACACAGATGACCCGGCTGGATGGGGACCTGGGACAGATAGAAAAGCAGCTGCTGGCCTGGGCACGGGCCCCGCTGAGCCGCACCACACCCCTGGAGGACCTGAAGGGCCGCATCCACAGCCACGAGGTGGGTGAGCGGCGGGCAGGGGCAGCTGGGATGGAAAGCAGCCTGGCCCTGATGCTCACACTTGAGGGAGGGGAGGCAAGTGCAGGAGCAGCGGCTGGGATGGAGGTGGAGAAGGGAGTGGACGGACCTGGGCTCAAACAAGCTGGTTCCCCTCCTGGCTCCTCCACTGACCAGCTCCGTGATCTTGGACTACATCATTCTCTGGGCCTTGGTTTCCTCATCCCTGAAGCAGATATTATAATGCCCAGCTCACCGGATCATTCAGGAAGGTTCCAGTAGGGCCCAATGTCATCACCCCCAGGAAGTGTTCTGGCGAAGCTCCTGAAATAGCAAGGGAGCCTGGAGAATCTTAGGAAGAGACGTCCCCTGGCTGCAAGGGGGAGCCTTCCTGGGGAGGTTGCAGCGTTGTGTAAACTCCTTACCCAAGAACAGCAAGCTGTCTGCCACGTGGACTCAACACTCCCGGAAGTGCTCAAAGTGAAACCCACACCGGGCCACAGTCTGGGTTATCCTTCCAAACCAGTTTCTTTTCTTTTCTTGAGACAAAGTCTCTCTCCATCACCCAGGCTGGCACGATCTCAGCTCACTGCAACCTCTGCCTCCCAGGTTCAAGCCATTCTCCTGCCTCAGCCTCCTGAGTAGCTGGGATTACAGGTGCCCACCACCACGCCCAACTAATTTTTGTATTTTTAGTAGAGATGGGGTTTCACCATGTTGGCCAGGCTGGTCTCGAACTCCTGAGCTCAAGTGATCCACCCACCTCGGCCTCCCAAAGTGCTAGGATTGCAGGTGTGAGCCACTGCGCCTGGTCTGTTTTTTTTTTTTTGAGATGGGGTCTCACTCTGTCACCCAGGCTGGAGTGCAGTGGTGCGCAGTGGTATAATCTCAGCTCACTGCAATCTCTACCTCCCAGGCTTGAGTGATCCTCCCACCTCAGCCTCTCGAGTAGTTGGGACCGCAGGCGCAACACTGAGCCTAGCTAATTTTTTTTGGTAGGGATGGGGTTTTGCCATGTTGCCCAGGCTGGTCTCAAACTCCTGAGCTCAAGTCATCCTCCCACCTTGGCCTCCCAAAGTGCTAGGATTACAGGCATGAGCCACTGCACCTGGCCATATTATTATTATTTTGAGATGGGGTCTTGCTTTGTTGCCCAGGCTGGAGGGCAGTGGCATGATCAAGGCTCACTATAGCCTCAACCTGCTGGTCTCAAACAATCCCCCTGTCTTCACCTCTCAAGAAGCTGGGTCCTTAGGTTTTGAAGTCATAGCATCTGCCACATCAGTGGTGTTGGGGTCCAGGAGAAGCCCAGTTAGACTGGGCGGTGGGTGGTGCCTGGTGCAGTCAGCACTGCTCGGTGACGGAGGGGGCAGATGAGTGAATAGCTGATGAAAGAATAAGGGCAACAGTCCCTAGTGGGCAGAGCCAGGGCTTTGGCTAGAGCAACAGGGCCAGGGGACCTGATGGTCTCGTGAGCAGGACAGTGACATGAAGATGACTGTAGGTAACTGTGTGCCTGGCGCTCACTGCTGAGCTCCAGACACAGGCTCTCATGTCATCCTCCCATCAATCATTCTTTTTTATTTATTTCATTTTTTTGAGATGGAGTCTTGCTCTTGTCGCTCAGGCTGGAGTGCAGCGGTGTGATCTCAGCGTGCTGCAACCGCCATCTCCTGGGGTTCAAGCAATTCTCCTGCCTCAGCCTCCTGGGTAGCTGGGATTACAGGTGCACGCCACTACGGCTGGCCAATTTTTGTATTTTTAGTAGAGACAGGGTTTTGCCATGTTGGCCAGGCTGGTCTCGAACTCCTGACCTCAAGCAATCGGCCCGCCTCTGCCTTCCAAAGTGCTAGGATTACAGGTGTGAGCCACTGCGCCCAGCCCCTCCTATCTATCATTCTGTAGATGAGGAGACTGAGGGTCAGAGAGGTTGATCTGCCCCAGGTCATCCACAGAGGAACGAGTGGGGCCAGGACTGAACCCAGTTCTCTGGCCTGAGCCCATGCCTCCATGGGCGCAGAGTTAGGGTATCCTGGTAGAAGAGTCAGGTGGAACCCACCTGCCCAGAGATCCCTGACCCCGCCCCTCTTTAGGGCACAGCCCAGCGTCTGCAGAGCCTGGGAGCAGAGAAGGAGACAGCCCAGAAGGAGTGTGAGGCGTTTCTATCCACGCGGCCCGTGGGCCCCGCTGCCCTGCAGCTGCCCGTGGCCCTCAACAGCGTGAAGAACAAGTTCAGTGATGTGCAGGTTCTGTGCAGCCTCTACGGGGAGAAGTGAGTGCTCTGGGGTCAGGGCAGCCAGGCAGGGCAGCAGCGTGTGGCCCAGGGAGTGTCTGAGTCTTGCCTCCTCTGTGGCAGAGCCAAGGCTGCCCTGGGTCTGGAGCAGCAGATCCAGGATGCTGACAGGGTCATCCGAGGCTTTGAGGCCACCCTGGTGCAGGAGGCCCCCATCCCTGCCGAACCGGGTGCTCTGCAGGAGAGGGTCAGCGAGCTGCAGGTAAGGGACCAGCCAGGGCCTCCTGGTGGCAGAGGGACTCAGCATTCGGGGGAGGGTGGGGTGGACACGGTATCTCCCCAGCCACGAGGGTGCACAGCTGCATCCCCTCCTCCCACAGCGCCAGCGGAGGGAGCTGCTGGAACAGCAGGCCTGCGTGCTGGGGCTGCACCGCGCGCTGAAGACCTCGGAGCACGCATGCGCCGCGCTGCAGAACAACTTCCAGGAGTTCTGCCAAGACCTGCCTCACCAGCAGCGCCAGGTGCGAGCCCTCACCGACCGCTACCACGCTGCAGGGGACCAGCTGGACCTGCGGTGAGCGACTGGGTCCTCGGGGCACAGCGTGTGGGCTGGTGCAGAGGCAGGCGTTGCTGCCTACAAGCTGTGTGATCCTGGGCTAGTGACTGCACTTCTCTGAAGCTGTTTCCTCACCTCTAAAATGAGATAACAACAGCGCTTATCTCCCAGGGTGGTGCCTGGTGGAGACCGTCCCATCTCTGAATTCCCAGGGTCAGGGAGTGGGGATCTGCACAGCAGGTCACTCGGGCCTCCTGACCTGCCCCCAGGAGGAGGCTCCCACCAGCCTCCCTGTGCACCTGCCCCTGTCCCCGGAGGGCAGGTCTCATCTCTGTTCTGGGCCTCGTCCTCCTGCAGGGAGAAGATGGTGCAGGATGCCGCCCTCACTTATCAGCAGTTCAAGAACTGCAAGGATAACCTGAGCTCCTGGCTGGAGCACCTGCCCCACAGCCAGGTGCGGCCCAGCGACGGCCCCAGCCAGATCGCCTACAAGCTGCAGGCACAGAAGGTGAGGCTGAGGCAGGGACAGCTGCCTGTGCCCATGTCGTCCCCTAGTGGCCAAAGCTCAGAAGAGCTCTAAGGGGCTTCAAAGCCCAGGGCACGGAGGCCTTGGGCCCCTTCCCTGGCCTCCAGCTGAAATGCTCCACTTTGCCCACAGACGGGGCCAGCACGTCTCTGGCCTGACTGGGGCAATGGGATTTACAAGCTCAGGCCACAGAGCCCTGAGGGTTCCAGTCACTACTGCATTTTCCTCATCAAGCCCCTGCCATGTACCAGGCAATGGGTTCACTGGGGTACAACCCTGCACCCAGGCAGCTCCCAGTCTAGTGGGGGAGGTCTGTGATGCTGATAAGCATTGGTGGGAGAAGTCAGCGTGCTGTGGGTGCCCCCAGGCTGGACACCCATGCGGGTCAGGGTCGGTGGTGTGGGAGGAAGCAAGTGTAGTGGGGGGAAGGATGAAATGTCCCATGCAGAGGGCATGGCAGTCAGGGGAAAGGAGGGGACTCAGGGGCGAGGACGACCAGCTGGGCAGACCACACAGGCCCTTCCGGCACGGGATCCAGGCTGCACTCTCTCCTGCGGACCCTAGAAGCTGCTGCGGAGGGGATGCTTCCAGGCCAGTGTTTAGAAGCTGGCTCTGGCTGCCGAGTAGAGAATGACTAAAAGGGTGGGAATGAAGACATGGAGGACCACAAGGAGCCAGGGTGGAAATCCAGTTGAGAGAGAGTGGTGGCCTGGCCGGGGAAGGGACCATAGCACAGGGCGAGGTGGGCAGGTCTGAGATGGAGATGGCAGAATTAGGTGGACTTGGTGACTGCTTGAAGGAGACAGTGAGTGAGACAGATGGGGCCCGGTGGTACCCAGGGTTCTGTTGGGGACAACTGGGAAGAGGGGGCACCTCCACCTGAGGCAGGAACACAGGGAACAGAGCATATTTGGGGAGAGGAATGGGGCCGGCTGGGTCATGCTGAAATGAGGTGGCCAGGACAGCCAAGGGCAGCGGGGAGGTGGAGGTAGGCATATGGGAGGGAACTGGGGCTGGGGGTTCCCCTAGGAGATCATGAGAGCAAAGATGGGTCTGGGACTGCCAGAAAATGAGAATTTCTGGGGAGACAGTAGGGAGGTGACATTGGGAAGGGGGCCTGGGACAGAGATTCTCAGCCCTGGCTGCAAACTAGAATCTCCCAGGGAGCTTTTAAAACATCCCCAGGCCAGGACCCCTCCCCAGACCAAATAAATTGTATTATTGTGGTCAGAGCATCAGTATATTAAGTTCCCAGGTGAATAAAAGTGGGCATCCCGGGTTGAGAACTTTCCAATTGGAGCCATCTTTCTGGATGAGCTGTAGCAGCATCACCTGGAGACTTGTCAGAAATGTGAATTCTCAGGGCCACCCGGACCTGCTGGATCTGATGTGCAGGTGGGTCCCGCATGCCTGCCTCCCATAGGTCCCAGGTGATGCTCACAGATACTACTGTGCTAGAACGGAATTCTGAGGGGCACGAGGCCGAAGAAAGGGACTCTGGGCCGGGCGCGGTGGCTCATGCCTATAATCCCAGCACTTTGGGAGGCTGAGGCAGGCAGATCACCTGAGGTCAGGAGTTGGAGACCAGCCTGGCCAACATGGTGAAACCCCGTCTCTACTAAAAATACAAAAATTAGCCTGGCATGGTGGCAGGCACCTGTAATCCCAGCTATTCGGGAGGCTGAGGCATGAAAATCACTTGAACCCAGGAGGCTGCAGTGAGCCAGGATCACGCACTCCAACCTGGGTGACAGAGCAAGACTTGGGAAAGAAGAAAGAGAGAAAGAGAAGAAACAAACAAAAAGAAAGAGAAGAAAAGAAAAGAAAAGATTCTGCCAAGGTGCCTTGGAAAGGAAGGAGGAAAAGCAGAGAGAATGATGTCAGGGAAAGGAGGGAGTCTGGCCCAGGTCTCCCTCCCTGCCCTTTCTGTCCCTGGGAGGCAGCGCTGGCTGACTGTGGCCCTGGAGGCACTGGCTAGAGGAGAGTCAGGGTGAGTGGAATTTCCTGGCCTCCTGACTCTGGGTTCTTCCCTGGCAGAGACTGATGCAGGAGATCCAGAGCCGAGAGCGGGACAGGGCCATGGCATCCCGCCTCTCCCAGGCCCTGCAGGCGGCGCTCCAGGTAAGCAGCTTGCCTTCAGCTTGCCCCTCTCCATGCATCACCCTTGTCCCTCTTCCAGCCCTATCCCCCACACCCAGCTTCCCCCACTGGCTGCCAGCCTGCTGTCCTTTTCTCCCCGCTCAGGACTATGAGCTGCAGGCAGACACCTACCGCTGCTCTCTGGAGCCCACCCTGGCAGTGTCAGCCCCCAAGAGACCCCGAGTGGCTCCTCTGCAGGAGAGCATCCATGCCCAGGTGAGATGGGACCTGGCAGGGCTCAGTGGACCTTGGCACCAGCTCTGCAGGCTCCAAGGCAGGAGCTGACTCTGCCCTTCCCCTCTCCCTCTGCCCTCTCCAGGAGAAGAACCTTGCAAAGGCCTGTACTGAGGTTGCAGCAGCCCAGCAGCAGATTCTTCAGCAGTTGGAGTTTGCTAGAAAAATACTGGAGAAGGTACACAGACAACACCTACACCTTTCCCACAGCAGCCAGGAATAACCAGGAATGCCCACTCCATTCCCAAAATGCCAGGCTCTCACCCTGGTAGTCTCCCTTCCTCCTCTCCCTCCTGCCTGCAGCCCCTGGGCAGCCCTGGCTGCTGGAGAGGGGCGCAGCTTCCGGCCACCCAGTTTTCTCTCCAGCAGCTCTTACAGGCTGGTGTCCATCCCAGGGTTAGGCCCTGGAGATGGCATTCAGTGTGGTCACAGCTTGGCCACTGGGTGTCCTCCAATGGGACAGGACCTCTAACCCCAGAGAGCAGAGAAAATCTCCATAGAGCCTTCAGCCTTAGCCACCTGGTTCTCCACCCTCGAGCCAGAACTTCTCCAGGCCTCCTGGTGACTTACCAGCTTTTCTGTTACCCTCGGCCACAGTCAGTGTCCCTGGATGGAAGGGGAAAGGGGAGAAGTTCTGGAGGGACAGGGAGAATCTGTCCTGTTTGCATTTTTTTTTTTTTTTTTTTGAGATGGAGTCTCGCTCTATCACCAAGGCTGGAGTGCAATGGCACAGTCTCAGCTCGCTGCAACCTCCACCTCCCTGGTTCAAGCGATTCTTCTGCCTTGGCCTCCTGAGTAACTGGGATTACAGCATGCGTCACCACACCCAGCTAATTTTTTGTATTTTTAGTAGAGATGGGGGTTTCACTATGTTGGTCAGGCTGGTCTCGAACTCCTGACCTCGGGTGATCCGCCCACCTTGGCCTCCCAAAGTGTTGGGATTACAGGCATCAGCCATCGCACCTGGCCCCTATTTGCGCTTTCTAACGCAAACCAGGCCTGCAAACTGCCTTGGGTCCTAAAATCGTTGCACTGACTGGGTCTTCTCAAAATCCTATATCCAAGCATCTTAGGTCTTCAGCTCCACCTCTGAGGACCCACTAGGGAGTCTCAGGAAAGAGGGAGGGGTCTTTCATCTCAAGAAAAACATGGAGCTCTTATCTCCACCGCCCACCCCTGTGCTCTACCCTTCTTCCTCTCTGCAGAAGGAGCTCAGTGAGGACATCCGAGGGACCCACGATGCAAAGCAGGGCTCCGAGAGCCCTGCCCAAGCAGGGAGAGAGTCAGAGGCCCTGAAGGCCCAGCTGGAAGAGGAGAGGAAGCTGGTGGCCCAAGTGCAGGGTGAGCTGGAGGCGCAGAGGAGCCAGCTGCTGCAGCTGAGGACCCAGCGGCCCTTGGAGAGGCTGGAGGAGAAGGAAGTGGTGGAGTTCTACCGGGACCCCCAGCTGGAGGGCAGCCTGTCCAGGGTGAAGGCCCAGGTAGAGGAGGAGAGCAAGCGGCGGGCTGGCTTGCAGGCAGACCTGGAAGTGGCAGCCCAGAAGGTCGTGCAACTGGAGAGCAAGAGGAAGACCATGCAGCCTCATCTGCTGACCAAGGAGGTCACCCAGGTAGAGAGGGACCCCGGCCTGGACAGCCAGGCGGCCCAGCTCAGGATCCAGATCCAGCAGCTCCGCAGGGAGGATGCCGTCATCTCAGCCCGGCTGGAAGGGCTGAAGAAGGAGCTACTGGCCCTTGAGAAGAGGGAGGTGGACGTGAAGGAGAAGGTCGTGGTGAAAGAAGTGGTCAAGGTGGAGAAGAATCTGGAAATGGTCAAGGCCGCCCAGGCTCTGAGGCTGCAGATTGAGGAGGATGCTGCACGGAGGAAGCAGGCAGAGGAGGCTGTGACCAAGCTACAGGCTCGCATCGGGGACCTGGAGCGGGCTATCAGCTCGGTGGAGCCCAAGGTCATCGTGAAGGAGGTGAAGAAGGTGGAGCAGGATCCAGGGCTCCTCCAGGAGTCCTCCAGGCTGAGGAGCCTTCTCGAGGAGGAGAGGAGCAAGAACGTGACACTGGCCAGGGAGCTGAGCGACCTGCACAGCAAGTACAGCATGGTGGAGAAGCAGAGGCCCAAAGTGCAGCTCCAGGAGCGCGTCCACGAGATCTTCCAGGTGGATCCGGAGACAGAGCAGGAGATCACTCGGCTCAAGGCCAAGCTGCAAGAGATGGCGGGCAAGAGGAGCGGTGTGGAGAAGGAGGTGGAGAAGCTGCTGCCCGACCTAGAGGTCCTGCGGGCCCAGAAGCCCACGGTGGAGTACAAGGAGGTGACCCAGGAGGTGGTGAGGCACGAGAAGAGCCCCGAGGTGCTGCGCGAGATCGACCGCCTGAAGGCTCAGCTCAATGAGCTCGTCAACAGCCACGGGCGCTCCCAGGAGCAGCTCATTCGCCTGCAGGGTGAGCGCGATGAGTGGAGGCGCGAGCGGGCCAAGGTGGAGACCAGGACGGTGAGCAAGGAGGTGGTGCGCCACGAGAAGGATCCGGTGCTGGAGAAGGAAGCAGAGCGGCTCCGCCAGGAGGTGCGGGAGGCGGCCCAGAAGAGACGGGCCGCGGAGGACGCGGTGCACGAGCTGCAGAGCAAAAGCCTGCTGCTGGAGAGGAGGAAGCCCGAGGAGAAGGTGGTGGTGCAGGAGGTCGTGGTCACCCAGAAGGACCCGAAGCTGCGCGAGGAGCATAGCCGGCTGAGCCGGAGCCTGGACGAGGAGGTGGGCCGGCGGCGCCAGTTGGAGCTTGAGGTGCAGCAGCTGCGGGCCAGCGTAGAGGAGCAGGAGGGCCTGCTCAGCTTCCAGGAGGACCGCAGCAAGAAGCTGGCCGTGGAGAGGGAGCTGCGGCAGCTGACCTTGAGGATCCAGGAGCTCGAGAAGCGGCCTCCCACGGTGCAGGAGAAGATCATCATGGAGGAAGTGGTCAAGCTGGAGAAGGACCCGGACCTGGAGAAATCCACGGAAGCCCTGCGGCGGGACCTGGACCAGGAGAAGGCCCAGGTGACGGAGCTGCATCGGGAGTGCAAGAACCTGCAGGTCCAGATTGACGTTCTCCAGAAAGCCAAATCGCAGGAGAAGACCATCTACAAGGAAGTGATCCGGGTGCAGAAGGACCGCGTGCTGGAGGATGAGCGGGCCCGCTTGTGGGAGATGCTCACCAGGGAGCGCACTGCCCGGCAGGCCAGGGAGGAGGAGGCGCGGCGCCTGCGGGAGCGCATTGACCGGGCCGAGAGGCTGGGGAGGACCTGGTCCCGGGAGGAGGCTGAACTGCAGAGGGCCCGGGACCAGGCAGACCAGGAGCGTGGGCGGCTGCAGCAGGAGCTGCGGGCTCTGGAGAGGCAGAAGCAGCAGCAGACACTGCAGCTGCAGGAGGAGTCGAAGCTGCTTAGCCAGAAGACAGAGAGCGAGCGGCAGAAGGCGGCCCAGCGGGGCCAGGAGCTCTCACAGCTCGAGGCGGCCATCCTCCGCGAGAAGGACCAGATCTATGAGAAGGAGCGGACCCTCCGAGACCTCCACGCCAAGGTGAGCCGGGAGGAGCTCAGCCAGGAGACCCAGACGCGAGAGACCAACCTTTCCACCAAGATCTCCATCCTGGAACCCGAGACAGGGAAGGACATGTCCCCGTACGAGGCCTACAAGAGAGGCATCATCGACAGAGGCCAGTACCTACAGCTGCAGGAGCTCGAGTGCGACTGGGAGGAGGTCACCACCTCGGGGCCCTGTGGGGAGGAGTCTGTGCTCCTGGACCGCAAAAGCGGGAAGCAGTACTCCATCGAGGCGGCCCTTCGCTGCCGGCGCATCTCTAAGGAGGAGTACCATCTGTACAAGGATGGCCACCTGCCCATCTCTGAGTTCGCATTGCTTGTGGCTGGGGAGACCAAGCCAAGCTCCTCGCTCTCCATCGGCTCTATCATTTCCAAGTCCCCCCTTGCCTCCCCGGTCCCCCAGAGCACCAGTTTCTTCTCTCCCGGCTTCTCTCTCGGGCTCAGTGATGACAGCTTCCCTATCGCCGGAATCTATGACACAACCACAGACAACAAGTGCAGCATCAAGACGGCCATGGCCAAGAACATGCTGGACCCCATCACCGGGCAGAAGCTACTGGAGGCCCAGGCGGCCACAGGGGGCATCGTGGACCTGCTCAGCCGTGAGCGCTACTCTGTGCACAAGGCCATGGAGAGGGGCCTGATCGAGAACACCTCCACACAGAGGCTGCTCAACGCCCAGAAGGCCTTCACTGGCATCGAGGACCCTGTCACCAAGAAGAGGCTGTCGGTGGGCGAGGCTGTCCAGAAGGGCTGGATGCCCCGGGAGAGTGTGCTTCCACACCTGCAGGTGCAGCACCTGACCGGGGGGCTCATCGACCCCAAGAGGACAGGCCGCATCCCCATCCAGCAGGCCCTCCTCTCCGGGATGATCAGCGAGGAGCTGGCCCAGCTCCTGCGGGACGAGTCCAGCTACGAGAAGGATTTGACAGACCCCATCTCCAAGGAACGGCTGAGCTACAAGGAGGCCATGGGCCGCTGCCGCAAAGACCCCCTGAGTGGCCTGATGCTCCTGCCAGCAGCACTGGAGGGGTACCGCTGCTACCGCTCCGCATCGCCCACCGTCCCGCGCTCCCTGCGCTGACACAGGCCAAACAGCCAGTAGGGAAGTGTGTGTGTTGGGGCAGGTAGGATACGTACACCTCTTGCCCCAGAGCAGCCTCATCCCAGGCAGTGGGTCTTCCCCCTGTCCGACCACTGTTTTATTATTTTACTAACTTGGTGTTGGGCTCCCTCCCCTAACCTTGGTGCCTGATCCATCCCCAGACCAGGACAGCGGCCACTCAGTTCTTCCTCCACCTCCAGCCAGTGATCCCAATAAACAAATTCTCTCTCCCTGTGCCATGTGGTGTCCCATTCGTTCACATTTGAGAGCACAGGATCCAGGTGTCTGGGAGATGAGTGCAGGGACAGCATTGCTCAAGTCCTTCCCTGGGCGGACATGCTCAATTTGCCTGCCTAGGAAATGGGCATCCTCAGAGATTATGGTTTAAAATCACTAAAGGAAGCTGGGCACGGTGGCTCACACCTGTAATCCCAGCACTTAGGGAGGCCAAGGCAGGTGGATCACAAGGTCAGGAGTTCGAGGACAACTTGACCAACATGGTAAAACCCCATCTCTACTAAAATACAAAATTTAGCTGGGTGTGGTGGTGCGTGCCTGCAATCCCCACTACTCAGGAGGCTGAGGCAGGAGAATTGCTTGAACCTGGGAGGTGGAGGTTGCAGTGAGCTGAGATTGTGTCACTGCACTCTAGCCTGGGTGACAGAGCGAGACTCTGTGTCAAAAAAAAAAAAAAAAAAAAAAAATCATGGAACAGCTCCTGTCTCCCCACCTGCTCCTTGCTCCTTGCCCATTTCCCCGCTGTCTCAGTTTGGGCCAGAGCTGTCTCCAGCCCTGTGTCAATGTCCCCCTTGGGAAGCCCAGGGGTCTCCTGTGAGCAGTACAACCAGAAAACTCAGGAACATATCATATTTATTTCTTGTTGTCAAGCCAGAAACGAACCAAAAGCAGCATATCTCAGGTGAAGGAAGGACTCTTTAGTGCAGTCACAGCCCAGCTCTCCTGGGATCCGGGGAATGCCCTCTCTCCTCTCCCTCACTTCCCTCCTGTTTAACTTGGGACTCTTAACTGGAACTCAACTCTTCCCCCAAACATTTTAAATCCAAAAAGACCAGCAGGGGGCGCCATTTCCTCAGGGTCTGGCCCTGCAGGCGGGGCAGGTGAGGGCTTGCACACGTACACCCAGCTCTGGCAGGCCCCCTGCCTTCAACTTGGCACGTGTTGTTCCAGTGCCTGGGGACCCCTCGTGCATGGAGCATCCATGCCTCTATTTTGAAACGGCACCATCAAACCCAAAAAACACACAGGATCTCCCTAACCTGTGGGCAGGACTAACCCATACTCAGCCCTCTGCAGGCTGATGCCAAATTCCTTAGCGCTTTGCTCTCCCCAGATGCGTCCTCTCTCAGCAATGGGTAGGAGGCAGCTGGGGCAGCAGCTGCTCAAGAGAGGATCTGAGTGTGGTCTTGATGTTCTCAACGGCAGAATCGCTGCAGCACATACTGGCGGGCAGCCGGAGAGGGCTCGGGGGACGAGAAGTACGGGTGGGCCAGGGCAGTCTTGGCTGTGATCCGCCGGCTGGGGTCATACTGCAGGAGTTGCTGGGAAGAAAGGAGCAAGAGGATGTGGTCTGGGTGCAGCCAGGGTGGGGTGAGAAATCCCCCTCCCAGGTCCCAGATCAAGGGCCTGAGCCCCAAATTGGCTGCCCTCAAACCCAGAACCGCACGAAGCCACGACCTCCTGGCTCTCCAGCCAGTTCTGGACACTCCTGGAATCTGGACCGTCCTAATGAGTCACCCAGGTCTCCTCAGGCCACTGAAGCTGAGTCACCCCCTTCTCGGGGAGGGTCCCAGGTCCCAGCCTGCATCAGGAAGCAGGGGACTGAAGCTGTCCAGGGAGAAACCCTGAGTGGGGGGCACAGGGACTGACACTCCAAGAGGCCAAACCTGTCCAGTCCTCTGCCCTAGAGTCCCTAGACCCAGGCAGGATGTGGAAGGACCCCCCGTGGTGGAGCAGCCCAGACGGAGGGCTCAGGGCCTTGGCTGGAGTCCGTGCCGTCCTGCTCCCATTGGGCGGGTAGACAATACGCAGACTTCTGGAGAGCTGGACACACAGCCTGAAGACAAAAATACTGACCCGCCTTCCTCTCACTCAGCACCAGATTAAGGAAAGAAATGTGGCTCCAAGACTTTGTGGGCAAGAATGGACAGGGGACAGGTGCAGTGGCTCACACCTGTGATCCCCCACTTTGACAGGCCAAAGCAGGAGGATCACTTGAGCCCAGGAGTTCGAGACCAGTCTGAGCAACATAGTAAGACCCCCATTTCTACAAAAATAAAATTAGCTGAGCGTGGTGGTGCACCCCTATCGTCTCAGCTACTCAGGAAGCTGAGGCAAGAGGATCCATTGAGCTCAGGAGTTCGAGACCAGCCTGGGCAACATGGTGAAACACTGTCTCTACAAAAAAATACAAAAGGTAGCCAGGCATAGTGGCATGTACCTGTGGTCCCACCTACTCAGGAGGCTGAGATGGGAGGACTGCTTGTGCCTAGGAGGTCAAGGCTGCAGTGAGTCATGGTCATACCACTGCACTCCAGCCTGGGTGACAGATTGAGACCCTGTCACAAAAAAAAAAAAAAAAAGGATGGCTCTGCCAGAGACTTCTGGGCAGTCCAGCCTGGTACACAGCTCAAGACACCAACAGGAGGGGTGAGTGTGAACTGTGGCATGGGCCCAGGCAGCAGGGGACAGCCTGTTCTGAAGACTGACCACTGTAGGAGTCACAGGGGGAACACCCAGGTGGTAGAATGAGTGGCCCCAGCTGGGCACAGTGAGTGGCTCACGCTTGTAATCCCAGCACTTTAGGAAGCTGAGGTGGGCAGATCACCTGAGGTCAGGAGTTCGAGACTAGTCTGGCCAACATGGTGGAACCCTGTCTCTACTAAAAAAAAAAAAAAAAAAAAAAAACAAAAATCAGCTGGGTGTGGTGACAGGCACCTGTAGCCCCAGTTACTCGGGAGGCTGAGGCAGAAGAATGACTTGAACACAGGAGGTGGAGGTTGCAGTGAGCTGAGATCACGCCATTGCACTCCAGCCTGGGCAACAAGAGCGAAACTCCATCTCAAAAAAAAAAAAAAAGGGCCGGGCGCGGTGGCTCAAGCCTGTAATCCCAGCACTTTGGGAGGCCGAGACGAGCGGATCACAAGGTCAGGAGATCGAGACCATCCTGGGTAACACGGTGAAACCCCATCTCTACTAAAAAAAAATACAAAAAAACTAGCCAGGTGTGGTGGCGGGCACCTGTAGTCTCAGCTACTCGGGAGGCTGAGGAGAATGGCGTAAACCTAGGAGGCGGAGCTTGCAGTGAGCTGAGATCCGGCCACTGCACTCCAGCCTGGGCGACAGAGCGAGACTCCGTCTCAAAAAAAAAAAAAAAAAAAAAGAAGGTATGGCCCCGGCCTGGGGAGGCATACAGCTTAGATGGAGCAGTAAT
The DNA here is from genome assembly GCF_037993035.2 of Macaca fascicularis. Lineage (NCBI taxonomy): Eukaryota > Metazoa > Chordata > Mammalia > Primates > Cercopithecidae > Macaca > Macaca fascicularis. Next base: position 82,422,795 of record NC_088390.1, on the reverse strand, counting down.
GTCCACAAAGTAGAATAACCAAACACACAAGGCAACTAGGGCAAAAGGGCATGCAGCACAGCAGAAAGACAGAGCTAACTAAATGAGGCCACTTCCACAGGGAAAAGAAATACTGCACTCTCACGGGGTAGGCTTCCAGGTTGAACAATCAGTACACAGGACAAGGACAAGCCAGTTGTGTACAAGGGTCAGGAAAGAGACCTTGGCCTTGGACTTGGAAAGTGCCAGGGTTATGTAGGAGGCTGGCTGATGAGGGGACATTGTAGTCGGAGCAGCAGCTGGAGCCCACATGCGCCTACCATGAGCAGGTCCCTGCCCTCTGGCTCCAGACTGGGCACAATCTCTCCCAGTCCCTTCCTGGTCCACTTAGGGAAGTTGCCCTTATAGTCAGGCAGCTGGGTGACCCCGGGCCATGTGGCTTCGCTGGGTGTCCCCAGCATACGAAAGATACGAAAGAGCTGGTCAATCTCAGAGTCACCAGGAAACAGGGCTTTTCGAGTCACCTGAAATGGGGAAGAAGAGAAGGTGTGGGGTCTGCCACTTTGTTGTACAGAATCCAATACCAGATAAGTGGCCAGACCCAGGGAGAGGCCTGTCAAGATATCTTTCCCATGGTTGTGCAAAGAATTCTGGCCTTTTTTGGAATAAGGCCACCTTCCTCAGTCCTTTAGCCAGTACCAAACAACTTTTTTTAAAAAATAGAGACGGAGTCTTGCTCTATAGCCCAGGCTAGAGTGCAGTGGCGCAATCACAGCTCGCTGCAGCCTCAAGCGCAGTCCCAAGCAATCCTCCTGCCTCAACCTCCCGAGGAGCTGGGACTACAAGCATGCACCACCACACCCAGCTAATTTTTATATTTTTTTAAGAGCTGGGGATTTGCTATGTTGCCCAGGCTGGTCTCAAACTCCTGGGCTCAAGCAATCCTCCCATCTCGGCCTCCCAAAGTGCTGGGATTACAGGCGTGAGCCACCATGTCCAGCCTCAAACACTCTTTAATCCACCTCTAATGAAAGCATCAGAGGGCCCCACCCAACCCCAGGAGGACCCTGCCTGTGGCACCCTGTGGCCATGTGTGCCCCTCTCTCTACCATCTCTGCAAAGATGCAACCAATGCTCCAGATATCCACAGCTGTGGTATAGAACTTGCTGCCCAGGAGAATCTCGGGGGCGCGATACCACAGTGTCACCACCTGCAGGGCAAGGAAACAGCACCACTCAGGGTGGCTGAGTGCATGGGTGACACTCCTCCTGCTGCCCCCCTCTCCTCTTTGTCTCACAATACCTCGTGGGTGTAGGTGCGCAGGGGCACCCCGAAGGCTCGAGCCAGGCCGAAGTCAGCCAGCTTGATGGCACCCAACTCATTGATGAGCAGATTCTGGGGCTTCAGGTCTCGGTGGATGACCCGATGTGAGTGGCAGAAACTCACCCCCTGCAGCAACTGGAAGAGGTAGCTCTGGAGAAATGAGTGCGAGGTGGAGGCAGCTGAGTGGAGGCGCTGCGTGGACAGGGATGGCAGGGACGGGGTGTCACCTCTCCTTCCCCGCCCTTCCCTCCCTACCTTGATGAGGTGCAGGGGGAGCTCCGAGTCTGGGGTGGAGTCCATGTACTTCTTCAGGTCCTGGCTGAGGAACTCAAACACCAGATAAAGCTTCCTCTCGTTGTGCACCACGTCCAGCAGCCTGGCAGGAAGATGGCAGTCAGGATGCTACCTTCGCCATCCCAGCTTCCCCGCCTCCATCCCCAACTCACTGGACGATGTTGGGGTGCTTCAGTTCCTTGAGCAGGGAGATCTCCCTGATGGCAGTGCTTGGGACGCCCTCCATCTCCCTGCAAGAAACAAGGGCACACCCACGGGCAGAGACTTGGGCCAAGAAGGGCACTTCCGGCCAGGGGGATTGGCTTCTGCGTTCCTTATCCCCACAGAATTACCCAGGCCCCAGCAATGGAGACCTGTGCTCCTTGGCATGTCACCCACCAAGCTCCACAGAGCAGGGCCCCGGCGAAGGCTGGTCAGAAGACAGTGAGCTGGGGGAAGGATGGGGAAGGGCTGCCGGGCAGCACCCGGAGGAGTTAAGTGTGGACTCCAGGAAGGAGGGAACGGATCAGGGAGCGCGCAGGTTGTGATGGCCCAGGGCGGGTAACTCAGGGGCGGTCCCAGCACTCACAAATCCAGTCTGATCTTCTTCAGGGCCACCAGCTGCCCTGTCTCCCTGTTCTTGGCCTTGTACACCACCCCGTAGGTGCCCTCTCCGATCTTCTCTACCTTCTGGAACACATCCATGGCCACGGAGCTGCCTGGGAAACAGAAGGCGCTGGGCCATTTGTGCCCCACGCCCAGCGCCCCTGTTGCTCCTCCAGCCTCCATGCGGCGCCCTGCCCAGCCCAGCCCCGCCCCACCCAGGCTGCCCAGCTCCCAAGGCCTGCGGCCCAGCCACCCCGACCCCAGCTCATCCTGCCTGGGAACCTGGCTGGGGGTCAGAGACTGCCCCTCGCCCAGCCCAAACCCCCAGGGGGTCGGGGGCCACCCCTCACCCAGCCCAGCTCAGCCAGGACCCCCAGGCTTCTCGCCTATGCCTGGCTTCTGAGGGCAGGACCCACACTTTCCCACCCGGCCCCCTGCCCAGCCCAACCAGATCCCCCAGGGGGTCAGGGGACACCCTTCACCCAGCCCAGCCCAGCCCAGACCCTCCGAGTCAGAGGCCACCCCTCGCCCAGCCCAGCCTGGACCCCCAGGCCTCTCACTTGTGCCTGGCCTTAGCAAGACCACCCTCTCCCGCCCGGGTCCCCGCCCAGCCCGGCCAGGCCCAGGCTCTGGGGGCACAAGGTGGCCAGGAAGGGCTGCCCAGGGGCCAGGGCCACTGGGGGCAGAGGTCAGGGGTCGGGAGGGTCTTGAAGTCACAGTCCTGCCCTAGGCTGCACGGTCAGGGCCCACGGCCTCGGCCCGGCTCGGCCCGGCCCGGGCCAGCCCGGCGCAGCCCGTGTGACGACCCTCAGTCTCCTCTGAAGGCAGAGCCTGACCAGGCGCAGACCCCTGCATCCTGGGCCCCCGACCTGGGCCCCCCAGCCCGGCCTCTGGGCCCCTGGCACCCTCCCCTGAGGCCCCAGGCCCAGAATTCACCAGAAGCCCTGAGAGGCTGCAGCACACAGCCCTGGTTGCAGCTCCCCCTCCTGGCCCCCGCCGGCGCTGCACCAGGAGCACACATCGAGGGCACGGCCCTTGGGCCTTTATTCACTAGGACCTTCTGGAACCCTCCATGGCCCCACACCAAGCACGGGCTGGCACCCGAGCTCAGCCACCTGCAGTCTCCCCGGGTGGGGCTGTCGGATTTATGGCATGCTTTCTGGGCTCTCATTGATGAGCTAATCCCAAAGTAGGGGATGGGGCTGGATTCACCATCCGCCCCTCTGCTTTCGGCTCCAGACAAGGCCGTCGCTGGGGAGGCGTCTGCGCTCTCTGGGGCTCCCGCAGCTCCAGAGGGTTTGGCCTTGGAAGCAGGTGGGGGTGTTGCTGGGCTGCTGTTTCCTACTGGCCGCCGCCCCGCTCCTGCTGGTACAGCCTCTGCTCCCGGATGGCTTGTTCCAACAAGGGCAGGTTCATCCCCTCCACGCAGGTCAGCACACGCGCCTTCACCAGGGAGCCTCCGTCTGCAAGACAAACACCAGGGCACTAGCGGTGACTGAGGTGACTGAGCGGCACCAAAGTGCATTCCAGCTGTTCCCTTGACAGCTCAGTCCTGGGTTTTGGCAGCAAGCTGCGTGGACAATAACAACGGCATATGGGGGTAAGGCAATTGCGTACTTGGGCCTAGAACCGTGGGCCTGCCATGCACAGCAGGCCCGTGTCTGGAACTTAGCAGGTGGCCAGAAAAGCCCTCTGGTCTGAGGAAAGGCCCCCTTGGCACCTTGGGACGCAATGTCATCAGAAACCAGGGGAAAAGAGACACCCATATTTTAAAAATCCAAGGGACTGAGCTTCTGGTAAGTTTGGCTTTATAGGAACAGGTCATCCCACCGTGGACGAGGGGCTCTAGCAGATGTGATGGTGACCTGATCCATAATGGAAAGGTTTGCCAATGTTCAGGTGGCACCAAACAGGAAAGACATGTGGGATTTGCCATAAGAGACTTTTTAAACATTTTCTTTCTTTTGCCAGATGAACTGGCTCACACCTGTAATCCTAGCACATTGGGAGGCCGAGGCATGTGGAACACTTGAGGTCAGGAGTTACAGACCGGCCTGGCCAACATGACGAAACCCCATCTCTACTAAAAATACAAAAATTAGCCACGTGTAGTGGTGCATGCCTATAGTCCCAGCTACTCGTGAGGCTGAGGCAGGAGAATCGCTTGAACCCAGGAGGTAGAGGTTGCAGTGAGCCAAGATCACACCACTGCACTCCAGCCTGGGAGAGACAGCGAGACTCCACCTAAAAAAAAATTTCTTTTTTTGAGACAGGGTGTTGCTCTGTCACTTGGGCTGGAGTGCAGTGGGTCAATCATGGCTCAGTATAGCCTCCACCTCCCAGGCTCAGGTGATCATCTCATCTTCCTCAGGAGCTGGGATTACAGGCATGCACCACCACACCTGGCTAATTTTTGTATTTCTTGTAGAGATGGGGTCTCACCATGTTGCCCAGGCTGGTCTCAAACTCCTGGGATCAAGTGATCTGCCCGCTTCGGCCTCCCAACATGCGAGAATTATAGGTGTGAGCCACTGCACCTAGCTAACTTTTTTTTTTTTCTATTTTCTCCAGTCACAGCTTGCAAGGGAAAAAAAAAATTTAAAAAATTTTTGCACTCATGCTCTTTCTGCTCTCTGAGCATTTTAATAAATAGATTTCTGAGATGGGCAGATCGCCTGAGGTCAGGAGTTCGTGACCAGCCTGGCCAACACGGCAAAACCCCATCTCTGCTAAAAATACCAAAATTAGCCAGGCGTGGTGGCTGGCACCTGTAAACCCAGCTACTCGGGAGACTGAGGCAGGAGAATCACTTGAACCTGGGAGGCAGAGGTTGCAGTGAGCTGAGATCAAGCCACTGCACTCCAGCCTGGGCGACAGAGTGAGACTCCCTCTCAAAATAAATAAATAGATTCAACGTTCTAGGCCATTACACTGTCTTCTTTTTATGCTGTTTTGAGATAAAGGCTGTGCCTGTCCTTTCCTCTAGTCTAGGTCATTTATAGCACAGCCTGAGGACAGAATCCAGGGTGTCATCCTGCCTAGATTCCAGCTGTCTACACAGGCTACCCTTAGACAATGAACTCATTTGAAACATGAGGTTGCCTGCGTGTCTCAGCTTCTGTTAGCCTAGTGCTGAGCAGCAGAGCCTGCACAGGTTAGAGAGGAATTGGGGCGGGGTGCGGTGGCTCCCAACACTATAATCCCAACACTTTGGGAGGGCAAGACAGGTGGATCACTTGAGGCCAGGAGTTCAAGACCAGCCTGGCTAACATGCCAAAAGCCTGTCTCTACTAAAAATACAAAAGTTACCCAGGCGTTGTGGCACACACCTGTAATCCCAACTACTTGGGAGACTGAGGCATGATAATCATTTGAACCAGGGAGGTGGATATTGCAGTGAGCCAAGATTGCGCCACTGCACTCCAGCCTGGGCAACAGAGCAAGACTCTTGTCTCAAAAAAAAAAAAAAAAAAAAAAAAAGGACAGGCGCAGCGGCTCATGTCTGTAATCCCAGCACTCTGGGAGGCTGAGGTGGGCAGATCACCTGAGGTCAGGAGCTCAAGACCAGCCTGGCCAACACGGTGAAACCCTGTCTCTACTAATACAAAAATTAGCTGGGTGTGGTGGCGCACTCCTGTAATCCCAGCTATTCGGGAGGCTGAGGCAGGAGACTCACTTGAACCTGGGAAGCAGAGGTTGCAGTGAGCGGAGATCATGCCACTGTACTCCCAGCCTGGGTGACAGAGCGAGACTCTGTCTCAAAAAAAAAAAAAAGATAAAGAACATGGAGTAAAGAAGGGCGTGGGTTATAAAAAGCAGTCAGAATGCAGTGGGGTGAGGCCTGGGGACAGGAAGGCGTTATACGGAGCACAGATGTTCTTTTAGGTTTGTCTGCAAAGGGAGGGAAGGTCATGGGCAGGCAGGTCGGACTCTAGTGTAGATGATGACTTCTTGCGGTTGAGACCATTATTTCCATATAGAGGAGGCTTGAGCGCCTTATATGTGGAGAGGGAAGAACCGTGGTAACCCTTTAGGTAGGAGGGACCCTGCTTCCTCTTAGACTAGAGGAAGGCGCTAACGGTGGCCATTTCAGTGTCTGACTGTAGGAGGAAGAACGGCTGCCTGTGGCCTCAATTCTAGCTGGGACATAAAGCAATAAGCTGGGAGGGACAGGGGAGGAGAGGAAGTGAGTTCTTACCAGGCAAGGGAATTTCTGGACTAGCTGTGGTGGCGCCTGGGAGGCGGGTGTGGCCAGGACACAGGAAGGATTTCTAGGCAGAGCAGGGAAACCTCAGTGAGCCCCTGAAATCATTGAGCTCCGAATCCTTGGAGCTCTGTGATCTTTCTGCACTCAACCGTTGGCAGGACCAGCAGGGTGGAGGCTGGGGTCTCAGGGCAGGAGTGAAGCTGCCAGGAAAGTGGCTGAAATGGTAGTGAGGCCCAGCGGGGAAAAGAGGTGGGGAAGAAAGTCCAGGAGTCCCGAGTCCACAGGTCCTGAAAGGGCAAGAGGGACGCAGCAGAAGTAGAAGGGAGAGCGGATGGCATGCAATTTCAGGAAAACAAGACCAAGGTGCGGCAGCAGACGTGGGAGGTGGAATTGGGGCAGAGGTGCTTACTGGTGGAACTGGTTGGCAGCAGGGAGACAGGGAGGGATGTGAGATGCTGACACACCTGAGGAGCCGGGGAAACTCGGGCCCTGCTCCAGACTCTGTGGGTGTGTGGTTTGGGGAGGAAGGTTTGGGCAAGTCCCGGAGCCATAAGGATGCTCGAAGAGGGAGGTGCACAGGGGACACACAGGAAGGTTTCCCTCCCTCCCTCCCTTTCTCTTCTCTTTTCTCTTTCTTTTCTTTCGTCTTTTTTTTTTTTTTTTTTTTTTTGACAGGGTCTCACTCTGTCCCCCAGGCTGGAGTACAGTGGTACAGTCTCAGTTCACTGCAATCTCCACCTCCCTGGTTCAAGTGATCCTCCCACCTCAAGTTCCCCAGTAGCTGGGACTATAGGCTTGTGTGCAATAATACACCCTGCTAATTTTTGTATTTTTTGTAGAGACAGGGTTTCACCATGTTACCCAGGCTGGTTATTATTATTATTTTTTTTTGAGATGGAGTTTTGCTCTTGTCGCCCAGGCTGGAGTGCAATGGCGTGATCTCAGCTCACTGCAACCTTTGCCTCCCAGTTTCAAGCGATTCTCCTGCCTCAGCCTCCCGAGTTGCCGGGATTACAGGCATGCGTCACCACGCTCAGCTAATTTTGTATTTTTTTAGAGACAGGGTTTCACCATGTTGGTCAGGCCGGTCTCAAACTCCTGACTTCAAGTGATCCACCCACCTCGGCCTCCCAAAGTGCTGGCATTACAGGTGTAAGCCACTGCGGCTGGCCGTCCAGGCTAGTCTTGAACTCCTGGACTCAAGTAATCCACCTGCCTCAGCCTCCCAAAAGTTCTGGGATTATAGGCATGAGCCACTGTGCCCGGCCTCTTTTCTTTTTCTTTAGAAACAGGGTCTCATTTTGTCACCCAGGTTGGAGTGCAGTGGCATGATCATAGCTCACTGCAGCATCGAACTCCTGCCTCAAGCCATCCTCCTGCCTTAGGCTTCCAAGTAGCTGGGACTACAAGCACAAGCCACCACACCCGGCTAATATTTTCATTTTTGTAGAGATGGAGTCTCTCTGCGTCACCCAAGTTGATCTCAAAATCCTGGGTTCAAGTGATCCTCCCACCTCAGCCTCTGAACATGCTAGATTACTGAGCCCCTGAGCCCAGCCCCACAGGAAGGTTTCTGATGGCAAGGTGCAGGGGTGCAGTGAGAGAAAAGCAGAAGGCAGAGGATGCATGGTGAGGGCTTGTGGGTAGATGCTTGCTGTGGTCCAGTGCCCTTCGGCCTGGGCGTGCTCCAAGCGCCTCTGGAGTAGGCCTGGGAAAGGCTGTGCCCCACACCTTAGCTCCAGAACAGGCGGCCCTCGGGCCTTTGGATGGCACCAGCAGGTGTCAGGTCTGTGGGTTTTATCGCAGCCCAGCACGTCTTCACCTGTCGGTCTTCTCAGCTAGTTCTTATGCAAACATTTCTGAAAGATGACCTCTCACCTGTCCTCAGAACCGTCAGTCTGGCCACAGGGCAGGATTCACATCTGATCAACCTTTGTGTCCCCACAGGACTTTGGGCCTGGCACAGGAAGGTTTATTGTTTTATTTCCATTTATTTATTACTATTTTGTAGAGGCAGGCGCTTGCTACATTTTCCAGGCTGGTCTTGAACTCCTGGGCTCAAGCGAGCCTCCCCCCCTAGCCTCTCAAAGTGCTGGGATTACAGGTAAGAGCCACCACACCTGCACTTTTTTTCCTTTTTTTTTTTTTGAACAAGGTCTCACCCTGTCATTCAGGCTAGAGTACAGTTGTGCAAGATCAGCTCACTGTAACCTTGAACTCCTGGACTCAAGCAATCCTGCCACCTCAGCCTCTCAAGTAACTGGGACGACAAGCATGTGCCACCACACCTGAATAATTTTTTTTTTTTTTTTTTTTTTGAGACGGAGTCTCGCTCTGTCACCCAGGCTGCAGTGCAGTGGCCGGATCTCAGCTCACTGCAAGCTCCGCCTCCCGGGTTCACGCCATTCTCCTGCCTCAGCCTCCCGAGTAGCTGGGACTACAGGCGCCCGCCACCTCGCCCGGCTAGTTTTTTGTATTTTTTAGTAGAGACGGGGTTTCACCGTGTTAGCCAGGATGGTCTCGATCTCCTGACGTCGTGATCCACCCGTCTCGGCCTCCCAAAGTGCTGGGATTACAGGCTTGAGCCACCGCGCCCGGCCTTGAATAATTTTTTAATTTTTATAAAGATGGGGTCTCACTATGTTGCCCAGGCTGGTCTTGAACTCCTGATCTCAAGCAATCCTCCTTCCTTGGCATCCCAAAGTGCTGACAATATAGGCATGAGCCACCACACTTGGCTTTCACAGGGAGGTTTAAAGCAGCCACAGGGTGCCCCCTCTGCCCAGGCCAGAGGTCAGGGCAGACAGAGCACAGTCAGCCCAGATGCTCTCCTCCCACCTCCTTATTTTTGATTCCCAGTTCCCTCTGTGAATGACGAGCATGTATGACTTAGAAAATCAAGACAGGCCAGGCGCGGTGGCTCACGCTTGTAATCCCATTACTTTGGGAAGCCAAGGAAGGTGGATCATGAGGTCAGGAGCTCAAGACCAGCCTGGCCAAGATGGTGAAACCCTGTCTCTACTAAAAATACAAAAATTAACCAGGCGCAGTGGCAGGCGCCTGTAATCCCAGCTACTCAGGAGGCCGAGGCAGGAGAATCGCTTGAACCCGGGAGGTGGAGGTTGCTGTGAGCTGAGATCACGCCACTGCACTCCAGCCTGGGCGACAGAGTGAGAGACTGAGACTCCGTCTCCAGAAAAAAAAAAAGAAAATCAAGACAAAATTTTTTTCTTTTTTTGAGACGGAGTTTTGCTCTTGTTGCCCAGGCTGGAGTGTAATGGCGTGATCTCCGCTCACAGGAACCTCCACCTCCTGGGTTCAAGTGATTCTCCTGCCTCAGCCTCCCAAGGAGCTAGGTTTACAGGCGTGCACCACCACGCCCAGCTAATTTTGTATTTTTAGTAGAGGCGGGGTTTCTCCACGTTGGTCAGGCTGGTCTTGTCCTCTTGACCTCAGGTGATCCTCCTGACCTCAGCCTCCCAAAGTGCTGGGATTACAAGTGTGAGCCACCGCGCCCCGCGACTAAAATGTTTTAAGAAAAAAAAAACTCACAAAAAACAGGTTGTGATGCAAATTATAAGAGTAGCAGTAAACTAGCCAGTGCCTAGTAACAGGCTACTTCCTCTGAGGCCTGATTAACTTCAGGTTCAATTTTTTTGGCAAGAACCCACCAGAGGTGGTGCTATTGTGTCTTCCTCTTGCCTCACATCGGAGGTACATGATGTTTGCCCTTCTGATTTTTATCACGTTGACATTGATCAGGCTGGCCCAGGCACTGCCAGCGGGTCCCTCCATCACAATGATCCCATCAAAATGTTTCCTAATGATTTTGGCCACTAGTGAGGACTGTTGCCTGGATTTTTTATTTTGTCAGGGCTTTTAAAGTGATGACTTTGAATTCGCATATTTCTCCTGCGTTCATTTGCTGTGACTCTTCTCTAAAGAACTTTCCAGGCCGGGTGCGGTGGCTCACACCTGTAATCCCAGCATTTTGGGAGGCTGAGGCAGGCAGATCACAAGGTCAAGAGATCAAGACCAACCTGGCCAACATGGTGTAACCCCGTCTCTACTAAAATTACAAAAATTAGCCGGGCATGGTGGCGCACACCTGTAGTCCCAGCTACTCGGGAAGTTGAGGCAGGAGAATTGCTTGAGCCCGGGAGGCAGAGGTTGCAGTGAGCTGAGATCATGCCACTACACTCCAGCCTGGCGAGAGAGCGACATTCCATCTCAAAAATAAAGAATTTTCTTTCATCAACCATTTGGTTTCCACTACAGGCAATCCATACAGAAATGGCAGAATAGGGCCTGGTGCCAAGATCACGCCACTGCACTCAGCCTGGACAGCAGACCAAGACTCTGTCTCAAGAAAAAAAAAAAAAAAAAAAAAAAAAAACAGCAATAAGAATCAGAAGCAGGCAGGGCTACTCGGGAGGCAGAATCACTTGATCCAGGGAGTTGGAGGTTGCAGGGGGCTGAGATCGCACCACTGCACTCCAGTCTGGCAACAGAGAAAGGCACTGTCTAAAAAAAAAAAAAATGGTGGCTCATGCCTGTAATCCCAACACTTTGGGAGGCTGAGGTGGGCGGATCACGAGGTCAGGAGATCGAGAGACCATCCTGGCTAACACTGTGAAATACCGTCTCTACTAAAAATACAAAAAATTAGCCGGGTGTGGTGGCGGGCGGCTGTAGTCCCAGCTACTCAGGAGGCTAAGGCAGGAAAATACGGTGAACCTGGGAGGCGGAGCTTGCAGTGAGCGGAGATCGGAGATCGCACCTCTGTACTCCAGCCTGAGCAACAGAGCGAGACTCCGTCTCAAAAAAAAAAAAAAAAGGAATCAGAAGTAAGGCTGGGTTTGGTGCTGCACGCCTGTAATCCCAGCATTTTGGGAGGCCAACGCAGGCAGATCCCTCATCCCAAGATAATGACACCTTGTCTCTACAGAAAATTTAAAAAGTAGCTGAGTGTGGTGGTGCATGCCTGTGGTCCCAGCTACTCAGGAGGCTGAGGTGGGAACCTCATGAGTCCAGGAGGTGGAGGTTGCAGTGAGCTGTGATCATACCATTGCACTCCAGCCTGGGTGACAGACAGACAGCTTGTCTCAAAAAAATTTAAAAAAATTTTTTTTTAAGACTCAGATTAAGAGCTGACAGACAAATTCAAAAAGATCTAAGCAAACTGCCTTGCCTCAGACCTGGTGCATTAGGCCTTGAGAAATTAGTGGTTTCTCTCTCTTCATTCTCGCTTCCCCATGGGGGACCATCTCTTCACTGTACCTGTCTTTTTTTTTTTGAGATGGAGTCTCACTCTGTCATCCAGGCTGGAGTGCAATGGAACGATCTCGGCTCACTGCAACCTCTACCTCCCTGGTTCAAGTGATTCTCCTGCCTCAGTCTCCTGAGTGGCTGGGACTACAGGCACATGCCACCATGCCCAGCTAAGTTTTGTACTTTTAGTAGGCACGGGGTTTCGCCATGTTGGCTAGGCTGGTCTTGAACTCCTGACCAGCCACCCTGTCTTTGAGTTGGCACCATGTGACCAGTCCACTCTGAATTGAATCCTCAAGAGTCCTTGAACTTGTGGGCTGATTTGGAAGAAACATTAACCCTGATGAGACACTGCTGTCGGGTCACGAGCCCATTCCTCACTGACTGCCCCAAAGGCTGCCCCAGCTCAGGCCCCAGGAGGAGAAAGGGGGTGTGAGGCCGCAGCTCACCCTGCTGGTGCTGGAGCTCCCCAAGGACAATGTACAGGGAGCCCACCTGGGCGTGGAAGGGCTCCACCAACTTGGTACAGACAAGAACCTGGTGTTGATCAGATCCGTGCTGAGCCATCAGTGTTACTCTGGACTGGATCATGTCATAGAGGCACAACCTGAAAGGCAGAGGAAATGCAATAATTTCCATCCATATGTAGAATCACCACCACGTGCAAAAGGTTTGCACGGCCAAGAAATCTATAGAAAAGTGTTCAGCCTCAGTCTCATCAGAGAAATGCAAATTGCAGCAGCAAACCAGAAAAAAAAATTTTCAGTCTACATGGTAGAATGTAAAGGAATTTCTTTTAATTTTCATCCCCTTGCCTTTAATTTTCTTAATGTTATATTTTTGATAAGCAGAAGCTTTTCAGTTTGATCAGTTTGATCAGTTTCAGATGATCAGTTTATTCATCGTTTATTCATTTTTTTCTTTTCTTTTTTTTTTTTTTGAGATGGAGTCTCGCTCTGTTGCCCAGGCTGGAGTGCAGTCGTGCAACCTTGGCTCACTGCAACCTCCACCTCCCGGGTTCAAGCAATTCTTGTGCCTCAGCCTCTTGAGTAGCTGGGGTTACAGGTGCCTGCCACCAGGCCTGGCTAATTTTTGTATTTTCAGTAGGGAAGAGGTTTTACCATGTTGTCCAGGCTGGTATCCAACTCCTGACCTCTAGTGATCCACCCACCACAGCCTCCCAAAGTACTGGGATTAGAGGCATGAGCCACCACACCCGACCTTTTTTTTTCTTTTATGACTTTTGCTTTCTATGTCTTGTCTAAGAAATCTTTTTTTTCCTTTCTTTCTTTTTTTTTTTTTTTTTCTGTATCCCAGGCTGCAGCCTTGATCTTCCAGGCTGCTCAAGCAATCCTCCCATCTCAGCCTCCTGAGTAGCTGGGACTATAGGTACTTGCCACCACACCTGGCTAATTTTTATTTATTTATTTTTTTGAGATGGAGTCTCGCTCTGTTGCCCAGGCTGGAGTGCAGTGGCACTATCTCAGCTCACTGCTAGCTCTGCCTCCTGGGTTCATGCCATTCTCCTGTCTCAGCCTCCCGAGTAGCTGGGACTACAGGTGCCCACCACCACGCCCGGCTAATTTTTTTCTATTTTTAGCAGAGATGGGGTTTCACCACGTTAGCCAGGATGGTCTCGATCTCCTGACCTTATGATCCGCCCGCCTCGGCCTCCCAAAGTGCTGGGATTACAGGCATGAGCCACCGCACCTGGCCTACACCTGGCTAATTTTTTAACTTTTTGTACAGATGGAGTTTTGCTATGTTGTCCACGCTGGTCTCAAACTCCTGGGCTCAAGCGATCCACCTGCCTCAGCCTCCCAAAGTGCTGGGATTACACTCATGAGCCACTGTGCCTGGCCATCTTTTCTTTTTCAATATGGGCTATAAACGCTATTAAAAACAAAACAAAACAAAAAAAAACAACAACTTTGCCTACTCAAGGTTGTATCCTGTTTTCTTGAGACAGTGCAGTCTTAGCTTGTAATCTATGACACAGTGTAAATTCTTTTTGGCATGTTGTGAAGTAGAGATCAAGATGTTCCCCTACCATATTAATATCTAGCTGGGCGTAGTGGCTCATGCTGGTAATCCCAGCACTTTGGGAGGCCAAGGCAGGTGGATCGCTTGAGTCCAAGAGTTCAAGGCCAACCTGGGCAACATGTTGAAACCCTGTCTCTACTAAAAATATAAAAAATTAGCCAAGCATGGTAGCATGCAGCTGTGGTCCCAGATACTTGGGAGGCCAAGACAGGAGGATCACTGGAGCCCAGGAGGTAGAGGCTGCAGTGAGCTGAGATCATACCACTGCACTCCAGTCTGGGCAACAGAGCAAGACTCCATCTCAAAAAAAAAAAAAAAAAAAATATATATATATATAGGTTGGGCATGGTAGCTCACATCTGTAATCCTAGCTTTGGGAGGCCGAGGCAAGAGGATTGCTTGAGCCCAGGCGTTAGAGACCAGCCTGGGCAACAGACCGAGACGCCATCTCTAAAAATTTTTTTTTTTTTTTTTTAATTAGCCAGGTACGGTGGTGCACGCCTGTGGTCTCAGCTACTTGGGAGGTTGAGGGGTCAAGGCTGCTGTAAGCCATGATCATGCCACTTGCACTTCAGCCTGGGCGACACAGTGTCAATATCTAGTAGCTCCACTTGTTGAAAGGACTATCCTTTCCCTACTGAATTACCCTGATGTCTTTATTGAAAATCAATAAAGCCGGGCATGGTGGCTCACGCCTGTAATGCTAGCACTTTGGGAGGCTGAGGCAGGCAGATCACAAGGTCGAGATGGAGACCATCCTGGCCAACATGATGAAATCCCATCTCTACTTAAAAAAATACAAAAATGGCCGGGCGCGGTGGCTCAAGCCTGTAATCCCAGCACTTTGGGAGGCCGAGACGGGCAGATCACGAGGTCAGGAAATCAAGACCATCCTGGCTAACACAGTGAAACCCTGTCTCTACTAAAAAATACAAAAAACTAGCCAGGCGAGGTGGCGGGCGCCTGTAGTCCCAGCTACTCGGGAGGCTGAGGCAGGAGAATGGCATGAACCCGGGAGGCGGAGCTTGCAGTGAGCCAAGATCATGCCACTGCACTCAAGCCTGGGCAACAGAGCGAGACTCTGTCTCAAAAAAAAAAAAAAGAAAGAAAGAAAATCAATAAAGTATTGGCTAAGTAGGCTGGGCGCGGTGGCTCAAGCCTGTAATCCTAGCACTTTGTGGGGCCGAGGCGGGTGGATTACGAGGTCAGGAGTTCAAGACCAGCCTGGCCAAGACGGTGAAATACCATTTCTACTAAAAAATAAAAAAAAATTAGCTGAGTGTGGTGGCAGGGGCCTGTAATACCAGCTACTCAGGAGGCTGAGGCAGGAGAATCGCTTGAACCCAGGAGGCAGAGGTTGCAGTGAGCCGAGATCACGCCACTGCACTCTCCAGCCTGGGCGACAGAGTGAGACTCTGTCTCAAAAAAAAAAAAAGATTTGGCTTAGTAAATGATGCAATATCACCACAGTGAAACAAAATGGAACTATTCAAAATGATGATGGAGATCTACATGTCTGACATCGAACTAGGTCTACCATACACAGCTAACTAAATAAATGCTACAGTATAGTAATACAATAGGATCTCATCTAGGTTAAAACACTGCTTTCTTCTTTTTTTTCTTTCCTTTTTTTTTTTTTTTGAGGTAGGATCTCACTCTGTCATCCAGGATGGAGTGCAGTGGTGCAATCTCAGCTCACTGCAGCCTAGACCTCCCAGGTTCAGGTGATCCTCCCACCTCAGCCTCCCCAGTAGCTGAGGCTATAGGCGCACACTGCCATGCCTGGCTAAATTTTTGTATATTTTGTAGAGACAGGGTTTCACCATGTTGCCCAGGCTTGTTTCAAACTCCTGGACTCAACCAATCCTCCCACCTCAGCCTCCCAAAGTGCTAGGATCACAGATGTGAGCCTCCACACCCAGCCTTTAACTAGGTCAAAATACTTTTTTTTTTTTGAGACCAAATTTCACTCTTGTCACCCAGGCTGGAACGTGATCTTGGCTCACTGCCACCTCTGCCTCATGGGTTCAAGCAATTCTCCTGCCTCAGCCTCCCAAATAGCTGGGATTACAGGCGCCTGCCACCACGCCTGGCTAATTTTGGTATTTTTTGTAGAGACGGGGTTTCACCATGTTGGCCAGGCTGGTTTTGAACTTCTGACCTCAGGTGATCCGCCCACTTTGGCCTCCCAAAGTGTTGGGATTACAGGCGTGAACCACCGCACCCGGCCTAGGTTAAAATACTACTTTCTCTTTTTTTTTTTTTTCGAGACAGAGTCTCACCCTGACCCCCAGGCTGGAGTGCAATAGCACAATCGCAGCTCACTGCAACCTCCACCTCCCAGGTTCAAGCAATTCTCCTGCTTCAGCCTCCCGAGTAGCTGGGATTATAGGCACACGCCACCATGCCAGGCTAATTTTGTATTTTTAGTAGAGACACGGTTTCTCCATGTTGGTCAGGCTGGTCTCAAACTCCCGACCTCAGGTGATTCACCCACCTCAGCCTCCCAAAGTGCTGGGATTACAGGCATGAGCCACCGCGCCCAGCCCTAACTATTTTTTTTGGGGGGGGGGTAGAGAAAGACATTTAACCATCACCCCCACCAGTGAAAAAAATAAAAAAAACCATTCTCACCTGCCAAATGTTCTCAGTGTGCCCCCATCAGGAACTTGGCCTGCACTGACCTCCCAGGGGAGGTAATAGGTCCCAGGTTTGGGCAGCATCATGGGCTCCTATAACCAAACAGTTGAGATGGATTTTGAAGTTTCCTGATAAATCAAATAGACTGCAAAACAGAGATTAGCAGATATATGAGACCAACAGCATCTTGAAGACTAATTCCAGTGAGCAGTGTTTTAAAATTAAAAAAAAAAATTTTGCCAGGCACGGTGGCTCATGCCTATAATCCCAGCACTTTGGGAGGCCGAGGCAGGTGGATCACGAGGTCAAGAGTTTGAGACCAGCCTGACCAACATGGTGAAACCCCATCGCTACTAAAAATACAAAAATTAGCTGGTGGCGTGCGCCTGTAATCCCAGTTACTCAGGAGGCTGGAGCAGGAGAATTGCTTGAACCCAGGAGGTGGAGGTTGTGATGAGCCAAGATCGTGCCACTGTACTCCAGCCTGGGTGATAGAGCAAGATGCTGTCTCAAAATAAATAAATAAATAAATAATTGATATAATATGCATTCATGTATTAAAAACAAACAAACAAACAAACAAAAACAAACCACGGCCGGGCGCAGTGGCTCACGCCTGTAATCCCAGCACTTTGGGAGGCTGAGGCAGGTGGATCCCCTGAGGCCGGGAGATCAAGACTAGCCTGACCAACATGGAGAAACCCTGTCTCTACTAAAAATACAAAATTAGCCGGGCATGGTGGCGCATGCCTGTAATCCCAGCGACTTGGGGGGCTGAGGCAGGAGAATCACTTGAACCCAGGAGGCAGAAGTTTCAGGGAGCCGAGATCGTGCCATTGCACTCCAGCCTGGGCAACAAGAGCAAGACTCCATCTCAAAAAAACAAAGCAGGCCGGGCGCGGTGGCTCAAGCCTGTAATCCCAGCACTTTGGGAGGCCGAGACGGGCGGATCACGAGGTCAGGAGTTCGAGACCATCCTGGCTAACACGGTGAAACCCCGTCTCTACTAAAAAATACAAAAAACTAGCCGGGCGAGGTGGCAGGCGCCTGTAGTCCCGGCTACTCGGGAGGCTGAGGCAGGAGAATGGCGTAAAAACCCGGGAGGCAGAGCTTGCAGTGAGCTGAGATCCGGCCACTGCACTCCAGCCTGGGCGACACAGCGAGACTCCGTCTCAAAAAAAAAAAAAAAAAAAAACAAAAAAAAAAAACAAAGCAAAACAACCGAAACCAAACAAACATAGACCAGCCCTGACAACATAGTGAGAATTCATCTCTATGAAAAAATTAAAACATTAGGCCAGGCACAGTGGCTCATGCCTGTAATCCCAGCTCTTTCGGAGGCCAAGGCGGGTGGATCCCTTGAGACTAGGAATTCGGGACCAGCCCGGACAACACGGCAACACCCCATCACTACCAAAAAAATACAAAAATTAGCCAGGTGTGGTGTCTCTCACCTGTAGTCCTAGCAACTTAGGAGGCTGAGGCAGGAGCGTCACTTCACCACAGGAGGTTGAAGCTGCAGTGAGCTATGATCACACCACTACACTCTAGCCTGGTCAACAGAGTAAGACCCTGTCTCAAAATAATAACAAACCAAAGCAATATTTAAAAAGCTGCTGGGCGCGGTGGCTCATGCCTGTAATCCCAGCACTTCGGGAGACCGAGAAGGGCGGATCACCTGAGGTCAGGAGTTTGAGACCAGCCTGACCAACATGGAGAAACCCCGACTCTACTAAAAATACAAAATTAGCGGGGTGTGGTGGCACATGCCTGTAATCCCAGCTACTAGGGAGGGCGAGGCAGGAGAATTGCTTGAACCTGGGAGGCGGAGGTTGCGGTGAGACGAGATTGCGCCATTGCACTCCAGCCTGGGCAACAAGAGCGAAACTCCGTCTCAAACAAACAAACAAACAAGCAAAATTAAAAAGCTATGTGTGGGCCGGGCACGGTGGCTCAAGCCTGTAATCGCAGCACTTTGGGAGGCCGAGATGGGCGGATCATGAGGTCAGGAGATCAAGACCATCCTGGCTAACATGGTGAAACCCCGTCTCTACTAAAAAATACAAAATATTAGCCGGGCGTGGTGGCAGGCGCCTGTAGTCCCAGCTACTCGGGAGGCTGAGGGAGGAGAATGGCATGAACCCGGGAGTCGGAGCTTGCAGTGAGCTGAGATCCGGCCACTGCACTCCAGCCTGGGCGACAGAGCGAGACTCCGTCTCAAAAAAAAAAAAAAAAAAAAAAGCTATGTGTGGCCCTGAATGGTGGCTCACACCTGTCATCCCAGTGCTTTGGGAGGCCAAGGTGGGAGGACTGCTTGAGGCCAGGAGTTCAGGACCAGCCTGAGAACAAAGCAACAGCCTGACTTTACAAAAAAGAAAAAAATTTGGCAGGCTAGAAATACATGTAGTACCAGCTACTTGGGTGGCTGAGGTGGGAGGATAGCTGGAACCCAGGAGTTCGAGGCTGCAGTGAGCTATGAGAGCATCACAGAACTCCAGCATGGATGACGGAGGGAGGCTCTGTCTCTAAAAAAAATAAAAAGTCAGGCCGGGCGCGGTGGCTCAAGCCTGTAATCCCAGCACTTTGGGAGGCCGAGACGGGCGGATCACAAGGTCAGGAGATCGAGACCATCCTGGCTAACCCGGTGAAACCCTGTCTCTACTAAAAAATACAAAAAAAAACTAGCTGGGTGAGGTGGCGGGCGCCTGTAGTCCCAGCTACTCCGGAGGCTGAGGCAGGAGAATGGCGTAAACCTGGGAGGCGGAGCTTGCAGTGAGCTGAGATCCGGCCACTGCACTCCAGCCTGGGCGACAGAGCGAGACTCCGTCTCAAAAAATAAAAATAAATAAATAAATAAATAAATAAATAAAAAGTCCGTGGCCGGGCGCGGTGGCTCAAGCCTGTAATCCCAGCACTTTGGGAGGCCGAGATGGGCGGATCACAAGGTCAGGAGATCGAGACCATCCTGGCTAACATGGTGAAACCCCGTCTCTACTAAAAATACAAAAAACTAGCCGGGCGAGGTGGCGGGCGCCTGTAGTCCCAGCTACTCCGGAGGCTGAGGCAGGAGAATGGCGTGAACCCGGGAGGCGGAGCTTGCAGTGAGCCGAGATCACGCCACTGCACTCCAGCCTCCAACAAAAAAAACGATAACAGAGATGTGTTCTCAGAAATGCAGTTAGGTGATTTCATCATTGTGTGAACATCACTGTGTACTTACACAAACCTAGATGGCACAGCCTACTGCAGCCCTGGTGCTGTATGGTGGAGCCTATTGTTCGCAGGCTATCAACCTGTACCACGTGTGGCTGTACAGAACACTGGAGGCAACTGTAGCACAATGGTATCTGTATATCTGAACATAAGCAAACATAGGAGAGAAAATGGTAAAAAATGGTCAATAGTAAAAAATATGGTGTTATATAATCTTTTGGGCCACTGTGTATACGCGCTCTGTCATTGACCCAAATGTGTGTATGTGGCATGTGCCTGTACAAGGTCTCACTCTGTCACCAAGGCTGGAGTGCACTGGTGGGATCATAGCTCACTGCAGCCTCAAACTCCTGGACTCAAGTGATTCCCCTTGCCTCAGTCTCCCAAGGGACTACAGGTGCATACCACCACATCTGGCTGCCTTCAACTATTTATTTATTTATTTATTTATTTATTTATTTATTTATTTTGAGATGGAGTCTCACTCTGTAGCCCAGGCTGGAGTGCAGTGGCGTGATCTCGGCTCACTGCAAGCTCTGCCTCCCGGGTTCACACCATTCTCCTGCCTTAGCCTCCCGAGTAGCTGAGACTACAGGTGCCCCCCACCATGCTGGGTAATGTTTTTGTATTTTTAGTAGAGACGGGGTTTCACCATGGTAGCCAGGATGGTCTCCATCTCCTGACCTTGGGATCCACCCGCTTCAGCCTCCCAAAGTGCTGGGATTACAGGCGTGAGCCACCGCACCCGGGCCATTTTTTTTTTTTTTTTACTTTTTTTGAGACAGAGTCTTGCTCTGTTGCCTGCCTGGTAGGGCTGGTGTCCCATCATAGATATGACCCCATATTTATGGGGCCTCTCCCTGGGGCTGATGGTCGGGGATACAAGCTGCTGAGCAGTGAGCAGAGAAGCAGCAACTGTGAGTCAGAGGCTACAGACAGAAGCAGCTAACTTCAAACGGTGCAACTTCAGGGAAAGATCGCCTTCTTCCCATACCATCCCCTTTCCAACTCCCATCCCTCTAAGAGCTATCACCCTATAAAATCCTCAGCATACACTACCCTTCAATCTGTTTGTGTGACCTGATTCTTCCTGGATGCCAGACAAGAACCGGGTGCTGAGAGGCACAGGCTTGGATGCTGCTGCGGGCTCTGCACAGAGCCTGCTCCCGCCAGAGAGGAGCGATGGGCTGGTTCGTTCCATCCTGTTGCTGCACTTGCTTGCTCCCATGCTCCCTCTCTTGAGGAATGGCCAGTGGCAGGCTGAGTGAAACGAGTCACTCCAGTTCCCAATCAGGGAACCAAAGGGGTCAAGGGAACAACTCCATCTCAGCATGATCTCGGCTCACTGCAGTCCCTGCCTCCGGGGTTCAAGCGATTTGCCTGCCTCAGCTGCACCTACCACCACACCCAGCTAATTTTTTTTTTTTTTGAGACAGAGTCTTGCTCTGTCATGCAGGAGTTCAATGGTGCAATTTTGGCTCACTGCAACCTCCGCCTCCCAGGTTCAAGAGATTCTCCTGCCTCAGCCTCACGAGTAGTTGAACTACAGGCGCCTGCCACCATGCCCGACTAATTTTTGTAATTTTTTTTTTTTTATTTTTTGAGACGGAGTCTCGCTCTGTCGCCCAGGCTGGAGTACAGTGGCCGGATCTCAGCTCACTGCAAGCTCCGCCTCCCGGGTTTACGCCATTCTCCTGCCTCAGCCTCCGGAGTAGCTGGGACTACAGGCACCCGCCAACTCGCTCGGCTAGTTTTTTGTAGTTTTTAGTAGAGACAGGGTTTCACCGTGTTAGCCAGGATGGTCTTGATCTCCTGACCTCGTGATCCGCCCGTCTCGGCCTCCCAAAGTGCTGGGATTACAGGCTTGAGCCACCGCGCCTGGACAAATTTTTGTAATTTTTTTTAGTAGAGACAGGGTTTCACCCTGTTGGTCAGACTGGTTTCGAACTCTTGACCTCAGGTGATCTACCCAGCTTGGCCTCCCAAAGTGCTGGGATTACACGCGTAAGCCACCGCGCCTTGCCGCATTTGACTTTTTTCATGAACACGTTCCTCTTGAACCCTCTCAGGCACATAGTGCCAGGAAGAACTGTTCTGTTTGTCAGTAAAAGAGACAGAGACTGCCTGTGGCTATGGTGCAGATCACATCGTGGAAGGTCCTGATCATAGCTGGCAAGTGAGACTCATGCTGGTAGCCCTGGGGCAGTACCACGGAACTCTGTTCCTTGATAGGAACAGACAGTGACTCTGGACTGGGCTTTGCTTACCTGCTGGAAGCTACAAATGCTTCAAAACAATCAGAACAAGGCCGGGCGCGGTGGCTCATGCCTATAATCCCAGCACTTGAGGAGGCTGAGGCGGGCAGATCACTTGAGCTCAGGAGTTTGAGGGCAACCTTGTCGCTACTAAAAATATAAAAATTAGCCGGGTATGGTGCTGCATGCCTATAATCCCAACTACTTGGGAGGATGAGATAGGAGGATCGCTTGAGCCTGCAAGGTCGAGGCTGCAGTGAACTATGATTGCACCATTGCACTCCAGCCTGGGTGACAGAGTGAGACGCTCACAAAAGCAAAATTAAATAAAAAAAAAAAAAAATGAAAAAGCAGAACAAGAGATGGGGCACAGATTTGGAAAGCCAACCATTATTTCTTCAGAACAAGGAACACACTATACAGCCCATAATGTCCAACGATGAGCAAAAAGATCTCCTCAGAGTCATAGTTTGATAGAGAAGTAAGATGTCCTTTGCAAAAATTGCATCAGTGAGAGAATTAGGGCAGCAGGGGAGAGGGGGAGATCTGATCTAGCCAATTCCCCTCTTGCCTTTGGCTGCTAAGCTGCCCTTAATTATTCCCAGGGTTGGGCCAAGCTAACTTTGGGAGACATTTAGTTTATAGTTTAAATGAAAATAGCCCTTCCCTAAAACGCAGCCACTTTTGTAAAGCTAATGAGAGACCACCAGGCTAGGAGCACAGAGAAGCCCGAATTCTGCGAAGACTGCCAGCCATTATTCCAGAGGTCACAAGCTAGGCAACTTCCCCAGTTACTCCTGCAGATAACATCACTACTGCAGAATCTAAGATTGGCCTTTGGAGATATCTTTTCAGGTTTTTTGCATGTCTGACACCACCAACTCCACATGGACCCCACCAACCACTCCTGCGGGGCCCCCCCTCAGAGGTGACTCAGCCTGCAGGAGGACCATTTGCCACACCCCTAAGGTTGCACCCCCAACCAATCAGCAGCAAGCACCATTGCCTAGCTGCCACCACCCCTTTCCCAAAATTACATTTAAATGACCTCTAATCTCTGAGCCTTCCAGGAGACTGACTAATAATACCAACTCCCACGTGGTGTGGCCAGCCTTGTGTCAATTAAACTCTTTCTTGACTGTAACGCCATGTTCTCCATGAACTGATTTTGTTTGTGCTGCAGGAACCCATCAGGTGGTTATAGAAGTGGCACAGGCTATGAAAACATTCATTGTCTAAAACAGAGGGAGATAAAAATTACGAAGGGCTGGTGTACACGAGTGTGTGCTCACTAACATGAGGGGACTAAAGGAGTGTCCCCACTAGATGTTCCTGTTTTTCTGGTGGATCTGGGGAAAAAGGGGTGAGGAGGATGCTGGGGTGGCTATGCAACTCTCACCGAGGGAGGAGTTTGCTGGTATAATGATTATACCTTTTTTTTTTTTTTTTAAGATGGAGTCTTGCTCTGTCGCCGGGGCTGGAGTGCAGTGGCCAGATCTCAGCTCACTGCAAGCTCCGCCTCCCGGGTTTACGCCATTCTTCCGCCTCAGCCTCCCGAGTAGCTGGGACTACAGACGCCCGCCACCGGGAACGGCTAGTTTTTTTTTTGTATTTTTTTTAGTAGAGACAGGGTTCCATGGTCTCGATCTCCTCACCTCGTGATCCGCCCCTCTCGGCCTCCCAAAGTGCTGGGATTACAGGCTTGAGCCACCGCGACCGGCCTGATTATACTTTTTTCTTTCTTTTTGAGATGGAGTCTCACTCTGTCTGCCACGCTGGAGTGCAGTGGCAGGTTCTCAGGGTCACTGTAACCACCACCCCCCAGGTTCAAGCGATTCTCCTGCCTCAGCCTCCTGAGTAGCTGGGACTACAGGCGCGAGCCAACATGCCCGGCTAATTTTTGTATTTTTAGTAGAGACGGGGTTTCACCATGTTGGCCAGGCTGGTCATGAACTCCTCACTTCAGGTGATCCACCCACTTCGGCCTCCCAGAGTGTTGGGATTATAGGTGTGAGCCACCTCACCCGGTCTCTTTCTTTTTTTTTTTTTTTTTTTTTGAGCCAAGGCAGGCAGATCACTTGAGGTCAGGAGTTCAAGACTAGCCTGGCCAACATGGTGACACACCGTCTCTACTAAAAATACAAAAATTAGCCAGGCATGATGGCGGGCGCCTGTAATCCCAGCTACAAGGAAGGCTAAGGCAGGAGAATTGCTTGAACCGGAGAAGCAGAGGCTGCAGTGAGCCAAGATCTCCACAACACTCCAGCCTAGGCGACAGAGCGAGACTCTGTCTGAAAAAATAAATAAATAAACAAATAAATAAGTAAATAAAACTATGATCAATGCTTGAGCCTAAGAGTTTGAGGCTGCAGTGAACTATGGTTGAGCCACTGCATTCCAGTCTGGGTGACAGAGTTTTGTCTCAAACAAAACGAAACAAAGCAAAACTATGATCAAATACATGTGTATGCCTTTTCTCCTATTAATCACTTGTGTGGTATTCCTGCCAAAAATGCATCATCTGAATCTAATCATGAATAAATATCAGACAAATCTGAATTATGCGACATTCTACTGCAGGGGCCAAGCGGCCCTCTGAAGTTTCGCGGCAAAAAGTCAACTTGCAAAAGGCAGAGTAATGGTCAAAAAGGTGTACACATTTATGTAACATGTACATGTGGGAGCCCTCAGAAGGAAGACCCAAAGATACAGGGGAAAGGTAGGATCTAATGCTGATAGACTGAGTGGGGAGGCCCAGCAAGGCCTGTCTAGATTCTTCTTGGCTTCTTGGAGCAGCATTCCCTCCTGCTGGGTGTGGAGCAGGACCCTCTCTGGAATGGGGTCTTGTGGCCTATAGTCCAACAAGGTAGGTCAGATAATTTCTTTCTGGCCAGTTTTTATACCAAAAGATGGAGGGAAAGTTAAGAGTAATATATTTAGGTTTCTTGTTTGTTTGTTTTGTTTTTTGTTTTTTGAGATGGAGTCTCACTCTGTCGCCCAGGCTGGAAAGCAGTGGTGCAATCTCGGCTCACTGCAACCTCTGCCTCCCGGGTTCAAGTGGTTCTCCTGCCTCAGCCTCCCGAGTAGCTGGGACTACAGGGAAGTGCCACCTCGCCCAGCTAATTTTTTTTTGTATTTTTAGTAGAGACGGGGTTTCACTGTGTTAGCTGGGATGATCTTGATCTCCTGACCTCGTGATCCACCTGCCTTGGCCTCCCAAAGTGCCAGGATTATAGGTGTGAGCCACCGCACTCAGCCTATATTTAGGGTTTTATGGCTGGCTTTGGGGGCAAAGGACTCTGTTTTCTATGACCCGCCTTGGGGAAGCGGATTCTAACATCTCTGGCTAGCCTTGGGGGAGAATGGGCCTGAGGGAGAGGAGGGCAGAAGGTAAAAAAAAACTTGCTTTGTGGGTTGCTTCTGAGGCCTTCATTTTGGGGTATTGTTTTCTGAGATCCAAAACTACAAAAAAATGGGCTTATACGCTTCAAAAGTGTTAATGTCAGCCAGCCAGACGCGGTGGCTCACACCTGTAATCTCTACACTTTGGAAGGCTGAGGCAAGCGGATCACGTGAGGCCAGGAGTTTGAGACCAGCCTGGTCAACATGGTGAAACCCTGCCTCTAACAAACACAGAAAACTCAGCCAGGTGTGGTAGCGCATTCCTGTAGTGCCAGCTACTTGGGAGGCTGAGGCATGAGAATCATTTGAACGCAGGAGGCGGAGGTTGCAGTGAGCTGAGATCATGCAACTGCACTCCAGCCTGGGTGACAGAGGAAGACACCATCTCAAAAAAAAAAAAAAAAAAGTGTTAAAGTCACAGAAGAAAAGTTCTTTGTTCTAGTCTTGTAATTCTCGTGTAAATTTGAAATTATTTCAAAATAAAACTCACCAAATTTAGCTCATCTAAGTCTTTTCTATTCAATGCTGAGTACACCCACTATCATTACATTAAGAGCAATTGGTTTCCTAGAATACTAGACCTAGAAGGTCAGCTGTCAAGTAGCCATTTGTTCACGCCACAAAGATTTCCTGAGCACCTTTAGTGGGGCAGGCACTGTGCCAGGTACAAAGAGTAACTAGACACTCTCCCCGCTGTTGAAGGGGCCTGAGATCAGCACCTTAATAAGACAAATGAGGATCCTGAGGTCCTAGGGGTTAAGAGTGTGTATTATAGTTCTATTATTCAAATGATGAATGTTATGCATCTTTGTAGTTTTACTTCTGAGAAAACCAAAGTCATAGTATTACACAGACTACAGACAGGCTAGGCGCGGTGGCTCACGCCTGTAATCCCAGCGGCTCACGCCTGTAATCCCAGCGCTTTGGGAGGCCAAGGCAGGTGGATAAACTGAGGTCAGGAATTCAAGACCAGCCTGGCCAATATGGCAAAATCCTGTCTCTACTAAAAATACAAAAATTAGCTGGGTGTGGCGGCGAGCCCCTGTAATCCCAGCTACTTGGGAGGCTGAGATAGGAGAATCGCTTGAACCCAGGGGTGGAGGGTGCAATGAGCTGAGATCATACCACCTACCACCACACTGCAGCCTGGGCAACAGAGTGAGACTCCGTCTCAAAAAAAAAAAAAAAAAAAAAAAAGGCAGGGCGCGGTGGCTCACGCCTGTAATCCCAGCACTTTGGGAGGCCGAGGCGGGTGGATCACGAGGTCAGGAGATTGAGACCATCCTGGCTAACATGGTGAAACCCCGTCTCTACTTTTAAAAATGCAAAAAATTAGCCGGGTGTGGTGGCGGGCGCCTGTAGTCCCAGCTACTTGGGAGGCTGAGGCAGGAGAATGGCGTGAACCTGGGAGGCGGAGCTTGCAGTGAGCCGAGATCGCACCACGGCACTCCAACCTGGGCGATAGAGCGAGACTCTGTCTCAAGAAAAAAAAAACAAAAAAAAAACAGTGACTAGAGATGATTCAGCAAATCCGTGAATCTCCCTTGTCCACAATCCCACTGGGCAGAATTGTTTTTTGTTTTCTGTTTTTTTTTTTTCCTGTAGAGATAGGGTCTCACTATGTTGTCCAGGATGGAGTGCAATGTCACAATCTTGGCTCACTGCAACCTCCACCTCCGGTGCGCAAGCCACCATCCCATCTCAGCCTTCAGAGTAGCTGGGACTACAGGCGCATGCCACTACACCCAGCTAAGTTTTTGGTATTTTTTGTAGAGATGAGGTTTTGCCATGTTGCCCAGGCTGATCTTCAACGCCCGGGCTCAAGTGATACGCCTGCCTCGTCCTCCTAAAGTGCTGGGATTCCAGGCTTGAGCCACGGCGCCCGGCCCTACACTAGGTTTTAACAGTATTTAAGTGTGCATTTCCCACTTTGATGACGATAATGGCGAAAGCAAAGAAGTCTGGATTCCAAGACCTCTAGTAACTGCGAGGTTGGGGGGAAAAAAATGTCGGCTTTCCCAGATAGAAGGCTTACAGCAGCACTGCCCGCTCGGCCTCATTCTAAGTCCGCGTCCACCCCTTAAACAGCGGGCAGCGCTCACAATCCCACACCCAGGGCCCCGGAGCCCACGCCTCTGCCAATAAAGACGTCATTATTTTAACAAAAGGTAACTAGAGCCTCTCCCCAAAGAGACTTTGGTTCCCGTCCCATTCTCCTCCAATCCGGGTGGATTTGGCAAAAGCCCAAATGACCCTCCCTAGCAATTCCGCAAAGCCAGTCTCCCACTCCAGGTTCCTGAGTCTCCCCGACCCCTCTCATTTCAGAGATGCCTAGAGACACAGACCCGGAAGCGGGGAGAAGTCGGGCGGGCGGGGCGGGGGGCGGCAAGCGCAGGCGCAGTCCCTCCTCAGCCTCGTTGTCCCGCCCCTTCCCAAGGCCCCCAACCTGTTCTGGGCGTCGCCGGGTCCTCGGATTTCCTCTTTCCGCCCCGCGTGGTCACGTGACGGGAGAGGTGGCGGGATACAAAAAGTGCTTTACTTTCCCTCTCCCCGAACGCCCCGCGGGGCAATTTCTTGACCTTTGGAGCCCCTTTCCCGAGGATCCGCTCGGGAGCCTCCCCTGGCCAGGAGCAGAGGATTCGTCTGCCCCGCGACCGGCCCCAGTCACGCCGCGGACATCGCCCCCTCTGTCTGGGCGGTTGTCACTCACGCGCCGAAGGGCCTCGGAGAAAGAAGGGGCGGGCCGGGCGAGCGGAGGCGGGGACTTGCGCGCTTCTGAGGCTGCCTCATAGGGCCCGGCCGGCGCTGGAGCTGCGGGTTTAGGTTGTCACTGCCACCTCCGTCGGTGCTTACTTCGCTGCCAGCTGGTCGTCGCCATGAACCCGGACCTGCGCAGGGAGCGGGATTCCGCCAGCTTCAACCCGGAGCTGCTTACACATATCCTGGACGGCAGTCCCGAGAACACCCGGCGCCGCCGAGAGATCGGTGAGGGCGGCGGGCGAGACCTCCCTCCTTTCCTGAGAAAACCTGGAGACTCCCTCGATGCGGAGTCAGGGGCGCTATGGGGCCCAGGCCCTGTCGCCCAGCGTTAGGGGAGCCGGGACCCCCACTTCGAGGAACAGCCTGTGTTCCTGGTGGGGGGATATCGCCATTCCCGAGATGTGTCCGCGACTCTGAAGCCTATTGTGATTCAGGGAGGGTGGAACGGAGCCCCGAGTGTCTGTCTGCCTTTTAATGCCCTTTAACCCCCTTCCAGAGAACATGATCCTGAACGACCCAGACTTCCAGCATGAGGACTTGAACTTCCTCACTCGCAGCCAGCGTTATGAGGTGGCTGTCAGGAAAAGTGCCATCATGGTGAAGAAGATGAGGGAGTTTGGCATCGCAGACCCTGATGAAATTATGTGGTTTAAAAAGTAGGTATGCCTTAGCACAGAGCAAGTGTTGTTAAGCCTGAACTTTAAAGCTGCTGTCTGTGGTGGCCTTTCACCACCGTGCTTGGCGTTTGAAGATGCAAACTGGCATATTTTCATGCCACTTTATGAAGTTATATATGTGCCCAGGCGCGGTGGCTCACGCCTGTAATCCCAGCACTTTGGGAGGCCGAGGCGGGCGGATCACGAAGTCAGGAGATCGAGACCATCCTGGCTAACACGGTGAAACCCCGTCTCTACTAAAAATACAAAAAATTAGCTGGGCGTGGTGGCGAGCCCCTGTACCCTGTAGTCCCAGCTACTCGGGAGGCTGAGGCAGGAGAAGGGCGTGAACCCGGGAGGCGGAGCCTGCAGTGAGCCTAGATCCCGCCACTGCAGTCCAGCCTGGGCAAGAGTGCGCGACTCCGTCTCAAAAAATAAATAAATAAATAAAGTTATATGTGTGGAAAATAATGTGATTACTTTTGTATCCAAGCCTTTTCGTGGGATGACGTGTTTGTAGAATGTTGATAATAAATGGAAATGCAGGAGTTTTCTCGAGTACAGTTTCAAGGATGTTGTAAAAGCATTATTCTGCCCAAGCAACTCAAATTTGACTGATTTGAATGCAGAATCATTTTGCTCTTTGTAACGAGGACGGCTAAAATTCTGAATCTGGAAGGATTTTTTTTTTTTAGTTGAACGACCATTTAAATATTTTGGAGCGGCCGGGCGCGGTGGCTCAAGCCTGTAATCCCAGCACTTTGGGAGGCCGAGACGGGCGGATCACGAGGTCAGGAGATCGAGACCATCCTGGCTAACACGGTGAAACCCCGTCTCTACTAAAAATACAAAAAAAAAAAAAACTAGCCGGGCGAGGTGGCGGGCGCCTGTAGTCCCAGCTACTCCGGAGGCTGAGGCAGGAGAATGGCGTAAACCCGGGAGGCGGAGCTTGCAGTGAGCTGAGATCCGGCCACTGCACTCCAGCCCGGGCTACAGAGCAAGACTCCGTCTCAAAAAAAAAAAAAAAAAAAAAAAAAAAAAAATATTTTGGAGCAGTAGCAGATTATATTATATGGTAGTGTGGACCTGGATGAAGAATAATCAGTCACGCCTCTGAATGAATAGAAAGTCTAAGAACCCAGTAGTTCTGAATCGATGACAGCGCTTGAATGGTTGTCTTGTGCATATGAGAGAGATGTCATAAAAACCTCCCTTGGTTCTAGTGTGGAAGAGAGTATATCCTTTTTTCATACCATGTGTTTTATTGTGTTTTTTGTTTGTTTTTGTTTTCGTTTTTGTTTTTTTGAGATGGAGTGTTGCTCTGTCGCCCAGGCTGCAGTGCAGTGGTGCGATCTCGGCTCCAACCTCCACGCCCCCCAATTCAAGCCATTCTCCTGCTTCAGCCTCCGGAGTACTGGGATTACAGGCGCCCACCACCACGCTCGGCTAATTTTTGTATTTTTAGTAGAGATGGGGTTTCTCCATGTTGCCAGGCTGGTCTCAAACTCCTGACCTCGTGATCCACCCTGCTCCACAAGGAGCGGTAAAAATAAATAAAAATAAGGATTTTGGGCCGGGCACAGTGGCTTATGCCTGTAATCTCAGCACTTTGGGAGGCCGAGGCAGGTGGACCAGCCTGGCCAAAATAGTGAAACCCTCTCTCTACTAAAAATACAAAAATTAGCCGGGCATGGTGGTGCGCTCCTGTGGTCCCAGCTACTCGGGATGCTGAGGCAGGAGAATCCCTTGAACCCGGGAGGTGAAGGCTGCACTGAGCCGAGATCGTGACACTGCACTCCAGCCTGGGCAACAAAGAGAGACTCTGTCTCAAAAAACAAAAAAAAGGACTTTTTTACCTTAACCTAAACAAACACTGTTACATGATCCTAGTACAAGATTATTTTGACTTATAGCATTTTTTCACATTTATTCCTAGGCATTTTCTCTTTCAGTTTCTCCATTTTAAAGGAACTCTAGTATTTTCATCAGTAAAGATTAAATCATATGAGTGGTATATAGACTAGAACCAAGCTAAATAGAATATATTGCACGTTCTGCCTTTATGGTAATAATGGTCACTGCCTTTGTGCCTTTGGTGTCGATATTCAGCTTGACTTGGGTTATTTTTGTGAAGATGAAATGGTTTACTCTGGTCCTTTGGACTTTCCTCAGAGCTCCACTCAGTTTTAGCTGTAAAAATTTTGTTTATTTATTTTTGGTAGTTCAAATCAGCATACTTCTAAATGGTCTTTTTTGTTTTTAAAGTGTAACTCATGGCTGTGGGGATACTGAGATAGAGTAACTCCTAGAAGATTATGTTACTGATACCTGTGTTGGGTTTGTAAATTTGAAAAAATTAGTAAGATTTTATTCCTTCTAGAAATGTCAGGAAAGAAGTTTGTGTGTGTGTGTGTGTGTGCGTGTGTGTGTGTGTGTGTTTGTTTTTGAATGGGTGGTGCAATACATTTTAAAGTTGTTAGTAGATGATTTCATAACCTGTGACCTGTTCATAATGTGTAACCAGACTCGAGTGAGGTCACAATGAAATAGAACAAAGTCCTTTCTGTGGATTGAAGATTCATGGACACCAGCAAGTTACTTTGTGTATGATTTTTCATGTGAAGTATCAAAGTACAAACTTTAACACACCCTTTGACGGGCTTCCAGTGTCCTTAGGATATGACAAGGAGATCAGTTTTTAAGTTAGAGAAGGGGTTTGTAAATGAGTCCTGGCAATTATCGCATGCCATTGAGTTAAAGCCTCGGTTATATAATCTCATCGATTATAACTCACACCAGTGTTTGGTGTACACTAAGAAAGAAAGAATGCTGCCTGTTAACCATGGCATGCTATTAATTGTGAAATACATCGCTTACCTTTCTTCCTTTCTTCCTTCCTTCCTTCCTTTCTTTCTTTCCTTTTCTTTCTCTCTTTCTCTTTCTCTTTTTCTTTCTTTCTCTCTCTCTTTCTTTCTTTCTTTCTTTCTCTCTCTCTCTCTCTCTCTCTTTTTCTCTCTCTCTCTTTCTCTCTTTCATTTTTGTTTGAGACAGGATCTTGCTTTGTTGCCCAGGTAGCAGTGTAGTGGCACAATCATAGTTCACTGTAACCTCAAACTCCTGGGTTCAAGTGATTCTCCTACCTCGACCTTCCAAAGTGCTGGGATTACAGGCATGAGACACTGCTCCTGGCCCATTGGATTTCTTTTCTTTTTCTTTATCTTTTTTTTTTGAGTGGAGTCTCTCTCTGTGGCCCAGGCTGAAGTGCAGTGGCAGGATCTCAGCTCATTGCAACCTCTGCCTCCTGGGTTCAATCAGTTCTCCTACCTCAGCTTCCTGAGTAGCCAGGACTACAGGCAGGCTAATTTTTTGTATTTTTAGTAGAGACGGGGTTTCACTATATTGGTCAGGCTGGTTTCGAACTCCTGACCTCAAGCAATCTGCCCTCCTCGGCCTCCCAAAGTGCTGGGATTATAGGCAGGAGCTACTGTGCCTAGCCTGGATTTCTTTTTTTTTTTGAGATGGAGTTTCGCTCTTGTTGCCCAGGCTGGAGTGCAATGTTGCGATCTCGGCTCACTGCAACTTCTGCCTCCTGGGTCAAGTGATTCTCCTACCTCAGCCTCCCAAGTAGCTGGGATTACAGGCATGTGCCACCACACCTGACT
Source organism: Macaca fascicularis (assembly GCF_037993035.2). Lineage (NCBI taxonomy): Eukaryota > Metazoa > Chordata > Mammalia > Primates > Cercopithecidae > Macaca > Macaca fascicularis. Next base: position 82,390,501 of record NC_088390.1, on the reverse strand, counting down.
AATTTAGTATTTTTAGGTCCTGCCTCAGCCTCCCGAGTAGCTGGGATTACAGGCATGTGCCACCACACTCGACTAATTTTGTATTTTTAGTAGAGACAGGGTTTCTCCGTGCTGGTCAGGCTGGTCTCGAATTCCTGACGTCAGGTGATCCACCCGCCTCGGCCTCCCAGAGTGCTAGGATTACAGTCGTGAGCCACCGTGCCCGGCCTGGATTTCTTAAATGCTAAAATGAGGGAGAAGAATGCTGCAATTGATTAAATAAGCAGTATTTTTGAGAATTTGGGGCCGGGCACGGTGGCTCAAGCCTGTAATCCCAGCACTTTGGGAGGCCGAGACGGGCGGATCACGAGGTCAGGAGATCGAGACCATCCTGGCTGACACGGTGAAACTCCAACTCTACTAAAAAATACAAAAAACTAGCCGGGCGAGGTGGCAGGCGCCTGTAGTCCCAGCTACTCAGGAGGCTGAGGCAGGAGAATGGCGGGAACCTGGGAGGCGGAGCTTGCAGTGAGCTGAGATCCGGCCACAGCACTCCAGCCTGGGCGACAGAGCGAGACTCAGTCTCAAAAAAAAAAAAAAAAAAAAAAGAGAGAGTTTGGGGCATGTACTGGTTTTGTTTTGTTTTGTTTTTGTTTGAGACGGAGTTTCACTCTTGTCCCACAGGCTGGAGTGCAGTGGCATCATTTCGGCTCACTGCAACCTCCACCTCCCGGGTTCAAGTGATTCTCCTGCCTCAACCTCCCAAGTAGCTGGGGTTACAGGTGCCCACCACCACGCCCAGCAAATTTTTGTATTTTTAGTAGAGATGGAGTTTCACCATGTTTGCCAGGCTGGTATCAAACTCCTGATCTCAGGCGATCTGCCACCTCGGCCTCCCAAAGTCCTGGGATTATAGGTGTGAGCCACTGTGCCTGGCTCACACCTGGTTAATTTTTAAATTTTTTGTAGAGACAGGATCTTATTATTTTGCCCACACTGGTCTTGAACTCCTGACCCCAAGTGATCCTCTCACGTCGGCCTCCAAAAATGCTGGGCTTACAGGTGTGAGCCACTGTGCCTGGCCTATTTCTTGGACATTTTTGTATGTTTATTTCCTCTTTATATACATATGAAGTAGAATACTTAATACACTTAAAAGTATTTATAGAAAAGTATTCTTGGCAGGGCGTGGTGGCTCACGCCTGTAATCCCAGCACTTTGGGAGGCCAAGGTGGGCAGATCACGAGGTTAGGAGATCGAGACCATCCTGGCTAACACGGTGAAACCCTGTCTCTACTAAAAATACAAAAAAAGTTAGCCGGGCATGGTGGCAGGCACCTGTAGTCCCAGCTACTGGGAGGCTGAGGAAGGAGAATGGCGTGAACCCGGGAGGCAGAGCTTGCAGTGAGCCGAGATCGCGCCATTGCACTCCAGTCTGGGCGACAGAGTGAGACTGTCTCCAAAAAAAAAAAAGTGTTCTTATTTATACAAATAGAAAGTGTATAAAAACATTTTGGTTTTAGTAACACAACAGTTAGAGAATTCTGTGTTTGCCTTTGAGAGATTAAGTTACACATTTATCTAATCAGGCTTTTGGGCATGGTACATTTTATGAAATGTGTAACTTATGTATTAGAGTTATACAAGTAACTCTTGTGTTGCATAAAATACAGAGGAGTAAGCTGCTGCTGTAAATTCCTTAGAAATTGACTCATCTTTTCTGTTCATACTCCTCCTTTCTCTTATTTCCCTCTAGTTTAAATTAACATAAACAATATAAAAATCATAGAATCTGAGGGTTAAAAGGCATTTTAGATGTTGGCTAGTAGTCGTCTCTTGGCTGTTCAGATGAGTATGTCTTCAGCACCCCTGAAAAGTGATGTCCTGCCCTAGGCCTATGCCTGACAACTGTTGGTGGCAGAGAAAACTTTTTTTTTTTTTTTTTGAGACGGAGTCTTGCTCTGTCTCCCAGGCAAGAGTACAGTGGTGTGATCTTGGCTCACGGCAACCTCCGCCTCCTGGGTTCAAGTGATTCTTCTGTCTCGTCTCCTGAGTAGCTGGGATTACAGGCACCTGCCGCCTCACCCAGCTAATTTTTGTATTTTTAGTAGAAACGGGGTTTCACCATGTTGGCCAGGCTGGTCTCAAACTCCTGATCTCGTAATCCACCCACCTTGGCCTCCCAAAGTGCTGGGATTACAGGCATAAGCCACTGCGCCTGGCCAAGAAAACATTTTTTACTGATGTTAATAAGCAGCTTCTATTGACTTAAACACATGATTAGGACACAGAAGTCGTTCCCTCTGGTGGAATCTATAATAATTACATTAATTCATTTTGATTAACTAGAAATATTCGTATCTAAGAGCATCCATGATGAGTGTTTTTTGTTTCTAAGTGGATTATGATTTATGTAAGATAGAAAAGACAATGGGGCTGGGCATGTTGGCTCACACCTGTAATCCCAGCACTTTGGGTGGCTGAGGTGGGCTGGTCACTTGAGGCCAGGCCACTTTGTGACCAGCCTGGCCAACATGGCAAAATGCATTCTGTACTAAAATACAAAATTAGGCGGGCTTGGTGGCGCATGCCTATAATCCCAGCTACTTGGGAGGCTGAGGCATGAGAATCACATGAACCTAGGAGGCAGAGGTTGCCATGAGCTGAGATCACACCACTGTACTCCAGCCTGGGCAACAGAGGGAGACTGTCTCCAGAAAAAAAAAAAGAAACAAAGAAAAGAAATGGTGAGGATAATCGTGTAGTACTTATTTAGGAAATAGGAAAATAAGGGTATATTGTGTTTACTATTATTTCCTTTTTTTTTTTTTTTTGAGACGGAGTCTCGCTCTGTTGCCCAGGCTGGAGTGCAGTGGCGCGATCTTGGCTCACTGCAGGCTCCGCCTCCCGGGTTCACGCCATTCTCCCGCCTCAGCCTCCCAAGTAGCTGGGACTACAGGTGGCTGCCACCATGCCCAGCTAATGTTTTTGTATTTTTAGTAGAGATGGGATTTCACCATGTTAGCCAGGAGGGCTCGATCTCCTGACCTTGTGATCCGTCCACCTCGGCCTCCCAAAGTGCTGGGATTACAGGTGTGAGCCACTGTGCCCGGCTACTATTATTTCTTCTAAGGTGGTGATTTGGTTTCAGGGTCCCCCAGCGCTGCAATGGCAGCCTATCCCTTCTCTCCTTTACTTCATGCTCTGCTCATTGCACAGGTCAAGATAAACTGGAAGTAACATTGCTTTCTAATCATCTGTTGGGAAGTCGTGAAGATCGGTTAGATTAGATGTATTTTGTACTTTAAACTCTTTAGATACGCACTTTGTCAAAGTACAAAATTGATCCCCATAAAATCTATGACACGGCACAGCCAAGGCCAACTACTGTAGACTCTGTTTTATAAGAAGAGAGTTGAGGACTAAATTTCAATGTGATATAATATGTAGTAATGTTCATTGACCATTGGGGATAAATTTTTACATGTCCACATTACTTATTGTAAACCCTGAAGACCTTTAGAGATGTATGATTCTGCCCTGGAATATATATTTACTCTTCTGGATATTTGCTTATATTATCTAGGTAAACATAGTTGAAATTATTTCTTTCTTGGAGCTCTTGTTAACAGCTCTACAAGTAAGTGTTCTATGGAGTTACTTTTAACCTTTAAAACAAACAAGTAAAACCTAAATAAAGCAAAAAAGAAAAAAAAAAAAACACACATTCTAAAAAGTTCAACCAGTCGAACCAGTAAATAACACCAACAGCCTCCCCTTCCAAAAATTAGAGATGTTTTTATGCTAAAACTTAGGTAGAATTTGCTTCCTAGATTACATGTAAATATGAAATGAATTGTGGCCTTGAAATAGTTAGGAGAGACATCATCAGGTTCTGCTGTTGGCTTTTTAGGTAGTAAAATGGTAAATCTTATGTTTAATTTCATAAGAAGGGGGTTTACATTTTCCTGACCTTCTCCTTGAAGGCCAAAGCTGTTTGGCAAGAATGGGTTGTAGGATGCAGTTTCTAAAGGAAGGCTGAGATCCTTTTCTTTTCTCTCCTGTAGACTACATTTGGTCAATTTTGTGGAACCTGTGGGCCTCAATTACTCCATGTTTATTCCCACCTTGCTGAATCAGGGCACCACTGCTCAGAAAGAGAAATGGCTGCCTTCATCCAAAGGACTCCAGATAATTGGCACCTACGCCCAGACGGAAATGGGCCACGGTTAGTCCACACTGAGGGTCTCTGGGTAACCCACCTCAGGACATCAGTTAACAGTGATTGCCGGCATTTGGCTTTTTTCTGCTGCTATCTGTTTGGGATTTTATTTTTAAGTGGTTAAGTCAAAATTCAGCTTCTTGTTTTCTCCTAGATATTTTCCCCGGAAACTATTCCAGGGCTCTGGCCTATAAACATCATTCACTGTTATTTCCTCAAGTCTTTATTATGGAACAGTTTGAAAAGATGGGGTTTACAGTGCAGCAGGGAAGCCCATTATGTCACTCTGGGTCTAATGAGTAAAGACTTTGTTGGAAATTCTTCAGAGGGTTAGTGCCCCAGCAATATCTGGAAAGTGCCTCTCTGCTGTCATGCAGTTAAAGCTGTGGATTTTAATGGGGGCCGCAGGTGGTGGCAGCTACCTGTCTCATCTCTCATTGCCCACTAGCAGGTTATAAGGCAGTTTGGAAAAAAGTCCATGATTCTCTTCATCTGACTTCAGTCTTTTTAGATATTTTTTCCCTTATATGTCTGGGAACTCTTGTGTTGCCATTAATTCTTTGTTAAATTGTTCCTAAATGTCTGGCTTTCTTTAAAAAGTTTTGCTTTTGGTCTTCATGTGAAATAGGTTTGTTTTCATAGACAAGGCCATTGGCAGGTTTGAGTGTTTGGAATTTGAGCTGCCCAGCCTCATGTCTAAGGATCAAAATGGTAGGAGTAAAGAAAGGGAAGGAAAAAGGGATGCAGATATCAGGGAAACATCATTTTGTGTTTGATTGCTGATTTCGATGTGCGAATTGGTTTAAGGAAAGTGTTATTTATTGTCATCTCCATGGGGACTGCAGATTTCTGGTCATGGTTTGATGTTCCAGACACCTTACTAAACACCCAAGACTTCAAGATGGTCAGTACTGAAATTGTAAGCCTGAAAGAAAGGTTTGTTAAGTACGATAAGATTATTTATTTATTTATTTTTTTTGAGACGGAGTTTCGCTCTTTTTGCCCAGGCTGGAGTGCAATGGCGCGATCTCGGCTCACTGCAACCTCCGCCTCCGGGTTCAAGCAATTCTCCTGCCTCAGCCTCCTGAGTAGCTGGAATTACAGGCGCTCACCACCACGCCAGGCTAATTTTGTATTTTTAGTAGAGACGTGGTTTTTCCATGTTGGCCAGGCTGATCTCTAACTCCTGACCTTGGGTGATCTGTCCACCTTGGCCTCCCAAAGTACTGGGATTACAGTCCCGAATCACCACGCCTGGCTGACAGATAAGATTCTTTTTTTTTTTTTTTTTTTTTTGAGACAGAGTCTTGTTCGGTTGTCCAGGCTGGAGTGCAGTGGTGTCATCTCGGCTCACTGCAAGCTCCACCTCCCAGGTTCACGCCATTCTCCTACCTCGGCTCCCAAGTAACTGGGACTACAGGCGCCCACCACCACACCTGGCTAATTTTTTGTATTTTTAGTAGAGATGGGGTTTCACTGTGTTAGCCAGGATGGTCTCGGTCTCCTGACCTCGTGATCCACCCGCCTCGGCCTCCCAAAGTGCTGGGATTACAGGCGTGAGCCACCGCGCCACCTGGCCTGACAGATAAGATTCTTTAGTCCTCCTCACTTAGAGTATCTGTGTGTTTGTGTACATGCATGTGTGGTGTGTGTATGTGTTGTAATCTTGAGGTAGCTTTGTGGTATAGAATTTATTTGACTTAACAGTCATGCTATTCATAGGAGGCATAAGATGTGAAATAGTCTGAGGCTAATGGATCTGTTAAGTATACCTCTTGCTGGTCTAATGCTTCTGCCTCATTTATAAAGTAAATCACAAATATACATTTGCCCTAATTTTTTTATTTTATTTTATTTTATTTTTTGAGTCGGGGTCTCATCCTGTGCCCCAGGCTGGAGTGCCGTAGAGTGATCTCGGCTCACTGCAATCTCCACCTCCTGGGTTCAAGTGATTCTTCTGCCTTAGCCTCCTGAGTAGCTGGGTTTATAGGCGCCCACCACCATGCCCAGCTAATTTTGCTATTTTTAGTAGAGACGGGGTTTCACCATTTTGGTCAGGCTGGTCTCAAACTCGTTACCTCAGGTGATCCGCCCGCCTCAGCCTCCCATAGTGCAGGGATTACAGGTGTGAGCCACCGCGCCCGGCCTGCCCTAATTTTTGAAAGGAGAGAGGAAGAAAGGAAGACTTGAACTATACTGGTTTGAGGAGAATAGAAGTTGGACAGAGATCCTATATGGCTGTGGGCAAGTTTGCATTTGTTAGAGTTTTTGTTCCCTTATTGCTTCTAGTTTTGTTTTGTTTTTTGTTTGTTTATTTGTTTGTTTTTTGAGATGAAGTTTCACTCTCGTTGCCCAGGCTGGAGTGCAATGGCGCGATCTCGGCTCACCACAACCTCTGCCTCCCAGGTTCAAGTGATTCTCCTGCCTCACCCTCCCTAGTAGCTGGGATTACAGGCATGTGCCACCATGCCCTGCTAATTTTGTATTTTTAGTAGAGATGGGATTTCTCCATGTTGGTCAGGCTGGTCTCAATCTCCCAACCTCAGGTGATCCACCCACCTCGGCCTCCCAAAGTGCTGGGATTACAGGCATGAGTCACTGTGCCCAGCTAGTTTTGAGTATTTTTTTGTATTTGAACCAATGTTGTCTTAATCTCTGTGGTTTGGAGAACAGTGTCCTGAGGTTGTTTTTTTTTTTCTTGCTGGAATTTTGCTAATTCATATTGCTGTTCTTGGTTGACCACTCATCTTTTCCTTGGAAACAAGTCAGGTTGGTTAATTTACATCACGTGACAGTTTTACCTTCTATGGAATAGGCAAAAAGTCAACATCCAGGAGATCGGCAATAGAGCAACTTATATAGAATGAGATCTAACTATTTAAATTCTGAGACTTTGGAAAATGTATCAACAGTGATTATCTAACACGGTCTCACAAAAGCAGCTATAACTTTGGGTTTCGAATTCTTTCACTTCTGGGTAGCTGCTGAAAAGTGAAGGGCCTCAGAAGTGTTCAGGTTCACTCTGTGTTCCTTCTGAATCCTAAAATTCAGTCACCTACAGAAAGTCTCAGTCACCAACATCATCCTTCTTTCTAGAGTATGTCTTCTTTCCTCTAAAGACACGAAGAAGAAATTCGGATATACACCTGCCCTGTGGGTCTGGGAGCCTTAATCAAAGGCAGAGGCCTGAGCCTGGGTGGGCTCCCCTGCCTGGGGTTCTGGAATTAAAGGAACAGCCTGGGGAACTGGGTCCATGTTATCATCCCCACCACATGTTTCTTTAGGCCACAAAACAGGTCATTTGTTTGCTCTTACAGATATCTAATCATTTCAAGATCTAGCCACTTCGGGAGATTCTTCTTGCTTTGTTTTCCTTGTTTGCTTGCTTACTTGCTTCCTTCCTTCCTTTGTTTTTTTTTGAAGGAGTCTCATGTTGCCCAGGCTGGAGTGATGCAATGGTGCAATCTCGGCTCGCTGCAACCCCCGCCTCCAGGGTTCAAGTGATTCTCCTGCCTCAGCCTCTCGGAGTAGCTGGGATCACAGGCATGCACCACCGTACCTGGCTAATATTTGTATTTTTAGTAGAGACGGGGTTTCACCATGTTGGCCAGGCTGGTCTTGAACTCCTGACCTCAGGTGATCTGCCCGCCTCGGCCTCCCAAAGTGCTGGGATTACAAGCGTGAGCCACTGTGCCCGGCCTCTTTCTCTCTCTCTTTCTGTCTTCCTTCCTCTGTTCCTCTGTTCCTTTCATTCCTTTCTTTCTTTCTTCCTCACCTGTGGACTCAGGTCATATTGCCTTGTTTCCTGTTACCATCTATTTAGGAATTTAGAGCTTGTATGATACATAGTTAGCTTTGAAGCTGATGCAGTGTTCTAGCAAATTGCCATCATTAACTCTTAAATATGAAATAAAACACCTTTCTTTGAATCAGGAAAGGGGTAGTAAACTTGATTTGTAAGTCATCAATCTTTACCTGCACCTCCGTTGCCCTCTCTCCTCAGGCTCAATAGTCTCCTCTTTCCTCTGCCCAAGTGATTCTCTTCCCTGTTGGACTTCTCATGAGACTTGCTTCCCTGGGGATTTGGGCTAAATTTCACCAATATTAGTGATAATAATATAAACTTTATGAAAGCTGTATTCTGGCCAGGTGCGGTGGCTCACGCCTATAATCCCAGCACTTTGGGAGGCCAAGGTGGGCGGATCACCTGAAGTCGGGAGTTCGACACCAGTCTGACCAACATGGAGAAACCCCATCCCTACTAAAAATACAAAATTACCCGGGTGTGGTAGTGCGTGCCTGTAATCCCAGCTACTAGGGAGACTGAGGCAGGAGAAGCACTTGAACCCGGGAGGTGGAAGTTGTGGTGAGCCGAGATGTCGCCATTGTGCTCTAACCTGGGTAACAAGAGCGAGACTCCATCTCAATAGATAAATAAATATCTCTGGGGTCATACTTCTGGAATATCTCAGAAATGAATCACTATATTGAGGGACATGAGTATTTTAGAGCTTTTGCTGCATAGTTTGAGACTTTTCCTGAAACACAGAACCAGTTGACAATATATTTAGCAAGCTCTGTACCTGTATTTCCACATCTCCATCAACGTGGCCACTTTAATTTATTTTTGCTACTTTAATATTTCTTTTTTCTTTTTTTTTCTTTTTTTTGAGCTGGAGTTTTGCTCTTGTTGCTCAGGCTGGAATGCAAGGGCGTGATCTCAACTTACCGCGACCTCCGCCCCCCAGGTTCAAGCGATTTTCCTTCCTTAGCCTCCTGAGTAGCTGGGATTACAGGCAAGCGCCACCACGCCCGGCTACTTTTGTATTTTTAGTAGAGATGGGGTTTCTCCATGTTGGTCAAGCTGATCTTGAACTCTTGACCTCAGGTGATCCGCCCACCTTGGCCTCCCAAAGTGCTGGGATTACAGGCGTGAGCCACCGTGCGCGGCCTACTTTAATGTGTTTCTTTTTTTGTTGGTTTTTTTTTGTTTTGTTTTGTTTTGTTTTGAGGCAGAGTCTCGCTCTTTCGCCCAGGTTGGGGTGCAGTGGCGCAGCTTCCGAGCTTTCTAATGTTCATTATTAACTAGTAGCTTTTTCCCATTGTTATCTTAATCCCATTATGTCCTTTCTGGTTTGTCTTAGAGTTTTATGATAGGTTAAATTTATTTCTGGAACCTTTCATATATTACATTGATAGGTTGATTTCTTTCTTTGTTTTTCCTCTAACATAAATTTTGACCACTGGTGCTTTTTTTTTTTTTTTTGAGACAGAGTCTGGCTCTGCCGCCCAGGCTAGAGTGCAGTGGCCGGATCTCAGCTCACTGCAAGCTCCGCCTCCCGGGTTCACGCCATTCTCCTGCCTCAGCCTCCCGAGTAGTTGGGACTACAGGCGCCCGCCACCGCGCCCGGCTAGTTTTTTGTATTTTTTAGCAGAGACGGGGTTTCACCGTGTTAGCCAGGATGGTCTCGATCTCCTGACCTCGTGATCCGCCCGTCTCGGCCTCCCAAAGTGCTGGGATTACAGGCTTGAGCCACCGCGCCCGGCCTCCACTGGTGCTTTATAAAACTTTTTTGAGACAGAGTCTCGCACTGTCGCCTGGGTTGGAGTGCAGTGGCGCGATGTTGGCTCACTGCAACCTCCGCCTCCCGGGTTCAAGCAATTTTCCTGCCTCAGCTTCCCCAGTAGCTGGAATTACAGGTGCCCATCACCACGCCCAGCTACTTGTTTTGTATTTTTAGTAGAGGCGGGGTTTCACCATGTTGGCCAGGCTGGTCTCAAACTCCTGACTTCGTGATTCGCCCGCCTCGGCCTCCTAGAATGCTGGGAATACAGGCGTGAGCCACTGTGCCCAGTCAAGACTTTTTATTTTATTTTTATTTTGTATTTTTGTATTTTTATTTTTTATTTTTAAGATGGAGTCTCACTCTGTTGCCCAGGCTGGAGTGCAGTGGCGCAATCTCAGCTCACTGCAACCTCTGTCTCCTGTGTTCAAGCGATTCTCCTGCCTCAGCCCCCTGAGTAGCCAGGATTACAGGCGTGCACCACCATGCTCAGCTAATTCTTGTATTTTTAGTAGAAACGGGGTTTCACCATGTTGATCAGGCTGGTCTCAAACTCTTGACCTCGTGATCCGCCCGCCTCAGCCTCCCAAAGTGCTGGGATTACAGGCTGAGCCACCAGGCCTGACCTTTATCTTTTTTTATTATTTTTATTTTTTTCCTTTTTCATATAAGTACCGTGCTCTAACCGATTGCGCCACTGGAGCTCCTATTTTTTTCGTTTTCAAGACAGAGTCTTGCTCTGTCACCCAGCCTGGAGTGCAGTGGCATGATCTCGGCTCACTGCCGAGAACTCCCGACCTCAGGTGATTCGCCTGTCTCAGCCTCCCAAAGTGCTGAGATTATAGGAGTGAGCCACCGGGTCTGGTGTATTTTTATTTTTTAAAGACAGGTTCTTGCTCTGCTGCCCAGGCTGGAGTGCAAAGGTTTGATCATAGCTCACTGCAGCCTTGATCTCCTAGACTGAAGGGGATCCTCCTACCTCAGCCTCCTGAGTAGCTGAGAGTATAGGCACATGACACCATGCCCAGTTGATTTTTTAAATTTTTAGTAGAGATAGGTTCTTGCTGTGTTGCTCAGGCTTGTAAGGTATTTAAAAATCTGATAGGATAAGCCTACCATTGTTACATTTCGAGATATATGTATTTGGTATTTATGCTTGCTTATTCTAGATGAATTCTAACCGAATCTGTCAGGTTCTAAAAACAAATTCTACAGGAATTAAATTTTTCTTTTCTCCTTCTCTATCTGGAATTTTAAGTTGGTTTTATATTGAAGCCTTGTCTTTTCTTGGGAAGCTATTTCTTTCCTCTTCTTTTTCTCTTCTTTTTTTTCCCACCCTATTAGGTATTTATCATTTTTCTGTTTTTTGTTTTGTTTTGTTTTGTTTTGTTTTGTTTTTGAGAGGGAGTCTCGCTCTGTCGCCCAGGTTGGAGTGCAGTGGTGCGATCTCGGCTCACTGCAAGCTCTGCCTCCTGGGTTCACTCCATTCTCCTGCCTCAGCCTCCCAGTAGCTGGGACTACAGGCGCCCGCCACCACGCCCAACCGATTTTCTTGTATTTTTAGTAGAGACAGGGTTTTGCTGTGTTCGCCAGGATGGTCTTGATTTCCTGACCTGATGATCTGCCCCCCTTGGCCTCCCAAAGTGCTGGGATTACAGGTGTGAGCCACCGCGCCTGAATGCTGTTAATTTTTTTTCCCTTACAGCCTGCAGCTTTTCTCAGTTCACTTACTCTGATATTTTGTTGATGTTGTTGATTTTCCGGGATGATACTCATGCTTTCTACAGAGCTGCTTTTTATTTCTTCTTTTCTCATATATGAATAGTCTGATTGGTTTTTCCTCAGTATTGATTGTCAGCCTTTCTAGCCTTGTGTCATGTGGAAAGAGGGGCTGGGGATGCCTTTTGATGTTTTGGTTTTAAAAGAGCTGACTCTAGCGCTTCACTAAGTATAATGTTGGTGCGTCGTAATTTTATGATAAATTATTTTACAATAATATCTTTATCATGCATAACCAGCTTTTAAAACAAATAGTTGGCTTAAGTCAAAAAACTCTGCAGTTCACTTTCTCCTTGTAACATTTCTAAATTTCATCCACATCTGAATAATCCTTGTCTTAGTTGGAAGAAATATTTTTTTCCCGAAAACATTCTTTAGTGTCAGAACCATTTGTGATTGTAGTGGTTTTACCCCTGCCCTACTGAGCACATTTGTTGTAGCCCTTAGTGTCCATCTTCGCTCTGTGATACACTCAGATGTAAATCTTCCAGAGTCTGATGGGTGCTTGATAGTGGCCTTTCCTTCACTAGGAATTGCTCTGATTTATGGTGAAGTAAAACAACCCTCCATGAAAGCATGAAAAGTGTCTAGTCCTAGGTTTCAGTCCTAACTCAGAGTTTTCGCCTCCCAGGTTCTAAGTGTACATTGATTTTTCTTCCTAGACAGTACTCAAAAGGCGGGGACGGTTGACATATCTGTTTCAGTGAAAGGCACTCTCATCCCATGAATGTGTTTTTCTTGGGATTTCTGCTATTAATTTTTTTTTTTTTTTTTTTTTTGAGATGGAGTCTTGCTCTGTTCCCCAGGCTAGAATGCAGTGGTGCGATCTTGGCTCACTGCAACTTCCGCCTCCCAGGTTCAAGCAATTCTCCTACCTCACCCTCCTGAGTAGCTGGGATAACCAGCGCCTGCCACCATGCCCAGCTAATTTTGTATTTTTAGTAGAGATGGGATTGCACTATGTTGCACAGGCTGGTCTCGAACTCCTGACCTCAAGTGATCTGCCCACCTTGGCCTCCCAAAGTGTGGGGATTACAGGCGTGAGTCACCGCACCCGGCCTACAGTCACAGTCTTTAGTCCGTGCTATGCTTGTGCAATAATTTCCCCAGCTAGGAGACAGGACTAGGTGACAAGATTCTTTTTTAAAAAAATAGGTTTTGGGGGTAGAAGTGCCATTTCCTTACATGCATGTATTATGTAATGGTGAAGTCTGGGATTTTGCAGTACCCATTGCCCAAATAGTGAACATAGTACCCAGTAGATAACTTTTCAGGCCTCATACCCCTCCCATCCTCCCACATTCTGAAACCTCCAGTGTCTGCTTTGTTCGTTGTTGTTTTTTGTTTTTTGAGAGAGTCTCTGTCTCCCAGGCTAGAGTGCAGTGGCACCGTCGTGGCTCACTGCAACCTTTGCCTCCTGGGTTCAAGTGATTCTCCTGCCTCAGCCTCCCAAGTAGCTGGGATTACAGGTGCCCACCACCACGCCCAGCTAATTTTTGTATTTTTAGTAGAGATGGGGTTTCACCATGTTGACCAGGCTGGTCTTGAACTCCAACCTCAGGTGATCCACCTGCCTTGGCCTCCCAAAGTGCTGGGATTATAGGCATGAGCCACCGCGCCTGGCCCCTATGTCTGTTATTCCATTGTGCATGTCCATGTTTACCCCTTGCTCAGCTCCCGTGGTGACGAGATTCTTGTCCTTGTTTTGCCATTATCTTTTTTCCCTGAGGAAGGCATTTAATCCGTCTCAGCCTTAATTTCTTCTCTGTAAAATGAGGGATTCAGTCACACCTACTTTGATTTTTCTTTTTTTAAAGTGTGATTGCTTAGCTGAAAGCCCAGCCAGTAGATTGGAAGAAGTCATTGATCAGCCCTTGTCTGAGCAGTGTGCCCTGGTTATTTTCCTCCCTACCTTGCAAGGAACAAACAGAAATTTAAAAACTGAAACGTCGTTTATGCTCATTTCAAAGACACAAAGAATGATAAGAGCAATATGGAGTTGACGGATTTGGAGCTAGAAATTAAACAGAATACCAGTAATGTGGAAAAATGCAAAGGCATATAGAATGACTTCCTATCCTTAGCAAAAATTCACACAGAATCCTGTCCCATGCACGTTTTAAGTGGAAAAAAATGACCCCAGAAAGTGGATTTAAAACTAATAAAGCTAAGATGTTTATTATCATTAGTGATAATTTCTGTATAATTGTCACAGAAAGCTTATGCATGAATCTGTAACTTGTTATTGTGGTCTTCACTGGAAATTGCATGTCTTTTTTAATTTCTGAAATAATTTATTGGGATGAAGAGCACTGTCAGTTTTTGTATTAAATTGTTTCAGTAAAGCTGGCCCAATATTTGACATGATGAGTCTGAATGAAGGGATCAGATCTATGTGAGGAATGTGGTTCTATGCTGGATGTTTTGTGGACAAAACAGAAAAAAAAATCCCAGCCTAGAAGCATTTTTGAAGTTGCATTGAGGAAAAACTATAATCTGGGGGTCATATTGTCACACTGAGAGAACTACTATGTTCTTTCTCGCTTTCTCATCAGAGGACATCCTTGTACCAGTACCACTCAAATTTTCTGTTCTCTTAACTCCTGGCCTCAAGTGATTCTCCTCAAGCGATTCTGCCTCAGCATCCCAAGTAGCTGCGATTACAGGCACGTGCCACCACACCCAGCAAATTCTCCATTCTATACAACTTTTTTTTTGAGACAGAGTCTTGCTCTGTTGCCCAGGCTGGAGTGCAGTAGTGTGATCTCAGCTCACTGCAACCTTCCATTCCCAGGTTCAAGCAATTCTCCTGCCTTAGCCTCCCAAGTAGCTGGGATTTCAGGTGGGCGCCACGACACCCAGCTAATTTTTTGTTTGTTTGATTGGTTGGTTTCTTTTTTGTTGTTGTTTTTTGAGACGGCTTTTCACTCTTATTGCCTAGGCTGGAGTACAATGGCGTGATCTTGGCTCACTGCAACCACCGCCTCCCGGGTTCAAGCATTTCTCCTGCCTCAGCCTTCCAAGTAGCTTGGATTACAGGCATGTGCTACCATGCCCGGCTGATTTTGTATTTTTAGTAGCGATGGGGTCTTACCATGTTGATCAGGCTGGTCTCCCAACTCCTGACCTCAGGTGATCCGCCCACCTCAGCCTCCCAAAGTGCTGGGATTACAGGCGTGAGCCACCATGCCTGGCCGTATACAACTTTTCAAATTCTCTCTCTCTCTCTCTCCCTCTCTCTCTTTTTTTTTTTGAGATGGAGTCTCACTCTGTCACCCAGGCTAGAATGCAGTGATGTGATCTTGGTTCACTGCAACCTCTGCCTCCTGGGTTGGAGCAGTTCTCCTGCCTCAACCTTCCAGTAGCTGGGATTACAGGTGTGCACCACCACGCCTGGCTAATTTTTGTATTTTTAGTAGAGACAGGGTTTCACCATGTTGGCCAGGCTGGTCTTGAACTCCTGACCTCAGATGATCCACCCACCTTGGCCTCCCAGAGTGCTGGGATTATAGGTGTGAGCCACTGTGCCTGGCCAATTCTTCTTTTTTTTTTTTGAGACAGAATCTCACTCTGTCACCTAGGCTGGAATGCAGTGGGCGTGATCTCAGCTCACTGCAACCTCCGCCTCCTATGTTCAAGTGATTTTCCTGCCTCAGCCTCCCAAATAGCTGGGACTACTGGCTGGTGCCACCATGCTTAACTGATTTTTGTATTTTTAGAAGAGTCGGGGTTTTGTCATGTTGGCCAGGCTGGTCTCGAACTCCTGACTTAAGGTGATCTGACCGCCTTGGCCTCCCAAAGTGCTGAGATTGCAGGCGTGAGCCACTGCACTGGCCTCTCAAATTTTCTTTATTTCCTTTGCTTTAATTCCTGGGCTGGGATCCTCTGTCTTGGACGTGTGGTTTTGTACTGCACTGACTTTGGAATCAGTAGCCAATCCCTTTCCTCATACTCCTTGCTGACTCCGGAAAAATGGAAATTAACAAGAATTATAAAGTAATACAGAAAGGGACAGTGCTCCCATCTATGATTAAGTGCACGCAACTAATTCATACTTAAGTTTTTTTTTGTCTCCTTTCCTTGCTCTATTTAAATTGCTGATTCTCTCACACCTGATGACTCTTCTCTCAAATGCCCATCCTTGATATTTCCTCGAAGTTTTGTGCACCGAGGGCGGCCTGAGCCTCTGGATCTTCACTTGGGCATGTTCCTGCCCACCTTGCTTCACCAGGCAACTGCGGAGCAGCAGGAGCGCTTCTTCATGCCCGCCTGGAACTTGGAGATCATTGGCACTTATGCCCAGACAGAGATGGGTCATGGTATGGAGTATTCAGTCTACCTTCTGGGTTGGGCGGGCCCCTGTGAACTTACCATGTGTGGAGTGCCCACCATGTACCATCGATGGCGTGTCGATATTCTGTGGTCTGTTTAAATGAGCTTTTTTTGCAGAGTTCAGGTTTTGGTATAAACACTGCTTTGGTCAGTGGGAGTTAAAGGCTATCATAGTGATAAAACGATTGTCTTTTTTATGCCATAGTTCCCCTTCAGAGGGTCAAGAATTACAAGTCAGGTCTTATTTGCCAAGTGGCTTTCAATGTTACTGAGGTTGTATGGAATCTGTGTGCATATACAACTCAAAACTGTTTTTTTCTTCATTACTATCTGATTACCTTTGTTACTGGTACCTTAATGAACTTGTACAAGTTCCAGAAGAAACACAAATAATAGTTTGTGTACCCTGTACCCTTGGATTTGCTTGAGGGAAATGAGTAGCTTATAAATGAAGTGTGTGACATTTTGTGCCTTGGAGTTATTTGTACTTTGAGTCAGTCAGTAGTTCTACAAGTGACTTGACTGCAGAGTAAAAAAACCAAGATAAGCCAAACTTGGCAGGCATTTGGTTTCAGACACTATCTCCACCTTTCATTGATCTTTCCATCCCCCACCTGCTTTCTTCATGCACCTGGGTGGGCTGGAGGTGGCCGCTGTTCCTCTTTGTATCTGCTCTGAATTGAATCCATGTTTGCCATTCATTTGCTTATGGCTTGTCTTTTTCTGCTCTAATATTTCAGAAAAACTGGTCTAGTGTGTATTTGCCACTTGCTCCTTATTTCTGTACAGCTGCTGCTTTTTATTTGGTGCTGAATAGTATTTTACAGGATTTTCATGAGACTCCAAGTGGAATACTATTTGTTTCAGTTGTGCTTTTGAAAACATTTCGTCCTTATTTGTTCTGTTTAATGTTATCTGCTCTTCTGTAAAAGCTGCTTTTTTGATGAAAGATGTCTGTGAAAGTTGTGGATTGCACGTAAGTTGGTTATTCAACTTGGAAGCTTCTAAATGTTTCAAAGTGTGTTTAATGAGGTCTAGCATTATGAAAGCAGATAGGTAAAAGGTTCCCAACATTTGCTTTAGTCAGTAGTTTTGTAGAGACTGCCACCTAGAACATTTTTCTATAACTCTTTTCAAATAGTTTTGGTATATTTATGTTAAGATTTGAAACATAAGACCCTATCTATCCCAGTACACATAAGAAACTGGAAACTCTTCCTTGCTGCATTAATGAACCAGCTAGGACTAAGTTAGGCCTGCTATTGGAAATCTGTAGGGTCAACTGAGACCTTATTATTGGACCTTTTTAGGAATTTTTTGAAGTCACATTCCAGGTCATTTCCCCAATAATGGTTATACTTTTATACTTTATTTATTTATTTATTTATTTTGAGACGGAGTCTCACTCTGTTGCCCAGGCTGGAGTGCGGTGGCACAATCTTGGCTCACTGCAACCTCTGCCTCCTGGGTTCAAGCAATTCTGCCTCAGCCTCCTGAGTAGCTGGGACTACAGGCGCATACCACAATGCCTAGCTATTTTTTGTATTTTTAATAGAGACGGGGTTTCACCGTGTTAGCCAGGATGGTCTCGATCTCCTGACCTCATGATCCACCCGCCTCGGCCTCCCAAAGTGCTGGGATTATAGGCGTGAGCCACCACGCACAGCCATACATTTTTAATTTGTAAGAATTTTGGCTGAAATGTCTTCCTCTCACATGTTATCTTATTCTTCTCATTAGTACAGAATTCGAGAATGTTGAATTGGTGTGGTTAACACAATACATATGAGTTGAAATTGGCATACTTGCAACTCAGAGATGGGTTTAAAAAGACAGTTAACATCCCTGTTAAATTCATATATTGTGATCTTAAAAATGTGATTCTAAGTTGCCTTTATATTTTCTTTCAGTTGCTGTAAATAAATGTAACAAATCAAATACAGAAATGGAACATGCATGGCACTTAGATTTTCAACTTAATGGAAAACCATCAGATAGCGTGGGAAATTCAGTGTCTTGGTTGTCAACCAGTTGTAGCTCATCTACTGGTGTTTTTTGTTAGATTTTGTTTTTCTCTGAGATATGAGAGTTTAAAGGACTGTGTAGGAAATTTTTCCTTGTGCCTATTTTTTTCCCCATCTCTTAACTGAAGTCAGTGTAATTTATCTCCTTAGGAACTCACCTTCGAGGCTTGGAAACCACAGCCACATATGACCCTGAAACCCAGGAGTTCATTCTCAACAGTCCTACTGTGACCTCCATTAAATGGTGGCCTGGTGGACGTAAGTGAATTTTTCATCATTTATTGGATGTTTTGAAGGTTTGTCATGAGATTTTGCTTAGAATGTAGAGCTTTTATGAGAACATCGGCCAGGCTTGGTGGTTTCACGCCTGTAATCCTAACACTTCAGGAGGCTGAGGTGGGCGGATCACTTGAGGTAAGGAATTCAAGACCAGCCTGGTTAATATGCTGAAACCCTGTCTCTACTAAAAATACTAAAATTAGCTGGGTGTGGTGGTGCACACCTGTAGTCCCAGCTACTCGGGAGGCTGAGGCAGGAGAATCACTTGAACCTGGAAAGATTGCAGTGAGCCAAGATTGTACCACTGCACTCCAACCTGGGCATCGCAGCAAGACTCTGTCTCAAAAACAACCCAACAAACAAACAATATATGTGTGTGGTTGTGTGTGTGTGTGTGTATGTGTATGTGTGTGTGTGTGTATAGACAGAGAGAGGTGTGTGTGTGTGTGTGTGTGTGTGTGTGTGTGTATATATATATATAGAGAGAGAGAGAGAGGGGAAAGCCAGGCATAGTGGCACATACTTATAGACCTGTAGTCCTGGCTACTCAGGAGGCTGACGTGGGAGGACCACTTGAGCCCAAGAGTTCAAGCCTGCAGTGAGCTACTGTCTGTGATCATGCCACTACATTCCAGCCTGGGTGACAGAGTGAAACCCTGTCTCTTAAAAGAAAAAAATGGCCGGGCATGGTGGCTCACGCCTGTAATCCCAGCACTTTGGGAGACCGAGGCAGGCAGATCACGAGGTCAGGAGATCGAGACCATCCTGGCTAACGCGGTGAAACCCCGTCTCTACTAAAAATACAAAAAATTAGCCGGGTGTGGTGGTGCGTGCCTGTATTCCCAGCTACTCAGAGGCTGAGGCAGGAGAATGGCATGAACCTGGGAGGCGGAGTTTGCAGTGAGCCGAGATCATGCCACTGTACTCCAGCCTGGGCGACAAAGCGAGACTCCGTCTCAAAAAAAAAAAAGAAAAAAATTTAAATAGCTTTAACACAATTTTTTTTTTTTTTTTTTGAGACGAAATCTCACTGTGTCGCCCAGGTTGGAGTGCAGTGGTGTGATCTCGGCTCACTGCAACCTCCACCTTCCAGTTCAAGTGATTCTCCTGCATCAGCCTCCTGAGTAGCTGGGACTACAGGTGCACGCCACCAAGCCCAGCTAATTTTTGTATTTTTAGTAGAGATGGGATTTCACCATATTGGCCAGGCTAGTCTCGAACTCCTGACCTCGTGATCTGCCTGCCTCGGCCTCCCAAAGTGCTGGAATTACAGGTGTGAGCCACCGTGCCCAGCTGACCCGAAACTTTTATATCTTCTTATTCCATTCTGAGTTATTATCTTGGAATATATATTTCTGATACAGTTAGTGGTTAAAGGATTTTGTTATTCACATTGTATATTTTATTTAATTATAATTTATATGTAAGAAGGCACATGTAGCTAGTGATTACTGTTTTGGACAGCACTGCCTTAAGGGATAACAAGGAAGTAGTTTAAATTAATATTCTTATTTTTATCCTAAAATTTTCTCTATGTAAATGCATGAGAAATAAGCAGAAAAGAAAGTAATAACTATTAGCTTAAGGGAATTTCTTTCTGAAAGCTAAGTGTGATACCGTCAGCAGAAAGGCTTTCTGGACACATACTATTGGTTTAGTCTAGTGTTAGATTTAACATATTCTTTCTTCTTTTTTCTACCCTTTAAAAATGTACGAACGTTTACTCACCCCTCTCTTGTTCCCTTTTATATTACAGTTGGAAAGACTTCAAATCATGCAATAGTTCTTGCCCAGCTCATCACTAAGGGGAAATGCTATGGATTACATGCTTTTATTGTACCTATTCGTGAAATTGGGACCCATAAGCCTTTGCCAGGTAAGAACTGTTCATCTGATGTTGAGATGAAAATGAAACTGAACACTTTCTTAAAAGGTAGAATGCCCAACTGAAGAGGTGGAGCGAAAGCCAGAAATTCCAGAGCATAAACATCTCATGACTGTCCTTTCATCTGTGGTAGGAATTACTGTTGGCGACATCGGCCCCAAATTTGGTTATGATGAGATAGACAATGGCTACCTCAAAATGGACAACTATCGTATTCCCAGAGAAAACATGCTGATGAAGTATGCCCAGGTATGTTTTGATAGAAAATAGAAGCAGAGGCATCAAACAGTGGGGTTGCAGTGGCTGTTGCTCACAATAGGGTTAGAATGGTCTGTTCTTTTAGAAGGTAATAACAGCCGGCACACTGGCATATTCCTGTTATCCCAGCACTTTGGGAGGCTGAGTGCATGGATGACTTGAGCCCAGGAGTTCAAGACCAGCCTGGGCAACATAGTGCGAACCCATCTCTACAAAAATTTAAAAAATCTAGCTGGGCATGGTAGCACACATGTGTAGTCCCAGCTACTTGGGAGACTGGGGTGGGAGGATCACTTGAGCGTGGGAGGTCCAGGCTTCAGTGAGCTGTGATTACGCCACACTGTACTCCAGCCTGGATGACAGTGAGACCTTGCCTCAAAAAAAAAAAAAAAAAAGGGTGCGGTGGCTCACACCTGTAATTCCAGCACTTTGGGAGGCTGAGGCAGGAAGATCATGAGGTCAGGAGATGGAGACCATCCTGGCCAACCAATATGGTGAAACCCCGTCTCTACTAAAAATACAAAAAAATTAGCTGGGCGTGGTGGCGTGCGCCTGTAGTCCCAGCTACTCAGGAGGCTGAGGCAGGAGAATCTCTTGAATCCGGGAGGCAGAGGTTGCAGTGAGCAGAGATCGTGCCACTGCACTCCAGCTTGGCAACAGAGTGAGACTCTGTCTTATAAAGGAGGTAATAAGGCCGGGCGCGATGGCTCATGCCTGTAGTCCCAGCACTTTGGGAGGCTGAGAAGGGCGGATCATGAGGTCAGGAATTCAAGACCAGCCTGACCAATATGGTGAAACCCTGTCTCTACTAAAAATACAAAGATTAGCTGGGTGTGATGGCATGTACCTGTAATCTCAGCTACTCAGGAGGCTGAGGCAGGAGAATCACTTGAACCCGGAAGGCAGAAGTTGCAGTAAGTCAAGATCGCACCACTGCCCTGCAGCCTGGGCAACACAGCGAGACTCGTCTCAAAAAAAAACAGGTAATAATGCATTTTTCCTTCCGATGCTTTTTTTTTTTTTTTTTTTGAGACGGAGTCTAGCTCTGTCGCCCGGGCTGCAGTGCAGTGGCTGGATCTCAGCTCACTGCAAGCTCCGCCTCCTGGGTTTACGCCATTCTCCTGCCTCAGCCTCCGAAGTAGCTGGGACTACAGGCGCCCGCCACCTCGCCCGGCTAGCTTTTTGTATTATTTAGTAGAGACGGGGTTTCACCGTGTTAGCCAGGATGGTCTCGATCTCCTGACCTCGTGATCCACCCGTCTCGGCCTCCCAAAGTGCTGGGATTACAGGCTTTAGCCACCGCGCCCGGCCTTTTTTTTTTTTTTTTGAGAGAGAGAGTCTTGCTTTGTCACCCATGCAGTGATGTGATCTTGGCTCACTGCAACCTCCGCCTCCTGGGTTCAAGCGATTCTCCTGCCTCAGCCTCCCGAGTAGCTGGGATTACAGGCATGCGGCACCACACCCAGCTAATTTTTTTGTATTTTTAGTAGAGGTGGGGTTTCACCCTGTTGGCTGGGCTGATCTCGAACTCCTGACCTCAGGGGGCCCTCCTGCCTTGGCCTCCCAAAGTGCTAGGATTACAGGTGTGAGCCACTGTGCCTGGCATTTTTTTTTTTTTTTTTTTGAGATGGAGTCTCACTCTGTCACCCAGGCTGGAGTGCAGTGGCACAATCTCAGTTCACTGCAACCTCCGCCTCCCGGGTTCAAATGATTCTCCTGTCTCAGCCTCCTGAGTAGCTGGGATTACAGGCACGTGCCACCACGCTCAGCTAATTTTTGTATTTTTAGTAGAGACGGGGTTTCACCATTTTGTTCAGCCTGGTCTCAAACTCCTGACCTCTTGATCTGTCCGCTTTGGCCTCCCAAAGTGCTGGAATTACAGGCGTGGTCATCATGCCCACTCTGATGCCGCTTTTACTGTGACAGTGAAATCAGAAGCAGTTAGCAGGGTTGAAGGATATATTTTGATTTGCTAAACCAATGATTCTCAAACTTGCATGCATTAGAATCACCTGGAAGGCCAGTTAAAGCCCAGATTGCTAGGCCCCACCCCGGAGTTTCTGATTCAGTTGGTCAGGGTGGGGACTAAGATGTAGTAGTTCATGCAAGTTGCCAGATGATGCTGATGCTGCTATTCCAGGGACTGTACTTTGAGAATCACTGAACTGCCTCTTGGACTTAAAAAAAGGAAGCATCAGTCCCACGTTCTTCTTCCAGGTGAAGCCTGATGGCACATACGTGAAACCACTGAGTAACAAGCTGACTTACGGGACCATGGTGTTTGTCAGGTCCTTCCTTGTGGGAGAAGCTGCTCGGGCTCTGTCTAAGGCGTGCACCATTGCCATCCGATACAGCGCTGTGAGGCACCAGTCTGAAATCAAGCCAGGGTAAGGGTAGGGTCCTAGATGGGCTCAGTACCGAAAGCCTAGTTTTTACCCCATTCAGATCCCAGAATTCCCAAATGTCAATACAGAAGATGCATTGGCACTGCAAAATTGGCTAGGGTGATAACTGGGCCTGTAATTTTGTATCTAGGCTTCCTTTTCTTAAGAGGAAAGATAGAAATAACCACCCTTGCTATAATCAGTGACTGCCAAAACAGAAAAAAAGAGAATACTCACCTTATTATTTTTAACCTTTTAAGAAAAGTAGGCCGGGCGCGGTGGCTCAAGCCTGTAATCCCAGCACTTTGGGAGGCCGAGACGGGCGGATCACGAGGTCAGGAGATCGAGACCATCCTGGCTAACACCGTGAAACCCCGTCTCTACTAAAAATACAAAAAACTAGCCGGGCGAGGTGGCGGGCGCCTGTAGTCCCAGCTACTCCGGAGGCTGGGGCAGGAGAATGGCCTAAACCCGGGAGGCGGAGCTTGCAGTGAGCTGAGATCCGGCCACTGCACTCCAGCCCGGGCTACAGAGCAAGACTCCGTCTCAAAAAAAAAAAAAAAAAAAAAAAGAAAAGTAGTAATAATATTACTTGAACTTTGTTAGTGAAATGTTCAACACATTAAAGGCAATTTGAAAGTTCGGATTACTACTAGCAACTATAAATTGTGCATGGTGAAAGTGACATTAAATTTGTTTCCCTTTTGCATTCATGGCCACAGTTTATTCCTACAACTGCCTTTCACTGATACTCCCTGATACTCTTTTTACTCTTAAGGAATAAAGAAATTGGCCAGGTGTGGTAGCTCACACCTGTAATCCCAGCACTTTGGGAGGCTGAGGCAAGATTACTTGAGCCTAGGAGTTTGAGGCCAACCTGAGCAACATAGCGAGACCCTGTCTCTATTTTCTTTCCTTTCCCTCTCCCTCCCCTCTCCTTAACTAATCTGTTAAGAGGAGAGGAGAGGCTGGGCACAGTGGGTCATGACTGTAATCTCAGCACTCTCGGAGGCCGAGGCGGGTGGATCACGAGGTAAGGAGTTCAAGACCAGTCTGACCAACATGGTGAAACCCTGTCTCCTTAACTAATCTGTTAAGATACAGATTGGGGCCGGGCGCGGTGGCTCAAGCCTGTAATCCCAGCACTTTGGGAGGCCAAGATGAGTGGATCACGAGGTCAGGAGATCGAGACCATCCTGGCTAACACGGTGAAACCCCGTCTCTACTAAAAAAAATACAAAAAGCTAGCCGGGCGAGGTGGCGGGCGCCTGTAGTCCCAGCTACTCGGGAGGCTGAGGCAGGAGAATGGCGTGAACCCGGGAGGCGGAGCTTGCAGTGAGCTGAGATCCGGCCACTGCACTTCAGCCTGGGCGACAGAGCGAGACTCTGTCTCAAAAAAAAAAAAAAAAAAAAAAAAAAGATACAGATTGGAGGTCTGAAGAAATGATCAACAGTACTCATGCCTTCTTGTCATCTATGAGGATCTATCAGGGCCCCAGCCCCTCTGCTGTGTATTCTAGCTCTTGAGGGAGAGCTCACCTGGCTGCACGGAGTTTATATGCTTCGGTTAGGCTTTCAGGGCTATTGATACCCACCATGGTCAGCCAGACTACTACCTGCTGTGGCTGGATGCGTTGACTGGGCAGGTCATTCAAATAGGACACCATGCCACACACCAACTTTCCTGAGTGCACCTGGTCATAACTTTTCATCAGGAACCTAAAAATCACCAGTAAACCTGCTTTTAGTAACTACTTTTTTTTTGTTTTGTTTTGCTTTTTCTTTTTTGAGATGGAGTTTCATTCTTGTTGCCTAGGCTGGATGGAGTGCAATGGCCAGATCTCAGCTCACTGCAACCTCCTCCTCTTAGGTTCAAATGAATGATTCTCCTGCCTCAGCCTCCCAAGTAGCTGGGACTACAGGCACCTGCCACCACGCCTGGCTAATTTTTAATATATTTTTTTTTTTAGTAGAGACAGAGTTTTACCATATTGGCCAGGCTGGTCTTGAACTCCTTACCTCGTAATCTGCCCGCCTCGGCCTCCCAAAGTGCTGAGATTACAGGAGTGAGCCACCACACCTGGCCTTTTTTTTTTTTTTTTTTTTTTTTTGATGGAGTTTTCACTCTTGTTGCCCAGGATGGAGTGCAATGGCACAATCTTGGCTCACTGCAACCTCTGCTTCCCAGGTTCAAGTGATTCTTCTGCCTCAGCCTCCCAAGTTGCTGGGATTATAGGCATGTGCCACCATGCCTGGCCAATTTTTTTTGTATTTTTCAGTAGAGACAGGGTTTGACCATGTTGGTTAGGCTGGTCTTGAACTCCTTACCTTGTGATTCCATCTCCCCTCCCCTTCCCTCTCCTTTTCGTCTTTTTTTTTTTTTTTTTTTTTTTTGAGATGGATTCTCACTCTGTTGCCCAGGCCGGAGTGCAGTGGCGCGATCTCAGCTTGCTGTAGTCTCCGCCCCCTGAGTTCAAGTGATTCTCCTGTCTCAGCCTCCGAAGTAGCTGGGATTACAGGCGCACGCCACCATGCCCGGCTAATTTTTGTATTTTTAGTAGAGACAGGATTTCACCATGTTGGCCAGGCTGGTCTATTTTCAACAAAATTAAAAATTAATTAAATTTTAAAGCCAGGCGCAGTGGCTCACGCCTGTAATCCCAGCACTTTGGGAGGCCAAAGTGGGTGGATCACTTGAAGTCAGGAGTTCAAGACCAGCCTGGCCAACATAGTGAAACCCGACGTCTACTAAAAATACAAAACTTAGCCGGGTATAGTGGCGGGTGCCTGTAATTCCAGCTACTCGGGAGACTGAGGCAGGAGAATCACTTGAACCCAGGAAGTGGAGGTTGTAATGAGCCAAAATCACAACACTGCACTCCATCCTGGGTGATAAAGGGAGACTTCATCTCAAAAAATAATAATAATAATTACATTTTTAAAAAGGAATAAAGGAGTTGATACAATCAGACCCTTGCTAATTCTTACACTTCAAAATATTTAACACCCTCCATTGGGTGTTCTCCAAAATTGTGGTCAAAATACAGTGTATTCAGCCATCTGGTGAGCAGAGCTTTTCAGCATTGCCTTCTTACTGGGTTGTCTAGCGTTGGTTTCGTATGTTGCTATGAGCTATGGTTTTCTTAGTTATACTGGAAAGACTAGGACAGATATGGACTTTGCAGCTAGAAAATTCTGTCAACCTACACAGTACAAGGTAATTAGATCATGGTCTTAGGGAGCCAAATAGCCTAGGCACCATGGCTCATGCCTGTAATCCCAGCACTGTGGGAGGCTGACGCAGGAGAATCGCTTGAACCTGGGAGGTGGAGCTTGCAGTGAGCCAAGATCGCACCACTGCACTAAAGCCTGGGTGACAGAGGGAGACTCCATCGCAAAAAAAAAAAAAAACCCCAATTTCAATCTAAGACCTGACACATATGAGCTGTGTGACCTCAAGCAGATTCTTGACCTCTCGGTTTCCCATTTGTAAAATGGGGATAGTAATAGTAACTACCTCACAGTGCCCTTATAAGGACTAAATAAGTTAAAATATCAAGTGCTTAGATTAGAACCTGGCATATAGAAAGTTCTGTATAAACATTTACTTACTATTTTATTCTTTTTCTATGTCATGTAGTGAACCAGAACCGCAGATTTTGGATTTTCAAACCCAGCAGTATAAACTCTTTCCACTCCTGGCCACTGCCTATGCCTTCCAGTTTGTGGGCGCATACATGAAGGAGACCTATCACCGGATTAATGAAGGCATTGGTCAAGGGGACCTGAGTGAACTGCCTGAGGTACGAGTTTGGTCTCATTCACTCGTGGGCACCCTTCTGTTTCATGGTTGCCTGTTGGACGATGTCCAGAGATAACTAGATGTTGGGATTTCCTGAAAAGAATTATGTATTCTGAGAACTTCTTCTGGTTGAAAGTAGATCAGATATGAAGAACTGTGGGGTTTGTTGTTAAGTATTTTTAGTGTTATCAGAAATATTGTACCATGTTGATTATTTGTCAATCAAGGAAATGTAAGTGGTGAATTTTTAGCCAAGTAGAGCAGCTCAGATGGGTGTGGGTAGTGTTCTCCATTCTTCTGGCCAGTCGGACAGCTGTGCTTCTTCAGTTTGCATGTGTGGCAGCTGTGTTTTGACAGTGGCCGGGATGTTAGAGGAGGGGTGTGTTTTCTCATTGGTTCTCGGGCTCTCCGCACTACAAATGTCCTGACAGATTTGTGCTTGTCCTCTTAGCTTCATGCCCTCACTGCTGGACTTAAGGCTTTCACCTCCTGGACTGCAAACACTGGCATCGAAGCATGTCGGATGGCTTGTGGTGGGCATGGCTATTCTCATTGCAGTGGTCTTCCAAATATTTATGTCAATTTCACCCCAAGCTGTACCTTTGAGGGAGAAAACACTGTCATGATGCTCCAGACGGCTAGGTGAGAGTCAAATCCGCAGTTCTTCCCATCTGTTCATAAGAATGTTCTAGTCCTCTTCCTAGGTTCTTGTTCCCATGGTTTTTCGTCACCATATATATATATATTTGTTCCTGAAAGGTATACTTTTACCTTCCATTCTGACTCACTGTTTTTATTTCGTGGTGAGGCTAGAGAGTATGACGCACCTGTTAAATAGCTTGAAGTTGTATCAAGGGTAGAGTTACTGGGCTGGGCACAGTGGCTCATGACTAATCCCAGCACTTTGGGAGGCCGAGGCGGGCGGATCACAAGGTAAGGAGTTCAAGACCAGCCTGACCAACATGGTCAAACCCTGTCTCTACTAAAAAATACAAAAAAATTAGCCAGGCATGGTGGCGTATGCCTATAATTGCGGCTACTTGGGAGACTGAGGCAGAAGAATCACTTGAACCTGGGAGGCAGAGGTTGCAGTGAGCCAAGATTGCGCCATTGCACTCCATCCTGGGCAACAAGAGTGAAAACTCCATCAAAAAAAAAAAAAAAAAAAAAAGGCCGGGCGCGGTGGCTCAAGCCTGTAATCCCAGCACTTTGGGAGGCCGAGGCGGGCGGATCACAAGGTCAGGAGATCGAGACCACAGTGAAACCCCGTCTCTACTAAAAATACAAAAAATTAGCCGGGCGCGGTGGCGGGCGCCTGTAGTCCCAGCTACTCAGGAGGCTGAGGCAGGAGAATGGCGGGAACCTGGGAGGCGGAGCTTGCAGTGAGCCGAGATCGCGCCACTGCACTCCAGCCTGGGCAACAGCGTGAGACTCCGTCTCAAAAAAAAAAAAAAAGGCCAGGTGTGGTGGCTCACTCCTGTAATCTCAGCACTTTGGGAGGCCAAGCCGGGTGGATCACTTGAGGTCAGGAGTTAGAGACCAGCCTGGCCACCATGATAAAACCCTGTCTCTACTAGAAAAAAAAAATATTAAAAATTAGCCAGGCATGGTGGCAGGTGCCTGTAGTCCCAGCTACTTGGGAGGCTGAGGCAGGAGAATCATTCATTTGAACCTGAGAGGAGGAGGTTGCATTGAGCTGAGATCTGGCCATTGCACTTCATCCAGCCTAGGCAACAAGAGCAAAACTCCATCTCAAAAAAAAAAAAAAAAGAAAAAGTAGTTACTAAAAGCATGTTTACTGGTGATTTTTAGGTTCCTGATGAAAAGTTATGACCAGGTGCACTCAGGAAAGTTGGTGTGTGGCATGGTGTCCTATTTGAATGACCTGCCCAGTCAACGCATCCAGCCACAGCAGGTAGCAGTCTGGCCGACCATGGTGGATATCAATAGCCCCGAAAGCTTAACCGAAGCATATAAACTCCGTGCAGCCAGGTGAGCTCTCCCTCAAGAGCTAGAATACGCAGCAGAGGGGCTGGGGCCCTGATAGATGACAAGAAGGCATGAGTACTGTTGATCATTTCCTCAGACCTCCAATCTGTGTCTTAACAGATTAGTAGAAATTGCTGCAAAAAACCTTCAAAAAGAAGTGATTCACAGAAAAAGCAAGGAGGTAGCATGGAACCTAACTTCTGTTGACCTTGTTCGAGCAAGTGAGGTCAGTGGTAGTTCTCTCTTTTTCCCCTTCCCTGCCCCGCAGCGTCCCGCATTTTCTGGTGCAGAAACCCTAGTCACTGTGTATTGAATCTTTTTCTAAGGTTCTCAAACTCAGGTGTTTTCTGTTTAATCTTAGGCACATTGCCACTATGTGGTAGTTAAGCTCTTTTCAGAAAAACTCCTCAAAATTCAAGATAAAGCCATTGAAGCTGTCTTAAGGAATTTATGTCTGCTGTATTCTCTGTATGGAATCAGTCAGAACGCAGGGGATTTCCTTCAGGTCAGTATTTTCTAAGTACAAGTCTTTTTTGTTGTTAAGAAAAGTAATTGTTGGCCGGGCGCGGGCAACCCTAGAGGCAGAGGTTGCAATGAGCACCACTGCACTTCAGCCTGGGCGACAGAGCAAGACTCTGTCTCAAAAGAGAAAGAAAAATAGCTGGGCGCAGTGGCTCACACCTGTAATCCCAGCACTTTGGGAGGCCAAGGCAGGTGGATCACCTGAGTTCGGGAGTTCAAGACCAGCCTGACAAACATGGAGAAACCCTGTCTCTACTAAAAATACGAAATTAGCCTGGCATGCTATTGCATGCTTGTAATCCCAGCTATTCGGGAGGCTGAGGGAGGAGAATCACTTGAACCCAGGAGGCAGAGATTGCGGTGAGCCAAGATCACGCCATTGCACTCCAGCCTGGGCAACAAGAGTGAAACTCAGTCTCAAAAAGAAAATTTGCTGTCTGCTTTATAGCTGTATATGCATATAATTATGTCTATCTGTATACATATATATGTTTTATTTGCTTATTTTGGTCTCTTTTAGGGGAACATCATGACAGAGTCTCAGATTATGCAAGTAAACCCGCGTGTAAAGGAGTTACTCACTCTTATTCGCTCAGATGCTGTTGCTTTGGTTGATGCATTTGATTTTCAGGATGTGACACTTGGCTCTGTGCTTGGCCGCTATGATGGAAATGTGTATGAAAACTTGTTTGAGTGGGCTAAGAACTCCCCACTGAACAAAACAGAGGTAAAAATCCAGTGTCTTTGCACCTTTTTAAAAGTCTTCACTTAAATATTGAAGCAGGAAAGACCTTTGGAAAGGGATTTATCTGTGAAAGCTCTGAAAGTACTGTGGCCACTTAGGACAGTCACTTTATTTGAGCAACAGGTTCAGAAGGGAACTGGGTTGATCCCACAGTAACCAGGGTCTTAATCAATTTCAATTTTTGATAATGAATTGAACATTTAAAAATATATATAAGCGGCCAGGCGCGGTGGCTCACGCCTGTAATCCCAGCACTTTGGGAGGCCGAGATGGGCGGATCACAAGGTCAGGAGATCGAGACCATCCTGGCTAACACAGTGAAACCCCGTCTCTACTAAAAATACAAAAAATTAGCCGGGCGTGGTAGCGGGCGCCTCTAGTCCCAGCTACTCGGGAGGCTGAGGCAGGAGAATGGCGTGAACCCAGGAGGCGGAGCTTGCAGTGAGCCGAGATCACGCCACTGCGCTCCAGCCTGGGTGACAGAGCAAAGACTCTGTCTCAAAAAAAAAAAAAAAAAAAAATATATATATATATATATATATATATATATATATAAGCTGGGCGCATTGGCTCACACCTGTAATCCCAGCACTTTGGGAGGCCGAGTGGGCGGATCACCTGAGGTCAGCAGTTCGAGACTAGCCTGGCTAAAATGATGAAACTCCGTCTCTACTAAAAATACAAAAAATCAGCCAGGCGGTAGTGGTGCACGCCTATAGTTCCAGCTACTTGGGAATTCTCCTGCCTCAGCTTGAACCCAGGACAACCCAGGAGGCGGAGGTTGCAGTGAGCCATGTTTGTGCCATTGCACTCCAGCCTGGGCGACAAGAGCAAAACTGTCACACACACAAAAAAGTATATACACACACACACACACACACAAATGGAATAAAATATACAAAAAGAGAATTCCATAGTGCTCTTTGGTACACCCTTTGTCTAGCAGCAATGACTGTCAGCTCGTGGCCAGTTGTGTTTCATCTGGACCTTCATCCCCGTCCTCCTGGGGACTATTTTGAAATAAATCTAAGACATCAGGGCCAGACTCAATGACACACACCTGTAATTCCAGCACTCTGGGAGGCCAAGGTGGGCAGATCACCTGAGGTCGGGAGTTTGAGACCAGCCTGACCAACATGGAGAAACCCTGTTTCTACTAAAAATACAAAATTAGCCGGGCATGGTGGCGCATGCCTGTAATCCCAGCTACTGGGGAGGCTGAGGCAGGAGAATTGCTTGAACCTGGGAGGCAGAGGTTGTGGTGAGCCAAGACCATACCATTGCACTCCAGCCTGGGCAACAAGAGCGAGGCTCCATTTCAAAAAAAAAAATGGCCAGGCGTGGTGGCTCACACCTGTAATCCCAGCACTTTGGGAGGCCGAGGCGGGCAGATCACAAGGTCAGGAGATCGAGACCATCCTGGCTAACACAGTGAAACCCCATCTCTACTAAAAATACAAAAAAATTGGCCGGGCGCGGTGGCTCAAGCCTGTAATCCCAGCACTTTGGGAGGCCGAGACGGGCGGATCACGAGGTCAGGAGATCGAGACCATCCTGGCTAGCACGGTGAAACCCCGTCTCTACTAAAAAATACAAAAAACTAGCCGGGCGAGGTGGCGGGCGCCTGTAGTCCCAGCTACTCGGGAGGCTGAGGCAAGAGAATGGCATAAACCTGGGAGGCGGAGCTTGCAGTGAGCTGAGATGCGGCCACTGCACTCCAGCCTGGGCGACAGAGCGAGACTCCGTCTCAGGAAAAAAAAAAAAAAAAAATTAGCCGGGTGTGGTGGTGGGCGCCTGTAGTCCCAGCTACTCAGGAGGCTGAGGCAGGAGAATGGCGTGAACCCAGGAGGCAGAGCTTGCAGTGAGCCGAGATCGCGCCACTGCACTTCAGCCTGGGAGACAGAGTAAGACTCCGTCTCAAAATAAATAAATAAATAAATAAATAAATAAACTAAGACATCAGATAATTTTATCCATAAATAATTCAGTGCATATCTCTGAAAGATAAGGACTCTGTAGTAATAACCACAGGCTGGCCACAGTGGTTCACGCCTTTAATCTTAGCACTTTGGGAGGCTGAGGTGGGTGGATGACTTGGGTTGAGGAGTTCTAGACCAACCTGGCCAACGTGGTAAACCCCCATCTCTACAAAAATTGGAAATAGCAGCCAGGTGTCATGGCACACACCTGTAGTTCTAGCAACTCAGGAGGCTGAGATGGGAAGATCACTGGAGCCTGGGAGGCAGAGGCTGTAGTGAGCCAAGATTGTGCCACTGCACTCCAGCCTGGGCAACAGAGTAGTACTCAGTCTCCAAAAAAAAAAAAAAAAAAAAAAGAAAGTATACTATTTAACATTACAAACTCTTTACTAGTAGTTCTTCTCTCTCCCTTTCCCACAGGTCCACGAATCTTACAAGCACCTGAAATCACTGCAGTCTAAGCTCTGAAGTGTCACAAGGACAAGTTTAATCTGCTCCAGAAAGCACCTGTGTGCAACTCGAATCTGTGTGGAATCTTTTTCGAATTCAAATAGCTATAGAGCAAATGATAAATTGACCCCTTTTTATAAATGGAGGGAAAAAAATGAACAGATTTCAGAGATTAAATGAAAAAAAAAAGCAGATGTTTTAAGTGCAATTAACACTGAAAGAGACCTGTTAAACCATTCAGAAAAAGCTTAAGAAATGCAATATGACTTCCTTTTGTAATGCTGCTGATCCCAGTAGACTATGACTTTTGATAATTAGCAGAATTTAACTACTAAGTAGTTGATTATTTTCACATTTTAATTGCTAATCACTGGCTATATAAGTGTTTTTAAGCAAAGGTATTTTTGAAGTGGTGTAGAACCCTTCCAAGCTTTCCTGCTCGGTGTTCTACCAGACTTACCCTGGGACCTGGCTCAAAAGCAGGATTGAAGAAAAGGGACTGGGGGAAGGAAACTTATTGGAAAACTTGATGCAAATGAGTTTCTGCTTGGCACAGTCTCTGCCTGCTTGCTCTCCTTTGCTGATGGATTGCGTTTATCAAACTATTCATGCTAGCATTTTTCCAACAAGAGAACTTATTTCGCACAGGCCTGCTGTAGGACCATTGTCTCGTGTAATTAGGAATTTTCCATTTGAAGGATCGCTAAATGGTCACAGTAGTAGGAACTGTAGGGAGAGCTCTCAGCTGTAACTTTGGTGACCATATTAACTGGATTTTCTAGGACAATCAGATTTCAAATATTCTGTCATCTTGGCATAAGCCATTAAAAGCTGGGAGGTTACCATATTTGGCATTAAAAAAATGTCGCTTAAGTCACCTCACTCCCAGATGTAGCACAGGAAAACCCTTTGACACAAACCATGTGTTCTGATTTTTGGTTCAGAAAATATAATCATTGAAACGGTGAGGTGTTTTTTTTTTTTTTTTTTAAACAACTGGGAAAAAACAAAAACAAAAAACTATGGTTAGAAAAATGGAAGTTCCGTAGGTTCTATTTCTTACTATATGTATGGCTTTGTTTTCAGTATATTTCTAGGAGCTTTATCTGAATTGCTAATTGTCCTTTCAGCTGAAATCTAATTTACACAATCATTCTATATTTAAAGATTAAATACATCTCAATTAATTTTTTCTTAAAGTCAATGTAAGTCACTTTGGTTTTTTTTGTTTTTTGTTTTTTGTTTTGCTTTTTAAAATCTGCGCCGTATGCCTCATGAAACCAGCTGTTCTAGAATCAGCCCTGAGAATATGGTTTAATTCCATGGAAACATAATTCCTCTCTTGGGACCTGACATAATATCTATCTATCCTGGGGAACTGGTAATATGAGACTTAGGTTACAGCAGAAATGCTACATATTGACAAAAGCCTAAATCTTTCCACTGGTAAAACTAATTGATAATTGTGTTAAGATTGAAGATTAACCCTGAGTTAATCTCACTTGAGTCTATCTTGACAGTAGTTAAGATTCTGGAAAATGATAAACTGACCTGCTAGATGTAGAATTGTTTCAAAATTAGTGTTGAAATACCTTGTTCACAGATGAATATCTGGGCAGGATCTGAGGGTGTTTGGAATGACACCCCCCTAATCCATTTGCATAGATGGGATGTCTTTGCAGGTTTGAGGAGATCATCGACCTGCAGAGCCCCCTTTGACCCAGTACCTCAAGTTTTATTTAAAATCTAAATCTGGGGCCGGGTGCAGTGGCTCACACCTGTAATCCAAGCACTTTGGGAGGCCGAGACTGGTGGATCACCTGAGGTCAGGAGTTTGAGATCATCCTGGCCAACATGGTGAAATCCCATCTCTACTAAAAAAAAAAAATACAAAAATTAGCTGGGCATGGTGGTGGCGCGTGCCTGTAGTCCCAGCTACTCAGGAGGCTGAGGCAGGAGAATCACTTGAACCGAGAGCGGGGTGGTGGAGGTTGCAGTAAGCCAAGATGACGCCACTGCACTCCAGCCTGGGTGGCTGAGCGAGACTCCGTCTCAAAAAATAATAAAATAAAATCTAAATCTGATGTTTGATGCTATTTTTATTAATATTGAAATATTCTGTCTTGAACTTTATTCAGTATAATCAAGAGTAAAGATACAGTAAACCTCGCTGATTTGTACTATTAAGAGAGAAAAAATATGCCACACAATTAAACTTAGGTTTAAATTATGAAGAAATTTAGAATATAGGTTTATTAGATTTAGGGAACACTAAGAATAAAAAAGGAAGGAGTGATACCTGCCTGAGTGGATAACTATAAATCAGCTGTAATTACTGCAGTTGTAGCAATAGTTGTGAGTGGCTCCAGTCACCTTAGGAGTCCTTGGAAGTACTTGGTACACATTTGTTGGCTGTACCTTAAAGAAAGTGGCAAGTCCAGTTCTCTCTACCACACTAGACTGCCACTGACAAGTTTGGGTCTGTTGGATTCAAAATTTTGTGAGCCATTTTCACAAGCACAAAGATACATTTTAACCTTGTCTTCTCCAAAATTACTGAGTAAGAATTTTATTTTTTATTTTTATCTTTTTGAGACAGGGTATCACTCTGTCACCCAGACTGGAGTACAATGGTGGGATCTTGGCTCACTGTGACCTCTGCCTCCCGGGTTCAAATGGTCCACCCTCCTCAGTCTCCTGCGTAGCTGGGACCACAGGCACGTGCCCCCATGCCCGGCTAATTTGTTCTATTTTTTTGTAGAGACAGGGTTTTGCCATGTTGCCCAGGCTGGTCTCAGACTCCTGGGCTCAAGTGATCATCTTGCCTCAGACTCCCAAAGTGTGAGATTACAAGGTGTGAGCCACAGCACCTGGCCCAGAGTGAGTAGAATTAATGAGATTTTTGTGTGTGTGTCAGATAATACTAATTTAAGCCTTTTTTAAAAAAGTACTCTCAACCGAATACAAAATTGAAAATGTGAGGTTTAATAGA
This sequence comes from Macaca fascicularis, assembly GCF_037993035.2. Classification (NCBI taxonomy): domain Eukaryota; kingdom Metazoa; phylum Chordata; class Mammalia; order Primates; family Cercopithecidae; genus Macaca; species Macaca fascicularis. Next base: position 82,355,316 of record NC_088390.1, on the reverse strand, counting down.
AATGTGTTGGCTATTTGTAATGGATTCTTCTTGCCCAAGTGTTTGGAGTTCTACTTTATGCTCTGTATTTAAAAATTAGTGACTTCAAAGCAGAGTTGGTGACATAGCCTTTGGGGCCCTCATGTTCTTGTCTTTAGAACATATCACTACTAAGTTTCAGCTTATCTTCAGAACATTACAACATTCACTATGTGCATATGCTTTCTGAGAAGTCACCACTTGTAATTTCAGATCATATATACCTCTGCAATGGCGACTTCATTTTATAGTTCCTAAAGTTAACATGTTAGATCTTTTTTTTTCCACCCCACAAGGGTCTCACTCTCACCCAGGCTGGAATGCAGTGGTGTGATTATAGCACACTTTGGCCACCAACTCTTGGACTCAAGTGATCCTCCTGCCTTGGACTCTTCTGAGAAGCTGGGATTACTGGTGTACACCACCACACCTGGCTAATTTTTTTTTTTTTTTTTTTTTTTTTTTTTTTTTTTTGGAGATAGGGTATGGCTATGTTGCCTTGGGCCGGTCGTGAACTCGTAGCCTCAGGTGATCTTCCCACCTCAGGCCTCCCAAAGGGTTGGGATTACAGGAGTGAGCTGCTGTGCTGGGCCAAAGTGTTACTTTTTTTTTTTTTTTTTTTTTTGAGACGGAGTCTTGCTCTGTCGCCCAGGCAGGAATGCAATGGTGCAATCTCAGCTTACTGCAATCTTCACCTCCCGGGTTCAAGCGATTCTCCCACCTCAGCCTCCTGAGTAGCTGGGATTACAGGCACCCACCATCGTGCTTGGCTAATTTTTGTATTTTGAGCAGAGATGGGGTTTCACTATGTTGGCCAGGTGATCTGCACACACCCCCCGCCACCTCCCAAAGTGCTGAGATTACAGGCATAAGCCACCGCGCCACCTCGCCCAGCCAACATGTTACATCTTAATTCTTGGATTTTCTTCACTGCAGGGCTTTGGGTGGAGAAATAAAACTCTTCAAATGCATAATCTTGGAGATCCTGTGAATCAATAATTCTTCAGACAACTGCGGCTCAAAATCCCTCCTCTATTTTCCGAGTTACTCCATCCATCTTATTAGCAAGTGAATTAGGTGTAGGTGGTCTGTAACACCTACACATCTTTGTATACATGTAGAGGGTATGCCTGGGATACACAGGTTGTCTTCAAGCAGTAGCTGCTACTACAGCTAGAGAGAAGAGGAGTGCCAAGAAATTGATGACCTGAGACCAAGAGTCTTGTTGATGTTCTGACTTAGATAAAGGTTTTGATCATTTTCATGAAACAATGCAGGAAAGTCATTTCTGCTGTTTATTTACTACGTTATTGGAGGATTAGAACAAGTCACACTGTAATGGACTAAAATGACTTATTTTAAAATACTGATGGTGGTTTTTTTTGGGTTTTTCTTGTTTTGTTTTTTTGTTTTTGAGACGCTGTCTTGCTCTTTCACCCAGGCCAGAGTGCAGTGGTGCAATCTTGGCTCACTGCAACCTCCGCCTCCTGGGTTCAAGCAGTTCTCCGCCTCAGCCTTCTGAGTAGCTGTGATTACAGGCACCTGCTGCCATGCCCGTCTAATTTTTTTGTATTTTTAGCAGAGACGGGGTTTCACCAAGTTGGCCAGGCTCGTCTTGAACTCCTGACCTCGTGATCCACCCACCTCAGCCTCCCAAAGTGCTGGAATTACAGGCATGAGCCACTGCGCCCAGCCAGTGTTTTGCTTTTAACTGTGCACGCTTACTAAATTTTCCAGTACTTGATTCCTATGGTCCATGATAGTAAACACAGAAACATATAAGGAACATTGTTAGAGTTACCAGATGTTAGCTGTTGCATATGTGCACGTTCCTAGATTCAAGGGTGTTTCTGCCTTAAGTTTAAGTGGGTCATTGGTTGTCTTGGGAAGATCATGGAAAATTGGGGATTTTTTAGACCAAAATATGTTTTGAGTGTTTCTTAGATTAGTAAATGTGTGATCTTCCACCTTCCACATTCAGACTGCGGACTACACTTCATAAATGCCTTTTAATTTCCAACTGTTATGGATTCAACTAAATGACTGTATGCCTTGGGAGCACATAATTACTTTGCTACCTTTTTCCGCCTTTGCTGTTGTGGCTTGAGTTTGGTTCATACCTGATAAGATGTATTTAGCATATGCTGTTACCCAGCCCTGGCTTGATGGTGTCCTGTGGGGGCAGAGGTGGGAGGACGAGGGGCACGGGGCCAGAGCATGTGAATGAATCATGGTTGGACAGCTGTGACCTGCCAGCACTGCGGGTAAGCCAAACTACAAACCGTTCTTTCCTCTGTGAAATTGAATAAACCTTAATAAAATTCATAATTAGCACATACTAGAAAAAATGTGACGTATCTTTTTGTGGGGTGACAGTATTGGGTTTCATTCTGGCTATACAGCTTTGATTGGATCATTAAACAGGAAGGTCAGTCACTTCCCTCAAGCTTTGGGGTGTGGAATAAACACGGGTGAATTCGTGGATTCACCCGTCAACCTCCCAATATCAACACATTTCTCATGCCTCCGCGCCGGCCACGTGTCAGCCCTCAGAAGTGGGCAGGAGGAACTTTTAAGCGTCTCGGCAGTTCCCAAGAGGGCCTTTGAGCCTGGCGCCCTCTTCCTAGAGAGGCGTTGAGGCAGCTCCTAGCAACGTGCCCACCGCCGGCAGAGGCCCGGCCCCGCCAACGGCCGCGCGCGGCTCCCTGGGAGCTGTAGTTCCTCACGTCGTCCCTGTCTCCTCTGTGCGGGCAGGTGAGCAAACCGCCGACTACGACTCCCAGGATGCCTCGCGCCCGCCTTTCCGCGGGAGGCCGGACGGCTGAGGGTGGCAGCAGCGGCTGGAAGCGGGAGGCCTGGCCGGGCTGGGCGACCTGAATGGAGCCGGGGCCGGTGCTGGTCCCAGCGGCCGCACCTCCGGGGACACGGCGCGTAACGGGAAGCTTCAGGGGCTGGGAGCATTACAGGCTGCTCTCGGGGGCCATATAGGCCGGGCGCTCAGAAGGGTGACGCATTGAGGGGCGCGGAGTCTCGGGACGGAGGGGACGGAGGGGCTACTCCGGTTAGGGGTCTTGTTTAGGGGTGGTCTCGGGATCTGTAAAACGCCTGGCATGGAGTCGGCTGAATAGAGGTAGGGACGGGGTTACACTGTAGCCCTTTGGCCTTGGCAAACCACGCCTAGAAAATCCCCATAGTTTGAAGCCCGTACAGGATTGATAGGAGATGCCAGAAGTTCCATGATGTGTTATGGGACACATTTGGACTTGTAGGTCGTGATGTCGCCATTGCAGAGAAAAAGAAACACAAAGCCGGGCACGGTGGCTCATGCCTGTAATCCCAACACTTCGGGAGGCCAAGGCGGGAGGATCACTCGAGGCCAGGCGTTTGGGACGACCCTGGGCAACGTAGGGAGACCCGTCTCCACAAAAAAGTTTTAAAATTTGCCTGACATGGTGGCGTGTGCCTGTGGTCCCAGCTGCTAGGGAGGCTGAGATTGGAGGATCGCCTGAGCCCAAGGAGGTCGAGGCTGCAGTGATCTGTGAGAGCTGTGATCGCGCCACTGCACTCCAGCCTGGGCAACAGTGAGACCGTGTCTGGAAAAAAGAAAGAAAGAAGGCCAGGCGCGGTGGCTCACACCTGTAATCCCAGCACTTTGGGAGGCCGAGGCAGGCAGATCACGAGGTCAGGAGTTCAAGACCAGCCTGGCCAACAGTGAAACCCCGTCTCTACTAAAAATACAAAAATTAACTGGGCATGGTGGTGCACGCCTGTATTCTCAGCTACTCGGGAGGCTGAGGCAGGAGATTCACTTGAACCCGGGAGGCTGAGGTTACGGTGAGCCAAGATTGCACCACTGCACTCTAGCCTAGGCAACAGAAGCAAGACTCCATCTAAAAAAAAAAAAAAAGAAAACACATGTATTCAATTATTCAAGGTGGACTCTGTAGGTAAGCCCAGATAACCCTTGCATTCCAATAACAGGACAGGCCAACACCTGGGACAGAGAGAGGACCCCTCTGACTCCTTTCTTCCAGGACATCCTGTAGGTGGGTTTTGGTAAAGTGGAGGAGGGGGAGGGAGAGAGCTAATTCCGAAGAAAACTGTTCTCAATGGGTCAGATTTACTGCCTATGTAAAGGGAAATATTTCCACTGTCAGTGAAAATCGTGTTGCTGGATGTGGTGGCTCATACCTGTAATCCCAGCACTTTGGAAGACCAACGCAGGAGGATTGCTTGAGCCCCAGAGTTCAATAGCAACCTGGGTAACACAGTGAGACCCCATCTCTAAAAAAAGATTTTACAAAGAAAAAGAATATCAAAGAGTAACCAGAGCTCACACCTGCTTTTGTGCTAAATGCTGCCTAGAAAGTAGTCATGGGTGCTGCCTGGGAAAGGGTTTCAGCCTTGGTGCCAGGTACCCACCTCCTTTCTGAAATGAGTACTTGCCACTTGCCGCATCAGCTTTCAGGGTAAGGGATCATGGCCACTGCCCTTTTTTCTTTTTTTTTTTTTTTTTTTTTTTTTTTTAAGACGGAGTCTCACGCTGTTGCCCAGGCTGGAGTGCAGTGGCGCGATCTCGGCTCACTGCAAGCTCCGCCTCCTGGGTTCACGCCATTCTCCTGCCTCAGCCTCCTGAGTAGCTGGGACTACAGGCGCCCGCCATCGCGCCCGGCTAATTTTTTGTATTTTTAGTAGAGACGGGGTTTCACTGTGGTCTCGATCTCCTGACCTTGTGATCCGCCCGCCTCGGCCTCCCAAAGTGCTGGGATTACAGGCTTGAGCCACCGTGCCCGGCCAACTGCCCTTTTTTCAAGTAATCTCAAAGCTTTAGAAAGCCCGTTAAGTTCTCCAGAGCACTTTTTTTTTTTTTTTTTTTTTTTGAGACAGAGTCTCACGTGTTGCCCAGGCTGGAGTGCAGTGGGGCGATCTTGGCTCACTGCAACCTTCTCCTCCTGGGTTCAAGCGAGTCTCCTGCCTCAGCCTCCTGAGTAGCTGAGATTACAGGCATGTGCCACCACGCCCAGCTAGTTTTTGTATTTTTAGTAGAGACAACATTTCACCATGTTGGTCAGGCTGGTCTTGAACTCCTGACCTCAAGTGATCTGCCCACCTCAGCTTCCCAAAGTGCTGGGATAACAGGTGTGAGCCACCGCGCCCAGCCTGAGAGTACTTTGTTCCTCTTCTGAAGTGCATCCCCTATAAGGAATTTTTAATTTATGGAAATGGGTTTTACCTCTTGAATGGGCAAAGTGAGAGAAGCTTTGATAAACCTTGGATTCATGCTCTGTTAAACCATCTTTTTTTTTTTTTTTTTTTTTGAGATGGAGTCTTGCTCTGTTGCCTAGGCTAGAATGCATAGCATGATCTCAGCTCACTGCAACTTCCGTCTAGCGGGTTCAAGCGATTCTCCTGCCTCAGCCTGCCAAGTAGCTGGGTGCCCACCACCACACCCAGCTAATTTTTTGTATTTTTTGGTAGAGATGGGGTTTTACCATGTTGGCCAGGCTGGTCACAAACTCCTGACCTCAGGTGATCCACCTGCCTCAGCCTCCCAAAGAGTTCTGGGATTACAGGTGTGAGCCACTGCGCCCTGTCTCTCTCTCTCTTTTTTTTTTTTTTTTTTTTTGAGACGGAGTCTCACTCTGTCTCCTAGGTTGGCACAGTCTCAGCTCACTGCAGCCTCCACATCCCAAGTTCAAACGAGTCTAGTGCCTCAGCCTCCTGAGTAGCTGGCATTACAGATGTGCACTACCACGCCCAGCTAATTTTTGTGTTTTTAGTAGAGACAGGGTTTCACCATGTTGGCCAGGGTGGTCTTGAACTCTTGACCTCAAGTGATCTACCCGCCTCGGCCTCTAAAAGCGTTGGGATTACAGGTGTGAGCCACGGCGCCCAGCCAAAGCTACATCATTTTTAAGCAACCACTTTAATTTTCTTCATTAGGGAGTATGAGCCTGATGTGGGCAGAATCCAGATGAGCTGGCCAGTGCTGTGAAGGAGCTGCGAGTGCCCCCAAGAGCCGTGAGATGGTAGGCAGAGTTCAGAGTAAGATGCATGGAAAGCAAACATGCCTCCCATCCTACACCCCCAAAGATCTTGACTGCATGCAACACTCTGGGGGCTGGGCAGCAAGGACCAGGATGGAGACCCTGGAGAAGAGTGACAGGAGGTGGCATTGATACCAAACTTTCGACGACCAAGTTTTCTTCTGAGCCTCTGAGTGTCCGGCTGGAAGCGTTTTTAAGTGTCTGTCACTGGTATTGAATCAGGGGCATGGAATAGAAGACATTTCCGGTGACAGACATCTCGACTGGGAGGGTTTGCATGTCGTGTCTGGGATAGGAATGACTTCTGCCCACTCATTGGTACCCATCACTGGTTAGTGGGGCTGTGTCCACGCTCCAATGAGTCAGTTCTCAGAAAATACAGGAACGCATAAAGGACTTAACATCTCTAAATGCCATTGGTGCTCCTGCCTCTGGTGACTTGGCAAAAGGCAATGCAATTCATTCTGCATTGCCAGTTTCCACCTGTGTTCACTGTTTGGTATTCTTGATGTGATTTGTTTTTCCCATTTTAGGCGCCAAAAACCAAGAAGGGATGGAAAGGTGAGTGGAGAGATGGAACATTACCCTTAAGCCAAATATATATATCTTTTTCCCCTTTGGTCCTGGAACAATGAAATGTGTGTTTATTTAAATGTTTTTGGGCCAGGCATGGTGGCTCATCCCTGTAATCCCAGCACTTTGGGAGGCTGAGGCGGGTGGATCATGAGGTCAGTAGATCGAGACCATCCTGGCTAACATGGTGAAACCCCGTCTCTACTAAAAATACAAAAAATTAGCTGGGCATGGTGGCAGGCACCTGTAGTCCCAGCTGCTTGGGAGGCTGAGACAGGAGAATGGTGTGAACCCGGGAGGCGGAGCTTGCAGTGAGCCAAGATTGCACCACTGCACTCCAGCCTGGGCAACAGAGCGAGACTCCGTCTCAGAAAAAAAAAAAAAGTGTTTTTGATGAGAGTCTTACTATGCTTCCCAGTTTTCCATAGGCAGCCTTGGTCTTCCTTATGCTGCCTCACTGGTCCTCAGAGAAGTTCAGACATAAATAAGATATGGGGTTGTAGAAAAAATCCTTCTCCTTGGGCTCTGTATCCAGAAATATGTGGTTGGGATTCAGGGTGGGAAAACTGGGGAGGGAAACGAATTTGGTATTCATACTTAGGTTCCCCCACATGCCTCCATCAGAAAGTGGCCATTGATGAGGATGTCCAGACCAGTTCTGGGGGATCTTAGATGGAAGGGTACAAGGAACCTACTTGTCTGAAAGTAGCTTCCATGTGCCTAGAAATCTTGAGTACTCTTCCCAAAGAGCCGCACTGGGCTGTGTTCAAGATCTGGAAGACTGATCTTTGGCCAGTGTGTCATGGTAGACAGGTAGAATATAGGTTCTCCTGAAAATCTGCACCATCATTCTTTGAGATAGTTTTTTCTTTTTTTTTAAATTAGACGGAGTCTCGTTCTGTTGCCCGGGCTAGAGTGCAATGGCACGATCTCAGATCACTGCAACCTCTGCCTCCCAGGTTCAAGCGATTCTCCTGCCTCAGCCTCCCCAGTAACTGGGATTACAGGCATGCGCCACCGTGCCTGGCTAATTTTGTTTGTTTGTTTGTTTGTTTGTTTTTGAGATGGCATCTTGCTCTGTCACCCAGGCTGGAATGCAGTGACGCGATCTCGGTTCACTGCAACCTCTGCCTCCCAGGTTCAAGCAATTCTCTTGCCTTAGCCTTCCTAGTAGCTGGGATTACAGACATGTGCCACCATGCCCAGCTAATTTTTTGGAGTTGTTTTTTTTTTTTTTTTCCTGAGGTGGCTTCTTGCTCTGTTGCCCAGGCTGGAGTGCAGTGGTGCAATCTCGGCTCACTACAACCTCGGCAACCCAGGTTCAAGTGATTCTCCTGCCTCAGCCTCCCAAGTACCTGGGACTACAGGCGCCCGCCACCACGCCTGGCTAATTTTTTGTATTTTTAGGAGAGACAGGGTTTCACCACGTTAGCCAGGATGGTCTTGATCTCCTGACCTCATGATCCACCTGCCTCAGCCTCCCAAAGTGCTGGGATTACAGGCGTGTGCCACTGCGCCCAGCATTTTTTTGTATTTTTAGTAGAGACGGAGTTTCGCCATGTTGGTCAGGCTGGTCTCAAACTCCTAACTTCAGGAGATCCACCTGCCTCGGCCTCCCAAAGTGCTGGCATTGCAGGTGTGAGCCACTGTACCCGGCCTGAGATAGTTATTTTAAATTTCTGCCTCGGGGTATTTCAGCAAGGCTTTGTGACTTGTTGCCAGAGACATAAAACATCTCGTGGCCAGTGAAAGGAGAGCTAAGCCTAAGTCTCAAGATCTGAAAGCTCTGACGCCTTCTGGCGAGTCTCAAGCCTTGAGGTTTATTAAGGGTCACTCTTCTTTCCTCCTGAAGTCATGACAGTCCCTTTTCTGTTCCAGGCTCCATTGATGATTTACTTGGTGACCTTCTAGGGGATGATAGTAAGTGTGCCTTGCCCAGAATTTGGGCTGCTGCTGTTGCTTTTTTTTCCTTACTCTGTTGCCCAGGCTGGTCCCACACTTCTGGACTCAAATGGATCCTCCCACCTCCTGAACCAAAGTGCTAGGATTATAGGCATGAGCCACTACACCCGGCCTTTTTAAAAAATTGAGATATACACGTCTGTAATCCCAGCACTCTGGGAGGCCGAGGAGGGCCAATCACGAGGTCAGGAGTTCAAGACCAGCCCGAACAACATGGTGAAACCCTGTCTCTACTAAAAATGCAAAAAAATTAGTTGGGCATAGTGGCGGGCGCCTGTAATCCCAGCTACTCGGGAGGCCGAGTCAGGAGAATCACTTGAACCCAGGAGGCGGAGGTTGCAGTGAGCCAAGATTGAACCACTGCACTCCAGCCCATGTGACAGAGCAAGACTCTGTCTCAAAAAAAAAAAAAAAAAATTGAGATATAATTTATATAGCATAAAGTCCACGCCTGTAAAGTATACAACTCAGTGGTTTTAGAATATTCACAAAGTTGTACAACCATCACCACTACCTAATTCCAGAACATTCTCTATCACCCTGTAAAGAAGCCCTATGCCCATTAGTAGTCAATTTCATTCTCTCCTCCCTCCAACGTTAGGCAACCACTTATTATTTACTCTCTGTCTCTATGGATTTGCCTATTGTGGACACTTGAATGGAATCATACAGCATCTTTTTTTTTTTTTTTTTTTTTGAGACAGAGTTTCGTTCTTGTTGCCCAGGCTGGAGTGCAATGGCACGATCTCGGCTCCCTGCAACCTCCACCTCTCAGGTTCAAGCAATTCTGCCTCAGCCTCCTGAGTAGCTGGGATTACAGGCGGTCACCATCATGCCCGGCTAATTTTGTATTTTTAGTAGAAACGGGAGTTTCTCCATGTTGGTCAGGCTGGTCTCGAACTCCCAACCTCAGGTGATCCGCCAGTCTCGGCCTCCCAAAGTGCTGGGATTACAGGTGTTGAGCCACCATGCCCGGCCAGCATCTTACCTTTACATCTAGCTTTTTTTTTTTTTTTTTTTGTAACAGAGTCTCACTGTGTCACCCTGGCTAGAGTGCAGTGGCGTGATCTCGGCTCTGCCTCTGCCTCCTGAGTTCAAGTGATTCTCGTGCCTCAGCTTCCCGAGTAGCTGGGACTACAGGCACACACAACCACAACCAGCTAATTTTTGTATTTTTAGTAGAGATGGGCTTTCACCATGTTGGCCAGGCTGATCTCGAACTCCTGGCCTCAGTCACCTGCCTCAGCCTCCCAAAGTGTTGGGATTACAAGTGTGAGCCACCGTGCCCAGCACACATAGCTTCTCTGATGTAGCATAATATTTTCCGACTTTTATCCAAGTTTTATCCACACTGTAGCATGAATCAGTACTTTATAACTTTTTTATGGCTAGATAATGTTCCATTGTGTGGATAAATCACATTTTGTTTATCCCTTCATCAGTTGACGGATATCTGAGATATTTCCGCATTTTGGCTGTTATGAATAATGCAGTTATGAATGTTTGTGTACTAGTTTTTGGGCGGACATGTGTCTTCAGTTCATTTGGAATTCCTGGACCATATGGCAACTGTATGTTTAACTTTTTGAGGAGACTGCTTTTCCACAGCAGCTGTGCTGTTTTACATCCCACCAGCAATGTAAAGCAACGTAGTTCCTCTACGTCCTTGCTAATACTTATTTTCCTTCTTTTTGATTATTGCCATCCTAGAGGGTGTAAAGTGGGTATCTCATGGTAGTTTTGATGTGCATCTCCCTAATGACTAATGAGGTTCAGCATCTTTTCATGTGTTTATTGGTCATGTGTATATCTTTGGAGAAATGTCTGTTCAGATCCTTTGCCCCTTTTTAATTGGGTAACTTGTCTTTTTATTGTTGAGTTATAAGAGTTCCTGGTAGATTCTGGATGCCAATCCATATTATTTGTGTTCGTGTTGGTCTGTTAAGGATCATGGTTTCATGGTCATGTAAAGCTCACCAGCGACAGAGAGACAGGTTTCCCCTGCCTGGTCCCAGAGAACCCACAAAACTCCTGTCACCCAGGCTGGAGTGCAGTGGCGCAATCTCTGCTCACGGCAATCTCTGCCTCCCGATTCAAGCGATTCTCCTGCCTCAGCCTCCTGAGTAGCTGGGATTATAGACACCCACCACCACGCCTGGCTAATGTATTCCAGCCTGCAGTTTTGGGCTGTGGAAAAGCAATTGTTCCTCATACATTTCCTTGGGGTGCAGTTGGGTTGGGTTGGGTTGGGTTGGGTTAGGTTGGGTTGGGTTAGGTTGGGTTGGGTTGGGTTCAGTTGCATTGGGTTGGGTTGGGTTGGGTTCAGTTGCATTGGGTTGGGTTGGGTTGGGTTGGATTAGGTTGGGTTGGGTTGGGTTGGGTTCAGTTGCATTGGGTTGGGTTGGGTTGGGTTCAGTTGCATTGGGTTGGGTTGGGTTGGGTTGGGCTCTTCATTTGGTATTCGGCACTTAGGGTTGACTTCCTCCTTGGAAATGTACTACCCTCTCTCCCATTCAGGTTTTCCAAGGGGTGACATTGGGACCTGCCTATGGGGCCAGATTTCTTCCTCCTAACACAGAGACAGCTTGGGAAGGGAGCTTGCCAGCCTTTGCATCTTGACTCCAGGTCCCTTTAGCTGAATGACACGTTTTCTCTTTTCTTTTTTTCCAGTGACACTACCTGAGAAGCCTGTTAAACTAGCTTCACATACCAGAGACACTACAGGTGTATCTCAGATGTTCCCTTCTTCAAAGGCTAGAACAAAGTAAGGGCAGGGTCGGCCTGGGTATCCATGGACCTACTTCAGTCTAAATGCTCTTTGCCCCTCCACCCCCCACTTTCTACTTCACACTTGCTCGCCATTTTTTTTTTTTTTTAAGAGAGTCTCTGTCGCCCAGGCTGGAGTGCAGAGGCACAATCTCAGCTCACTGCAACCTCCGCCACCCCGGTTCAAGCAATTCTCCTGTCTCAGCCTCCCGAGTAGTTGGGACTACAGGTGCCCACCACCACACCCAGCTAATTTTTATATTTTTCATGGAGATGAGGTTTCACTATATTAGTCAAGCTGGTCTCAAACTGACCTCAGGTGATCCGCCCACCTCGGCCTCCCAAAGTGCTGGGATTACAGGCGTCAGCCCCTGCGCCCAGCCTATTGTTTTTAACAATTTGTTTTTAAGCAGTTCTACTGCTAACAAAGTTGGAAATCACTGCATCAGCAGGCTTGTGATATTCTTTTTAGCACCTCTGTTCTCCAGATAAATCTATCTGAGATTCCTTGGGCTTTCTAAGCCACTCTTCCCCTTTTTAGAGTCATCCAGTGCCCTTGGATGCATGTAGGGGCTGATGCCTCCCCTTTGCAGGTCCCTCCTGGGTGATGATGTCTTCAGCACCATCGCAGGCCTGGAAGAAGCTGATGCTGAGGTAAGCCTGGCCATTTCCTACTCCTCCACCTCTCTGCTTATCCCAGAAACAATGAGATGGGTGTTGTTGCCAAGGGGCTGCCCACAGAAGGGTTTAGAAGTCCCTGCAAAGTCACTTTGTTCTTTCTTTCTTTCTTTTTTTTTTTTTTTTTTTTTTGAAATGGAGTCTTGCTCTGTTGCTCAGGCTAGAGTGCAATGGCACGATCTTGGCTCACTGCAACCTCCACCTCCCAGGGTCAAGCAATTCTCCTGCCTCAGCCTCCCAAGTAGCTGGGATTATAGGCGCCTGCCACCATGACTGGCTAATTTTTTTTGTCGTTTTTTTTTTTTTTTTTATTTTGAGACGGAGTCTCCCTCTGTTGCCCAGGCTGGAATACAGTGGTGCGATCTTGGCTCACTGCAATCTCCACCTCCTGGTTCAAGCAATTCTCCTGCTTCAGCCTCCTGAGTAGCTGGGATTACAGGTACCCACCACCACGCCTGGCTAATTTTTATATTTTTAGTAGAGGTGGGGTTTCACCATGTTGGTCAAGCTGGTCTCAAACTCCTGACCTCTTGATCCACCCGTATCAGCCTCTCAGAGTACTGTGATTACAGTCTGAGCCACTGTGCCCAGCCAAAGAAAATAATTTTTGTATTTTTAGTAGGTAATTTTGTATTTTTAGTAGAGACGGGGTTTCACCATGTTGACCAGGCTGGTCTCAAACTCCTGACCTCAAGTGATCTAACCACCTCGGCCTCCCAAAGTGCTGGGATTACAGGCATGAGCCACTGCGCCCAGCCATCACTTTGTTTTTAAAGCAAAATAATGCCTAAGGGCTGCCGAGTGACTCAAAGCAGAATCCTCTTTCCTGTAGTGAGATTAGTGGAAAGGAGAGCTCCCTGAAACGGCTAGAGTCTTAGATGTTGCTCCTTTCCCCTAATAAGCTCCATAGCTATCCACTGGCATGGGTGGGAAGTAGCAGAATTCCGGTGCTGGATGGAAGGGTTCTCTACGGTTGGAAGGGGCAGGAATGGCAGTGCTTTCTGAGTCTCTACAACCAGGCAGGTTTGGCTTCAAACAACTGCCAAGCCCAAGCAAGGGGAACAAAGCCACCCTTCTGTGTAAGCTCCGTTGGCTGTGTAAGCTCCTGCCGCGCCATCTGCCCTAATAGAAGCAAGCGGGACCCTGAATTTTATGGGGCCTTGACTAATGTGCCTCCTAGTCTGTGTCCTCACCCTCCTTGTGGACTTAGGTTTCAGGTATCTCAGAGGCAGACCCACAGGCTCTGCTCCAGGCCATGAAGGTAAGGAAACAGCTTGCTGGATTCTTAGAACTGGGTGTGGGTGGGGTGGGGTCATGATATTTTGTACCAAGGCTTCATTCTCCCTCTGATTTCTCCCTTTACAACCTGTGTTTCTGAGCCCTTCCTCATGCAAGCATGGAACTCGTCTGTGAGCCGTTGGCCTTCTCGCCTTTCTGGGTATCAACCAGTGTTGCTGGTATATAGAGAATGGAGGGTGCCACAGGCCTCTGGGGAAATGGGGCCAGCCCTACTTGGAGGCCCACCTAGCTGGGTCCCCTCACTTCCACCTAGAGGACAGAGCAGGAAACTGCCTCCTCTAATGCTTGTTCTTAATTTTTCTCCATATTTCTCTCCACATCTGCCAAGCCCCCTTCAATACTGCTGTCTTCTCATCAGATCAAGCCCAGTGCCAATCTTTGCAATGGATTTTTAAGGCACAGATTCTGAATAATTTGTAAGGACGTAATCTCTAGCTTGGCCTAGGACACTTTGTTCTCCCTCTCCTTCCAGCCAGCAGCACCCTCCTGTCTGACCCTTGGGGTTTTGTGTCCCTTTTAGTTAACCCATTTTGCCATAGTCCCTAGGACAAGGCCACGCTTTTGGTTACAGCCCTCTGGGGCTCTTGTTTTTGTTGTTTTTTTTTTGTTTTTTTGGTATTTTTTTTTAGAGACACTGTCTCATTCTATCACCCAGACTGGAGTGCAGTAGTGTGATCTCATTGCAACCTTACGCTCCTGGCCTTAAGTGATTCTCTTACCTGGGCCTCCCAAAATAGTGTAATTACAGGCATGAGGCACCACACCCGGCCCAGATTCGGCTTCTTTAACCTCATCTTGAAATCTTTCTCCTCAAAGGCCAGACACAGTCAGTCACACCTATAATCCCAGAACTTTGGGAGGTCGAAGCAGTAGGCTCGCTTGAGCCTAGGAGTTGGAGACTGCAATGAGCTATGATCACACCACTGCACTTCAGCCTGGGTGACAGAGTGAGACTCTGTCTTCAAAAAAAAAAAAAAAAAGGCCGGGCGCAGTGGCTCACGCCTGTAATCCCAGCACTTTGGGAGGCCAAGGTGGGTGGATCACCTGAGGTCAGGAGTTCGAGACCAGCCTGACCAACATGGAGAAACCCCGTCTCTACTAAAAATACAAAATTAGCTGGGCCTGGTGGCACATGCCTATAATCCCAGCTACTAGGGAGGCTGAGGCAGGAGAATTGCTTGAACCTGGGAGGCGGAGGTTGCAGTGAGCCAAGATCGTGCCATTGCACTCCAGCCTGGGCAACAAGAGTGAAACTCCACCTCAAAAAAAAAAAAAAAGCCTGGCATGGTGGCTTAGTCCTGTAATGCCAGCACTTTGGGAGGCCAATGCAGGTGGATCACTTGAGCTCAAGAGTTAGAGGCTGCAATGAGCTATGATCGCACCACTTCACTCCAGCCTAGGTGACAGAGTGAGACTCTGTCTTTATTTTATTTTATTTTTAATTTATTTTTATTTTTTTGAGACGGAGTTTTGCTCTCTTGCCTAGGCAGGAGTGCAGTCACGCGATCTCGGCTCACTGCAACCTCCAGCTCTCAGGTTCAAGCGATTCTCCTACCTCAGCCTCCCAAGTAGCTGGGACTACAGGCGTGCACCACCACGCCCAACTAAATTTTGTATTTTTAGTAGAGACAGGGTTTCACCATGTTGGCCAGGATGGTCTCGATTTCTTGACCTGGTGATCCACCTGCCTCAGCCCAAAGTGCTGGGATTACAGGCATGAGCCACTGTGCCCGGCCAATATCCTATCTAAAAAAAGAGAAAAAAGGAAAGCTTTTTTCCCAGACCAGCCACCTAGGATCCCTGGGCATAACCCACAAGTCCTCTGACTCAGTTTTTGATGCTAACTTTGAGTCTCTCATCCCAGAACCATGAGCTGGACTCCACTCCACTCCACTCCACCCTGCTTACCTTTAGTTCCATTTTCTTTCTTCACTCACTGTTTTTCTCAACAGTTTTTGCATTTTCCTTTGTTTTCTCACAATTCTGCCCCTGGGGTGCCAACAGCCCATCTCTCTCGGGTGGAAGTCCTCACCCCCTTATCAGACATCATCCTCTGCCCTTCCTCCCTGGTTTTCTAGGACCTGGACGGCATGGATGCTGATATCTTAGGTCTGAAGAAGTCTAATCCAGCCCCTAGCAAAAAAGCTGCAAAGGACCCTGGGAAAGGAGAGCTGCCCAGCCACCCCAAGCCTGCAGGTGGGTCAGTAGCCAGTGAGAAAGGTGCATGGGAGACGGCTCCTCGAATCTGTTAGGGAGACTTTGAGGATGTGGAAGATGCTAGTAGGAAGTGTTTGTGTCCTTGGGTTTTCTCTGCGCAAGCTGGAGAGGTCAAGAAGCAGTTGTGCGTGTGTGTGTTTGAGTGTGTGTGGTGGGGTAAGGGGACAGCTTGAGTTTCCTCCCTTCCTCGAGCTGTTCCAGGCCCTCTGGGTCCAACATGGGCAGCTCCTGGAGAAGCTGTGTGAGTTAAAATGGAGAACTCTATGGTAGCCTGTGCCTCTCCTGAACCCATGTCTCTGGAGTGACTCATGATGAGGGAGTGGAGGTAGCTCCTACCACGTTTCCCTACCAGAAGCCCATGGGAGAACTGGAGACTCCTCCCTTGGCTGTGCCCATGGCCATGAGCCCCCAGCTTCCCAGGAAGAAGTGTACCCCATCCCAGAGGTCCCAGTCCATGGTATGGGAGGAAGACTTTGGCCAGGAGAGACTCAGGCCTACAACCTTGCCTTCTGCTTCCTGCAGGGGGCGCCATATCCACCAAGAAGTCACCTCCGTCTCCCAGCAGCTCTGGGCATCAGAACAGGAGGTTTTCCTCTGAAGGTATCATAGGCTCCTGTCATGCCTCTGGGACTCTGGCTTGGGAGTGGAGCAGCCTGGGTGCACTTTCTGGCCCGAGGCCCTGCTGCTGCCTATGTCACATGGGGAGCAGAGAGCTGGTGCCACCGGTTTGGTTCCTCATGAATTCATGTCGGGACCAGTTATATTGTATCGGCTGAGATATTGGGGAACTCACTTGCAAAGACCTTAAAGCCAGGCATCAAACTGAAGATTTTCCCCAATATAGGAAGAAGCCCCTTTCCCATCATGAATGTGTGGACATTTTATATCTCTTCTGATGCTTGAGGGACATTTCCAGAAGGCCATGCAGCCTGCAGAGTCAGAGGCCCCACGGGCAAGCCTGAGGCAGGCCCCATAGGCCCAGGGCCACCCTCCGACTCCCTCTCCCCTTGCCCGGCCTCTGGAGTCCCTGTTGCCCCAGGCCCCACCCTCCAGATGCCAGGGGGCTTGTTTATGTACTGGAGCAGCCACAAGTCTTGACTCGAGCGCTGCTCCCAGTTCAGGCTTGCTTTTCCTCAACTAAGTGCTGCGGTCTGACCTGTGCTTTCCCTTCTGCTGTGAGACTTGGAAGACCCGTTGGCAGGACTTCTCTCCTATGATGAAGAAGGAATCACCAAGAAGCCGCCTGTGACAGAGAGTAAAACAGCTTCTGACAAGAGCCCCAGCACAGTCAGAGATCAAGGTAGGGTGGAGTGGGCTCACTTCCCATCCTGGAGGAAGGCTTTATTGGCAACAGGCTAACCAACCTTTCTGGAGCAGAACCAGAGGCCTCTCCCGGCTGGGGACCAGAGGTCTAAGGTCCAGTACAAAGAGATCATCAGCCTTTAGGAATAGGGAGGTAGGATGTGTGAGTGTGGGAGTAGGCTGGAGGAATTGGGTCCGTGACAGACCGGGCAGGTCTAAAGCCTGTCGTCCTACCCAAAGGTGCAGACAAACCACCCCCCAAGCCATTCAGACATCACAGCTGAGGGCAGGAAGGCTGTGGGCATTGGGGCTTGTGTTCTGTCTTTCAGGTCCCTCTATTCCGCTGACTCCTGGAGACACCCCCATCCGAAAAAGAGAAGAATTGTTTGACGATGGGGATGACATCATGGCCACCTTGGGGTTTGGAGACAGCCCCAAAGCAGAGAAGAGGCAGATGGGAGACCAGTAAGGATCCCTATGAGTAGGCCGGGCTGCTGCCTGAGGCTGCTGCTTCAGGTTCAGGGAAAAGCTGGTGGACGGGTACTGTGGGGGTCCCAAGAGCCCCTCATACCCACACGTTCCTGCCGTGTGTCCCATCCTGCAGGGAAGGGCCTCGCCCTGCTCGCTCCACGCTGGATGAGCTGCTGGGTCGAGGCACGGCCACCAAACTCCTGGCCCGCCCGGGCACAGGGGAGCACAGGGAGTTCAAGCTAGACAAGAAGTACCAGAGGCCACAGGGTAAGGAGGCTTGCGGGGGCCGCGACAGGACGGGAGGGAGGCCTCTAGATCAGGCTTTCATTACAACCTATAATAAGAAATCAGCCTCACATCCTGATACGCACATGTGATTATACACGTCTGTAGCTGAGACAAAAGCGTCATGTAATAATACTTACCGAGACCACTGTTCGTGCTCGGTCGTCTATGATTGAGATGCTGTTTGATTTGGAAACACACTGACTGTGACACATTAAGCTGGTTTCTCGGCCCCCTCATGGGTAGCAGCTCGCATCTGAAAAGCACTGCTCTGGCCAGTGTTTCTCAAAGCATCGGCCCACAAGCTGTCCGCTGAGAATCGTTCTTGTGACACATGCAGCTCGCTGGACCTGACCTCGAGGGATCCTGGGGCAGGGCCCGGCTACTGCAAAGCCACTGCATCTTCCTGGCCAGTGCCTGAGGTGCTCCCTTCACAGCAGCTTCCCTCTGCTTGTCTTACACAACAAGCTACCAAATTCAGCTTTTGTTAGAATTTTGCAGCCGCAAATGAGCTCAGTTTCCCCTACTCCAGATCATGGTCACAGGCTCCTTAATTCACAGAGAGTGAAGATGCGTGGGGAGACGAGGACTTCACCTTTGGAGCCTATCAGCCCACCGTGGGCTCCTCTGAGGGCCGGCAGTCCCGCAGGCAGTCTGTTAGGTAAGTGGGGCCTGCAGGAGGCCTGGCCTCTGAGACAGATCGTCCACTGGGATGACAGGCCCCTGCAGCTGGCCCCTGTCCCACCCAAGAGTCTCGTGTGGGAGGCCACAGGGTACAAGGCCCTCAGCTCTGTGGGTGCTGGAGGAAGCAGGAGATGGCCTGGTCTCGCCAGCCCAGACAGAGTGGTGGAGACGGCCCCCGTGGGAGCCCCCATCCCAGACACTGCTCAGATTCGCCAGTGCCCCACCCAGCCTCAGAAGGAAAGGAGCAGGTAGGCCTGCCTCCACCTAAAGTCCCTGAAATCATAAAAGGCTGTAATGTCACTCGGTCTCCCCAAGGAACATACATCCTGATGGGTAGCAAGACCTCTACAGTGGCCTCTGCAGTGGCATCTCAGACCCCGCTTCCCAGGAACTCTGCTGTTGAACCTGCCGTGACAATTCGGATAGCGTGATCCTCGCAGTTTACAAAAAAAAAAAATTAAAGCAGTGATAGGATTTTCTGAGTCTGGAGTTTTTTTCCCAATATATATTTTAAACTTTGTATTTTGAAGGAATTTCAAACTTCAAAAGTTGGCTGGGTGTGGTGGCTCACACCTGTAATCTCAGCAGTTTGGGAGACCAAGGCAGGTGGATCACCTGAGGTCAGGAGTTCAAGAACAGCGTGGCCAACATGGTGAAACCCCGTCTCTGCTAAAAATACAAAAAGTAGCTGGGTGTGGTGGTGGGTGCCTGTAATTCCAGCTACTCGGGAGGCTGAGGCAGGAGAATAGCTTGAACTCCAGAGGTGGAGGTTGTGATGAGCTGAGATTGCACCGCTGCACTCTAGCCTGGGCAATAGAGTGAGACTCCATCTCAAAAAAAAACTTCAGAAGTTGTAAGAACAGCGCTTCCCAGGGTCAGCAGTTGATCTCATTATGCCAGGTTGGCTTCCTCAGTCTCTTTCTATCTGAATAGCTCTGTGCATGTTGGCATTTCTTCCCACACCCAGTATGTTCTTAACCCTGGGTACCTGCTGCCACTGGTCAGTGACAGATGAAGGCCATGGCCGAACAAATGAAGTAACTGTTGTTGGAAAACCTGGAAACCACTTGATCCAATTTATTATTTTTTTTAGACAGAGTCTCACTCCGTCACCCAGGCTGGAGCGCAGTGGCATGATCGCTGCTTACCACAACCTCCACCTCCCAGGTTCAAGCAGTTCTTGTGCCTCAGCCTGCCAAGTAGCTGGGATTACAGGCGCCCACCACCACACCTGGCTTTTTTTGTGTGTTTTTAGTAGAGATGGGGTTTCACTATGTTGGCCACGCTAGTCTCAAACTCCTGGCCTTAAGCGATCTGCCCACCTTGGCCTCCCAAAGCTCTGGGATTACAGGCATGAGCCACCATGCTCGGCCTGATTTTTTTTTTTTTTTTTTTTTTTTTTGAGACGGAGTCTGGCTCTGTCGCCCAGGCTGGAGTGCAGTGGCCGGATCTCAGCTCACTGCAAGCTCCGCCCCCCGGGTTTATGCCATTCTCCTGCCTCAGCCTCCCGAGTAGCTGGGACTACAGGCGCCCGCTGCCTCGCCCGGCTAGTTTTTTTTTTTTGTATTTTTTTAGTAGAGACAGGGTTTCACCGTGTTCGCCAGGATGGTCTCGATCTCCTGACCTCGTGATCCGCCCGTCTCGGCCTCCCAAAGTGCTGGGATTACAGGCTTGAGCCACCGCGCCCGGCCCTGATTTTTCTTTAGACCTGTGTGCCCACGGCTGTCATTTCATTCTGTTCCTGCTCTGCGGGGAGAACTGTCCCTGGTTCAGGTGATGGAAGTCAAGATCTCTGTACTTCGTTGTTCTACAGATAGCACGCGGCCTGCCACATGAGCCAGTCCAGGAGCCACTGCTTACTGGGCCTCAGCTGAGCGTGCAGGGTCCCAGGGCATCGTGCTGCCCAGCCCCAGGCTGCTAGGGGGCCAATGGGACTGGCTGCTTCCCCTGCCTGACACCCTCCTTTCTGTCTTGAAGTAGGTTCTTAGCAGACAGTGGCCCAGACCCCAAGGGAGAACCAGGCTCCAAACAGAGCCCTCCAGCTGCTTCCAGCCCCATCCAGCCCAGGAAGGGAGGAGCTGACTGGCTGGGCCTCAAGGACGAGGACTTGGACCTGCTCCCTGCCTCACCCACCAGAGAGGCCCGTCGGGAAAGCTTGGTGCCTGCCACGCCCTCAGTGCCTCCTCCTGCAAGCCAGCACTCCACACCAGCTGGGCTGCCCCCCTCCAGGGCAAAGCCACCAACCGAAGGGGCAGGGTCCCCTGCCAAAGCCAGCCAGGCTTCCAAGCTGCGGGCCTCCAAGGAGGAGGAAGAGGAGGACTGGCTGAGCCATGCCCTGTCTCGGAAGAAGTCCCAAGGCCTGGCCAGAGAGCAGCGTGCTGGGGCCTCTGAGGGCCTGAGTTTGGCGGGGACAGCGGGCCATCCCCCTTCTGGCAGGTATGGGCTTGGGCTGCTGTGGCTAGTAGGGGGAGGACTGGCTGCAGACTTGAGGAGCCCCTTTGCCCCTCCACCTGTTGCAGCCTCAGTCGGGAGTTGGGGAACAAGGCAGGGCACTGTGGGCACAGAGGCCGTTTCTTGGCTTTGCTACTCTGCCTTTTGGGCACTGCAGAGAGAGCCTCTGGCTCCCGGGCTTGCCCCAGGGACACACCCAAGAAGGAGAGCTGTTGACATTCATGCCCTGACTGCCATGGGGACAGGTGCTAACTAGATCGGGCAGAAGACAGAGGGTACCTGAGGTGGCAGACACACCGCTGCCCTGTCACAGCGCCCTCAGGCTGGAAGCCCCAGCATCCAAACAACTGGTGCTTCTGCCGACTCCACTGAAGTGAATATGGCGTGTGTGAGACGAAATGTCCCTGTGCTCTTTGAGAGTGTTAGAAGAGACACAGTGGCCGAGAGGCACCTCCTGGCAAGCCCCTATCCGTGGGGCAGGATAGCAAGTGACCTCTGAGGGCAGGAAGGCACAAGGGGACGGCAGGCTGGGGGAGTCCAGAGGAAGTGGTGAGATGTGCTGTGGCCAGAGCCCAGGGTAGTGAACTGGGAAATTTGTGGCAGCCCAGGGACGTCACCCAGTCCTGGGGTTGATGAGGGCAGTTGTGACTTTGACCTGAGGCCTAGGGGAAAGCTCAGGCCAAAACAGATGAGAGCCTGTCTCTTCACTGACCTGTGAGCCGAGAAAGAGGTGGGAATAATGGGAAAGGGAGCCAGCCAGATTTGGGAGACTAAGCAGAACCTTAATCTAGAGCTGAGCCAAGTTAAGTGGGCTGGAACAGGGCTCTGAACTTGAACTTGACGCCAGTGTCTATAACATTTCCATTGTCACTGCTTGGACCGTGTCCATTCACTGCGCCACTGTGGACACTGCGGCAGGAAGGGGGTATTTGAAGGGAAGAGATGCCCAGAAATCCCAGGAGCTCAGATGTGGGAGGAGAATGCCCCAAGATGGGATGATGGGAGCAGGAGGAAGGGCGGCCACGAGCTTCACGTGTGAAGCCCGTCCTGGGACCCATCTTCATCCAGCCTGACCTGGGCCTTCTGTCACCTTCACCTTGAATGCTGCCTTTCCTCAGCCAACCTGTCACCAGCACACAAGGACTTGAGCAAGCAGCTACTGGAGAGAGCTCCGGAACCGCCGCACAAGAAAGACCGTGTGTCAGGCCTGGTGACTCAGGGTAGGCCTGGGCTGCGGGCTGAGTGGGAGTGAGATCGTGGTGGGCAGCACAGGCCTCTGTCCTTAGAGAGGGACACAGAGACTGCTCACGCTGCCCCATCCCCATGCCCCACACAGAGGTTGCCCACCCTGCCCTGTCCCCATGCCCCACACAGAGGCTGCCCACCCTGCCCCGTCCCCGTGTCCCACGCAGAGGCTGCCCACCCTGCCCCGTCCCCGTGTCCCACGCAGAGGCTGCCCACCCTGCCCCGTCCCCGTGTCCCACGCAGAGGCTGCTCACCCTGCCCCGTCCCCGTGTCCCACGCAGAGGCTGCTCACCCTGCCCCGTCCCCGTGTCCCACGCAGAGGCTGCTCACCCTGCCCCGTCCCTGTGTCCTCAGGTCCCCTGTGACTCGGAACCATGCCGCCTCAGCACTCCCTACAGGTTCCCCAAAGAGGCGACCAGCCCCTGGAGACCTCTCAGCCACTGGTTTGTTTTTTGTTTTCTGCTTCATTTGGGAGTTTAACCCTGGGTGAGGAAGAGGTGCTTTGAGCTTCCTTTGGGGTCCCTGGGACATGAGTGACACCAGTCCCTCCTGGACACTCACAGGCCCAGAGCCCTGGGCCTCCTGCTCATTTCTCTGCTATTGATGTTTCAGAGCCTGCCACCTGTTTCCCGAGCACCCAGGAACCCACAAAGCCTTCCATGCCCATCCAGGTAGGGGTGTGGGCAGACAGGTCTAGCTCAGGGCCTAGGGAGCAATTCTCCATGCCCAGAGGCAACACCAACAGTTTGACCTGATGACCTGCCAGGAAAGTATGTCAAACATACCAAATGTGACGTCAGCCAGCTCCCCCGGCAACCCCCACCAGAACTTGCCTGAATCTCTAGCCTCGCTGCTCCCAGGGTGTTAATTTGCCTACATCAGTGAGGAGTTTGAGGAGGTAGCCAGGCCGGGAAGCTGGGACACTGCAGTCAGAAAGCAGGGCCCAGGGTCCTGTTCTGTCAAGAAAGCCTCCTCCACCCCTGCCATCCTCGCACCACACCTCTGCCTCTGTTTCCCATGTGTGGCAGTCACCTGTGACATGTAGGCCTGGGAGATGTGGCCCCCAGGAGTGTGTCCCTGGGAGATGGTGGGTAGGGGACAGCTTGTGGGAACCAGATTAGTGTCAACATGTGGGCTTCAGGCCTGACAGGAAAAGCTAGCGTCAGCTTTTGTCATAGCAGAGACTCTGCTGGGGCTCAGCCATTTGTCTGGGAAGCCGGAGACCATGCAGGGGAGGAAGCTGTTCTGGGGTGGTGGAGGGAGACATGCTCCTGACCAGACCTGCAAGGGGAGGTACACTGGGGACTGCTCAGCCACAGTGACTGTGACTCTCCAAGGCCTTGGACCCATCTGCAGCCACAGATCAGATGCAGGGAGGTCCGGTGAGCAGCAGGCCAGGAGGTAGCTGATCTCAGCTGGGCCCCTGTCCCCTCCCTAACCAGGAACCTCTCTTCCTCTTCTCCAGCCCCCGCTCCCAGAGTCCCTAGCCCGGAGCCTGCTACCAGGTACAGAATACCAGAAGCAGCTCCTGGCAGCACAGGGGCAGCTTCAGAGTGGCACCACTGAACTCCAGGCCAAACTGCTACAGAGCCAGGCCCGGCTGGCAGAGCTGGAGACCCAGGTGAGGGCAGTGGGGCCACTGGCGCTGGGGGCAGGGTTGCGATGGGAGGGGACACTGAGAGTGGCTGGAAGCTTCCCCAGGAGGGAGGAGGGGCTGTTGGCACAGGGCAGCGTGGAGTACAGCTGCCTCCCCTCCCTGGTCGCTGGCCCTCCTGCCGTCTTCTAGGTGCGGAAGCTGGAGCTGGAACGGGCCCAGCATGAGCTGCTGCTAGGGAGTCTGCAGCAGCAGCACCAGGCAGACCTAGAGCTCATCGAGAGTGCACACAGGTAACCTGGTGCTGGCCCCAGCTCTGCCTTGGATCTCACGCTGACCCCAAAGCCATCCCAGTGTGTCTGGAGAGGCTTTTAGGTGGCAGCCCTCTGCCTTCCTCGCACCATGGCTGGGTGTTCTGTTGGCAGAAGCCGCATCAAGATGCTAGAAACATCGTACCAGCAACGGGAGGAGCGGCTCCGGAGAGAGAACGAGGAGCTGTCAGCTCGGTATCTGTCGCACTGCCAGGAGGCTGAACAGGCCCGTGCTGAGCTCACGGCCCAGCACCAGCGGCGCTTGGCAGCCACAGCGCAGGAGAAGGACCAGGAAATGCAGCGGCTCCAGGAGCTGCAGCGGTGAGGCCCAGGGACAGGCAGCTGGGGAGCGGGCTTGCAAAGAGTAGCTGGAAGAGAGCCATCCCTATGAGACCCTTCGCTGTGACTCAGCAGCCTTTGGACAGGGGTTTGGGTCCTTCCCTCCCAGTCCAGTGAGTGAGGACTGAGGGCTGGGCACACTGACTCATCATACCCATGGGTAGGGGTGCCACCTGCTCTTACAGAGGCAGGAGGGGTACCCACAGGCTGTTCAGGCACGGCATGGCAGCAGCAAGTCCCCCAGGGTCTAACTAAGCACAGGATCATCCACTCACCTGCTCACGCAGTAGAGGCTAGAAACAAGATCCACCTGTGAAAGCCTTGCACTGTTGTGCCTGCCATGTTGATAGGGTTGCCTTTCTAGAAGAGAAGGAAACTAAGAAAGGT
This sequence comes from Macaca fascicularis, assembly GCF_037993035.2. Classification (NCBI taxonomy): domain Eukaryota; kingdom Metazoa; phylum Chordata; class Mammalia; order Primates; family Cercopithecidae; genus Macaca; species Macaca fascicularis. The sequence continues at coordinate 82,330,687 of NC_088390.1, read as the reverse complement.
TACCTAAGGGAGCCAGGTTGATGAAGGCAGAGGCAACCTTTTAAGACTGCTCAGGGCCAGGCACAGTGGCTCACACCTGTAATCCCAGCACTTTGGGAGGCCAAGGTGGGAGGATCACTTGAGGCCAGGTGTTTGAGACCAGCCTGGGCAACACAGTGAGACCTTGTCTCTAAAAACAATTTTTTTTTTTTTTTTTTTTTTTTTTTTTTTTTTTTGAGACGGAGTCTCGCTCTGTCACCCAGGCTGGAGTGCAGTGGCCGGATCTCAGCTCACTGCAAGCTCCGCCTCCCGGGTTCACGCCATTCTCCGGCCTCAGCCTCCCGAGTAGCTGGGACTACAGGCGCCCGCCACCTCGCCCGGCTAGTTTTTTTTTTTTTTGTATTTCTTAATAGAGACGGGGTTTCACCGTGTTAGCCAGGATGGTCTCGATCTCCTGACCTCGTGATCCGCCCGTCTCGGCCTCCCAAAGTGCTGGGATTACAGGCTTGAGCCACCGCGCCCGGCCTCTAAAAACAATTTTTAAATTAGCTGGCATGATAGTGTACTCCTGTAGTTCCAGCTACTTGGGAGGCTGAGGCAGGAGGATACCTTGAGCCCAAGAGATCAGGGCTGCAATGAGCTATGATCATGCCACTGCACTCCAGCCTGGACCACAGAACAAAACCCTGTCTCTAAAAACATTTAAAAAATAAAATAAACACTTGGGAGGCCAAGGTAGGAGAACAGCTTGAGGATAGGAGTTCAAGACCAGCCTGGGCAACATAGTGAGACTTCATCTCTACAAAAAGAAAAAAAAGCCGGGCGTGGTGGCTCAAGCCTGTAATTCCAGCACTTTGGGAGGCCTAGACAGGCAGATCACGAGGTCAGGAGATCAAGACCATCCTGGCTAACACAGTGAAACCCCGTCTCTACTAAAAAATACAAAAAAATAGCTGGGTGAGGTGGCGGGTGCCTGTAGTCCCAGCTACTCGGGAGGCTGAGGCAGGAGAATGGCGTAAACCTGGGAGGCGGAGCTTGCGGTGAACTGAGATCCGGCCACTGCACTCCATCCCGGGCGGCAGAGCGAGACTCCGTCTCAAAAAAAAAAAAAAAAAGAAAGAAAAGAAAGACTGCTCGGGGCCGGGCGCGGTGGCTCACGTCTGTAATCCTAGCGCTCTGGGTGGCCAAGGCAGGCAGATTGCCTGAGCTCAGGAGTTCGAGACCAGCCTGGGCAACACGGTAAAACCCTATCTCTACTAAAATACAAAAAATTAGCTGGGCGTGGTGGTGGGCACCTGTAGTCCCAACTACTTGGGAGGCTGAGGCAGGAGAATTGCTTGAACCCAGGAGGCGGAGGTTGCAGTGAGCCGAGATCATGCCAGTGCACTCCAGCCTGGGTGACAGAGCGAGACTCCGTCTCCTAAAAAAAAAAGCTGAATAATGGGAGGATTGCCCATCTTAGTGTGTGTAGCATTGAGGCACCATGACAGATAAGACAGAGGAGCTGGGGAAACTGAGGCAGTGCCCAGCGGAGGAGAGGCCTGGGAGCAAGGGCTGCTCAGAAGCACGCCCTTCCCCAAGGAATTACCACATCCGGGTGGTCCAGCTCAGAGTGACCACCTTCCCGTCCCGCCTCCCCTCAGGGCATCCATCCTAGAGATGCGCAGAGACCATGAGGAGCAGCTGCAGCGGCTAAAGCTGCTGAAGGACCGAGAGGTCGATGCGGCCACCAGTGCCACCTCTCACACGCGGTATGTGCGCTGCCCCAACCATGCCCGCCTGAGGGTGGGGTCTGGGGGGTCCCCGAGACCTTCAGGAGGGGCTGACCCAGGTCCTCCTGGATGACCTGGAGTTGACCTGGGTCTTCTTCCAGGTCCCTGAATAGCATCATCCAGCAGATGGAGAAGTTCTCCAGCAGCCTGCACGAGCTGTCCTCCCGCGTGGAGGCCTCGCACCTCACCACCTCCCAGGAGCGGGAGCTGGGGATCCGGCAGCGTGACGAGCAGCTGCGGGGTACGCCCTCCCCTCTCAGCCACCGGGCTCCTGGTGGGAAGGGGAGCAGCTGCTGAGCACCCTGTGGGTTGCCCCCAGCACTGCAGGAGCGGCTGGGCCAGCAGCAGCGGGACATGGAGGAGGAGCGGAGCCGGCAACAAGAAATCATCGGGAAGATGGAGGCACGGCTAAATGAGCAGAGCCGGCTGCTGGAGCAGGTGAGGCCCATCCTCCTGGCCCTCCTGCCATGGGGCCTCTTCTCCAGGGCACCCACAGGCACGGCGGCACTCCTGACCTCACCTTCTCAGGAGGTCAGCGCCCCACATGCGGCTTCCTGCCTCTACATCTCCCTGCCCCGGCCAGGCCCTCAGCACTGCCCACCTGAGCACGCAGGGGCCACCTGGCCAGGCCCCCACCACGCCCTGCCTGCTCCTCAGCACCACAAGCCCCTCGGCCGCCTTGGCTGCCCTCCACAGTCTAGCCCCTGCAACCATCAGCTGCACTTCCCACTTCCTGACACTCGAATCTGTCACATCAGCTGAGCCCTGACATTGGGACAGATGCTCTTGCCTATTAAATGTCATCCTAGCCTCTTCAGCTCTCACAGAGACATTTGAACTCCCTAGATACCTTTCATATATAAGCACATGCTTTATTTAAATAATAATGACCTGGCTGGGCTCGGTGGCTCACGCCTGTAATCCCAGCACTTTGGGAGGCCAAGGCGGGTGGATCACAATGTCAGGAGATCGAGACCATCCTGGCTAACACAGTGAAACACTGTCTCTACTAAAAATACAAAAAATTAGTCGGGCGTGCTGGCGGGTGCCTATAGTCCCAGCTACTCGGGAGGCTGAGGCAGGAGAATGACGTGAACCTGGGAGGTGGAGCTTGCAGTGAGCCAAGATCGCACCACTGCACTCCAGCCTGGGAGACAGCGAGACTCCGTCTCAAAAAAAAAAAAAAAAATAGGCCGGGCGCGGTGGCTCAAGCCTGTAATCCCAGCACTTTGGGAGGCCAAGGCGGGTGGATCACGAGGTCAGGAGATCAAGACTATCCTGGCTAACATGGTGAAACCCCGTCTCTACTAAAAATACAAAAAAAAAACTAGCTGGGCGTGGTGGCGGGCGCCTGTAGTCTCAGCTACTTGGGAGGCTGAGGCGGGAGAATGGCGTGAACCCGGGAGGTGGAGCTTGCAGTGAGCCGAGATCACGCCACTGCACTCCAGCCTGGGAGACACAGCGAGACTCCGTCTCAATAAATAAATAAATAAATAAATAAATAAATAAATAAATAATGATTACCTTAGCCAGGCACAGTGGCCAGTGCCTGTAATCCCAGCTACTTGGGAGGCTGATGCAGGAGGATCACTTAAGCCCAAGAATTTGAGATCAGCCTAGCGAGACCATAGCAAGACCCCACCTCTAAAAAAATTTTTTTATGCCAGGCAAGTTGACTCATGCCTGTAATTCCAGCACTTCGGGAGGCCAAGGCTGGTGGATCACTTGAGGTCAGGAGTTTGAGACCAGCCTGACCAACATGGTGAAACCCTATCTCTACTAAAAATTTAAAAACTAGCCGGGCATGGTGGCGCATGCCTGTAATCCCAGCTATTAGGGAGGCTGAGGCAGGAGAATTGCTTGAACCCAGGATGCGGAGGTTGCAGTGAGTGGAGATCGTACCACTGCACACCAGTCTGGTTAACAACGAGTCTCTGTCTCAAAAAAATAAATAAATAATAAAAACATTTAAATTTTGTTTTAATGAACTGGGTGTGGTGGTGCACACCTGCAATCCCTGCCTTTGCTCACATCCTTTTCCTTACCTGTGGAAATCTTTCTAGGCTGAATTCAATGGTAATGAATCTTTTGATGCTACCACCTCCACGAAGCCTTCCTTGTCCTCCCACCTGTCTTTTTATCCCCAGCTGTCATAAAGCGCTTTGTTTTTTTTTTTTTAGAGACAGGGTCTTGCTCTGTCGCCCAGGCTGGAGTGCAGTGGTGTGATCATAGCTCACTGCAGCCTGACCTCTTTGGCTCAAGCCATCCTCCTGCCTCAGTTTCCTGAGTAGCTGGGACTACAGGCACACACCACCACACCCAGCTAATAGTGTATTTTTTGTTGAGATGTGGGTCTCGCCATGTTGCCCAGGCTGGCCTTGAACTCCTGGGCTCAAGCAATCCACCCACTTAGACCTTCCAACATTTTGAGAGTATAGGTGGGAGCCACCACGCCTGGCCAAAAAAAATTTTTTTTAGAGATGGGGTCTCACTGTCACTCAGACTGGAGTACAGTGGCAAGATCTCGGCTCACAGCAGCTTGAACCTCCCGGGCTCAAGCAGTCTTCCCACCTCAGCCCCCAAGTAGCTGAGACCACAGGTGCATGCCACTATACCCAGCTAATTTTTTGTATTTTTTGTAGAAACAGGGGTTTGCCATGTTGCCCAGGGTGATCTCAAACTCCTGAACTCAGATAGTCTGCCCACTTTGGCCTCCCAAAGTGCAGGGATTACAGGCGTGAACCACCTTGCCCAGTCAAAAACTTTTTTTTTTTTTTTTTTTTTTTTTTTTGAGATGGAGTCTCGCTCTGTCACCCAGGCTGGAGTGCAGTGGTGCGATCTCAGCTCACTGCAACCTTCGCCTCCTGGGTTGAAGGGATTCTCCTGCCTCAGCCTCCTGAGCTGCTGGGATTACAGGCAACTGCCACCACACCCAGCTAATTTTTGTATTTTTAGTAGAGATGGGTTTCACCATGTTGGCCAGGGTGGTCTTGAACTCCTGACCTCAGGTGATCCACCTGTCTTGGCTTCCCAAAGTGCTGGGATTATAGGCCCTAGCCACTGTGCCTGGCCAAAAAAAAAAAAGTTTTTAAAGAAGAAAATAAAAATATCTCACTAGTCAGAGATGTCCACTGCTGAGCTGATATCTATCCTGTAGCCATATCAACATAGATAGAGATGCTTTTATGTTGTGAACCATTTTGATTCGCCTCTTCATTTGGTAACTGTGTTAAGCACCTGCCTGGGGTCAGGCACAGTGAAGCTCTTGCCTCGTGCTGTGTGTGGCTGGGCCCACAGCACAGCGTTAGGCCACCCTGTGCTCAGCCTGCTTGGCTGATGGGTGAGGACAGGCAGAGTGTGTTGCTGGCCATTCAGCGGCAGGGATGTTGCTGCTCCTTGGCCCTCCCAAGCTGCTAGCCTTGGTGCTATTGGAGACCTGAGGGTTGGGAGGGCACCTGCTGGGTCCTCCTCTTGGGCAGAATCATGCGGGCTGGGCCCTGGCAGTGCCTCTCAGGCACCCCTCATTTTGTGCCTCTTTGGGAAGGACAGGTCAGTGGCATAGTGTGGGAGACACTGGTGGATTCGTGCAGCTCCTCAGGGAGTGGCCAGGCGTGATCCTCAGGGTGGGAACCACGCTCTCAGTCCTGCCCTGGGCCCTACAGGAACGCTGGCGGGTGACTGCCGAGCAGTCCAAGGCGGAGTCCATGCAGCGCGCCCTAGAGGAGCAAAGGAAGGTCACGGCCCAGCAGATGGCCATGGAAAGGGCGGAGCTGGAGCGGGCCAAGGTGAGTCAAGCCACTGCACTCAGCCCCTGCCCCTGCCATTATGCCCAGGGACACTCACCCTGTGCCCTCACCCCCCACATCCCAGAGCACCTTGCTGGAGGAGCAGAAGTCTGTCATGCTCAAGTGCGGGGAGGAGCGGCGGCGCCTGGCGGCCGAGTGGGCGGAGTTCTCCGCGCAGCAAAAGCTGAGTAAGGAGCGGGCCGAGCGCGAGGCCGAGCGGGCGCTGCAGGTGGACACCCAGCGGGAGGGCACCCTCATCAGCCTGGCCAAGGTAGGGCCCAGAGCCTCCGGACAGTGGAGGGCCCGGGGTAGCCTGCGCCCCTCCATCTGAACACATCCGCTTCTAGTTTTAGGAAAGGAGAGTGTAGCACTAATGTCACAAGAGCATAGGGATTAAAACAGTAATCACATCATCATGCTAACAGCTTCCTCGTATTGTCCCAGGTGCATTATACATATTTTATCATTGGATCCTCATATTCCCATGATTTTGATCATTTAGAAATGAGGAAACCGAACTTCTGAGTTGAGCCTGCCACAGTCACGTGGCTTGTGAGGGCAGCACTCCGGCTTGGCCCCAGGCTTCTCTGGCCCTCCCTGGAAGCCCTTGGCTCCACCACCCCCTCCCAGGGGCAGGGTGGGCAGAGGGGACCCTAGAGTCCTGCACAGAGTGCAGCGAAACTCCTGGGAGGAGAATGCAGCAGGGCCTCCGCCGTCTCCAGGAGCAAGCTGAGCTGAAGATCAGGGCCAGCGAGCTCCGGGCTGAGGAAAAGCAGCTGGCGGCAGAAAGAGCAGCCCTGGAGCAGGAGCGGCAGGAGCTGCGGCTGGAGAAGGAGAGGACCAACGCCACCGCCCTACGTGTCAAGCTCCGCGCGGAGGAGGTGGAGAGCATGAGCAAGGTGCTGCTCGGGCACATGGGTGTGCGGTGCGGCTGAGCTCAGGCAGCCCTGACCCAGGCGGCCTCCCTGCAGGTGGCCTCCAAGAAGTATGAAGAGGGTGAGCGAGCATTGCGTGAGGCCCGGCAGGTGCAGGCAGAGCAGCAGGCCCGGTTGCAGGCGGTGCAGCAACAGCAGGAGAGGCTGCGGAAGCAGGAGCAGCACATGCACCAGGCAAGGCTCCCTGAGTGTATGGCACCCCTGCCCCCGACACCCCCAGCCTTGCACCTGACGGCTGAGTCCTTCTTTCCGGGGGAACGGGGACAGGAGCATCTGAGTCTGGCCCAGCAGAGGCTGCAACTGGACCACGCACGACAGGACCTGCCCTCCAGCCTCATGGGTCTGTTCCCCAGGGCCCAGGGCCCTGCAGCCTCCAGCCAGAGAGGTGAGTGGCTCCGGAAGGAAGAGCCAGCGGCTCAGGACTGGGCAGGGGCAGTGCTAGGAGTGGGCAGGCCCTCCTCCAGCTGCTCCAGTTAAGGCGGCCAGCTGGGTTTTACAGTCGCCTTATTTCTTTTTTACACAAATAATGTGTGTTAATTTTAGATAAATCAGAAACAGAGAGGAACGCTATTATGAAAAATGTCACCTTTTTCCGGACTAAGGGGGAAAAAAGGAAATTAAAAAAGTCGTCATCAGGCTGGGCGCGGTGGCTCACGCCTGTAATCCCAGCACTTTCAGTGGCCGAGGCAGGCGGATCACATGAGGTCAGGAGTTCAAGACCAGCCTGGCCAACATAGTGAAACCCTATCTCTACTAAAAATACAAAATTAGCCAGGTGTGGTGGCAGGTGCCTGTAATCCCAGCTACTCGGGAGGCTAAGGCAGGAGAATCACTTGAACCCGAGAAGTGGAGGTTGCAGTAAGCTGAGATTGTGCCACTGCACTCCAGCCTGGACAACAGAGGGAGAGTGCAGTTAAAAAAAAAAAAAAAAAAGTCACCCTCACCACCACTCCCAAGTCTAGAGAGAACCACTTTTCACTTTTAACATTTTCGTGCATAATGTTCCACTCAGGTACATTTGTTTTTTTGTTTGTTTGTTTGTTTGTTTGTTGAGATGGAGTTTTGCTCCTGTCACCCAGGCTGGAGTGCAGAGACATGATCTCGGCTCACTGCAACCTCCACCTCCTGGGTTCAAGCGATTCTCTTGCCTCAGCCTCTCAAATAGCTGGGATTACAGGCATATGCTACCATGCCTGGCTAATTTTGTATTTTTAGTAGAGATAGGGTTTTGCCATGTTGGCCAGGCTAGTCTCAAACTCCTGACCTCAGGTGATCCACCTGCCTTGGCCTCCCAAAGTGCTGGGATTACAGGCATGAGCCAATGCGCCCAGCCTGGTACATATGTTTTTTTTTTTTTTTTTTTTTTTTTTTGAGACGGAGTCTCGCTCTGCTGCCCGGGCTGGAGTGCAGTGGCCGGATCTCAGCTCACTGCAAGCTCCGCCTCCCGGGTTTTCGCCATTCTCCTGCCTCAGCCTCCCGAGTAGCTGGGACTACAGGCGCCCGCCATCTCGCCCGGCTAGTTTTTTATATTTTTTAGTAGAGACGGGGTTTCACTGTGTTAGCCAGGATGGTCTCGATCTCCTGACCTCGTGATCCGCCCGTCTCGGCCTCCCAAAGTGCTGGGATTACAGGCTTGAGCCACCGCGCCCGGCAGTACATATGTTTTTAAAAACAAAATTAGGATTGTATGTGTTGTTCGACAACTTTACTTTTTTCACTCATTTTCACTCAGTAATGTACACATGGAACAGGTTTTGAGATCAGTTTTATCAATTCTCAACCAGCACAGTTTTCCCATGAGGCTGCTCTGTGCTGAGTGATTTGTTGTCTTTTTTTTTTTTTTTTTTTTTGAGACAGAGTTTTGCTCTTGTTGCCCAGGCTAGAGTGCAATGGCGCGATCTCGGCTCACCGCAACCTCCACCTCCCAGGTTCGAGCGATTCCTCTGCTTCACCCTGCCTAGTAGCTGGGATTACAGGCATGTGCCACCACGCCTAGCTAATTTTGTATTTTCAGTAGAGACAGGGTTTCTCCATGTCAGTCAGGCTGGTCTCGAACTCCCGACCTCAGGTGATCTGCCTGCCTTGGCCTCCCAAAGTGCTAGGATTACAGGCATGAGCCACCATGCCCGGCCGCATGAGCCACTGTGCCCGGCCTGTTGTCTTAAAGAGAAAGAGTACCCAGTGGACATCTACCTACATACGTCTTTGCACCTTTGCCTGATTATTTCACTTGAATAAATTCCTATAAATGGTCTCGCCACGTAGGAGCAGGTGTGCATTTGTCAGAGGCTTCTGAGAGTTAGTGCCATTGCACCCTGAGTGTATGGCCAGGGTCCACCCACTGGCAGTGGGGAGCAGCTCTGCAGGAACAAGCTGTGACCGCCCGGTATTTCCACCAACACTTTGGTCCCTGACTTTCTCCTTGGCCTTTTCAGCCCTCTTGCCTACTGCTCCCAGCACCCGCTGGTGCAGCCAGCCACCGACTGGCCTGGACCCCAGCCCTTTACACCTTCATGCCAGGCTGGTGCTGCTGAGGCACACAGCAGAGCAGGTGAGTCTCTCCTGGCCTTGGGGATCCTTGTGTTCATAAGTCCTTCCTGCTCAGGGCAGAGGCAGGGAGGGGCACACGGTAGCCCTGGGGAGGGGTGACTCCAGCTTCTAGGGAGTAAATCTGCAGTTTGCTTAGTGAGCCAATGCTCAGACCTCCTCACTAGGCCAGGTTCTGTGCAAAGCAATTTGCATATGTCATCTCCTGATAACCTATAGTAATAATAATAACAGGCTGGGCCCAGTGGCTCACACCTGTAATCCCAACACTTTGGGAGGTTGAAGCAGGAGGATCACTTGAGCCCAGGAGTTTGAGACCAGCCTGGGCAACATGTTGAGACCCTGTCTCTACAAAATGAAAAACTACAGGACTGGGTGTGTGGCTCACACCTGTAATCCCAGCACTTTGGGAGGCTATGGTGGGAGGAGCACTTGAGCCCAGGAGTTTGTGGCCAGCCTGGGCAACATAGTAAGACAAAAAAATAGCTGAGCATGGTGGCATGCACGTGTAGTCCCAGCTACTCCGGAGGCTGAGGCGGGAGGATCACTTAACCCCGGGAGGTAAAGGCCGCAGTGAGCCACAATGGTGCCACTGCACTCCAGGCAACAGAGTGAGACTCTGTCTCAAAAAAATAAATATTAAAAATTTAAAGATTAGCTGGGCATGGTGGGGCACATCTGTAGTCCCAGCTATTTGGGAGGCTGAGGTGGGAGGATTGCCTGAGCCCAGCTGGTCGAGGCTACAGGTGTGTTCACACCACTGCACTTCAACTTGAATGACAGAGCAAGACACTTGTCTCAAACTAAACAAAACAATAATGATAACAGTTGTCATGGATCATTTCCTGTGTGCCAACCTCAGTGCTGAAGGCTTTGTTTATATTTTCTTTCTTATTTATTTATATTTAGAAATAGGGTCTCATGATGTTGCCTAGGCTGGTCTCAAAGTCCTGGGCTCAAGTGATCCTACCCCCTTGGCCTGCGGATTAGCTAGGATTACTGGCATGAGCCATTGTGCCTGGCCTGCTTTGTGTATATTTTAAGCCTTTACCCTCACACAGCCCTACAAGGAAGGGCTACAAGGAATGTTTACAGACAAGGAAACTGAGGCTTAGAGACATGAAGTCATGTGCTCGTAAGTTCCACAGCAAACAAGTAGCCTTGCCAGGATTGAGACTGTGGTCTGTCTCACTCTGTACCTGGGCTCTTTCACGGCCCCTGCTGACTCCTAGAGCCAGGCAGAGTCAGGGACGACGTGGGGAGGGGCGTTAATGAGGGCTGGCTCAGCTAGTGTCCAGGGCTCCACCTTTCTCTCAGCTCAGGGAAGGTGACCGCCCATCCACATCTGCCTTGCAGGACCGCGACTTCTTGGAGAATGAACAGTTCTTTCTGGAGACCCTGAAGAAAGGGTCCTACAATTTGACATCTCATTCAGCCTGAGTGGGATCCCAGCCGATTCCCCAACAGAGGGTTCAGACCCCAGAACTCTCCTGTTCCTCCTGCTGCCTCCATGGAGGCAGTGCCTGGGGAGGATTCTGAGATGCTTGAGGCCTGATGGCAGCTCTTCCGTGGACAGGGTGCAAGTGCATCCTTGCCAAGTGTGCCAGCCCGGGGCAGCCCCTGCCTCTGGCGCTCTGTGGTGTAGGCTGTCTTACCACGGCTTTGGCTGCCCTGCCCCAAAGCCATCTGGCTTGGATCTGAAGGTCTGAGCTGGCAGCGAGGACCCCCAGCTCTCACTGGACTCTGTGGGCTCCCCCTGTTCCACAGGTAGACTGTTGTGGGCTCTTTTTGCCTGGGCCTCTTCTGAGGCAGGAGCTTTCTTGAGGGATGCCACAAACAGCCTTCCCTACTCCCTGCCAGAGCAGTTCCCTCCCTGATGAGCTGGAGAAGGGCCCTCTGGCCTCCTGCCAGTACAGGGAAGGCACCAGCTAGAGCCTCCCTTGTGGTGTGAGATGTTCCTGGAACTCAGCCAGGCCCTCCTCCTCCTGGGCTTGCCCAGAGCCCCCACCCTATTCCCAGCATTGCCCGAAGGACCAACCAGTTTGGGTGGACAGTGGCCTCCTCAGCTTCCTCCCCATCTGGGTGCCACCCTGGCGGCAGAGGGAGCTGTGGCGATGCTGGGCCGTGGGGAGGGACGAGGACGGAATGCGCCTCTGTGCTGCTCATCTGCCCAAAGCCACAGCTCAGGGGGCGTGCAGTGGAGGTGACAAGGAATCCATCACAACTAGCAGAGATTTCTTTGGTCCTCCTCCACTCCCACTGCTTCACTTGACTAAGCTTAAAACAACTGCTTTTGCCATGGCTCATCAGAGTTTATACTTATTTCTTAGAAAATGTTTCCTGTGGCCGGGCACGGTGGCTCAAGCCTGTAATCCCAGCACTTTGGGAGGCCGAGACGGGCGGATCACGAGGTCAGGAGATCAAGACCATCCTGGCTAACACGGTGAAACCCCGTCTCTACTAAAAAATACAAAAAATAAAACTAGCCGGGCGAGGTGGCGGGCGCCTGTAGTCCCAGCTACTTGGGAGGCTGAGGCAGGAGAATGGCGTGAACCCGGGAGGCGGAGCTTGCAGTGAGCTGAGATGCGGCCACTGCACTCCAGCCTGGGCGACAGAGAGAGACTCCGCCTCAAAAAAAAAAAAAAAAAAGGCCGGGTGCAGTGGCTCAAGCCTGTAATCCCAGCACTTTGGGAGGCCAAGATGGGCGGATCACAAGGTCAGGAGATCGAGACCAGCCTGGCTAATACGGTGAAACCCCGTCTCTACTAAAAAAATACAAAAAACTAGCCGGGTGAGGTGGTGGGCGCCTGTAGTCCCAGCTACTCGGGAGGCTGAGGCAGGAGAATGGCGTGAACCCGGGAGGCGGAGCTTGCAGTGAGCTGAGATGCGGCCACTGCACTCCAGCCAGTGCGACAGAGCGAGACTCTGTCTCAAAAAAAAAAAAAAAAAAGAAAATGTTTCCTGTTACTTGCCAGACAAGTCCCAAAGAACAGGCAGATGTTCCTATTAAAAAAAGTCAGCCTATAAGATTGGTCAGGACCAGGCGCCTCTGGCCACGTGCCTCTCCCCTCCAGCACCTACAGTCTCCAGTGGCACCTGGCAGCTGGACCACAGCCAGGAGAAGGGTACTGTTAGCCCTGCTTCAAACATGCAGAAACGGAGGCCCGGGCAGATTAAATAACCTGCCTGAGGTGACAGTGAGTAGCGCCTGGATTTGAGTTCTGCTCTGTCTGATCCCCAAGTCCCAGGCTGTCAGCCACCCCAGTCTCCTACCTCCCAGAGGAGCAGGCTACACTCCTGGCAGGTGCTAGTGTGGGAGGAAGATCTCTTCAGGAGCTTCTGGGGCTGAGGAGGGAAGCATCACACACCCCGTTGGAAGCCTTGGTTAAGTCTCAAATTTGATTCTCCGCAAAAGAGACTCAACCAGTCCTGAGGCAGACCTGTGCAAAGAGCTGGGGGGTCTAAGGATGGGCATGTCAGCTCAAGGGCAGCTGGCGTCTAGGCAACCACCTGCAGGATCTGCAGGTGATCAAGCACACACGTCTGGGAGGGCAGTGCTGGGAGACCCACAGGGGAGAGCATGGCCTTCAAGACAGTAGGGAGAAGAGGTTAGAATGAGAGGGCTTTGCATATCTTGTTAAAGATGTGCAAGTTTTCAGGGCAAATTTGTCCGAGGGCACATTTTCAGGTCTTCACTAGAAGATTTTAAACAGTTGAACCGCATTTGTATTTTAGAAAACCCATTGGCCAGGCACGGTGGCTCACGCCTGTAATCCTAACACTTTGGGAGGCCAACGTGGGTGGATCACTTGCAATCAGGAGTTTGAAACCAAACTGGCCAACATTGTGAAACTCTGTCTCTACTAAAAATACAAAAAAATTAGCTGGGCATGGTAGTGTGTGCCTGTAATGCCAGCTACTTGGGAGGCTGAGGCAGGAGGATCGCTTGAACACAGGAGGCAGAGGTTGCAGAGAGCTGAGATTGCACCACTGCACTACAGCCTGGGCGACACAGCAAGACTCCATCTCAAAAAAAAAAAAAAAGACAAAAGAAAACCCATTGTGTCTGCAGAGTGAGGACAGAGGATGTGTGAGAAGGCAGCTGGCAATGGTGCAGGGGACAGACTGTGGGCAGGACTGTGCCAGGTATGGCAGGGAGGGCCCACAGAAAAGTGCCCCTCAGACCTGGTGCCAGTCATGGAGGGTCAGAAAGGAAGACGTGTCGAGGAGGACACTCAGGTTCCTGGCATGGGTGACTGGGTGGTGTCACAGATGAGTATACAGTGCCGGGGGGACAGCGAAGCAGAGGCATTCCACAGGCACTCAGTTATAATGGCACTTTACTCAGTGTGAGCGCTCAGCATTCCTGTCACCACCATGAGGGTGTGGCAGGCATCCTAATTACCCCATTCAGCCTTCTCCCAGGCCACAGACACTGGAGAGGGCTGAGTGCAGAAATGAGTGTTGTGTAGCTGCTGCTCTTTCTTTTTCCTTCAAAATTGTAAACAAGATCATAACCCAAGTGCTTCATTCAGTTCCTTTTAGAGAGAGAAATATTGCAGCCGGGCGCGGTGAGTCACGTCTGTAATCCCAGCATTTTGGGAGGCCAAGGTGGGTGGATTACCTGAGGTCAGGAGTTCGAGACCAGCCTGGCCAATGTGGTGAAACCCTGTCTCTACTGAAAATACAAAAATTATCTGGGCATGGTGGCGTGTGGCCTGTAGTCCCAGCTACTTGGGAGGCTGAGGCAGGAGAATTGCTTGAACCCAGGAGGCAGAGGTTGCAGTGAGCCAAGATTATGTCACTGCTCTCCAGCCTGGGTGACAGAGTGAGATTTTGTCTCCAAAAAAAACAAAAAGAAAAAGAAATATTGGTGGAGTGTAATGATTAAAAAATACTGGTGCAGGGGCTGGGCGCGGTGGTTCATGCCTGTAATCCCAGCACTTTGGGAGGCCAAGGCGGGTGGGTCACGAGGTCAGGAGATCGAGACCATCCTGGCTAACACGGTGAAACCCCGTCTCTACTAAATAGACAAAAAATTAGCCGGGCGTGGTGGAGGGCGCCTGTAGTCCCAGCTACTCAGGAGGCTGAGGCAGGAGAATGGCGTGAACCTGGGAAGCGGAGCTTGCAGTGAGCCGAGATCGGGCCACTGCACTCCAGCCTGGGCGACAGAGCAATACTGTCTCAAAAAAGTACTGGTACAGTGGTACACACCTGTAGCTGCTATCGGGAGGCCGAGGTGGAAGGATGGCTTGAGCCCACTATGGGCAACACAGTGACCCCATATATTTTTTAAAAATGGTAGAGCCACTGTTTCTAGTTTCAAGATATTAATCGTTATTTGCTTCAAGTTGGTACATGTGGGAATCCATGTGAGGCCTCTCTCAAACCGTTAATATCCAAGCAAGCACCATTAAGAGTTCTGGGACAGCTAGAGGACAAGAATGGAGGAATGCATCGCCACCTGGGTGGCCAGCGGCTTTCACGCCAACTGCCGAGGCCCCGTACATCTTCATCTGGAGAGGGTTGGGAGGGTCGTGGGGTAGGATGGGTGGGTTTAGAGGATGAAGAAAAGGATTCAGAAACAAAAGGACAAGGTGGCTGGGCGCGGTGGCTCACACCTGTAATCCCAGCACTTTGGGAAGCCAAGGCGGGCGGGTCACCTGAGGTCAGTAGTTCCAGACCAGCCTGGCCAATATGGTGAAACCCCATCTCTACTAAAAATACAAAAAATTAGCCAGGCGTGGTGGTGTATGCCTGTAATCCCAGCTCCTCAGGAGGCTGAGGCAGGAGAATCACTTGAACCTGGGAGGCAGAGAATGCAGTGAGCCAAGGTCATGCCAATACACTCCAGCCTGGGCAACAGAAACTCCATCTCAAAAAAAAAAAAAGGACAAGGTTAAACAGCCACGATGTAAACACACACAATCCAGTTATGCTCCTGTACTGCATAACTGCAGTATGGAATTTCACAATAAGCAACTCCTGACAAGCAGGACTGGGTGTGACTGCCCCCATGCATTCCCCTCCACATTTAGCATGTAGCAGGTGCATACTGCAGGGTGAATTAGAAATGACGGTGAAAGGTTTAGCTGTTTGGCTGCTGTTTATGAAAACCAGTGGAAGGTGTGGCCACTTCCTGCTGGATGGAGAGACCCTCATTCCATTCTCATTCCATCTCAAAGTGATTATGAGGGCCAAGCTTCTGCTGGTGCCAGAGCCACTGGCCTGGTCACCACCAGCCCTGGCCTGGGATGTCAGAGCAGGTTTCCTGGCAAGACCTCTCTCCTGGGGCTGGGTGGTAGCCAGGCCAAGGTGGGGAAGTGAGGAGGTGAGACACAGAAGAGACAGCATGTACAAAGGCCCCATGGCCTCTGGGGGCAAAGTGCGCTGGAAGATTGCCTTTTAGGGCAGGAGGGCCAGGGCTGGGGCAGAGGAGGGTCCCAGATTCCCCAATCTACCAAGTTTTGCCTTTGTAGAACTGGATCACAAGAGCAAGCCTGAGTCCTGCCAGAAGCATTCACATCTGCATCTTTAAACCAGGACACTTCCGCCTTTGTGTGGATAACGGGAAGTTGCAGATAGTTGAGCTAACTGATACGCACCACTGCAAGTGCTTTCCAGAGGGGAATCTTTTCATCCTGACAACTGTCAGGTAAGCACTAGTATTACCTGCTTTTTCCCAAATGAGGAAACCACAAGGGAGACAGTAAGGTCACGATCTGGGTTTTTTTGTTTTTGGGTTTTTTTTTTTTTCCGAGATGGTGTCTCTGTCACCAAGGTGGTGGCGCGATCTTGTCTCACTGCAGCTTCTGCCTCCCAGGTTCAAGCAATTCTTGTGCCTCAGCCTCCTGAGTAGCTGGGATTACAGGCATCTGCCACCACGCCTGGCTAATTTGTGTATCATTAGTAGATACAAAAATTTTTGTATCTTTAGGGTTTCGCCATGTTGGTAGGGCTTGTCTCAAACTTCTGACCTCAAGTGATCCACCCACCTCGGCCCCCCAAACTGCTGGGATTACAGGTATGAACCACTGCGCCTGGCCACAATCTGGGTTTTTATTATTATTATTATTATTATTATTTGAGATGGAGTTTCACTTTTGTCGCCCATGTTGGAGTGCAGTGGCGCAATCTCGACTCACTGCAGCCTCTGCCTCCCAGGTTCAAGCGAGTCTCCTCCCTCAGCCTCCTGAGTAACTGGGATTACAGGCGGCCGCCACGCCCGGCTAATTTTTGTATTTTTAGTAGAGACGGGTTTTCACCGTGTTGGCCAGGATGGTATCGATTTCCTGACCTCGTGATCCACCCGCCTCGGCCTCCCAAAGTGCTAGGATTCTAGGCGTGAGCCACTGTGCCCAGCCCTCAATCTGGGTTTTAAACCCAAGCAGACCGAGTACGGAATCGGAGTTCGCACCCCTTCTCCCAACCAGGCCTGCGCCCCTGGGGAACTCAGTGCGCCGCGTCCAGGGGCTGGGGGAGGGCCCCGCCGGCCGACCCCGGTCTGTGCCGCCCCCTGGTGGCCCGCCGTGGGCGAGAGCCTGGCTGCTCTCAGCTCCGCCCCGCCGTCCAACGGGCACTTCCGGAGCCGGGCGCCTGCAGACCGCGGCCACCTCCACCTCCGCCCCAGGCGGACGGTGCAGGGGCCTCCGGGACAGGCGACAGGGTCCGCAGCGCGGGACCCGGGGGCGGGCCTAGGAGCGGGGCCTGGGCGGGGCTGGACGCGGCCTGCCGCGTTGCGCTCAGGCGCCGCGCTGGCCACCTGTGCCCGGGTCCTAGTGGCGGCCGCGATGACGCAGGCCGGAGGGAAGATGGCGGCGCCCTGGTGGCGAGCCGCGCCGTGCGGGTGTTGGAGAGGGCGTGCCTTCAGCACCTCGGGTGAGGGGTTTGGGGGTGGGCAGCTCTGTGGGGTGGGGGCGGGCTGTCGCGCGAGCTCTGGGGCGCCGGCCTTACGTCTCTCTGCCCGCAGCCGTCCTCGGCCGCCGGACGCCCCCGCTGGGGCCAATGCCCAACCAGGACATCGACGTGAGCAACCTGGAGCGGCTGGAGAAGTACCGGAGCTTCGACCGCTACCGGCGCCAGGCAGAGCAGGAGGCGAAGGCCCCGCACTGGTGGCGGACCTACTGGGAGCATTTCGGGGAGAAGACAGGTGCGGGGCGACTGGAGCAGGGGCTGCAGCCACCATCCGGGGAACTCAAGGGGACCCGCCGGCGTTTTCCCCGGGTGCTGGACGAGCCTTGTCAGCGCCCCTGTGGATGCTGGCGAGGATGGGAGGGCCCGCCTGCAGACCTGTGTGCTCTATTGGCAGCTTCATCACGCCGGGATTGTTCACACCTTCTGCGCCTCATTCTTGGAAAATTCGCTCCCCCTACTGTTAGAGTTCCAGCTCCTAAAATATCTGCTCCTAAAATCTTGACCATCTGACTTTCTGTGCATGTCGTTCTGTGCGCCTAAAATACTCTAGGTAGCTCTGGCCACACTGCATTCTGACTCTGTGCGCTGCCTGTCCCCAGACTGTGAGCGCGCTGTTGACAGGGATCCTGCTTGTCTTGCCCTCCATTGGATCCTTGCACCTGAACAGTGCAAGGATGTACGTGTGCAATACTTTGCTGAATGAAATTAAAGCCCTGGGCAGGGTGACTCAAAAAAAGAACCCAACCTGGCCGATCGCGGTGGCTCACGCCTATAATCCCACCAATTTGGGAGGCCGAGGCGGGCGGATCACCTGAGGTCGGGAGTTTGAGACCAACCTGACCAACATGGAGAAACCCTGTCGCTACTAAAAATACAAAATTAGCTCGGCGTGGTGGCGCATGCCTGTAATCCCAGCTACTCGGGAAGCCTCTGAGGCAGGAGAATAGCTTGAACCCAGGAGGCGGAGGTTGCGGTGAGCCGAGATCGCGCTATTGCACTCCAGTCTGGGCAACGAGGGCGAAACGCTGTCTCAAAAAAAAGACCCCAACCTTTAAGGAGCTTACAGTTTATGGAGTATATGTTGTTGTTGTTTTTAGCATTTATAGAGGCAGTTTTGTGGTGGTTAAAGGCACAAGCATGGAATCTGAATAACCCGATTTAAATCCCAGCTCAGCCTCTCGGGGACAATGTCCCTGAGCTTATTTCAACTGTAAAATAAAATGTGTCTTTGCTACAAAATTACCACGAGGATTAAAAGATACAATTCATTGGCATTTTTGCCTAATGCCATCTCTGATGTGGGCTCAGTATGTTTTCGTTATTAGTTTTCTTTTCTTTTTTTTTTTTTTTTTTTTTTAAGGCGGAGGCTCACTCTGTTTCCCAGGCTGGAGTGCAGTGGTGCGATGGCTCACTGCAACCTCTGCCTTCTGAGTTGAAGAAATTTTCCTGCCTCAGCCTCCAAAGTAGCTGACACTACAGGCATGCGCCACCACGCCCAGCTAATTTTTGTATTTTTAGTAGAGATGGGGTTTCACCATGTTGCCCAAGCTGGTCTCAAACTCCTGAACTCAAGTGATCCCCCTGCCTCAGCCTCCCAAAGTGTTGGGATTACAGGCATGAGCCACCGCACCTGGCCGAGAAGCACTTCTGTAAGTCCTTCTAGTATCAGTCATTCACTCTAGCCAGGACAGCTGGGTGTTCATAGCCACCTGTGAACAGGCTTGGAGGTGATCTCAACTATAATTGAGGACCATTGACTTCAGTTTCCCATGACTTAGACAAAACTGTGACCTGGTTTGGGGATCAGAAAAACACAACCTCCAGCCTGGCCAATGTGGTGAAATCCTGTCTCTACTAAAAATACGAAAAAAAATTTAGCCGGGCATGGTGGCAGGCGCCTGTAATCCCAGCTACTAAGGAGACTGAGACAGGAGAATTGCTTCAACTCAGGAGGCAGAGGTTGCAGTGAGCCGAGATCGCGCCACTGCACTCCAACCTGGGCGACAGAGGGAGATTCTGTCTCAAAAAAAAAAACACAACCTCAAGTTGCATCTGATTTGCTTCCCAATTACATCCTGTTCAGGTCTGGGAAGTAGAACAGTATGTTTTAATTCTGTGAATCATGGGGAAAGCTTGAGCAGCAGAGCTTGAAGCACAGAATGAGAGAACTAGGTAGGGACAGACAGTTTAACCAAGAAGATGTGCCTGCTCCTCACTGGGTGCCGTGGCGGGCGCCTGTAATCCCAGCTACTCAGGAGGCTGAGGCAGGAGGATCACTTGAGGCCAGGAGTTTGAGACCAGCCTGAGCAACATAATGAGATCCCATCTCTCAAAGGTTTTTTAAATTAGCTACCATGGCTGGGTGCAGTGGCTCACACCTGTGATCCCAACACTGTAGGAGGCCGAGGCGGGCAGATCACTTGAGCTCAGGAGTTCCAGACCAGCTTGGGCAATGTGGCAAAACCCCGTCTCTACAAAAAATGCAAAAATTAGCCAGACAGGAAGGTGTACACTTGTAGCCCCAGCTACTCAGGACACTGAGTCGGGGAAGTTAAGGCTGCAGTGACCCATGACCCTGTTTTTCCAACACATCTTCCCTCTCCAGATCCCAAAGAGAAGATTGATATTGGGCTGCCTCCACCCAAAGTCTCCCGGACCCAACAGCTACTGGAACGGAAACAGGTCATCCAGAATCTTCGGGCCAACGTAGAAGAGGAGCAGGCTGCCCGCCTCCGCACAGGTAAGCCTTCTCAGGGGAGGCGCCATCCCAGAGTTGGGGTACAGGGTGTGTCCCTGCCCCCCTGTATCCCAACTGTCCTTATTCCTGTCCAGCCAGTGTCCCACTGGATGCCGTGCGGGCCGAGTGGGAGAGGACCTGTGGCCCCTACCATAAGCAGCGTCTGGCTGAATATTACGGCCTCTACCGAGACCTGTTCCATGGTGCCACCTTTGTGCCCCGAGTTCCCCTGCATGTGGCCTACGCTGTGGGTGAGGACGACCTGATACCTGTGTACTGTGGCAATGAGGTGACTCCAACCGAGGTAACCGCTCACCTGTGCCGCTCCTCCCTGCCCTGTGCAAACACAGACACATCCCATCTCAGTGTCACAGACGCTCCTGGGTTTGGAATTTTGTTGTTCTCTGTTTCTTTGATTTCCTGGAAGACACCACCATGACAATTTCAAAGAAAATAGAACAAAATGAAGGAAAAAGAGGCTCCATCTTAGCACATTCCTGTGACCGGCCTGCTGTCTGTGGTGTGCCCTCCTGCCCAGGCCTTGGCACATTTCTTTTTTGTGGTTGTTGCCTGGACAGGCAACTCTGCAGGGCTCCTTCTCTACGCATCCCTTTGCCTGCCTGCCTGTGCCAGGGGCTGTCAAAGGCATTTGGGTCAGACTGGGCACCCCTTTCTCCAGGGGTCCCTGCAACAGCTGGTCTGTCCCTGATGGGGCTGACAGCTTCCTTCTCTCCCTGCCAGGCTGCCCAAGCACCAGAGGTGACCTATGAGGCCGAAGAGAGCTCCTTGTGGACGTTGCTACTCACTAGCTTGGGTGGGTGTCTGGGGTTCACCAAGCCCCCTGCCCCGCTCACCTCCCATGAGCCAGGGCCCTGGGGAGCTGGGGGAGGGGCCAGGTGGAGATCTCCACCGCTGGCTCCTAACAAGGGAGGGGGTGGCAGGGCCGTGGTCGGCAGGGCGGTGATCAGCAGGTGTGTTTTTGTGCAGATGGGCACCTGCTGGAGCCGGATGCTGAGTACCTCCACTGGCTGCTGTGAGTACGCGGGGTAGGGGGGTGCTGCCCAGGCGGGAGGAGGACCTGGGAGCCTGGACCGAGCTGCTCCTGAGTTTCATAGACTACCCATGGGACTTGAATTGGAGGTGACCCCCACCTCTACCTCCTGAGGGTGTTAGGGGCCCTGGGATCCCCGTGTCTACTTGAAGACAGCTACAGGAGACAAAGTTTGCAGTGGCCTCGGTCAGTCCCCACAAGCCTCCTCATCTTTTCTTTTTTCTTTTTTTTTTTTTTTTTTGAAACAGGGTGTCACTCTGTCCCCCACGCTGGAGTACAGTGGTGCAATCATGGCTAATTGCAGCCTCTAACTCCTGGACTCAGGTGCTCCTCCCACCTCAGTCTCCTGAGTAGCTGGGACTACATGTGCAAGCCACTACACCCAGCTAATTTTTGTTTTTTTTATACAGACAGGGTTTCACCATGTTGCCCAGGCTGGTCTGAGCTCAAGTGATCTGCCCACCTCCGCCTCCCAAAGTGCTAGGATTACAAGCATGAGCCACCATGCCTGGCCCCTTCGTCTCTCTAAACTCATTTCTTCACCTGTAAAACTGGGATAATGGCACCACGTGCCTTACTCAACCTGACCTGTGGACTGTGATGGTCACATGAGAGAAGGAGCAGGACAGGCGTGGCAGCTGTGGCATCTCCCAAGTGCTCCTTGAACCACTGGGCACTCCTTCCCTGGGCCCAGATGGGGCTGCCTTCTATCTTCTCGGTAGCTTTTGGCTCTGAACACCAGGCCAGGGGGCAGAAGTCAGGCCAGTGACCCCAACTTTGAGCCTTCTGGTTAATTGGGGACAGCGACTGGGAGGCTGGTTTCTGTCATTTTTATTCAACTGCAGTTACCAACCTGTGCAGCAGGACCCTCTGGGGAGTTATGCCTGAGGCATTGCCCGTCCCTGTGCCAGGCTGGGCACACAATCCCTAACGAGGTCCTGGAGACTTCAGGACGCAGAGGGAAAAGCAGCCAAAAGTGGCATGGCTTTCTAGCCTCAGTGACTGTGGCTGGCCCCCTGGCTCCCGGGCCTGGAAGCAGGCTGCATGGCCTTGCTGTCAAGGCGACGCTCTCTGGAGCCCTGTCCCCCACTCGGAGCTCCTCCAGCCGGCTTCCCATGTTTGCAGTATGTCCAGGCATTCACAGAGCTTGGCTGCCTCCTCTGTCCTAGGAAAGAGAATGCTTAGAGTTGTCCTCTCAGGGAGTCATGTCAGCCTCTACGGTGTGTGTGGAGCTGGGGGGACACTCCTGCTGCCTCCCTGGAGTGGTTATTAATGGAGACTTTCCTCCTCCCAGAACCAACATCCCGGGTAACCGGGTGGCTGAAGGACAGGTGACGTGTCCCTACCTCCCCCCCTTCCCTGCCCGAGGCTCCGGCATCCACCGTCTTGCCTTCCTGCTCTTCAAGCAGGACCAGCCGATTGACTTCTCCGAGGACGCACGCCCCTCACCCTGGTAATCTACACCCCCAACACATAACCCGGCCTCAGGCCAGCTCCCCTGCAATGGTCACTCTTGCTCAGTTCTCTCCGACCTCAGCCTTGAGGCTGGCAGAAGAGCAGAACAGGGTGCTAGCAGCGTCCCGGGGCCTCTCAGGGTTGCCTGTGGGGTGGAGGGGTGAGGGCTCTGGTGCCCACTCTCCGCTCTCACATGCTCTCCATCTTACAGCTATCAGCTAGCCCAGCGGACCTTCCGCACTTTTGATTTCTACAAGAAACACCAAGAAGCCATGACTCCAGCCGGCCTGTCCTTCTTCCAGTGCCGCTGGGATGACTCCGTCACCCACATCTTCCACCAGCTTCTGGGTAAGGGCCATGGGGCTGGGGCACTGGGTGGGCCTGAGCTCCCAGGCCTGGCCTGCCCTGCCAGGGAGAAGCTCTGTTAGGGGAAGCCTGCGGCAGGCTCCTGGTGGGCAGGCCTCAGCCTGAGGGGGCGCAGGCCACAGGAGACCACCCCTGTGCCCCTCGCTCTTCTTGCAGACATGCGGGAGCCGGTGTTTGAGTTCGTACGGCCGCCCCCTTACCACCCCAAGCAGAAGCGGTTCCCCCACCGGCAGCCCCTGCGCTACCTGGACCGGTACAGGGACAGTCATGAGCCCACCTATGGCATCTACTAAGGAGCCAGAGTGTGCCCACTTCAGAGCATGGGATTGATCGGCAGCAGGAGTAAAGACACGGCTCCAGAGGCCCACGCTGTGGGGTCTGGGCCCTGCCTCAGGCAGCCCCTCTGTGGCCCCCTCCCATCAGGCCCAGGGTTTGGAGTGAAAGGGACTCTCAGGTGATGGGGTGGGGGATGTGAATAAAGATGATTTCTTGCCAGGCTTGGTGGCTCATGTCTGTAATCCCAACACTGGGAGGCTGAGGAGGGAGGATCGCTTGAGCCCAGGAGTTCAAGACCAGCCTGGGCAACATAATGAAACCCTGCCTCTATTAAAAAAAAAAAAAAAAAAAAGATGATTTCTGCCATAGCTGGCCTGGTTCGGTGTTCCAGGGCCAGAGGACCCCGATGGAGCTGTACTCATGGGTGGGAAAGGGGCTGCCTCCCACCCCACCAGGTGCACCCTGACCTCCATCTTCTGAGGGTGTCGGGGACCCTGGGATCCGAAGCAAAAGCAGGCAGTGGGCCAAAAACAGGTGTGGCCCTGGGAAGGGAGACGGACATCCCAATCCAGCAGGTGCCTGAAACCCAGCTCCCCGAAAAAGTGGAGCAGAGCAGCTGGGCTCAGGAGGGAGCATTTATTGAGCACTGGCTGTGTGCCCCACGGGGTCCCACCGGGCCCCTGGAGAGAGAGTGCCTGCCCCAGCACTGACCCTCTGCACAGACTCCCGCCCCCACCCCATGCTTGGGAGGAGAAGCCACATTAGGTAGGTAACAGCGTGACTCAAGAGACCTGCTCAGGGTCAGAAAGCCCATGGAGCCTGCGGCTGGACGGTTAGGTGTTTTGTTTCTCCCTTACCAAAAGCAGAAGTCTGGCTAACTAGTAGGTGGAGGGTAGATCCGTGCACTTTTTCCAGAAACTTCGCCGGTGGCCGCACACAGGACGCAGTGCTTGCTGCAGCAGTGAGAGCTCGTGCCGCCGCAACATCAGCCGAGCTTGGTTAGATAGAAAGGCCTTGCTCTCCTGGGGTTCCCCCTGGCCTGATACACACTGCCAGGGAGGTGGGCGCTAGGCCCCAGACCCGCCTTGCCTGCTCAGCTGCAGGGGAAATGCTGGAGTGCCTCTAAATACTGAGGCTGCAGATCAGCTCGGACCCCAGGCAAGAAACTCCCCAGCAGAGGGCAGCAGGGAGAGGGGATGCTGATTGCAGCTGAAAGCTGGTTTGTGTACTCATTCAAGGGCCATTTGAAAAATACCAGTTAACTGGTCCCTGTCTGTTGGTGACCAGACATTTCCATCTCGCTGTTTACTTTAAAATAACCAAAATTACGTGTAGCCCAGAGAAGGAAGACACCCCAGTCTGGCAAGTGCCCGAAACCCAGCTCCAGGAAAAAGTGCAGCAGTGCTCGGGTCTGCAGGGAGCCCGCCAGCCCACGTGCACTGACTTTCGTTTCGTCGCCGAGCCCCGGGGGATTGCGCGGGTGGTCTATGCCCTTAGGCCATTGACAGATGAGTCCAGAAGAGGTTCCGCGCGACCCGTGGTCAGAAGCCCGGAGGCGGGGCGGGATTTTCGAGCCTCTGGTCTCCAGGACCTGGGCTGAAGGCCCACGGGGGTGGGATGGACCCGCCAGGCTGGGACCCGAGAGAGCCGAACCCAGCTCTCAGCCGGGGTGGCGCGGTGCCTAGAGGGAGGGAGGGGCGCAATGCCGGAACGCGGAGCCTTCGAACGGCCCAGGCCGAGGCGGGCAGGGGTGGCCTAGGCCCCTGCGGAGGTCGCTGGTCGAAGGTGTCGGAGAAGGGCCCGGCTTCCGGGGCGGGGACCTGGCCTCGCCCCGCCCCGCGTTAGCCACGCCCGGGCGCCCTCAGTACGCGAGGCCGGCTGTCCCTTTGAGAATTCCGGGGCCCGCCTGGCTCCCACCGCCAGCGGGCCATGGCCGTGCAGCTACTGGAGGAGAAGCTGACCTGCGCCATCTGCCTGGGACTCTACCAGGACCCAGTGACGCTGCCCTGCGGCCACAACTTCTGCGGAGCCTGCATCCGGGACTGGTGGGATCGCTGCGGGAAGGCGTGCCCCGAGTGCCGGGAGCCCTTCCCCGACGGCGCCGAGCTGCGCCGCAACGTAGCCCTCAGTGGCGTGCTGGAGGTGGTGCACGCCGGGCCCGCCCGGGACCCCGGCCCCGACCCCGGCCCCGGCCCTGCCGCGCGCTGCCCCCGCCATGGGCGGCCAATGGAGCTCTTCTGCCGTACCGAGGGCCGCTGCGTATGCAGCGTGTGCACCGTGCACGAATGTCGCCTCCACGAGCGGGCGCTGCTGGACGCCGAGCGCCTCAAGCGCCAGGTGACGCGTCCGCCGGGAACAGGAGGGGGCCGGACCCGCCGCGGCCTGGCCACCGCAGGATGACTCCTGCGGGCCGCGCCCTGCTCTCTCCGAGCACCCGGTGGGGGAGGGGAGCCTCAACTGGAGGGGCTTCGCCCAACCTGGGAGTTGATTATAAAAATCGCGGGTCTGCCAGGCGCGGTGGCTTACGCCTGTAATCCCCGCAGTTTGGGAGCCGAGGCGGGTGGATCACGAGGTCAGGAGATCGAGACCATCCTGGCTAACACGGTGAAACCCCGTCTCTACTAAAAATACAAAAAATTAGCCGGGCGTGGTGGCGGGCGCCTGTAGTCCCAGCTACTCGGGAGGCTGAGGCAGGAGAATGGCGTGAACCCGGGAGGCGGAGCTTGCAGTGAGCCGAGATCCGGCCACTGCACTCCAGTCTGGGCGACAGAGCCAGACTCCATCTCAAAATGAAAAAAAAATATCTCGCATCTGTGCATCGGACTGGGATGTGCAGCCCGGCCAGTGCCGCAGGGTGGGTCTCAGGAGCTGCTGGATGCCTTCCGGATGAAAAAAGCCTGGGCATGAGGCAGCAGCTCCCTGCTCCGTGCCCAGGCGCTAGAGAACAGTCGTGTGTCTGCTTTAATTCGCTGTGCGGGGTGGGGGTGGAGGGGTGAGGGGGGTATGGGGGCTGTTGGTAAATGGATAGACGAGCTCCCTGCCCTTAAGAGACTTAGAATCCACTTAAGAAGTCAGTGTTCCAGTAAGGCCTGAATGTATTCTTGCAAAATGCAGTGAGGAAAGTACATAGCATGTGATAGAGGTGTCGGGGTGACCCTGCTAAACAGGCCAGGAGGAGGAAGGGGAGGCCGCCTTCAGGCTGGCATGTGAGGGCTGAGGAAGCACCAGCCGGGAGGAGAAAGACCTGGGGAAGTGCATTCTAGGCAGAGGAATCAGCCTGCTTCCCTCTCTGGGATGGGAAAGAACTGGGCACGCGGGGTGGCTAGTGGCAGATTTGTGCCACTGAGATCTGTAGGCCAGGCCCCGGGGTCAGCAGGCGCCAGATCGGGCAGGGTCCTGGGGGAGCCTGTCTCTTACTCTAGTGTCATGGGAGCCATTGTAGGCTTGGAAGCAGGGTGGCACATGATCAGATTTGGGCTTCGTGGAGACTGATCACCTGGCTGGGGGCTGAAAGGGGCAGGACGCAAGACCTGAATAGGGTAGGAGCCCAGGGCAGGAGTGCAGGGAGGCAAGGAACCATTTGGAGGGCAGGGAAAGGAGACCAGGATGGAGGAGATGAGAAACGCTGAGGGGGAGCAGTGCCTTGTGGAGGCGAAAGCAGGCCAGAGGGGACATGGGGGACAGCAGAGAGGGCAGCAAGGGAGACACCTGGGTATTCTGTCTTGAGCACGCAGGTGGCTGGGGTCTGTGTGCTGAGAGACATAGGTGGAGGGCAGAGTTTGGCCTTGGACGTATAGAGGTGACAGTCGCCAGTGGGACAAACCAGGGGACGGGTCTGTGGCACCTGGGACCCCGGCCCTGCCGCGCGCTGCCCCCGCCACGGGCAGCCGCTGGAGCTCTTCTGCCGGACCGAGAGCTGCTGCGTGTGCAGCGTGTGCACCATGCGCGAGTGTCGCCTCCACAAGCAGGCGCTGCCGCCGGGAGTGGGAGGGGGCCAGACCCACCGCAGCCTGGCCACCACCGGGCGCGGTGGCTCACACCTGTGATCCCAGCACTTTGGGAGCCGAGGCGGGCGGATCACGAGATCAGGAGATTGAGACCATCCTGGCTAACACAGTGAAACCCCGTCTCTACTAAAAATACAAAAAATTAGCTGGGCCTGGTGGCGGGCGCCTGTAGTCCCAGCTACTGGGGTGGGAGGCGGAGCTTGCAGTGAGCTCCAAAGCTCAGGAGTGGAGAGCTGGGAGTCATTAGTGCTAGGAGGGAGAGAGGGTTCCAAGCTGGAGCTCCCAGGAAGATGGGGAAGGTTGGGGGAGCGGCAGCCCTGTGTGGCACCTGGAGAGGGGTGCCAGGAAGAGAACAGGCAGGGTGCCCATGCCAATCGGAGGCTCAGTACGAGGACAGAAATGACCTTCAGCACGGCCCTTGACAAAACCCATTTCAGCAGTGAAGACAGGACGTGGAATCATCTGGGGACAGAGGAGGGCTGGGGCTAAGGCATGGGTGGAGGATGGCACAGGGACGCTGGATGGAACAAGAAGGGAAGGGGTGGCTAGGAGGCCTGATGGGCAGGGAGGGATGGGGGGGTGCACAGCTGGGAGTCAGCGAGGTGGGAGGACTGGGACAGAGGTGGCTGGAACAGGAGAGGGCAGGAAGGTGGTGGTCAGAGAAGGAAGAATGGGTGCCTAGAATGGAGATTTCAGAGCTGGTGACAGGGCCAGGGTGAGTTCACGGGAGCGCTGAGATGAGGTGAAGGAAAAGGGTTCCAGAGTGTTGCAGGACATTCCTTGTAGCTGCTGAAGCCGCCGAGTAGGATGAGACAAGATGTACTGCTCAACAGCGGGTGCAGAAGACTGAGCTAGGCATGGAAGTTTGAGTTGGAGGCCAGTAGAGGGCCATATGGAGGAAGGGAGCAGCAGGGGCAGCCAGTAGCACCAGGGGAGCCAGGATTTTGCAAGAGAGAGGGAAAGGGACATGGGGGTGCCTGTCCCTGGGGGAGGGCGGGTACCCTGGGAGAGCCTGCCTTCCTGCCTCCTGCATTCCTGTGTTAAATGCTGGAGGCTGGGGGCCTGGCGGAGCTCTGGGCTTAGGAAGATCTGAGGACGTTGACCAAATTATCAACCTCTCTGAGCCATTTCCTCCTCTGTGATGTGGGGATAGTAACAGTCCCCATCTCAGTGCATTGTGGGAAAAGCGGAAACAAGATGGTGAAGCTTTTGACCAGATGCTGGGAATGGGGCCCCCGGGACCTGCATGGTTCGTCCCGCTCTCATGAGAGCGTGGTGTTTTGATTCCCAAGGGACTCAGGGAGCATAACCGAATAAGGGTCCCTTCCTCCCCCCTCAGGCTCAAAGCTAGGGCCAGGGACTGGCCGGATCCCCAGAAGAATCTAGTTTATCCATGCAAATAACTGCCCACTTCTCAGACAGCTTTGGTGCTTTGGGTGGTCCCTGCAGTCAGCTTGTTAAGCCCCAGGG
Organism: Macaca fascicularis; assembly: GCF_037993035.2. Lineage (NCBI taxonomy): Eukaryota > Metazoa > Chordata > Mammalia > Primates > Cercopithecidae > Macaca > Macaca fascicularis. The sequence continues at coordinate 82,302,393 of NC_088390.1, read as the reverse complement.
CCTCCTGGACCACTGACCCCTCTGCAGTGAGACAGGGACCAACAGCTTTAGTATTTGGGGTCATCCCTGCAAGGCCTCCTGAGCCAGCATTATCACTTTCATGTGTTGATGGGTAGGGGGTTAGGTCCAGAGAGGGCAGGTGCTTTGCCTCAGCTTGCTCAGCATGCAAGAGGTACAAATGGCAATGGAAGCTGGGTCCTGAGCCCAAGGCTTCTGCTCTGCTCAGGTACCACCCTGCTACAGGTTAGGACAGACTGTCCGGACCCGCCGGGGCACGGCCCCCACTCTCCCTAGGTTAGAGTGAGGCCTGTGCTCCGGAGGCTGGCCTGGGTGGCGTGGGGAGGGGCTGCCTGGTGTCTGCAGGCATGGTTGGTTGTCTGAGAAAGGGTGTCACAGCCAATCCTGGCCCTCTCTTGTTGCTTGTCCCATGGCGGCCACCACAGGCCCAGCTGAGAGCCAGCCTGGAGGTTACCCAGCAGCAGGCCACCCAGGCCGAAGGCCAGCTACTAGAGCTGCAGAAGCAAAGAAGCCAGATCCAGGTATGAGGGCTGTGCCTGCCCGCCCACCATGGCCTCACACTGCATCCTGGGGGCGGTCACCAGCTGGTCCCTGGAACACCGGGCAGCAGGGAGTGTGGCTGAGCAGGGAGCTGGGCACAGGGGTCCTGGGGAGGTTCCCAGGACCCTGCCTCCCAACATCCCTGACCCTCAGCCCAGCGGGCAGCCCTGGCCCTAGCCTACCTTGGTATGGCACAGGGCCCTGGCCACCCTGAAGCCCCTGCTGTTCCCACCCAGAACTCAGCCTGCATCTTGGCCTCCTGGGTCTCCGGCAAGTTCAGCAGCCTGCTACAGGCCCTGGAAATGCAGCACACGGCAGCACTGAGGAGCATCGACGTGGCCAAGACGCGGGTGCTGGCACAGGTTCGAGATGAGGAGCAGCGGCTGCGGGGCCACTTGGAGGCTGTGGCTCGCCATGGCTGCAGGATCCAGGAGCTTCTGGAGCAGGTGGATGAGCAGACCTTCCTGCAGGTGCGAGGGCTCAGGCACAGGTGGGGGACTTGCTTCCCTGCCCCTTAGGCCCGGGCTTACTTGTTCTCCCTGGGGCTCAGGAATCACAGCTCCTCCAGCCCCCAGGGCCTCTTGGGCCACTGACCCCTCTGCAGTGGGATGAAGACCAACAGCTGGGCGACCTGAAGCAGTTGCTAAGCCGGCTGTGTGGCCTCCTCTTGGAAGAGGGGGGCCACCCCGGGGCACCAGCCAAGCCTGTGGACTTAGGCCCCATGGGTAAGACTGACCCCAGGCCCCCACTACTGCCCTGGGCCCAGCTGCCGCTCCCGCTGTGGGGCAGAGGGGGGTCAGGGCCCACACATCATGACCTCTCCAACCATTCTCCTAATGCTGCTTTGCCCCCTAGAGGCCCCAGGTCCCCTGGCACCGGTCCCAAGCACAGTTTGTCCACTGAGGAGGAAACTCTGGCAGAGTAAGGAGGCCATTCGTGTATGTGTGCAACTGTGTGTGCGTGTGCAAGGAGGTGCCTGTGCTGTGAACAAGTGTGTGCACACACATGTTTGTATGCACATGTGAGTGAGGGGGGCACGTGTTGTGACTGTCCTGCCGGGACATCTGAGCCTGGCCCTACCCCCTGCACACCTCGTGCACATCCACCCTGAAGCAGAGGCAGCCAGTGTTCATTGAAGGACAGAGTCTGGGGCACAGACCCGCGATTCTCCCGCTTAATACTGAGTTAATGGATCTGGGAGCCCCAGTTTTCTCAGCTGTGAACAGGGCTGATAGAGGATTCCGCCTGCGAGGTCATGGCGAGGATTAAGTGTTGTGGTGGCTGCTGGTGCTCAGCATGCCTGGCGGAGGTTTAGCAGCGGACAAATGGAGATCCAGTTGTGCTGTCTTCCCCTAGCCCACTTCTGTCCTCCTTTCTCCAACAGATTATCGCAATCTGACCTTTGATCCAATCAGCGCCAACCGTCACTTCTATCTGTCGCGCCAGGACCAGCAGGTGAAGCACTGCCGTCAGTCCCAGGGCCCAGGCAGGCCCGGCAGATTCGAGCTCTGGCAGGTGCAGTGTACCCAGAGTTTCCAGGCCGGGCACCACTACTGGGAGGTGCGCGCGTCAGACCACTCAGTGACACTGGGCGTCTCCTACCCGCAACTGTCACGGTGCAGGGTGGGGCCCCACACAGACAACATTGGCCGGGGACCCTGCTCCTGGGGGCTCTGCGTCCAGGGGGACAGCCTCCAGGCCTGGCACAACGGGCAGGCCCAGCGCCTCCCAGGGGTGTCAGGGCGGCTCCTGGGCATGGATTTGGACCTGGCCTCAGGCTGCCTCACCTTCTACAGCCTGGAGCCCCAGACCCAGCCCCTGTACACCTTCCATGCCCTCTTCAACCAGCCCCTCACCCCCGTCTTCTGGCTCCTTGAGGGTAGGACCCTGACCCTGTGCCATCAGCCAGGGGCTGTGTTCCCTCCGGGGCCCCAGGAAGGGGTGCTCAGCTGAAGAAGGCATGGGATGGAGCCCTGGCATAGCTGCCACCATGCCTGCGTGCCCAAGAGCTGCCCAGCTCCAGCTCGGAGACTGGAGGACCAGCTGTTGGCCTCTCTGTTAACTCAGAAAGAGATTGGAGGTGGGGGTAGGTGAGCATAAACCCAGAGTTCACTGTTCCAGCCTCTTTGAAGGGGACACGGTCTAGGAGGGGGATAAATGGGATGCCCTTGCCCCAAACAGAACCCAGTTCTAGGTACTGCCTGGGCCTGGGAGGCTAGAGCAGTGCCCAGGGGACTTCTGGGCTTACGGGACAGCGTGTGTGACAAAATTCAGATCCATCTGAACTTGCCTCTGGAGATGATAAGGGCCAAAGGAGCAGTTAGTGAGGGGCAGTGAGCCAGAGTAGCCCCAGGGCCGACAGATTCCTCCCTCCGTCCCGCCTGCAGCTCTCTTTAATTTTTTGTAACATTTGCATAGATGTCCGTCCTGTCTTGTAGTCTTTTCATTTTGTGCGTCCTTATAATTATATTCTATTAACAATTTTGTTTTCTGCATTTAAACATTTTTTTTTTTAGGAGATGGTCTTGCTATGTCACTCAGGCTGGTGTACAGTGGCACAATCGTGGCTCACTGCAGCCTCGAGCTCCTGAGCTCAAAGGATCCTCCCACCTCAGCTTCCGAAGTAGCTGAGATTACAGTGTTTTCTGAAGTTTTTTGACTTAACATAAGCATTTTTCACATGATTGAAAATTTTCACTGATTGCTGTAGTCATTCTAATGGCTATCAAGTTTATCCATTATTGGACATTTAATTTGCTTTCTTTTTAGCTATACAAACATCGATGTGTTTTTTTTGAGACAGGGTCTCCCTCTGTCACCCAGGCTGGTGTGCAGGGGTGCCATCATGGGCTCATGGGATTCTCCTACCTCAGCCTCCTGAGTAGCTGGAATTATAGGTGTGCGCCACCACGCCTGGCTTATGATGAATATTTCTGCGCAGGATGCTTGGCCGCATTTATGGTCATGTATGTAGGCTGTTACCTCAAGTGAGTCACTCAGGGAACAATGAGCACTTGAAGATTTTTTTATTCAAAAGACCACAGTGAGGCCACCTTGAGTCCGGCCGACTAAGGCCCCTCAACCCTGTCACCAAGCAGCGCGTGACACTGGCAGGACCTCCGTCTCCAGCATCCCACCCCTGGGTGTGGGACTTTGGGGCAGCCGTGTGTGCAGGTGCCGGCGCAGGCTAGCTCCTCCTGGCTTGGTGTGGTGTTTGCCATTACAGAACATGCTGCCACGAAGAGCCCTGGGCATGATTTTGCTTGTACTTCCGGAAGTGGGGTTGCTGGGTCATCGGGTAGATGTAATTTGTTTTACTTGAAATGTTCCACTTCTTGTTCTGGGAGGTGGTTCCAAGGGTGTCTGCTTTTGGCCAGGCGTGGCGGCTCACGCTTGTAATCCCAGCACTTTGGGAGGCCGAGGCGGGCGGATCACAAGGTCAGGAGTTCGAGTTCAGCCTGGCCAACATGGCAAAACCCCGTCTCTACTAAAAATAGCAAAAATTAGCCGGGCGTGGTGGTGTGCGCCTGTAATCCCTTCTGGGGAGGCTGAGGCAGGAGAATTGCTTGAACCCGGGAGGTGAGGTTGCAGTGAACCGAGATTGCACCACTGCACTACAGCCTGGGTGACAGAGCGAGACTCCATCTGAAAAAAAAAAAAAAGGGGAGGGGTGTCTGCTTTTGTAACTTTAAAAACTGGACATCTGTGTTATATGTACTCATGGATAAATATTTCACAATAAAAATTTTTTAAAGGATAATACATGTAATATACATACCCCAATATATATAATGTTTTTATATTTGTTAAAAAAAAAAAACAAAACCTCCCACGACAACCCCATCCCAATCACTGCCACCATTGCAGCCTCCATCTTGTGTCCCTGCTCCTAGCCTGTGGCTGTTTGTTCAAGAGCAGGGCAGGGACTTGGATTGGCACGGCCCAGGTAAGGCCTTTCCAGGAAGATCCTCAGATGGGAGCTCCCCAGACATGGGGAGGGAATCTGACATGTGGAGCCCCACAGCCAGGAGGCAGGCAGGACCTTGCTGGCCGGCTAGGGGCAACAGTGGGAGCTGAAAGCCCAGCCAGGCAGTATTGGCCTGGCCAGATAGCCATCATTGCTGTCCCCACCTCATACTCCCTCCTAATCCAAGGCTGCAGCAGAAGCTTCCAGAGGGCTGAGCCGCGCTCTGAGAGGGGCAGAGCGAGGAAGAGTGGCCCCCTGTCTGCTTCTGAGGTGGGAGGTGTTTGGGGTCATTTATTATATGAAATTCTTCCTGTTGGGTGGTGGTTCTTTCTATATTCTGTTGGCGTGTTCTGTGTTATAAATATTGACCCCTTTTTCTTTCTTTCTTTCTTTTTTTTTGAGACGGAGTCTCGCTCTGTCCCCCAGGCTGGAGTGCAGTGGCGCGATCTCAGCTCACGGCAACCTCCACCTCCTGGGTTCAAGTGATCTTCCTGCCTCAGCCTCCTGAGTAGCTGGGATTATAGGTGCACGCCACCACGCCCAACTAATTTTTGTATTTTTAGTAAAGTTGGGGTTTCACCATGTTGGTCAGGCTGGTCTCAAACTCTGGACCTCATGATCCACCTGCCTTGGCCTCCCAAAGTGCTGGGATTACAGGCAGGAGTCACCATGTCCAGCCCCGCCTTTTTTTTCTAATGGACAGCCTCCCGAGCCAATGTAGGCTCAGAGACTCCCACTATTTATTTCTTTTTCGTTTTTGTTTGTTTGTTTGTTTTGTTTTGTTTTTTGAGACGGAGCCTTACTCTGTCACCCAGGCTAGAGTGCAGTGGTATAGTCTTGGCTCACTGCAACCTCTGCCTCCCGGGTTTCAGTGATTCTCCTGCCTCAGCCTCCAGAATAGCTAGGACTACAGGCACCCACCTGTAATGCCCAGCTACTTTGTTTTTTGTTTTGTTTTTGAGACAGAGTTGCACTCTGTTGCCCAGGCTGGAGTGCAGTGGAGCGATCTCAGCTCAGTGCAACCTCTGCCTTCCACATTCAAGTGATTCTCCTGCCTCAGCCTCCCAAGTAGCTTGGATTATAGGCGCCCACCACCACACCCAGCTAGTTTTTGTATTTTTAGTGGAGTCATGGTTTCACCAGTTTGGCCAGGCTGGTCTCAAACTCCTGACCTCATGTCATCTGCCCGCCTGAGCCTCCCAAAGGGATCTACGCCTGGTATTGCAGGCGTGAGCCATTGCTTTTTTTTTTTCTTTTTTCTTTCTTTTTTTTTTTTTTTTTTTGAAGAGATGGTGCCTCACTCTGTCATCCAGGCTGCAGTGCAAGGGCAGGATACAACCTCCGCCTCCTGGGCTCAAGTGATCCTCCTCCTGCCTCAGCCTCCTGAGTAGCTGGAACTACAGTCGCATACCACTTCGCCCAGCTAATTTTTTAATTTTTTTGTTGAGAACGGTTCTCACTGTGTTGCCCAGGCTGGTCCTGAACTCCTGGCTTCAAGCGATCCATGCTCAGCCAGCCTAACTTATTCTGAGAGAACTCTCCATGTCCTCTCCAGGAAAATGCACACTGGTATCGAGGGAAAAGGCAGCACAGAGTTGGGATGTGACATTTGGAAAGGGGACACGTTTGATTAGCTTGTGGGTGTTTCCAGCATGTCTGGCCCACCCACCAGACCCCCTTACAGATTCTGGGCTTCAGTTATGCACAATCAGGTGGATGGTCACCCAGAGACAGAACAAGGGCAGGAGACATTGTGAAAGACAGGGACCTCAAGGGCCAGCAGGATTGGAGGGAGTTGGATGGGAGGCCAGAGAGGTGTATTAGTCTGTTTTCGTGCTGCTAATAAAGATGTACCTGAGACTGGGCAATTTATAAAGGAAAACGGTGTGGGTTTTTTTTTGTTTTTTTGTTTTTTTTTTTTTAAACGGAGTTGCACTCTGTTGCCCAGGCTGGAGTGCAGTGGCGCGATCTTGGCTCACTGCCAGCTCCAGCTCCCAGGTTCATGCCATTCTCCTGCCTCAGCCTCTGAGTAGCTGGGACTACAGGCGCCCGCCACCACATCCGGCTAATTTTTTGTATTTTTAGTAGAGACGGGGTTTCACCGTGTTAGCCAGGATGATCTTTTTTTTTTTTTTTTTTTTTTTTTTGAGACGGGGTCTCGCTCTGTCACCCCGGCTGGAGTGCAGTGGCCGGATCTCAGCTCACTGCAAGCTCCGCCTCCCGGGTTTTCGCCATTCTCCTGCCTCAGCCTCCCGAGTAGCTGGGACTACAGGCGCCCGCCACCTCGCCCGGCTAGTTTTTTGTATTTTTTAGTAGAGACGGGGTTTCACCGGGTTAGCCAGGATGGTCTCGATCTCCTGACCTTGTGATCCACCCGTCTCGGCCTCCCAAAGTGCTGGGATTACAGGCTTGAGCCACCGCGCCCGGCCTAGCCAGGATGATCTTGATCTCCTGACCTCGTGATCCGCCCGCCTCAGCCTCCCAAAGTGCTGGGATTACAGGCGTAAGCCACTGTGCCTGGCCTATTTATTATTTTTTGAGATGGAGTCTCACTCTGTCACCCAGGCTGGAGTGCAGTGGCCCAGTCTCGGCTCACTGCAACCTCTGCCTCCTGGGTTCAAGCAATTCTCCTGCCTCAGCATCCTGAGTAGCTGGGACTACAGACATCACTACCACGCCCAGCTAATTTTTGTATTTTTAGTAGACATAGGGTTTTGCCATGTTGGCCGGGCTGGTCTCAAATTCCCAGTCTCAGATGAGCCACCGCACCTGCCCTGTTTACTTTTTAAGTAATATAAATATATTCATTTGACATTCATACAAACCAACTGTTTAAAAATACATAAAAAGCCAGGCGCGGTGGCTCATGCCTGTAATCCCAGCACTTTGGGAGGCTGAGGTAGGTGGATCACGAGGTCAGGAGATCGAGACCATCCTGGCTAACACGGTGAAACCCCCTCTCTACTAAAAATACAAAAAATTAGCCGGGCGTGGTGGCGGGCGCCTGTAGTCCCAGCTACTCGGGAGGCTGAGGCAGGAGACAGGTGTGAACCAGGGAGGCAGAGCTTGCAGTGAGCCGAGATCACGCCACTACACTCCAGCCTGGGCGACAGAGCGAGACTCTGTCTCAAAAAATAAATAAATAAATAAAAATTTTAAAAACTTGTTCCTAGACAGTGAGGAAAAAAGACAATGAAACAAACAAACAAAACAAACAAAAAAGCTTTTTAACCAAAAAACAAAACAAAAAAGTACATCAAAAGCATAAAGAAGTCCAGGTGCAGTGGCTCATGCCTGTAGTCCCAGCAATTTGGGAGACCAGATCACCTGAGGTCAGGAGTTCAAGACCAGCCTGGCCAACATGGTAAAGCCCCCTTTCTACTAAAAATACAAAAACTAGTTGGGCATGGTAGTGCATGCCTATAGTCCCAGCTGCTCCGGAGGCTAAGGCACGAGGATGGCTTGAACCCAGGAGGCAGGTGTTGCAGTGAGCCGAGATCGAGCCAGTGCACTCCAGCCTGGGAGAAAGAGTGAGACTCTGTCTCAAAAAAAAAAAAAAAAAAAAACCGCCGGGCGCGGTGGCTCAAGCCTGTAATCCCAGCACTTTGGGAGGCCGAGACGGGCGGATCACGAGGTCACAAGATCAAGACCATCCTAGCTAACATGGTGAAACCCCGTCTCTACTAAAAAAATACAAAAAACTAGCCGGGTGAGGTGGCGGGCGCCTGTAGTCCCAGCTACTCCGGAGGCTGAGGCAGGAGAATGGCGTGAACCCGGGAGGCGGAGCTTGCAGTGAGCTGAGATCTGGCCACTGCACTCCAGCCTGGGCGACAGAGCAAGACTGCGTCTCAAAAAAAAAAAAAAAAAAACATACAGAAAAGGAAGTGCTCTTAGGGACATGGTGTTTGGATCCCCTTTCAATAATTTTCAGAGACACAAGTAAAGCTAGAAATAGTTTTTTAATTACTCTCATCACCAGATTGCTTTTTGCTTTTTTTTCCCAGAGACAGGCTCTTAATATGTTGCCCAGGCTGGTCTCCAACTCCTGAGCTGGAGTCCTCGTGCCTTGGCTCCCAAAGGATTGGGATTATAGGCGTGAGCCACCACACCCAGCCACTTGTTTTTATTTGATTTTTTTTCTTTTTTTTCTCAAGCAGTACTAAGGTCAGATAGTCATATGTGAAATTTATAATTATTCAAGCTGCAACCTATTGAGCTTAAATTCTGCTTCCTCTGCAGGACGAGTTACGTGACCTCTGGCAAGACATGGTACCTGTCGGAATTCCTGTTGCCGTCCTTTAGGATGGGGTCCTTGGATGGACAGAATGAGGGCAGGTGTGAACGTGCTGAGCTCACATGGTGCCAGTTACCCTTGCCCTTGGCTCTTAGACAATTCATTTTGAAGGGAACTAATACATTGGGCAAACAACTTTAAAACTTTGGAAATGGAAATGAAATAGATGCCAGACTGGGCACAGTGGCTCACATCTGTAACTCTAGCACTTTGAGAGGCCGAGGCAGGCAGATCACCTAGGGTCAGGGGTTTGAGACCAGCCTGGCCAACATGGTGAAACCCCATCACTACTAAAAAATACAAAATTTAGCCGGGCGTGGTGATGCATGTCTGTAATCCCAGCTACTTGGGAGGCTGAGGCAGGAGAATCGCTTGAACCCGGGAGGTGGAGGTTGCAGTGAGCTGAGATTGTGCCACTGCACTCCAGCCTGGGCAACAGAGTGAGACTCCATTTCAAAAAAAAACAGAAAAGAAAAGAAATATCTAGATGCCACCACACTGACAAATCACATCTCTGTGCTTTCCTCCTGGGGGGCAGATCTTTTCAAGCAGGCAGGATAGCAGGCTGTGGGTGGGGAGCAGAGGGTTGGCTGGGACCCAACCGGAAAGGCACCCTCTCCTCCAGAACCAGGCAGGTTTATGGCCTCAGCAAACCCAGGCAGCCTGGGCCTCCCAACCGCTCCTGGGGCTTGGCAGACAAGTGACAGTCCTGATCAAGTGCTCTTGAGAAACCAACGTATGGAACTCATTACCCACCTTCCTGCCAAATCAGGCACACCCAGGCCGGCTCCCTCTGCTACTCCCTCTGCCTGGAAGGTCTTTTCCCACCCCAGCCTCTGCCTGCCCGAGCCCTAGCAGTCTGTGAAAGCCCAGCTCAAATGCCACTTCCACAGTTCCCCCAGCCTTTCCCATGGAGCCCCCGGGAGCAGACTGCACTGCTCTTTTGGCACTTGGAGTTGCAACAGTCTGAATGTGTGTGTACCCTCAGAAGTGATGTGTTGAGATCCTCATCCCTAAGGTGATGGTCCAAGGAGGTGGGGTCTTCAGGTGGGTGAAGCCTCATTCATGGGATGAGTGCCCTTGTCCGAGGGGCCCCAGAGGCTCTCTGGCTGTCTCTTGGCCATGTGAGGACACAGTGGGAAGGCAGCCATCTACAACCCAGGAAGTGGCTCTCACTGGAACCCTGACTGTGCTGTCACCGTGATCGCAGACCTCCAGCCTCCAGAACTGTGAGGGGTGTCTGTTGTGTATAAGCCATCCAGTCTCTGGTGTTCTGAGATAGCAGCCAAGAGACACTAAGACAGGGGTTACTGAATGCCTGGAGAGCCAGCTCCCTCCCCAAGAGACTGGGTCCCTCCTTCTTTCTTTCTTTTATTTATTTATTTATTTTTTTTGAGATGGAGTCTCGCTCTGTCGCCCAGGCTGGAGTGCAGTGGCACAACCTCTGCCTCCCGGGTTCAAGCAATTCTCCTGCCTCAGCCTCCCAAGTAGCTGGGAATACAGGTGCACGCACCACCATGGCCGGCTAATTTTTTTGTATTTTTAGTAGAGATGGGGTTTTGCCATGTTGGCCAGGCTGGTCTGGAACTCGTGACCTCAAGTGATCGCCCACCTCGGCCTCCCAAAGTCCTGGGATTCCAGGCGGGAGCCACCGCGCCCGGCTCATTTGTGCTCTTTTTCTTGTGTTTTCTCCTCTTTAGCTCTGAACTCATTAAGTTCCTTCTGAACATTTCTAGCCTGGTCTCAGGGGACCTGAGAGTATCTTCCCATCCCCCAAGCCCAGAGAGCTGGGGAAACAGAGGCAGGAATGCAGACCTGATGGGAGAGGTGGACAAGGGTTTGGGATGGCCGCGGCAGTGTGTGCTGAGGTTTAGGGAAGGGCCAGGGTCCCGGAACACAGAGAAGGCCAGGAACACCAGGGGACATGCATGACCTCTAGCACATTTGAGCCTGGGCCTCTCTCCAACCTTTCCTTATGTGCTGTTATAGGTTGAATCATGTTCCCTGAAAAAGACTTATTCAGATCCTAACCCCCAGGACCTGTGGCTGTGACCTTATTTGGAAATAAGAGTATTTGTAGATATGACCGAGTTAAGATGAGGGCATACTGGAGTAGAATATGCCCTCATCCAACAACTGGTGTCCTTACAAGAAGAGGAAATTGGCACCGGGCTCAGTGGCTCACGCCTGTAATCCTAGCACTTTGGGAGGCTGAGGCAGGCAGACTGCTTAAGCCCAGGGGTTTGAGTGAGCAACAGAGCAAGAGTCTCTCAAAAAAAAAAAAAAAAAAAAAAAAAAAAAAGAGAGAGAGAGAAGAGGACATGAACACAGACACAGAGAAAAGGCAAATGACAACTGAGACTGATATTAGAGCGCATCTTACAGCTGAGAGCCAAGGAACGCCAAGAACTGCCAGCCAGTACCAGAAGGTGGGACAGATGCCCAGGACAGAGTCTCTCTCAGATCCTGCAGAAGGAAGCCACGCTGCAGCACCTTACTGAAAGCATTTCTTTCTATTCCAAATGGAGACAATACACCACAGTGGTATGAGCAGTTACCTGTGACTTTGTCACTAACCGAAATTACAGGTATCTCCGGGTGCAGTGGCTCATGTCTGTAATCCCAGCACTTTGGGAGGCTGAGGCGGGCAGATCACTTGAGGTCAGGAGTTCGAGACCAGCCTGGCCAACATGGTGAAACCCCATCTCTACTAAAAATACAAAAAAAATTAGCCAGGCAAGGTAGCATTTAATTTTTTTTTTTTTTTTTTTTTTTTTTTGAGATGCTCTGTCACCCAGGCTGGAGTGCAGTGGCGTGAACTCTCACTGCAACCTCTACCTCCCAGATTCAAGCGATTCTCCTGCCTCAGCCTCCCAAGTAGCTGGGATTACAGGTGCCCACTATCTTGCCTGTCTAATATGGTGAAACCCCATCTCTGCTAAAAATACAAAAATTAGCTGGGTGTGGTGGCAGGTGCCTGTAATACCAGATACTTGGGAGGCTGAGGCACGAGAATGACTTGAACCCGGGAGGTGGAGGTTACAGTGAGCCGAAGTCGTGCCACTGTACTGCCAGTTGGGTCTCAAACTCCTGACCTTAAGTGATCCGCCTGCCTCAGCCTCCCAAAGTGCTGGGATTACAGGTGTGAGCCACCATACCCAGCCCCACTGTAGTCTTGACCTGCCCAGGGTCAAGTGATCCTACCACTTCAGCCTCCCAAGTAGCTGGGACCACAGCCTACTGCACTCAGCTATTTTTTTTTGTTTTGTTTTGTTTTTTTGTAGAGACGGAGTCTGCCTATGTTGCTCAGGCTGGTCTCGAACTCCTGGACTCAAGTGATCCTCCCACCTTAATCTCCCCAAGTGCTGGAATTACAGGCATGAGCCCCTGCACCCAGCCTGACATCACTGTTGATGTTGACCTTGATCACCTGGCTGAGCTACTGTGTCAGGTTTCTCAGCTGTGAAGCTTTGGCTCCCTTTAGAAGAGTCGCTCTGCACAGCCCACAGGAGTGGGAAGTTAAGTTCCTCCTCACAGTCGCTACAAAAATCATTTGGGCCCGGGAGTGGTGGCTCACGCCTGTAATCCCAGCACTTTGGGAGGCCGAGGTGGGTGGATCACCTGAAGTCAGCAGTTGGAGACCAGCTTGGCCAACATGGTGAAAACCCGTCTCTACTAAAACTACAAAAATTAGCCGAGTGTGGTGGTGGGCCCGCATAATCCCAGCTACTCGAGAGGCTGAGGAAGGAGAATCGCTTGAACCCAGGAGGCACAGGTTGCAGTGAGCTGAGATTGCATCACTGCACTCCAGCCTGGGCGACAAAAGCGAAATTCCATCTAGAAAAATAAAAATAGGCCGGGTGCGGTGGCTCACGCCTGTAATCCCAGCACTTTGGAAGGCCGAGGCGGGCGGATCACAAGGTCAGCAGATCGAGACCATGGTGAAACCCCGTCTCTACTAAAAATAGAAAAAAAAAATTAGCCGGGCGCAGTGGCGGGCGCCTGTAGTCCCAGCTACTCGGGAGGCTGAGGCCGGAGAATGGCGTGAACCCGGGAGGCGGAGCTTGCAGTGAGCCGAGATTGCACCACTGCACTCCAGCCTGGGCGACAGAGCGAGACTCCGTCTCAAAAAAAAAAATAATAAATAACATTATTTGGAATTTTCAATGCGAAATGTGTCTATTCTCCCTGGCTTGTTAATTTATTATTTATTTATATCGGCATGGACCCATAGATGTTTGTTTTACACTTTGGGTTATAATCAGCGCTACTTTACTTATTCTGTTGTCATTCCGGTGTAGTGTTTTAACATTATTGAGATATAACTCATACAATAAAACGCACCACTTTAAGTGCATAATTAGATGAGCTTTAAATACTTCCAGTTGGGGAACCCCCAGCCCTACCACAGGTGCCCCCAGTGTCCAGGGACCAGAACTAAATTCCTCAGGCAAGGGACTCAGGGAATGATATCAACTTCCCATTTCATATCTAGAAAAGCCCAAGTTCCCCACTGGGTGTAAACAGAGTCGCTAAAGGGGCTGGGCACTGTGGCTCAGCCTGTAATCCCAGCACTTTGGGAGGCTGAGGCAGGTAGATCATCTGAGGTCAAGAGTTCAAGACCAGCCTGGACCAGCCTGGACAACAACGCCATCTCTACAAAAAATTACAAAAATTAGCCGGGTGTGGTGGTGAGCGCATGTAATTCCAGTTACTTGGGAGGCTGAAGCAGGAGAATCACTTGAATCCGGGAGGCGGAGGTTGCAGTGAGCCGAGATCACCCCACTGCACTCCAGCCTGGGCGACAAGTGCGGAACTCTGTCTCAAAAAAAAAAAAAAAAATAGAGTCGCTAAGGGGCAAAAACATATGTACATCAGCAGTTATTTTTCTCTGCAGTCAGCAGCTCGGGAACTTTGCTAAGGGTGCCGGGGAGGGGTCGAGCGCAAAGGTGCAGGCGTGACACAGCTAGACCCGCCCAGCTCCTGCGGAGCCCTGGCCAGGCCCAGAAGGACCAGAGGGATGGAGGTTGAGCCCTTCTCATTTCTTCCGCTGTACCCCTCGCGTTCTCCGCCCGCGCTCCCTCAGTTTCACACCCTTTCAGCAGCTCCCTTCCTTGGGACCACGCGGACTCCCCTGGGGGTCGCGCGGGCTCAGAGGCCTCCCCGCGTTGTCTGGGCGGGGACTGAGAGTCAGCGGACCAGCGGGCGGGCGGGCGGCGCTGCGGGGCGGGCCGAGCTGGGGGCGGGCGGGGGCCGGAGCCCTGGCCTAGGTCCCAGGGGGCGGTGCCGCGGCGCGAACGGCCCGGGTCCCTCCCAGGCCGGAGCAGAATCGGCGGCGCCCTGGGCGGCCGCGGAGCCATGGACAGCAGTGGTCCCTTCAGCTGCCCCATCTGCCTAGAGCCGCTCCGGGAGCCGGTGACGCTGCCCTGCGGCCACAACTTCTGTCTCGCCTGCTTGGGCGCACTCTGGCCGCATCGTGGCGCGAGTGGCGCCGGCGGACCCGGAGGCGCGGCCCGCTGCCCGCTGTGCCAGGAGCCCTTCCCCGACGGCCTTCAGCTCCGCAAGAACCACACGCTGTCCGAGCTGCTACAGCTCCGCCAGGGCTCGGGCCCCGGGCCCGGCCCCGGCCCCGGCCCGGCCCCTGCTCCGGCTCCGGAGCCCTCGGTGCCCAGCGCGCCGCCCAGCGCCCCGGAGCCGTCGGCCCCCTGCGCGCCCGAGCCGTGGTCCGCGGGCGAAGAGCCAGTGCGCTGCGACGCGTGCCCCGAGGGCGCGGCCCTGCCTGCCGCGCTGTCCTGCCTCTCCTGCCTCGCCTCCTTTTGCCCCGCGCACCTGGGCCCGCACGAGCGCAGCCCCGCGCTCCGCGGACACCGCCTGGTGCCGCCGCTGCGCCGGCTAGAGGAGAGCCTGTGCCCGCGCCACCTGCGGCCGCTCGAGCGCTACTGCCGCGCGGAGCGCGTGTGTCTGTGCGAGGCCTGCGCCGCCCAGGAGCACCGCGGCCACGAGCTGGTGCCGCTGGAGCAGGAGCGCGCGCTTCAGGAGGTGGGCTCCGGGGGCACACTCGGGTGAGCCGGGGCTGGTGACTGACCGCGCGCGAGCGGGCCGAGGACCTTGGACCCCTCAGCCTTCCCGGGTTGGGTCTTAATTTCCTCCTCTAACCTGAGGATCTTTGCGGTCCCTTCCAGCCTTGACAAGGTCATCTGCTCGCGGGATGGAGATGGGAAGGGAGAAGGAGGGACGTGAGAGAACGGGACAAGGACGCGAAGAGGGGGCAGGGGACCTGAAGCTGGGCCGGGGTCTATGGGGGCGTAGGCGGGAGGGAACCGGGTCAGGCCCGCGGGGTTCCGGTAGCGTGGCTCCTGCTGCCGCCCAAGGGCTCACCCGGTCTCAGCTCAGATTTGCCCTGGGCTAAGTCTGCGGCTTTCGATGGGTGTGGCAGGCGGCAGGAGGGCGGCCGGGCACACAGATTCTCTGTCCAGCTGTTCCAGGGGCCAGTGGTGGGAGCATGTGTGCCGCGGCCTCTACCTCCCGCCCCCAGTTTCCTTTGGCCTCCAGCCCGGTCTTGGCGCCTCTGGCCAAGGGATTTTCCGTCTCTCCTGCCTGGAGCAGTGACTCATAAGACCTAGGGGATTTGCCCGGAATCCCCTTTTTTCAGGCCTGGACTGTGGATGCAGGTTCTTTGGGAACAGTGATCCCCAGGACAGCTTAATGCTTCCTTGTGCAGTCACCCCCAATCCCCGCACCTAACTCGCTTACTCTGTGCCTCTTCCCCGCTGGAGGAAGTTCTCAAATTCATCTGAGTAACACTGAGACCAGCGGAAGGCCCTGTACTGGGCCTCCTGTCAGAGACGGGAGGCAGACACCCAGTCAGCCTGCGGGCCCCCAGGCGTTCGGGAAAGGCACCAGCCTGGGCTGCAGGCACCTCTGGCATATTATGGGACATCGTGGCCACTCCAGTCCCACCCAATGCACAGATACCACTCCCCGGTCACCCCCTTCTCTCCCCTGGCAAGGCCTGGGACCCCAGGGCAGGGCTGTGGCCTCTGCCAGACCTCACACTCATGGAGGGTGTTGTCCACAGGCTGAGCAGCCGAAAGTCTTGAGCGCCGTGGAGGACCGCATGGACGAACTGGGTGCTGGCATTGCACAGTCCAGGCGCACAGTGGCCCTCATCAAGGTCAGACACCCCTCCCCAGCCTCCATCCCTGTCCTCCCCTGCAGTGGGCATACTCCTGGCAGTGTATGCTTTCAGCATGGCACAATTCACTCCAAACAAGCCATGCGCATACCCACTGAGCACAAGTGTCCCCTGACCTGGCCCAGATGCAGGGTAGGCTCAGGCTGGCCCCTCTGTCCTCTCAAGAGGGTGAGTGGGAAGCTGGGGTCAGGGAAGGAGGGAGCCACAGTCCAGGACGGTTATTTGCCCTCATTGCCCCCGCTACTGTCATCCTGTGCAGAGTGCAGCCGTGGCGGAGCGGGAGAGGGTGAGCCGGCTGTTTGCAGAGGCTGCGGCTGCCCTGCAGGGCTTCCAGACCCAGGTACTGGCCTTCATCGAGGAGGGGGAAGCTGCTATGCTGGGCCGCTCCCAGGGTGACCTGCGGCGACAGGAGGAACAGCGCAGCCGCCTGAGCCGAGCCCGCCAGAATCTCAGCCAGGTCCCCGAAGCCGACTCAGTCAGCTTCCTGCAGGTGAGGGCCGCTCTGGGGGCCACAGAAGGAACAGAAGCTGGGACAGGTCGGGGTGGAGGGAGGAGGAGACAGTGGGTGCATGACCTCCTGGCAGAGCCGCCTCCACCCCCAGCAAGGAGGAGCCATGGCCAGCAGAGTTTTAATGGGCATTTGTCTGGCACAGGAGCTGCTGGCACTAAGGCTGGCCCTGGAGGAGGGGTGTGGCCCTGGCCCTGGACCCCCGAGGGAGCTCAGCTTCACCAAATCTTCCCAAGCTGTCCGCGCAGTGAGAGACGTGCTGGCCGTGGCCTGCGCCAACCAGTGGGAGCAGCTGAGGGGGCCGGGTGGCAACGAGGACGGGCCACAGAAGCTGGATTCGGAAGGTGGGCACCGCCCCACTCCCCCGATGACTCACCCTCTCCCAGCCTCTCGCACAGGCCCCCAGGCCTGGTGCCCATCCAGAAGTGGAGGAGGAAAATTGTGCCTGGCACAGGGAGGAGCCCAAATCCCGCCAGTGACTAGAGCTGCCACCCTGTGGGGATCAATCAGCCCCTTGGACCTGGGGTAGAGGGGGCTTCTCCTAGCCCACCCTCTAGCTCCAGAGGGGCTGTGGCCCGGGAAGCACGTGGGGCAAGGAGCAGAACACAGGCAACGGGCATGCGTGTGAGCACAGCGTGCCACGTCTGGGTGGTGCTTGCTCCCTGGTGGCTCTGGACTCTGGGAAGAAGTGAAGGGGGAAGGGATTGTAGTCACAGGTTCGGAGGGGGGCAGTCTGGGGACATTCTCACCATTATCTCCTCTTCTGCAGCTGATGCTGAGCCCCAGGACCCCGATAGCACGAACCTCTTAGAGAGTGAAGCTCCCAGGGACTATTTCCTGAAGTGTAAGTGGGCGCCCGTGCCCCCTCCACTCACGCCGGGCCCTCGCAGGGCTGCTAGGCTGATCCCAGAAGCAGGTCCCAGCAGGGCCCTGGCACACAAGGGTTAGGATTCCTCTCCCTAGTTCGTGGGGAGAGCTAGGGCGGCTCCTGGGGTGGTCTCCGGCGGGGCTGGGTTGTGCCGGTTGGAAAGCAGGGGAGAAGCTGTGTTTTCGGGGGTGGGCACTTGTGGAGGGGCCGTGCCCTCTCAGCCTGGCCCTGAGCCCTGCCTCTCTCTTCTGTCCGCGGGATCAGTTGCCTACATCGTGGATTTGGACAGTGACACGGCAGACAAGTTCCTGCAGCTGTTTGGAACCAAAGGTGTCAAGAGGGTGCTGTGTCCTATCAACTACCCCGAGTCGCCTACCCGCTTCACGCATTGTGAGCAGGTGCTGGGCGAGGGTGCCCTGGACCGGGGCACCTACTACTGGGAGGTGGAGATTATCGAGGGCTGGGTCAGCGTGGGGGTCATGGCCGAAGACTTCTCCCCACAAGAGCCCTACGACCGCGGCCGGTTAGGCCGCAACGCCCACTCCTGCTGCCTGCAGTGGAATGGACGCAGCTTCTCTGTCTGGTTTCATGGGCTGGAGGCTCCCCTGCCGCACCCCTTCTCGCCCACGGTCGGGGTCTGCCTAGAATACGCCGACCGTGCCCTGGCCTTCTATGCTGTGCGGGACGGCAAGATGAGCCTCCTGCGGAGGCTGAAGGCCTCCCGGCCCCGCCGGGGTGGCGTCCCGGCCTCCCCCATTGACCCCTTCCAGAGCCGCCTGGACAGTCACTTTGCGGGGCTGTTCACCCACAGGCTCAAGCCTGCGTTCTTCCTGGAGAGTGTGGACGCTCACCTGCAGATCGGGCCCCTCAAGAAGTCCTGCATATCTGTGCTGAAGAGGAGGTGATGCCAGGCATGGGCGCTCCTGCTGCGGTCTCTGCTCCAGGAAGCTGCCTCCTCTGGGCCCTCTCCTTCCTCTGGGGAAGGCACCAGCATGAGTCCCATACACTCAGCCTTCTCATTTCTAGAGGCTTCCACCTTTTATACACTCAGCCTTCCCCCCCACAAGGCAGGAGGCCCTCCAGACCCTGTTCCCCTGCAGACCTCGCTTCTGAGAGACAGAGCTACAGCTGGGACAGCTCCAAGCTACCCTGACCCCTCCTTTTCCAGGTTTCTAGAACAATGTCTGGCATATAGTAGGTGCTCAATAAACACTTGTTGAATGAATGACTCCTTTTCCATCCTCGCCACCCAAGGATTCCCAGAACCACTCTCATTCATAAGCTGGTTGAGTGGGCAGGCAGGAGAGGGGCCGGAGCCCCTGGTCCCAGGATTCCTGTTGAGAGAGCGCCCTGGCCTGTGAGAAGGGGGCTGGAACAGGGTACCTGCCCTTTGGGGCACCCCCACTCCCTTGTTCCCAGCAGGGGCAGCCAGAGGTGGCTTCTCCAGCCCCACTGCCATCCTGGCTGCTTGAGTGTTTGCTTGGGATGGCCTGACTCCCACCAGCTATTTCTGTCTTTCATGTGGCAGCCTGGCTCTGGACCTGCCATCGCTGTTTGTACTGTTTGTGCCCAGCATTAAATACAGGCCTCACCCCTCCAGGAACAGGGCAGGACCCCTGGGCGTGGGCAAGAGAGTTTTGAGACCTGGAGCTTCCGTCACACATAGCCCTCAGCCCACAGAGCCGGCCCAGGATGTGGCTGGAGCCCAGAGCATCTACAATAAGAGGACTTATGTCCTGGCTAGGCACAGTGACTCACGCCTGTAATCTCAGCACTTTGGGAGGCCAAGGCAGGCAGATCACTTGAGGTCAGGAGTTTGAGACCAGCCTAGGCAACTTGGTGAACCCCTCATCTCTACTAAAAATACAAAAATTAGCTGGGCGTGGTGGTGGGTGCCTGTAATCCCAGCTACTCAGGAGGCTGAGGCAGAAGAATCACTTGAACCCGGAAGGCAGAGGTAATAGTGAGCCAAGATCAATCACACCACTGCACTCCAGCCTGGGCGACACAGCAAGACTCCATCTCAAAAAATAAAAGGACGTATGTCTCCCTCTGGAATCTTCTTGTCCTCCATGCTGGGGACACCTGTGACCTGTCTCCCAGGAGAGCCTCTGCCTCTCTTCTGGGAGGGCCCAGTGCCCTCTGCTGCCCTAGAACCCGAGCCAGGCCTGGGATGCCCTGAGGGTACAGGCCAGTATGTTTCCAGGCGCAGGCCAGCTCGCTCCTCCCTGGGTTCTGTGTGGCCCAGGTGCACCCCAGAGAGGGGCTGTGGCCAAGGGCAAGGGCAGACAGAGAGGCCTCTCAGACAGACGCCCATCTCCAGGTCAGGCGGGATAATGGGTGAGCTATGCAGCCAGACAGCAAGGCCATACAAGTCCAGCCCCAGCGGCCTCAGCAGCTAAAAATAGCCCCTCCCGTGGAGCCTGCCTGGGCCCCCGGCAGCCAGGATGTTGTTTTTCCGGGCGGGGCCTCCTTGCTTCTGGTGCTTTGTGTTTTCAACACCGTTCCCTTGGCAGCCACGGGTCCCCAGCTCACCCGGCAGTGAAAGGGCTGGCAGAGAATGCTGCCCCACTGTCCCCTTGGATGCTCCTTGGACCACCTACTACAAGCCTCCTACCTTGCACAGGACCCCTCCCACCCCTCATGCCACCTGCTGTCTCATCTTGTCCCCCTACTTGGCACTCCCTACCCTACAGGCTCCCCTTGCCAGGGAACCTTCTGGTCTCTCACCCTGTAGGAAGCGTTGGCATGTCCTGGAATGTGAGCTAGACAAGCCTGGTGCTTTCTTGGTGGAATTCAGGTGCGACTGGTCACGCTTGTGGCCACAGACACAGCCAATCAGCAAGGATGCCATCTGCAGAGTGGCCTCCAGCTCCAGAGTCTTGCGTGGCAGTTTGGGAAACAAACATCTCTTTATAAAAAAATATTGAGGCCGGGCGCGGTGGCTCAAGCCTGTAATCCCAGCACTTTGGGAGGCCGAGATGGGCGGATCACAAGGTCAGAAGATCGAGACCATCCTGGCTAACACGGTGAAACCCCGTCTCTACTAAAAAATACAAAAAACTAGCCAGGCAAGGTGGCGAGCGCCTGTAGTCCCAGCTACTTGGGAGGCTGAGGCAGGAGAATGGCGTAAACCTGGGAGGCGGAGCTTGCAATGAGCTGAGATCCGGCCACTGTACTCCAGTCTGGGTGACAGAGCGAGACTCCATCTCAAAAAAAAAAAAAAAAAAAAAAAAAAAAATTGAAGCTGGGCATGGTGGCTCACACCTGTAATCCCAGCACTTTGGGAGGCTGAGGTGGGACGATCACTCGAGCCCAGGAGTTTGAGATCAGTCTGGCCGACATGGTGAGACCCCATCTCTACAAAAAACAAAAATAAAAATAATAATTGGCCAGGTGCAATTGCTCACACCTGTAATCCCAGCACTTTGGGAGGCCGAGACGGGTGGATCACGAGGTCAGGAGTTCAAGACCAGCCTGGCCAACATGGTGAAACCGTGTCTCTACTAAAAATACAAAAAAAATTAGCTCGATGTGGTGGTGGGCGCCTGTAATCCCAGCTACTCAGGAGGCTGAGGCAGAGAATTACTTGAACCCAGCAGGCAGAGGTTGCAGTGAGCCGAGATCACACCACTGCACTCCAGACTGGGCGACAGAGCCAGACTCCGTCTCAAAAACAAAAAACAAAAAACAGCCAGCATGGTGGTGCATGTCTGTGGTTTCAGCTACTTGGGAGGCTGAGATGGGAGGGTCCCTTGAGCCCAGGAGGTTGGGGCTGCAGTGAGCCATGTTCATGCCACTATACTCCAGCCTGGATGACAGGGTGAGACCCTGTCTCAAAAATAAATACATAAAATAAAAAAAATTTTTTTAAATATAGAGACAGGGTTCTATACCATGCCTGAAACAAGCATTTTAATCCCAAATCCCTGTATTGTAGCTTTGCAGCTCAGAGCCAGGGATTGGCTGGCCCCTGGGTGCACAGCCAGCAAAGGGCTGGCTCTTCAGATCCCAAGTTTCAGACTCTGAAGACTGGAGTGTTAGCTACAACCTCGCATTTCCTTTGTCACCCTGGACTGCGAGCGTGTGTGTGTGTGTGTGTGTGTGTGTGTGTGTGTGGTCTGCATGCCTAGGTGTTTTGTGTGTATGCGTATATGTGCATATATCTGCATACCTGTGTGTATATCTGCATGTGTGTGTGTGCTATGCGTGAGTATCTGCCTGGGTGATCGTCTGTGTATGAACGCATGTTGCTCCAGCCTAGTGACTTTTCCAACGATGCTCTGAGAAGACCTAGAAGGAGGTGCACTGAGCGGGGTGGGCTGGGGAAAGGCTGGGGGCAGGTCCCTCAGCACCCCTGCCAACATCTTAATCAGAGAAGCTTTTGCCTATTTGATTCAAGACTGCTTTTAAAAAAGAAACTGGGCTGGGTGCGGTGGCTCACGCCTGTAATCCCAGCACTTTGGGAGGCTGAGGCAGGCAGATCATGAGGTCAGAAGATCGAGACCATCCTGGCCAACATGGTGAAACCCCCTCTCTACTAAAAAAAAAAAAAAAAAAAAAAAAACTAACCGGACATGGTGGCGGGCACCTGTAGTCCCAGCTACTTGGGAGGCTGAGGCAGGAGAATAGCGTGAACCCGGGAGGCAGAGCTTGCAGTGAGGCGAGATCACGCCACTGCACTCCAGCCTGGGTGATACAGCGAGACTCTGTCTCAAAAAAAAAAAAAAGAAAAGAAAAGAAAAAAGATACTGTTAAAAAGAAAAAAAAATGAGAAAACCACTGACCTAGTCTCAACCTTCCCCTCCCACTACCATTTTCAGAGGAAGAAACTGAGGCACGGGGTACTGGGGGACTGCCCAGTTACCAAGTCCAGAACACTCTCCATACTGCCCAGTCTAGGTGTGTCTTGTGCTTAGAAAAGCCTAAACAAGCCAGGCGTAGTAGCTCATGCCTGTAATCCCAGCACTTTGGGAGGTTGAGGCAGGCAGATCACTTGAGATCACGAGTTCAAGACCAGCCTGGCCAACATAGGGAAACCCCATCTCTACTAAAAAATACAAAAATTAGCCAGGAGTGGTGGCACATGCCTACAGTCCTAGCTACTAGGGAGGCTGAGGCAAAAGAATCGCTTGAATCTGGGAGGCGGAGGTTGCAGTGAGCTGAGATCACACCCCTGCACTCCAGCCTGGGTGACAGAGCAAGATTTTGTCTCCAAAAAAAAAAAAAAAAAGAAATGTCTAAACACACACACACACACACACACCCCCCTCACACTCACACACACACAACCCTGCTTCCCAGCATTGCCGCCTGTGTATGCGCTGCCCTCGGCCAGGTCCCAGTTCCCACGGTCACCAGAGCCCTGGCACGGCTGCCCGAGGGTCTGTGGCCTCAGAAGCTCCCGCCAGAGCCCCCGCCAGGCCCCCACCAGGCCCAGACAATGGTGCAGGGTGAGGGGTTTCCGAGGCTTTGCCGCTGGTTGCTGGGCCTGGCTGCTCTGGGCCAGGCAAGGAGCCAACCTCCACTCGCACTTTGTTTCTGTGGGAAAATGAGCTCGGGTTCCAACCAATGGCCTGAGGAAGCGGCTTGGGCTGCTCCCATGGCTTCCCCACACCCCAGGAGGACATAGACCCCCAGTCTTCTTTCCTCCCTTCTCCTCATCCTCGTCCTCCCCTTCCCGAGGCCCGAGGAACACTCACAGAAGTACCTCCCTTCACCCCCTCTCCTCCCAGGCAGAGTGGGTGCGGCTGGACTGTGGCTCCCAGAGGCCTGGCCAGGAGGATGGGGCCGAACTGGGCGTGGCTGAGGTTGGCAGCTACTGCATCTCTCCCAGGAGGAAAGTACTCTAGTCCTTCTTTATCTCGGAGGATGCGTTCCCAGACCCCCCGTGTGTGCCTGACGCTGCAGACGGTACAGAATCCTATACGAACTATGGCTTTTCCATCTGGTAACCAAGACGGCTAAAAGTAAACAATGGGCGGGCAGTCCTACAGTGTGGATTCCCCGAACAAAGGGATGATTCTTGTCCCAGGCAGGCTGGATGAAGTGGGATGGTGCGAGATTTCATCATGCTACTCAGAATGGCATGCAATCTAAAACTTATGAGTTGTTTGCTTCTGGAATCTTCCATGTAACATTTCTGGATTGCAGTAGACTGTGAGAAAGCAAAGCCATTGATAACAGGGGACTACTGGAGCACTGAGCAGGGTCTGTGTCCCGTTCAACCCCAAACACCCCACGCCCATTTGATGCTGACATTCAAAATCTGGAAAGTGGCCAGGTGTGGTGGCTCATGCCTGTAATGCCAGCACTTTGGGAGGCCAAGGAGGGCAGATCATGAGGTCAGGAGTTCAAGGCCAGCCTTACCGACATAGTGAAACCCCATCTTTACTAAAAATACAAAAATTAGCTGGGCATGGTGGTGCAGGCCTGTAATTCCAGCTACTCAGAAGGCTGAGGCAGGAGAATTACTTGAACCAGGGAGGCAGAGGTTGCAGTGAGCTGAGATCGTACCACTGCACTCCAGCCTGGGTAACAGAGTGAGACTCCATCTCAAACAAACAAACGAAATCTAGAAGGCGAGGTCATTCCCCGTCCACACAGTCAGATCTGCGGGATGCATAAGAAATGCAGGAAGCCCTGGTGGTCCTTGTGGGCTTCACTTGGGATGGAGAGCCACCGTGTTCTCCTCACATGCTCCTGACACCTTCAGGGGTATATGGACCAAATAGTGATGGGGTCTTGCTGTGTTGGCCCGGCTGGTCTCCAACTCCTGGGCCCAAGCAATCTTCCCACTTCACCTTCCCAAAGTGCTGGGATTATAGGCATCAGCCACCATGCCCACACCCAGCCTGTACTTTATCTTTAAATGACATTCACATTTTGAATTTTACTCAATAGCTGGGATTACAGGTGCACACCACCACGCCCGGCTAATTTTGTATTTTTAGCCCAGTGTTATTTTAATGTACAAGCCCGGCCCAATATTGCTTTAATATAAAAAACAGGCCAGGCATGGTGGCTCACACCTATAATCCTAGCATTTTTGGAGGCTGAGGCAGGTGGATCACCTGAGGTCAGGAGTTTGAGACCATTGTGGCCAACATGGTGAAAACCCGTCTCTACTAAAAATACAAAACTTAGCCAGGCGTGGTGGCTAATCCCAGCTACTTGGGAGGCTGAGGCAGGAGGATGGCTTGAACCCGGGAGGCGGAGGTTGCAGTGAGCTGGGATTGCACCACTGCACTCCAGCCTGGCAACAGAGCGAGACTCTGTCTCAAAAAAAAAAAAAAAAGTTTAAAATGGTGAATTTTATGTTATGTATATTTTACCACGTGCCCCCGCCCAACACTGCCAAAAATAAAGAAAGAAAAGGACAGTGGCCATGAGAAGGAGCCCTAATGGGGCTGGCGGAAGGCCATTTCTAGGGATCACTTCCTTGAAGAAAGGGCTGTTGAGACCTGAAGGACAGGGAGGAGCTAACAAGACAGAAAGGATGGGTGTGGGCTCGAGACCAGCCAGTGCACTGCAGGGGACAGCAGTGCAGGGCAGAAGGGTGAGAGGCCCGAGGTGGCAGGCCAGGTCCTGCAAGGCAAAGCCTGGTAAGGATTCTAGACTTTTCCTAGGAACAATGGGAAGCCAGGGCATGGTCTCACATCAGTAAACAGTACAGTCAGATTTGAAGTTTTGACTGGGCACCATGGTTCACACCTGTAATCCCAGCACTTTGGGAGTCTGAGGCGGGAGGATCACAAGCTCAGGAGTTCAAGGCCAGCCTGGGCAACATGGTGAAACCCCATCTTTACCAAAAATAGAAAAAAAAAAAAAATCAGCCAGGCATGGTGACGCACACCTGTGGTTCCAGCTACTCTGAGGGCTGAGGTACGAGGATTGCTTGAGCCCAGGAAGCAGAGGTTGCAGTGAGCTGAGATCACACTGCAGTCCAGCCTGGGTGACAGAGAGAGACTCCATTTCTTTCTTTCTTTTTTTTTTTTTTGAGACGGAGTCTGGCTCTGTCGCCCAGGCTGGAGTGCAGTGGCCGGATCTCAGCTCACTGCAAGCTCTGCCTCCCGGATTTACGCCATTCTCCTGCCTCAGCCTCCCAAGTAGCTGGGACTACAGGCGCCCGCCGCCTCGCCCGGCTAGTTTTTTGTATTTTTTAGTAGAGACGGGGTTTCACCGGGTTAGCCAGGATGGTCTCGATCTCCTGACCTCGTGATCTGCCCGTCTTGGCCTCCCAAAGTGCTAGGATTACAGGCTTGAGCCACCGCGCCCGGCCAAGACTCCATTTCAAAAAAAAAAAAAAAAAAAAAAAAAAGGGTTTGAAGTTTCAAAGTCATTCTATTATTTAGGTGAGAAATAAGCTAAGGAGGGGAAAAAAGAGGATGAAAATAACTAAAACTGCTGCCTTGCATCTTGCCAGGGAGAGTCCCCTAACTCTGGGAAGGGGGACAGAGAAATCTAATAGCAGGGAGAGCCAGGCCCTTAAGCACCTCCCCTGCTCCCTCCTCTCCTCCAGCTCTCTGGTGTAGGGGGTCCCTCCAGCCAAGGCTCCTCAGTACTGGGATGCGGACATCTTCAGAGGTCACACCGCCCCTTTCTGGCTTTCTGTGGCTTTGGAGGCTCAGAAGCGGAAATGCACTCAAGCCGTGTATAAACTCTAACAGCAGGAATTGCTCAGAACAGGCCTTGCAGCTGTGTCTGGGGAAACTGAACTTGACAGAGCCAGGAGGTCCCAGTGGGAACGTCAGGGTGGGGCCCATCTCTATAGCAACCAGAAACAGCCCCAGACACGCGCTGGCCCTGCCTCTGAGGAGGGAGCGGGCGACTTGTGTTCTTGAAATACCCACGGCCAAAAAGGACTCATCCAAAATAGCCCACTTTCTTTTTTTTTTTTTTTTTTTTTTTTTTGAGACGGAGTCTCGCTCTGTCGCCCAGGCTGGAGTGCAGTGGTGGGATCTCCGCTCACTGCAAGCTCCGCCTCCCGGGTTTACGCCATTCTCCCGCCTCAGCCTCCCGCCTCAGCCTCCCGAGTAGCTGGGACTACAGGCGCCCGCCACCTCGCCCGGCTAGTTTTATGTACTTCTTTTTAGTAGAGACGGGGTTTCACCGTGTTAGCCAGGATGGTCTCGATCTCCTGACCTCGTGATCCGCCCGTCTCGGCCTCCCAAAGTGCTGGGATTACAGGCGTGAGCCACCGCGCCCGGCCAAAATAGCCCACTTTCACATCACCAAACATCAGCAACGCCTCACAGGGCATCTGCCACTCTGCAGCACAGCAACCAACGGGGAGTGGCAGAAAGTTACCATGACTTACCAGGAGTTTTCTTTCTCTCACTGGCGTATTAGGAAGAGGACAACTGGCTGAATGAAAAAGATTTGGTGTATCAAGCACAAATTTGTTCCCCAATACTCAGGTAAAAGAAATGTCCATTTGGGCAGTTTCCCTAAATCAAGTAAAATGTGATTATAAGCTGCCCTTTGCCAAGAAAGTAGGAAATTCAACTTCAGGCATATGGGGAGGGGCATCTTCCCCCTCAGTAGAATCACTATTATTATTATTATTATTATTATTATTATTTGAGATGGAGTCATCCAGGCTGGAGGGCACAATCTTTGTTCACTGTAACCTCCACCTCCCAGGTTCAAGCAATTCTCCTGCCTCAGCCTCTGGAGTAGCTGGGATTACAGGCGCCCACCACCATGCTTGGCTAATTTTTATATTTTTAGTAGAGACAAGGTTTCACCATGTTGGCCAGGCTGGTCTCAAACTCCTGACCGCAGGTGATCGGCCCACCTTGGCCTCCCAAAGTGCTGGGATTACAGGCAAGAGCCACTACACCTGGCATTATATGGTGATTCCATGGTGCCCAGGGGATGGGAGAGCTTTCTCCCCCGCACCAACTCTGTTGCTCAGGCTGGAGTGCAGTGGCACCATCTCAGCTCACTGCAACCTCCGCCTCCTGGGTTCAAGTGATTCTCCTGCCTCAGCCTCCTGTGTAGCTGGGATTACAGGTGTGCACCACCACGCCCAGCTAATTTTCGTATTTTTAGTAGAGATGAGGTTTCACCATGTTGGCCAGGCTGGTCTCGAACTCCTGGCCTCAAGTGATCCGCCCACTTTGGCCTCCCAAGTGCTGGAATTATAGGCATGAGCCACGCCACCGGGGCCACAGATAGGAGAGCTTCTACTCTGTTCTCTACAGGGTCTGCTGCTCAGATGCCCACCATCCGAGTCCAAGGGCTTCTATTTTTTATTTTTATTTTTGAGACAGAGTCTCACTCTGTCGCCCAGGCTGGAGTGCAATGGCACAATCTCGGCTCACCGCAACCTCCGCCTCCAAGGTTCAAGCGAGTCTCCCACCTCAGCCTCTCGAGTAGCTGAGATTACAGGCGTGCGCCACCACTCCCGGGAGCTAATTTTATACTTTTTAGTAGAGACGAGGTTTCTCCATGTTGGTCAGGCTGGTCTTGAACTCCTGACCTCACGTAATCCACCCGCCTCAGCCTCCCAAAGTGCTGGGAATTACAGGTGTGAGCTACCATGCCCGGCTCCAAGTGCTTCTAGCTGCAGCTGAGACTCTACTCCCCTGGGCCAAGCACAGTTTGGGGATGATGCCAAATTCTTGACTCTCAGCTCCAAACCCACTGTATTAATGTGCTAGGGCTGTTGTAACAAGACACCACAAACTAGGTGGCTTAAGCAATCAAAATGTATCATCTCAGTGCTGGAGACTGAATCAAGGTGTGGGCAGGGTCAACTCCTGAGACTGTGAGAGTGAAACCCTCCCCTGCTGCTCTCCTTGCTTCTGGTGGTTTGTTGACAATATGTAGCGATCCGTGTAGCAATCCTGGTAGCTCTCTGCCTCCCTCTTTGCACCGCCTTCTCCCTGCGTGTGTCTGTGTCCAAGTTTTCCCTTCTTACAAGGGCACCAGTCACGTTGGATTTAGGGCCCACCCTAATGATCTCATCTTAACTAATTATGTCTTCAACAACCCTATTTCCAAATAAGGTCACTTTCTGAGGTAGTGCAGGTCAGGACTTCAACATGTGAATTTGGGGGGAGACAGAACTCAACGCATAACACCCACCCAGCCACCCAACTCAGCTTCATGGTCTGGCTGGGAGTCAGAGACACGTCTTTGTTTTCTTAATTTTATTTTTTATTATTACTTTTTGAGATGGAGTCTTGCTCTGTCGCCCAGGCTGGAGTGCAGTAGTGTGATCTTGGCTCACTGCAACCTCCGCCTCCTGGATTCCAGCGATTTTCTTGCCTCAGCTTCCCAAGTAGCTGGGATTACAGGCACACACCACCGTGCCCAGATAATCTTCGTATTTTTAGTGGAGACGGGGTTTCATCGTGTTGCCCAGGCTGGCCTCGAACGCCTGACCTCAGGTGATCCACCTGCCTGGGCCTCCCAAACTGCTGTGATTACAGGCCTGAGCCAACACACCCAGAGCCACGTTTCTCCATTGCCCACTCTTCCCTGCCAGGCTCTGCCAAGAGGGGGCGCTAGAGAGACCTGCAGGGCTGGAGAAGGCCTCAGCTTCCCATCTGCTCACTATTTTTGCCTGTGTTTTACCCAGGAAAGCTGCTTCATCAGGGCAGCTGCAGTTCTTTAGCAGCAGCTGAATCCAGTTTCTACTTTTTCCAACCCTTGCAGAATCAGCTGCCTCGAGCTCCCTTCAGAGGCACCAGCACCAGCACCAGCTGGCCCATGCCCCCTCCTCAGAGGGATGGATTTTAGTGCCCTGGGGCTCCTCTTTCAATCCTCTATATTATTGTTGTTGGTTTTGGTGTTTTGTTTTGTTTTTTGAGACGGGGTCTCACTCTGTCACCCAGGCTGGAGTGCAATGGTGCAAACTCAGCTCACTGAAACCTCTGCCTCCTGGTCTGAAGAGCAATCCTCCCACCTCTGCCTCCTGAGTAGCTGGGACTACAGGTGCGCTCCACCACGCCCGGCTAATTTTTTGTATTTTTAGTAGAGATGGGGGTTTGAGAGGGAGTCCTGCTCCGTTGCCCAGGCTGGAGTGCAGTAGTGTGATCTTGGCTCACTGCAACCTCCGCCTCCTGGGTTCCAGTGATTTTCTTGCCTCAGCCTCCCGAGTAGCTGGGATTACAGGCACGCTACTATGTTGCACGCTATTATGTTGGCCAGGCTGGTCTCAAACTCCTGACTTCAAGTGTCCGCCATGAGCCACCACGCCAGCAGCATGTTTTTTTGTTTGTTTTTTGGTTTTTTTTTTTTTTTTGAGTTTTGCTCTTTTTGCCCAGGCTGGAGTGTAATGGCACCATCTCTGTTCACTGCAACCTCTACCTTCCAGATTCCAGCAATTCTCCTGCCTCAGCCTCCTATGTAGTTGGGATTACAGGCTTGTGCCACCATGCCCGGCTAATTTTGTAGTTTTAGTAGAGACGGGGTTTCACCATGTTGGCCAGGCTAGTCTTGAACTCCTGACTCAGGTGATCTGCCTGCCTTGGCTTCCGAAAGTGCTGGGATTACAGGCGCAAGCCACTGACCCCAGCCCTTGCAGCAATTTTTTTTTTTTTTTTTTTTTTTGAGACAGAGTTTCGCTCTCGTTGCCCAGGCTGGAGTGTAATGGTGCGATCTCAGCTCACCGCAACCTCCACCTCCTGGGGTCAAGCGATTCTCCTACCTCAGTCTCCCGAGTAGCTGGAATTACAGGCATGTGCCACCACGCCCGGCTAATTTTGTCTTTTTTTTTTTTTTTTTTTTTTTTAGTAGAGACGGGGTTTCACCATGTTGTCCAGGCTGGTCTTGAACTCCCGACCTCAGGTGATGTGCCCACCTCAGCCTCCTGAAGTGCTGGGATTACCGGCGTGAGCCACCGTGCCCAGCCCCCTTGCAGCAATTTTTTAAGATGACAAAATAAAACAGAAAATTTCAGAATATATCCCACTACAAAATACAAATTAAGCAGCATGTGGTGGTGGCAGGGCCTGTACTCTCAGCTACTTGGGAGGCTGAGGCAGGACCACTGGCTTGATGCCAGGAGTTCAAGACCAGCCTGGGCAACATAACAGGACCCCCATCTCTACCAAAAAACTTTTTTAAACTAGCCAGGCATGGTGATGTGCCCCTGTAGCCCCAGCTACTCAGGAGGCTGCGGTAAAAACATTGCTTGAGCTCAGGAGGTTGAAGGTACAGTGAGCCATGATTGCACCACTCCAGCCTGACTGACAGTGTAAGACAGGGTCCGTTATGTCACCCAGGCTGGTCTCAAACTCCTGGGCTCAAGCCCTATATATTTTTATGGTGGGTCAAGGTAAGGAAAAAGAGCCACCATTTGGTAAATGATGCCAACCTTTTTTTTTTTTTTAATTTTTAGAGGGAGGGTCTCACTATGTTGCCCAGGCTGGTCTCAAACTCCTGGGCTGAAGCAATCCTTCTGCCTCAGTCTTCCAAAATGCTGGGATTACAGGCATGAGCCAACTCTACAGGCCTGCCAACCTCTTTTATGTCATGGCACACACAGAAAATGATTTGGTCAACGAAATGGTATTTATTTGGCTCACTGGGACAAATAGATTACTCTTATTGGGGGTCAAGAGGCGACCACGGGTGGGGTGGGGGGCGGTGGCTCACACCTGTAATCCTAACACTTTTGGGAGTGTTAGGTGGGCGCATTACTTGAGGTCAGGAATTTGAGACCAGCCTGGCCAACATGGTGAAAACCCATCTCTACCTAAAAATACAAAGCTTAGCTGGGTGTGGTGGCCTGCATCTGTAGTCCCAGCTACTTCGGAGGCTGAGGCCCGAGAATTGCTTGAACCCAGGAGGCGGAGGCTGCAGTGAGCAGAGACCGTGTCACTGTACTCCACCCCAGGAGACGGGCAAGACCCTGTATCAAAAATAAATAAATAGGCCAGGAACGGTGGCTCACGCCACCACTCCAGCACTTTGGGAGGCCGGGGCGGGTGAATCACGAGGTCAGGAGATCAAGACCATCCTGGCTACAGTGAAACCCCGTCTCTACTAAAAATACAAAAAATTAGCCGGGCATGGTGGGAGGCACCTGTAGTCCCAGCTACTCGGGAGGCTGAGGCAAGAGAATGGCGTGAACCCGGAAAGCGGAACTTGCAGTGAGTGGAGATCACACCACTGCTCTCTGGCTTGGGCAACAGAGCGAGACTCCGTCTCAAAATAAATAAGTAAATAAAATAAATAAATAAAATTATAAACAGAAAAACAGGTGACCAGTTCAGCGGCTCAGCTGCCCCAGACCCTGCCTGCTGGTATCTGGGGTAGACCTGCACCCTTTGTTAGCACATCACTAAGATGTGCTCCGGTGTGGAGAATACGAGCAATCACACTGCAGTGAAAAAGAGAGCTGGAGACAGGCAGACAGGGGTAAAAGACCAGAGGAGAGGTCTGAGTACTGAGACCTGGGCCTGGGGGGCCTGCAGCTGCTCACCTGGTTCCGCAATAAACGATTGTTAAATCCTTCGGTTTGAGTTTTGAGTTCTGGTACCTTCCAGCCCCAAAGTCATGGGAGCTGTCCAAGAAGTGTGTTCACATGGTCATATGTTTTTATAAAACTTAGAACTTCTGGACATTGTAGCCGAAGCTGGTCAAGCTCGTTATCTCTCCACTGCAACTTCCTCTTCTTGTCATTTCCCCTCCTGTCAGGAGGCCTCATTGTGGCCACAGTATTGTGAATGAATAATCGTGGGGTTTTTTGTTTGTTTCTGAGATAGAGTTTTGTTCTTGTTGCCCAGGCTGGAGTGCAGTGGCTTGATCTCAGCTCACTGCAACCTCCGTCTCTGGGGTTCAAGTGATTCTCCTGCCTCAGCCTCCTGAGTAGCTGGGATTACAGGTGACCACCATCACACACAGCTAATTTTTTGTATTTTTAGTAGAGATGGGGTTTCACCATGTTGCCCAGGCTGGTCTCAAACTCCTGACCTCAGGTGATCCACCCGCCTTGGCCTCCCAAAGTGCTGGAATGACAGGCATGTGCCACAAACTCTGACCTACTTTTGTTTTTTTAATTTATATTTTAAATGCACATAGAAAAAAAAAAAAAACTAAACAGTACCAAAAAGTACAATGCATACCGACATACTGAGCCACCAATCCACCCCAAATTCCCAGACCCACGCCTCAAAACTGTCACAGACATTTTCTGGTGGATCTTTGCAAAAAATTTCTATCTAGATCCTATTTTTTAATACAAATAGAACTATATGTATACAGCATTCTGTGCTTAATAACCCTTGACAATCTTTCCATATCAGCACATAGTCTGACTTTTTTTTTTTTTTTTTTTGAGACGGAGTCTCACTCTGTTGCGTAGGCTGGAGTGCAGTGGCGCAATCCCGGATCACTGCAAGCTCCGCCTCCTGGGTTCACGCCATTCTCCTGCCTCAGCCTCCCGAGTAGCTGGGACTACAGGCGCCCGCCACCACGCCCGGCTAATTTTTTGTATTTTTTAGTAGAGACGGGGTTTCACCGTGTTAGCCAGGATGGTCTCAATCTTCTGACCTCACGATCCACCCGCCTCGGCCTCCCAAAGTGCTGGGATTACAGGCGTGAGCCACCGCGCCCGGCCGACTTAATTCTTTTTAAAGACGGCAGAGATTGCAGACCCCAAAATACATCTAACCATTGGGGCAGATTTCATTATGACCATCCTTAATCCACTGTACTTGTCCTGCAAGGTCCAACCTGGTATTGCACCGGACCTCACAGAACGCTGCTGTTTCCTGATCTTTTCTAGTGAGGCAGCTTTATTTCTTCACATAGGAGACCTCCCTGCTAAGCGAAGTCGAACAGGTGGATCTAGAGGTTGACCACCACGGTCAGGAAAGCAGCTGTCTACTGAAAAGCAAACTCTAATTCCTTAAGATTAACGAGTTAATCTTTAAGATTAATTAATCTTAACGAATTAATCCTTAAGATTAACCCCTGCACCACCAAGTGGGGGAGTGCAGCCCCCTCTCTCCGCCTCATGGATTCAGCTCGGAGGTGCAGGGGTTTGGTGGGGGGCGGTTAGGGAATGACAGCTGCCCCGTGGAGGACGCCCAGGGCTGGGTCACGAGCTGGCATGAGTCAGTCTTATTTTGTAAGTCCTAGTTATCAGGCTGCCAGTCTCGCGCCGTGCCCAGTCTCACTCAGCCTTCAGTCTTCCGGCCGGGACCCCGCTGGGCGCTCCGGAGGGATCGGCGCCACCGCGAGGCCGGAGAGGAGGCTGCAAGGGGCGCCCGGCCGGCCTGCGAAAGTGGTGGGAGCCAGGCGGGGCACACAGCCTCCCCTCCCCAGGCGGGACTCTCCCCGCCCCCCGGGCTCAGGGCTTGGGGTGGTGAGATGGGTGGCTGGGTGATCCGACGCCGCCAGCCCACCGCGTCCCCAAGAGCCGGGGTCTCGGGCTCAGCTAAACGCCCCAGAGTCACACAAGCGCCCCATACACGTCTGCTGAGTGAACGAAGGCTGCCCATCCACCAGGGGACTGCTCGGCCCTCCCACGCCATGTCCAGGTCGCATTCGGCCAGCGGGACTTCCCTTAACGCTCGGCCGGGGTCCCCAGGCTCGCGCCCCTGACAGCAGCCGAACTGTTTATTTCCGTCCGGCTGAAGAGGCGGGGTGGAGATGGCACAAGCCGATTGGTTATGTAAATTGTGGAGCCAATTTCGGCCTATGAGCCAGGAGACTACAAGTTCCAGAATGCATCCTTCCTCCAGCACAGGGAGAGGCCGAGGCTGCGGGAGCGTTGCCTGCTGGGAATTGTAGTCTTCATCTTGTTTGTTACGCAGGCGGAACTGGGGGGAGGGAGTAAACTATTACCACGTGACGTTCGGGTCAGGTGGTTGGGCCAGCCTCCGCGCTCGAGCTGTGACTGGCTGACTCTAATAAGAAGACGCCACTAGGGGCGGGGCGAAGAGGGGCGCAAGCTCACTGCGTTTTGAGTCTCAGGACCCCTGTCGGAGAGACTATGGCGCTCAACAAGAATCACTCGGAGGGCGGCGGAGTGATCGTCAACAACACCGAGAGGTGAAAACACTGCGGAAGGATCCTAGAGGACCAAAGTTCGGGTGTCGAGGAAGTGGGGGGTGGGCGATGGGCGGTGGGGAATAAGCCCCTGAAGGGGGAGCATTGATGGAGTATGGTTGGGGGGGGAATGGCTGGGGGCGGGGTTGGAGGAAGGTGGGTGGGCCGTGGGGGAGGGCCCGGGAGGTTGTGATCAGCTGGGAGGTGGGAGTGGGACGTCTGCTTGGGGACCTGGCATGGGGCGACCGGTGGGGCCTAGGGGTGATTCTTGAACCCGTTCCCAGAGTTTTGACTTCAGTAACTGGGAGGAGCCCCAAACAAAAATAATTGTCACTTACTGGATGTCTACAACGTTACTACGTGTCAGGCTCTGCGGCTTTTCTACCTTATTTAATAAATTCTGTGCAGTACAATCTACTACTGTCCACGTTTCACAGGTAGGGAAAGTGGGGGGCAGAAAGGTTAAGTAACTTGCTCGAGATTGCAACTCTGTAAGTAACAGAGATGGAATTCCAGGAAAGGAGTCTTGACTCCAAAGTTAATAGGATTAACCACCAGCATACAGGCTTCCAGTATGTTCCAGAACTGTTCAGGTTCCAGGTAAGAAACTGAGGTCCCAGGAGTGAAATTAAACAGATGACGTTTGTCAGATGTCTGACAGTTCCTGGCACTGTGTGGATCCGTAAAGTCATTCCCTTGCCTCTCTCTTGAATGCCTGTTGGTTTGAGTCTCCTCCGAAGGCACAGGTCTCCTAATTCAAGGTTCTTTCCACTCCACCCTCCCCACCCCTTGCTCATTGCATCCTGTCTCTCCTCCAGTCTCTGCCAAGAGAAGCCCTGAATGGCCTCTCTCTCCTTTTGTTCCGTGGGTATTGAAAATCAGACCAGCCAGCTCTGGGTTGAACTATGCCTACCCTGAATTGCCTCTTGAAGGCAGAAGGAGCTTAGGAGGCACCTGAGTCCCCAAAGGAGACATTGTGGAGTCAGAGCCCTGTACCCAGCTAAGGCCAGCATCCAGTTGCCCTGTGACTTGGGAATGTTATGATGAGTCAGAGGAAAATGCCTAGAGTGACCCAGCAGGCTCACTTTCCCTCTATCTTACCTACTCAGAGTCTGATGGGTAATTCCTTCTTTTCTCTGAGCGGTACTTCTCTTTTTTTTTTTGAGATGGAGGCTTGCTCTGTCACCCAGGCTGGAGTGCAGTGGCACGATCTCAGTTCACTGCAGTTCACGATCTCAGTTCACTCAGTTCACCGCCTCCTGGGTTCAAGCAATTATCCTGCCTCAGCCTCCCCGGTAACTGGGATTACAGGCAGTTGCCACTACACCCAGCTAATTTTTTGTATTTTTACTAGAAACAGGAGTTCACCATGTTGGCCAGGCTGGTCTCAAACTCCTGACCTCGTGATCCGCCCTCCTTGGCCTCCAAAAGTATTGGGATTACAGGAATGAGTCACCGTGCCCGACCACTTCTCTTTTCTTAGACCAGTTGTTTCCCACTTACCTTTCCCCAGTCTGAGAAAGTTGTGATATCTGGGGGGAGGCAGAAGACAAACAGAACCGTGTGAACCTTT
Source organism: Macaca fascicularis (assembly GCF_037993035.2). NCBI lineage: Eukaryota > Metazoa > Chordata > Mammalia > Primates > Cercopithecidae > Macaca > Macaca fascicularis. The sequence continues at coordinate 82,266,417 of NC_088390.1, read as the reverse complement.
TTATCATGTGATCAGAGACACCTCACACTGTCTTGTTGCATCTCTGTGTGTGAGTCAGTTCCCAGGCCTGGCCAGCTTTTCATGCCATTTGGCAACATCTCTGGGGACTGTTTTTCTTTCTGTCTCTGTGGAACTTCCTGAGACAAGAATGTATCTATCCTGCTGGGCCTTCTACCTGGCTTAGGGCTCAGGCCTGCTAAGTAAGGTGTGCCTTGTTTTAGAAAGTGCTTCAGCCTCCTGTCTGAATAAGTTGTGTCTGTAACAATTGAAGTATAAGTCCAGTGTTCAAAATTTGATAATTAGGCTGAGCATGGTGGCTCATGCCTGTAATCCTAGCACTTTGGGTGGCCGAGGTAGGTAGATCACTTGAGGTCAGGAGTTTGAAACCCACCTGACCAACATGGTGAAACCCCGTCTCTACTAAATACAAAAAATCAGCCGGGCGTGGTGACGCATGCCTGTAACCCCAGCTATGTGGGAGACTGAGGCAGGAGAATTGCTTGAACCCAGGAGGTAGAGGTTGCAGTAAGCCGAGATCATGCCGCAGCACTCCAGCCTGGGCAACAAGAGTGAAACTCCGTCTCATAAAAAAGAAAAAAAAAAGATAATTAAACTAGTGAACGTTACTCTTCAAGTCGTGAACTCCTTTGAGAATAATGGAAGCTGTGGACTCTCCGCTCAGAAAAATGCACATATGACGTACATGATCATCTCAAGGGCTTCATGGACTTTCCTGCCAACCCAGCTGAAGAACCCAGGTTTGAAAGAACCTTGAAGGAGGTCCTATTGTGATCTGTACAGTCATCTCTTAGATATGTTTATATGTTAGGGTTGAAAAACAAACCAGCAAAAACAGAGCATCTGTCAAAAGGACTTAAAAGAGAATAGAAAAGTTAAGCCAGATCACCTCACCTACTTGAGGGATGGCGGCCTCTCTAGAGCCCTGTAACTCTGCTACCACGTTGATCATTTGGGGGCTGTGTAAGCGGGGTTTGGGAAATTTTACAGAACTCCAACGTGCTCGTTTCTTCCATGGCTGCATTAATGGGGTTTTTTGTTGGTGGTGGTGGTGGTTTTTAGTTTTTTTGTAGAGACGGGGTCTCGCCACGTTACCCAGGCTGGTCTCAAACTCCTGGGCTCAAGCGATCCACCGGCCTCAGCCTCCCAAAGTGCTTGGATTACAGGTGTGGGCCACCGCTCCTAGCCCTATGAATGGCTTTATTAATTTATTTGTTTTTGAGACAGAGCTTCTCTCTCTCTCTCTTTTTTTTTTGAGATGGAGTTTCGCTCTTGTTGCCCAGGCTGGAGTGCAATGGCACGATCTCGGCTCACCGCAACCTCTGCCTCCCGGGTTCAAGCGATTCTCCTGCCTCGGCCTCCCTAATAGCTGGGATTACAGACGCCCACCACCACGCCCAGCTAATTTTGTACTTTTTTAGTAGAGACAGGGTTTCTCCATGTTGGTCAGGCTGGTCTTGAACTCCTGACCTCAGGTGATCCGCCCGCTTCAGCCTCTCAAAGTGCTGGGATTACAGGCATGAGCCACCGTGCCCGGCTGGAGCTTCTCTCTTGTTGCCCAGGCTGGAGTGCAATGGTGCCATCTTGGCTCACTGCAACTTCCGCCTCCTGGGTTCAAGCGATTCTCCCTCCTCAGCCTCCTGAGTAGCTGGGATTACGGGGGCCCGCCACGACTAATGTTTTGGTATTTTTAGTAGAGATGGGGTTTCACCGTGTTGGCCAGGCTGTTCTCAAACTCTTGACCTTGTGATCCACCTGCCTCGGCCTCCCAAAGTGCTGGGATACAGGTGTGAGCCACCGTGCCCGGCCCTATGAATGGTTTTAATGCAGTACTGTTGAGAGGTTATGAGAGCTGATGTGCCGGGCAGCTGCTTGGGAGAAAGGCCCAGTGTCTGGGTGACATCGCATCTCCATACTGTCTCATCAAGGCTTTTCCTCTTTTCTCATCACAGCATCCTAATGTCCTATGATCATGTGGAACTCACATTCAATGACATGAAGAACGTGCCAGAAGCCTTCAAAGGGACCAAGAAAGGCACCGTCTACCTTACCCCTTACCGGGTGAGTTGCCCAGCAGGACAGTTGGTTGAGAGGCTTGTTGCTGTTGGAGGTGACGTGAGTCTTAGTCTCGGGTCCGCCTCAGCCTCATGAGTCAAGTGGCCTCTGAACCCTGGTGAATGTTAGTGCCTCACTCTGCCTGTTTCTCCGTCACATGCTCCTGGATTCCAGAACCACCAGGCTCTTTGTGTAACTGACCTGACCACTGGGCAGTGAACCCATGTAAATTCCAGAGCCGCTGCTGCAAAACCTCTATAGAGTTGGATGCAACGCTGGCATGACTTGGGCCTGGAGGCCAGAGACTATTATTATTAACATTTTGTTTTCTGTGAGAGTAGCCCATGAAGCCCTGTGCACATCCAGGGTGAGAAATCTGGTAAACAGGGCACAGTTGCGTGGCACAGCCTCTGGACTGGGCAGAGAGCCCAGTACTACCCCGCAGAATGACAAATGCCAGGCTGCAGAATGGGCCTTGCCTGAGAGTTACCCACGTGGACTCTGAGAGGTTGAGAAATACAAATGGATGTTGTTGGAAAATTGCTGCTTGTAGCCACTTAAGGCTTAGACTTAAAGACAGGCTGGTGCAGTGGCTTATGCCTGTAATCCCAGCACTTTGGGAGGCCAAGGCAGGTGGACCACTTGAGCTCAGGATTTCGAGACCAGCCTGCGTAACATGGCGAAACCCCATCTTTACAAAAAATACAAACATAAGCTGGGTGTGGTGTCACATGCCTGTAGTCCCAGCTACCCAAGAGGCTGAGGTGGATAGTAACTGGAGCCGGGAGAGGTTGAGGCTGCAGTGAGCTGGGATCATGCCACTGCATTCCAGCCTGGGCAACAGAGTGAGACCCTGCCTCAAAAAAACAAAAGCCGGGCACGGTGGCTCACACCTGTAATCCCAGCACTTTGAGAGGCCGAGGTGGGCGGATCACGAGGTCAGGAGATCGAGACCATCCTAGCTAACATGGTGAAACCCTGTCTCTACTAAAAGTACAAAAAATTAGCCGGGTGTAGTGGTGGGCGCCTGTAGTCCCAGCTACTTGGGAGGCTGAGGCAGGAGAATGGCGTGAACCCAGGAGGCGGAGCTTGCAGTGAGCTGAGATCGCGCCACTGCACTCCAGTCTGGGCGACAGAACGAGACACCGTCTCAAAAAAAAAAAAAAAAAAGACTTAGACCCAAAGACAGCTGGAAGAAGAGGAGCACATTTTCAAGTTTTAATCTCATGACTTAGCAAAGATAGCGGAGCCTCAAAACCCCATCTCTGGAGGCTGAAGTTGGCATCTTCAGTCACAGATTAAAGTCATGGATTTAAAACCCGGGCCTGGCCAGTCCTGGTGGCTCACGCCTGTAATCCCAGCACTTTGGGAGGCCAAAGCTGGTGGATCACCTGAGGTCAGGAATTCGAGACCAGCCTGGCCAACATGGCGAAACCCTGTCTCTACTAAAAATACAAAAATTGGCCAGGCGTGGTGGCACTTACCCGTAATCCCAGCTACTCGGGAGGCTGAGGTGAAAGAATCACTTGAACCCGGGAGGCGGAGGCTGCAGTGAGCCAAGATTGGTCCACTGTACTCCAGTCTGGGTTACAGAGTGAGACTCCGTCTCAAAAAAATTAAAAGGCTGGGTGCGGTGGCTCATGCCTGTAATTCCAGCACTTTGGGAGGCCAAGGCAGGCAGATCACGAGATCAGGAGATCGAGACCATCCTGGTTAACACAGGGAAACCCCGTCTCTACTAAAAATACAAAAAATTAGCCGGGCATAGTGGCAGATGCCTGTAGTCCCAGCTGCTCGGGAGGCTGAGGCAGGAGAATGGCATGAACCCGGGAGGCAGAGCTTGCAGTGAGCCAAGATTGCACCACTGCACTCCAGCCTGGGCGACAGAGCAAGACTCCGTCTCAAAAAATAAATAAATAAAATTTAAAAAAAAGGAAAAAAGAAAACCCAGGGCGTTCTCCAGGCACAGGCTCCAGGAGAGCTCTTGTTTGTTACTGTTTATAGTCCGCCTCAATGGTAACTAGCGACCACTGCACCATCATGCTCGGTTCTGGAGCTCAGGCTGGAGACCCCCCCTTTCAGGAACCCGTCCCTGCCTTGCCTCTGCTTGTCCTCCCCTTGCTTCTGCCTGTCCTTCCTCCTTCGTAGGCCCCTTCACTTAGGCACCACCGCCACCACCTCCCCACCACCATGTCAGTGACACAGCAGTCTGCCCTGCTCATAGATACTGTCTGTGACCAGTACGTTTTTCTCCCATGTACGTGAGCTTGGCCTCTCCAGGCCGCAGTGAGCCCTTCCCCTTTCCACAGCTCTCTCCAGGAGTGTCTGGCACAGAGAGCGCCGTGGGGCTGCTGGACCCTGGCACTGAGAGCAGACTCGTCACTCCCAGGAAGCAGGTGGGAAGCATGGCAGCGTGGGCGGTGCTTCCGGTGCTGATGGCCTCTCCCTCTCTCCCTGCAGGTCATCTTTCTGTCCAAGGGCAAGGATGCCATGCAGTCCTTCATGATGCCGTTTTATCTCATGAAAGACTGTGAGATCAAGCAGCCCGTATTTGGTGCAAACTACATCAAGGGAACAGTGAAGGCGGAAGCGGGAGGTAGGTGATGGGAACTCAGGGACACGGATGGGGCTTCCAGGGAGGTGCCCTGGGAGCCTCTGACTGCCGCCCTGGGGGTGTCCCCTTCAGACCCTTATCGCCCTAGCCATGACCTCTTCCCAGCTCTGGGCTGCCAGCTGGTGGGGTTTGATTGCCAAGAGCTGGGGAAAATGCTGGCATTAAAGACGGCAGCTCAGGTCAGCTTTTCAGAGCGTGAAGTCTGCAGAAGCTTGCGGACTGAGTCAGGATGCTTAGTGCGCCTTGGCGAGTGCATACAAATTTTAGACTCAGGAAGGAGCTGCATCAGTTCTTGAGAGGGGCCTTTTCATGAGAGCCAGGAAGAGGCAACTGCCTCTGGAAGCCAGAGTCACCCTGCTTTGGGGCTGGCTTTTTGGCAGGCCCCAGAGACCTCTGCACTGAACTTGCCTTCCCCTTGACAGGCAGCCAGGCCCGCCCTTGCTATTGAGCGCTCTTGGTCCCTCTTTGGGCAGAAGCCAAGCTAGAAGGGCTGGAGTCTGTCCTTGGACCCCCTTAGGATGAGAGGTCTGCTCTGAATTTCAGGGTCGGTTGTTGTCGAGTGGGCTTGTGCCTGTGCAGCTGCCGAGTGCTTGACTGGGGTTGGAAAGAAACCTTGATGTTAGCTCTAAAACCACACCAAGGTGGCCTTGGCACCTGTGTACATATTGGGCCAGTGGTGGGAGGACAGGCTTGTTTCAGGAAGGAGAGGCCCTTGTTCCAAAGGGGGAAGCGAGTATAGCAGGGCCTGGCCGGGCTGCAGTGCCGGCTCCTATGCAGGCAGCAGGCTGGAAACCATGGCACTGGGAAGTCCCCATCACAGTGCAGGCCTAGCTTCCCGCAAGCCTCCCGGGCGTCGGATGAAGCCCTGGAGAGGAAAACAGCCATCTCTTGGGGCATCGGTTTTCTTTTTCTGTGGTGTTTATTCGCTGTCCTTCCCCTCTCAGGTGGCTGGGAAGGCTCTGCTTCCTACAAGTTGACTTTCACGGCAGGGGGCGCCATTGAGTTTGGACAGCGGATGCTCCAGGTGGCATCTCAAGGTATCCAGGCTCCGAAGATTAGGGGCTGAGGACACACTGAACATGTAGGGGTTTGGTTTGAGTTTGCTTCCTTTTTGTTTTGCTTTTTTAAACATTCAAGAGGTAAGTGTCTGGGCACTAGGCTGAGCAGGCCTAGGAGTTGGGAAGGAAAGCTGTCATTGGCGTGAGCTCTGTCCTGTACCTCAGAGGCTGCGTTTCCCTGCCTGGAGCAGGTGGATCACGTTTTGACAAAGCTGTTTGGACTCAAGGACACTTTACTATGGCCTCATAAAACAAACCCCAAACCAACCATTAAACTGCGGTTTTGCAGCCATTGAAAATGACCGAGGGATGGGCCCAGCAGACATCCTCCGCCAGCTCACTCCTACCCCAGCCCTGAGCCTCCCTCCTGGCCTCCGTCCACCCTCCACCCTTGTCCTTGACCTCCCTTGCCTTCCCCTGGCTCTGACCTCTCCTGTCCTCTCTCATCACCCCATCCCTGACCAAGGCAGCCCCGAGTGTGGGTGGAGAGTGGAGTGGGGTGGACAGAGCATGTCTGCTGGGCACACTCCTGGGCCCCAATAGCTCCCCTCTGCAGGCAGTGGGACCGCCCTCTCCCCGCCCCAAGGCAGGCCACACTCATTTCTCTTTCCCCTTGTACTTGTAGCCTCCAGAGGTGAAGCCCCCAATGGAGCCTATGGCTACTCTTACATGCCCAGCGGGGCCTATGTCTATCCCCCGCCAGTCGCCAATGGAATGTACCCCTGCCCTCCTGGCTACCCCTATCCACCGCCCCCGCCTGGTGAGTGTGTCCTTTGCTGCCCACCCTCCCCTCATGAGCCCGCCTATCCAGGCTCCCCCAGGCCAGGGAGGCTTCATTCCTTGAGCTGCTTCAGGACTAACAGGATCTGGAGAGGCCCCCCTCAGAGGGGGCCGCAGCCGGGTGCTCACCGGGTCCCTGTTGCTCTCTTGCCGAGCAGAGTTCTATCCAGGACCCCCCATGATGGACGGGGCCATGGGATACGTGCAGCCCCCACCACCGCCCTATCCTGGGCCCATGGAACCTCCGGTCAGCGGCCCCGATGTCCCCTCTACTCCTGCAGGTGAGGGCCTTTGGGTGCTGGCAGCCCTTCGGGACCAGCCCTCTCCTCCCCAAGGTTGCACAGAGAGCCTCAGAATGGCCAGAGACTGCTGAGAGCCGCAGATGATGGATGACCCCTGGACTACCCCAGGGGCCCAGCAGGGCCGTGGCCTGGTGGTGCGGAGCTAGATTCTGGCCCCACCCCCATCCCTTAGCTACCCACATGGCCTGGGCAGGGAATGTCACCCTGTGTGCCTCGGTCCTCTCATCCTCTCATCTACACTCAGTTGGTCGGTCACGGTGGCACCTGGGGGGTTGGCTCAAGGATTAGATGAGGTGAGACATGCGATGGGCCTGGAAAGGACCATGCCAGCACGTGGCCCATGCTCAGGAAGCCTCACCTGCTGCTGTTATTGGCGGAACTGGACCCCCAGCACCAGCTGCCCCGAGCCATGGGGGCCCAGGGTCTCTGGGCTAAGCTCAGGGGGATGAGAACTTGTCACTGACACTGGGTGTGTTTGCTCTCACAGCCGAAGCCAAGGCCGCAGAAGCAGCCGCCAGCGCCTACTACAACCCAGGCAACCCTCACAACGTCTACATGCCCACGGTGAGAGAGCGTGGCAGTGCCAGTGCAGCCCCGCAGCCACAGATGCTGGGAGCCACAGGGGGAAGACTGCGCCATGTTTTAAACCTTCTAACGCGAATTTTCCCTTTCTCCCTTCTTTAGAGCCAGCCGCCACCACCTCCCTACTACCCACCGGAAGATAAGAAGACCCAGTAGGCCCTCCTGCCTCCCTGCCTCCCACCCTTATCTCTGTACCCTACCCCTCCCATTGGGGCTGCACTGGGGCTGGGGGAGGGGGCGCCTTGTTCTCCCTCCAGGTCTGATCATAAACAATTACCAGGAACTAGCATTGTGGGACATTAGGGCCCCCGGCCTCAGGAGAGGTGCCGCCCAGCTTCCATGCCAGCCCAGAGCCCACAACGCTGCCCAGTGTGCCTCACTCACTGTCTGGGGCTCTCCTGGGAGCACGGGGCATCCCCTGTTCCTGTTTCACTCTCAGCTTCTCCCCTTGAAGGGACTCTCTGGCCACCTCCTCCACCGCAGTCCAGCTCCCTCAGTCTGGCAGCCACTGCTACACTCAGCCTCATGAGCCACTTCAGACCAGCCAGGTGTCTTCCCCGGCCCTGCCAGGCCCTGCTCACATTCCCTCCGCTGGTCTATGCTGGTCTCAGAAGGCCACCGTGTCTGCATTCCACTCAGCCAGGGTCCAGCTGCAGCCCTGCCACTGTCCTTCCCTTCCTTGTCCTGAGTCATGCTGTTGCCACCCCGTGTGACTTTTGAAGCTGTAAAATGAGCTTCCAGGGCTTGGGTGGCGTCGGGGCAGGGCCGCCGAGGCTGGGAGGAAGTGCTTCTGCCTTTCGCTGGTGTTTCTGGAATTTGCTTTCCCTCACCTCTCACTTCCCTCTAGAAGGAGCTTCCTGACTGGAACCAGAGAATGCATGTCTGTCCACTTTTGGGCTGCTGGGTGGGGCTGGAAACAAGGGCCGCTGACCCTTCATGCCGGCCGGGACCTGCCACTAGCCCCCCAGCCTGCTTCTTCCCCTTAAGCTTCGTGCCCCTGGATGCGCTAACATTCGCTCTTGTTTGTTCCTGGACTGGCCATGAAGTGAGGAGATGGTTATCTAAAGAGAATTCCCTATTTATTTGACAAAAAATCCAGTTAATATATTAATGTGAAATAAACCCTGTTTGCACCTTGATTTGTTTGCTGAAAATGTGAAATAGTAAAAATAAATAACTGGACCCTTTCTGGCTCTGCGTGTGGTGACCCAGGCGGTCTCTTCCGGAAGGAGAGCCGTCTGGCTGCCGAGGGCCCTGGAGGCTCCCGGGACGGTTCCCTCCCACGGGAGGATCCCCGTTCTCACGGCCCAGCTGTCTGGTCCCCAGGACAGCTCTGGCCTCTGGAGCCGGTTCCTGTGGTCGTCGCTCAGCAGCTGTGTCCCTCCCCCACCGAGTGCCCCAGACCTGGCTGGGACGGAGGTGGATTCGGACCATCGTCAGCCTGGATGGGAGGGGTTGGGGTCACCACCTTGTCCCCTGCTGGCTCCTCGAGGAATGGCAGCCCTGGCCCAAGTCCTGGTTGCTGGAGGGAGGAGGCTGAGTCAGCCCTGGAGCATGTCAGGACCTGTGACAGGGACACTGGGGTAGCCGAGCTGGCTCACCACCACCCACGTCACGTGCCCTGCTGTGAACTTGAAGGGACAGGAGGGTGGGAAATGGCCAAAGGCCATGGCCAGGCCCACGTGCCCCCGAGTCCCCCAGCCCAGCACTGGGCACAGAGTTCTGGGAAAGCCCCATGCTGAGGTGCATTTTCCCGTCCCCCGGGAGCCAAGTCTGTCCTCGGGAGAGATCAGGCAGCGGCCACTCTGCCTTCTCCTCCTGGCCATCCTGGCCCGGAGCTCTCTGGGACTTGGCTAAGCCCCCTTCAAGGGCGTTTGAAGAGAGCACCCTCCTGACCGCCAAGGTGGGGACAAAGGCACAGGGCCGTCCCTGCCGAGCACAGCTTGGCCCCGTCATCTCCATGGAATGTCACCTGTGGGGCCAGGCAGGCTGAGCAACTGGCTGTCCTCCAGGGAGGCGCCTCTTGGAGCCCTCACCTTGAGCCCCACCCCACGTCTGGATGCACTCGAGGAAGTGGGGCGAGAACCCCCTGGGGCCCAGGTCAGCTTCCCTCAGGGTCCTGCCCAGCCTGGGCACAGCACATGGATGGAGCAGGATGCTGCCTGCCTGTTCTGATCCCCCGGCCCCCTGCTGAGAGCGTTGGCCCCTTCCTAGGGCCTCTGTGGGAGGGTGGGGCGGGGCCAGGCCTGCCCACAGGGTCCACCTTCTGCTCCAGCCAGAGGAGGGTCCTGTAGGGATCCCGGCTGGGGAAGGTGCGGGGGGCCTGGGAGACTGCCTCTCCGAAGCAGTGAAACCCTCACCCTTCCGTCCCCACTACCACCCTCCCTACACCCTCCCCTGACAGAGGGTGGCAGCCCCAGGCTCTTTGCATAATCCTGTGGCTTCGCTGTCTTCAGCCAGCACCAACGGACAGGGAAGGGCAGAGAAGGCCACCATGGCGACACTCCTCTCTCATCTGCAGCAGCGCCCTCCCCTCTTGCGCCAGGCCATCAAGATAAGGCGCCGCAGAGTCAGAGATCTACAGGATCCCCTGCCCCAAACGGCCCCGGAGGTAGGAGTGACCTCACTGGGGAGAGAGCTGGCCTTGGGGAGCACTGCGGTCTCGGGTGTGGGTGCCCTGCTGTCTGGCCCCACCTCTCGAAGGCTGGGACTGGGGACCAGGGACCCTCCCCTGTCTACCCCACCCTGGGGAGAGCCTCCTGGGCCAGCAGAGCAGGGGCTGCCAGGTGTACTCTGGGCCACTGTGAGACTCAGGCCCTGCGGTCTGAGCCTCTCTGAACCCCTACCTCTGGTGGGCCTGACTTCCCATCCCCTGCTCCTCCAGCTCCAGAGGAGCCGACTCCGTTAGGTGGGGGTGTCCCTGCTGTCGGGTGAGCTGTTCGGGGAGCAGCAGACCCCTAGGCCGGCGTGGCACCCCCCCTCACCTCCGCTACTGAGCCTCACTTCCGCTGCTGGGTGAGGAGCAGCCGCCACCGATAAGCAGAGCTGTTTCCTCTGGGGAAGGGAGGGAGGTGGGGTACGGGTGTGGAGGGCTCGCGTTGCTGGGCGCCCATGGACCTCAGCCACATCGGGCCAGGGGACGGACCTCCAGGAGGCCTGCTGGGGGAACAGGTGCGGGGCATCAGTGGGGCTGGAGGCCAGGGTGCTGGGGCCCCCATACCCTTGGCCTGGTTCAGGCCTTGGAGGAGCTGTTCCTGTCCATCTGAGCCTGCTCTGGGCCTCCCAGGACACTCTGCCTTTCCACCTTGTTCTGCAGATCCAGCCTCCGTCCCACCACTTCTCCCCCGAGCAGGTAAGAGTCAGAGTGTTGGGGTGCAGAGAGGTGGGGAGGGCGGCTGTGCATCCTCCTGCTGGCCGACGCTGATGGCAGCAAGCAACTTGCGGTGGGGAGGGGACTCCTGGGTCTCAACTCCCTCCGCTGCACAAGCCGCCCCTTGTCCTGCCCTTAGCGAGAGGTGTTGGTGCCAGGGGTGGCTGGTGGGGTCCCCAAGGTGACCCCGTGTGTCTCAGCGGGCCCTGCTCTACGAGGACGCACTCTACACTGTCCTGCATCGCCTGGGTCAGCCTGAGCCCAGCCATGTGACGGAGGCGTCTGAGCTGCTGCAGTACCTACAGGAGGTGAGCCCAGCCCCCACGCCACCCCCCTTCCTGCAGCTGCCCTTTCTTGTGCCCCCAGCCACCCACCCGCCTGCCTCCCCACCAGGCCTTCCACGTGGAGCCCGAGGAGCACCAGCAGGTGCTGCAGAGGGTCAGGGAGCTCGAGGTAACTTGGGGCCGGGGCCACCCTGCGCAAGGAGGGGCCTGGGAAGCCCAGCCCCCTCAGGGACTCAGGCCATCCCTCCTGTCCCTCCAGAAGCCAATATTTTGTCTGAAGGCAACCGTGAAACAGGCCAAGGGCATTCTGGGCAAAGATGTCAGTGGTGAGCATGGGGCGGGGTCCCCGACGGGCTTCTTCCTGGCTCCTTCCTCTCCCATCACAGCCTGGCCCAGGACTCTTGGTGGGAGCACCCACCTCCCAGAAGCTCTGCAGTGCTGGCCCCCATGCTGCTGATCCTCTTCCCTCTCCCCAGGAGGAGGCTCAGCCCCGGGCGAGGGTGATGAGGGCCTTTCCCAGGGACCCAGCCGACTCCCTGGCTGCCTCGTCTTCCCCACTCCTCCCCAGGGTTCAGCGACCCCTACTGCCTGCTGGGCATTGAGCAGGGGGTCAGTGTGCCGGGGGGCAGCCCCGGGTCCCGGCATCGGCAGAAGGCTGTGGTGAGGCACACCATCCCCGAGGAGCAGACCCACCGCACGCAGGTCATCACCCAGACACTCAACCCCGTCTGGGACGAGACCTTCATCCTGTACGTGGCCACACTCCAGTCCCCACTCTGTCCAGGTCTCCTCTGGGTAGCAGGGTCTCCCCCAGATAATGAGATGAGTAGGTTGTCCTGGCTCAGAGGAGGGGGTTTGGCTCTGGACAAAGACTGGAGAAAAAGTCCATCTCTAGGCACGTTAAATGGACAGTAGATCAGATGGGACAGAACGACATCAATGCCACATGCGCTGATGGGGCAAGGAGGGTCGGGCCCTTGTGAGTGAGTCTGGGGGTGCCTGAAGCCATACCTGAAAGGAGGCAGGGACACGTGCGGTGGCTCACGCCTGTAATCCCAGCACTTTGGGAAGCTGAGGTGGGCAGAGCACTTGAGGCCAGGAGTTCGAGACCAGCCTGGCCAACATGGCAAAAGCCCATCTCTACTAAAAATACAAAAAAGGCCGGGCGCGGTGGCTCACACCTATAATCCCAGCACTTTGGGAGGCCGAGGCAGGCAGATCACAAGGTCAGGAGATCGAGACCATCCTGGCTAACACGGTGAAACCCTGTCTCTCCTAAAATACGAAAAATTAGCCGGGCATGGTAGCAGGCACCTGTAGTCCCTGCTACTCGAGAGGCTGAGGCAGGGGAATTGCTTGAACCTGGAAGGCAGAAGTTGCAGTGAGCTGAGATCCAACCTGGTGACAGAGCAAGATTCTGTCTCAAAAAAAAAAATTAGTGGGGTCTGGGCGCAGTGGCTCATCCCAGCACTTTTGGGAGGCTGAGGCAGGTGGATCACCTGAGGTCAGAAGTTCAAGACCAGCCTGGCCAACACCCCCGCTCTCCTAAAAGTACAAAAATTAGCCAGGCATGGTGGTACATGCCTGTAATCCCAGCTACGTAGGAGGCTGAGGCAGGAGAATCGCTTGAACCAGGGAGGTGGAGGTTGTGGTGAGCCGAGATCGTGCCACTGCACTCCAGCCTCGGTGACAGAGTGAGACTCTGTCTCAAAAAAAAAAAAAAAAAAAAAAGGGCATGCTTGTAATCCCAGTACTTTGGGAGGCCTAGGCAGGCGGATCACGAGGTCAGAAGCTCAAGACCAGCCTGGCCAACACAGTGAAACCCTGTCTTTACAAAAATTACAAAAATTGGCTGGGCGTGGTGGTGGGCACCTGTAATCCCAGCTACTTGGAAGGCTCAGGCAGGAAAATCATTTGAACCTGGGAGGCGGAGGTTGCAGTGAGCTGAGATCCTGCCACTGCACTCCTCCAGCCTAGGGACAGAACTAGACTCCATCTCAAAAAAAAAAAAAAAAAAAAAAGGCAGTGATGCGGGTATGAGGAGAGGAGTTTGGCAGGGATAGGCTACAACTCCATAGCTCTGGGCTCTGGTCACTTTCGGCTTCGGCTGGGGGCATCCACCCTCCAGGGCCCTCAAGCACACCCTTTTCTCCATATAGGGAGTTTGAGGACATCACCAATGCGAGCTTTCATCTGGACATGTGGTGAGTGACCTGGCCTGCACCTAGGGATGGGAAGGGAAGGGATCTGGGGTGAGAGAGGCAGAACCTCCTCCTGGAAGAGGTCCTAGGCGCTCTCTCTGCTTCCTTCTCAAACCTCTGTCCTGCCAGGGACCTGGACACTGTGGAGTCTGTCCGACAGAAGCTTGGGGAGCTCACAGATCTGCATGGGCTTCGCAGGTGCGTGTTGCAGGGCTCACAGGGAAGGAGTGGGGGCTCCTTCTGCCCTCCATCCCCCGACATGCACACTGGATGCTGGGGTGCAGGCTCCTTTGGGGTCCAGGTGGCTGTGGTGGGGTGGGGGGTAGATTCCAGCCTGATCCCTTCTGACGCTTGCTGCATCCCCTTCATGGGACCCTGCCTGATGAAGGATCTTTAAGGAGGCCCGGAAGGACAAAGGCCAGGATGACTTTCTGGGGAACGTGGTTCTGAGGCTGCAGGTGAGGAGGAGGAAAGGGGCCCAGGAGCAAGGCAGAGGGAGGGGGTTGGGAGGGGTTCTGGGGAGAGGCTCCATGTCCTCACCAAGCTGAGCCTGGAGTCCACCTCCTGTTGTCTCCACTGCCCCTGCCTCTGTGAGGTTCTGACGCTCATGGGCTGGGCATCCCCGCCTGCCAGGACCTGCACTGCCGAGAGGACCAGTGGTACCCCTTGGAACCCCGCACTGAGACCTACCCAGACCGTGGCCAGTGCCACCTCCAGTTCCAACTCATCCACAAGCGGGTAGGTCGGGTCCTGGGTCAGTGGCTGTGCCCAGCTCCTGCAGTGGTCTGCTGGGTTGGGGATCTGGCTGCACCCGGCGTGGGGCCCTGTCTGCTCACAGAGGCCTCATTGCAGAGAGCCACCTCGGCCAGCCGCTCGCAGCCCAGCTACACGGTGCACCTCCACCTTCTGCAGCAGCTCGTGTCCCACGAGGTCACTCAGCACCAGGTACTGCCCTCCCAGGGCTGGGCGCAGCCGGAGCTGCCCTTCAGGTCCTGATACTCCTCCACCTGCTCCACTCAGGCGGGCAGCACCTCCTGGGACGGGTCGTTGAGTCCCCAGGCTGCCACCGTCCTCTTTCTGCACGCCACACAGAAGGACCTGTCCGACTTCCACCAGTCCATGGCGTGAGTGCACAGCCCTGGGCAGAACCCCTGAGCCACTAGCCCCCCACGCCCCCTGCCCTCCTCCAAGCTGATAGCCCAAAGTGTAATTCTCAGCGGAGTTCCCTTTGGCCCAAAATGTGTGTTTTAAGTTTTGAATCAGTTGCCAACTTTAAAAAGTCTAGAGTTTTGGCTGATGTGGTAGCTCATTCCTGTAATCCCAGGACTTTGAGAGGCTGAGGCAGGAGGATCACCTGAGCCCAGGAGTTCAAGGCTGCAGTGAGCTATGATCACACCAACAGTCCTGCCTGGACCACAGAGTGAGATCTCATTTCAAAAACATACTAGAAAAAGCAATCTGGAGATTTCACATACCATCCAGATCTCCAGCTTCTCGTGAAACCCAAGTGTTGGAACTTCAGGGCCATCATTTTGCTGCTTTTTTTTCTTTTGAAACAGAGTTTTACCCTTGTTGCCCAGACTGGAGTGCAACGGCATGATCTTGGCTTACTGCAACCTCTGCCTTCCAGGTTCAAGTGATTCTCCTGCTTCAGCCTCTCGAGTAGCTGGGATTACAGGCGTGCTCCACCACGCGCAGCTAACTTTGCATTTTTAGTAGAGACGGAGTTTCTCCATGTTGGTCAGGCTGGTCTCGAACTCCCGACCTCAGGTGATCTGCCTGCCTCGGCCTCCCAAAGTGTTGGGATTACAGGCGTGAGCCACTGCGCCCAGCCATTTTGCTGCTTTTTTGAGTGGCCAGAGCAGTGATGTGTCTGCCTCTGCCCGTCACAGCTGCCACTGGGCCCACTTCAGTTGCTTTCGTCTCCTGAGTCCTTCTGGGCATTTGAATTTGGACCCCGTCCCTAACCCCAGCCCTGTTTCCCAATGCCATAGCCTTCAACTCAGCAAAACTATGCACTGATAAGGACAGATTTATGTTGAGGGCCAGTCACGTCAAGTCCTAGGAATGCTGAGGAGGTCATAGGGGGTCACAGTCATTCCAGTGCATGTGAGAAGGGCAGAGATGGGACACAGCCGGCCGGGCGCAGTGGCTCGCACCTGGAATCCCAGCACTTTGGAAGGCCGAGGCGGACAGATCACTTGAAGTCAGGAGTTTGAGACCAGCCTGGCCAGCATGGTGAAACCCTGTCTCTACAAAATATACAAAAATTAGTCAGGCGTGGTGGCGCACATCTGTAGTCCCAGCTACTCAGGAGGGTGAGGCACAAGAATCACTTGAACCCAGGAGGTGGAGGTTGCAGTGAGCTGAGATCACACCACTGCACTCCAGCCTGGGTGACACAACGAGACTCTGTCTCAAAAAAAAAAAAAAAGAGATGGGACACAGCCAGGTGCTGGCCAGGGGAGGAACAGGAGCAGGATATTGCCTCAGGCCTGGGCTGTGACTTGGAGTCTGAGTGGGAGGCGGAGGGAGCCCAGGGGAGTGCATTTCTGGGTCGGGGTCAGCATGTGTACTGCTAGGACCTCAGGCAGGTGGGTGATCCGTCGATGAGGGTGGAATGGCGGTGAGGCTGGAGACTGGAGCAAGCACCAGATGGGGAGGGGCCTGGTTTGCCTGCAGGGCCCAAGCACAGTAATGCAAGTGGCTGCAGTGTCCAATAGGGACCTCGGCCTGTCCCCAGGCTGCTCCTCTCCCCCATCCTCTGCCCTCCCACTGGACCTCTGTGTGTGACATCCCTCCAAACCGTCTGAAAGGAAGTTCTCGCTGATGCTTGCCACATGTGCACGAAGGCTCAGGTCCTTAGATCCTATTTTTCTTTTTTTTTTTTTTTGAGACGGAGTCTCGCTGTGTCTCCCAGGCTGGAGTGCAGTGGCGTGATCTCGGCTCACTGCAAGCTCCGCCTCCCGGGTTCACGCCATTCTCCCGCCTCAGCCTCCCAAGTAGCTGGGACTACAGGCGCCCGCCACCACGCCCGGCTAGTTTTTTTTTGTATTTTTAGTAGAGACGGGGTTTCACCATGTTAGCCAGGATAGTCTCGATCTCCTGACCTCGTGATCCACCCGCCTCGGCCTCCCAAAGTGCTGGGATTACAGGCTTGAGCCACCGCGCCCGGCCGATCCTATTTTTCTTTCTTTCTTTTTTTTTCTTTTTTTTTTTTTTAGCTGGAGTTTCCCTCTTGTTGCCCAGGCTGGAGTGCCATGGCACAGTCTCAGCTCACTGCAACTTCTGCCTCCTGGGTTCAAGTGATTCTCCTGTCTCAGCCTCCCAAGTAGCTGGGACTACAGGTGCCCGCCATCACGCCTGGCTAAATTTTGTATTTTTGGTAGAGATGGGGTTTCACCATGTTGGCCAGGCTGGTCTCGAACTCCTGACCTCAGGTGATCCGCCCTCGTTGGCCTCCCAAAGTGTTTCGATTACAGGTGTGAGCCACCGCACCTAGCTGATCCAATTTTTCAAAAACAGCAAGAAATCCTGAAGTTTTAAAATCACAAATATCAGGCCGGGCGCGGTGGCTCAAGCCTGTAATCCCAGCACTTTGGGAGGCCGAGGCGGGCGGATCACAAGGTCAGGAGATCGAGACCACAGTGAAACCCCGTCTCTACTAAAAATACAAAAAAATTAGCCGGGCGCGGTGGCGGGCGCCTGTAGTCCTAGCTACTCAGGAGGCTGAGGCAGGAGAATGGCGTGAACCCAGGAGGCGGAGCTTGCAGTGAGCCGAGATCGCGCCACTGCACTCCAGCCTGGGCAACAGCGTGAGACTCCGTCTCAAAAAAAAAAAATAAAAAAAAATAAAAAAAAAAAAATAAAATCACAAATATCTCAATCTGGGCAATTTGAAAAGCATCTATGGAAACAAACAAAAAAAAATCCTGGCTGGTCACGGTGGCTCACGCCTGTAATCCCAGCACTTTGGGAGGCCGAGGTGGGTGGATCACTTGAGGTCAGGTGTTCAAGACCAGCCTGGCCAACATGGTGAAACCCCGTCTCTCTACTAAAAATATAAAATTTAGCTGGGCATGGTGGTAATGCCTGTAGTCCCAGCTACTTGGGAGGCTGAGGCTGGAGAATCGCTTGAAGCCAGGAGGCACAGGTTGCAGTGAGCCGAGGTTGCACCACTGCACTCCAGCCTAGGTGACAGAGTGAGACTACATCTGAAAAAAAAAGTCCTGCATGTCCTATTGAGACACTAGGTTTCAGCCTGTGCTGGTGGATGGTTCTCCACCAGGGGCCCTGGAGGAGGGAGATGATTCCCTCCACCTGAGGCCAGGTGAACAGGGGAAGGTGACTCCCTCCTCCCTGCCCAGCTGAGGGCTTCCTGTCCCCTGCAGGCAGTGGCTGGCCTACAGCCGCCTCTACCAGAGCCTGGAGTTCCCCAGCAGCTGCCTCCTGCACCCTATCACCAGCATCGAGTACCAGTGGATCCAGGGTCGGCTCAAGGCAGAACAGGTAGGCATGCAGTGGGCAAGGGGTACTGGGCACGCAGGGCTCAGGGAAGGGGCAGGGGAGCAGCAGAGGCTGTCCAGGCTTCTAAAGCATCTCCTGGCTCTGCAGCAGGAGGAGCTGGCCGCCTCATTCAGCTCCCTGCTGGCCTACGGCCTCTCCCTCATTCGGAGGTTCCGCTCTGTCTTCCCCCTCTCTGTCTCGGACTCCCCAGCCCGGCTGCAGTCTCTTCTCAGGTCAGTGACTGCTCTCCCCTTCCTCGGTGGGGTCAGGGATGAGGGAGCAGCTGGGGTGCCTGCAGGAGTGGGAGAAGCCTGTTGGAGGAGTGAGTGCTGTGTGGGGCAACAGGAACTTTGGACACAGCTCTTTTCGTCTTGCAGGGTCCTGGTACAGATGTGCAAGATGAAGGCCTTTGGAGAACTGTGCCCCAACACCGCCCCATTGCCCCAGCTGGTGACTGAGGCCCTGCAGGTATGGTACTCGTGCCGAGGATGGGGGAGACCAGTGTCTGGGCCTGGCAATCCCTCCCTGCTCACTGCCTCTTTGTCGACAGACTGGCACCACTGAATGGTTCCACCTGAAGCAGCAGCACCATCAGCCCATGATGCAGGTGAGGGGCTGGGCAAGGGGGAGGGTGGGGGGACACAGGGGGTGGTGCCTGCCTCTGGCAGCCCTGCCCAGCCCACCTCTGTCTCTGCAGGGCATCCTGGAGGCAGGCAAGGCCTTGCTGGGCCTGGTACAGGATGTCATCGGCGACCTGCACCAGTGCCAGCGCACGTGGGACAAGATCTTCCACAAGTGAGCAGATAGCCAGGTCGGGAGGTAGTGGGGCATTGGCTCAGAGCCAGAACCACAGGGACCCTGGTGTATGCCACTGGGTGACATCTGCTGCCTTTCCTCCAGTACCCTCAAGATCCACCTCTTCTCCATGGCTTTCCGGGAACTGCAGTGGCTGGTGAGTCCCTCCCCTGTCTCTAGGGCATGCTCTCTGACAGGGCTGTGGACCCCACCCTCCACACCTTCCCTTTGCAGGTGGCCAAGCGGGTGCAGGACCACACGACGGCTGTGGGTGATGCAGTGTCCCCAGAGATGGGCGAGAGTCTGTTCCAGCTCTACATCAGCCTCAAGGAGCTCTGCCAGCTGCGTCCAAGCTCCTCAGAAAGGTGGGCAGCAGGCCAATTGCGGGCGGCCGCAGGGGCACAGGGGAGGGGAGGGTGGACGAGGCCCCAGGGCCCATGGTGGCCCCAGCCTTCCCGACGCTGAGCCCCGGCAATCCCCAGGGATGGAGTCCTGGCCCTGGATAATTTCCACCGCTGGTTCCAGCCGGCCATCCCCTCCTGGCTGCAGAAGACGTACAACGTGGCCCTGGCGCGGGTGCAGCGCGCTGTGCAAATGGATGAGGTGGGGGCGTGGCCAGGGTGGGGGACGGGCCCCGGTTTGGGGGTGAGGCTTGGGTTCTGCCTGGACCTCCAAAGTGTAGTGAAAGCTGGTAACCCTCTCTGAACGTCCCTTTTGGGTGCACTTGAGGCCAGTTGTGTGCAAAATGCTGCCTCTGGATATCCTTGGGGCTGTGGCTTCACTTCGCCTGAGATCCTGCAGCCTGTGCGTCTGGGCGGAGCCGTGCTTGTCTCATGTGAAGCTCCCTGCCCAGCTCTGTGCCTGGTGGTGGTAGCCGCTCTATGGATGAAGGAGGGAGGGGAGGGGGTGGATTTGGCAGTATCCTCAGTCCTCCTTTCTTCCCCCAGCTGGTACCCCTGGGTGAACTAACCAAGCACAGCACATCAGCGGTGGATCTATCCACCTGCTTTGCCCAGATCAGCCACACTGCCCGGCAGCTGGACTGGCCAGACCCAGAGGAGGCCTTCATGATTACTGTCAAGTTTGTGGAGGTGTGGTATCTTCCACGTGTCCTTCCCCCTCTTTCTAGAATACCACCCACCGTTTCTCCCGAGCTCTCACCCAGGCAGTCTCCCAAGGCCTGTGTCCTAAATCCCCCAAGTCGCTGAAATTTCCATGCCCTTCCCACCTGCCCTTCTTGGATGCCCCACCCATGAATCCATTCCCTCTGTCCAACCCCACCCTAGGACACCTGTCGCCTGGCCCTGGTGTACTGCAGTCTTATAAAGGCCCGGGCCCGCGAGCTCTCTTCAGGTCAGAAGGACCAAGGCCAGGCAGCCAACATGGTAAGGCCAGAGCTGGGGCTGGGAGTCTGGCTGGGTGTGGGGACCAGCCCGGACGCAGTTCAGGAAGCTCTGCATCTCTGTCCCAGCTGTGTGTGGTGGTGAATGACATGGAGCAGCTGCGGCTGGTGATCGGCAAGTTGCCCACCCAGCTGGCATGGGAGGCCCTGGAGCAGCGGGTAGGGGCTGTGCTGGAGCAGGGGCAGCTGCAGAACACGCTGCATGCCCAGCTGCAGAGCGCGCTGGCCGGGCTGGGCCATGAGATCCGCACTGGCGTCCGAACCCTGGCCGAGCAGGTACCTTGTCCGACCGCACAGTCACCCCATCCCCTCCCGTCCTCAGCCTGCCTGGTTCCAGCAGGACCTGGGCCCGTGTCCAGCCCTGACCCCTTCCTGCGTCTAAACTCAGGCACTAAGGAACTCTCCCATCCCCAGCTCATGCCCTGACCTCCCTCCTTCTTCTGTTTTGTGTCTCCAGTTGGAGGTGGGCATCGCCAAGCACATCCAGAAACTGGTGGGCGTCAGGGAGTCCGTCCTGCCTGAGGATGTAAGTGGCCCTTCTGCCTGCTGGCCTTCACCGCCCTGCCAGCTCTGTAGATCTGGGGTCACTGAAGGCCTTGGTGTCAAAGATAAGTCCCCCAGACCAGGCAAGGCATGTTCTCTCCCTGGGCCTCAGTTTCCTCCTGGGATGCTCACAGGAATGGGTTGGGTCACTCCACCGGCTGTCCCAGCACTGACAGTCAATGAGGGGACTGCAGCTGGGGAGGGCTTAGGCTTTGCAGCCCAACAGGCCAGGGTGCACATCCTTCTCAGCTGCCTCCTAGCTTTGCTGTCCTGTTCACACAAGCCAGCTGGCCTGTAAGTGGGGGCATATCATGACGCACACCTTCGACTGCTGGGTAGAAGGATATTCATTCATTCATCAACTATTTATCAGGTGTCCACTTTGTCCTATGCATTGATTTAAGCACTGGGGATAGGTCAGTGAACAATATGACAAAATACCCGCTTTCCTGGAGCTGACATTCTAGTAGTGGAGGTGAGAGAAGAGCTATCCATAACTACAGTGATCATTATAGCTATTAACTCTCTGCACAGACGTGTATGCGTGTGCACACATGCAGTGTGCTAGATAATGATAAATGCTACAGAGAAAAGACAGAGAACGGGGTGGGAAGTGTCAGAGGGTTGTATTTTTAGATGGTGACCAGGGAAGGCCGTGACAACTGAATGAAGACCTACAGGAAGCAAGGGGAGGAGCCATGAGAAGTTGTAGGGGAAGAGCATTTCAGGCAGGCAGAACGGCAAGGGCAGAGACCCTGAGGCAGGACCATGCTTGGAAGGTTCCAGGGCTGTAGAGGAGGCCAGTGTGGCTGGGACAGGCTAAGCAACGGAGAGGGGAAGGCAGAGAGGTGGGCAGTCCGGCCTCTTACAGACATTACAAACTGCTCTCACAGAAAGGCCCTGTTTCCTCCCTCCAGGTCAGGGGAAGGGGATAGGGGTGGGGCCAACATGAGCTGGAGCCACACCTGCTCGCCTTCTCCCTCCCCAGGCCATTCTGCCCCTGATGAAGTTCCTGGAGGTGGAGCTTTGCTACATGAACACCAACTTGGTACAGGAGAACTTCAGCAGGTCTGTAGCAGCCCCTGCCCTGGGCATGCTCACCACCTCCCCCTCTCCTCCCACGGCCCCTCCTTCCTGGGCCCCAGCATCCGTTCTGAGGGGTGTAGCAGCCCCTGCCCTGGGCGTGCTCACCACCTCCCCCTCTCCTCCCACGGCCCCTCCTTCCTGGGCCTCAGCATCCGTTCTGAGGGGTGGAGGTGAATACCTTTGGTGACCTCCCTTACGGGGTGGTCAGGCTCTGCTAATGCTCGCTGCAGGGACAGGGAGCTTGCCACTTTACAGGCCTCCCCATTTCCTGCTGCCTAACTGTGAGTGCTTTGAGTCCTTCCTTAGGCTGAGCCAAAATCTGCCTGTCCTTTCTCCTTTAGTCCCAGGCCTGTCTTCAGGGCCTCCCTGACTGCTCCTCTGCCCCCATTAGGTTACAGGTGGTCCCCACCCACGGTGCAGGGAGAACTTCTAGTTAGGGGGTCTTATAGCAGGGACCCAGGATGCCAGGCAACAGGCGGTGGAGTGCAGCACGTGGGCTCTGGACCACCTGGGTTCAGACTCCAGCTTCATCACTGCTTAGCAGCCTTGGACAAGTTCCTGGTGCAGATGAGAATAGTTCTGGCTTCTGCTGAGGATTAAATGGGTCATGTGAGGTGCTGAGCTTGGTGTCAGTACAAAGGAAGTGGTCAGTGATTATTAGCTGTAGTGACGATGACGATGACAGTGCCCACCTCCCTGTGGAATCTGGGCGCTGAAGAGGCCGCCTGCTCTCCTAGAGTTCTGTTCCACCCCCACAGGTATAGTCAGGGCCCCTTGGAGCCCAGCCGTTTTTATTTCTTAAACCATGTATATATGTTTTTTATTTTTTTGAGATGGAGTCTTGCTCTGTCGCCAGACTGGAGTGCAGTGGCGCCATCTCAGCTCACTGCAACCTCCGCCACCGGGTTCAAGTGATTCCCTGCCTCAGCCTCCCAAGTAGCTGGGACTACAAGCTTGTGCCACCACGCCCAGCTAATTTTGTATTTTTAGTAGTGACGGGGTTTCTCCATTTTGGTCAGGCTGGTCTCGAACTCCTGACTTCATGATCCACCCGCCTTGGCCTCCCAAAGTGCCGGGATTACAGGCGTGAGCCACCACTCCCAGACTGTTTTTAACATTTTATTTATTTTTTTCACCTTTAAGCTCTGTTGGACTTGATCTTAGACCATATTTTTCACATAAACCAGAGTTAAACATCCACCAAGAGGGAAGTTTTGCTCAGTGCTATCTCAGGAGCCTTTAGAACACCACCAGGCATGGTGGCTCATGCCTGTAATCCCAGCACTTTGGGAAGCCAAGGTGAGCGGATCACTTGAGCCCAGGGGTTCAAGACCAGCGTGGGCAACATGGCAAAACCCGGTCTCCACAAAATTATACCAAAATATATATATATATATTTATATTTATATTTATTTGTGTGTATTACACAAAAATTAGCCAGGCATGGTGGAGTCTACCTGTAGTCCCAGCTACCTGGGAGGCTGAGTTGGGAGGATCCCTTGAACGCAGAAGATGGAGAGGATCCCTTGAACACAGAAGGTGGAAGCTGCAGTGAGCCGTGATGGCACTGCTGCACTCAGCCTGGGTGACAGAGTGAGACCCTATCTGAAAAAAACTTTGGAAAGAACAGTGCCGGGTACATAATGGACACTTAAATGTGTTGCACAGGCCGGGCACGGTGGCTCACGCCTGTAATCCCAGCACTTTGGGAGGCCGAGGCGGGCGGATCACGAGGTCAGGAGATCGAGACCATCCTGGCTAACATGGTGAAACCCCGTCTCTACTAAAAATGCAAAAAATTAGCTGGGCGAGGCGGCGGGCGCCTGTAGTCCCAGCTACTCGGGAGGCTGAGGCAGGAGAATGGCGTGAACCCGGGAGGCGGAGCTTGCAGTGAGCCGAGATCGCGCCATTGCACTCCAGCCTGGGCGACTAAGCGAGACTCTGTCTCAAAAAAAAAAAAAAATGTGTTGCACAAATTAATTAACTACTTTTTTGGCGGGGGGACGGAGTCTCTCGTTCCTGACCTCAGGTGATCACCCCACCTTGGGCTTCCCAAAGTGCTGGGATTATAGGCGTGAGCCACTGCGCCTGGCCATGCTTTTTTTTTTTTTTTTGAGATGGAGTTTCGCTCTTGCTGCCCAGACTAGAGTGCAACGGCATGCATGATCTGGGCTCACCGCAACCTGCACCTCCCAGTTCAAATGATTCTCCTGCCTCAGCCTCCTGAGTAGCTGGGACTACAGGCATGCACCACCATGCCAGGCTAATTTTGTATTTTTAGTAGAGATGGGGTTTCTCCATGTTGGTCAGGCTGGTCTCCAACTCCCGACCTCAGTGATCCGCCCGCCTCAGCTTCCCAAAGTGCTTGGATTACAGGCATGAGCCACTGTGCCCAGCCAATTTTTTTTTTGGTTTTTTTTTGTTTTTTTTTTTTGAGACGGAGTCTCGCTCTGTCGCCCAGGCTGGAGTGCAGTGGCCGGATCTCAGCTCGTTGCAAGCTCCGCCTCCTGGGTTTACGCCATTCTCCTGCCTCAGCCTCCCGAGTAGCTGGGACTACAGGCGCCCGCCACCTCGCCCGGCTAGTTTTTTGTATTTTTTTAGTAGAGACGGGGTTTCACCGTGTTAGCCAGGATGGTCTCGATCTCCTGACCTCGTGATCCGCCCGTCTCGGCCTCCCAAAGTGCTGGGATTACAGGCTTGAGCCACCGTGCCCGGCCTTTTTTGTTTTTTTGTTTTTTTGTTTGTTTTGTTTTTTTGAGATGGAGTCTCACTCTGTTGCCCAGGCTGGAATGCAGTGGCATGATCTCAGCTCGCTGCAAGCTCCACCTCCTGGGTTCACGCCATTCTCCTGCCTCAGCCTCCCCAGTAGCTGGGACTACAGGCACATGCTGCCATGCCCAGCTAATTTTTGTATTTTTAGTAGAGACAGGGTTTCACCATGTTAGCCAGGATGATCTCTATCTCCTGACCTTGTGATCCGCCTGCCTCAGCCTCCCAAAGTGCTGGGATTACAGGCATGAGCCACTGCGCCCGGCCTGCTTTTTTTTTTTTGAGACAGCATCTCATTCTTGTGACTCAGGCTGGAGTGCAGTGGTGTGATCACGGCTCACTGCAGCCTCATCTTCGTGGGCTCAAGCGATCCCTCCCACCTCAGCCTGCTGAGTAGCTGGGGCTACAGGTGCATGCCATTATGCCTGGCTAATTTTTTTATTTTTATTTTTTGAGCTGGAGTCTTGCTCTGTTGCCAGGCCAGAGTGCAGTGGTGCAATCTTGGCTCACTACAACCTCCGCCTCCCGGGTTCAAGCGATTCTCCTGCCTCAGCCTCCCAAGTAGCTGGGACTACAGGCACGCGCCACCACGCCCAGCTAATTTTTGTATTTTTAGTAGAGACGGGGTTTCGCTATGTTGGCCAGCATGGTCTCAATCTCTTGATCTCCTGATCTATCTGCCTCGACCTCCCAAAGTGCTGGGATTACAGGCATGAGCTACCGCGCCTGGCCTGCTACTGTCTTAAATCAAGTTCTGTCACTGGGGGCCTGGCCTCCTCCCTGTCTCCAGCCTTGTTTGTGGGTTCCATTAGCCTGCTGTGGAGGGTTCTTCACTGAGGTTGAGAGGTGTGTTGGATAGGACTGACCCCACCTGCCCCTTGCTGGTCCTGTACCCGCCCTCTCCCCAGCCTCACCTGGGGTGGGAGGAGCTGGGGTGTGGCTGGGTCCCTGAGGCCTCCCCTTTCTCAAGAGCGTCTTTGCTTCCTCCTCCACCACTGCCTTGCTGTGCTGTGTCCACATCCCTCCGGCCCCCGCCCCAGCCTCCTGACCCTGCTCTGGACCCACACGCTCACAGTGCTGGTAGAGGCGGCCGCCTCCCAACGCAGCTCGTCCCTGGCTTCCAACAGGCTGAAGATTGCCCTGCAGGTAACAGAACCGGTCACAGCAATGATAACCCTGGTGGGAGGGTGCCGGGGGTCAACTCTGATATCTCCCTCAGAACTTGGAGATCTGCTTCCACGCTGAGGGCTGTGGCCTGCCGCCCGAGGCTCTGCACACTGCCACCTTCCAGGTAGGGGCTTTGGGTGAGCTTCCCCGCAGGAGGTCCGGGGAGCCTGCCTTTTGGCACTCACCTATGTCCAGGGCCAGCTACATAATTTATGGGGCCCAGTACAAAATGAAAAGCTGGGCCCCTTATTCAAAAGTTATTCAAAAGTTATTCAAATTTTAAAACGGTGACAACAGAACCTGAAACCAAGCCTGGGTCCTCCTAAGCACAGGGCCCTGTGTGCCTGCACGGGGGCGGTGGGGTCAGGGGAGCACACCCGTGAAGCCAGCCTTGTCTGTGCCTCTCCTGCTGTCTGCCTGGCCTGAGGGTGGCTCCTGCCCGTGGCCCCATGACCCAATACTTTCCATTTCAAACGGGCATCTTACCCTTGACCGCGAGCTCCTGCAGGGCGGGCCCTGGCTGTGGTTGGGCGTGCGGTCCATTTGGATTCTCAGCTGTATGTGTTCCCAGGCTCTGCAGAGGGACCTGGAGCTGCAGGCAGCCTCCAGCCGGGAGCTCATCCGGAAGTACTTCTGCAGCCGCATCCAGCAGCAGGTGAGGTCCCTCCCTTGTGCTGTGCCCTCTGCAGCCTCTGGAGCACCTCACTCCCGCTGTGTCCCTGCTGACCCTGCCCCTGCTCCCCACCCCAGGCAGAAACCACCTCTGAGGAGCTGGGGGCTGTGACAGTCAAGGCCTGCTACCGCGCCTCTGAGCAGAAGCTGCGTGTGGAGCTGCTCAGCGCCTCCAGCCTGCTGCCCCTGGACTCCAACGGTGAGTGGAGGCTGCCCTTTGGCCACTCCCCGTGGTCCCATCCTGGCCCTCCTGTCTCAGCGACCCTTGGGGCTCAGCTCACCCTGCAGGAGCTCTGGGTGCATTTCCTCCAGTTACCAGGAGGGGTCAGTGCTGCTGAGCAGAGCGTAGCTGTGGGGGTGGGGTACCTGGGAGACCCTCAACTAATGCACATGCCCCCGCCACTTGCCAGGCTCCAGCGACCCCTTTGTCCAGCTGACCTTGGAGCCCAGGCATGAGTTCCCTGAGCTGGCTGCCCGGGAGACCCAGAAGCACAAGAAGGACCTTCACCCACTGTTTGATGAGACCTTTGAATTGTGAGTGGGTCCCGTTCTTCTCCCAGTCCCCCGCCTCATTTCCCCCAGGTGGGCTCCCTCAGGCCTGCTCCTCCTGGCTGGGGCCAAGGGGCTCCCCTGAGATGGCTACATTTGGGCCCAAGGGATGGGGCACCTGGGACAAGAGTACGGCTGGACGCGGTGGCTCACACTTGTAATGCCAGCACTTTGGGAGGCCGAGGCAGGCGGATCACTTGAGGTCAGAAGTTCAAGACCAGCCTGGCCAACATGGTGAAACCCCATCTCTACTAAAAATACAAAATTAGCCAGGTGTGATGGTGGTCACCTGTAATCTGAGCTACTGAGGAGGCTGAGACAGGAGAATTGCTTAACCCAGGAGGCAGAGGCTGCTGAGATGGTGCCACTGCACTCCAGCCTGGGCAACAGAGTGAGACTCCATCTCCAAAAAAAAAAAGAGGGCTGGGTATGGTGGCTCACGCCTATAATCCCAGCACTTTGGGAGGCCGAGGCAGGTAGATCACAAGGTCAGGAGATCAAGACCATCCTGGCTAACACGGTGAAACCCTGTCTCTACTAAAAATACAAAAAATTAGCCGGGTGTGGTGGGATGCGCCTGCAGTCCCAGCTACTCGGGAGGCTGAGGCAGGAGAACTGCTTGAACCTGGGAGGCGGAGGTTGTGGTGAGTCGAGATCACGCCACTGCACTCCAGCCTGGGTGACAGAGCAAGACTCCATCTCAAAAAAAAAAAAAAGCTTGCTTCCCCTGGGGGGAGGGGTGGACTCCCACATGTTGAACTTAGGGACTTCCAGGGAAGGGTCCTGTCTCTGAGGTTCTCAGTAACCTGCTCCCAGTTCCTCAGGACAGGTGAGCGGGGAACACAGGACCCCTGGTTTAAAGCATCAGCTCACGGTCAGAGCAGGCATTGCATACATGGCCAAGAGGTACCAGGCTGAGAGCTGGCTCTGCAATCCTAACCCTGGCTGGTTCCCAACACCAAGCGGGTGAACCCATGTGTCGGTGCTGGGGGTGGCCGTGCTGGGGCTGGCAGCAGAGCCCTAACTCTCCCCACAGCCTGGTGCCTGCCGAGCCGTGCCGCAAGGCTGGGGCATGCCTCCTGCTCACCGTGCTGGACTACGACACGCTGGGGGCCGACGACCTGGAAGGCGAGGCCTTCCTGCCGCTGTGTGAGGTGCCCGGGCTGAGTGGCTCTGAGGAGCCTGGTGAGGTGCCTCAGACCCGCCTGCCCCTCACGTACCCTGCACCCAACGGTAGGCCTGAGCCCAGGGCAGGGTGGTACAGGGACGGGAGCCTGTAAAGCTCAGGCAGGAGCCCCAGAGAGGTGACACCAGGGTCAGAGAACAGCTTCCCTGGAGGTGGGAGCCAGTGGGACAACCATGGCCCATCTCTTGGTCTAATCAACAGACCAGTGAACTTTAAGCTAAGTGTAACGTGACTCTTCCTGCATGGGGGAGTCACCAAGAAGTTTAACTGGGGAGAAGGGTCTGGATCTCACTCAGTGGGGCCACATCCCTGCAGAGCATTTCTGATTCCAGCAACGGTCTGGTGCTTGTGCACTTAAGAGCAAGTGCTAAGCACTTTATGCATGCCAGCCAACGAAGCAGATATTAGCACTCTTTTACAGATGAGTAAACCGAGGCATGAAGAGGTTAACTTGCTAGCTTTAGGTTCTCATATAAAAAGGTAATAATAGCAAGCCGGGCGTGGTGGCTCAAGCCTGTAATCCCAGCACTTTGGGAGGCCGAGACGGGCGGATCATGAGATCAGGAGATCGAGACCATCCTGGCTAACACGGTGAAACTCCGTCTCTACTAAAAAATACAGCCGGGCGCGGTGGCTCACGCCTGTAATCCCAGCACTTTGGGAGGCCGAGACGGGCGGATCACGAGGTCAGGAGATCGAGACCATCCTGGCTAACACGGTGAAACCCCGTCTCTACTAAAAGTACAAAAAAAACTAGCCGGGCGAGGTGGCGGGCGCCTGTAGTCCCAGCTACTCGGGAGGCTGAGGTTGGAGAATGGCGTAAACCCAGGAGGCAGAGCTTGTAGTGAGCCGAGTTCGCGACACTGAACCTGGGTTACAGAGCAAAGACTCCGTCTCAAAAAAAAAAAAAAAAAAATACAAAAAACTAGCCAGGCGAGGTGGCGGGCGCCTGTAGTCCCAGCTACTCGGGAGGCTGAGGCAGGAGAATGGCGTGAACCTGGGAGGCGGAGCTTGCAGTGAGCTGAGATCCGGCCACTGCACTCCAGCCTGGGCGACAGAGTGAGACTCTGTCTCAAAAAAAAAAAAAAATAGCCAAATCTTAGGCACATCTCAGCCCCTCGCTGCAGTCGGGTCAGTGTCCCAGCAGCACTCTGTCTATTACACGACCGGATGCGTCTGTCAGACCACCTCCTGAGCTGGGCTGGCGAGGGTCTGTCACTGGTTTCCTTTCAGGTTGTTGGGGGGATGGGGCAGTGTTGTGCCCCCCCACACTCTTCCCTGCCACCACCAGGCACTGCCTCTCCCCCAGCATCTGACCCCCAAACCCCTCTCTCCGCAGGGGACCCAATCCTGCAGCTGCTGGAGGGCCGGAAGGGTGACCGAGAGGCCCAGTTCTTTGTGAGGCTGCGGCGGCACCGGGCCAAGCAGGCCTCCCAACATGCCTTGCGGCCTGCACCGTAGCCGTAGAGGTTTGCGGTGGGGCTGGGTCCCTGGTGGGGACCTGCAAGGGCTTTCCTGTAGGGTCTGGGGCTTCCCCGTCACAGCATGGCCTTCCAGCTTGGCCTGACACCTGGGGAGCCCCAGCATGCGGAGCGTCCAGAGTGCAGACTCCCCTGCCTTCCACAGTGATGGGGGCTCAGCATCGATATCTCTACTCCCACCCGCCTGCCTCCAGCCCTGGCTGCAATGTCTCCACCACACCCCAGCCCCAGGGGGAGCAAACCCTGCCCCTGCCCCCCTTTCGGAAAAGCTGCTCTGGTGGGCAGGGGATTGGGCCATCTGTCTCCTGGCCCATCTGCCTCCTAGCCTTCCTGTTCCAGCCACTGGGGTGGGGGCCAGGTTCACTGGAACCAGGGCTACAGGTGCAGAGTCTCCTGGGGAAGGGAGGAGGACCCTGCCAAAGATGAGGCTCCAGCTGCCCTGAGGGGAGGGTGGTGGCCATTACTAGAGGGAGCCTGGGTCCTCTCCCCAGGGGCTGCCAGCATCCAGGCCAGGAGGCCTGGAGCCAAGAACCTTCTGGCTCTGAGGGAGCAAGAGCTGGCAGGCGGCGGGGCTGGCACGGACAGACGGAAGCAGAAAGGACAGTTTGGCCGCTGTGTCTGCTACGCATGCCTCCTCCCCAGAAAGCACCTGCCACCTAGAAACTTTCTTAGCAAAAAAAAAAAAAATAAAACCAATCCTTTGTCCTCTTAAAATATACCTTTGGGCTACAGTGGGGCCCGGAATGCGAGCCAGGCCAGGTAGCTTCCTCCCCAGCCCTCAGGGGACCTTGAGCTACCCCTACCTTGGAGCAGCTACAAAGCAGGGGGGTGGGTATGGGAATAACTGAGGCAGAGGCAGGGTTAGGGTGATTTTTGGCTGTGGGCTTTGAACACATCACTTCACCAGGCATACCAGTTCCTGTGGCAACACCCAGGACAGGGACCCGTTCCTCAGGGGAGCACAGTGAGCAGGGGCCTCCCGAGGGTGCAGATTGAGGCTGAGGGGCTGCTCTTGAGACAGCAGGGCATAGTGGAGCTGGGTCCCTACCCTGCCTGGGGGGTCAGAAGCTGAGGGCTGGTCATCACGTCATCGTAGCTGTGTGACCCTGGTTCCACGTGGGAACCTCTGAGTCTGCACAAGATGAGGACAGGAGACGAGGTTCGTTGAGATGACATCCAAGGCCCCTGAGACCATGCAAAGAGGATCCCACCAGGGTGTCTTCTCACCCCCACCGCACAGCCTAGTTGAGGAGGTGGGAGGGAGGACATGCCTCTTAAGCCTCAGCCCCTCCTCCCTCAGGGGCAGGATGGGGTGAAGAAGGCAGAAGGCAGGACTTCCTCTGGGCCCTCCCAGCAAATCATCCCAATGGGAAGGCACTGGGTTTTTTGTTTTTGTGATGGAGTCTCACTCTGTCACCCAGGCTGGAGTGCAATGGTGCAATCTCAGCTTACTGCAACCTCTGCCTCCCGGGTTCAAAGGATCCTCCTGCCTTAGCCTCCTGAGTAGCTGGAACTACAGACATGTGCCACCACGCCTGGTTAATTTTTGTATTTTTTTGTTTTAGTAAAGAGGGGGTTTCACCATGTTGGCCAGGCCTCAAGTGATCTGCCCACCTCGGCCTGTTTTTGTTTTTGAGATGGGGTCTCACTCTGTCACCCAAGCTGGAGGCAGCTGTGCAATCACGGCTCACTGCAGCCTGGACCTCCTGGGCTCAGGTGATCCTCCCACCTCAGCCTCCCTAGTAGCTGGGACGACAGGCGTGCGCCACCATGCCCAGTTGGGAAGACACTGTTCCTCTGAGAAACAATTAGGGGCCCTATTGCCAGTCACCGCTAACCATACAGCCCTAGAGTCCTAGGGCCTGGGAGGCCTCTGTGTCCAAGGCTAAGTGTCCCTAGGTCATCAACCCCTAGGCCTAGGTCGGAAAACACTTGAACTGTTTTGGGGCCCAGTGGGTTCAGGAAGCTTCCAGGCCTCTCCAGCTGCCTTACCACACCTCAGGGGTGTGGGCACCAACTGTTTCCATGGGTGAGGCAGGGCTCCTGGCCCACCTTATAGTTCAGAGGCCCTCTTTTGGGACCCACTCCCCCTCACCCCCAGGTAAAGAAGCTACCACTGCAAGTTCATATTTTATTTCCAATAGGTTTGGAGCTTTGTTGATTTTTGCATTTTTGTAAAAAAGGAAAAAGTTTTCACTTAACTCATTGAAAGCCCTTTCGTGCTGAGCCCAAGGGGGAGCCTGGGCCAGGACCAGACCCTCTCAGCTCCTACCCCAGACACCCGGTGCTGGGGTGCAGCTGCTCCCTCTGCCCGCTCTGCCCTCCCGCCCCTGCTGCATCTCTCTCTGTACAGAACAATTTTTAAAATGGAAGCTAAGACACGATATACACTGGACAGGCACACACACACGCACACAGGCGTCCACCCAGAACAGGGCGGGACACCAGCTGCACTCAGAGAGCACCAAGGAATGCATACGGAGCCCCTCCGGCTAGGAGGGCAGGGCCTGGGCCCCCTTGGTCCTCAGTCTGCACTCCTCCACGCCAATTGCCCTGCTAGCTGCCAGAGAGGGGAGGGGGCAGGGAGAGCTGGGGGCAGCTGGTAGTGGTCAAGGGGGTGGGGAGGTCATAGAATGAGTGCCAGCCTGGTAGGTGGCCCTGGGGCCAGGAGGCTCTTGTGGGGAGTCCAGGGGGAGAGGACTGAGGGTGGACCCTCAGGAACCTGAGGGCTGGAACTCCCGGGCCTTGCCCCTCGAGGAGCTTCAAGGGCCCAGGTGTTGGGAGTGGGGCTGGCCCTGCAGCACTGGCCTCCAGCCCTTACTGTTCTCCCCAGAACTATACATTTGGTAAACCTAGGAGCTAAGCCAGCTGAGACCCCCAGCACACCCCCTCAGGCCTCCAAGGCCCTCACAGCTGGGGGCCAGGCCTGCTCTGGGGGACCCACATCTTCCACACTCCACCCCTGCCCTGGCAAGGAGGTAGGGGGAGCAGAGCCTGCCCTGAGGGCTTCTCCCCTCCCCTTAGTGCCTTCCAGTCCCACCCTTCCCTGCTCAGGCCCCAGGAAGAAGTTAAAAATAGTTAGTTCCTACATTAAAAAAGAGACAGAAACAGATTATCTGCCAAAAGGCCAGTGGGAGAAGAGGGGATGTCGTCTCTGCGGTAGGAAGGGCAGGGAGTGGGTAGGGGAGGACTGCAAAATAGTTTCTTCTTTTAAAAAGTGCTTGGTAAGTCTTTTAAAGTGTGTGTCTATATCTATGTACAGATATACACACAGACACTGTCCACACCACCACGCATACCTGCACACATACAGAAATGTATACATATACATAATCATATACATATACATACATACACATATATATATATATATTCATATATATATATATATATATATACTTTAAAAAGTCCTAGGTGAGAAGATCTGGGCCAGGCTGGGCCAGGCCTGCAGGGTCACGACTGGAGGGCGTGGGCCCGGCCAGGCTGGCAGATGGGGCACTCGCTGCCCTCAGCGCAGAGCTCACACAGTGCAGCATGTTGGCACGGCAGCACTGCCCGCTTCTGTTCCTGACACTTAAGGCATTTCACCGACTGCATGTGGAACACGGCCTGCAGGGAAAGGGGCATTGTGGTCACCATCCATGGGTCTGGCCCCAAGTTGAGCAAGGAGTTCCCCTGATCCTCACTTCAGCCCCCTTGGGATGGGGAAACTGAGGCACCAAGCTCAACAGTGTGCTCCCAGACCCCTGTTGGCAGGTGAGAGCAGGCTGAGAGTCCACCTCTGCATGGCGCATGGCCAGGCTGCCACAACGCCTACCCCTCACAGAGGCTTCGCCCGGTCTCATTTGACCTTCTAATCCCCAAATGGGGAAAATGAGGCCCAGAAAGGGCTGAGACATGCCCAGGGCCACACCTGGGGGCCTGGCGGCCCGAGAACAGAGGAAAGACAGCTCTTCCCACCATGCCACGTTGGCCCCTGGGACCCAGCAGCAGACCTGGGAAGGCAGGGGTAGCCCTGAGGTCCTGGGCCTCACTGGAAGGTCCACTGCTCCATGGAGGGTATACAGGAGGACGCATTTGGGGCCCAGGCATTTGAGCGCAGCTTGGTCAGGGCTTCCCCCAGGGGTGCTGGGGGTGGCACCGATACCCCTCACCCCCAGCCTTTTCATGTTCCTCAGTGCACTCTCCTCACCCACTCCCAGCAGGCCGGCCTTTTGAGTGCTGGCCCAGTCCTGGACAGAGGCTCTCAGGAAGGAAGCCGTCCCCGGAGCAGCCCGGACCAGGTCAGAGTCCAAGCGCTAGCTGAGGCCACTGTGCACCCTACCCAGTGCTCCCTGACCTGGGCTGACCTTGTCCACTTGTTCCAGATGGGCCCGCAGCTGCTTCTGGAGGGAGTAGAGGGTGGAGAGTGAGAGCGTCTCCAGGTCAGAGAAGGCGGGCAGGGCCTGGGGCTCGGGCCCTGTGTGTAGCCGCTCCAACTCCTCCTGGAGTTTCTTCACCTGCACCTCCAGTGCATCCCGCTGCTCCCGGGCCAGCTCGCACTCGGCGCCCGCCGCACTGGCCCGCTCACCAGCCTCCTCCGCCTCTTTCTTCCAGGCATCACAAGCCTGTGGGCCCAGCATATAGTCTCATCACAATGGCCCTGCCCTGCCCCCTGTCCCCAGAGAGCACCATCTCTCGGGGGGCCACTCTGGCTGTGGGGCCTGCTGGGAAGCTGGGTTGGCTGTCTGGGAGGAGAGCAGGGAGGAGGCTGATGCTGTCTGCACAGAGGTTTCAGGACCTACAGGAGACTGTCCCCTCTGTGGCCAGGGAAAGGGGCCTGGGCCTAGCACAGCAGGGGGCACAGGGTAGAGCTGGGATTCTGGCCAGCACCCATAGGGTAGCCGGCTGCAGCTGGACAGGGGGCCCATTTCAGAACCCAGAACCTTGGACTTGGAACCCTGGAGAGGCGAGGCTACTGGGAGGAGGCGGATGGTCCTGGGACAGACTACAAGCAGCTTGCAGAGGGCATTCGAAGCCTGCAACAACAGTAACCACCCAGGGTCCTGACTGGCAAGGCAAGTCCTCCCAGGGGGAGAGTGAGCGAACAAAACTAGTTTCTGCTCTGTTCTTCAACCCCCGCTTTCCCCCACCCCACGCCCGCTCTGTGAAGGAAGGTCTTGGGCTGGATGCCACCAGGTACTGGGGAAGGCCGATGTGGGGCCTGGTACCTGCTTGGCCTGCTTCCAGGACTCCTCCCACTGCTTGATGGTGCTGTTGGCTTCATCCAGCTCTTGCCGAAGTCGGGCCAGCTCAGCAGCCCCTGGCCCTGATAGGAAAGCGGGGGAAGTGCCCGGGGAGAAGCTTCCAGAGGCAAAGTGCTCCCAGATGCTGCTGTTCATCCCGTTCAGACCTGCCCCAGGGAGGGGAAGAACATGAGCCTCGGAGGGCTTTGGGCCCAGGCCCTGGCCAGCCCTGCCTCAGGGGTTCCAGGGACTGGCTGTCCACTGGATGGGTGTGCAAGGCTC
The DNA here is from genome assembly GCF_037993035.2 of Macaca fascicularis. Taxonomy (NCBI): domain Eukaryota; kingdom Metazoa; phylum Chordata; class Mammalia; order Primates; family Cercopithecidae; genus Macaca; species Macaca fascicularis. The sequence goes on along the minus strand of NC_088390.1, from coordinate 82,231,490 downwards.
CAGCTAGTGTCAGGCCAGAGAATTTTCCAGGGACAGGAAGGCTGTGAAGGTGCAGGTGGCATGGGCGGAGTCAGACCTAACCTTGAGTGCCACCTGCTACTTGGTGCCACTCAACTTCTGAGGCCCAGCATTCTCATGTGGGAAACGGGACTCCCATCGCTGGCCTCACAGGGTAACTCAGGGGACTCAGGAAGTACTACACGTGGGAGCCGTCCCAGGCCCCCGATAGTGGCAATTTATAATTGTGGCTTCACTTTTAGGTTAGGGCCTTTTTGCAGCCTGATGTGAGGCCCAGGAAGAGATAAAGGGGAAGACAGGCCAGAGCCTCATCAGATGGCAGAGCTGGGACAGGAAGAGCTCAGGGAGCCTTGGGGCCATCCCCCTTGTTTTACAGACGAGGACCCTGGATAAAATGTGTTACCAAGGATCACAAAAATTGTAAGTGGTAGGGCCAGGACACAGAGAGGGAGTGTGGTTCCAAAGGTCTATGCTTTCCAGTCAACTATGCCGCATGCACAGCCAACCCAGCTGTCCTCTGCTCACTCGCTCAACAGATGTTTACTAACGTCAGGTCCCCTTGCTCTGGCCCCCAGGGCAGCCCCTAGCTTCTGAGAAGGACCCATATCCACTTCTGGCCTCACTCTGCCCATGTGTACTTTCTGGTGACTTCTTCCTTACTCCCTTTCCCACTAATCTAACCGGGATGTTCCAGAACCAGATTTAAGATTATTGCTCTGCTCTCTGAGCCACACAAGTGCACCTACAGAGGAGGGACTTGGTCCTGTGTGGGGACCTGTGGCATGCACTGTCTGAGCCATCTGCCCCGTCCCAGAGGAAGATCTCAGGGTCACTCCACCCACGTGAGACCAGCCCTGTGGCAAGCTCTCCTGCCTCACCCATCCCTCCTCCTCCCTCGGAGAAGCTCTCCTGACTCTGCTGTCCAGGCGGCCTCTACGGTTCTCAGGAGGATCCCAATGGCCGGACACCTCCGCGTCCCACAATGGCCACAGCTGTTGGACAGCAGGGACTGTTGCACTCACGCCTGTATCAATACACCTGTGCTCAATAGTCAAAAGGTACAGGAAGGAGTGTGTGGCCAGTAAGTGGAGCTAAGTCAAGACGCCACCAGAAGCCGGGCATGGTGGTGACGCCTGTGGTCCCAGCTACTCAGGAGGCTGATGTGAAACGATTACCTGAGCTCAGGAGTTCCAGGCTGCAGTGAGCTACGATCACGCCACTGCACTGCACTGCACTCCAGCCTGGGTGACAGACTGAGACCCTATCTCGAAAAAAAAAAAAAAAAAAAAGATTCCACCCGAATATGGGGCAAGTCCGAAAAATGCAACACCAAGCACCTAAAGCTGACAGAATCAACGTAACAGAGAACAACAGCCTCTTTAGCACTGGAAGGCGCTGAGAAATCCATGTGCTGTTCTGGGATCACGAATGAGATAAGGGAAGCCACCACACCCAATCAGAACTCTGAAGGGCTCAGTCCCTGGGCCTGAGCAAAAGCTGGCACTCCCGGGCAGGGAGCTCCTGGTCTCTGCAGCTCCTGGGGGAGAGTGAGGGCTGCCTGGGGGAGAGTGAGCGCTGCCTGGGGGAGAGTGAGGGCTGCCTGGGGGAGAGTGAGCGCTGCCTGGGGGAGAGTGAGGGCTGCCTGGGGGAGAGTGAGCGCTGCCTGGGGGAGAGTGAGGGCTGCCTGGGGGAGAGTGAGCGCTGCCTGGGGGAGAGTGAGGGCTGCCTGGGGGAGAGTGAGCGCTGCCTGGGGGAGAGTGAGGGCTGCCTGGGGGAGAGTGAGCGCTGCCTGGGGGAGAGTGAGGGCTGCCTGGGGGAGAGTGAGCGCTGCCTGGGGGAGAGTGAGGGCTGCCTGGGGGAGAGTGAGCGCTGCCTGGGGGAGAGTGAGGGCTGCCTGGGGGAGAGTGAGGGCTGCGGTGCCATGTGCTTCCCATGCTGCCCTCAGGAACATCCCGACACACACAAGAGGAGATGCACAGCCGACCCGCGGTGGCACAGGCCTCTGTGCCATTCTTCTAGCCACTAAACCTTGAAGTGCCCTCAGAAACCCCCAGTCCCTACCATTCTAATTCTGTGGGCAGCCTTCTGGGCCAGCCCTGGGCCTCCCTGGAGCCTCTGCCCAGCAGGAAGGGCACCCAGAGCCAGGGGTTAGCCTGTCTGGCTTCTCCCCCTTGGTCCCCTGTGAACCTGGCTGGTGTGAGCTAGCCTCTCGGAGCCTGGGGTGACTGGGCAGAACAGAACCATGGTTTTAAAGAGACCAGGCCCAGCCCTGGCGACTCTGAGACCCCTGCTCTCACCTGCACTGGCCTCGTGCCTAGCACTTCAACCCCATTACTCCATTCAACGCTTGCAACAATGTTAGGAAGTGGATGCTGCCATTATACCCATTTCACAGCACAAGAAACTAAGGCAGAGAGGCTCAATCACTTGTCCAGGGTCACACACACAGGAGACTCACTCTGCCTCCTGGCCCAAGGCCTCTGCTCTAACCCCAAACCTGGCTGATACACTGTAGACGGGGTGGCCAGAGGCACCTCCTAAAGGCCCAGGTTCCTGCCCCAGTTCTCAGTGAACCACTCCCCCTCTTACCCAAAGATCCATGTGATGCTGAGGTTCCCAAAAATGTGTTTTCCGACTGGCTCAGGTGGCCCTGGGGCTGCTGCAGGAAATGCGAGGAGATGCTGACAGGAGGGGATGGGGATGCTGAATGGAAGGAGGCAGAGCTGCCCAAGGAGCCGGGGATGTTCACGGGCGCAGAGCTCTGCAGCAAGCTGCCGCCTGCAAGAGAGGCCCCGGGAGGGCAGGCTGGGTGAGGGCAGCGGAAGCCAGGCGGGGCACATGGACCAAGGGGCCTGGGCCAGGCGGGAACCCGAGGAGTCCTCCAGGCTGCCCTGCCCACCCACACCCAGTACCGATGGTGATGCTTCCTGGGTGGGGCACTGTGCTGTTATCGAAAGTCTTCTCCAGGGCGGCCACACCAAACTCATTCAGGTCCAAGTCATCCAAAGCAGACTCTAGGGACAGAAGAGTAGGATGTGACCTCCCGAGGGCCCATCTGACCCTGACCACCTCGTCTCCTGCCCACGCTGCATCTTCACGCCCATGCTACGCTGGGTCTGTATTCTCCCCAGCCCCTTGTATTCTCCCAAGTGCCCTACCTTCAGCTGCTTCCTATGCCTATCCTGACTCTTGACTTCTGATGCCGTCTGCCAGTCATGTCCAACCCAAATGCCTCTCCTTTCTGAATCCTTTGACACTTCCAGGAGGAATCATATCCCCATCCAGGGTCCCTGCCTCAGACAGGGATCTTGTCCCCTGATGTTACAACTCGAGGGTCTCAGCCCCGGGCTCAGTGGGGGTGGGCGGGTCTCTGGGCACTCAGTGGCTGGTGGATAGCAGGTGCTTGACATACGTCCACTGGGTGGGAAGTTTCCCTCTACAGGGGAGGAGCAGCACGTTGTCACCTGTCTCCCCAGTGCCTGCCACAGGACCTGGCACAAAGCAGGCACCTAGAAATGAGGACTGAAAGAAAGGAGCACCGACTTCTAGCACCAGGAATTCTGAGAATGTTGTGCAGGGTGTTCACTACACAAGGACACCAGGGAGATGAATGGGGACTGAATGGCACGTCTTGGGGTGAGACTGTACTCACCAAGGGGAAAAGGCGCCTCTTTCTGATTTGTGCGAAGGAGCTCTAAGGGCCGGTCTTGGCCCCACACCTTGGGGTCATTTCCCCTTTAGCTCGAAGGACGCAGAGCTCCCACCCCCTGATTTTCCCAAGACAGATGTCTAAGGGGTCTGGTGTGCTGATTTGAGACCTGCTTCAGAGACTGGGGGGTCTCTGACCCCAGACCCAGTCCTGGGCCTGCAAACAGAAATGGCCTAGTTACCTATGACTGACTCTACCGTGTCGCTGGTGGGGTAGAAGGGCAGAGCGTTTGCATTCATGCCGGGGATGCTGCTGGTGCCCACTGGGCTAGGGGGGGTAGCTGCCAGGCTGGAGGTGATACTAGAAGAGATGCTTGAGGTCAGGGGGCTGCCTGCGGGGAGGATGCCCAGCATGTCCTGCAAAGAGAGAGGGAAAGGGAGAGGCAATGGGAGGCCTGCATATGGAGGCCAGGACGAGAGGCTGGAGACGGGCTGGGGACAAGGGAAACAGCCCGTGCCAGCTCTAGTCCGGGTGCCCCCATGCCCACATGGGCCCTGGCACACCCGACACCTTGCTGAGAGCATGGAGTTGGAGGTGCGGAGGTTGCCAGGCCCGCTCACCCCTACGATCCTGTAGCAGGGAAGAAAGAAGGAAGTACAGGGCCTGGCAGAGTGCAGGGCTCCAGGGCCTGACCCCCTACCCTCTCTGGATTTGTGGCTGGGACCTCACTTTAGTCCTGCCCTCAGCTTTCGGGGAAAGTGGTGCCTCCCACTCCCCAAAGCCTCCTGGGGGTCTGGGCCAGTCCTGTCCACAGCAGAGGGAAGGAAGGGGCTGAGAGCTCTATACCTGTTTGGGCTGAAGCAGAGGCTGCTCTTGACTCCTGGGCTCTAATGAGTGGGGTTTTAATTTGGCCTGAGGGAGAAAATTCAGGGAGTGGGTGAATGTGGTGCTGGGGTGTCCCTGAGTCCATCTGACCCTGAGGCTGCAGGTAGCAGGGGGCAGGTGGGGGCAGACATGCAACCCCTCTTCACATGCATGCACACACCCCCTTCTTCCTCCCCACCCCTACTCTCTTCCCCTACCCTAAGCAGGGAGCTGCCTTTCTCCTCCAGGTGACACTAGGCCTCATGTAAGCCCAGAAGGTTTCTCTCCAGGTCCAGTTAGGGACCCCTGTGTCCTGCTCCCCCAGACCCTGCCTTTCTATGAAGGCAGCTCAGGGCAGGGGAACGACCGCACCCAGGCGGGATCCGGCTTCTCTCCTAACCAGCTCTGCGGCCCCGGGGAGGCTGTGCAGCCTCCCCAGCCTTCCTGTCTTCAGCTGCAAATGGGCTGATACTGCTCCCTCTGTTCAGTCCTGAAGAGGCCGAGGACAATGGAGTCCTAGCTCCCAGTCATCCTCCCCAGAGCTGGACCAGGACACTCCTCCAAGATTCTCTTGCCCCACGCAGGAGAAGGCTAACCTCACTGCTGCCTCCCTCATCCCTTACCTGGCATTTGAAATTTTTCAGGTACTCGGCTCCCACCTGGTCTTCCCTCTCGAAGCCGGGAGCCTTCTTATAGCTGCCAGGGGCCAGGCCAGACTCCCCGGGGAAGACAATGCCCTCCAGGTTTGGGGGCTTCCTGATGGAGCCCGGCGGGGAGCTGCAGAGGTTAGACGGGCTGCCTAGGCTGCTGTTTCTACAGAGGAGCTGTGGAGAAGGAGGGGAGGGAGGGAGTGGGCCGGTGGGCACAGTGTAGGCTGGTGTGTGGCCCGTCCTCCACCCTCCTCAGAGGGAGTCTTCAAGGGGCTCAGTTCCACTTTAATCTGCCAACGAGCAGCAGCGACCACTCAGGGAGCCCGAAGCTCACGAGGGAAAGGGGGTGACCTCAGGCTGTGTCCCTGCCACCAGTCCTACAGGCTCATCAGCACAGGCTCTGGAGACTGCCCTACCCCACCCCCGTGCCTGGGCTTTTGACAAAGAATCCTGAGATGGAAAAGACAGATCCCCCTGGCCCGAGGACAAATATCAGGATGACCTCCCAAGCCCAGGCTGAAAGGGCCTAGGAGGCAAGTGTTGGCTCTGTCAGGCATGGTGCCCACCCACTCCCCAGGATGGGCACGTACGGCACTGAGGTCAGGGGCATGCGGGCTGGAGGGGCTCACAGGCACCGAGTCTCCGGCGGCAGACGGCATGTACAGGACAGGACCCGGCTGGGTGGGACTGGACACAGCTGAGGAAGGCTGCAGGTCGTCACTTAGGGGTGGCTCTGCAAGAGTCAGGGGCAGGGGTCAGCAGGCCCGAGGCAGCTCTGTCCCTCCAAAAATGTTCCTGGGTCCCTTCCAAAGGAGACCACGAATCCCCCTGCACATAAAGGGAAGGTTCCTACGACATCTCTAGTAATGCCATGTCTGTGCATTTACTGTGTACCAGGTACTGTGCCAGCACTTTGCAGTGATTGTGAATCTTCATGGTGACCAGAAGATACCAGTAACATGGTCTCTGTTTTATAGACAAGAAAACTGAGGCTCAGAGAGGTCAGGTAAACCCACCAAAGTGACAGAGCTGAAAAACAGAAGAGCTGGGACTTGAACGCTGATCCGCACAACTCCAAAGCCTGAATCACTTCCTTATGCTGTCTTAACCAGGCGGCCCCAACGCCCATGGCCGGGGACCACCTCCGCATCAAGAATATGCTTCTCCCTCCCAAGGCCCTCAACTTATTTTCCATTCTCATCTCAGAGATAGGGCCTGAGCCTGGAAAGAGGTTAAGGAGACCCAGGGCAGTATCTTGGGGTAGAAAGAGGTGTTAGCAGGTACAAACTAGAGCTCTGTCTCTGAGACTGGTGGCGGCCCACAGTGTTATGCTGAGGATCCACACCCACACTGTCCCACAAGGCAGCCGAAAGCCACACGTGGCTACTGAGTACCTGAAATAGGCTGGTCTGAATGGAAATATCCTGTAGGCATTAAAATGCACATCAGATCTCACAGACTTACTACAAAAAAAGGTAAAATGTCTTGAAAATTTTGTATATTGAAATAATAACCTTTTATATTGGGCTAAATATAAATATGTTATTAAAATTAATTTAACAACATACTTTCCAATTAAAAAAAATTTTTTTTTTGACAGAGTCTCGCTCTGTTGCCCAGGCTAGAGTGTGGTGGCATGATCTCGGCTCACTGCAACCTCCACCTCCTGGGTTCAAGTGATTCTCATGCCTCAGCCTCCCAAGTAGCTGGGATTAAAGGCATGTGTCACCATGCCCAGTTAATTTTCATATTTTGCTATTTTTGTTAACATGCTTAAAGATTTTAACTTTAAAATGACATGGGGTTTATATAATATGGGGGTTGCATTATATTCTAACTGGCTAGCTCTGCTCTAGAGGCCTGAGCAGCACTCAGCAGACAAGAGCTCCATGTTCCATTAGTGATATCTGTCATGGGTATGACATGGGTGGCTGGTGGGATTTGCCACGTCAGCTATGGAAGGCACAGTGCCTCAACCCTCCCTGGAACCGTAAGTGCCCAACCAGGGGGACAATCCCTGCAGTCTCTATCTCACTACTTTGGAAGCTCTCGGCCGTCAAGGCTACTTCCAGAAAGATGGGGGAACGGAGCTTCCAGTGGGGACAAGGCCCACTGCTGGCAGGCCGGAACTCCTGTGCAGGGCGTACTGCCAGGGGCCATCCCCGGCCTGAGCCTGAGCGGGCCAGGGGAGGGAGGGGTGGGAGAGGGCACTGCCCTGGGGCAATGGGAACAGCATACGTTCTACGTGGGCAAAGGCGCAGAAGGGTCCTCGGGGACAGCTGCCCGACTGCTGCATGTCGTTGCACTTGGTGGACTTGTAGATCTGGAGGGCAGAGCAGAGGCGGGTCAGGCTCAGGCCCTGAGGGAAGGCTGGGCAGGCTCCCCTTCCTCCAGCATGGGTGGGCTGGCTTAGTCATCTCCTGCCCTGTGTCCCCGGCCCCTCCCCTCCCCTCCACTATGTCTCTCCCTACCAGCTTCTTACTCAAACTCCTGAGGCAGCCCACCACCACTCCCCACTGTCACCGACAGCCTCCCTTCTGGGGTCACAGGTCCCACCAGCCCTCCCAAAGGGATGCCCCAGCGACTCTCCACTCACGGGCATGGCCAGGGCTGTGCCTCTGAATGCGCCTCCTGGGCATTAAGAGAGCCACATCTCAGGCAGCCACCCCTGCCAATGTGACCCCTGCCAGGATAACCTGGGTTGCGACCTATACTAAGTAACCTTCCACTCTGTTGTCTGCAGCTACATAAGGTAGTTTCTGTCCGCGTGTCTACCTCAGGGTGTCGTGGCTTCCATGGAACACCAAGGGCAAGGACTGCAGGTGCCTCTCTGAACCCCAGACAAGACCTAGGCACACTGATATGGCCCAGGCTACTTCACTGGAAGGAGCTTATTTTTTCAATCCTTTTTTTTTTTTTTTTTTTTTGAGACGGAGTCTCGCTCCATCACCCAGGTTGGAGTGCAGTGGTGCGATCTCACCTCACTGCAAGCTCCGCCTCCCAGGTTCATGCCATTCTCCTGTCAGCCTCCCGAGTAGCTGGGACTACAGGTGCCCGTCACCATACCCAGCTAACTTTTTTTGTATTTTCAGTAGAGATGGGGTTTCACCGTGTTAGCCAGGATGGTCTCAATCTCCTGACCTTGTGATCTGCCCGCCTCGGCCTCCGAAAGAGCTGGGATTACAGGCATGAACCACCGCACCTGGCCCTTTTTTTTTTTTTTTTTTTTGAGGGAGTCTCGCTCTGTCACCCAGGCTGGAGTGCAGTGGTGCGATCTTGGCTCACTGCAACTTCCGCCTCCCGGGTTCACGCCATTCTCCTGTCTCAGCCTCCCGAGTAGCTGGGACTACAGGTGCCCGTCACCATACCCAGCTAACTTTTTTTGTATTTTTAGTAGAGATGGGGTTTCACCATGTTAGCCAGGATGGTCTTGATCTCCTGACCTTGTGATCTGCCCGCCTCGGCCTCCGAAAGAGCTGGGATTACAGGTGTGAACCACCGCACCTGGCCCTGTTCTGTTTTTTTTTTTTTTGAGGGCGTCTCGCTCTGTCACCCAGGCTGGAGTGCAGTGGCGCGATCTTGGCTCACTGCAATTCCGCCTCCCGGGTTCAAGCGATCCTCCCACCTCAGCCTCCCAAGTAGCTGGGGTTACAGGTGCTTGCCACCAAATCCGGCTAATTTTTGTATTTTTAGTAGAGATGGGGTTTCACCATGTTGCAGGTTAGTCGTGAACTCCTGACCTTAAGTGATCCACCCACCTTGGCCTCCCAGAGTGCTGGAATTACAGGCATGAGCCACCATGCTTGGCCCTACTTTTTCAATCCTGATTCACTGGATTACAAGCACCATGAGCGGTGTAAAGCCCAGAGTGGCCAGGTCGCCCCACTCCATCTACACCTGCCCTGTCCGGAGGCCTGGGGGACACACAACTGGAAGCAGAGGGCTGCTTGCTGAGTGTGGGCTCAGAATAGAAGATGCCAAATTCAGCCTGCGGGGTTCCTCTAGGCACTGCCTGGGAAGAGCCGGTGGCCACAAGTCCCTCTTCCAGGATGGCATCAGGATGGGTTCTGCCAACATCTCCACTGACCCTGCCTGCCTCTCCTTACTTCCCAAAGCCACCCCCCAACCCTGCTGTGGGGCCCACCTCGGGGTGGAACTGCTGCTCGGTGCGGGTGTGGCAGTACTGGCAGGCATCTCCGTTCTCACACTTGCCAGGGTCTCCCCACTCATCCCCGTGCTTGACGTTTGGACATGGAGATGACCTGGCCAACAAGAGGGTGGGGTCAGATGGAGAAAGGAGAGGGTGAGATCGGAGCCTAGCAGGTGCCACCTGGACCCAGCCTTACTGGCGTGGGCACAGAAATGGAAAAGACCAGCTGCAGAGTCAGGGCCTTGCTTGTGCCACAAGTCAAGCTCTTTCTCTGGCCCAGCCTGGTCACATCACCACAAAGGATACTGTTTGATTCCCCTTGGCCAGGCCCTCCCACTAGCCCAAGTAGGGTCAGGCTGGAGCCACAACCACACTGTCCACACTGCAGCCTGGTCCTCATCCAACACATTCCCCTCAAGATTCAGAAGCGGTGGGGCCTCAGAGACGGTCTGACCAGGGTCCTCATTCATGCAGGAGGTGAAGCTGGGCTCCTACTGTCCAGCCATCCTCACTATGCCCTCCCCTGGGCCCTGGGTTTGCGATCCTGTCATCCCCAGGACCAGCCTCCCCTCCTCCCAGAGAGCCACAGTGGGAGCAGCCTCTGTCTGACCCCTTCCCTGCCACTCCTCCCTCCCATGGCTGGCCTCCTGGGGCCAAAGGACCTGTATTTGTGCTTCCGGGGGCTCCGCCGCCGGTCCTTGCTGTTGTGGTAGTAGGGACAGGCATAGCCTTGGCGGCACAGCCGCGGGGGCTTCTTGCAAGGCTCCGTCTTATAGTTCCCCAGCACATAAGCAGTCTCTGCACAGGGGGCCAGAGGGCAGGGGTCAGGTGAGAGGAGCTGGAGCACCCCAAGACTAGCAGGACTGGAGTGGAGGGAAGGAGAAGCCACTGGGAAGGAGTCCAAGACAGGAGGCCCCTGCGAGATGTGAGTAGGGCCCCTCCTCCCAGGCCACAGCACAGCCCCAGGTGCAGCAAGGACGACAGATGCTGTCCGTCAGAGAGACACTCACAGCTCACAGGGTGAAAGGGCACTCTTGCAGAGCTGAAAACATTTGCATGTGCACTTATGTACGTGCCTGTGCACATGTGAAAGCCTGGGGGGATCTTGGGAACATGATGTGTCAGAGAAAACGCCCCTGGAGGTGCCTTTTGAATGGTGGATGTAGGGTGGGATGCGGGCCAGGTCAGGGCTTCGGCTACAGCAGGCAGTAGGTGGAGGTGAGTCAAATCCCCAGGGCAGCTATGAGCAGGACAGGGAGGGCGTGGCCGAGGCGTGGATGCCTGTACCTTGCCACCGAGGCTCCTCGCTGAGGATCTTTTCTATCATGGCGTGGCTCGCAGCCCCAGCCGACTGGCCCTCTATGCTCCCTTCTACTGTGGTCTGGCCATTCTGCAAGGCCTCCATGGCCTGAAGCTCCCTGGGAGGAGAGGAAAGAACAGAGAGGGTGGAGAGGGGGCATGAGGGGGCAAGAACCAGAGTGCCAGCCCTCCACTGCAGTCTGAGGTACTCACCGTCATCAGCCGCCAGGCCCCTGCCCTGGACCCCAGCCTACTGCCATCAGCCCAGCCCAGCACCCAGCCCACCTGATGTCGTAGACAGGGGAGCGGAGGTCATGGGGCCCGTGGGCAAAAGCGCAGTGCAGGCCGTTTTTGGTGCAGTTGCCTTTTGAGTCTGTCTCGTGGATGCAGATTCCAGTTTTGTAGTAACGAAGGTGGTACCTGCGCTCAGTGTCTCCTGTGGTTCTGTGCAGGAATGGGCACCTGGAACATGGTAGTGGGGGACACTCAACTTTGCTGCCTGCAGCCTAGGCTTCCCTGTCTACCCCCTGCCCTTTCCCCAACTGTTTTTTTGGTTGTTGTTTGTTTGTTTTCTTTTTTTTTTTTGAGAAGGAGTCTCGCTCTGTCTCCCAGGCTGGAGTGCAGTGGCGCGATCTCCACTCACTGCAAGCTCCGCCTCCCGGGTTCACGCCATTCTCCTGCCTCAGCCTCCCGTGTGGCTGGGACTATAGGCACCCGCCACCACGCCCGGCTAATTTTTGTATTTTTAGTAGAGACGGGGTTTCACCGTGTTAGTCAGGATGGTCTCGATCTCCTGACCTCGTGATCCGCCCGTCTCAGCCTCCCAAAGTGCTGGGATTACAGGCGTGAGCCACCGCGCCCGGCCTTGTTTTCTTTTTTTTGAGACGGAGTCTCACTCTGCTGCCAGGATGGAGTACAGTGGTGCGATCTTGGCTCATTGCAACTCTGACTCCCTGGTTCAAGCAATTCTCCTGCCTCAGCCTCCCGAGTAGCTGGTATTATAGGTACATGCCACCATGCCCAGCTAATTTTTGTATTTTTAGTAGAGACGGGGCTTCACCTTGTTGGCCAGGATGGTCTCGATCTCCTAACCTCATGATCCACCCACCTCAGCCTCCCAAAGTGCTGGAATTACAGGCGTAAGCCACCGCGCCCAGCCTTTCCCTAACTGTTGAACAGCTTTCACTATGGCCTGGAAGGTACACTAGGAAGAAGGCAATGGCGAGCCCTCCTGCGGGGTAAGAGAACTGCCCTGCTGCTGCCTGCAGCCTAAACAGGGCCCAACAGGGCCTGGCATTCCTGGGCAGGACAGACATCTGGGAGAACAAATGCTGCCCAGGCTTGGGAGCCATCAGAGAAGCAAATGATCTACTCAAAACCCAGGTATAGCCTTCATCTCCTGAGTGCTTCTTTTTTTTTTTTTTTTTTTGAGGCGGAGTCTCGCTCTGTCTGTCACCCAGGCTGGAGTGCAGTGGCACGATCTCGGATCACTGCAAGCTCCGCCTCCCGGGTTCACGCCATTCTCCTGCCTCAGCGTCCCAAGTAGCTGGGACTACAGGTGCCTGCCACCACGCCCGGCTAATTTTTTGTATTTTTAGTAGAGACGGGGTTTCACCGTATTAGCCAGGATGGTCTCGATCTCCTGACCTCGTGATCTGCCCGTCCCGGCCTCCCAAAGTGCTGGGATTACAGGCATGAGCCACCGCGCCCGGCCCCCTGAGTGCTTCTTTAGGCTAGGGGTAGGGTCGGCAAGCCTCGGGCCTCCGTGAGAAAGAGGTGCTAGGCCGGGCCAGTAGCTCACACCTGCAATCCCAGCAGGGAGGCAAGGCAGGAAGATCATCTGAGGCCAGGAATTTGAAACCAGCCTGGGCAACACAGTGAAGACATCCCCCGACCCATCTCTACAAATTAAAAATGTTTTAAATCATGGCCAGCCGCAGTGGCTCACACCTGTAAATCCCAGCACTTGTGGGAGGCTGAGGTGGGTGGATCACCTGAGGTCAGGAGTTTGAGACCAACCTGGACAACATGGCAAAATCCCATCTCTACTAAAATAAAAAAAATTAGCTGGGCATGGTGGCCTGCGCCTGTAATCGCAGCTACTTGGGAGGCCGAGGTAGAATTGCTTAAACCCAGGAGGTAGAGGTTGCAGTGAACTGACATGGAAGTGCTGGTGGAAGCAGGTGCCCACTCCAGCCTGGCCAACAGAGCAAGACTCCATCTAAAAAAAAAACAAATAAATGAACCGAAGCTGGGCATAGTGGCTCATGCCTGTAATTTCAGCACTTTGGGAGGCCGAGGAGGGCAGATCACCTGAGGTCAGGAGGCCGAGACCAGCCTGGCCAGCATGGTGAAACCCTGTCTCTACTAAAAATGCAAACTTAGCCATATTTTGTGGTGCACGCCTGTAGTCCCAGCTACTTGGGAGGCTGAGGCAGGAAAATGACTTGAACCCAGGAGGCGGAGGTTTCAGTAAGCCAAGATCACACCGCTGCACTTCAGCCTGGGCAACAGAGTGGAGTTTGAGGGTGCAGCGAGGATGGTGCCACTGCACTCCAGCCTGGGGGAAAGAGGGAGACCCTGTCTAAATAAATACAATTATACAAATTTTTAAAAAGAGGGCTGACAGGCCGGGCGCGGTGGCTCAAGCCTGTAATCCCAGCACTTTGGGAGGCCGAGACGGGCGGATCACTAGGTCAGGAGATCGAGACCATCCTGGCGAACACGGTGAAACCCCGTCTCTACTAAAAAAATACAAAAAACTAGCCGGGCGAGGCGGCGGGCGCCTGTAGTCCCCAGCTACTCGGGAGGCTGAGGCAGGAGAATGGCGTAAACCCGGGAGGCGGAGCTTGCAGATCCGGCCACTGCACTCCAGCCCGGGCGACAGAGCCAGACTCCGTCTCAAAAAAAAAAAAAAAAAAAAAAAAAAAAAAAAAAAAAAAAAAAAAAAAAAAGAGGGCTGACATAGGGAAGGTTCTGTGAGACAAGCAGGGTCAGTGAATGTTCCATCAGTGACACTCCCAGGTGTGGCACCTTCCTATGTCTGTCAGTGCTGTGCCCTATTTCTCTACAGAGATTTGCAGTAAAATATTTAGGGTCAGCAAACCTGGGCACCAGTGAGGCGCTCTTTCGAAACAGCCAGCTTTGGTGGGAACTGCACGGGATGTGGCAAGTGTACCTCCCGGATAGGGAGAGGGGCCCTGTGATCCCCAGGGGAGGATGAAAAAAGGCCAGGGAGCCTCCGGGGTTTAGATGTGGGCCCTTAGGCTTAGTGAAAGAAAGGCATCTTACGTTTCCTAAAAGTGGGAAAGGGAAATGGCACCTCCCCGCAGCCCACGGCCAGGGATGGTGGGGTCTGAGCCCAGGATCGGGCCATGGGCTGGGCTGCAACCAGTCCTCTGGATGGCTTCCCAGAATCTGCCCAGCCTACCCTGAGGGCATCTGACCCAGAAGGAGACATGGGGCTCCTCTAAGGACAGCCTGGGTCACTCACTCGTCGCCCTCCGGGCAGAGGCCTGTAGCCTCGTCGTACTTGGTGCAGTAGACGTCAGGGCTGTAATTGAAGGTGCCGTCCCGACGGCGGATGGACCGGCGGCGCCGCTGGTTCACGAAGTGCCAGTGGAAGCAGGTGTAGGGCCGATGCTGCGTGCATTTGTGTTGCACAAAGAGTGGGCACTGCTCCGTGCGGAATTCTTTCAGGTACCTGCAGAGAGAGCCCCACGTGGGGCAGGCCAGGAGCAGAGAATGAAATCTCTTGCTTCCCAGCAAGAAGTTAGCTGCCAAGTCCCCGGAGGGCCCTGCTCTGGGGTGCTAGTTCCACTGGGACACCAGGAGAGACCCAGAGCTGTAAGGCTACACCTCAGCTCTAGGATCCAAACCAACACCCCAGTCCCACACCAGCCTGAAAGGCAGGAACCAGAGACCACAGCGGCCTCGGCGGTCAGCTGTCTGCTGTGTTGACCAGCTGTGGCGTTAGTCAGCAGCTTGGTTCTCTGAGCCCTTTCCAAGGTTTCCCAAGTCAAACCACTAATCACAGGCAAAGGGCTGCAAACAAGAGCATGAGGCACCTCTGCCAAACTCTACAGGCCTCTGCTACCCAGGTCCACCTGCCTGTTGTTGCAGGCCTCGCCTGTAGCATGAGCTGGGGCTGTGGGCTGAGAGGAGGAATCTGCAGATAAGCACTTAGGCTTTTCAGCTCTGAAGCTGAAAGCCCAGGTCACAAGGCATCCCTCGGGACTACTGACTCAGTAATTACCGTCCTGTCTGCCCGCCTCCGCCCAGAGACATTTCCTAGCACTACCTAGATCTGTGCTTGGGGAAAAAAACTCATACTGACGTTCTGAAGAGACCCACCCCCCAACCCCGCCCCTGCTGCTCCAGCCTGTTCTGTCCCGTCGTGTCACCTCACGTGGAGTACCTGCAGCAGCCGGGCTATTTATGTCCTGGGGGCATGAAGCTGTCTCCTTTTGGCCGCCTCCTCCCAACCTTCACTGGTCTCTCTCCTCTGCCCTGCATGTGTAACATCCAAGACACTCCCAAATCTCTTCTCCCACATCCCACCCAGTGGAAGGCCCCAGACCCACTTACCCCCTTACATCTGGGTTTTTGTTCACTACATGTGTCCAGGTTGGGGGGTCTCCTAGACTGGACCCCCCCGCCCCTGGCCCCAGGAAGGACAAGCAGTTAGTGTAGTTTTCTTTAGTCTCTCAAGCCTAACAATGCAAGCAACAAATGACTTGGGATAGGGCATCTAACGCCATTCAGAAGGATGGTGCCAGAGGCTTGGAGACTGCAGAAAGAAGCATGAAGGGAACAAGTCAATCCAAACGAGGGATCCTTGACCCAGGATGGGATGCAGGAAGGAGGAAAGGGGAAGCGGGGAGGACAGGTACTAGCGGATGAAGAATTTGAAGGTGTTTTCGGAACAGGAACAGGATGAGCTTAGAGACAGAGTGTGTCTGGCTCTAAGAGCTCCCAGTACCTTTGTGGATGTGCATGGAATAGGAAGGGAACAGAAACAAGAAAAGGAGAATAAGGTGAGGTGCAGGAGGCAAACTGCAAATTTCAAGGGCTTCATCTCTGGGCTCCAGGTACATCCTGAAGACCCCAGGCAGAAATCTGGAAGGCTCCCTACAGCCTGATGTTCTCCTGGTCCCTTTGGCATTTGAAGCAAAGGTTCTTCTCCTTTACTGTCTGGTTAGACAGAAAGCTGTGCCCTCCTGCTGCACACAGGCACCAAGCCTGGCACTGAGCTGGGATACCCATTCCTCAAACTGCTACAACCATCCCTCTCCTGGGAGGTACATCCTCTTCCTGACTTTTTGGACCCACAAAGAAACTACCTCAGGAGGTAACAGAAAATGGGAGAGAAGGAACTTTCCTGAAAGAAGGAAGCTGGGCCCAGAGACAGCAGCACAGAAGAGTGAGGCATGGTTAGAATGGGCAGATTAAGGACGGAACACCCAGTTAAACTGGAATCTCATATAAGCAATGAATAATATTTTAGCTTAATTAAGTCTCAAATATTACATGGGACATACTTATCCTAAAGAAATTATCTGTTTCTGGTCAGGCGCGGTGGCTCACACCTGTAATCCTAACACTTTGGGAAGCCGGGGCAGGTGGATCACCTGAAGTCTGGAGTTCAAGACCAGACTGGCCAAAATGGTGAAACCCGGTCTCTACTAAAAATATTTAAAAAATGGCTGGGCGCGGTGGCATGAGCCCATGGATGCCTGTAATCCCAGCACTTTGGGAGGCTAAGGCGGGCGGATCACAAGGTCAAGAGATGGAGACCATCCTGGCCAACCTGGTGAAACTGTCTCTACTAAAAAATACAAAAATTAGCTGGGGCCGGGCACGGTGGCTCAAGCCTGTAATCCCAGCACTTTGGGAGGCCGAGACGGGCGGATCACGAGGTCAGGAGATCGAGACCATCCTGGCTAACACAGTGAAACCCCATCTCTACTAAAAATACAAAAAAACTTAGCCGGGCGAGGTGGCAGGCGCCTGTAGTCCCAGCTACTCGGGAGGCTGAGGCAGGAGAATGGCGTGAACCCGGGAGGCGGAGCTTGCAGTGAGCTGAGATCCGGCCACTGCACTCCAGCCTGGGTGACAAAGCGAGACTCCGTCTCAAAAAAAAAAAAAAAAAAAATTAGCTGGGTGTGGTGGCCTGTGCCTGTAGTCCCAGCTACTTGGGAGGCCAAGGCAGGAGAATCACTTGAGCCTGGGAGGCGGAGGTTGCAGTGAGCCGAGATCGCGCCACTGCACTCCGGCCTGGTGACAGAGCAAGGCTCCATCTAAAAAAAAAAAAAACAACAAAAAAAAAATTACCCAGACATAGTGGCACATGCCTGTAGTCCCAGCTACTCAGGAGGCTGAGGTAGGAGAATTACTTGAACCCAGGAGGCAGAGGTTGCAGTGAGCCAAGATCGTGCCATTGCACTCCAGCCAGGGCAACAAAAGCAAAACTACATCTCAAAAAAAAAAAAAAAAAAAAAAAAAAGAAATTATCTGTTTCCAATGTAACTGGCATCCTGGTTTGTTTTTAAGAGACAGGGTCTTGTTATGTTGCCCAGACTGGAGTGCAGTGGCTGTTCACAGGCTCAATCATGGTATAGCATAGCCTCAAACTCTTGGCCTCAAGTAATCCTCCTGCCCCAGTCTCCAGAGGAGCTGGGGTTACAGGTATGCGCCACTATGCCCAGCCGGCATCCTTTATTTGCTAAACCTGGTAGTTCTAAGAGTGACATGTGCCTGCCTGGTGTCAGTGCCTTATGAAAGCACAGGGAGGCAGGAGGAGAAACCTAGGATATGTTCACCCTGCCTCTGGGCACAGTCTGTCCTGGAGAAGGAAAGGTCCCCGAGGACAGGAGCTAGACCTGGTGAGCCTGCTGACTTGGGGCAGACATGTCCAGGGTGCCACGTGCAGATGAGACTCCACAGAGGCTCTAGCTGGCAGGGCTCTCATAGATCAGGACAGACAGTGAGCCACAGATTCCATGGTAAGCCTCTTCACTTCCATTCCCACTGCCCTGGATCAGGGACTTAGGATCTTTTCCTAAACTGACCTCTCTGTTACTGGCCTTTCTCTGTCCAGATGACACTGCATGGTGCTCAACCCTCTTCCTAGAGCCCGAATTTAACTTTTTTTTTTTTCTTTCTTTCTGAGACGGAGTCTCCCTCTGTTGTCCAGGCTGGAGTGCAGTGGTGTGATCCTGGCTCACTGCAACCTCCGCCTCCCAGGTTCAAGCAATTCTCCTGCCTCAGCCTCCCGAGTAGCTGAGACTACAAGTGCGTGCCACCACACCTGGCTAATTTTTTTGTATTTTTAGTAGAGACAGGGCTTCACCGTGTTAGCCAGGATGGTCTCGATCTCCTGATCTTGTGATCCACCTGCCTCAGCCTCAGCCTCAGCCTCCCAAAGTGCTGGGATTACAGGCATGACCCCCTGTGCCGGCCAGCAAACTCCTCTTATAAACTCCTCTTATAAAGGACCAAATGGTAAATATTTCAGACTTTAGATTTCTTTTTCTGGTTTTTTTTTGAGACAGAGTCTCACTCTTTTGCCCGGGATGGAGTGAAGTGGCATGATCTCGGCTCACTGCAAACTCTGCCCCTGGGGTTCAAGCACCTCAGCCTCCCAAAGTGCTAGGATTACAGGCATGAGCCACTGCACCCAGCGGACTTTAGATTTCTTTTTGAGGGGATAACATTTTGCAAAGTTGGGGGATCCCTTTTATCAAAATGGATTACAAATGTTCATCGTTAATTGTGACTCTGTAATACATACATATATATTTTATATATATACACACCCAAACACACACACACACACATACACACACATAAAAATTTTTCCTTTCTTTAAGGCAGGGGCTCGCTCTGTTGCCCAGGCTGGAGTGCAGCGGCTCAAGCAGGGCTCACTGCAGCCTTGACCTCCTGAGCTCAAGTGATCCTCCCACTTCAGCCTCTGGAGTAGCTGGACTATAGGCGCATGCCCCCATGCCCAGCTAAATTTTTTTGATTTTTAGTACAGACAGGTCTCGCTATGTTACCCAGGCTGGTAATGAACTCCTGAGTTCAAGTAATCCTCCCCGGCTTTGACCTCCTCAAGTGCTGGGATTACAGGTGTGAGCCACCACACCTGGCCTGTAATGAGATTTTTATGTATTTCATCTTTGAAAATGTCTTTTCACATATATAGGTATTGCTAAATGTTGATAACATTCCACAAGCACACGGGCTTGTTTTTTTTCCATTTGAGACAGTCTCACTGTCACCCAGGAGTGCAGTGGTGCAATCATAGCTCACTGTAGCCTCAACCTCCAGGGCTCAGGTGATCCTTCCACCTCAGCCTCCCAGGTAGCTGGGACTATAGGGGCCCGCCACCGCACCCGGCTAATTTTTTGTATTTTTAGTAGAGACAGGGTTTCACCATGGTCTCGATCTCCTGACTTTGTGATCTGCCCACCTCAGCCTCCCAAAGTGCTGGGATTACAGATGTAAGCCACCACGCCCAGCCAAGCATATAATTTTTATTCAGGATATCCATCTCTTAGATGACAATTATAGAATTCCACTAATTTTTTTTTTTTTTTGAGACGGAGTCTCGCTCTGTCGCCCAGGCTGGAGTGCAGTCGCACGATCTTGGCTCACAGCAACCTCTGCTTCCCGGGTTCAAGCGATTCTCCCTGCCTTAGCCTCCCGAGTAGCTGGGATTACAGGTACCCGCGACCACACCCGGCTAATTTTGGTATTTTTTGGTAGAGACGGGGTTTCCCCTTGTTGGCCAGGCTGGTCTTGAACTCCTGACCTCAGGTGATCCGCCAGCCTCGGCCTCCCAATGTGCTGGGATTACAGGTGTGAGCCACCACGCATGGCCAGAATTCTATTAATACTTATCTTTTAATCACTTCCAGTTGAAGATATGTCGTAAACTCAATTGTGCAGATTTTTAATTTTTATTTTTTAGATGGAATCTCACTCTGTCACCCAGGCAGGAGTGCAGCAGCGTGATCTCAGCTCACTGCAACCTCTGTCTCCCACATTCAAGCGATTCTCCTGCCTCAGCCTCCCGAGTAGCTGGAACTACAGGCATGCACACCACACACAAAATAATTTTTGTATTTTTTGGTAGAGACGGGGTTTCCCCTTATTGGCCAGGCTGGTCTTGAACTCCTGACCTCAAGTGACCTGCCCACCGCCTCCCAAAGTGCTGCGATTACAGGTGTAAGCCACCGTGCCCACCTGATGGATTTCAAAATAGAGAAATTTCCTTTGTGTTCACATTGAGATGCAAAATCCCTGATAGAACTATAGCCTGCATTTGGAACATGTGTGTAGGAATGGAGAGCTTACCTTTGTTTTCACTTTTGACAGCACAGGAAGTATACAAGGCAGCTTAACATGACATAATGATTTAAACATTTGCTGTCATCAACATGACTTCCCTGAAGCATAAGGTTTGCATAAGCACTGTTTTACTTTGGAGTTTTAGGTTGAATTCATTAACAAACATTACCTAGTCTGCAGCAAAAGCTAATTTCCAAAGCCATTCAGCATTTAATAGTGGTTGAGAGCGATTCTCCTCACTCAGAAAATTTTCAATCTCAGCCCTGAGCTCAAAAAGTTGAAAGAAAACTACCACTGCTCAGTCATCAAACTACTGCGTAGCAGGGCATATCAGAATATTCAGCTTCTATTTCGGACAAAAACTCATGGAACTGATGATGATTCACAAAACCAAGTAAAACTACTGATGCTAAGGGTTTAATAACACATGATAAACTAAAACATTTTCTGCAAAGTACCTGCTGATGAATAACACAATGAATAAACCACCTTACATTTTCACAAGTTTCGTAAATTTGTTCAATTATTTTTCTGCTGTACACATATTTTTACCACCACCAGTTGTAAAAGATACTAGCAGATTACACTTTAGGTTGTACTGAATTAGTGTTTTCTTAGCTTTTTTGAAAATACTCTCACCTGTAATTGTTCCAAACAAACTATTCATAGAGGTTAATTCCTCACTCTCTTCAAACCTGGCATCAACTCCATGAATAAGTTAAAAACTAAACAGTAATAGTAACTAGCTGTGGACTCATCAACAGCCAGGAAAAACCACATGAAATCGGCCTTTTTTTTTTTTTTGGTGACGGTGTCTGGCTATGTCACCAGGCTGGAGTGCAGTAGTGTGATCTCGGCTCATTGCAACCTCCGCATCCCGGGTTCAAGTGATTCTCCTGTCTCAGACTCCTGAGTAGCTGGGACTACAGGCGTGGGCCACCACACCCAGCTAATTTTTGTATTTTTAGTAGAGACGAGGTTTCACCATGTTGGCCAGGGTGGTCTCAATCTCCTGACCTTGTGATCCGCCCACCTTGGCCTCTCAAAGTGCTAGGATTACAGGTGTGAGTCATGGCGCCCAGCCCAGCCTTCTGTTTTAATTGACTACTGATGTTGCTCCTAACGTCCTCAACATTTTGAGACACTGTTCCTGCTGAAAAGCTAACACTCTCAAACAAAAGTGTGTTTTCTCTGGACACACTTCTCCAGCTCCTGCAATCAAACACAATTTAATTAACTCAACATCAGTAAATGGCTTTCCTTGCCTAGCTAACAAACGAGCCACTCAGAAACCTGCTTCAGTTGTAGCCTGCAACTGAAACTACAAAAATGTAGTTTTCATTCTTGTGAAGAAATTCTGCTGTAAGGAAATATTCCTAACTGCATGCAGTGGCTTATCCCCGTAATCCCACCAACTCAAGAGGCGGAGGTGGGAGGATCACTTGAGCCCAGGAGTTTGAAGGCAACATAGCAAAACTCCATCACTAAAACATTTTTAAAACATAATTTTAAGAAAACGAAGCCAGGCATGCACCTGTAGTCCCAGCTACTTGGGAGGCTGAAGTGAGAGGATCACTAAACCCAAGAGTTTGAGGCTGCAGTGAGCTACGGTTGCACCACTGCATGCCAGCCTGGGTGACAGAACGAGACCCTGTCTCAAAAAAAAAAAAAAAAAGACATCTATGCTGAAAAAAATTCATCAGCATTATCAGATGAAGCACTTATCACAATATTCCCAACTCGTAAAAAAGCAATGGTCAGAAAAAAATTTTTAGGTCAGGTGCAGTGGCTCACTCCTGTAATCTCAGCACTTTGGGAGGCCAAGGCGGGCAAATCACTTGGGGTCAGGAGTTTGACACCAGCCTGGCCAACATGGAGAATCCCGTCTCTACCAAAAATAAAAAAAAAATTACCCAGGCGTGGTGAGTCACACCTATAATTCCAACTACTTGAGTGGCTGAGGCATGAGAATCACTTGAACCAGGGAAGTTGAGGTTGAAATGAGCTGAGATCGCACCACTGTACTCCAGCCTGGGCAACAGAGCAATCTCCAAAAAAAAAAAAAAAGGTGGGGGCCGGGTGCAGTGGCTCGCGCCTGTAATCCCAGCACTTTGGGAGGCCAAGACGGGCGGATCGCAAGGTCAGGAGTTTAAGACCAACCTGGCCAATATGGTGAAATCCCGTCTCTACTAAAAATACAAATTAGCCAGGTGTGGTGGCAGGTGCCAGTAGTTCCAGCTACTCAGGAGGCTGAGGCAGAAGAATCACTTGAACCCGGGAGATGGAGGTTGCAGTGAGCTGAGATCACGCCACTGCACTCCAGCCTGGGTGACAGAGCGAGACTCTATCTCAAAAAAAAAAAATAAAATAAAATAAAATAAAATTGGCTGGGCACGGTGGCTCACGCCTGTAATCCCAGCACTTTGGGAGGCCGAGATGGGTGGATCACGAGGTCAGGAGATCGAGACCATCCTGACTAACATGGTGAAACCCCGTCTCTACTAAAAATACAAAAATTAGCCGGGCGCGGTGGCGGGCGCCTGTAGTCCCAGCCACACGGGAGGCTGAGGCAGGAGAATGGCGTGAACCTGGGAGGCGGAGCTTGCAGTGAGTGGAGATCGCGCCACTGCACTCCAGCCTGGGAGACAGAGCTAGACTCCGTCTCAAAAAAAAAAAAAATTAAAGGAATATTCCTTTCTTTTTCTTTCTCTATCACCAGGCTGGAGTGCAGTAGTGTAATCACAGCTCATTGCAACCTCAACTCCTGGGCTCAAGTTGTACTCCTGCCTCGGCCCCCCCAAAGTGCTGGGATTACAAGCATAAGCCACCATGCACAGTCACAGCTATCTTTATTATTAGATGCTTTGCCACCGAATGTGTTAACAAAATAATCCACATGCCACCGAGCCTTAAAAGTGTAATACTTGAAGTGCATTTTTCTCTTCCTCTCTTCTTTTGACATAAGAGGTATGCAACAGTGATGAAGAATGTATAAAATGTGGTATGCTGGCCAGGCACAGGGGCTCATGCCTGGAATCCCAGCACTTTGGGAGGTCGAGGTGGGCGGATCAGAGGTCAGGAGATCAAGACCATTCTGACTAACACAGTGAAACCCCATCTCTACCAAAAATACAAAAAATTAGCTGGGTGTGGTGGCGGGCGCCTGTAGTCCCAGCTACTCGGGAGGCTGAAGCAGGAGAATGGCATGAATCCGAGAGGCAGAGCTTGAAATAAGCCCGATTGCGCCACTGCACTCCAGCCTGAGCGACAGAGCGAGGCTCCGTCTCAAAAAAAAAAAAGTGGTATGCTGATACGTGCAGCAATGTGAAGCAATGAGCATCACATATAGTCAGTCTCCTGTTGCAACTACTCAACTCTGCCACTGAAGGGCACAAGCAGCCAGGACAATAGAGAAACGAATGAGCGCAGGTTCAAAGGAAGCTTTATTTATTTTTTATTTTTTATTTTATTTATTTATTTTTTTTTGAGACAGAGTCTCGCTCTGCCGCCCAGGCTGGAGTGCAGTGGTGCGATCTCTGCTCACTGCAAGCTCCGCCTCCTGGGTTCATGCCATTCTCCTGCCTCAGTCTCCCAAGTAGCTGGGATTACAGGCACCCGCCACCGCGCCCAGCTCATTTTTTGTATTTTTGGTAGAGACAGGGTTTCACTTTATTAGCCAGGATGGTCTCGATCTGCTGACCTCGTGATCCGCCCAACTCAGCCTCCCAAAGTGCTGGGATTACAGGCGTGAGCCACCATGCCTGGCCCAAAGGAGGCTTTATTTAGGGACTCTTTGAAATTCATATAATCGTCACATCACGAAATGTCATTTTTTTCAGTCACTGAAAAAATGTGAAGGGAGGGCACAGTGGCTCATGCGTGTAATCCCAGCACTCTGGGAGGCCAAGGCAGTGGATTGCTTGAGCTCAGGAGTTAGGAAATCAGCCTGGGCAATGTGGCAAAACCCTGTCTCTACCAAAAAAGTACAAAAATTAGCCAGGTGTGGTGGTGCACACCTATAGTCACAGCTACTCAGAAGGCTGAGGCAGGAGGATTCTTTGAGCCTGGGAGGTCAAGGCTGCAGTGAGCCAAGACTGTCCTACTGTGCTCTAGCCAGGAGGATAGACTGAGACCTGTCTCAAAAGAAAGTGGGCCATAAAAAAGCAGGCAGCAGGCTGGATTTGGTATGCAGGCTGGTTTGCCGACCTCTGCTCTACACTTGGGTATTTTTGTCTTCTTTTCCCCTTTTTGTGGAGAAAGGGGTCTCACTATATTGCCCGAGCACATCTCGAACTCCTGGGCTCAAGCTATCCTCTGGCCTCTGCTCCCTAAGTGCTGGGATTACAGGTGACCTCTGCTCTAAACAGTTGATATGCCTCATCGCATCACACCCTTACATCTCCATACTTTTGATCATGTTGTCCCCTGGGTCTAGATCACCCTGAGGGTTCCCTGACCCTGCCTGCCCCCTCTTCCATGTTCCTACTACACTATGTGAATACTGCTGGTACAGCCACCACAGTGGATTCTGACTGTTTTATACACTGCCACATCTATCATCTTTGTACCCCTGCACAGAGCTGACCCACAGCAGGTGTCTGAGAGGTGTAGAAGTGAAAAGAAAAGCAAAAAGCATACCAAGTGGTACAAGCCTGGTATAAAGCAGCTCTGCACGAACCCAATAAAACACAGAGAAGCAGCTCCAACCTCTGACTTAGATACTTCTCCTGGCAATTAACTCAGCAAGCTCTCTATTCCACATCATGTCTGCTCAGCTTTGTTCCTCACCTGAACACTAACATTGAGATCTTCCGCCTCACACACAGAGTCAGTTGCTGGCATTTGGCTCCTCTTTTGTCATTGGTGCTGAGAATGTGCAGAGACCATTACAGATCTACTTTTTGAAAAAAGAGTCTCATTCTGTCACCCAGGCTGGAGTGCAGTGGTGCAATTACAGGTCACTGCAACCTCCCAGGCTCGAGCAATCTTACCACCTCAGCCTCTCGAATAGCTGGGACTATAGGCACCTGCCACCCCACCCAGCTAATTTTTATATTTTTTTATAGAGATGACATTGCCCAGGCTGGTCTCAAACTCCTGACCTCAAGCAACCCTCTTTAGTCTCTCAAAGTGCTGGGATTACAGGCATGAGCCACCATGCACAGCCACTACAGATTAATTCCTGTTTCTATTTCCTCCAACAACCAATGGGTATCATGATGACTACTGGCAAAAGCTGGGTACCAGTCAGACATGGTGGCTCATGCCTGTAATCCCAGCACTTTCGGAGGCCAAGGCAGGTGGATCACCTGAGGCCAGGAGTTTGAGATCAACCTGGTCAATATGGCAAAACCCCGTCTCTACTGAAAACACAAAAACTAACCGTGGTTTGGTGTAGTGCCACATGCCCGTAATCCCAGCACTCTGGGAGGCCAAGGTGGACAGATCACCTGAGATCAGGAGTTCAAAGACCAGCCTGGCCAACAGGGCAAAACTCCATCTCTATTAAAAATACAAAAATTAGGCCAGGCGTGGTGGCTCATGTCTGTAATCCCAACACTTTGGGAAGCTGAGGTGGGGGGGATCACCTGAGGTCAGTTCGAGACCAGCCCGGCCAACATGGCGAAACCCCGCCTCTACTAAAAAATACAAAAATTAGCTGGGTGTGGTAGCATGCACCTTTAATCCCAGCTACTCAGGAGGCTGAGGCGGGAGAGTCACTTGAACCCAGGAGGCCCAGATTGCAGTGAGCCAAGATCCCCCCATTGCACTCCAGCCTGGGCGACAAGAGCAAGACTGTCTTAAAAAAAAAAAAAAAAAAAAAAAAAGAGCTGTGGTCAATCTTCTTGTGGAGTGCATGTCTGCATGAATGTCCACCTGTATGTTTTATGTTTGTTTATAATCTGATTTGGACAAACCTACAGATTTGAGTACAGAGACATATAGGCAAGACAATGATGAATTCCAGACAACCAAGACGAGCCAACAGGGCCAGGCGCGGTGGCTCATGCCTGTAATCCCAGCACTTTGGGAGGCCGAGGCGGGTGGATCATGAGGTCAGGAGCTTGAGATCATCCTGGCTAACAAGGTGAAACCCTGTCTCTACTAAAAATACAAAAATTAGCCAGGCATAGTGGTGGGTACCTGTAGTCCCAGCTACTCAGGAGGCTGAGGCAGGAGAATGGCATGAACCCGGGAGGTGGAGCTTGCAGTGAGCCAAGATTGCGCCACTGTACTCCAGCCTGGGCAACAGAGCAAGACTCCATCTAAAGAAAAAAAAAAAAGACAAGCCAACAGAAAGAGGTGGCGCTGCAACACCAGATTTGCTCAGGACTTGGTGAATCCCAGAACAGTGAACAGCAAGGTGTAAGCCCAACAAAAGGGACAAGAGATTGAGCCGGTAGAATAACTCACTCTGGATGCCACTCAGCCTCGGGACATGGGCCATGAGTTTTCAAGATGGAGTGGCCAGTGAGGAAGCACCTGTTCCTGCAGCTCCTGCTGCTCTCCTGGCCATTCCAGCCTGGGGGACAGAGCAAAACTCCGTCTCAAAAACAAAAACAAAAAACAAATATATACAAGCTTTAACTTGAATACAGGGTCTTTTTTAAATGCAAGACAAAGTCCTGATCTTAAACATTCTTTACTGAAATCTAACCACAATATGATAGGATTCTGCAACAAGCACAAAAGGAAAGGAAAAACAAAAAGCCAAAAAACCCCAGTCATTGTTGAAGATTATTTGTAGTATCCAAAGGCTCAAATAATGCTTCTCTGTAATCTCCTGTTTTCCATGTTAACACTTCCGTGTACCTACTTCTTTCCTTCCCCCACATATAACTCCTAAAAAGAAATGTAGTCACTGAGGCCATAATTCATGGCTTATCCAAGGTTCTTTAAGTTTGAGAATAAAGTATGTTTTACCCTCAAAGAGAATACTGTAAGAGCATATGAGCTGTAAATTAAAATTCTAATTATTCATCCAAGTATGTATATGTTTCTTACAAGCTGCTAAAAATCTTTCCTTATTTTTGCAAATCTGAAAGGTAAACTACTATCAGTTCTACATTCGATATTTATTTATTTATTTTTTTTTTTTTGAGACGGAGTCTTGCTGTGTCTCCCAGGCTGGAGTGCAGTGGCGTGATCTCGGCTCACTGCAAGCTCCGCTTCCCGGGTTCACACCATTCTCCCGCCTCAGCCTCCCAAGTAGCTGAGACTACAGGCGCCCGCCACCACGCCCGGCTAGTTTTTTGTATTTTTAGTAGAGACGGGGTTTCACCATGTTAGCCAGGATAGTCTCGATCTCCTGACCTCGTGATCCACCCGCCTCGGCCTCCCAAAGTGCTGGGATTACAGGCTTGAGCCACCGTGCCCAGCCCTACATTCGATATTTATAAGGATATATGTACACATTCCGACACCAAACATGACCCAGAAACCATACAACTTTCTAATAGTAACCACATTGGTGGGAGTTACTAAAAATGGCTTTTAGTTTAGGCTGGGTGTGGCGTCTCAGGCCAGCACTTTGGGGAGCAGAGGACGGAAGACTGCTTGAGGTCAGAAGTTCCAGACCAGCCTGGCAACATAGTAAGACCCTGACTTCACGAAACAAATCTAAAAATAAAAAATCAGTCAGGTGTGGTGGTACAGGCCTGTAGTCCCAGCTACTCAGGAGGCTGAAGTGAGGATCATTTGAGCCCAGGAGTTCAAGGTTGCAGTGAGCTATGATTACGTCACTGCACTCTAGCCTGGGTGACAGAGTAAGACTGTATCTCCCCCCCCCCAAAAAAAAAAAGCTTTAAAAAATAAGGGAAAATAAAGCTATAATTGGTGGTAGGTAAATATTTGGATGGATCTGACACACTACACAG
The DNA here is from genome assembly GCF_037993035.2 of Macaca fascicularis. NCBI lineage: Eukaryota > Metazoa > Chordata > Mammalia > Primates > Cercopithecidae > Macaca > Macaca fascicularis. The sequence continues at coordinate 82,203,629 of NC_088390.1, read as the reverse complement.
CTACAGAGATGTGGCTTCCAAATCTTCTAAAGTGATCCTGATTTAGAACATTCTCTCTGACAGAAAAAGCAAGCTCAGGGAGTATTATTCAGGCAAATAAAGTGTCTAGTGAATTTCTAAGTGTGTCTGAACCTCCTTTGATCCCACACTGGCCTTTAGTCAGAGTAAACACAATATGATCTTATGGCCACTATGAAGCCCCTAGATGCAATGAAACTCCCGACCGCACCTGTGCACACACGCATGTGCACACACACACAGCAACCCACAGTTCAGGTGCTACGCGCACTCAAGCAAGTCAGTGTTTTACAGTGGGGGAGCCAATCACTGGCAATTATTTCAGCCCACTTTTCACTGGGGCTCACTGGAACATTCTGACACCTGTGAGCTGTCCTGCCCCAAGAACTAACAAGAGCCAGGAAGGTGTGCAACTAGTCTGTGTGTCCATGGTCCCTTCTTTTTTTTTTTTTTTTTTTTTTTGAGACGGAGTCTCGCTGTGTCTCCCAGGCTGGAGTGCAGTGGCGTGATCTCGGCTCACTGCAAGCTCCGCCTCCCGGGTTCATGCCATTCTCCCGCCTCAGCCTCCCGAGTAGCTTAGACTACAGGCGCCCACCACCACGTCCGGCTAGTTTTTTTTTTGTATTTTTAGTAGAGACGGGGTTTCACCATGTTAGCCAGGATAGTCTCGATCTCCTGACCTCGTGATCCACCCGCCTCGGCCTCCCAAAGTGCTGGGATTACAGGCTTGAGCCACCGCGCCCGGCCGGTCCCTTCTTTCTATAATTGTCCCTTTGCCCTATGGGGCCTAGAGCTGGTGAAACTGAGGAAGGTTCATGTAAGGGTCACTCACATCACTGATTTTTTTTTTTTTTTTTTGAGACGAGTCTCGCTCTGTCACCCGGGCTGGAGTGCAGTGGCCAGATCTCAGCTCACTGCAAGCTCCGCCTCCCGGGTTTACGCCATTCTCCTGCCTCAGCCTCCGGAGGAGCTGGGACTACAGGCGCCCGCCACCTCGCCCGGCTAGTTTTTTGTATTTTTTTTTTTAGTAGAGACAGGGTTTCACCGTGTTAGCCAGGATGGTCTCGATCTCCTGACCTCGTGATCCGCCCGTCTCGGCCTCCCAAAGTGCTGGGATTACAGGCTTGAGCCACCGCGCCCGGCCCACATCACTGATTTTAGAGAATATTCAAGAGTACAAAAAAGCCCCGTTCATTCTCCCCCAAATCATATAATACCTTGACTTTATTCAAAGTTTTTCTGGCCGGGCATGGTGTCTCACACCTGTAATCTCGGCACTTTGAGAGGCCAAGACGGGCAGATCGCTTGAGGCCAGGAGTGTGAGACCAGCCTGGCCAACAAGGTGAAACCCCATCTCTACTAAAAATACAAAAATTAGCTGGGTGTGGTGGCATGTACCTGTAATCCCAGCTACTCAGGAGGCTGACACACTACAATCGCTTGAGCCCAGGAGGCGGAGGTTGCAGTGAGCTGAGATCATGCCACTGTACTCCAGCCCAGGCAATAGAGCAAGACCCTATCTCAAAAACTGGCCGGGCGCGGTGGCTCAAGCCTGTAATCCCAGCACTTTGGGAGGCCGAGACGGGCGGATCACGAGGTCAGGAGATCGAGACCATCCTGGCTGACACGGTGAAACCCTGTCTCTACTAAAAAATACAAAAAACTAGCCGGGCGAGGTGGCGGGCGCCTGTAGTCCCAGCTACTTGGGAGGCTGAGGCAGGAGAATGGCGTGAACCCGGGAGGCGGAGCTTGCAGTGAGCTGAGATCCGGCCACTGCACTCCAGCCTGGGTGGCAGAGCGAGACTCCGTCTCAAAAAAAAAAAAAAATAAAAATAAATAAATAAATAAATAAAACAAAACAAAAAACCCACAAAGTTTTTCTGTACATAGTTAGCCTGAAAAAGCTAGCCTGGAAAACCTCCAGTTTTATGACTTTAGTAATATGTTTAAACTAACATGTTCTTTGTACAGTTTTCTTTTTTTTTTTTTTTTTTTTTTGAGACGGAGTCTCGCTCTGTCGCCCAGGCTGGAGTGCAGTGGCGCGATCTCGGCTCACTGCAAGCTCCGCCTCCCTGGTTCACGCCATTCTCCTGCCTCAGCCTCCCGAGTAGCTGGGACTACAGGCGCCCACAACCGCGCCCGGCTAATTTTTTGTATTTTTAGTAGAGACGGGGTTTCACCGTGGTCTCGATCTCCTGACCTTGTGATCCGCCCGCCTCGGCCTCCCAAAGTGCTGGGATTACAGGCGTGAGCCACCGTGCCCGGCTTGTACAGTTTTCTGTACAACAAAGTATTTGGCCCTAAACTGAGTGGGTCAGTTTAGAACATACATCCATCATATAAGATACAAGCAGTATGATGGAGGCGCTACAAAGACTGGAGAATGAAATAAGAATTCAAGTGGATGTGGAAGAGAGAACTGTTCTCTGAAGATGCTGCTGCCCCGTGCATGCCCTAGGAACTGAAGAATCTATTTTAGTGTGGATGCAACTAAAGAAGGCATTCAATCAGGGCTGTTGAAGCAAGGAGCAATGCAACTGAAAGCAGTGACACAGCCCAGTTCAAATAATGGTGAACAGTACCTACACTGTGCTAAGTGTCAAGCACTGTTTTAAGCACTTTACATATATGAACTCATTTATTTCACCCTTATAACAACCCCATGAGACAGGGAATATTCCTATTCTCAGGAAACTGATACACAAAGAGGTAAGTCACTTGCCCAAGATCTCACAGCTAGTAACTGACAGAGCTGGGCCTCAAATCCAGGTGGTGTGACCCTGGAGTCAGTACTCCTAACTACCATGCTGACTGTTAAGAAATGCTTAATTTCTTTTCTTTTCTTTTTTTTCTTTCTTTTTTTTTTTTTTTGAGACAGAGTTTCGCTCTTGTTGCCCAGGTTGGAGTGCAATGGCGTGATCTCGGCTCACTACAACCCCCGCCTCCTGGGTCCTAGTGGTTCTCCTGCCTCAGTCTCCCTAGTAGCTGGGATTACAGGTGCCTGTCACCACGCCCAGCTAGTTTTTTGTATTTTTAGTAGAGACAGGGTTTCACTATGTTGGCCAGTCTGGTCCTGAACTCCTGACCTCAGGTGATCCACCCACCTCAGCCTCCCAAAATGCTGGGATTACAGGCGTGAGCCACCATGCCCCGCTAACTAAGCATTTCTTAACTGAGCTAAAGGAAAAACAAGAGTAGTAGCAAATAAGCCTCAGTGACTCTCTGAAAGCTGTTTAGAACATGTCGGAGAGTTTCGCACAGGCCATAACTACAATACCATAAAATAAGTTGCTGAAATAAAAACAGAAATGTTCACTTTAGCATGCTCTACTGGATATTTAATATACATTTTTTGTGTTCATTGTAAAGTACTCTTACTTCAATAGTGAAACAGAGGTTAGTTTGTTTTTAATCAGGAAATACAAGTACTGGTCTCTAATTTATACTATATTTAGATAGTCCGATTCACACAAATCCTGAAGTGGCAGGCCGCCAGATGCCTGGCACCTCTTAACAGTAGAAGTGACATCAGAAACATATGGTAATGTTCTTACCAAAATAAATAAATGCTTAGATATAACAACGACTACTTAAAACTTCTAAGTCACAAAACACCATGCTAAAGGTTTTTATCAACCTCTTCTTTACAGAACATAACTACTTCTCTTATGTGGGGGTAGATTTGGGAATAGGCCAAAATTTCATAGGAAGGTGGGACATGGACCTTCCCCCTCCTCATTAGAAGTCATTTTGTCAGGACTTATGGTGGCTATATGGTGTTTCAAATGCTAACAGGAAACAAATGAGTCAACTTATGCACATGAAAAGTAAACTGTGAATAAAGAATAAGAAAGGGGAGGAAACAGTTCAATAAGTTCAGATACAACTTGATGATACTGTCACAGGCTGTCACAGGCCTCAGTATCTTCTTTATGTCCTAAAGAAATTGAGCCACCAACAGGAAAAAAGGTCACCTCACAGAGAATGCTGTGAGATTTTTAAGTTGCTAGACTCCTTTCCATCTTCTCCTTCTCCTCAGCTCTTGATACTGCTGTCAAATTCTACACACTGGCAAAGAAAAAAGGGGTGAAAGTTGAGGGATTTTATAGAGAAATAATAAAAAGTTTGTTGTGATTACTTGAACTAATATAGTATAGCCACTGACATCATTTTAAATCCCTAAAACACATGGCCTGTCCTTAAATGCCCAGGTAAACCTTAAAACATTCACAATACCGGAAGAATGGACTCTATTACATTTTAGTAAAAGCAAACTTCTCTTCCACCTCCCACCCACCCCAGGAAGTAGACGTGATTCATTTTATGAAGGCATTGGTAAAAATCTGCTTGTTCCCTGGAATGGCTATCAAGTTGGAGACGAGGTAAAGTATAATTACCAACACCTAGGAGTCTCAAACTTGTTTTCTGAATACATATCTCTTATCTCAAAACATCTCCACAGACTTATAACATGGGGGCATTCAACTACAATAGATACACAGGGCCTAAGCCACTGAGAAAGCTGGGAAAAGGGCACCAAGGAGCTTTGTGCAAACCACAGACTTTCCCACACTATTGCTGCTGAGCCTTGGCAATAGGCCATGCACCTGAAGCCCTCTCTATTGTAGGAGGGACTCATATACACTGATTTTTTAATTAACTTTTTAAAAATCTGATATATAATTCAGAGAGCACACAAACTCACCACTTGTAAGTGTACATTTCAGTGGTTTTTAGTGTTTTCACCCGTGTTATGTAACCTTCACCATATCTAATTCCAGAACATTTCCATCACCCCCAAAATCACCCTGTACCTATTACCCCATGCACTTTCTCCACAGATATCTCTGTTGCCTATGCAGGTATTTTAACATGACTGGCTGGGGTGAATCTATAGAGTATCCATACAGTAAGAAAACAGAAGCTCTGCTGTCCAGAGGGATACTACACCTAAATTCTCGGCATTGTTAGCAATTAGGCTAATGTAATTTTTATAGATTGGCTAAGAATGGCAGAGAAACTTACATTCAACATCCATCTTCACATAACAATTAGTGTGACCCAAATTCATCCAAGATGTTAAAAGAAGGGAAGACAATCTACTAGGATTAGCCATAACTGTCCATAGTTGCAATTTCAAAACATAGAAGATGCATACGGATAGTGGGAAAACCTCCTTTAGTATCAACCATAGCTGGATTAAAAAAAAACAAAAACAAAAACAAAAAACTTAATCATTAAGCAAATATTGCCCAGTGTGGGAAAATAATCACTAGACCAGTCCACTATTTAATGTAATGCAGCTTTAAATGCAACCTTACTGTCATCACTCTTGACCTGGAGTCTCTCCTAATGAGAAAAATTACCTTTAGGCAAAGGTCTGGCAGGAAAGCCTGCAGATGTGTGCTGTGCTGCTCAGGCTGTGGCAGGGCTCTAGTTACCTAAGCGTGCTCATGGCTTCTACGACACACAGGAAAGAGACCTCACCTGCAGGCATCAGGGTGTTGAAAAGCGGGAGGACGTGTAGGTCCACGAGGGTATCTTGCTTTTGTGCACTTATCTGGGGTGCTATTTGCAGAGAAGGAGCTCCTTTACAGAGTGTGCCCAAGATGGATTTCTCTAAGTTGCTCTCAGAGTTGTCCAGCTGCCCTCACCAATAAGTCACAGTCTTTGTAGGATGATAGAAACCACCAGTCAAAGCAGATGCATATGGGTTGTGGGGAAGCCTTCTTTAGTATCTAACATAGCTGGATTAAAACAAAAAAACTTAACCATTAAGCAAATCTTGACTTTAATAATTTAGATAACAGCAAATATCAACTAGGTGTTAAGCTTAAGAATCTACCCTTAGCAAGGGCACTTAACACTTGTTAATGGGGATTTTGTGGGATTAAATGAAGGCTACAATGAGCTCCTAATTTCTGTCCTGCAAAAAATCAGTTCTACTTGATAAACAAGTAAATAAGATCCAGAAGTGTTTCTTGGTAATGTAACTCGTTCTCGCTGAGGTTGCTTAGTAACGCTTCCAATGACTTCTGTTGTGCAACAAGTAGTACTCTACTAACTCTTGTACGATTTTATTGTAATTTGCAATAATGACTTAAATACATATTCATGTCCAGGATTTTCCAAAATACAATCAGATGCAATCAAGTGAAGTTAATGACATTTATATAATACATAAACTGAAAATAGATCTATGGAAGTATTGCTACATTATCTTTGTTTAATTCAATGCCCAGGAAACCAGTCCTAAATTGAAATGATGCCTAGATAGACGAGGCTATAAAGTATTTATTCTCTGTCTACCTATAAGAAATCACCAAGTGGCCAGAAAACTCCTGCAAACCTTCACTAAACTAGAATTTCATTTTCCTTTAACATGAGGGCATTAAGAAGTCTGAGAATCGACTGCAGTCACTGCAGTTGAAGTGATTGGTCTCTGAGGTATACTTCCTCTCATGGGGTGAAAACAATGAGGTCAGAAACTCGGAGAGTTTAATATTTATTTCTTTATTTTTATTTTATTATTTTTTTCAAGCCAGAGTCTCGCTCTGTTGCCCAGGCTGGAGTGTAGGAGCGTGATCTCGGCTCAGTGCAACCTCTGCCTCCTGGGTTCAAGTGATTCTCCTGTCTCAGCCTCCCGAGTAGCTGGGATTACAGGCATGCACCACCATGCCCGGCTAATTTTTGCATTTTTAGTAGAGATACTAAAAATTGCCATGATGGCCAAGTTGGTCCCGAACTCCTGACCTCAAGTGATCCATTCACCTTGGCCTCCCAAAGTGTTGACATTACAGGCGTGAGCCACCACGCCCAGCCAATTATTTATTTATTTTTCAGATACGGTCTTGTCACCCAGGCTGGAGTGCAGTAACATAATCTTGGCTCACTGTAGCCTCAATCTCCTGGGCTCAGGGATCCTCCCACCTCGGCCTCCTGAGTATCCAGGACCACAGGCGCACACCACCACACCTGGCTCGTTTTTTTAATTTTTAGTAGAGAGGAGGTCTTGCTATGTTGCCGATGCTGGTCTGGAACTCCTGGGCTCAAGTGATCCTCCCGCCTCAGTTTCCCAAGTTGAGATTATAGCTACCACACCCAGCTGGATATTTAAGATGGTAGTTTTTCTGTGACCTTTCAAGAATATATATATATATATTTTTTTTTTTTGAGATGGAGCCTGGCTCTGTTGCCCAGGCTGGAGGGCAGTGGCGCGATCTCAGCTCAATGCGACCCCCGCCTCCCGGGTTTAAGCAATTCTCCTGCCTCAGCACGCACCACCACACCCAGCTAATTTTTGTATTTTCTTTTTATGTTTTTGTTTGAGATGGAGTCTAGTCCTGTCACCCAGGCTGGAATGCAATGGCGTGACCTCGGCTCACTGCAACCTCTGCCTCCCAGGCTCAAATGATTCTCCTGCCTCAGCCTCCTCAGTAGCTGGGATTATAGGTGCCCGCCACCACACCCAGCTATTTTTTGTATTTTTAGTAGAGACGGGGGTTTTACCATGTTGGCCAGGCTGGTCTCGAACTCCTGACCTCGTGATCTGCCTGCCTCGGCTCCCAAAGTGCTGGGATTACAGATGTGAGCTACTATGCCATGCTCAGCTATACACTTTCAATAGTATAACTGTTAATACAGCAAAAAGCCAAAAGGTAGCTAAACTTGCAGATACATTTTGAGATGATTGCTACAAAAGTTCTCATTCTTAAATGTTTTTATAAACTCTTCCAATATACAAGACAGTATGTTATTATAAATAAAGCTGAATTAAATTCATTCTTTGTCAAATGAAAAGACAAACTGTCGGCTGGGCACGGTGGCTCACGCCTGTAATCCCAGCACTTTGGGAGGCCTGGGTGGGCGGATCACGAGGTCAAGAGATCGAGACCATCCTGGCTAACACTGTGAACCCCCATCTCTACTAAAAATACAAAAAATTAGCCGGGCGTGGTGGAGAGCACCTGTAGTCCCAGCTACTCGGAGGGCTGAGGCAGGAGAATGGCGTGAACCCGGGAGGCGGAGCTTGCAGTGAGCCGAGATCGCGCCACTGCACTCCAGCCTGGGCAACGGAGCGAGACTCCATCTCAGAAAAATAAATAAATACATAAATAAATAAATAAAAATAAATTAAAAAAAAAAAAAAAAGAAAAGACAAACTGTCTAGTAAAAGGAGGTCACAGGCTGGGCACAGTGGTTCATGCCTGTAATCTCAGCACTTTGGGAGGCTGAGGTGGGCAGATCACGAGGTAAGGAGATCAAGACCATCCTGGCTAACACAGTGAAACCCCATCTCTACTAAAAATACAAAAAATTAGCCGGGTGTGGTGGCAGGTGCCTGTAGTCCCAGCTATTCAGGAGGCTGAGGCAGGAGAGAATGGCGTGAACCCAGGAGGCAGACCTTGCAGTGAGCTGGGATCGTGCCACTGCACTCCAGACTTGGTCTCAGGGAAAAAAAAAAAAAGAGGTCACATGGTTTTTGTCTTGGAAGAATAATAATACATATACATGATCGTTTTACTAAGTGCTAAGCAAATACTTGGAGCTGTACAATAGAGGAACTTCTGACATAACTGTTTTCTAAAAGGACTGGATTCCTCAAGTCCAGCACAAGTGCCTGCTACACCAATTTGCTGAAAGGATTATTCCAAAGTTTCCCTTAAAGCAAGATTATTCAAGAGTTTAGAAAAAAAAAAAAAAAAGAACAAAATTATCCTTCAGACTATGTTATGAATAATCCTCTTGGTTTAGGAAAAGGAGGGCTCAAACTGAGAACTGCAATTTCAGCACAAGATTGAAGGGGCAAGAATGGGAAACGAATGGGAAAGTAATTTTTTGCTTGGTGTATTCAACTTGTGTTTGCCAAGATTGCCGTTATGGTAAATGAGACTCAATTATCACACAAGTGTCTCTGGATTATTGCAAAGACTACTGCATGTTACATAATTTCAAATAACATCAGGTATAAAACTATACAAAATTAATTTACATATAAGAAAGGCCAGGTGAAGTGGCTCACACCTTCTCAGACTCGGCCTTCCCATGCCACTGTACACCAGCCTGGGTGACAGAGCAAGATCCTGTCTCTTGCTCTGTCCAACCAACCTGGGCGACAAAAATAAATAAAAAGCAAAAATAAAAGTGGCTGGGCGCAGGGGCTCACACCTGCAATCCCAGCACTTTGAGAGGCTGAGGCGGGCAGATCACGAGGTCAGGAGTTCAAGACCAGCCTGACCAACATGGTGAAACCCCATCTCTACTAAAAATACAAATAAATAAATAAAAGTTTAAAACGGTAAAAAATTTGACAGGCAGACGGGCACAGTGGCTCACGCCTGTAATCCCAGCAGTTTGGGAGGCCAAGCCGGGCAGATCACAAGGTCAGGAGTTCAAGACCAGCCGGGCCAACATAATGAAACCATCTCTACTAAAAATACAAAAATTAGCCAGCCATGGTGGCATATGCCTGCAGTCCCAGCTACTCAGGAGACTGAAGCAGGAGAATCGCTTGAACCCGGGAGGTGGAGGCTGCAGTGAGCTGAGATCACGCCACTGCACTCCAGCTTGGGCAACAGAGTGAGACTTCGTCTCCAAAAAAAACAAAACAAACCTGACAGGCAAAAACACAAATATTCAAAAGGAGTCTATCCCTGTATTCAAAATGGGATCAATTATTATCAATGAGGCCGGGCGCGGTGGCTCAAGCCTGTAATCCCAGCACTTTGGGAGGCCGAGACGGGCGGATCACGAGTTCAGGAGATCGAGACCATCCTGGCTAACACGGTGAAACCCCGTCTCTACTAAAATACAAAAAAAAATTAGCCGGGCGAGGTGGCGGGCGCCCGTACTCCCAGCTACTCGGGAGGCTGAGGCAGGAGAATGGCGTGAACCCGGGAGGCGGGGCTTGCAGTGAGCTGAGATCCGGCCATTGCACTCCAGCCTGGGCAACAGAGCTAGACTCCGTCTCAAAAAAAAAAAAAAAAAAAAAAAAATTATTATCAATGATCAATTATTATTCCACTCTGTATGTCCATGTGTACCCACTGTTTACCTCCCAAGCAGCTCAAAATCAAACTGCTCCCATCCCCTAACTCCCAAGGGCAATAAATGAATTCACCTTATGGGGGCAGGGGGAAGCAGGTAAAGAGGTATGTGCCTGTAGTCCCAGCTACTCAGGAGGCTAAGGCAGGACTGCTTGAGCCCAGGAGTTCAAGTCCAGCCTAGGTAACATAGTGAGATCACATCTCTCGTTTTTTTTTTTTTTTGGACGGAGTCTTACTCTGTCGCCCAGGTTGGAGTGCAGTGGCACTATCTCGGCTCACTGCAACCTCCGCCTCCTGGGTTCAAGCGATTCTCCTGTCTCAGCCTCCCGAGTAGCTGGGACTACAGGTGTGTGCCACCAGGCCCACCTAATTTTTCGTATTTTTAGTAGAGACGGGGTTTCCATGTTGGCCAGGTTGGTCTCAAACTCCTGACCTCAAGTGATCCACCCACCTCAGGTTCCCAAAGTGCTGGGATTACAAGCATGAGCAACAGCACCCTGCCCATGTCTCTTTTAAGAGAAAAAGAAAAAAAAAGGCTGGGTGTGGTGGCCTCCCAGCACTTTGGGAGGCCAAGGCCCAACAGTAGATTGCTTGTGCCTGCTTGATCACAGGAGTCTGAGACCAGCCTGGGCAACATGGCAAAACCACGTCTCTACAAAAAATACCAAAACAACGTATCCAGGTGTGCCTGTAGTCCCAGCTACTCAGAAGGCTGAGGTGGGAGGATCACTTGAACCAGGGAGGTTGAGGCTACAGTGAGCTGAGATCGTGACACTGCACTACAGCCTGGATGACAGAGACCCTATCTTAAAAAAAAAAAAAAGGAAAAATCAGAGCCAGCAAGTGTGCTGGTTCCATCATATGTGTCCTCATGCTCCCTGCACCTCAGCCCTAGGACGACTAGGGGATGAAGTATGCCAAGTCATCACAGCTTCTGAATGCTGGTAAGTCTAGCAAGAAAGACCACTGATTTCTATCTCTGATTTTTGGAAATAAAAATATAAAACACATACATACGAACAGACAAGGAGATAAGAACACCTACAACCTCCCATCAAGCTTGGCTATTTTACCTACTCCTGCTGATTTCCTAAGACACCTCAAGAGCCAGGTCCCATTACTCTGTACTTACCCACAAGGAATGGAAAGGCAGGGTTTTTTGTTTTTGTTTTTTGAGACGGAGTTTCACTCTTGTCACCTAGGCTGGAGTGCAGTGGTGCGATCTCGGCTCACTGCCACCTCCACCTCCCGGGTTCAAGCGATTCTCCTGCCTCAGCCTCCTGAGTAGCTGGGATTACAGGTGCCCACCAGCACACCCAGCTAATTTTTTGTATTTTTAGTAGAGATGGGGTTTCGCCATATTGGGCAGGCTGGTCTCGAACTCCTGACCTCCGGTGATCCGCCTCGGCCTCCCAAAATGCTGGGATTACAGGTGTGAGCTACCACACCCGGCCTGAAAGACAGGTTTTAAACAAATGAGCATCAAGAAGACAAAGACTCAGACACTGACATTTACTCAGCTGTTCACTAGTTTCACCTGTCAATTCCAAAATAAGAAAGTCTTTCTAATACAGATTTCATAGTATGCTCAATGACAACACAACACAGAAACACAAGTTGCTGAAACCAAGACTCTCATGACTCAAAATGTGTTTATTTTACTAAAAACAGTGATCTGAGCAACCAGAGAATATAAAGAAGTTCCAATTACGTGAAGTTTCCACCTTCGAAAATCAAGACTACACCATTCAACTAATCAGTAGTCTTTGAGCTAAAAACATCTCACCAAAATCAATGGAAAGACTGCGAAAGATCTCCAGTAAGAAAGGACCAGGAAAGCAATGTCCACATCAGAAAAGGAATGGTTAACCTGAGTCAGACTGTAGTCAAGAAGCTTAAATGATTCCAGCCAACAACATAGAATCCCACAAAGAAACCATACACTTCCTATAACCAATGTTCCCCAACCCCAGAACAGTTTCCCAAGGTCTTCTACATAGCAAGAGTTCCTCCTGTCTGGTTTGAGTTCTTTCTACTCCAACAGATGATTCTGTTCTTCGTTCACTGAACAACTTAAGAGCTGTTCAACCCCCCAGGTTCCAAAACCTCTCGCAGCTGGGGATCCTTTTAAAGATGCACATCGCTCAGAATTCTGCCCATGGGGAAGAGAGGCATTCAGAGCATCAGGGAAAATGGAAAGCAACATTTTGCTTAACACGAGAAACCGCCCCTTATTCATCTTTCTCCCACATCACCTAACTAGGGAATGCTTAATGTGACTTGAAGGAAATGAAGACAGCGACCTAAAAGCACACAGATGCAGACTTCCAGGAAGAGGTTTTCCCATCTTGCTGGACCCTGTAGTGTCGGTATTTGGGGGTCCCTCTAATGCCACATTTCTGCTGAGCCTGCAGACATACTCGGAACCCATCACCTTCGGGCTCCCAAACTCAGGCTCCGCACAGCCCGCGAGGGAAACGGTCATGGGCACGCACCGACACGTTTCCATCTTTGCATGTTTATCTACGTCGACTGGGAATTCAAGCAAGGGTGGCCCTCGTGGACAACCTACGAGCCTTAGGGACACAAAAGGCTTCCTGTGCAAATTGCATGGAATCTCCTGACAGGATTTCGCGGTAATGATCATTCATAGGTGGGTTCTGGGGCTGTGCCCCACGGAACTCGTCTTGGTTGTGTCTTGGACTTCTCACTGCCCCCCAAGGGAGCCTACTACTGTGGTTTTATGGTCTGAGGAACAGTTAGGCCTCGAAGGCCTGGCCTAGGGAGAGTGCACTCTGCATCCCGAGCTCCCGCCTTCCCCACTCAGCGGCCGGGACCGAGTTTCCCGCCCCACAGCCCGACCAGAGGTTGGTGGCAGTTGGAGGCAGTTGGGACCGGCCCCAGCAGGTTGGAACCGGTCTGGGCCGGGCCGGAGGAGGAAGGGGGGGAGGAAGAGGCCGCCTCGCGCTCTCCCTGCGCGCGTGACTCACGCTGGCCGCTGACGTCAGGCGTGCGCGCGCGGCGGGGGGGGGCTCTACGTACGTGTAGTGCTGCGGTTTCTCGGGCTGTGCCTGCAGCACCTGAGCGGTAGCGGCCGGGGGCGCCGAGGAAGCTGCGGAGCCGCCGGGCCCGGGGCCCTTCGACATGGTCTTGTCTTCCTGCCTCTTCGCCGCTCCCCTTTTATTATTCAGTCTGCGCGGTCCGCGCCGAGGACCCAGTACGCCTGCGCCGCGCCACGAGAACGTGAAGACCCCCCACACGGCAGCATGGGTTGCTGGGAGTTGTGGTTCTATGTCCGACTGGAATTTTACCGTCGGCAGAGGGTTGCTGGCAAAGCGCGGGACCACAATACCCAGGGATCCGTGCTGCTAGTGTCCCGGATGCTGAGGGCCTGCGACGGCTTCTGGGAATTGCAGTCCGGTCGCGTTTATCCTTCTTACCAGCGCGTTTTCAGTTTCAAAGGGAAGCCTCTCCATGAAACTGGAGCGCCTGGAGGAGAAGGGGGCCCAGAGCTAGGGAGGCCCTAGCGACTTCTGCGAAAGAGTTCCAAGTATAGTTTCACTGCCAACGGTGTCATAACTACTTTGCCTTTATACTTAGTACATCTTGGGTCGGTTCTAATGCCAGCTCAGAGCAGTGCCTCCAAGCAGGGCTTAAGAATCTGTATTGTCGGTTCTTAGTTCTGGGCCCTGTGCTGCAGGCACCTGCAATCCGACAGCAACCCCTTCATCCTTGCGGCGGGTCTAACCTGAGAGGGATTGAGAAAGCTTTGCTAAGGAGGAGAGTTCCCGCGCCTTTGCCGAGGCGCTTCATTTACCTTTACCAGCCTCGACACCTGGAACTCCACGACTTGTGTGCCTTCTCAGCCTGACACCTGGCCTGACCAACTTGCTTCCAGTACATTAAGGGCCAAGGACGAATTTAATCTCCGCCTAGAATAGTCTCTGAGGTACATTGACAAATTGCAGGCAACTTGTCAGTGTTGAGAAGCATCATAGTGTCCAGAGGAAAGGCCTGGGTTTGAGTAGGGCGTGCCCGTATTTATCCACTCTAGTTTTCTTCTCTGGACGTCAGCCTTTTTACTTGGGACATTATCTTTCCCATCTCTGCTTCCCACCAGTCAAGCAAAGTTCTTTACTTTGTAAAATAAGCCAGATGCCCCAGACCTAGGCATTTTTTTCTGTGAGTTTTAGAATGTTCTCATAGATATTTTAACAGTTATCATTTAACTTTTGTTTTTCATATTGAATCTATTTTAAATCCACTGGTTTTGATTTATATTTTCTTAGATGGGATTACATTAGCAAATGATTATCTCATTAAAGAAACACATTCCAAATAACCTTAGGGGTGAGGGGTGGTGGGGCTAATGGAAAATCGTTAACGTTTGAGTGACACATATTTTATTTAGCTCCAAGTTCCCTCACATCAGAAGCCACATTACAGAGTTGAGAAACTGGTATTTCCTAAATAGGCTAAATCGTTTAGCCACTAGGGGCGTTTGAAAATGAAAAATTACAAAAGGACAAATACAAGTTGTAGTATATTGCTTTAATCCTATGATTAAACGCAACTTAATTGGTTTATGTTAGCCTCAGAATACTCAAGTGTGATCTGACTGAGGAAATAGAGGTCACAGCACCAGATTTTAAATAATGGATGTATACCATGAGCTTTAGAATAAGGGTGTACTGGGAGAATTGGGAGATGATCTCATCCAAACTGCTTAATTGGCAAAAGAGGAAACCGAAACCCAGAGAAGCTAAGTAACCGCACAAAGTTACTCAGCAAGTTGGTAACAGAAGAGGAACTAGGACAGTAGCCTACAAGGCTACATCACATTTGCTGTTGGGTTCTGTTTGTTTTCTTTTTTTTCTGCTATTTTTTTCATTGCATAGAGGTTTTTGGTTCTTCCTCATTTCCTGTGTTGCTTTTCCTCCCTTGTACCAATTTGGAAAAAGTGAAACATACCTGTGTGACTACCAGGTAAGAGAGTCAGACTTTTTTTTTTTTTTTTTTTAAACGGAGTCTCACTCCATTGCCCAGGCTGGAGTGCAGAGGTGCAATCTCGGCTCACTGCAACCTCTGCCTCCCAGGTGCAAGCGATTCTCCTGCCTCAGCCTCTTGAGTAGCTGGGATTACAGGTGCATGCCACAACGCCCAGCTAATTTTTGTATTTTTAGTAAAGATGGGATTTCACTATGTCGGTCAGGCTGGTCTCGAACTCCTGACCTCATGATCCGCCCTCCTCAGCCTGCCAAGTGCTGGGATTACAGGCGTGAGCCACTGCACTCGGCCTCCTATTTCTACGAATCATACTTAAATGAATAAATGTAAATCCATACCTTTTTTCTCCGAGTGGCTTTAGTTTCTAATAATTAGCAAAGCTGGAAAGAAAATGACTGTCCCTCCACACGGAGGCATGGAAATGACATGATTCTGTGTAACCTAGAAAAATCGTGAAACACAGCCAGGCATGGTGGCTGAAGCCTGTAATCCCAGCACTTTGGGAGGCCGAGGAAGGCGGATCACAAGGTCAGGAGATGGAGACCATCCCGGCTAAAACGGTGAAACCCCGTCACTACTAAAAATACAAAAAATTAGCTGGGCGTGGTGGCGAGTGCCTGTAGTCCCAGTTGCTTGGGAGGCTGAGGCAGGAGAATGGCGTGAACCCGGGAGGTGGAGCTTGCAGTGAGCCGAGATTGCGCCACTGCACTCCAGCCTGGGCGACAGAGAGACTCTGTCTCAAAAAAAAAAAAAAGAAAAAGAAAAAGAAAAAAAAAATTAGTTGAAACCTATATATACCTGTTTCTGCTACTTTTTCTTTTAGTGGTTTGGAATATTTGTTGAACCAAGCATCAGAACTATAGAGTGGAGTAGAATGCCCAAGGCTGTATTTCAATTTTCTGGGCTTTGCTTGGCTAGTCTTAACCTTAAGCCTGCTATGGTATTTTATATACTTGAGGCAACTGAAGAACTGACTATTGCAGTCTACCCAAGACATTTACTTAGGCAAAGGTAGGGATTAGCATATTTACACATTTGTCATGTTTCTTCAGAAGTAATACCTGCCAGGATATGCTATTAAACAAAAGGGCACATATTTAGTTTAGTTATCTTTCGTTTATTCTTCATGGACATGCAAATACTATAGTAGGACTATTTCCTTTCTGGCTGTAGTCATTTCATTCAGTTGAAGTACATAATTCAAGTAACATGTTGCTTAAGTTACTTCTTGTTTAATCATTTGGAAATAACAAAATATTTTGTGACACCTTAAAAACATACGAAACAGTTCCTCTAATTTATTAACATGTTTATTTGTATCTGTTATTTACCCCTTCCCACCCCACCAAGGGACCTGCTTCTGGTTAAAAATGTATGTGCATGATATTTGAAATACTTGATAATATAACATGATTTACTGAATTCTAATTCTCACACTACGCACTTAACGACCAAAATATTATGAAAGGTAATCTAGGGAACACATTTTATTTTACATCGGAAAATATTTACAAAAAATTTGTTAAAGTAGCCTCTCTGCGTGCATAGCATTCGCTTGATGCCTGTAAAGTTTAGACTCCTGCTCATCCTGATAGAGACCAGTGCAATTCATTTGCATTGACTTTCTATTGCAGAGCTTTGGAACCAAGGGAAGGATCCAAACATAGCTCCATTTTATCCAATCAGAAGGGCCGCTCAGTGCTAAACTCTGATTCGTCCATTCCTCTTTGCATCCATCCAATCATTAGGCGACTTTAACAGCCAATCAGCGGCCTAGATATGCACCAATCATGGAACAGTGCCGAAGCACGGCCTTTGTGTCGGGGGATGTCAGCGCGTCGGCGAAAGCGCCCACCAATAAAAAAAGTCGTTGGTGTATGCAAATAAGGGTTCTATGACGCAGAGACGCAGCGTGAAGCGTGCCTATAAAAACGGAGGCGTCGAGGGGGCTTGGAGCGCAGAGCGGTTTGGTCGTTCGTTGGGCTTGTGTCCGTTCTTAGCTCGGCGATTGCGGCTGTTCCTCGGGCAGCGGAAGCGGCGCGGCGGTCGGAGAAGTGGCTTAAAACTTCGGCGTTGGGTAGGCGTTCCTGGGGTTGCCCGCGGCTGCAGGTTCTGCCAACCGTTGCCGCCGCGGGCCGCGGCCGTTGGGAGCCGAGCGGCGGGGGCTCTTCGGGCCGCTGGTGTCGGGTAGGGTATGGGGTCGGGAGGTTTCCCCTTGGGGCTTTGTTCCGGAACCGCGTCCCCGCCTTTTCCTGGCGGTGATTCAGAGGTCCCGACGCCGGATTCCGGGCAGTCGGGCCTCCGCCCGTCAAGGAAGGGAAGTGACTCCTCCCTGTACTCCCCCTCCCGGGGGAGGCTGCCGCTCCTTGCAGCCTGAGTCATTAGGGGAGGGGGAGGAGGTTGGCGGCCCTCGGCCATCTGCCGCCGCGAGGTGGGGCACGGGGAGGCGGGAGGCCCGGCGGAGGGGCCAGGGCCTGTTCCCCCGCAGCCCCGGGGTGCGGCCCGGGTGAGCGCGGCCGCCTTATCTTCGGGGCGTCTTTCTTAGGTGAAAGAAAATGGCCCGAACCAAGCAGACTGCTCGTAAATCCACCGGTGGGAAAGCGCCCCGCAAACAGCTGGCCACAAAAGCCGCCAGGAAAAGCGCTCCCTCTACCGGCGGGGTGAAGAAGCCTCATCGTTACAGGTAGGCCGGGCGGGGGAACAGTGGCCCGCCGGTGGACGGCTTTGTGCGGCGGCGTCTGCTCACCCCTCCCCTGCTCGCTGCAGGCCCGGGACCGTGGCGCTTCGAGAGATTCGCCGTTATCAGAAGTCGACCGAGCTGCTCATTCGGAAGCTGCCCTTCCAGAGGTTGGTGAGGGAGATCGCTCAGGATTTCAAAACCGACCTGAGGTTTCAGAGCGCGGCCATTGGTGCGCTGCAGGTAAGACAAAGGCCTGGAGTCGGGGGAGGGCTGGGCGGTTTCCGCTCCCCGAGGGGGATTAATAGTGTGGCTCTTGTCCTCAACAGGAGGCTAGTGAAGCATACCTGGTGGGTCTGTTCGAAGATACTAATCTGTGTGCCATCCACGCTAAGAGAGTCACCATCATGCCCAAAGACATCCAGTTGGCTCGCCGGATACGGGGAGAGAGAGCTTAAGTGAAAGCAGTTTTTATGGCGTTTTGTAGTAAATTCTGTAAAATACTTTGGTTTAATTTGTGACTTTTTTTGTAAGAAATTGTTTATAATATGTTGCATTTGTACTTAAGTCATTCCATCTTTCACTCAGGATGAATGCGAAAAGTGACTGTTCACAGACCTCAGTGATGTGAGCACTGTTGCTCAGGAGTGACAAGTTGCTAATATGCAGAAGGGATGGGTGATATTTCTTGCTTCTCATGATGCATGTTTCTGTATGTTAATGACTTGTTGGGTAGCTATTAAGGTACTAGAATTGATAAATGTGTACAGGGTCCTTTTGCAATAAAACTGGTTATGACTTGATCCAAGTGTTTAACAATTGGGGCTGTTAAGTCTGACCATACATCACTGTGATAGAATGTGGGCTTTTTCAAGGGTGAAGATACAAGTCTTAACCACAGTGTAACTTACAGTTTCCTTTAAAAAAAAAAAAAAAAAAAAGTAAACCTGGCAGCTATAGAATACACTATGTGCATTTATAATAGCTATTTTATATATTGTAGTGTCAACATTTTTAAATTAAATGTTTTACATTCACAAGTGGTGGGGAGTCTTGTCATTAAGGTGTGTGTAATTTAGAGTCCAGTTGGTTTTCTTCTGACTGCACTTGTTCTCATAGTAGTAAAATGCTATGCGCATTTATACCTTGCATAAGTCCTCATTCTACCACATGTTATCTAACCCTCTAGCTGATAATGCAAACACTAACTGGGGGATTTTATTTATAAGGGCTCTAGAAAAAAATACAAGTTATTCACACCAGCATCATCTATTAACTAATATTCTGAACTAGTTAGTGCAGCTTTTCATTGTGTTGTGTGGTTGGTCTCATAACTAGGTTGAGTTTTTCTCCTCTGCTAAGAGGAAACAGTACCGAAGTTCTTTTTCTTGTGGCATTTGTATTATAAAAACTTGCTGTGGGGGAGGAGCATAAAGCTCCAGCCCACTGAACCTCTGCCAATTAAGATGGTGTTGGGTTAGGTTACATCTGGTTACTGTCCTGGGAAAATCATTTTTATAGAGATGGCCTTCCAAGTGGTTTTAAAATTTATCTTATTGAAGTTTTTAGGTCAATTATGTATGTTGACTAAATTTACAAATAAACTTGTTTATCCAACTAAGTGTCCAAAACCTAAATTGAATGTGCTAAGTTTTCACATGTCCCATTATCTAGGTCCTTGTATACTAATGTTTTGAGCTTAGTTCATTTCAAGTGTTGCTTGGTAGACAAAGGAACCTTTTATTTACAAAGATACTGTAGAAAGCATGTGAACAGCTCTCTGCTTTATTAAGATGCCATAATATTGCCGTATTTGCAGTGTGGGTTAAGACAAACTATCAAGAAGCTTTTCCCCCCTTCCCGTTCCATAGCATAGAAGCCCGCAGGTGTAGAACTCACTCTTAAAACTTCAGTAGGAAGCCAGTTTTCTTGTGCAATGATGGCCACGAAAGCATAGTATTTGGATGTCAGCGAGACAGCATGAGAGCCAGCAGTCATCAAAGCATTCCTGTTTGAATCTAGCGACTGCTTAACGTTCTGCCGCATTAAAATTGCTTTCTCGAAAGTTTGGGTTAGTTTCAAATTTAAGAGTTTAGAGGGAAGGTAGAGTAGGTATCTTTCAAGTCGTGATGATGAGCTTCTATGAAAGAATGTAATGTAGTGACCCTCTTTTCTATAAGATTCATAATCAGTTCTGGAACAAGCACACTTAAATGGTTCCTCACAGTGTGTTTCAGAGTGAGATTAAGATCAGACGTTGGAATGTGCTATGCTCTGGAGTGTCTGGAAACAAGTACAGAAACCTGGCTATGGTGATGAGTTAGCTTCTGTTTACTACCTGTGACAACCCAAGTGAGTGACACTAGTGAACCTTCTCCCGTAGTCTGCAGGCTGGCATAGAAGGTTCTCGGATTATATTGGGCAGCTTGCAATCTGCCGAAGTAGCAACTTGCCTTTCCACACTTGGCTTGAGCGCTCAACCCAGAAGGCAAAGAGAGCTTTTGGTTGTAGGCAGCTGCCTGTATGGCATATCCCTCGGTAAGGGTAAAGGAGCAGAGGCAAAGGAGAAAAGCAGAAGTTGGAGCTGATGCAGGTATTCTATGCCCTTGATGGATGAGACTAAAATAAAATTTTTGAAGTTAAGATTTTCTCATTTTGTCGATGGTTTTCATTCGAATGATAATGTCTTTTAAAAAGTTTGGGGAAATGTCCACGAAGCACTCACTTCTGATTCAGCTGGGGCTGGGATGTGCGCATTCAATAATAAGCTCCCTATTGAGGTGACCTCAGTGACAGTTTCCCCGGGACAGTGCCAATCTGTGCCTGTTGGTGTATTTATTTTGAGGAGTCTGTTGCCAGGCTGGAGTACAGTGGCGCGATCTCGGCTCACTGCAACCCCCGCCTCCCAGGTTCAAGCGATTCTCCTGCCTGAGCATCCCGAGTAGCTGGGACTACAGGCAAACGCCACTACACCCAGCTAATTTTTGTATTAGTAGAGATGGGGTTTCACCATGTTGACCAGGATGGTCTCGATCTCTTGACCTCGTGATCCTCTCACCTCGGCCTCCCAAAGTGCTGGGATTACAGGCGTGAGCCACCGTGCCCGGCCAGTGTATTTACTTTTTAGAGACGGGGTCTCCCTATGTTGCCCAGGTTGGTCTCAAACTCGAGCTCCCAAAGTGCTAGGATTACAGGTGTGAGCCGCTAGGCCCGGCCTGAAGTGTATTTAATAGTGCCTCTGTTTACTGTCCTCTGTCCCAATTTGGCAAATTATGCAGTCGTTCTACCTACCCATAGCATGGTGACGTGAGGTGGGGACCCAGTGAATCTTGTGTAGGGACATGTCTCAGGAAAACAAGGTCAAATTGCTTACCCACCAATATTCTAATTATACCACCTTCAATCTGCAAATGGGACGTAATTTGTTTTGTCCCTTAAGCTTCAATCATCTGGCCCACATAGTCAGTTTGGGGATGAAGCAGGGCTGTTTGACGCAGCACCAGGGGTCCACAGTGTAACTACAAAATAGAGAAAAGGAGGGGTGAAGAGGAAGATGGGAGAAATAAAGGGCAACAAGTGTGGACCCGGCTTCTGACGTGCAACTTCATCATGAACAAGTGGTCTTCCAGCCACCTTGCCGAAGACACAGGCTAAGGGCTTCAGGACAAGTGGAGTGGCTTGGTTTTCAGAATTACTGGGGGCCAGAGTCCTGTCAGGACCTTGGGTAATTTTAGCACCTGGCCCACTGGTCCTGGCCTAGGGACCATCAGCCAAAGGGAAGAAGAGGCCCTGAATGGACTGCCTGGATTGGAAATTAACAGTTTCCCACTCATCAATTCACTGGATGATTCCCCAACAGCGGTCTCTGCTGCTCAGCTCCCCTTGCCTGGCTCCTTGCACGCACTGCCCGGTGTCAGGTGTCAGGGTGGGGTCTTGCAGCCCTGGGAAAACAGTCCCTTTCTCCTGAATCACCTTCAGGTAGGTCAGTAGAGGGAGGAACACCACGGAACACCCGTCAGCTGTCTGCAATTCAATCAGCAGGAAACAAGGGCTTGCCCTATGGTTTCTGCAAGATGGTCCTGGCCTGTGTTCAGATTCAGAGACTGAGGCCTATGGCCAGTCTAGCCCGCCATAGAGAAGCATCAGGTGAGGAGTTTTCACCCCTTCTGCAGTTGTCTTACAGGGGTGCTGTGGTCCACCAGGCATGAGATGCTTGAGCCCCTATCCTGGGCACTCTCTCCCCATCCCTTGGGGCGGGAGCATTTTAATCATCTTGCCAAAGGAATCGCAGCCCACCTCTCTCAGCCCCACCCCAGGCACTGATCAGTCCCACTGAGGCTGAGCTGGGTGCACCTTGCCCGGGCCCTCACAGCCTCTTCCCTCACCCCTATGGTGCTCCTGCCTGCTTCTGTGGGCATTCCTCAGGGAGATGCCCTGATCACAAGGATGTCACCAGCCTGGACCACTCTTATCAAGCTGGGCCTGGCTTCTGACCAGCAACTGCTGCACGAAAGCTGGCCTTCCAGCGTCCTCCTCCAAGGCAAGGCTAGAAGAAGGGGAGAAGGGGTAGGTCCCTGTCGGGTTGCCAACCCAAATTCTACGGCACCCTCAGAAGACTAAGGATGCCCTCTTCTTGGGCCGGGTGGCTGGCCTTTTCCCTCCCTGATCCCTTTGTCAGCAGGTCTGGGAAATGAGGGAGGCTGCAGGCCGAGGTGGGTGCAGCTGAGACAGCTCTGTGTTTATGCACAGAGGAGTTTGTACAAGGCCTCTATTGCGAGGGGCTGTGGTGTGAGAAGGGGCTGTGGAGTGAGAAGGGGCTGTGGTGTGAGAAGGGGCAGGGTACTCCTGCTCCCTGTGGTCCTGCTGATGGCCCAGCAGCCCCTGGCTATCAGTGATCCCACCAGACACTCTCCCTCCAAGCAAAGAGTCACAGAATTTCTCTGGGATGTGCCCCAGCAGGTCCTGGTGTCTTCATCTGAGCACTATGCCCAGTGGCCAGCAGGGGCCAGTCTTGCAGATCATGCACACCTGGGAGCAGCGCTTCTTAGCTGTCTCCCCAGCAGAGGTCTCTGCACGCGAGCCCAGCCTGCCTCCTACTTCATAACCCCTCCCCATGGAGAAAGCTAAGAGGTCCTACAGTCACCCCCTACTGGGAAAGCAAGAAGTGGGGGCTTCAGTGAGGCTGTAGCTCCTGGAGGAGCAGTAAGGCCATGTGTCATCTGGAAAAGGGTGCAGAGAGAGGGACACGGTGAGGCAGCCAGGGTCTGGGGCCTTCTCGCTGGCAGCTGCTAGCTCTTATCAGGAAGCCGCAGTTCTGGGGATACACACAGTGGGATGGAGGGTGGGCAGAAAGGGAGAGGTTCATCTCAGACATCACCAGTACCAGGGACGAGAGGGCTCCGGGGAAGGAGAGGGAGATGGGCTGCAGGCTTAGGGCAGGTGGCCTTTGCTGAGGGGTGTGTGAGGGATTGTGCCTGTCCCCATGGAGGTGGAACCTGGGCTTCGTTAAATCCCTATTCACGTACCACCTCCTACGTTGGCCACACTTTCCCTCCATAAGCTCCTCTCTGCCAGGCACTGAGCCATGGGGCCAAGCAGAGGGGTCAGGAGGGGTTTGGGTCCACAGCCCAGGCATCACGGCCCCCACAGGGCTCTCCCTCCCCAGTTCTGCACCTGCAGCTAGTCTCAATCCACCTGCCCACTGCCAGCGGCCTGAGGCGTGGGCAGCTGCAGTGCCAGCCAGCAGCTTTCCAGCCAGTGTGAGGCGCAAGAGGAGACAGCCTTGGCCCTAAGCCGTCAGCTGCACCTTGTAGGTCTGGACATGCTCCTTGGCCAGCAGCAGGGTGGTTGTCAACCTAGAGGGCGGAACTTCAGGGACAGAGTTGGGGCAGCAAACAGAGACAAGACCTGCAGCTGGGTTATCTGAGCAGGGGCATCTGAGACCGCAGGGGGACGAGAAGCTCCGGTGCTCCGAAGGCAGGGAATGAGTGTATCTGCCTCTGGAATCATGCCTGGCACATAGCAGAAGTTCCAGGAGTGACTGCTGACCAAACCAAACAGCCCCAGCAGCCCCCAAGCACAGCTGGCTGGATCTGCTTCCAGTATTGGCAAAGAATCAGTCTGGTTCCCAAAAGCTTTGGTTACTGGCCTGGTTTCCAAACCGAGAGTGTTTCGTGTAGTAACTGAGTCTGAGAGAGCAGCTGCCCCTCCTGTCCGTCACCAAGAGGCTGAGCTTTAACTCTTGACACTTTCGTAAGCAGAGGCCAGTAGAGCGAGGCTGCAGCAGTACAGGAAACAGGCTGAGAAAATGGGCTCAGGGGCTAGGCGAGGTGGCGCATGCCTGTAATCCCAACACTTTGGGAGGCTGAGGTGAGTGGATCACTTGAGGCTGCGAGTTTGAGACCCAGCTGACTAGCATGGCAAAACCCCATCTCTACTAAAAACTCAAAAATTAGCCAGGTGTGGTGGTGCATGCCCGTAATCCCAGCTACTTGGGAGGCTGAGAGAGGAGAATTGCTTGAACCCGGGAGGCGGAGGTTGAAGTGAGCTGAGATCACACCACTGCACTCCAGCCTGGGCAACAGAATGAGACTCCATCTCAAAAACAAAAACAGAAACCAAAAGAAACACACAAAAAAAACAACGGCTGGGCGCGGTGGCTCACGCCTGTAATCCCAGCACTCTGGGAGGCTAAGACGGGCGGATCACAAGGTCAGGAGATCAAGACCATCCTGGCTAACACGGTGAAACCCCGTCTCTACTAAAAATACAAAAAATTAGCCAGGCATGGTGGCGGGCACCTGTAGTCCCAGCTACTTGGGAGGCTGAGGCAGGAGAATGGTGTGAACCCGGGAGGTGGAGTTTGTAGTGAGCTGAGATCGCACCACTGCACTCCAGCCTAGGAGACAGAGCAAGACTCCGTCTCAAAAAGAAAAAAAAGAAGCTGGTAGTAAACAAGCAGTGCTGCCCCACAGGTGCATGCTGGTGAGATAACAACCCTGCGATCTGGGCTTACCATGGGCTCAATATTATTTTTTTTAAATTATTTATTTATTTATTTATTTATTTATTTATTTATTTTTTGAGACGGAGTCTCGCTCTGTCGCCCAGGCTGGAGTGCAGTGGCGCGATCTCGGCTCACTGCAAGCTCCGCCTCCCGGTTTCACGCCATTCTCCTGCCTCAGCCTCCCGAGTAGCTGGGACTACAGGCACCCACAACCGCGCCCGGCTAATTTTTTGTATTTTTAGTAGAGACGGGGTTTCACCGTGGTCTCGATCTCCTGACCTTGTGATCCGCCCGCCTCGGCCTCCCAAAGTGCTGGGATTACAGGCGTGAGCCACCGCGCCCGGCCTATTTTTTTTTTTTTTGAGACGGAGTCTCGCTCTGTAGCCCAGGCTGGAGTGCAGTGGCCAGATCTCAGCTCACTGCAAGCTCCGCCTCCCGGGTTCACGCCATTCTCCTGCCTCAGCCTCCCGAGTAGCTGGGACTACAGGCGCCTGCCACCTCGCCCGGCTAGTTTTTTGTATTTCTTAGTAGAGACGGGGTTTCACTGTGTTAGCCAGGATGGTCTCGATCTCCTGACCTCGTGATCCGCCCGTCTCGGCCTCCCAAAGTGCTGGGATTACAGGCTTGAGCCACCGCGCCCGGCCCGGGTCAATATTATTATCAATAGTCCAGACACTGTTATGAATATTATAGAAGGGCAAAGGGAGCCCAGATCAGGAAATAGCTTAACCCTCTAGAGGAAACAATAAAAAGAATCTCCCAGAAGGGGTGAGATGCTGAGCCATCTGCTGGGAGCAAGATGTCAGTCTCTGAAAACACTGGGAGCCGTGGACCTAAGTCCATCAGGGAATCAGGCTGTGACTGCAATGCAGAAGCCAGGGCTGCGTCAAGTGTATAGTTTTGTGAAACATAAACAAAGGTCAAGTTGAGCAAGGAGGGCCCAAGGATTTGGATTTTGTGTGGAAGGCAGACGCCAACTCTCATGGAGAAGAGGCATTTTGGAGTGCCTGTCCTCAGTGGTAGGCCAGGTCTTGCCATGGCCTGGACAAACATTGTTAGAGCTGGGTGCAGTGGCTTACCCGTGTAACCTCAGCAACTTGGGAGGCTGAGGTGGGAGGATTGCTTCAGCTCAGGAGTTGAAGGTTTCAGTGAGCTGTGAAGGTGACACTGCATGCCAGCCTGTGTGACAGAGCAAGACCCTGACAAAAATAAAAAATAAAAAAAACATGGCCGGGAGTGGTGGCTCACACCTGTAATCCCAGCACTTTGGGAGGCCAAGGCAGGCGGGTCACGAGGTCAGGAGTTCAAGACCAGCCTGGCCAACATAGTGAAACCCTGTCTCTACTAAAACTACAGAAATTAGCTAGGTGTGGTGGCATGTGCCTGTAATCCCAGCTACTTGGGAGGCTGAGGTAGGAGAATTGCTTGAACCTGGGAGACGGAGGTTGCAGTGAGCCAAGACCGCACCATTGCACTCCAGTCTGGGCAAGAGTGAGATTTCGTCTCAAAAAAAAAAACAAGGGCCAGGCGTGGTGGCTCATGCCTGTAATCCCAGCACTTTGGGAGGCTGAGGCGGGCAGATCACGAGGTCAGGAGATAGTGACCATCCTGGCTAACACGGTGAAACCCCATCTCTACTTAAAAAAATACAAAAAATTAGCCAGGGGTGGTGGCAGGCGCCTGTAGTCCCAGTTACTCGGGAGGCTGAGGCAAGAGAATGGAGTGAACCCAGGAGGCGGAACTTGCAGTGAGCCACGATGGCGCCACTGCACTCCAGCCTGGTCTAGGTCAGCAGACACCTGGCTGGCATGCACGGCATTCCCACCACTGGCTAGTGTGTCCCTGTGGTGGATATAACCCAGAATTCTATCCAGACGCCTCAGCCCTACCTGATAATCAGCAAGATACAAGCAAGTTTCTCAGCCAGCAGAGCACAGGACAAACCTCAGGGTGAAGCGTTTCTGTTACAGTGCACCTCCCCGCTAATCCTGAGACATCTGGCCAGGAAATGGGGGGAAGGTCAAAGGTCAAAGGAGACTTCACTCTGAACAAATTTCAGTAACACACTAGATGGGATTTTAAAAAAACAGTAAACACATTTCCCAAATAAAATCAATGTTTCAGAGTCCATCTTGAACAAACGGACATGCTTCCCCTTACGCCAAAGTTTTTTTTCCTTTTTTGAGATGAAATTTCACTCTGCAGCCCAGGGTGGAGTGCAGTGGTGCCATCTCGGCTCATCGCAGCCTCTGCCTCCCAGGTTCAAGTGATTGTTCTGCCTCAGCCTCCAGAGTAGCTGGGATTACAGGCGCATGCCACCACGCCTGGCTATTTTTTGTATTTTTAGTAGAGAGGGGGTTTCACCATGTTGGTCAGGCTGGTCTCAAACTCCTGACCTCAGGTGATCCACCTGCCTTGGCCTCCCAAAGTGCTGGCATTACAAGTTTGAGCCACTGCGCCAAGCCTAATTTCTGTTTTTTTTTTGAGACGGAGTCTCGCTCTGTCTTCCAGGCTGGAGTGCAGTGGCCGGATCTCAGCTCACTACAACCTCCGCCTCTCAGGTTCACGCCCTTCTCCCGCCTCAGCCTCCCCAGTAGCTGGGACTACAGGCGCCCGCCACCTCGCCCGGTTAGTTTTTTGTATTTTTTTAGTAGAGACGGGGTTTCACCGTGTTAGCCAGGATGGTCTCGATCTCCTGACCTCCCGGGTTCAAGCGATTCTCCTGCCTCAGCCTCCTGAGTAGCTGGGATTACAGGCGTGTGCCACCACACCAGGCTAATTTTGTACTTTTAGTAGAGATGGGGTTTCACCATGTTAACCAGGCTGGTCTCGAATTCCTGACCTCAGGTGATCCACCTGCCTCGGCCTCCCAAAGTGCTAGGAACACAGGCATGAGCCACCTCACCCAGTCTAAATCAAGGTTCTCCAAGAAAAACTAAAACAGGCTGGGTGTGGTGGCTCATGCTTATAATCCCAGCACTTTGGGAGGCCGAGGTGGGTGGATCACTTGATGTCAGGAGTTTGAGACCAGGCTGGCCAACAGAGCAAAACCCCGTTTCTACTAAAAATGCAAAAAAAATTAGCCGGGCATGGTGGCTCATACTTGTAGTGCTAGCTACTCGGGAGGCTGAGGCAGGAGACTCGCTTAAAGCCCAGGAGGTGGAGGTTGCAGTGAGCTGAGATCACGCCTTTGCACTCCAGCCTGGGTGTCTGAGACAGACTCTCAAAAAAAAAAAAAAAAAAAAAAAAAAAAGAGGCCGGGCGCAGTGGCTCACGCTTGTAATCCCAGCGCTTTGGGAGGCCGAGACGGGCAGATCATGAGGTCAGGAGATCGAGACCATCCTGGCTAACACGGTGAAACCCCGTTTCTACTAAAAATACAAAAAATTAGCCAGGCGCGGTGGCGGGTGCCTGTGGTCCCAGCTACTCGGGAGGCTGAGGCAGGAGAATGGCATGAACCCGGGAGGCGGAGCTTGTAGTGAGCCGAGGTCGAGATAGCGCCACTGCACTCCAGCCTGGGCTACAGAGTGAGACTCTGTTTCAAAAAAAAAAAAAAGAAAGAAAGAACAACTAAAACAACACAAAGGATGAAGATGGTCAAATGGTCATGCTGGCGGAGTGAGGTGGCTCATGCCTATAATCCCAGCACTTTGGCAGGCCGAGGCAGACGGATCACCTGAGGTTGGGAGGTTGAGACTAGCTTGGCCAACATGGCGAAACCCTGTCCCTACTAAAAATTCAAAAAATTAGTTGGGCGTAGTGGCACATGCCTGTAATCCCCGCTACTTGGGAGGCTGAGGCAGGAGAATCGCTTGAACTGGGAGGCAGAGGTTGCAGTGAGCCGAGATCATGCCACTGCACTCCAGCCTGGCAACAGAGCGAGACTCCATCTCAAAAAAAAAAAAAGTTATGTCAATTAAAATGAATCAATGGAAATAAAGATAAGGGTGTGGACTTCTAACTGGTCAGAATCCCTGCTCTCTCTTCTCTTATTCAGAAAGCTCTACTCAGAGCATTTATCACAGACAGAGGGGGTCAGATTTGTGACTGTCTGCCTCCCAATCAGACTGTGAGAGCCTGAGGCATTTATCTTTCTGGCCAATTGCATACAGGAGAGTACCATAATGCCTGTTGAATTAATAGACAACTGATAAGAATAGCAAACATTTATTCTGTGCGTACCAAGTGCCAGCTGCTGGGCTGGGCACTTTATGAAGATGATCTCATTCAGTTCCTTTTTTTTCTTTTTGAGACAGAGTCTCGCTCTGTCGCCCGGGTTGGAGTGCAGTGGCACGATTTCGGCTCACTGCAAGCTCTGCCTCCTGGGTTCATGTCATTCTCCTGCCTCAGCCTCCCAACTAGCTGAGACTACAGGCCCCCTCCACCATGTCCAGTTAATTTTTTGTATTTTTAGTAGAGACGGGGTTTCACCTTGTTAGCCAGGATGGTCTTGATCTCCCAACCTCGTGATCCGCCCGCCTCAGCCTCCCAAAGTGTTGGGATTACAGGCGTGAGCCACTGCTCCCGGCCCTCAGTTCCTTTTACAACAGCATATCTGGGAGCAATGTCCAGCCCCATTTGACACATAACAAACTGAGGCCTGGAAAGGTCGTATCATTTACCTGAGATCATATTATAGTAAGAGTGGAGATTAGGGTTCAACACTGTTAGATGTCAGAGGTGAGGTGAGTAAGAGGCATGGAGAAGGGGCTGCTTCGCTCACCTCTGCCCTGATAGAATGGGCCCTTGTAGGGAGGTATGGTTTGTGCATTTCATTCCATTTCAACCAGCCCAAGGGCCACTCATGGTATTTGTTTGTTGTTGGCAGTGCCAAAAAATGCTTTACTGAAGTGTGCTCAAAAGGAGCAGGTCATCCGATGAAATCTGGAATTGCCTGGGCTGGAGTGCAGTGGCGTGGTCTCGGCTCACTGCACCTGGACCTCTGGGCACAGGTGATCCTCCTGCCTCAGCCTCCCAAGTAGCTGGGACCACAGGCACACACCACCAAGCCTGACTACTTTTTGATTTTTTTTTTTTTTTTTTGAGATGGAGTCTCACTCTGTTGCCCAGACTGGAATGCAGTGGTGTGATCTCGGCTCACTGCAACCTCCGCCCCCTGGGTTCAAGCGATTCTCCCACCTCAGCCTTCTGAGTAGCTGGGATTACAGGCTTGTACCACCACACTGGGCTAATTTTTCTATTTTTAGTAAAGATGGGGTTTCACCATGTTGGCCAGGCTGGTCTTGAACTCCTGACCTCAAGTGATCCACCCGCCTCGGCCTCCCAAAGTACTGGGATTACAGGCATGAGCCACGGTGCCCGGATAATTTTTAATTTTTTTGTAGAGATGAGGTCTCTCTATGTTGCCCAGGCTGGTCTTGAACTCCTGGGCTCAAATCATTTGCCCACCTCAGCCTCCCAGTATTGGGATGACAGGCGTGAGCCACCACAGCTGGGCCCCATTGTTTTCTTAACAGCTTTTATTGAGATATGGTACATATACCATATAATTCACCCATTTAAAACATAAAATTCAACAGTTTAGGATATTCACAGGCATGTGCAACCATCACCACAGTCCATTTTAGAACATTTTCCTTACCACAGAGAAACCTGCCATCCTTTGGCTCTGACCCTGCTATTCCCTCAGACCTAAGCAACCACTAATTAACTTTCCATCTGTAGAGATTTGCCAATTCTGGATATACAACAGGTGGTCTTGTGTGACTGGCTTCCTTCACTCACCATAATATTTTCAAGGTTCATCCTTTTTTTTTTTTTTTTTTTTTTTGAGATGGAGTCTCACACTGTCATCTGAGCTGAAGTGTGATGGTGCGATCTCAGCTCACTGCAAGCTCCGCCTCCCGGGTTCAAGCGATTCTCCTGCCTCAGCCTCCCGAGTAGCTGCGACTACAGGCACCCGCTACCATGCCTGGCTAATTTTTTTCTTGAAGGCTTCATCCATGTTGTTATATGTATCAGTACTTAATTTCTTTTTATGGATTAGTATTTCTATTGTATATATACATCACTTTTTTGTTTTTTTCCGAGACCAAGTCTTGCTCTGTCACCTAGGCTGGAATGCAGTGATGAGATCTTGGTTCATTGCAAACTCCATCCCCGGGTTCAAGTGATTCTGGTGTCTCAGCTCCTGAGTAGCTGGCATTACACATGGGCACCACCATGCCTGGCTAATTTTCGTGTTTTTAGTGAGACGGGGTTTCACCATGTTGGCCAGGCTGGTCTAGTCCTAAACTCCTGCCCTCAAGTGATCTGCCCACCTCTTGGTCTCCCGAAGTCTGGGATCACAGGCGTGAACCACCACATCTGACCTGCGAGCATCTTTTCATGTGCTTATTGGCCATTTGTATTTATATTATTTGGAAAAAATGCCTCTTGAAATCATTTGCTTTTTTTTGTTTGTTTGTTTGTTTTCTTTGACACACGGTCTCACCTTCTGAATAGCTGGGACCACAGGTGTGTGCCACCCAACCTGGCTAATTTTTTTTTTTTATTTTTTTGGTAGCAGTGAGGTCTTCCCATGTTGCCCAGGTTGGTCTCAAACTCCAAGCCCCTTAGATACATATGATTTGCAAGTATTTTCTTCCATTCTGTGAGTTGTCTTTTCACTTTCTTGATGGTGTTCTCGTTAGGCCTCTGAGCCCGAGCTAAACCATCATATCCCCAGTGACCTGAACGTATACATCCAGATGGCCTGAAGCAACTGAATATCCACAAAAGAAGTGAAAATAGCCTTAGCTGATGACATTCCACCATTGTGATGTTTCTGCCCCACCCTAACTGATCAATGTACTTTGTAATCTCCCCCACTCTTAAGAAGGTTCTTTGTAATTCTCCCTACCCTTGAGAATGCACTTTGTGAGATCCACCCACTGCCCACAAAACATTGCTCCTAACTCCACTGCCTATCCCCAAACCTGTAAGAACTAATGATAATCCCACCACCCTTTGCTGACTCTCTTTTCGGACTCAGCCCGCCTGCGCCCAGGTGAAATAAACAGCCTTGTTGCTCACACAAAGCCTGTTTGGTGGTCTTTTCACAGGGACGTGTGTGAAGTTCTTTGTTGCAGAAAAGTATTTCACTTTGATGAAGTACAATTTATTTTTCTGTTGTCACTTGTGCTTTTGATGTCATATCTAAAAAACCATTGCCTGGCCAGCTGCGGTGGCTCATGCCTGTATCCCAGCACTTTGGGAGGCCGAGGCAGGCAAATCACTTGAGTCAGGAGTTCGAGAGCAGCCTGGCTAACATGGTGAAACCCCAGTCTCTACTAAAAATACAAAAAATTAGCCGGGCTTGGCGGCACGTGCCTGTAATCCCAGCTGCTTGGGAGGCTGAGACAGGAGAATTGCTTGAACCTGGGAGGCAGAGGTCACAGTAAGCTGAGATCGCGCCATTGCACTCTAGCTTGGGCAACAAGAGCGAAACTCCGTCTCAAAAACAAAAAACAAACAAACAAAAACATTGCCTAACCAATGTCACAAAGCTGTACCCCTGTTTTCTTCTAAAAGTTTTCAGAATTGCCCTGGAAATGCAGTTTCCCATTCTTTGGGCACACCCCTGAGCAGGCCCCAAGCTACATCCCAGGCCATAACTCCCCACACAACTCCCACCCGAACCCCAAGCAATCTGCTTACATTTCAGTCTTTCAGTTTCAAGGTTCCATGTAGGGTGGGCAGCTGTGGACAGGCATCAAGGCAGCAGTTGGGGTCGGCCTGCAGGTTTAGGATGCAGGCTAGCAAGAGAAGAGTGCTTGACTCTGGGAACAAGGCGACGCCTCTGAGACAAGGGCTTCTGGGTTGAAGAAGTGTCTGCTGGGGCCAAGAGCACAACCTACCTGGACAGCTGTGGCAGGTCCTTAAGGGAGGGGCTGGGCCCACTGCTGGCCACTGCCACCCTAGTCCAGTTCTCCACTGCTAGGAGCTGTTGTGTGTTACCTAGAAAAGGAGCTTGTAAAATTGACTCTCTGGTCACCACCAAACTTGTCTGTCTTTTTTTGTTGTTGTTGTCAGACGGAGTTTCACTCTTGTTGCCCAGGCCGGTGGGCAGTGGAGTGATCTCAGCTCACCGAAACCTCTGCCTCCCAGGTTCAGGTGAGTCTCCTGCCTCAGCCTCCCGAGTAGCTGGGACTACAGGCATGAGCCACCATGCCCAGCTAATTTTGTATTTTTTAGTAGAGATGGGGTTTCTCCCTGTTGGTCAGGCTGGTCTCGAACTCCCGACCTCAGGTGATCCGCTCGCCTCGGCCTCCCAAAATGCTGGGATTACAGGCGTGAGCCACTGCGCCTGGCCCAAACTTGTCTATCTTTATCCCTACTTATAATGAGTGTCAGGTCACCCTCTTGGAAACCGGTGATCAGAGGCCGATGACCTCTCACAGCTGCTGGCCCTGGGGACCTAGGAGATCCCCTTGGGAATCCCAGGTCAACCGGGTGCCAGCTCCATTGCTCTGGCTGTGTGGGTGGTTGTGGGTGGTGAGGCACATAGAAAGTCACCAACGCCAGGGAAGGGCAGCTCAGAAATCCTGGTCATGCCAAGTGCCACTCAGGGCTATTCTCAGTCTAGTGAGTGCCCATTGGTTTTTCCCGAAGTCCAGAGAGAAGGACACCATCGGGGGCGCTGTATCCCACCCGGCGCCATCAGCCCCTGCCACCCACCACCCAGCAGCTGGATTCCAACGGGAGTTGCGGGTGGGGGCGGAACCGGCGGCGGTCTGGGGGCGGGGCGTCCGGGCGCGGGGCGGGGCTGGCGGGAATGTGCGCACCCCCGCGCGTGGCCCCGCCCGAGCATCCCGCGCCGACGGGGCTGTGCCGGAGCTGCTGTTCAGTGCTGCAGGCGCGCGTCATGGCTGCTTTGAGACAGCCCCAAGTCGCGGAGCTGCTGGCCGAGGCCCGGCGAGCCTTCCGGGAGGAGTTCGGGGCCGAGCCCGAGCTGGCCGTGTCCGCGCCGGGCCGCGTCAACCTCATCGGGGAACACACGGACTACAACCAGGGCCTGGTGCTGCCTATGGTGAGGGGCTGCGCGGCGAGCCCCCAGCCCGCCGCCGCCTGTCCCGGCCGCCGAGGAGGGCGGGCCTCGGGGGCGCTGGGGGCGAGTTCTTCCCGCGGGAGATGTGGGGCGGGCAGCTGCGCCTGGAGCAACGGCGCACGGAAGAGTCCCCGGGACGGGCTGTTCCCCACGTTGGAAGGGAGGAAGCGAGGAAGTGGCTGGGAGAGGGTGCGCGGCCGCCTCTTCGCTCAAGCCCGCCCTCTGTGGGCTGCGGCTCCTGGCCTTCAACCTGGGAGCATGTTCCCCTTAAACTGAGGCCCTGTGTGCCACGCAGAAGGGGACACTCCACGCCTCTGGCCACCGTGGGGCCCCAACTGCAGACTTGGGCGAACGTAGCCTTCTGGCCCAGCCCGTTCAATTCACAGTGGAGGAAACTGAGGCCCAGAGAGGCCCAGTGAACTGCTGGAGGTCACAGCAGGTTCTTGGCGGGGCTGCGACTTGGGAGTGAGGACTCCCAGCTTTCAGTGTGGGGCGCTTTCCGCCCCATATGTAGCTTGGGGAGTGCACAGGTACAGGGTGTCCAGGGCCACCCCAAAATGTAAAGGCTTTGGAGCTCCAGTGATCTGTTTTCCCTTTGGGCTAGCTCTCCCCCTTGCCCCACAGCTCAGGGCAGAGTCCAGGTCTGTGCTCCAGCAGCAGCCGCCCCGCCCCTGAAGACCCAGGGGGGCAGGGCTCAAGCCCCCAAGGCCAGCTGGCCCTCAGGATCTTCCCTGCGAAGCTGAACCTGGAAGTTCAGAACCTGATGACTGCGGAGGCATCAGAACCTCGGCTGGAGGCGGTGCCATTGGAGGGGCTTACTCCATCAGCCTGCGAAAGCCTCACCCACTGCTTGTCTGTCCTGCCAGGCCCTGGAGCTCGTGACGGTGGTGGTGGGCAGCCCCCGCAAGGACGGGCTGGTGTCTCTCCTCACCACCTCTGAGGGTGCCGATGAGCCCCAGCGGCTGCAGTTTCCACTGCCCACAGCCCAGCGCTCGCTGGAGCCTGGGACCCCTCGGTGGGCCAACTATGTGAAGGGAGTGATTCAGTACTACCCAGGTATGGGGCCCAGGCCTGAGCCAAGTCCTCACCGATACTAGGAGTGCCACCTCACAGCCACAGAGCCCATTCATTTGTCTGATACACTGTGGGGAAGACTCGCAGAGTGGAGCATCCCGTTGTACAGATGAGGAAACTGATGCCCCCAGAAGGTCGGGAACTTGCCCTGGGTTTCCCATGACCTGATTGGAGGAGCCAGGATTCAAACCCTAGCCTTTTTTCCCTCCAGAGCCCTAAACCAGGAGGACAATTAGAAGTGTCCCAGCAACCTCAGAGGGTGGGAAAATGGAGGGCAGTGGGTCCCTTAGACCAGCAGGTTGGTGGCTTCTGACAACTGAGGCACGCACCCTAGAAACAGCTGCTAGGCCGTTGCTGCCCTTCCCACCAGGACACATGCCCTTCCTGTGCCATCCTCCCAGGCAGCCCCTCTTACCATCACCTGTTCTTTCCCCTGCAGCTGCCCCCCTCCCTGGCTTCAGTGCAGTGGTGGTCAGCTCAGTGCCCCTGGGGGGTGGCCTGTCCAGCTCAGCATCCTTGGAAGTGGCCATGTACACGTTCCTCCAGCAGCTCTGTCCAGGTACCAGCTAGGCTGCAGCCCTGACCCAGCCCTCCTTCCCTGAGGTCTCCAGGTGGTCCCAGCTTCTACTATGCCTTATGGAGGGGGTGGCAGGGAATCTCTGGAGTGTCATTGGAGCCACTGCTGCTCCCACCAGCCCTAGCCTCCCCACCTCACCCTGTACTACAGACTCGGGCACAATAGCTGCCCGCGCCCAGGTGTGTCAGCAGGCTGAGCACAGCTTCGCAGGGATGCCCTGTGGCATCATGGACCAGTTCATCTCACTCATGGGACAGAAGGGCCACGCGCTGCTCATTGACTGCAGGTTGGGCTCGCTCCCCTCGTCCCCTCCCGCCCTGCACTCAGGTGCTCCTGGGTGGAGTATGCCCACTGCCTGGCGCAGCAAGTACACGCTGGGCCTTGTCATCTCCCCCATTGTAACTCCACCCCAGGTCCTTGGAGACCAGCCTGGTGCCACTCTCAGACCCCAAGCTGGCCGTGCTCATCACCAACTCTAACGTCCGCCACTCCCTGGGCTCCAGTGAGTACCCTGTGCGGCGGCGCCAGTGTGAAGAAGTGGCCCAGGCGCTGGGCAAGGAGAGCCTCCGGGAGGTGCAGCTGGAAGAGCTAGAGGGTGAGAACTGCCGGGGTGCTCTGTCCTGGAGGCGGCTGTGCTCCCTGCTGGCGCCTCAGTGTGGCCTTGACCCTGCCTGGGATCCCGATCTCCAGGGCCTTCTGCCATGCTCTCCCCAGTCCCTTCAAACGCTGCAAACCCAGGGTTCCAACCTCAGCAGGGCTGCTTGAAATCCTAAAATGGTCTTATCTAATCAGAAAAATCATATTTCCATTGTGGAAAATGTAGAAAAGTACAAAGTAGAAAATAACAAGCTATAAGGCCACTACCCAGAGACAGCCACTGTTGACATTTTCACATGTTTCCTTTCAGTATTTTTCCACATCTGTTTTCAAAGCTGAGTATATGTAATATGTCATCACTTGCCCCCCACCCTGCCCCCTTTTTTTTTAAGAGGCAGGGTCTTGTTCTGTTGCCCAAGCTGGAGTGTAGTGGTGTGATCATAGCTTACTGCAAATTTGAACTCTTGGGCTCAAGGGATCCTCCCAGCTCAGCCTTCCAAGTAGCTGAGATTACAGGTGTGCCACCATGCCCGGCTCATTTTTATTTTTGTAAAGACAGGGTCTTGCAATGTTGCCCGGGCTGATCTTGAACTCTGGCCTCAGGTGGTCCTCCTGCCTTGGCCTCCCAAAGTGTTGGGATTATAGGCATGAGCCACTGGGCCCAGCCTACTTGCCATGTTTTTTTGTTTTGTTTTGTTTTTTGTTTTGGACACAGAGTTTCAGTCTTGTTACCCAGGCTGGAGTGCAATGGTGCAGTTTCAGCTCACTGCAACCTCTGCCTGCCAGGTTCAAGCGATTCTCCTGCCTCAGCCACCAGAGTAGCTGGGACTACAGGCACCGCCACTACGCCTGGAAAATTTTTTGTATTTTTAGTAGAGACTGGGGTTTCACCATATTGGCCAGGCTGGTCTCAAATGCCTGACCTCAGGTGATCCTCCTGCCTCAGCCTCCCAAAGTGCTGGGATTACAGGTGTGAG
The DNA here is from genome assembly GCF_037993035.2 of Macaca fascicularis. NCBI lineage: Eukaryota > Metazoa > Chordata > Mammalia > Primates > Cercopithecidae > Macaca > Macaca fascicularis. Next base: position 82,166,601 of record NC_088390.1, on the reverse strand, counting down.
CCACCGCACCGGCTTTTTTTTTTTTTTTTTCAACTTAACGTAATCTCAGAACCCTATCTTTTTTTTTTTTTTGAGACGGAGTCTCACTCTGTTTCCCAGGCTGGAGTGCAGTGGCGCGATCTCCACTCACTGCAAGCTCCGCCTCCCGGGTTCACGCCATTCTCCTGCCTCAGCCTCCCGTGTGGCTGGGACTACAGGTGCCCGCCACCGCGCCCGGCTAATTTTTGTATTTTTAGTATAGACAGGGTTTCACCATGTTAGTCAGGATGGTCTCAATCTCCTGACCTCGTGATCCGCCCATCTCGGCCTCCCAAAGTGCTGGGATTACAGGCGTGAGCCCCCGCGCCCGGCCTCAGAACCCTATCTTATGCCACAAAAGGCCCATCTCAGTGTGGCTTTTTCTTTTTTTTATGAGAGAGAGTCTCGCTCTGTTGCCCAGGCTGGCGTGCAGTGGCACCATCTCAGCTCACTGCAACCTCCGCCTCCTGGGTTCAAATGATTCTCCTGCCTCAGCTTCCTGAGTAGCTGGGATTACTGGCACCCACCACCATGCCCAGTCAAGTTTTATATTTTTAGTAGAGACGGGGTTTCACGTTGACCAGGCTGGTCTCGAACCCTGACCTCGTGATCTGCCTGCCTTGGCCTCCCAATGTGCTGGGATTACAGGTGTGAGCCACCGCGCCTGGCCTCAGTGTGGCTCTTTAAAGCTCCATAATATTTCAGCATTCAGGTGCCCTGTCATTTACTTAACTATTTTCTGATACACCTCACACTGTGATGAACTTTTTTTTTTTTTTTTTTTTTTTTTTTTTTGAGACGGAGTCTCGCTCTGTTGCCCAGGCTGGAGTGCAGTGGCGCGATCTCGGCTCACTGCAAGCTCCGCCTCCCGGGTTCACGCCATTCTCCTGCCTCAGCCTCCCGAGTAGCTGGGACTACAGGCGCCCACAACCGCGCCCGGCTAATTTTTTGTATTTTTAGTAGAGACGGGGTTTCACCGTGGTCTCGATCTCCTGACCTTGTGATCCGCCCGCCTCGGCCTCCCAAAGTGCTGGGATTACAGGCGTGAGCCACCGCGCCCGGCCTGTGATGAACTTTTTAAATAATTTTTTATATTTATTTATTTATTTATTTATTTATTTATTTGAGACGGAGTCTCGCTCTGTCACCCAGGCTGGAGTGCAGTGGCACGATCTCGCTCACTGCAACCTCTGCCTCCCAGGTTCAAGTGATTCTCCTGCCTCAGCCTCCTGAGTCGCTGATATTAGAGGCATGCGCCACCATGCCCGGCTAATTTTTGTAATTTTAGTAGAGATGAAGTTTCACCATGTTGGTCAGGCTGGTCTTGAACTCCTGACCTCGTGATCCGCCAGCCTCAGCCTCCCAAAGTGCTGGGATTATAGGCATGAGCCACTGCGCCTGGCCATCTTTTTTTATTTTTTAAAGAGATGGGTTCTGCTATGCTGCCCAGGCTGGACCTGAACTCTTGGGCTCAAGTCATCTCACCTAGTCTCCTGGGTAGCTGCGACTAAAGGCACCCGGTTTATCTGCATTCTCTTTTTTTTATTTGAGACTGAGTCTTGCTCTGTAGCCCAGGCTGGAGCACAGTGGCATAATCTCGATTCACGGCAACCTCTGTCTTCAGGGTTCAAGCAATTCTCCTGCCTCAGCCTCTCGAGTAGCTGGGACTACAGGCGCATGCCACCACAGCCAGCTAATTTTTTTGTGTGTGTGTATTTTTAGTAGAGATGGGGTTTCACTATATTGGCCAGGCTGGTTTTGGACTCCTGACCTCAAGTGATCCGCCTGTCTCGGCCTTCCAAAGTGCTGGGATTACAGGCACAGGCGTGAGTCACCACGCCTGTCCTATCTGCATTCTCTTAATAGTTTCTTAGGAATGGATTCTTAGGAGTAGGATTATAGAGTCAAGAGACACAAATATTCTAGGCTGGGTGCGGTGGCTCACGTCTGTGCCTGTAATCCCAGCACTTTAGGAGGCCAAGGTGGGCAGCTTGATTGAGCTCAGGAATTCGAGACCAGCCTGGGCAACATGGTGAAACCCCATCTCTAAAAAAATACAAAAATTAAACCAGGCGTGGTGGTGTGTGCCTGTAGTCCTAGCTACTAAGGAGGCTGGGGTGGGAGGATCGCTTGAGCCCAGGAGGTTGAGGCTGCAGTGAGCTGTGATTGCACCACTGCACTCCAACCTGGGCCACAGAGTGAGACCCTGTCTCCAAAATAAAAAAGATACAAGTATCCTTAAAGCTCCTGCTACCCATGGCCAGGAAGATAGTCTATTGGACAGTTTTAAGGTCATATCAATATTATTTAATTCCCCCCAAAACTCTGTAAAGCACATTCTGTTACCATAATTCTCATATTTTTGATGGGGGAATCTACAGTGAGAGGCAGTGCTGGGATCTGAACCCTATCTGGACAGATTAGCTCCAGGGCCCATGCCCTTGACTGCCTGGCCATGCTGCCCACACTGAGTTGTTCCTTCCTGGCAGTGTAGGTGTGCCTATCTCAGGGACATCAGACAGCTCCGAGGGACCTCCCTGTCCTTTTTCTTTGTGAACTGTGTCACGTTCTCCAGAGCAGCGCTCAGCCCTGCCCTGCCTGCTCCGTGCAGATGATCTTGGCCAAGGTTTTCACACTGGAACAAGTTGGGCCCTCCTCCCCACCCCAGCCTCCCCTTGCCCCTCCTCCAGGTCTCCTGCCTAGGAGCAGCTTGCCCTGTCTCCTCCAGAGTCCTGCCCTAGAAGCCCCAATCCCTCTCCTTCCATCCCCTGCCTGGCTGCCTGGCTCCTTCCCTCAGCCTCCAAGACATGCTCAGTTTTCTTCCCGCCTAAAACACTGCCCACTCTCTCATTTCCATTCATTTCTTTCTTTTTTTTTTTTTTTTTTGAGAGGGAGCCTCACTCTGTCACCCAGGCTGGAGTGCAGTGGCATGACCTCCACTCACCGCACCCTCTGCCTCCCAGGTTGAAGCAATTCTCCTGCCTCAGCCTCCTGAGTAGCTGGGATTACAGGTGCCTGCCACGATGCCTGGCTAATTTTTGTATTTTTATTAGAGACGGGGTTTCGCCATGTTGGCCAGGCTGGTCTGGAGCTCCTGACCTCAGGCAATCCGCCCGCCTCGGCCTCCCAAAGTGCTGGGATGACAGGCGTGAGCCACCGCGCCCGCTCATTCATTTCTTAGTCCTTTGCATCTACTTGCCCCTCTATCCCGCCATGCCACCTATAATAAGCTTCCCCCTTAAACCTGCGGGTTTGGCTGGGCGCAGTACACTGAGTCAGTACCGGTACTGACCCAGGTACCCCTCCAGCCTCAGCTCCAGCCAGATGGGATGGCCTGCTGGTCCCTGGCTGCTCCTGCCCCCTCTTCTGGAGTCCCAGTCCTCCAGGCTCCATGTAGCTCAGCAGAATTTCTCCTCCTGTTGTGGGGGCCTCTTGAGGGCAGCACTCACCTTGGGAAGCGTGGAGTGTTTCACCCTCAGTGCTCCCTGAAGGACCAAGGTGTCCCATTTTACAGTTGGGGGAGGAGGCACTGTGATAAAGGGGCTCTTCAGACCCATGTCTGAGAGAGCCAGGCTGCTGCCCCCGCAGCCTCCCACCCTTCACTGTCCAGCCAGGGCCACTGCCATCACCGCCTGCCGGCCCTCACAGGCGTCGCGGTCCCAGGCAGTGAGAAGGTGGCTGCTGACTCCTTTTTCCTCCCCAGCTGCCCGGGAACTGGTGAGCAAAGAGGGCTTCCGGCGGGCCCGGCACGTGGTGGGGGAGATTCAGCGCACGGCCCAGGCAGCGGCCGCCCTGAGACGCGGTGACTACAGAGCCTTTGGCCGCCTCATGGTGGAGAGCCACCGCTCACTCAGGTGAGGCTCTCTGGGCGCCCCGCTCCTGCCAGGCGCAGGCCGGCCCCAGGCCCACCCCTTCGATATCCTCTCTGCAGAGACGACTATGAGGTGAGCTGCCCGGAGCTGGACCAGCTGGTGGAGGCCGCACTCGCTGTGCCTGGGGTTTATGGCAGCCGCATGACGGGAGGTGGCTTCGGTGGCTGCACGGTGACACTGCTGGAGGCCTCTGCCGCTCCCCACGCCATGCAGCACATCCAGGTGGGTGGGCACCAGGGCCTGGGCGGGCAGGAGCGGCGGCTTCCCGGGGCCCTGCCACTCACCCCCAGCCTGCCTCTCACAGGAGCACTATGGCGGGACTGCCACCTTCTACCTCTCTCAAGCGGCCGATGGAGCCAAGGTGTTGCGCTTGTGAGGAGGCCCCAGGACAGCACACGGCGAGGGTGCAGGGCCTGCAGGCCAGTCCCATGGCTCTGTGCCTGGTGCCACCTTCCGTATCTGGGTGCTCAATAAACTTGTGCCTCCAACGTGGTACCTGCCTGCCTCTAGAGGTGGGTGTATGCTTGGGTGTCAGAGAATGGGGGATGTCAGAACCGCTCCCCCACCCTCGGCGAGCACCTCTCAGGCCCCAGAAGAATGGGCAAGGCAGGGCCTAGCAGTAGCAAAACTGTTTATTAAGTGCAGAACAAAGGCTGGGTCCTTGTGCTGCTCCCAGCTCTTTGGTTACAAATAGGTTTGGGCCCAGAGAGGGGGTCCTTGCCCCCTTCATGCCTCCCAGGAGACACCTAGCCCCTGCTCTGTGCATGTGGGTGGGCTGGGCGGCCAGGGGTGCAAGGATGGAGTAGCTGAGGAGGCTCTGGGAGAGGAGTTGGAAGGATGCCTAGTGGGACATGGCGGGGGTGAGGCAGGGTGGGATCAGGTTTGGAAGAACTGTTGGTCCACCTGGGTGCTGAGGGTTCCGCTGGTGGTCAGCGTCCGGCTCACAAACTCCTGGGTCACATGCCGGGTGAGGGAGCCGCCTGCCTCCAGGTGCTGGGCCCCCAGGGTCAGCCCATCTGTGGAGGAGGAGGCATTAGATGACCTGGCCTGGGGTCTGCCCCTCTCCCTCTGCTAGCTCCCTGTCCTGGGAGAGCCGGGACCCCCTGGCCCTCAGTGCTCACCCACTAGGAAGGGCTCGGTGGCGCTGGTGTGGGTGGTGGTGATGCTGCTGTACTCACTTTGCAGTGGGTGCTGGAAGAGCCCGGCATGGCTGCCCAGCTGTGGGAAGGGGCCTGGAGTGGGCAGATTGGCTGGTCAGAGGGTGGTGCCAGGAGAAGGCACGGCCCGAGGAGGAGTGGGAGGTGAAGGAAAGGACAGGTGCCTACCTCCATCCTGGGACTCTATGGTGATGATGCCCTCGCGCTCTGGCCCGAAGCCCTCAGTGGTCCTGGCCTGCACCTTGAACTTGTAGGGCACGTTCTCGCTGAGGCCCGGCACGGTCAGCCGGCTCTCGGGGCTGTCGCCATCCACCCGGAATGTAGTGGCTGGCCCTGAGCAGAGAAGATGCCTTCAGCCTCTGTGGCCCCTCTCTACCCCTCCCCTGGCCACCCCTGCCCCCGGGGCGGGCAGCACCTCCTCCTTGGGCCATCTCACAGGTCACCAGGTAGCCGACGATATCCCCATTGGGCCTCCGTGGCCGCTCCCAGCTCAGCTGCAGCGAGTCTGGGCTCAGGGCAGTGAACACCAGCGGACCTGGGGCGCTGGGAGTGCTCAAAGTGAAGGCGGAGCCTGGGGGCAGTAGAGGAAGAGCGTCAGCGTGTGGGTGGGTGGTGGGCATGATGGGGGCAGCTGTGGGGCTAGGGGAGGCAACTCACCTGGCAGGGGACAGAGTGGGCTCTGCGGGTGCACCTGGGATTCGATGGTGATGACACCCTCACGCTCTCGGCCCCAGCCTTCCTGGCTCTGGGCCCGCACGCGGAACACATAGGAGTGGTTGGGCAGGAGGTCTTCCACCACCACCGAGGTCTGGGCAGGGTTGGGGATGTTGAGCCGATGTAGCTCGCCTGAGGGGTCAGGTGGGGGCAGAGAGTAGTGCAGTGTTACTCCCACCCCTGGCCTGATCCCCCTCTTCCCTAAGCTGCCATCGAGACCTGGTTATCACCCACCCAGGACTAGCTGTGGTTTGGGTACAGGTTGGGTACAGTATGGTATGGCTGGTTGTTCAGGTTGTGTACTATACAAGAGTGGAGCCTGAGGCCGGGCGCGGTGGCTCAAGCCTGTAATCCCAGCACTTTGGGAGGCCGAGGCGGGCGGATCACAAGGTCAGGAGATCGAGACCACAGTGAAACCCCGTCTCTACTAAAAATACAAAAAATTAGCCGGGCGCGGTGGCGGGCGCCTGTAGTCCCAGCTACTCAGGAGGCTGAGGCAGGAGAATGGCGGGAACCCGGGAGGCGGAGCTTGCAGTGAGCCGAGATCGCGCCACTGCACTCCAGCCTGGGCAACAGCGTGAGACTCCGTCTCAAAAAAAAAAAAAAAAAGAGTGGAGCCTGTAATCCCACTCATGTTTGGGTAAAATCCTGCGCCCTGGTCATGCTGCTTTGAATGTGCCTGCCCAGGGAAGTGAAACTTCCTCGTTCCCCCCAAAGGCATCTCAGGCCAGCAGAGGCCCTAGGATCCCAGCCCAAAGAGGCCTTGTTAGGCAAAACCTAGCAGAGAATGACCAGGAGAGAGGCCCAGGGAGATGGGTGAGACGTCAGAAGAGGGGAGGCAAAGAAGTGGGGTGGGAGACCCTCTCGGGCTGGAGGGGGGCTTTAGCGCTCAAGGGATTCGGGTGGGTTCTGACACAGCTGGTGCCCTATGTGTCACCCTGGGGCCAGGCCTCACGGGGCTGCACCCCACAGCCCAGCAGCCACCATGTCTCACCGCCGTTCAGCAGCTGGTACTCCACGCTGTAGCCCTGCAGCGGCCGCTCGCACCGTGGCTCCTGCCAGCTCACTCTGAGAGATGTGGGTCCCAGGGCAGAGAATACCAGGCGGGTGGGCGTGTCGGGCACACCAGCGGTCAGGCGAGAGTCTGGGGACAGGAGGCTGCAGTCAGTCAGAGATGCAGGGCCTGGGGTCTCAGTGGGAGTCACAGTGCTGCCCCCTGACCTCCCTCCCTCAGCTGGCATGTCTACGCTGATCACCGGCTGGACAACTCACCCTGCAACACCCTATCCAGGCTGCCCAGCACCTACCGCACATCCTCCAGGAGGGTGCGGGCCCTGCCTGTGCCAAGAGAGGGTGAGCCCTGTGAGCCTGCCAGCCCCACCCCCTCAATTCCTCAGCTGGCCTGGCCCCTCTCCTGCCCCAGCCATAGCCCCGCCCCCTGGAAGGGCAGAGGCAGTGTTAGGCATCAGCACTGATGGTAGGGCAGGTGGTTAGCGCCTGTGGGCAGGCGGGGGTCCTGTGGATGGAATGGAGGGGAAGCAGTGGGCACAGCTGGCGGCTGCTATGGTGGCTGGATGACAGCTGGATGACAGATGGAGCAGGACAGCTGTGGAGACAGGATGGCCACCCCTGTACTACCTGGGCCCCAGGAGGGCGCTGCTGGCCTCCCAGCCAGGATTATAGAGTCTCGTGGGCCCCTGGAAGGGGGGAACCCTTTCATCTGAGCCCGACTCCGGGACCCCAGAGCCCAGGACAGCGGAAGCCTGCTCCTCCCGTGTTCCCAGATGGGAGGGAGGCCTAGGGCAGGACAAAACAAGAGTGAGAGGATCAAGGAGTGTGCATGCATAAGTGTGCATGCGTGCGTGTGTGCATGCATGTGTGCGTGTGTGTATGCATGTGTGTGTGTTGGAGAATGGACCGTCGGGACAGCAGGCAGAAGCCCGAGGCTCCAAGAGCTGGAAGAGAGGAAGGGTTAGTGGGCGAGGCAGGGTTGGCTGAGGTCACTCACCGTGGGAGGAGACGGAGGTGAGGGTGGAGTAGTCCCTGGGCAGTGTGGTCGAGTGTGAGTGTTCTGAGCGGGTCAGCGAGTGGTAGTCCCGTGTGAGGGTGGAGGATGTGCTTAGTCCGCGGTGGGGCACGTGGGGGCTCAGGTGGGTTCCATAGGCAGCGGCACCGGTCGTGGTCATCCTGTGCAGGGAGTTGGCACTGCCCGGGAAGGCAAAGTCCATCCGGCCATTCACTAGGTGCTCTGCAAGGGGAGAGCAGGGTCCCTTAGTCAGGCCTGCCCCAGACCCAGGCCCCAAGGAGCAGGTTGGCCCTGCGCATTCCTGGTCACCCACCCTCTGGGTGGCTTTTGCTTAAATACAACCAGTTTCCCTCAAACCACTAGGGACAGAGGCCCTCTGTCCCCGGAGGAGCCCAAGGGCCACCCAGGCTTCCACAGCCCATGTCCTCTGGCTGGCCACTATATCGGTATGAGCACAGCCCACCCTGGCAGTGGTGGGGGATTTGCTGCCCCTGCAGTCAGTCCTGCCTTGGGGAAATCCCAAAGCCTTCCCTCCTGTCCTTTGAGGCCCCTGAGCAGTCTACTTGGGTGCCAGGGTCCGCTCCCCGAGCAGACTTCTGAATTTGCACCCCCTGGCCAGGCAGGCACCATAAGGGCCCAAGCGCCTGCCTCGGGTGTCCTCTGGCACTTGGCCCTGCCTCTGAGCAGCTGTGTCCCCAGCCGCCAAGGCCCCAGCCTGGCTGAAACTGGGGCCCCGAGGCAGCGCAGACACCCACCCCAGGCCCCCAGGCCCGCGGGCATGAGTGAGGCTGGTTGGGCGCGGATCGGGGCGCGGCGGGTGAGCCTGTCACCTCCGGGGGGCCCGGGTGTCGCACTGCGGGGCAGGCTGCCCCCCTTCCCGCCCGCGCCGCCGTCCTCCGGGGGCCCGTGGGGCGCCTCGGCGTCGGAGGAGCGCCCGCTGCTGGCCGACAGGCGCGGGATGAGCTCCGGGGGCAGCCGCCACGTGACGCGCCGCAGGTCCAGCTCCTCCCCCAGCAGGGGCTCGAACTTCCAGCCGCAGCCTTGGGAACAACGAAGGGCCGCGTTGGCACCGCCTAGGAGCGCCAGGCCGAGCAGGGCCAGGCAGGGGAAGGCCGGAGGCGCTGCGAGGGGAGCCTGTCTCCAGCCCCCGGAATCGCAGGGAGCTGCGAGGGTAGATGCGCAAGGCCGGATGGGGAAGGCCTGCGGCAGGTGAAACCCTCGCGCGGCTGGAGGCTTTCCAGATGAGCAAGTGCAGCCTTGGCACAGCTGGGGAGGAGAGACCCCCTGACCCGCCAGGAGACCTGGGGGAAGCCTGGGCTCTGTCACCAGCTGTGAGGTCTCCCTTGCCTTACTTAACCTCTCTGAGACTCAGTTTCCCATTTGTACAATGGAGAGAGGACTCTCGCCCCTGCCTGCCTCCCAGGGACTGTTCCGCAAGCCACCGAGCGCTTCGCAGGTAGTGTCAGAAGCAGCTGAGCTGGGGTTCCAGAGTCACACCAGCTGCGCTCCACCTGAACCCCTCAAAATGGCTCCTTAAGCCCAAGCTCAGCCCCGTGGGGGCCAGTATGTGTCCACTGGGGGCAGCTTGAGGCATAGGCAGGGACGGAAGAAAATACAAATGATATACGTGCCCCGGAGGCTTTTCCACTCATGGTACTGTGTGATTGGTATCCCATTATACAGAGCAGAAAACTGACACAAGGAGAGGATAAGTGATTCATCTGATGTCCCACAGGTGGAGCCAGAGCTGACACTGAGCACTCAGGAGGCCCAGCTAAGGGCTCTGCACCACTTTGTTCTGGGAATCAAGGAGGAAGGACAGAGCCGTTGGGGGGTGTTCTTGTCTCCTTGGCTCCCCTACCCCTGCCAGGTGGCCACCTGGTGGCTGCCCAGGGCTTCTGGGCCTGGCCCCGGGGGGTGGCCTGAGTGTCCTGTGTGCATGGCAGAGCTGCTCAACCTTCAAGTTGTGAAGTTGTGTTTCTTCATGGTCCCGTGGGCATGAACTCGTGTGTGCTTGCACAAGGCTGTGTGTGTCTGTCCCCCAGGCACTGGTTCCTGTGCCCCGTGCACAGATGTGCACACCATTGCATCTGTCCAAGGCTGTCTTAACCTCCATGTCCTCTAGTTGCTGGCCCCTTTGCCCTCTCTCTGGACCCAGTGGACTCCCTCTGTACCCAAGACCCCCACTGTCTTCTTGTGGGTCCCAGGTCTCCACTCACCGGTGTCATCAGAGACGCTGGGCCTCTGGCTGCCAGATGGAGAGCGTAGAACATCATCGCTGTACATAAGGAAGCTGTCGTAGTCCTCCCCGCTCTGGGCGTCCACGATGGGGATGTCAGGGATGATGGGGACTGCAGGGTGGGGGAGTGAGCCAGGGCCCTGGCTGCTGCCCTCTGTCCCCCTACCCCGTCTGCCCCTCACCTCCCTGCCCACCACTCACTGGACATGGGCCGCTTGGGTTGGGTGGCCAGGTTGATGATGGCCTCCCGCTCGGGCCCCCAGCCGGCCCCGTTGCGCGCCTTCACCGTGTAGCGGTAGGGCTGGGACTCCCGAAGGTTCTCAATGAGCAGCATCCGGTTCTTAGGATTGTCAACCAGCACCTTCTTCATGGGCCCGATAGGTCCTGGGGCAGGGAGAGTGCTTCAGAGGGTCACCCAGGTCCCAGCCTGGTCCCAGCACCAGCCCTGACACAGTAGGACAGTTGTGCATCCCCTGGATAGCACCCAGGGGCTGGGGAGCAAGGCGAAGCCAGCCACTGCTGAATTGCTGCCTGTGGAGCCCCGAGCGTCAGCATGACTGGTGTGGACATGTGTCACCAGCCCTCCAAGGGACTCTGCTGAGTAAGTGGCAGAGCCAAGGCTGGAGTCAACATCAAGTTGGCCTCGATGCCACCTCTACCTATATATCCACGGTGCCTCCACACGAGGCAAGGGCACGCATAGGGGGTTGCTCACCCCGCCCCCCTTCCAGGACTGGAGAAATAACTGTTCTGCCAGGCACTCTGATCTCAGGCTGCCAGATAAAACACAGTATAAAATAATCTTTTTTTTTTTTTTTTTTTTTTTTTTTTTTGCGGCGGAGTCTGGCTCTGTCACCCAGGCTGGAGTGCGGTGACATGATCTCGGTTCACTGCAACCTGAGCCTTCTGGATTCAAGCAATTCTTTTGCCTCAGCCTCCTGACTAGCTGGGACTACAGGCATGAGCCACCATGCCTGGCTAATTTTTAGTAGAAACAGGGTTTCACCATGTTAGCCAGGCTGGTCTTGAACTCCTGACCTCAAGCAGTCCACCTGCCTCAGCCTCTCAATGTACAAAATAATATTTTAAAGTGCTATCTGAAATTCAGAGCCTCCTGTATTTCTGTTTGCTAAATCCAGTAACTTTCTTCTTGCCCTAAGAAAACCATGCAAGTGTGAGCTCCCTGGTTACCTGCATGGGGAGGGGTACCCCTGAACCTGTGACCCCACTCCACATAGGTAACCACCCACCCTGCAACCTTCTGGGTTTGGTCTTAGAATGCAACCCAGCCCAGGCCGGGCGCGGTGGCTCAAGCCTGTAATCCCAGCACTTTGGGAGGCCGAGACGGGCGGATCACGAGGTCAGGAGATCGAGACCATCCTGGCTAACACGGTGAAACCCCGTCTCTACTAAAAAATACAAAAAAACTAGACGGGTGAGGTGGCGGGCGCCTGTAGTCCCAGCTACTCAGGAGGCTGAGGCAGGAGAATGGTCTAAACCCGGGAGGCGGAGCTTGCAGTGAGCTGAGATCCGGCCACTGCACCCCAGCCTGGGCGACAGAGCAAGACTCTGTCTCAAAAAAAAAAAAAAAAAAAGAATGCAACCCAGCCCAAAATCTGGCCAAAACCCTAACGATGCCTCAGGCTTATCCAATAACCAGGATGAAGGCCTCGAGTGCCCTGCACAGCAGGTCCAGGAAGTGACCCAGAGCTCCCTCCCGCTTTGTCCCCTCCCTTCCATGGCTGTTCTCTCTGCGGGCAGGAAGGAAGATGTGGTTCTTACGGTTGTCGTCGTTGACCAGGCCATAGCAGACCTCGTAGGCTGTGATCTCACCGTTGGTCTCAGCCGGCTCGGCCCAGCTCAGCTGGGTCACCGTGGAGGAGACGACATTGAAGGCCAGACGCCCTGGCTCGCTGGGCACTAGGGAGCGGGGGATACAGGAAGAGTGCTGTCAGTGGCAGAGGGGAGGGCTGGGCACACTGGCATCAGGGCAGCCAGGGGACAAATGGACAGACATGGCGAGGCCTCACCTTCCTGGTGGGTGCGGCAGGACACTAGGGAGCTGTAGGGTCCCTCGCCCTGAGCCCCGTAGGCGCACACCTTCATCTCATAGTCGCAATACGGGTACAGGTTGGTGAGCTCCACTGAGGGCACCTTGCTGTCGAGCAGGTGGGCTTCGGACTCAGAGTCACCCTGAATCCAGTACTTTACCTGCCCCCAGGGACAGGGGTCCTGGTCAGCAGGGAGCAGCAAGCACCCAAGCTGCCTGTCCCTCTGCTGACCTCTGCCCTTACTGTTCTCTTTGCACAGATGAGAGACACTAAGGCCTGAGGGAGGGGCTGAAAGATCTGCCATGGGCACACATCGGGACTGGGGCAGAGCAGGTGGGGGTGTCTCCCATGCGGGGGTGGGAGGGGGCCCCATTTTAGGAAGGAGGACAAATGTCTAATAAGCTCGGGAATGGGTCTTCCCTCTTCCCCAGCACAGACCGGGTTTCCCTCTGACCACCTGTGCTAGGTTCCACTGTCTGCTCTCTCTCAGCGGGCCCTGGCCTCAAACGGCCCACCTCTTCCGTGAGGGCTGGTACCAGACCGCCCATCCACCTGCCGTGGCCCTCAGCCCCCCGCCTTACCCTGTACCCCATTGGCTTGCCAGAAGGGGGCAGCCAGTTGAAATGGATCTTCCTGGACCCAGCGGCCTTAGCGTTGGGGTTCTGCGGGGCGCCCAGGTCACCGTGAGAGGGTGGCTGTGATGACACCATCTGACTCGTGAGGCTCCGGTCCAGCTCATCTAATGGGTCAAGCCGGGTCAGGGCAACCATTCAGATCCTGCTTCGCCACCAGGGGGCGACAGAGACCCACTTAAACACCCAGGGCGCTCTGCCCAGCGCATTCAACTCAGACCTGCCCACCCGCGTCTCCGGACACCTGGTGCCCCATTGCTGCCACATAGAGCATCCTGCCAAGCTTGGCGGAGGACCCAGGAGAGTCACTGGAGGAACAGAAGGAGGAGGGAGTTGGTCTGCCCCTTTCTCCCTTGGCAGCTCAGGGAACATTCCACATGAGAACATTTGCTCCCCGCCCCATCTCCACACCATACCCTGAGTATCTCACTCCTCTCTCATCTTCCTGGCAGGCCTTCTCCCAGTGGGGAGGCTGAGGGCTGAGAGGAACTAACTGGCCCACCTCTTCCAGAAGCACCTGCATATTAGTTGGAACTGAGGCTGAAGCCAAAGGGCCAGGGTCTGATGGGAGAATTCCTATTGCGTGGTGACAACATGACCTCAGCCTCTCTGGCTGTCGGGTTGCCGGATAAAATGCAGATGCCTAGTTACATTTGAATTTCAGATAAACAACAGCCTTTTCTTTTGTTGTTGAGGGGCAGGGTCTCATTCCATGGCCCAGGCGCTGTGCAGTGGTGTGATCACAGCTTGCTGCGGCCCAGACCCCCTGGGCTCAAGTGATCCTCCCACCTCAGTCTCCGGAGTGGCTGGGACTCTAGGTGCACACCACTACGCCAAGCTAATTTGTTTATTTTTTATTTTTTATTTTTTTGAGGCGGAGTCTTGCTCTGTCGCCCAGGCTGGAGTGCAGTGGCGCGATCTCGGCTCACTGCAAGCTCCGCCTCCCAGGTTCCCGCCATTCTCCTGCCTCAGCCTCCCGAGTAGCTGGGACTACAGGCGCCGCCACCACGCCCGGCTAATTTTTTTTTGTATTTTTAGTGAAGACGGGGTTTCATTGTGTTAGCCAGGATGGTCTCGATCTCCTGACCTCGTGATCCGCCCGCCTCGGCCTCCCAAAGTGCTGGGATTACAGGCTTAAGCCACCGCGCCCGGCCTTGTTTATTTTTTGTAGAGACAAGGTCTCACTATGTTGCCCAGGCTGGTCTAGAACTCCTGGGCTCAAGTGATCCTCCCACTGCAGCCTCCCAAAGTGCTGGGATTACAGGCATGAGCCAGTACACCCAGCCCATTTTGCAAAAATAGGATAAGTACGTTCCAAATATTGCATGGAACATACTTACCCTACCAACGTGTATGTTGTTATCTGAAATTCAGATTTACCCAGGAGTCCTGTGTTTGGATTTGCTAAATCTGGCAGACCTAGTTGAGAGACCCCCAGTCTTCCCTCTCCCCCTGCTTAAGCCAACCCCCAGGCTCTGCCTACCTGGGTCCCTGATGATGATGGTGGTGGAGTGGGGCTGGCCCAGGTGGGCCCCAAACTTAGGGTTGCTGAGCTGTACGTGGAAACGGCGGATCTGGCGGCCCCGCAGAAGGGAGTCGACCTCTTCCAGCTCCAGGAGCTTCACCTGCAGCTCTTTCCAGGCCTCTCCAGGCTGGAACAGCAGCTCACCCTCCACAGGGATGTAGTCCTGGGAGTGGAGGGGTCAGGGTCAGGGTCGTGGCCGGGGGCTGAGGCAAGAGTCACGGCCACATGCTCCCTCCCAACCTCATGGATACCACAGAGATCATCCCTGCTTGCTGGGTGGAGTACTTATATCAGCTTCAGGTTTTTGTGGGTTTTTTTTTTTTTTTTTTGAGGTGTAATCTCACTCTTTCGCCTAGGCTGGAGTGCAGTGGCGTGATCTCGGTTCACTGCAACCTCCACCTTCCGGGTTCAAATGATTCTCACACCTCAGTTTCCCAAATAGTTGGGATTACAGGCACCTGCCACCACGCCCGGCTAATTTTTGTCTTTTTAGTAGAGATGGGGTTTCACCATGTTGGCCAGGCTGGTCTTGAACTCCTGACTTCAAGTGATCCTCCCGACTTGGCCTCCCAAAATGCTGGGATTACAGACGTGAGCCACCATGTCCAGCCATGTTTTTGTGTTTTTTTTTTGTTTTTTTTTTTTTTGAGATAGGGTCTCACTCTTGTCACCCAGGCTGGAGTGCAGGGGCACAATCACGGCTCACTGAAGCCTTGACCTCCTGGGCTCAGCCCATCCTTTCCCTCAGCCTCCTAAGTAGTGGGACTACAGGTGTGCACCACACCTAGCTAATTTTTTCTTTTTTTGTAGAGGCACGGTTGCCCTATGTTGCCTAGGCTGGTCTTGAACTCCCAGCCTCAAGCGATCCACCCACCTTGGCCTCCCAAAGGGCTGGGATTACAGATGTGAGCCACCCAGCTTCCTTTCAATGCAGTGGAGCTTGCCTGAGCTTTCCAGAATAAAAGAACTGGGAGGAAAAAAAAGAAAATCCTTCACATAGAAGACCACTAGGTGGCACTTCAGGGCAAGATTTCAATTCCAGGCTCAGCAGCCAGGGCCATGGCTGGGGAGGCAACCTCATGCCACCCAACTCAGAAAGTGAGGCCCATAGTTGTAAAACAAAAACAAAAACAAAACAAAACAACAACAACAAAAAAAACCAGGGAGCTGCCTGCAAGCAACCTACATAGATATTTCAAAAATGTCAGTGTCAGTGTCATTAGCCCAGCATGGTGGCAGGTGCCTGTAATCGCAGGTACTTGGAAGGCTAAGGCAGGAGAAATGCTTGAACCCGGGAGGTGGAGGTTGCAGTAAGGCATTGCACTCCAGCCTGGGCAACAGAGCAAGATCTTGTCTTAATAAAAGTCAGCGCCACGGAAGACAAAGCCAGGAAGCTTTTCTAGATAAAAGGAGTCAGGACCCGTGAAAAAATTCAATGCCGAATCCTTGATTGGTTCCTGCATTGGGAGGAAAAAAGCTATAAAGGACATTATTGGGACATCCAAACAAGGGGACATCGGAATATGGACCAATTTTATTTTATTTTATATATATTTTTTGGAATAGAGTTTTGCTCTTTTGCCCAGACTGGAGTGAAGTGGTGCAATCTCAGCTCAGTGCAACCTCCACCCACTGGGTTCAAATGATTCTCCTGCCTCAGCCTAGCTAGTAGCTGGGATTGTAGGCACCCGCCACCATGCCCGGCTAATTTTTGTATTTTTCGTAGAGACGAGGTTTCTCCATGTTGGTCAGACTGGTGTCAAACTCCTGACCTCAGGTGATCCACCTGCCTCGGCTTCCCAAAGTACTGGGATTAAGGTGTGAGTCACTGGTGATGCCCAGCTGGAATATGGACTAATTTTAGGTACTAGTATAATCAATGTGAAGATACAGATGTCCACATCTGTATCTCTATTTCTGTGTTGCTATCTATATAGAAAGAGAGAGAAAGCAAATATTAGCAATTGGTGAATCTATGTAAAGGGTAAATGGGTGCTAGTTTTATTGTTCCTTCCATTTTTCTGTATGTTTGAAGTTTTTCAAAAATAAAAAGATGAGAAATTAAAATGTTTTTAAAAATAAATATCAAAGCCTTTTTTTTTTTTTTTTTTTTTTTTTGAGACAGGTGTCTTACTCTGTCACCCAGGCTGGAGTGCAGTGGCACTATCTCGGCTCACTGCAACCTCCACCTACTGGGCTCCACCTCAGCCTCCCAAGTAGCTGGGACCACAGGTGCACACCACCATACCCAGATCATTTTCTGTATATTCGGTACAGACAGGGTTTTGCCATGTTGGCCAGGCTGGTCTCAACCTCCTGATCTCAAGCGATCCGCCCACCCTGGCCTCCCAAAGTGCTGGGATTACAGGCATGAGCCACTGCACCCAGCCTCAAAGCATCTTTATACAAATGTAACAGGATAGCCAGAAGGCAAGGCAAAAGGATCATGTTATCCCAGGAGTTCGAGAGCAGCCTGGGCAACATGGCGAAAACCTATCTCTGCTAAAAACACAAAATGGCCGGGCGCGGGGGCTCACGCTGTAATCCCAGCACTTTGGGAGACTGAGGTGGGTGGATCACGAGGTCAGGAGTTTGAGACCAGCCTGACCAACATGGTGAAACCCCATCTCTACTAAAAATATGAAAATTAGCTGGGCGTGGTGGTGCGCACCTGTAGTCCCAGTTACTTGGGAGCCTGAGGCAGGAGAATCACTTGAACCCTGGAGGTGGAGGTTGCAGTGAGCTGAGATCGTGCCAGCCTGGGCAACAGAGCGAGACTCTGTCTCAAAGAAAAAAAAAAAAACAAAATTAGCCAGTGTGGTGGTAGACATCTGTAGTCCCAGCTACTTGGGAGGCTGAGGTTGAAGGATTGCTTGAGTCCAGGAGTTTAAGATTGTAGAGAGCTAGGACTATGCCACTGTACTCCACCCTGGGCTAGAGGGAGACCTTGTCTCTTAAAATAAAAAAAATTCGGGCCGGGTGCAGTGGCTCAAGCCTGTAATCCCAGCACTTTGGGAGGCCGAGATGGGCGGATCACGAGGTCAGGAGATCGAGACCATCCTGGCTAACACGGTGAAACCCCGTCTCTACTAAAAAATACAAAAACCTAGCCGGGCGAGGTGGTGGGCGTCTGTAGTCCCAGCTACTCGGGAGGCTGAGGCAGGAGAATGGCGTGAACCTGGGAGGCGGAGCTTGCAGTGAGCTGAGATCCGACCACTGCACTCCAGTCTGGGCGACAAAGCGAGACTCTGTCTCAACAACAACAACAACAACAACAAAAAAAAAAAAAAAAAAAAAAAAAAAAAAAAAATTCTTCTTTGGAATTTTTATGGGGGACATTGGAAAAATAATGAGAACAGTTCCTATCAATAAAAAGAAGTAAATAAAAATAGGATGTGGCCAGGCAGCCTGGGCCTGCTGACTACACGCTCCCCTATGTTTGCCAAACGGGCCTCTGGGCCCAGGGAGATGAGACTTTATTACTTTTGAGATAATTTTTTTTTTCTTTTTTTGAGATGGAGTCTCGCTCTGTCGCTCAGGCTGGAGTGCAGTGGCGTGATCTCAGTTCACTGCAGCCACCACCTCCTGGTTTCCAGCAATTCTCCTGCCTCGGCCTCCCGGGTAGCTGAGATTAGAGGCATGTGTCACCGTGCCCAGCTAATTTTTGTATTTTTAGTAGAGAAATGTTTTCACCATGTTGGCCAGGCTGGTCTCGAACTCGTGACCTCAGGAGATCCACCCGCCTTGGCCTCCCACAATACTAAGATTACCGGCAGACGCCGCCTCGCCTGGCCTTTTTTTTTTTTTCAGTAGAGACAGGGTCTCACTATGTTGCCCAAGCTGGCCTCCAAATCCTGGGCTCAAGGGATCCTCCCACTGTGGTCTCCCACAGCGTTGGGATTACGTGCATGAGCTACTGCACTGAACCAGGTTTTGTTTCTTTGTTTTTTTGTTTGATTTTTTTTTTTAATTAATTTTTTTTTTAAAGAGGGTCTTACTCTGTTGCCCAGGCTGAAGTGCAGTAGCATGAACATGGCTCACTGCAGCCTAAACCTCCTGGCCTCAAGTGATCCTCCTGCCTCAGCCTCCCAAGTGGCTGGGTCCACAGGTATGCACTACTGTGCCCAGCTCATGTTTACATTATATGTGTAGACAGGGTCTCGAACACCTGGGTTCAAGTGATTCTCCCACCTTAGCCTCCCAAAGTGCTGGGATTACAGGTGTGAGCCACCATGCCTGGCCTTTGTTTTTAATTATGGATTTGTTGCCAACATTTAAAAACTAGAAAAGCCAGGTGCACTGGCTCACACCTGTAATCCCTGCACTTTGGGAAGCCGAGGTGGGCGGATCACTTGAGATCAGGAGTTTAAGACCAGCCTGCCCAACATGGCAAAACTCCATCTCTACTAAAGATACAAAAACTAGGCCAGGCATGGTGGCTCACTCCTGTAATCCCAGCACTTTGGGAGGCCGAGGTGGGTCGATCACTTGAGGTCAGGAGTTCAAGACCAGCCTGGGCAACATAACAAGACCCTGACTCCCCAAAAAAATAAGCAGCAAAAAACCCCACACGAAACAAACAAAAGAAACAAAACTATGAAGCCTAAAACCCAGTCCAGCCTGTGTGCACCTGGATTTGGCTGTACCCCAGCACTGGGGCTCAGCAGTGAAGGTGATGCTGGCCCAGCCACGGCACTCCCTGCCTTGAATGGTTGCTCCTGCTGCTTGGCCCAGGGGAGGGCAAATCGTTACAGCCCTTGAGGAGTCTGGCCCGGGGACACGGGGTCTTTGATCCCAGCTCAAGAAGCCCAAAGCCCCCAGGACTGGGGCATATAGCGGGAGTTTATCTCCAAGAGGTTTGGCTGCCCTGTGGATCCTGGGTTGCAGGAGGGGACAGGAATGGTCTGGGCAGGTCCCTGGTCCATGAAGGAAAGAGCCCTCTTGGCCTGAGTCCCTGGCAGCAATGGACCCTCACCCAGGGTGTCACTGGCACCCTGGGCAGGTGAGACTCCCCTACCACAGGGTGGCAGGAGCAGGTGAACATATCCTTGGGAGGCCAGCCAGGGGCATGGCCAGCATCCAGGGACTCAAGCAGCTGCCATGTACTGCTTTGTCCTGGGAACCCAATGCAGTGCCCACGCAGCCCCCCAGGCTGCACCCTCGACCCCATGGCGGAGCCTCACCCGGTTGCCCTGTGCAGTGCCATCCTGCGTGCGGTAGGAGACCTGAGACTTCCCGCCGTCCAGGACGCGCCGGATGACAGGGATGCGAGCCACCTGGTCCCCACGGCTGACCGAGTACTCAGGCTGCTCAAAGGACACCACATCTCTGGCTGCAAGGAGCCCGGGCACTGGTCAGAGCTGGGCCCAGTCCCTTCCCACCTTCTGCTCTCCTGCAGCCCGGCCCAGCCCAGCCCAGAATCCATGAGTCCACTTGTTTGCCTCCATGCACTGCCCTCTGGGAAAAGCACAGGAGCGAAACGGAAAATCCTTCCAGAAAAATGTGAGGGACTGGGTGCAGTGGCTTGCGCCTGTAATCCCAGCACTTTAGGAGGCCGAGGCAGGTGGATAACCTGAGGTCAGGAGTTCGAGACCAGTCTGGCCAACATGGCGAAACCCCATGTCTACTAAACATAGAAAAATTAGCCGGGCATGGTGGCCAGCGCCTGTAATCCCAGCTACTCGGGAGGCTGAGGCAGGAGAATCACTTCAACCTGGGAGGCAGCTGTTGCAGTGAGCCGAGATGGCGCCATTGCACTCCAGCCTGGGTGGCAGAGCGAGACTCCATCTCAAGAAACAAAAAAAAGTGGGTCTGGAACAAAGTGTCCAGCAGACATCCTGGAAGGGCCAGGCAGAGGAGGGAGGCCAGGCACAGGCAGGACCAGAGACGGAGCCCTCAGCCCCAGGGCTGGAGCAGAGCAGGAACAGGCCTGAGGCCCGTGGCTTCCGGCACAGGTGGCAGGAGGGGTCAGATGTCCACGGTGCCATGCCTTGGCCAACCCCTCCTCTAGATAGAGAGGAGCAAGGGGCTGGCCCTTATGAGGATGCAACAGAAGCTTCCATTTACTGAGCGCTCACCACCAGGCACTTTGGCGAGGTGAACAGCCCCGTATTCCATAAAAGAGCTCTTACCCATTTTACAGATGGAGAAACCAAGGTTTGCAGAGGTTAAGTGACTAGCGTTGCCAGGTCGCAATTCCACTTACGCAGGAGGAACCAGTGCCCCTGAGCCCCCGTCTGCCTCCCTCACTCTCCCCACCCTGACCCACCTTGCTCCTTGATGATGGTGATGTTTACCAGGCGGCGGCCAAGGGTGGCAGTGCCCGCAGGTACATCGATGGCCTCCACCAGCAGCTGCTTCTCCTCGTCGTCCTCAGGCCGGATAAAGAGGGGCACCCGTACGTCCACCAGCTCCACACCCTCCTGGAACTCCACCATGCCCCGGGCGTCTGGGTGGGTTGGGAGGTGGTCAGAGTGGGTCACGGGGCCACATGGGCAGGAGATGCGAGGCAGTGGCACAGGGGACCCGCCCTCCTACCCTGGTCTGCAGTGAGGGTGTAGTAGCCGGGGGCCACCTTGAGGTCATGAAAGGCCCTCTGTTCCACCTGCTTCTCTGTAAGCTTCAGCAGGGCCGGCTTGGCCGAGCGGGGCGCCATCAGCACTGTGTCCACAATGGTGTGGTCTTGCCTGGGTTGAGGGTGGAGGGTTCAGGCAGGGGAGGGGTCAGGCTGGCACCTGCTGCCCTGTCCCTCCTGCCTGTCCTCTCCCCTTCAGGGGCCAGGATGTAAGACAGCAAGAAGTGCAGGGTCTTCAGAGGCAGGCAGTGCTCCAGGCCCATGCCAGCCCTATGCCCTTTACCCTGCAGCCTCAGCCCAGCCATGGCACCTCCTTGTCCTCAGCATCCTCCTCTGTGAAATGGGCTTCTCTGCCCACCTCATCAAGGGCTGGACTGCAAAGATGCTAAGGGTGTGAGTGCTCAAGCCAGGCTGCTGCAGCCCCAGCCCTGGCTCTAGTTCTTGATAGCTGGATAACCTTGGGCAAGTCACTTAACCCTTTTGAGCCTCAGCTTCCTCATCGGCAAAATGGGAACAGCAGTGATATCTACCTCACAGGCTTGATGAGCGGGTTGGATAAGATAACCACAAGATAACCACACACGGAAAGCCCTTAGGACCATGCTTGGCCGGTAGCAGGATCAGAAATGCTGGTCAGCCATTCTTTTTTTTTTTTTTTTCCCGAGATAGTCTCGCTCTGTCGCCCAGGCTGGAGTGCAGTGGTGTAATCTCAGCTCACTGCAACCTCTGCCTCCCAGGTTCAAGCGATTCTCCTGCCTCAGCCTCCCGAGTAGCTGGGATTACAGGCGCCCGCCACCACGCCTGGCTAATTTTTGTATTTTTAGTAGAGATGGTGTATTCACCATGTTGGCCTGGCTGGTCTTGAACTCCTGACCTGAGGTGATCCACCCGCCTCAGCCTCCCAAAATCCTGGGATTACAGGTGTAAGGCACACACCCAGCTAATGGTTCTTACTGATGGCCGTGTGCTGCGATTCTAGCTCTGCTGTCCCTGCATTGAGACCCCCTCCTCACTCCCTGTCTCTCCCCGTGAAGGGCCAGGACTCGGAGTAGGACCTGGGGAAAAAGGTGTGTAACCTGCCTGGCCTCCAGAGGTACACCCAGGATCCAGGTCTTGGACCTTGGAGCGGATGGAGATGTGTACCTGCTATCGCTAGTACTGGGTGGGGGGCTGGATGGTCACCTGTATGAGGGCAGGGACTGGGTTGATTTGCTTTTGCCTGCTCTAGTCCAGGGGCCACTTCATAGCAAGCACTTCACGTTAGCATTTGTTGAAGAAATGGTCAAAGGAACGAATGAAGGTCCAAACCCGACGGACACATCTGGCCCTCCCTTCCTATGGGATGGAGATGGAGCAGGGACGGACGAGGCAGATGGCTGGGCTGGGGACAGGTGGGCAGGAAGTGGGGGCTGTCTCACCCACCAGTCTTCTACTCACTTTTTCCCAGCATTGGGCTGCTGCCTGTGGGGACAAAGAGGGTGCTGTGAGCCAGAGAGCCCTGAAGTGGAGGCCTGATCTGCCTGGAGGCTTCAGCTCCTGGAGTCGGCGGTAGGAGTGGCTCCCTCACCCAACCTGGGCACCCTAGGACTCACCGGAACTTGGTCTGCTGGAGCTTGTGTACACCGGAGATCTGCCTGTAGACTTCGTTCAGCTGCCAGGCAAGGGAGGGGTGTGAGGCTGGGCCTAGGCCACCCCATGGTAAGCCCTCAGGCTGAGGACCCAGGCAGCCTCTGTACCCAGAGGCCCTCAGGGTTGGCTGGGGCCTGAGGTTGGCTGATGCCCCGTGGGGCCGCATCCTGGGCCCAGGCTCTGGCCTCCTGCCCTCTGGAAACAGATACCAGGATGGCCCTGCCAGGCACAGATCCAGAGAGGCCCCTCTCCCCTAGTGAACGAATCTTGGTGCCACGACTGTGTTCGCTCTGCCCTGCCCACCCCCCCCACCCTCATACCCACATCTCTGGCCAGGCCTAGCTCCTGGGTCCTTACGTTCTCCTCCACCTCCTGGCGCAGCTGGGCACACTCCCGAGTGTCAGGCTTTAGCAGGTTCTCGGTGCAAAGGCGGGCCAGGCGCAAGGACAGCCCGTAGGGCACTAGGGAAAGGCGGTGGGAGGGGGTGAGATGGATGTGGTCAGCTCCCTGCATGACGGGCACCACAGAGCATCCCTCCAGCAACCATGCTAGGATCCGGGGATGCCCGGCCACTAGGCCACGCACACTGAGGCATGAGGTTCATAGCACCATCAGGATAGGGCAAAAGGTGACTGAGCCCTGTCCCTGCACCCCACACCCAGAGAAGAGGCGTGCTGTGATCCCAGATCTGGAACAGAGGGCCCGAAGAGCACTGCCCAGAGCTGTGGCGCCCAGCCCTGCCCTCACCCAGTTCTGTGGGGTTGATGCTGGCGGCATGAGTGGCAAAGCCAGGCCGCTGCACGTTGTTGGTGACCTTCCAGCGGACCACGTCACGGCCCTTGAGGTTCCCGCTGCGCAGCATGGGCGTGTCCAGGTGGTCTGAGGCCATCAGGTTCTCCCGCAGCATGTAGTGGTCTTCCTTAAAGCCCACCATGTGACCTGCAGGATGGGGTCCTCAGCACGGCACCCCTCCCTAGACCCGCACAGCCCAACCTCATCAGATGGGACCCCACAGCCTCCAGCCTCTGCCGTTCCAGGTTCAACTTCCCTCCATCCCAGCTCAGAGAAAGAGAGCAGTCAGAGCCCATGCTGCCCCTGCGATGCCAGGCCCATACCTCGGTTGCAGCAAGGGAGAAGTGCCAGGCAGGCCTAGGAGACAAGGTGGGTGAGGGTGAGGCCTGAGACAACTGCCCTGGCCCAGGTAAGCCCTTCCAGCCACCCTGCCCCATGCCAATGGTCCAGAGGGGTGACAGTGCCTCCCCAGACACCAGAATATCCAGGTGTTGGCAGGGTGTAAGCATGGCACACAAGGGCATAGAGGGGGATGGGGGCAGAGGGCTCCCAAAGTTTGTGCTGTGGAACCCTCATCCTGCCAGGTGCCCTGTAAAGGTTCTGTGGTCAGATTCACTTGGGAAGCACTGAATTCATTCCCCATGCCCCTCCTGCAGGTTCATTAGGCACAGGACTATATCAAAGCCTCTGAGAAGTCCTGCAGAGAAGAAACTTGTTTCTTTTCTTTTTTTTTTTTTTTGAGACGATGTCTCACTCTGTTGCCCAGTCTGGAATGCAGTGATGCGATCTTGGCTTACTGCAACCTCTGCCTCCCAGGTTCAAGCAATTCTTCTGACTCAGCACCCCCAGTAACTGGGATTACAGGCGCCCGCCTCCATGCCCAGCTAATTTTGTATTTCTTTTTTTTTTTTTTTTTGAGACAGAGTCTCACTCTGTTGCCAGGCTGGAGTGTAGTGATGCGGTCTTGGCTCACTGCAACCTCCGCCTCCTGGGTTCAAGTGATTCTCCTGCTTCAGCCTCCCAAGTAGCTGGGATTACAGGCACACGCCACCATGCCCGGCTAATTTTTGTATTTTTGGTAGAGATGGGGTTTCACCATGTTGGCCAGGCTGGTCTTGAACTCCTGACCTCAAGTGATCCACCCACCTTGGCCTCCCAAAGTGCTGGGATTACAGGTGTGAGCCACTGTAACTTAAATAAGTTTAAGAAACTTGTTTCTCAAACCCCATGCTACAGGTTTAAGAAACTTGTTTCTTAAATCTTTTTTTTTTTCTTTTTGAGATAGAGTCTCACTGTGTCACCCAGGCTGGAGTGCAGTGGCATAATCATAGCCTCAAACTCCCAGACTCAAGCGATCCTCCTACCTCAGCTTTCCAAGTAGCTGGGACTACAGGCATGCGCAACCGTGCCTGGCTCAAACCTATTTGATCACATAACTCCTTTCCTATGTAATGCACACTAATATCCCACAATACTGGTGGTTACTACGGAGTGTGGTCTGCTGCCTACAGTCCCCACTCGGCCATGCCATCCTCCACACTTTCCTCTCTCTTATCTGTTCTCCCCAAGGACCACCAGCTCCTGGTGGGCAGGGCCCTCCCTTCCCTGTTGTGGCTCCCAGGCCCTTTGCACGTGGCTGACCCCAGAACAGGTGCTCTCAGGGATCTGCCCATTGATGACTGATGGAGTGGGGGTCCTGGGCAGGCGCTAGAGCTGGGGAAGATGTGGGCTCAGCTTGCCTCAGCCCCTTCTGAGGACTGTGCATTTATCACCTGCCTCTCAGCCCCAATTTCTCCATCTGTCATAGGGCATAGTGACCTTACCCCACTGGCCTCATGGGGTGATGGGGGCGGAGAAATGGAGTCACATGGACATGCTGTGGCGACAGCACAAAGAAGAACGCTGAGCTAAGCAGAGAGCGGACGCTGGCAAGGGCTGAGCTGGGGGCTGGGGCTCCAGGATGACTCGGGCTAGGAGCTCATAGGCGTCACCATCATGACTGTCACTTGGGAAGCTGGATGGGGTTGGTGTGGGTCTTTCCAAGCAGGGCGGGGGCGATGGTACATGCTACAGGTCAGTCCCTTCTGAACTTCACTAATTTAAGCTTCAGCTCCATTTTCTGAGGTCAATTCTATGACCTTCATTTTACAGACGAGGGAACTGAGGCATGGAGAGAGTAAGTAATTTGCCCAAGGTCACACAGCTGGGACCAGAATCCAGACAGCTGGGCTCCACGGGCTGAAGGCTCTGGCTAGAAAGCTGCAGGAGTGGGGATGGTGGTGGGCTGTTGGGGGAACCACAGGGAGGCCGGGGACCCTGAGGGGGGTTGGGGACCCTGATGGAGGGTGGGGACCCTGTCAGGGAGGGGACCCTGGTGAGGTGGGGACCCAGGATGGGGTTGCGGATCCTGGTGAGGTGGGCCCAGGATGGGGTTGGGGACCCTGGGGAAGCGGGGACTGTGATGGAGCATGGGGCCCCTGTTGGGGTGGGGACTCTGGGGAGGTGGAGACCCAGGAGGGGGTTGGGGACCCTGGTGGAGGGTGGGGGCCCTCTTGGGGTGGGGATCCTGGGGAGATGCGGACCCAGGTGGGGGCTGGGGACCCTGGTGGAGGGTGGGGGCCCTGTTGGGTGGGGACCCTGGGGAGATGCGGACCCAGGCGGGGGCTGGGGACCCTGGTGGAGGGTGGGGGCCCTGTTGGGGTGGGGACCCTGGGGAGATGAGGCCCTGGGAGGGGCCCGGGCTCTTACCTTGCAGCAGGCGCAGTACTTCCAGCAGAGCAGCAGCAGCAGGGCCAGGAGCGGCAGGAGGAGGAGGAGCAGGGGGATGAGCCACCAGAAGGAGCTGGGAGGGCAGTCTGGAGAGAAGAGGCAGCGGGAGGTGGTGCCTGTCCTCCCCACCAAGCTCTGACAACATGCCCCTCCCTGCAGCCGGCCCCACCAGCTCACCCTTCTTCTTGTGCACCAGGACGGTGCTGTTGGGCCCAGGGGCGCCGTCGCCTTCCATGGTGTAGCTGTAGGTGCAGTCATCGTCCTCGTCCCGGAAGGAGCAGCGCACCACCACCTCCTCGGCTGTACCCACAGCCGGTCAGCAGGGCACCCCAGTCACACCCCTCCGCCCCAGAGGACCCCAGGGTCTGGTGAGGGGGCCCCTACGCTGGGACCTGCCTCACCCACAGCAGGGCCTCCTGGGGAAGAGTGGAAGTCCTTGCAAAGCCGTGCTCTCACCTGGCACAGGGACGGGTGGGGGCAGGGGCTCCCCTGATCAGGAGCATCAGAGTCTAGAAACCGACCTCCCCCACTTCCCTGACCTGGATGTCACCCAGAAGCTCAGTGTCCAGAAAACATATCTGACCTCGAGGAGGGGAGGCTGCGTGTCTCCAAAGCGTGACCATGTACCCCTGCTGTGTGCATGCCCCTGCCCAAGTCAGGTGCCCCCCACCATGACTCTTGGTACCTTCCTGGGCCAGACTGTGTCCCATCGCCTGGGTTCTGTGCCTCCTGCTCAGGCTTTTACCCTTTTCTGGGACTCAGTGTCCTCTATCTGGGTTCTGTGGTCCCTCCCAGCTCTGGAGTTCCTGTCCGGACTGTGTGGCCTTAGCCCAGACTGCAAACCCCTGTCCAGGTGATGACATCCTTGCCCCGTTGGATGCCCCCTGCCTAGGCTCTCAGCACCTCCAACCCTCAGCCCCTGCCCCTACCTCTCTTAAGCTCGTCCACCATCTTGACCTTGAAGTTGCATTCCTCACACGTGCGCCCCTTCTTCTCCCCGGTGCCCCATGCCTGGCACTGCACGCAGGAGCGTAGGTCCTCGCAGAGGCCCGGGTGGATCTTGGCGGGGAAAGGCAGGGCAGATAGGCACTGTGTTGGGTGGGCTTCTGCCAGATCCCCGCTGCTCCCCAAACCTCTTGCCCTTGGCCAGCTCCTGTGGCATCAGGCTTAGCCCCTCCTGCCCACCCTCGCCTGTGCCTTGGGTTCCCACGCCCACACCCCGTAGGTCCTGGCCTCACCGCTGAGTAGTTGATCTCGCAGATGGTGTCCGTGTAAAGCGACTGCTGGTGGCAGTGGCAGCGGCCACACTCACAGTGGCCACGTCCATTACAGATGCCCTGGGGTAGAAGGGGGCACCAGTGAGCCAGCTGTGCCCCATCCCTGCCTGTTCCCTCTCCTCTCTCCATAGGGTTCTCTCTGGAGAGGGTGGGTTGTCCTGACAGACACTGTCTTATGCCCAGGCCTACCCCATTGCTGTCGATGCAGGTGGCATTGCTGAGGGGACAGTCACAGCTTGGGCCTGTCCAACCAGGCTCACACACACACTGGCCCATGGAGCAGCGTCCTCGGTCTGCAGAGAGGGACAGGGAAGGGAGATGAGAGCTACATCTGTGCCTGTAGTCCAGGCTGCCCACCTGGCAAGGAGGACCTGTGGGAGCAGAACTGTGGGAGCTAGGATGCCACTACCCTGGGGTAGAAGTCATCTCTTCCTCACTTTCCTGGAATCTCCTTCCCTGGAGATTCTGCCTCCATCCTGCCTACCTTCCACTCTGCAGCCAGAGTAATCATCTCAAAACAAATCCAATCATGTGGCTCCTGCTCCCCTGACTGAGAACCTCTAATGGGTCCTGGCCAATGCAATAAGGTCAGAAAAAGAAATAAGATGTATAAGCTTTAGAAGGTGAGAAATAAGGCCAGGCAAGGCCGGGCACGGTGGCTCACACCTGTAATCCCAGCACTTTGGGAGGCCGAGGCCGGCAGATCATGAGGCCAGGAGATCAAGACCACCCTGGCTAACAGGGTGAAGCCCCGCCTCCACTAAAAAATACAAAAAAATTAGCCAGGCATGGTGGCGGGTGCCTATAGTCCCAGCTACTTGGTAGGCTGAGGTAGGAGAATGGTGTGCGTGAACCTGGGAGGCAGAGCTTGCAGTGAGCGGAGATTGTGCCACTGCACTCCAGCCTGGGCGACAGAGTGAGACTCCATCTCAAAAAAAAAAAAAAAGAAGACCAGGCAAGGTGGCTCACGCCTGTAATCCCAGCACTGGGAAGCTAAGGCAGGCGGATCACAAGGTCAAGAGACTGAGACCATCCTGGCCAACATGGAGGAACCTCATCTCTACTAAAAATACAAAAATTAGCTGGGCGTGGTGGCGCATGTCTGTAGTCCTGGCTACTCAGGAGGCTGAGGGAGGAGAATCGCTTGAACCCGGGAGGCGGAGGTTGCAGTGAGCCAAGACTGCACTCCAGCCTGGTGACAGAGCAAGATTCTGTCTCAAAAAAAAAAAAAAAAAAAGAGAAAAAGAAATAAAACTGTCAGCTGGGCGTGGTGGCTCAAGCCTGTAATCCCAGCACTTTGGGCGAATCATGAGGTCAGGAGATCGAGACCATCCTGGCTAACACAGTGAAACCCCGTCTCTACTAAAAAATATAAAAAAACTAGCTGGGTGAGGTGGCGGGCGCCTGTAGTCCCAGCTACTCGGGAGGCTAAGGCAGGAGAATGGCATAAACCCGGGAGGCGGAGCTTGTAGTGAGCTGAGATCCGGCCACTGCACTCCAGCCTGGGTGATAGAGCAAGATTCCATCTCAAAAAAAAAAAAAAAAAAAAAAAAGACCAGCCTGGCCAACATGGTGAAACCCTGTTTCCACTAAAAATACAAAAATTAGCTGGGTGTGGTGGCAGGCCCCTATAATCCCAGCTACTTGGGAGGCAGAGGCAGAAGAATTGCTTGAACCTGGGAGGCAGAGGTTGCAGTGAGCTGAGATCATGCCACTGCACTCCAGCCTGGGTGACAGAACAAGACTCCATCTCAAAAATAAATAAATAAATAAAATTGCCATTATTTGCAAGTATCAGGAACATGTCACAAAGTATGCAGAAGAATCTACAGATAAATTATTAGGTTCCATAAGTGTGTTTAGCAAGGTGGCTGGATACAAGGTTAATATACAAATAGTTAGAAAATGAAATTAAAACCTCCAGTGACTCCCTTTTGTCCAAAGGATGAAATCCTGCTCTGAACTAGAACTGAAGCCCTTTGTACTCTGGCCCTGCCTCCTTCCCCAGAGGCACCTTCCTCCCTTCTTCTCTCATACTTCCCTCTGTGCCACTTGTCTGCCTTTTTCCAGTGGTGCCCAGTTTTCTCTTCTGTTTCTCTGAGCACACTCAGGAACAGACAGTTGAAGAGAATAAAAGGTGAACAAAAGCAAGAACAGAAGAAAGAGTAGAAAAGCAGGGGCTTGGAAAGTATACAGTGAGGGCTTCATAAGTATTTGATGAGTAGATTTTCATTCATCTTCCTCCATTCAACTACCAATCCTTCCACATGCCGCCGTATCTGAGTTCTGTGACCCTGCCTAGATCTGATGTTCCTGGCCAGACTGTGTGCCTATGGCCTGGACCCATGGGAATACAGAGGAAGCTCCAGGCCCTCCAGCTAGAAATTTAGCATCTTTGGACTGGGTGCAGTGGCTCACGCCTGTAATCCCAGCACTTTGGGAGGCTGATGTGGGCAGATCACCTGAGGCCAGGAGTTCAAGACCAGCCTGGCCAACATGGTGAAACCCTGTCTCTACTAAAAATACAAAATTAGCTGGGCATGGTGGTGCATGCCTATTGTCCCAGCTACTAGGGAGGCTGAGGTAGGAGAATTGCCTGAACTGGGGAGGCGGAGGTTGCAGTGAGCCAAGATTGTACTATTGTACTCCAGTCTGGATGACAAGAGCAAAGCTCTGTCCCAAAACAACAACAAACACACACACACACACACACACACACACACACACACACACACACACACACACACAAATTTAGCATCTTTGGAGAGAGGAAAGATCATAATGCCATATATCTGCCAGCCATTGGAGGACTGAGCTGGGGGCACCCACTCTAATGAGCTAGGGGTGTGGAGAAGGGGGGTGGGCATAGAACTGAACTGCCAGAGAGAACCTCAGGGGAGTTGGACTCTTAAAACCAGGGGAAATTCCTGCCAGCAGTGGCCTTGGGCATGGACGTTGCAGATAAGGGAAGTGAAGCCCAGGTTGGGGCAGGACTCGGGGGCAGCCCTCAGGGCATCCAGAGTGGGCTGGGCCTGAACTTGGGGATTCTGATTCCAAGCCTGGCTCTCCCAACCCGGGTCATGACGGGAAGGTCATGCTCGCTGTCCACCACCTACCCCACCATCAGCATTGGCCGCAGCTGTTGTGCTCACCATTGCAGAGGAACCCAGAAGTGCGGGGACACTGGAAGTTGTCATACTCGCAGAACTGACCCTCGTAGCGGCCTTCGCCGTAGCACACACAGTGCCCGCACTGGCACTCCCCACGGCCCGAGCATGGCTTGTCCTCACCCTCCCGCAGGCAGGGCTGAATGTCACTCAGAGAGCCGGTGGAGCAGTTGCAGGTCTGGCCACTCCTGAAGGAGGAACTGGTCACTTCCCCGAAACAGCCCAGAAGGAAAGCTGGGGCTTTTACTGTCCCATTTTATTTTATTTTATTTATTTATTTTTTATTTCGAGACAGAGTTTTGCTCTTCTCACCCAGGCTGGAGTGCAGTGGCATGATCTCAGCTCACTGCAACCTTTGCCTCCCGGGCTCAAGCAATTCTGCCTCAGCCTCCCAAGTAGCTGGGATTACAGGCATGCACCACCAAACCCAGCTAATTTTTTGTATTTTTAGTAGAAATGGGGTTTCACCATGTTGGCCAGGCTGGTCTTGAACTCCTGACCTCAGGTGATCCACCCACCTCGGCCTCCCAAAGTGCTGGGATTACAGGCGTGAGCCACCTTGCCTGGCCTGCTGTCCCATTTTACAGATGAGGAAGCTGAGGCAGCTCCTAGTCATGCAGACAGAAGTGGCTGAGCTGAGACCTAAACCCCGGTGCCCTGTCATGTCATCCCTTCCAGTGTCCTTTCCTCATTGCTCTGCCTCAAGTGGTGACAAGCTCGTCCAGTGTCGTGAAGCTAAAGTCCTTACTGCCATGTGTTTATGAGCTCTCTTCTGATCAGGCAATATGACACAGGACTCAGAATACCAAAGGCACGGAGCGAAAAGGAAGTCTCCCTCCTGTGCCTGTTCCCCAATATCCAGACTCCAGCCCCAGCAGCCACCCCCGTCTCAATCCTTGCATCTCTTTCTAGAGACAGCCCCATATATCTCTCTATTTGAAAGTGCTTTGAGCTGGGTTTGACCAACAACTGGGTGTGCCCCACCCTTAGCCATTTCTTTGATTGCTGCCCCACCCCCGGCCAGGTGTACAAGGTGCACCCAGGGTGAGGTCCCTGCAGGAGCCCAGCCTTCCCATCAGGGGCCACTGGTGTCCTCAATGCCCACCTCTCTTCCCCACTCACCAGCCCTCACTGCACACACACTGTCCACACATGAAGTCTCCATTGAAGTTGCAGCGAGCTGACCGCACCTCTTTTTGCTGGAATGAGAAAGACCGTGGTGGGGTGTGTTGGGGGCGCAGGACCGGGACCACTGGACACTTCTGCTGCCCTGTGTGCCTCAGGACATCCCACAAGGGAGATGGGGCACAGGAGTCCCGCTTCATTCCTCGGGCCCCCAGGGTGCTTGGCTCAGCTCTCCCCTCCCGCCCAGCGGGGCTGCGTCATACCAGCTCGCAGGGGCACACATCACAGATGATGCCCGCGTCCATCTTGAGGCCATCAGAGAAGGAAGGTTTCAGATGGATGTTGCCCTTCTGGTCCTCCTTCGGCAGCTGGCACACGTGCGTCCCATCCACGTGCTCAATGGCCCGCAGCTGCACCTGGTATATGCCCTGCAGGGGCCCCGTGGTCAGCCAAGGCAGGCCCAGCCCCAAGGACCAGAGGGCCACTGATGCCTGAAGGCCCTCAATCACCAAGTTCCTAGATGTCTGGATCCCTGATACGAGCTCCT
Source organism: Macaca fascicularis (assembly GCF_037993035.2). Classification (NCBI taxonomy): domain Eukaryota; kingdom Metazoa; phylum Chordata; class Mammalia; order Primates; family Cercopithecidae; genus Macaca; species Macaca fascicularis. The sequence continues at coordinate 82,134,487 of NC_088390.1, read as the reverse complement.
GCTCACCTCCCTCAGGGCTGAAAACTCCCTCCTTCCCAGCCAGTCACAATCACAGCGACAATGACAGTGGCCAGGGCCTCTGGGCTTCGTGACACTAACCCATTTACTGCCCCAGCAAGCCTCGGGGCTCGACGCTCGCCTGCCGAGGAAGCCAACAAGCAGAGGAGCATGCCAGGCTCATCCAAGCGGCCAGGCCCAGGGATCTGCACCCAGGCCTGCCCGACTCCAGGGACCGCGCTCTTGACTGCTCTTTTAGACGATTCCACTCCGTGCGGGGCGCTATGCCTGTCCCCCACCCCGCTACCCCCACGGAGGCGTACCACTTCCCCCCGCTGGATCTGAAAGGACCCAGTCTTCATCTTCTGGAACATCTTGGAGGTGACCTCTGTCCGAAAGCCTCGGGGGCTGTCTAGGGCCCGGATGTCCAGGTTGGAGCGGATTCGCTAAAGGAGGAAGGAGGTTGGTCAGTGCTCTGTGGGGGGCCTGGCTGTGCTCCACCCCAACCCCCAAGTGCGACTGGCATCATGTGGGGTGCTACAGAGCCTGCAGCAGCCAGGGCCAGGCCCAGGTGGCCCCTCAGGGCTTCAGGGATAACCAGAGACCCTTCCTCACTGGCCTGTCCCAGACCCCTTTTGCAACCATGACCCAAGACACCTCTTGCCCACCCTGTCCACCTCCTGCCCTGCCCCAGAAGGGCTCAGACTCTGGAGCCCGAGCTGCCCTCACATTGAAGGCCTCCTCCAGCAGCTCCACGATGTTGGACGAGTCCTCCTGCAGCACCCCCAGCGAGGAGACAGGGAAATAGGTGTGAAGCTTCTGTGGGAGAGAAGGCCAGGCTAAGCATCTCCATGAATCTGAATAGCTCTAGGATTCTTCGTACTTTGAGGATGGGGAAACTGAGGCCTAGAACCTGCTGTGGTGTTGCAGAGCCTGCCCTGTTAGCCCCCACCTGCCTGGGAGTTGGGGTGGAGGATGGACACATGACTTCCCCTTCCCACCAGGGCCCACTTTTGGTGGGGTCTAAAAGCTTTGGGAAAGGAAAAAGGAAAAAAGGGAGAGAGGGAGGAGGGGAGGGAGGGAGGGAGGAAGGGAGGGAGGGAGGGAGGGAGGAAGGGAGGAAGGGAGGAAGGGAGAGGTGTCTGAGAAGCTCCATGGACCCCCTGCCTTGACCACCTCCCGCCCGTGGAGCCCGGGCCCCGCACCTCGTAGTAGCTGTAGGAGTAGTTGGTGACAGCAAAGATAGGGATGATGTTGTGCTTTGCGAGCAGGCGCACCAGGGTGGGCACCGACGGGTAGTCCTGTGTCCTGTACTGGGTGTAGGTGCCCGTGGCGTCCAGGTGGCACCGTTCATCGTTGCGGCTCATGATGCCAGCCAGCACATTGGCACCGTCAGCCTCATAGTGGAAGGCCGACTCGGTGGAGAAGACCAGCAGGTGGGTGCTGTCCGGGCGCCAGCCAATGTCCCTCTGGGGAAGGCAAGGCAAGGTGTGCCCACTCAGCAGGCTGCCTGCTGACACGCGTCACGGCGTTGCGTAGGACGGGGAACGCAGGTCCCAACATGGGGCTGGGCTTAAGCCACTGGATTCACAGCAAGTACCCTCATGAAAGATGCATGTGATGGCACATGACTGAGTGACAACGCTGAGAAACAGGAGCCGAGGATGCGGCCCCCCAAGGAGCTGGGGCCACAGGTGTGCATCACATCCAGCTAATTTTGGTGTTTTCTACAGAGACAGGGTCTTGCCATGTTGCCCAGGCTGCTCTCAAACCCTGGACTTAAGCAATCCACTCACCTCAGCCTCCCAAAGTACTGGGATTACAGGTGTGATCCTTGCTTTTTGTTTTCTGACGTAAGTAATATGAGTATGTTATTTTAAAAATGAACGGCCGGGCGCGGTGGCTCAAGCCTGTAATCCCAGCACTTTGGGAGGCCGAGGCGGGCGGATCACAAGGTCAGGAGATCGAGACCACAGTGAAACCCCATCTCTACTAAAAATACAAAAAATTAGCCGGGCGCGGTGGCGGGCGCCTGTAGTCCCAGCTACTCAGGAGGCTGAGGCAGGAGAATGGCGGGAACCCGGGAGGCGGAGCTTGCAGTGAGCCGAGATCGCGCCACTGCACTCCAGCCTGGGCAACAGCGTGAGACTCCGTCTCAAAAAAAAAAAAAGGAACAAATGGATGTACATATCAAAGGTAATGGCTTCTTTGGATGCCCAGAACAGGCGGAGACTGGGCAGCTGGTGGGTTCAGGGTACTAAAGATTCCAGAACCCTAAAGCCCAGTTGATACAAAACCAGGCTGTGACTGCTCAGGCCAGGGGACTGTGGCTCCCGGCACATCTGAACTCAGATTATAACTGAGACCTACTCACAGAGTCTGAGCTTGTCTTAGGGCAAAGGGGTTGCAGGCTCCCAGGCTTTCCGCAGGGCCAGTGAGCCTGGCGCCAGAGCAGGCCAGGGGGCAGCTCAGGCCCTTGCCCAGAAGTGCTCGCCCCTGACCTGGGCTGGCAACGCCCTTCCCAGTGCCCACCGTGCACACGGCCGTCTGCAGGATGGCATCGAAGCCGCCCTCAGGAGCATCCAGGTTGCCTGAGATCCTCTCCCCCTGCAGTTTATTCCGGAACTCATCCACATCTTCTGTCAGGCTGATGACGTTCTTGAAGGAGAAGGGGGGGTCACTGTTGGGCCAGGGCTCCTTCAGCCTGGGCAGAGGTGGGAGGGACAGAGAGTGTCACAGGGGGAAGACACTGCAGACCGCAGTGCCCCCAGCTCGTTTCAACTAGAAGGAAAATTTATTTTTTATTTTATTCTATTTTTTGAGACCAAGTCTTGCTTTATCGCCCAGGCTGGAGTGCAGTATGCACGATCTCAGCTCACTACAACCTCTGCCTCCTGGGTTCAAGCGATTCTCCTGTCTCAGCCTCCTGAGTAGCTGGGATTATAGGCGTGCCCCACCACGCCCAGTTAATTTTTTTTTTTTTTTTTTTTTTTGAGACAGAGTCTTGCTCTGTCACCCAGGCTGGAGTGCAGTGGCCAGATCTCAGCTCACTGCAAGCTCCGCCTCCCAGGTTCACGCCATTCTCCTGCCTCAGCCTCCCGAGTAGCTGGGACTACAGGCACCCGCCACCTCACCCGGCTAGTTTTTTGTATTTTTTAGTAGAGACGGGGTTTCACCGTGTTAGCCAGGATGGTCTCGATCTCCTGACCTCGTGATCCGCCCATCTCGGCCTCCCAAAGTGCTGGGATTACAGGCTTGAGCCACCGCGCCCGGCCAGTTAATTTTTTTTTTTTTTGGAGACGGAGTCTCGCTCTGTCACCCAGGCTGGAATGCAGTGGTGCGATCCTGGCTCGCTGCAAGCTCCGCCTCCCGGGTTCACACCATTCTCCTGCCTCAGCCTCCTGAGTAGCTGGGACTACAGGCACCCGCCACCACGCCTGGCTAATTTTTTGGTATTTTTAGTAGAGACGGGGTTTCACCATGTTAGCTAGGATGGTCTCGATCTCCTGACCTCATGATCCGCCCGCCTTGGCCTCCCAAAATTCTGGGATTACAGGCGTGAGCCACCGTGCCCAGCTGATTTTTGTTTTTTTTAATAGAGACAGGGTTTTGCCATGTTGCCCAGGCTGGTCTTGAACTTCTGACCTCAGCTGATCTGCCCACCCTGGCCTCCCAAAGTGCTGGGATTACAGGTGTGAGCCACCATGCCAGGCCGTAGAAGAATTTTAAGTTGTGGATGAAAGAGGAGTGGGGATCACATGGCCTGGACCCTTGCCCACCCATGGGGCGGACCCAATCACTTACTTCTCAGGCCTCATGTCTGTCTGCGGGACGCTGACTTTGTCCACAAACTTGCCAAATCCAATAGTGTAGTCACTGGTGAGCTGGCTCAGGACCTGAGCTGGATGTCAACAAGACAGAGAGGGGATAGCTGAGCCCTGATGCCCGGCATAAACATGGGCTCCCCCACCAAAGGCTGGCTCAGAAGGGAGGAAGAGGGAAGTTAACACTTTGCATGCTGGACAAAGGTTCATGCTCACAACATCGTCTGTTCCTATTTACGGATGAGGGAAATGGGCCTGGGGGTCTGGAGTTACACACACGGCAAGGGCAGGGTGGCTGGGAATGCAACCCAGCTCTGAGGAGCAGAAGCTTCCCCACAGCCTCTTGGCAGGGGTACCCTCCTTGTCAGGGCCAGATGGCTCCACTGCCTGCTTGCCCTGGGCCTTCTCAGAAGTCCCCAGTGGTGAATAGGGTCTGGCTGAGATTATTCCCCTGAGAATGGAAGGGAAGGTTTTGGGGGGCTCAAATGTCCTGTGTTTCCTTCTGGGTGGGTACAGCTGTCCTGAGTCCTGGCCTCCCAAGCAGACGCCCACCCTGTCCCCCTCCTGTCCTGCTGTCCTCCACTCTGGCCCTGCTGTACCCAAGTTCTGCCCCATCTTCTTGAGGTTGTCCAGATCATCGGACATGGAGTTGGAGAAGTCCATGAGGATGTACAGGTCCACGGGGCTCTCCCGGGGCTCAAACACCTCCAGCTCAAAGTGCCGCTCCTCACCGGGCCGCAGCCGGACCCGCAGGCCCTGGGGGGACATCTGGCTGCGCCGCAGGGTGGTGTCAATCTGGGTCTCCTGCAGCCAGTGGAAGGGGACAGCTGGCTGGAGGGTCACTCCAGAGGCCCGATGGGGGCCCAGCCCAGCCAAGGGGCACTATACACCCCCATAAATAGCCAGGCTGAGCATGGGGAGCCCCCACCCCAGTCCCCCCACCAGGCACCTCTGTAATCTGGAAGCTGCTCTCCATGACCACGATGCTCTCGCGCTGACAGCCTGCGGCCAGCAGCTCCGCCTGGGTGTTGCAGCGCCGGTCCCTGAACATCTGGCCAGAAGGACAGAGGGTCAGTGGGGGCAGCACCCATTCCCTGGCTGCCCCAACCCCAGATTCATTTCCACCAGCTATTCCTGACCCTTGCCCGTTCCACACCGACCCAGGCCAGGTCCTCACCTCGTCCGTGCAGTAGGCGCAGTCCTTATCCACACGGACACACTCCGTGCAGCTCTTCACTGGGGCCTTCTTGCAGCGGTTTGCTGGGGGGCGGAGGTGGGCACATGAATGGGGAGGCACTCAGCAAAGGCAAGCACTTTCCCACCTGCACCCTCACCTGGAGAGGTGGGGATTCCCTCGCTATGTTATTTATGTATTTGTGTATTTATGTATTTATTTATTATTATTTTTTTGAGACGGAGTCTTACTGTGTCACCCAGGCTGGAGTGCAGTGGCGCAATCTCGGCTCATTGCAAGCTCCACCTCCCGGGTTCATGCCATTCTCCCACCTCAGCCTCTGGAGTAGCTGGGACTACAGGTGCCCACCACCACACCCAGCTAATTTTTTGTATTTTTAGTAGAGATGGGGTTTCACCGTGTTAGCCAGGATGGTCTCGATCTCCTGACCTTGTGAGCTGCCCGCCTCAGCCTCCCAAAGTGCTGGGATTACAGGCGGGAGCCACCGTGCCTGGCCTTACGTATTTATTTTGGTTTGTTGTTGTTGTATTTTTATTTTTTTTACTTTTTTTTCAGACAGAGTCTTGCTATGTTGCCCAGGCTGGAATGCAGTGGTGTGATCTCAGCTCACTGAAACCCCCGCCTCCCAGGTTCAAGTGATTCTCCTGCCTCAGCCTCCCAAGTAGCTGGGATAATAGGTGGGCACCACCATGCCTGGCTAATTTTTGTATTTTTAGTAGAGATGGGGTTTCACTATGTTGGCCAGGCTGGTCTCGAACTCCTGACCTCAAATGATCTGCCTGCCTCAGCCTCCCAAAGTGCTGGGATTACAGGTGTGAGCCACTGTGCCCAGTCTGCATTTCAATTTTATTTAGTTTTGAGATACGGTCTTGCTGTGTCACCCAGGCTGGAGTGCAGTGGCATGACCATAGCTCACTGCAGTCTCGACATCCTGGGCTCAGGCAATCCTCCCACTTCAGTCTCCCAAGTAGCCCAGCTAATTTTTTATTTTTTGTAGAGACAGGGGCTCCCTGTGTTGCTCAGGATGGCCTCAAATTCCTGGGTTCAGTCAATCCTCCCACCTTGGCCTCCCAAAGTGCTGGGAATTATAGGTGTGAGCCACTGCACCCAGCCCTTCCCTATTTTACAGAGGCTAGGGTGTGTGGTCTACCCCAGGTAGCACAGCTAAAAACAAGCTGTGGTTTCAAACCTGGGACTTCCCACTCAAGCCAGAAGGACAGAAGGTGGGGACTGAGTCAGTGGCACTGGCACATTCAGTGTTGGCACACCCTGGCCAGCCCCTGGCCTGCTGCCTCCTCAGGTCCAGCAGGCGTTCCTCAGCCTTCCCCATTACCTTTGATGAGCTGCATCTAGCACTGGGCCCTTTCCAAGTACCTCCTCCATCACAGCTTGTGCTTTAGAGCAAGACCACTGCCACACGGCCTGTCTGTCCTCTGAGCCTCCTCTAGGGTGAAGGGAACGATGTCTTGTTTATCATGGTAGCCCTAGCACCCAGCACACCCGGCACACAGTGGGTCCTCAGTAACGAATGAAGTAAAACTCTAGATTGCCCCATTGACTCTGCTCAGTTAAAAATCACAGTGAGGACCTACTGTGTGCACCCGGTGTACACAGTAAGAGGTCTCCTAGGTTTCAGGCAATGGTGTGCTGGTCAGTGTTTAACAATAGCTCTGGTGGCTGGTGAGGTGGCTCACACCTGTAATCCCAGCACTTTGGGAGGCTGAGGTAGGAAGATTACTGAAGCTCAGGAGTTTGAGACCAGCCTGGGTAACACAGTGAGACTGTCTCTACAAAAAAAAAATTGTTTTTAATTAGCCAAGCATGGTGGTGCACGCCTGTGGTCCTAGCTACTCGGGAGGCTGAGGTGGGAGGATTGCTTGAGCCTGGGAAGTTGAGGCTGCAGTGAGCCATGATGGCATTACTGCACTCCACCGGGATGACAGAGTGAGAGCATGTTTCTACATATACATTGAGTTAAATAAATAATAAATAAATAAATAACAACGGCTCTGGTCTCTGGTGCTTGACCTATAGCGTTTGCCAATTTCTGTGGTGTAAACATTTCTGTCATGGTCTATTTCTTTTTTTTTTTTTTTTTTTTTTTTTTGAGACGGAGTCTCGCTCTGTCGCCGGGGCTGGAGCGCAGTGGCCGGATCTCAGCTCACTGCAAGCTCCGCCTCCCGGGTTTACGCCATTCTCCTGCCTCAGCCTCCTGTGTAGCTGGGACTACAGGCGCCCGCCACCTCGCCCGGCTAGTTTTTTTGTATTTTTTTAGTAGAGACGGGGTTTCACCGTGTTCGCCAGGATGGTCTCGATCTCCTGACCTTGTGATCCGCCCGTCTCGGCCTCCCAAAGTGCTGGGATTACAGGCTTGAGCCACCGCGCCCGGCCTATGGTCTATTTCAAGCCACCAGCAGGACCCCCTCTGACAGACAAAATTCAAGTGGTAGGAGCTGGCTCCAGTGATTTGTCCACTAGTGACACTCAGAGAGCAGGTGACACGTCAGCAGTCCCTCTCTTCTCCAAATTCCTATAACCCTCTCGACTCTACCTCTGAGGCCTCAGTGCATCCTCTGGGTGCCTCAGTCCTGGGTGGGCATCTGCTGTCTCCTCTAGACACAGCCTCCTTCCCTCCTATTCTCAGGCCCTGTGGCCAGTGCTCAAGATTCTCTAGGCTGAAGAGCTTGGAGCCTCAAGTTTTCCTGAGGTGAGCAGTGCTCTGAAGGTGGGCAGTGGTCAGTTGCTGAATGGCCAAGAGTGTTTAGGTGAGACCCTGTGAGAACCTGTGCAAGGGCAATGCCTGCCCAAGGTATGCCAGGAAGGGGCTGCAGGGCAACGTGGACTCACCCAAGGTCCCAGAGAGGCTGATGCTGATCAAGGCTGCCAGTAGCAGCCTGGCCCATGGGCTGGGGCGTGGCCCTGCCATCCTCTTCCTCCTGCAGAACAGCAACAATTGACACATGAGGCCTCAACAGCCATGGTCGGTGCCTTCAGCTCCCTCTCACTGCACAGCTGTGGGAACTGAGGCTCTGAGCGCCGGTGATGGGACCAAGGGCCCCCAGCTGCGAGAGGTAGGGCCCTGGGCCTCTGACTCCTGCCTTTTCCACTGCCTTGTTCCGTGCCATCTCTGCAGTGGCCGGATGCCCTGCCCAGGGAGGCCCCCTCCAGCCCTCAAGGACTTTGGTTTGCAAGTTTGTGCCAGCGCTGGGCCTGTCAGCGCTGGGCTCCCTGAGGGCAGATCCGAGTTTATTCTTCTTTGCCTTTTAGCTCCCAGTGGGCCTGGGTCAGGCTTGGCCATGACAAGCCCCAGTGAGGGCTCACCCTGAGAGGCGGCCACGGTTCTGCCTCCTGCTCCTTTTGTCCTGGCCCACTTACCCTTTGGTGAGGGTGGCACAGCTGGGAGGAGAGGGGCCCCTCCCAATATCTGGGGCCTGGGGCTGGGCCACAGCTGCGCGCAGTAGCTTACTGCACCGGGTTGGGTTCTGCGGTGACTGCCCGGCCCATCAGGGTGGGGTCTGAATCCTCTGCCCTACCCTGTACCTCTGCCTGCCCCAGAGTTAAGTTTTCGGGGCCCCTGAGCTGTTCACACTTTCACAAGTTAGCCCAGAGTGAGACACACACACACACACACACACACTGTGGCTCGCCCCGAGGCATCCCCGGCGGCTGTGGGTTCAGTATTAAACCATCCCAAGTCCTCAGCAGATTTCAGGGCAGGCCTGGGCATCCCTGAGGCCCTCTAAGAGATGCTCAGCCTGAAGCCTGGACAAGAAAAGAGGCTGGCAGCAGAGCCACCCAGGCCTGCAGGGCCGGGGCAAAGGTGAGCACCTTGCCTCTTTCTCTAGGGCCAGGTCTCCCAGGGGCCCAAGCCTCTGCCCTGCCCACTGGCCCTCCCCATTGAATCCTTTCTCAGCCTGGCTTCTGGGGCACTGGCCGCCCCAGGGTCTGGGGGCTGCAGTCCCCGAGTTGCTGGAGAAGACTTTCTCAGGCCAAGGGCAGGAGGGTGTAGCCTGCCTCTAAGGTGTGCAGCCTGGAGGAGGCCTCAGCAGTGACAACACAGGTAGGGCAGTTGTGGCACAGGGGCCAGGAGGCAGCCCTGAGCCAGCAGGGAAAGGCTGGGGACAGCAGGGTTCCTAGAGGGAAATGACTTCCTTGCGGCCTCGGGGTGTAGGCGCCACACCCACATGCTACACAATACAGGCTGCAGGCTCAGGCCTCCCAGGCATCATTACACAGGCAGGTACAGGCCCGGAGAGCTGAGCCCAGCTCTTCCTCCCACTGCCCCGGCCACACCCCCGCAGGCAGTGCTGATTCGCACACCCTGACCGCCACATGTGCCCAGGGCTTCACGGAGGTGACTGCTCAGCACAGGAGCCCGGTGGGGAGACGCTTACATTCTGCCCGTTTCCCAGATGAGAGACCAGGCACAGAAGGCTGTGGAGCTTCCCCATCCCACGGCCCGCACTGGGAGGGCCAGGATAGGGCCCTGCTCTGCAGGCCCTGCCTTCAACCTCCATGGCAGCCTCCATGCAGAGGCTACAAAATGGCAGTTAGAGGGTTGGCGAGGCACCCAAGAGTGTTTGACTTGACTTAACTTGTTTAGAAAGTTTTAAAAGTAGGAGCCAATGTTAGAAACAACGAGATTTCCCATAAAAGTCAGGAATTCGTGTTTATCATTAGATGCGTCATAATGGGCTGGGCCCAGTGCTCAGGACACCCACTCTCCAGGCGGCCCGGACCCCACCAGGCTGCCCCAACTGTATGTGCCAGCAGTTCCCTGGAGTGTGTGACTGCCACCCTGAATGCCATCACACTGCAGCACAGGCAGCTTCCCACACACAGGGACACACACACATACAGGCCATGTCCACCCACCCACGGGCTCAGAGCTCCCCTGGCCCCCCATCCCAATCCCTGGGGACCCCTCTGGGCACATCTGCTCCTGCCCACCATCCCCTCTCACTGTCACATCTCCTTCCCTCAGGGACCCAGGCCAGTCCCTCGCCCCCCAGAGGCAGCTGGCCAGAAGTCTGGGGACCCTAGGCCCTTGGCTGCTGTGTCATCCCCGAGAAATCAGGGTCGAGTAGACAGACATACCTCCCCTGCTGTCCCTCCTGCTGTCCTTCCCTCGGTCCCCAGGATGGAGACTCCAAGCCTTCACTGCCAGCTCTGTTGGAGACAGCAACAACCATGCCACCTGTGCCTGGTCCTTGTCCTCAGGGTGTGGCAAGGCCATGGGGTGGAGGAGGAGCCCTGTCCCTGCCCCTGGGAGTCACTAGGAGCCCCAGAGCCCCAATTCCAGCCAGAGGGCCACCCCAGAGGCCGAGCCGTGGGAAAAAGGGCCGATGCTGCAGGAGGTGGCAGTGTTGGGCACAGCCCCAGGGCTGGTGGGTGAGGCCAGTAGAGCTTCCTGAAGGAAGGCGCCTAGGGCTGACTTTGGAAGGAAGGCAGGCCTGTGCCTGGCCAAGAGAAAAGGAAAATCAGGGACTCCCCAGCCCCAGATGGACTGTGGCACCGCACAGAGCAGGCCCTGCCTGGAGCCGGGAGGGCATCTGCCTCTCAGGGTGGCTTTTAAAAGTAGCAGTCAATGTTAGAAACAAGGAAACTTCACATAAAAGTCAGGAATGTGGGTTTATCATTAGATGCGCCATGATGGGCTGGGCCCATCGCTCAGGGTAGCTTCTCCTCCACCTTCTTTGCAAACCCCAGAGGGACCCAGCCCCAGAGGCCTGCCAGTCACTGACCTCTGCCCACTTCTCCCGCAGGCGCACCCAAGGCGCTCCTCTGGCCTGGAGGTCTGATGGGCACCACCCTTCTCTAGCTGCCCTGCCCCTCAGCTCCCAGTTGCCCCCGGCACACTCCAGGGAGGCTGGACCCCTGTCCTGGGCAGCGTGGACGAAGGGACCCGGGCCTGCCAGCCTTCAGGGAGGGGAAGGGGAGATAAAAGCCACCTGCCCTGCCCGACTAGCTCCCCTGCGCGGCTGCTCAGCTGGCGCGGACACTCACCCTCTCCCGGTCAGCCTCGGCTGCTGTCGTGCGTCCGTCCTGGACCTGCCTCGGAGTGGACTCGCTCCCTCTGCGCCTGGGCTGCCGCTAGGAGATGGGGCTGCAGCGCGCGGGCGAGCCGGGACGGTCCGAGGGCGGGCACGGGGGTTGGGGGGGAGGACGGGGCGGGCAGCACTTTATGGGGCGGGCGCGCAGGTAGGAAGGAGGCGCTGGTGAGTCAGGCGGGCCGCATTCCTTCGCGCGGCGCGCACCTGTCGGGGCAGGAGCTGGGTGCCGCCGTTGCCGGGTCCGCCCCCCGGAAAGGGCTGCGGCTCCCGCGGCGCCCGCCCAGCGCTCCGATCGGCCAGCGGCGGGGGCCGGGGGAGGAGCCACCGCTCTCCCTCTGCCTCCAGTTTGGTCCCGAGCTCGGGGCCCCTTCACCCTTCCAGGCTCCGGGCTCCAGGCTCGGGTGCACGGGATGCCCCGGGCTGGAGGCGGCCTCTTAGCCTCCCGCCCGCACGGGAACCTTCCCTGCCCCGAGTCTGGGCGGCGAGCCACCGCCGGGCTGTGCTGTTGCTGCCCCGACGGCCGTCAGCCGCGTACCCCCTCCCTGCTCCCCGTGCCAGGGCGAGGCATGGGCCCAGGGAGTGCCCCCGGCCCGATCGCGAGGCCTGACTCCCCGTCCCAGCTCCGCTCTGCAGTTCACAGGATCCTCTCAGCCTCCTACCCCCTAACCTCACGTTGTGTCCAGAGGGAGATCCGAGGAAGGGTCGGGTCCTCGGTGCACGCTTGAACAAGCTACTTAAACCTCCTTACAATGTGAACAATGATACCCTGGAGAGGCCAGTGCCGACCTGGCATGGATTGGCACTCGATGCCTTGTTACAGTTGTTCTTGACAAGCTGGTTACGGAGCTGCCCCCTCCCTCCAGTCAGTCCTCTGAGAGCAGTCTCTCAAGTGCCACTGGTTACCATGCGTGTTCAGGTCAGAGCCTCTCAAGGAGCTCCATGATCCCAAAGGGCTCCATTTTTCTTTTTCTTTTCTTTTCTTCTTCTTCTTTTTTTTTTTTAGACGGAGTCTCACTCTGTCGCCCAGGCTGGAGTGCAGTGGTGCAATCTTGGCTCACTGCAACCTCCGCCTCCTGGGTTCAAGCGCTTCTCCTGCCTCAGTCTCCCGAGTAGCTGGGATTACAGGCGCCCGCCACCACGCCCAGCTAATTTTTGTGTTTTTAGTAGAGACGGGTTTTTGCCATGTTGGCCAGGCTGGTCTTGAACTCCTGACCTCAGGTGATCCGCCCACTTTGGCCTCCCAATATGCTGGGATTACACGTGTGAGCCACTGCGCCTGGCCCCTTTTCACATCTAAGGAAATTAATAATGTCTCCATTAAATGATGTGTGATTCAGTTCATATTCAAATTTTCTTAGCTGTCTCCAAAATGTCTATTAAAGGTTTCCTTTTGAATTTGAGTCCAATCCATGCCGCCTATTGCATTTGTTTTCTCTCTTTGTTATTCTAAAATAGAACCCTCACCATCCCATCTCCTGCCCCACATTCACTTTTTTTTAGACAGTCTTGCTCTTGTCACCCAGACTGGAATGCAGTGGCACGATCTTGGCTCACTGAAACCTCTGCCTCCTGGGCTCAAGTGATTCTCCTGCCTCAGCCCCCCGAGTAGCTGGGACCACAGGTGTGCACTACTGCACCTGGCTAATTTTTGTATTTTCTTTTTGGTAGAGACAGGGTTTCGCCATATTGGCCAGGCAGGTCTCGAACTCCTGGCCTCAAGTGATCCACCCACCTCGGCCTCCCAAAGTGTTGGGATTAAAAGCATGAGCCACTGTGCCCGGCCCCCACGTTGACCTTTTAGGAGCTGGGCCAGCTGTCCTGCAGAACGCTCCCCTTTCTGGACTTGTGTTCCTCATGGGAGGCTTCCTTCTGCAATGCTTCCTCATGGTGTCGCTGGGCCTTTCTTTCTGCCCCTTGTAAACTGAAGGATAGGGCTAAACGTCAGATTAGAATTAAGTTAAATATTTTTGGCAAGGATGGTCACAGGTGGTGCTGTGTGGTTTGTAGGTGGCAATTGATACCAGGTGCCTCGTAGTGAGGTTTAAGCCAATCACTTGGTTAAGGAAGTGACTGCCATCTCTCCCAATGTAAAAACACCAATTTTCACTTTGTGATTAAGAAGTAATCTACTGGTAATCCCAGCGCTTTGGGAGACCGAGGTGGGCAGATCACGAGGTCAGAAGATCGAGACCATCCTGGCTAACACGGTGAAACCCCGTCTCTACTAAAAATAAAAAAAATTAGCCAGGCATGGTGGCGGGCGCCTGTAGTCCCAGCTACTCGGGAGGCTGAGGCAGGAGAATGACATGAACCCTGGAGGTGGAGCTTGCAGTGAGCCCAGATTGCGCCACTGCACTCCAGTCTGGGCAACAGAGCAAGACTCCGTCTCAAAGAAAAAAAAAGTAAGCTACATGTAATCCCAGCACTTTGGAAAGCCGAGGCTAGAGGATCGCTTGAGGACAGCAGTTCAAAGCTAGCCTGGGCAGCACAGGGAGACCCCGGCTCTGCAAAAAATAAAAATAAAATTGGCTGGGTGTGGTGCCATGCATGTGAGGTAAGGCAAGAGGATCCCTTGAGCCCAGGAGTTCGAGGTTGCAGTGAGCTATCAAGCCACGACACTCTAGCCTGGGAGACAGAGTGATATCTTGTCTCTCTAAAAGAAAAAAAAATTAAAATTAAACAATAAGCCAGGCACAGTGGCTTACATCTGTAATCCCAGCACTTTGGGCGGCCAAGGCAGGTGCATCACTTGAAGCCAGGAGTTCGAGACCATCCTGGTCAACATGGAGAAACCTCGTCTCTACTAAAAAAAAAAAAAAAGTCTGGGCGTTGTGGCTCACGCCTGTAATCCCAGCACTTTCGGAGGCCGAGGCGAGCGGATCATAAGGTCAGGAGTTAGAGACAAGCCTGGCCAACATAGTGAAACCCCATCTCTACTAAAAATACAAAAACTAGCTGGGCATGGTGGCAGGCGCCTGTAGTCCCAGCTACCCAGGAGGCTGAGGCAGGAGAACTGCTTGAACCCGGAAGGCAGAGATTGTGGTGAGTAGAGATCGCACCACTGCACTCCGGCCTGGGCAACAGAGAGAGGCTCTATCTCAAAAAAAAAAAAAAGACCTGGGTGTGGTGGCATGTATCTGTAATCCCAGCTACTTGGGAAGCTGAGGCATGAGAATTGCTTGAACCCAGGAGGTCGAGGTTGCAGTGAGCTGAGATTGCACCACTGCACTCCAGCCTGGGCAACAGAGCAAGACTCTGTCTCAAAAATAATAATAATAATAATAATAATAAAATAATTAAATTAAACAATAAAAAGAAAAAAAAAGGTGATCTAGAGGAGAAGGATGATCCTTTGTCTCCCTGTCCATCTCCCAACAAGCCTTCACTGAATCGTTTTAGCACGCATTGGTGACCCTGGCTTGAATCAGTTAGACTGTCCCCAACCTAGATGATTTGATTTAGCATTTTTTAACTTTAAGATGGGGTTTATTGGGATGTAACCTTATCATAAGTTGAGCATTTGGACGTACAATGATTTAAGATTTTTTTTTTACTTTACTATGGATTTATCAGGGTATTAAATGCATCTTCCACTTACATTTTTCACTTACAATGGGTTTATCTGGACATAACCCTATCATAAGTCTAAGGGCACCTGTATTATTTTGGGGGCTGAAAAATTGCAATTTTCTGTTTCTACCTTCCTTCTACATTTTAATTAATTAATTAATTAATTAGTTTATTTATTTAAGATGGAGTCTCTCTCTGTCACCCAGGCTGGAGTGCAGTGGCACAATCTCGGCTCACTGCAAGCTCCGCCTTCTGGGTTCACGCCATTCTCCTGCCTCAGTCTCCCGAATAGCTGGGACTACAGGTGCCTGCCACCACGCCCAATTAATTTTTTTATATTTCTAGTAGAGACAGGGTTTCACCGTTTTAGCCAGGATGGTCTCCATCTCCTGACCTCGTGATCCGCCCACCTTGGCCTCCAAAAGTGCTCGGATTACAGGCATGAGCCACTGTGCCTGGCCCTTTTTTTTTTTTTTTTTTTTTTTTTTTTTTTTTTTTTTTTTTTTGAGACGGAGTCTCTCGCTTTGTCACCCGGGCTGGAGTGCAGTGGCCGGATCTCAGCTCACTGCAAGCTCCGCCTCCCGGGTTTACGCCATTCTCCTGCCTCAGCCTCCCGAGTAGCTGGGACTACAGGCGCCTGCCACCTCGCCCGGCTAGTTTTTTGTATTTTTTAGTAGAGACGGGGTTTCACCAGGTTAGCCAGGATGGTCTCGATCTCCTGACCTCGTGATCCACCCGTCTCGGCCTCCCAAAGTGCTGGGATTACAGGCTTGAGCCACCGCGCCCGGCCTATTTTTTTAACTTTTAATTTTTTCTTTTTTTTTGAGACAGTCTCGCTCTGTCGCCCAGGTTGGAGTGCAGTGGCGTGATCTTGGCTCATTGCAAACTCCACCTCATGGGTTCAAGTGATTCTCCTGCCTCAGCCCCCCGAGTACAGGTGCACGCCACCACACCTGGATAATTTTTTTTTTTTTTTTTTTTTTTGAGATAGAGTCTCACTCTGTCACCCCGGCTGGAGTGTAGTGGTGTGATCTCGGCTCACTGCAAGCTCCGCCTTCTGGGTTCACACCATTCTCCTGCCTCAGTCTCCCGAATAGCTGGGACTACAGGCCCCCACCACCATACCTGGCTAATTGTTTGTATTTTTAGTAGGGATGGGGTTTCACCGTGTTAGCCAGGATGGTCTTTTTTTTTTTTTTTTTTTTTTTTGAGATAGAGTCTCACTCTGTCACCCAGGCTGGAGTGTAGTGGTGTGATCTCGGCTCACTGCAAGCTCCGCCTTCTGGGTTCACACCATTCTCCTGCCTCAGTCTCCCGAGTAGCTGGGACTACAGGCGCCCACAACCGCGCCCGGCTAATTTTTTGTATTTTTAGTAGAGACGGGGTTTCACCGTGGTCTCGATCTCCTGACCTTGTGATCCGCCCGCCTCGGCCTCCCAAAGTGCTGGGATTACAGGCGTGAGCCACCGCGCCCGGCTAGCCAGGATGGTCTTGATCTCCTGACCTCGTGATCCACCCACCTTGGCCTCCCAAAGTGCTGGGATTACAAGAGTGAGCCACTGCACCCCGCCTTTTTTTTTTTTTTTTTTTTTTTTTTAGTAGAGTTAGGGTTTTGAC
This sequence comes from Macaca fascicularis, assembly GCF_037993035.2. NCBI lineage: Eukaryota > Metazoa > Chordata > Mammalia > Primates > Cercopithecidae > Macaca > Macaca fascicularis. The sequence goes on along the minus strand of NC_088390.1, from coordinate 82,118,231 downwards.
ATTTGGCCAGGCTGGTCTTGAACTCCTGACATCAGGTGATCTTCCCACCTCAGCCTCCCAAAGTGCTGGGATTACAGGTGTGAGCCATTGTGCCCAGCCCCTTTCTACATTTAATAAGTGTCTTTCTGATTAAAAAAAAAAAATAGAGGTTCCCTTAATCAACTGGGAATGAACTATGTTCCCCTAAAAATGCAGGGTAAATGCTTTTTTAAATAAAGTTTTGAGTTACAGAAACTTTAAAAAATCACTATTGCAAAGCAACCCAAAACATTTTTTTTTAAAAGATAGGCTGGGCGCGGTGGCTCCCGCCTATAATCCCAGCACTTTGGGAGGCTGAGGCAGGCGGATCACGAGGTTAGAAGATCGAGACCATCCTGGCTAACACGGTGAAACCCTGTCTCTACAAAAAAATATTTAAAAAATTAGCCGGGCATGGTGGCCGGTGTCTGTAGTCCCAGTTACTTGGGAGGCTGAGGCAGGAGAATGGCAAGAACCCGGGAGGCGGAGCTTGCAGTAAGTGGAGATCATGCCACTGCACTCCAGCCTGGGTGACAGAGCAAGACTCCATCTCAAAATAAAGAAATAAAATAAATAAATAAAAAAAAAGATGGTAAAAACACGTTAAAGTTCACCATTTTTACCATTTTTTAAGTGTACAGTTCAATATATTTATTGTTGTGTAACAGATCGCCAGAACTTTTCATTTTGCAAAACTAAAATCTTGTATCCATTAAGCAACTCTCCCTTTCACCTTTCTGCATCCCCAGTTCCCAGCAACCACCATTTTACTTCCTGTCTCTATGAATTTGTCTACTCTGGATGTCTCATATAAATGGAATTGTACAGTATTTCTTATTGTGACTGGTTTATTGCACTTAGCATAATGTCCCTGAGGTTCACGCATGTGTTGAATGTGACATGATTTCCTTCCTTTTTAAGGCTGAATATTTACATATGCGTGTATGTATATTGTATGTATATATCATTATTTGTTTATCCACTCATCTGTCAATGGACATTGATGTAGTCTACTCCAATGGATATAGTCCCAGGTACTTTGGGGGATGAGGTAGGAGGATTGCTTGAGCCTAGAAGTAGGTTGCAGTGAGCCAAGATGGCACCACTGCACTCCAGCCTGGGCAACAGAGTGAGACTGTCTTAAAAAAAAATAAACTTTTGAAGAACTGCCATCCTGCTTCCACAGCAGTTGCACCACTTCAAAATCCCATCTACGGTGCACAATGGTTAATTCTTCTCAGCTAATTATCAATTTCAGAATAAGGAGTAGATATATTCAAGTCTAATGGTGGTAAATACATTTTTTTTCCAAATTATCACTATGAATGAAAGGATTTTTATTTGCTCAATAGTTTGCAATTCATTGTAGGCCAGGCGCAGTGGCTCATGCCTGTAATCCTAGCACTTTGGGAAGCCGAGGAGGGTGGATCACCTGAGGTCAGGAGTTTGAGACCAGCCTGGCCAACATGGTGAAACCCCGTTTCTACTAAAAATACAAAAGTTAGCTGGGCGTGGTGGTGGGCACCTGTAATCCCAGCTACTCGGGAGGCTGAAGCAGGAGAATCGCTTGAACCCGGGAGGCAGAGGTTGCAGTGAACCGGGATCGTGCCACTGCACTCCAGCCTGGACAACAGAGTGAGATGCTGTCTCAAAAAAAAACCCCCAAAACACACAACTCATTGTAATCATTCTTCCTTCATGTTCAAATGCAACCGAATTTGGCCAGTAGGAGATCCCTTCACCCTAGCTTCTTTGACCTTTCGATCTGACTTCCGTGTCTTCCCTGCTTTCCAGAACCGCCTTAGTCCTACTTAGATTTCAGGATCCGCTGTTTCTCCAAGGGGCCCCGGCATGGTTCCTTTCAGCAGGGAATGGTATTAGAGACCACGATGTGAGTACTGTGTGCTGGATGCTACCAGGGTGTCACTGCTTTCAGGTCTTTTTTTTTAACTCACCATACACAAAGCAGGAGGTCCTAGCTCCTTGCAATGGACAGATAGGAGCTGTTGCCCAGGCTGGAGTGCAGTGGTGAAATCTTGGCTCACAGCAGCCTCCAACTCCTGGGCTCAAAGGATCCTCCCATCTCAGCCACCTGAGTAGTTGGAACTACAGGTGCATACCCCCACACCTGGCAATTGTTATTATTTTAGATAGAGTCTTGCTCTGTTGCCCAGGGTGGAGTGCAGTGGCACGATCTTGGCTCACTGCAACCTCTGCCTCCCAGGTTCAAGCGATTCTCTTGCCTCAGCCTCCCAACTAGCTGGGACTACAGGTGTGCACCACCATGACTGACTGATTTTTGTATTTTTAGTAGAGATGGGGTGTCACCACGTTGGCCAGACTGGTCTTGAAGTCCTGGCCTCAAGTGATCTGCCTGCCTCCTCCCAAAGTGTTGGGATTACAGGCATGAGCCACCACGCCCAGCCAATTATTTTTTAATTTGTATAGTATTTCCTCCCTTCTTTTTTTTTTTTTTTTTTTTTTTTTTTTGAGACAGAGTCTCGCTCTGTCGCCCAGGCTGGAGTGCAGTGGCCGGATCTCAGCTCACTGCAACCTCTGCCACCCAGGTTCAAGCAATTCTCCTGCCTCAGCCTCCTGAGTAGCTGGGATTATAAGCGCCTGCTATCACACCCAACTAATTTTTTTAAGTAGAGATGGGGTTTCACCATGTTGGCCAGGTTGGTCTTGAATTCCTGACCTTGTGATCCGCCTGCCTTGGCCTCCCAAAGTGTTGGAATTAAAAGGCGTAAGCCACTGTGCCGGCCCTTTTTTTTTTTTTTTTTGGGACGGAGTTTTTGCTCTTGTTGCCCAGGTTGAGGAGCAATGGCACAATCTCAGCTCACTGCAACCTCTGCCTCCCCGGTTTAAGCTATTCTCCTGCCTCAGCCTCCCAACTAGCTGGGATTACAGGCATGCACCACCACGCCCAGGTAGTTTTAAAAAAATTATTATTTAGTAGAGACGGGGTTTCACGATGTTGGTCAGGCTGGTCTTGAACTCCCAACCTCGTGTGATCCATCCACCTCGGCCTCCCAAAGTGCTAGGATTACAGACGTGAACCACCGCACCCAGCCCCTTGTTCTTTTTTGTGTGGCTTAATAGCCCTCCAACCCCCTCAGCCCCAGAGGGAGTTTCGCTCATCGCCCAGGTTGGAGTGCAATGGCGCCATCTAGGCTCACTGCAACCTCTGCCTCAGTGACTCTCCTGCCTCAGCCTCCCGAGTAGCTGGGATTACAGGCGCCCACCACCATGCCCGGCTAATTTTTGTTTTTTTTTTTTTTTTTTTTGAGATGGAGTCTCGCTCTGTCGCCCAGGCTGGAGTGCAGTGGCGAGATCTCGGCTCACTGCAAGCTCCGCCTCCCGGGTTCACACCATTCTCCCGCCTCAGCCTCCTGAGTAGCTGGGACTACCGGCGCCCACCACCATGCCTCAGCTAATTTTTTTTTGTATTTTTAGCAGAGACAGGGTTTCACCATGTTAGCCAGGATGGTCTTGATCTCCCCACCTCGTGAGCCGCCCGTTTCGGCCTCCCAAATGCTGTGATTACAGGCGTGAGCCACCGCACCCGGCCTAATTTTTGTATTTTTAGTAGAGATGGGGTTTCGCCATGTTGGCCAGGCTGGTCTCGAACTCCTGACCTCAGGTGATCCACCCACCTCAGCTTCCCAGTGTTGGGATTCCAGGCATGAGCCACCACGCCAGGCTCAGCAGCCCTTAAAAAATCCTTTATTATAGAGATTTCCAAATAGATACAAAATTAAAAACACTGAACCCTCCTGTACCTATCACCGAACCTCAGTAATTGTCAAGGCAGTGCCAAGTGACAGCAGCCGTTCAGAATCCAGCCCTAGGTGGCTTGAGTCATGCTGTGAGCACAGGGTTGGGAGCTGGAAACTTTCATTTCAGTGACCATAGGAGCAGAGACCACCCCTTCGGAAGATAAGCAAACTCACCTCTCCTCTCATCCCTCCATCCTCCGAATCACCTGCGTACTTATCTCATGCCAGGCACTGGGGCACACTGTTATTTATGCCTGCTTTGTTTCTGCTTGCAAGAACTAGGAGACATGAGCTGTTTCATCCCCATTTGTGGGCAGAGGCTACAAGGCAGTGAAGTGTGATCCTAAAAGCAAGGGGGTGCTGCAAGCACTGAGAATGGAGCACCCCGCTGTCCAGCAGTCAGGAGGGGATTATAAAAAGCTGAGACACATCTTGGGGTATTACATGTGCAAGGTGCGGAGCTAAATGAATCCCGATGCCCACCCAAGATCAGAGCCCTAGGGAGAGGTAGCGGGTGTGTGAGTGGGGGACAGTAGGAGCCGTGGACAGAGCTCAGTTTGGACACTGTTCTCTGGTGAGCAGACACACACTGGTCAGAAACAACTTTGGCCCCTAGTGCCTGGGCCATCCACCCACAACAGGAACTGTTCACACACCTCTGGGCCATCCCTGATGGGACTAAGGTGGGCAAGCACCATTTTAGAGAAGAGGAAATGAAAGTCCAGAAGGATTAGAAACCTTGACCCAACTCACGAAGCTAAGTGGGGCAGCAGTTTTGCCTGCGGCTGCCCAACTCTCAGCCTGTGTTCACTCTCCAGGCCCCCCACCTCTGGGGCCCCGCAAGAGACAGTCATTACTGCTTTAACTGAACAGATAAATGGCAGGGCCGGGGCTGCCCAGAGGAAAGCGGGTAGGGGAAAGACCTGCCAAACCCCATCCTCCCTGACAGAGCATGAGACGGGGAACAGGCCAGTTTGCTTCTCTCCTCGGTCTACAACAAAACAAAATTGGATTTAGCCAACAACAAACACTGGCAGGAACTTTACAGTTTATAAAGCTTTTGCGTAAGTCACCTCTGGTTCCTCCCAACCAACTTACGACGCTTTATGACCGTGATTTTCAGACAAGAAACAGGCTTACAGAGGTAAGGGTTTGAGACCACTCAACTGGTTTTAACAGAATCTGGCCAGAGGTGCCGGCTCCACGTCCACTGCCCTTTCCGCAGCGCCACGGTGCCTCCCACAAAACACCCACAGCGTCCTTGGCTAATGAGGGGCCCCTGTCGGAGGCCACAGGAAGCCTTTTCAGAGCCCCTCTGGGGCATGAGTGGGGAGCGGCTCTGCTCCCCAGAGCTTCAAAGCCCCATCAAGGAAGTGCTGAGACCTGACCTGCTGAAGTGGCCGAGTGTGTGTATGGGGGGAGTGGACTCAATTTTTATTTTTGAAACCTCATGCACAGAGTTCCTTATATTCCTCAGGTCCCACAAGAGTACCAGGTGCAGTTTCAGAACCACCTTTCTAAACCTCTGCCCACCGACTGAAAGCAACACGGCCCTTCACAGCCCGGCTTCCTTCTTTTGACACACAGCTCTTCCGCTCCAGTGGAGAGTCGCCAAAGGTCACGAAGGGTAAACAGTCTCCTCTGGACTCCCGGTCTGGGAAACCCGTTTCAGCCCCGGGGGGAGCCCAGTGGCCACTGGCGCTGCCCAGGGGCTGCTGTGGGGCAGAGATAACACGCACAGGAAGGGTGGGGTGGCAGGAGCCCTCCCAGGAGCAGGGCTTGCCCGTAAACAATGAGCTGCCGCCTGGCCAGGGCAGGAGGTGATTCATCTGCCCCCGCTGCTCAGCTCCTGGCTGGCTGCGCTCACGGGGCACCGAGGGACTGGGGCAGCCCTGGCCAGGCGCTGACGCCTCCCTACTCCCTGCACAGGTCAGGATCTCACCCCAGCCCTTCTGGAAACTGGCTTGACTTCAAAAGCCTGGGTGTGTCCAAGAAGTGATCTGGACTGGGGAGTGCTCAAATGCACCCAAGGGAGCACAGCTCCACCATCACCCAAGAACTGGCTGGGTTTTGGGATCCAGGCGGCACATGGAGCGAACGTGGAGCTTGGGGGGGTCCCGCCTGTCCATGTCCAGAGGCGTACACGGGTAACAACGGTGACTTCTTGGGCTACCCCTCTGAACGGCGTCCCAGGCCTCCATCACCCTATCGTCAACCCTGAGGCAGCAGTCCCAACCAAGATGGGGGGACGTGTGAGCTGAAGCATTTGCCTGCAAACAGAATGCAGGAGAGGCCAGTGCATCTGAGATGCCAAGAGGTAAGAAAATGGCACTTTTAATGGGCGGCAGACCCCAGGTGGTGCGTGGACAGACCCTGTCCACAGCACCTGGCTCCTGTGCTGCCTGTCCTTCTGTCTGGAATGCCACATAGAAGCTCCTCTCAGGTGGCATCAGGGGAGCAGGTCCCAATCCTGAAATATACAAAGTGGCGCCTCCCACTGGGCAGTGGTCACTGGGCTGCACAGTCCTTTCGAGTCCTAGGGTGGCCCCTCAGGTCACTGCTTGGCCTTCTTCACAATGGTGCCCACAGCAGAGATGACGGTGGTCTTGGAGCCGCTGGCGCTGGTGGTGACCGTGACGACAGCTGGCAGGGTGGCTGTAGTGGTGAGGATGGTGGGCTGGGCTATCGTCGTCACTGGGATAGCCGAGTCCCACTTGCTCTTTCTCTTCTGAGCATCTGGAGATAAAGCAGAAGTCAGGATCGCGATCCACTAATGAGCAGCGCTCTCCTTCCCTTCCCCTGCAGGCCAGCACGGGCCTAGGGAGCAGAAACCGAAGGGGCCCCCCCAAGACTCCAAAGCTGGTTCTCAAAGTCCCTGCTTAGAAAAGAGCAAGGCTGAGCCTAGGCCTAGATCCACGTGTTGTCTGTTGCCCAAACTAGCCAGGGAGACACTGGCTCCGTGTGTATGGCAGGAGGCAGGGAGGCAGGGCAGCTCTGCAATCTACCTGCAACAGCTGTGCTGGCAGTGGTAGTGGTGGTGGCCGTGGCGTTGGTCGTGGTGCCTTTCTTGGTGCCCGTCACAAACTCAATCTGGAGAGGGAGAGGGAAGAGAATGAGGCTGGGCAAAGCTGGGTGTCCATAGCCTTTTGCCATCCGTCAGCTCCTGGGGGACAGGAGCTTGGCACTACACAAAAGAGGTATTGGAAATGAACTCTGCTCTGACCATCTGGGGGAGGGTGAGGTGTCTAAGAACCCAAAGGGGCTTTTCGCTCTTAAAAGAACTTTCCAAACAGTACTGGATCCCTCCCGGCATCACCAGGTCTCTGCACATGCCCGGCACCCCCGGCCCACCGCCCCACCTCACATGCCCAGAACCGTTTGGCCAGGCCCCTCCTCCTCACACCCAGGAGGAGGCGGCGCCCGCCCGCACAGGGGAAGGACAGCTCCGGTCCCCAGGCGCTGCAGACACGTCCCTGCAACAAGCCTGGGGTTTGGAAGGGAGAGGGAAAGAGAGAGAAGGGAGATTCAATCAAGGGTTAAGAATGAGAAACCCCGATTATCCCCTTGCACCAGCTCCCACGTTCCTGGCCCAGCAGCCAGTGACTCCAGAGGGCCACCAGCATGCCCAGGCCCCAGAGCCCCTCTGCCTGGGGTGAGGGAAGCAGTCTGGAGGCCGCAGCTACTTGAGGATGGTCAGGCCGAGCCAGACGTGGGAGGAGCTGGTGTCCTGATGCCTGGCTCCGAGACTGGTCACAAAGGGAACAAGGCCCAGAGATAACACTTTGGTCTCACAGCCAAACTGATGCTCCCTGAAGAACCCAGACCACACTGCTGGGGAACAAGTGGCGCTCAGGGCCCTAACATGGGACCTAATAGGTAGCAACCAGGCGGGCCACCGAGGGCAGCTCTGGAGGCCAAGAAACTCACTGAGCAGAGCAAGCTGGGCCCGGCACTCTCTTAGGGAATTACTTCCCTCCCTTCAGGCCACAGAGGGCACCCACGACCCAAAATAGACAAAGCCTCCCAAGGTTCTGCAATTGAGGGGAGGAAGGGGGTCACAACGCAGCAAGCAAGACTCCAAGGGCAAGGCAGCAGGCGAGCACCGCAAACCCAGAGCAGGGCCTGTGCCCTGACATGGGGCCAGGGCGGGGGGCAGCCTGGACAACCTCTGGGCTCAGCCAGCAGGACCCATGCACTTCACATCTGCCTTTTCCATCTAGGAGGTCTGCCATCACTTACTTTCGTTCGCTCCTTTTTGGCCTTTTCCAATTTGTCCATCTCAATCTTCTGGGCCTTGGCTATGAAGACAAGAGAAGCTGTTACAAAGGCGGCCCCTGAGCAGCTCTGGGCTGAGGGAGCCGACTCTGATCCCTGCGTTCTTTTCAGTGGGCTAAAGGTCTTCATGGGCTCAGTGTTCTTCGTGCTAGGCAAAATGAAGCCAGCCCTTGCTTGGCGTAGGGCAGGGGCCTTCAGCTCCAGACTGGAGGGCTGCATGCCCCGTGTCTGTGTCTGGAAGGGTCAGCTACTCCTGAGCTCCTGTGGACTGCCGCACACGGAAATACAGGCCCAATGGGGACTACCTTGCTACTGACTGAGAGAAGCTGGAATCAGAGATTATTATGTAAAATGTTGGCAATGAATTCAAAATAAAAGACAGTAACATTCATGAAGGCCAAACAAAGCACCTCTACAGGCCAAGATCTGGGCCATGGGCTACAGGCTCAAGACCTATGGTCTAGGGGTTGGGCCCTTTGACATTCCTCCCAGTTCTCCCAAACTGGTACCTTAAGAATAAGCCACCCTCTCACTGGCCTCGGAACATTCTGCCTGCACCTGCCTGGCCCCTCTGCCTCTTCAAACCTCAGCTGGAACACAGTTTTGTCAGTGAGACCTTCCCATCCCTTTGGCCAGATTAGATGACCCTGCTTGCCAAAGCTCCCCTGTACCCAGCAACTCTGTCATCACCAACACTTCATCGATGCTGGCATTACTGGCGTGATGCATTACTGGCATCTTCTTTGCTGTGGCATAAGCCTCTTAAGGCAGGGGTGGGTCTGTCTCATTCAGGCCTGTACCCAGCCCCTTGAACATGGCCTGACGTAAAGGAGACCCTGAAATACGTGTTGCCTGGATAACCAACTGACTGGATAAAGGGACAGTTGGGTGGGCGGACGAGGTATATGGGAGGAGGGATGAAAGGCTACCTAATGCCTCATAGTAGGAGTCCTCAGACCAGCCATGGGGATCAAACATATCCTGCAAAGGAAAAGGCGAAAGTTGCAGTTAGTAGGAACCGTCATATGACAAATGACTCAGAAACCCAAGTTCCTTGCCTGAGTCTTTCCACAGAGCTTCCTGGTCTGGGGTCCCCTTACCTGGGGCTCGGCTGTCATCCCTGGTCTCTAGCCAAGGGGCAGCTGGCAAGTGCTGAAGAACACGGGAGCATGAAGCCCCCATCCAGTGACCCCCAGGAGCAGCAGGTCCACACATGTCCCCACCAGTCAGGGGCCAGACACCAGGTCGGCCACTGGAATCTCTTTATTGGACTATTTCAGAACAATAGGGACTCAAACACAAGACATGGGGACTGTGCTTTCAACTAGCGGTGCCACTACATGGACCCTTCTGTGGCTGCAGGTCAAACCCCATGGAACAAGCACAGGACCCCGGGTGTCCCCATCACCCTCCAGCTCCGTGTGCCAGATGTACCTTTGGGTAGTTGGTGCCAAGCTCGTCAATGGCACAGAACTGGATCAGCTTCTCGTAGATGCTGAAAAAACAGCACAGGCGTTGAGCAGGCACAAGTCCACGTCCCTGCCTGGGGCCTGAACCATCCAGCTCCTGGGGCTGACACAAAACCTTCAAAACCTTTAAATCCAGCTCAGCTGCTCTAAGCAAGCTTCCTGATGGCCCTACACCCTCCCAGGGAGATGGACCTGTTAACTAAGGGCCGGGAGGAGCATGGGGTCAAGGTGATGGCTGAGTTTTGTCCCACTGACCTTCAGTCTGCATGGTTGGGTTGGGCTCACCACACTCAGGCCCACACAAGGGCCATGCTCTTTCCCCCGTAAGTCACTAGCTTGAGCATTAAATGGAATAAGACCAGACATAGCTCTGGTCCTAAGACCTCTCACCTATATGCAAAAATCAGCTTTTTAGAGTTGAAAGATGAACCTATAGTAATTGTCTAGTCCAATTCCTTCCATGAGGACAGGGGTCTTGAGAGGTCATGTGCTTTAGGCTCAGAGCAGGGACGAGAACTCAGCCAGGTCTCCCTCATCCCCGTCTAGGTCTCGGTATGGACTGCTTTGTGTTTTGTCAGGATCTTAAATGGCAAGCCTCTGGCTGGGTTAGCATAGTCTGCCGTGTCCAGCAGGCACTCAGTGTAATGACAAGTCTGGGTGATGGTTTGGGCTCAGGGCTTTTCCTCACCACCTCCTTGGGGACGTCCTTAATCCAACATTAATAACTCAATAAACTCTGCAGGTTCAAGAGAAACTTACCTGGGGTTCCGAAATTCTTTCTTTCTTTGGATAATGTAGTTCATATCCATTCCCTCCTTTATTTTTCGTTCATAAAGCTTCTGGATCTTGTCCTATGGAAGAGGAGCAGAGGGGTGTATGACAGAAGCCCACCTCTCCACCATCCCAGCCCCTGGTCACCAGCTACGTGTGCAGCATGAACGTGAGGCTCCAGAGCCACGCAAAGCCCAACTTGACCTCATGTTAAAATTTAACCTATTCTTGGCCGGGCGCGGTGGCTCATGCCCGTAATCCCAGCACTTTGAGAGGCCAAGGCGGGTGGATCACGAGGTCAGGAGATCGAGAACATCCTGGCTAACACGGTGAAACCCCATCTCTACTAAAAACACAGAAAATTAGCCAGGCATGGTGGCAGGCACCTGTAGTCCCAGCTACTTGGGAGGCTGAGGCGGGAGAATGGCGTGAACCCAGAAGGCGGAGAATTTAACCTATTCTCAGCCGGGCGCAGTGGCTCACGCCTGTAATCCCAGCACTTTGGGAGGCTAAGGTGGGTGGATCACAAGGTCTAGAGATTGAGACCATCCTGGCCAACATGAAACCTCGTCTCTACTAAAAACACAAACAACATTAGCTGGGTGTGGTGGGGCACGCCTGTAATCCCAGCTACTTGGGAGGCTGAGGCAGGAGAATCGCTTGAACCTGGGAGGTGGACATTGCAGTGAGCTGAGATCATGCCACTGCACTCCAGCCTGGTAACAGAGTGAGACTCTCTCAAAAACACGAAACAAAAAATTAACCTATTCTCTTTTTCCACCCTACCTTTTGCCCAGAATTGCACACAAGTAACATAAACCAAGACCAGGCTGCTTTCACTGCTGAGGTTTCCTGACACTCTCTGGATGACAATATAGTGAGCAGTGAAAAGATCACAGCAGAGGAGCCACGGAGAAAAAAATGAACAAAGCCCCAATTGGTTAATCAGTTCCAGAATCATCCGAAGCAGGGTGTAGGGTACTGGTGTTGATATGCAGGGAATGAATCCTGGTTTTAAATTTTAACATGAGGTCAAGTCCTCAGCAGAACTGTGAACCACAGGAGACTTCGGAAGGGCTATGGCCTTTTCATGGGAGGCAGGAGTAGTTGTTTGGATTCGGTCTTGCAAGCTTTTTAGATTGTGTCTTTTACAGGGAGGCGCACAGGTGGCTGGTCCGCGCTGGCTTATCGAGGGTATCAAGGGTTAACTGCTTCTCTCTCACCCAAATTCCCCACAGGTCATGCCTGGCTCTCAGTGGGAGAGTGGAGAACCACCACGGGGGATGCAGGCTGACCTACTGCGGCCAGTGCCACAGGCGTCCTCAGGAAGGGGGTCCTCCCCAGCCCATGGACATGATGCCCAAAGTAGATGGCATCAGCATGGCCCAGTGCCAATGAAGAGGGCCAAGACACCAGAGCCACCTCTGGTAAGAGCAGTCTCAGCCAGGAAGGCGGGCACTGGTCCAGGGCAAGATCTACCTGCAGCCTCCCCCTGCAGTGGGGCTTAAACAGAGATTCTCCAGAAGGGAAACACCTGAGGCACTGTGCCAGCAAAGCGGGCGGGCAGGCCTGGAGGGCCCAGGTGACAGCGTTTAGGACATGTCAGGAGGGGTGATCCACTCCCCTTATTAGAGGCCAAATCTTTCTACCGAGACTGGCCAGAGCAAGAGCTGAACCGCAGAGGGAGGTCTGTGATATAATCGCCGAGACTGAAGAACTTCTGTCCTCCAAGCTATCTCCTCCAGGGTCATGGAGGGAGCCATATATAGAAGGCTCAGCAACTTGAGGAGAACCCATGTCATACAGATGACTTGGCTGCGTCTCCTGGGCCGTAAGATCAGTTCTACCACCCCAGATGAACTAAAATGTTTGCTCAAATGCCATGGTTTCCACCATCAGGAGGGTCTAAAGAGGAGGCACATTTGGCACTGCAGGCAGTGCGCCAGCTGTCTCTGCCTGGCGGGTTGCTGGAGTTGTCCTTACAGGCTGGAGCTTGCTGTCTGGTTGTCTGGCATGGAGGGTGACGTGATTCTGGAGGGTGGTGGTGGGGAGACGACTCAGCTATGGGAGGAGACTTCCGGGAAGGGAAGATAATCTGCCCTGCACCCCCAGTTCTGACTCTGGCCCTCCCCCAGCGTGCTGCATTCCTTAGCCTCAGGTCCCATTAGTCATCCATCCGTTAGGGTGGTGTCACAGGCTTGCTGTGCAGCCAGAGGCCCCCAGTGGAAGCTCCAGGATCAAAGGTGAAGCAGGTGGCCCAGGAGCCATGATTGTGCAGCCTTGGGTGCCTGTTCTATTGTTCATCACAAGGGAACCCACAGAGGGACAAGGAGAGCCACGGGCTGAACCCCAGATGTCCCCCCCGTGAGTGTAACTGCACAAAAGCTTCGACTCCTTGGGATTTGAAAACCTCCTGTCAGTGCTGCATTCTGTCAAGCAAGAAGCTACTGAATCAGCATTTTAGAAATAGATTAGCGTAGAAAAATGTATATATATAAATGCTTGTGATTTTTTCATTTCTGTAATTTATTTTACATTCTGAGGGTTCCTCAGTTTCTTAGCAAAGCTCTTTCTCAGAAGCTCCCATTGGCCCAGTAGGGCTGCAGAGAAAAGGTTATGTTCTTTTCTCTGTCTCTGCTTAGGACCTCACTGAGGGCAAGCCAGGGCCGCCCTGCTGGAGCAGCACCAGGGGACATGGTGGTGGGTGTAGGAGCCAACTCCTGAGATGAGGCTAATAGGAGGTAAAGAGGACTGCAGGATCCTTCCCACCTGTCAGTTTCTTTTATAGAAACCTCGGTCCCTTTCCCTGCCATGGTCTCTTAAGGTTAAGACCAAACCAAACACATAACCCAGGCTATCTAATCTATCCGACCTCAGTAGCCAAGCCTCATGCTTACTTGTAAGTGATTTGAACATCTGCCAGGGGGTTCTGGTGGGATCTTGATTTCATCAGGCGACATGTTCCGAACTCTTTCAGAAAAGGAGGCTATTGAGAGAAGAAGGAAAAATTCTGTAGGTGGGGATCAGAACAAGGGACAGACATGGACAAAAAAACATAAGCACATAAAATGTTATCAGGTAGGGATAAACACTATGAAAACAGTACAACTGAGTGTTCAGATGTGGCCTCTGTGAGGTGTCATCTCAGCTGAGAGTGAATGACCAGAAGGGGTGGGCCATGTACCAGCCTGGGAGAAGAAAAGTTCAGACAGAGGGTATAAATGTATACAGTAATTAACGTTTCCCTTTTTTTTTTTGTTTTTTAAAGAGACAGGGTCAGCTGGGTGTTGTGGCTCGCACCTATACTCCCAACATTTTGGGAAGCTGAGGTGGGCAGATCATTTGAGGTCAGGTGTTCTAGACCAGCCTGGCCAACATGGCGAAACCCTGTCTCTGCTAAAAATACAAAATCAACTGGCAGGGTGATGCACACCTGTAAACCCAGCTACTCGCGAGGCTGAGGAATGAGAACTGCTTGAACCTGAAGGTAGTGGCTGCAGTAAGCCAAGATTGCGCCACTATACTCCAGCCTGGGTGACAGAGTGAGACTCTGTCTCAAAAAGGAAAATAAAATACAGAAAATGAAATAGAGACAGGGCTTTTAGTCTGTAACCCAGGCTAGAGTGTAGTGGTACAATGATAGCTCACTGCAACCTCGAACTCATCTCAGCTTCCCAAGTAGCTAGGACTACAGGTGCATGACACCATGCCTGGCTAATCTTAAAAGTTTTTGTAAAGATGGGGTCTCGTTATGTTACCCAGGCTGGTCTTCAACTGTTGGATCAAGCCATCTTCCCGCCTTGGCCTCCTAAAGTGCTGGGATTATGGGTATGAGCCACTATGCCTGGCCCACAACGGTTAACTTTTAAGGAAGAGTCAGCAGTGTGCTGGTAAATGTTTAATCACCAGCTGGGTGTGGGGATGGAGAAAGGGGGGAGGCACCATGATCTATGGCATTTGCCATTTCTTGTGGTGTAAATTCTTCTGCCATAGCCAATTTCAAGCTACCAAGGTAAAGTCACTGAACCCAAGGCTGGGAAGAGACGTACACAATAGGCTCACCACGTAAGCCAGCTGCAGCCACCACTGCACGTCTCTTAAACCAGCTCCAGCCACCACTGAATATGTCTCTAAAATACTTGCAAGACTTTTGAAACTCAGAGGTGCTTGGTGCCACCTGTCTACATCTACGGCTAACCTGCCTAGGCTCCAGGAGAAACAGAATTCAGGGTTCCCTAAGTTTTGGGTCGCAAAGTAAACAAAATGGCCGTGTGCATAAATGATACTACCGTTATCAGCTGAGGATCTTTTAAAAATAAACAAATCAACTCTCTCTTAGCCCACCTCATTCCTGAGAACAAAAGGCCCATTCTGGTGGGAAGAACCACAACCCCCAGGGGACAATTTCCTCAGAGATCTGCCACGGTCGCCAGGCCTTGCTCTCTCCAGCCCCTTCCCCGCAGCCTCGGGCCACCCCGCAGCCTCGGGCCACCCGGGCACTGCAGTCTTGCTTTGGCTCGCTGGGACAATGTGCTATTTGTTGTTAAGATTCTGTCTGCTCTTCAAAACACTCCCTCATGAAAAGGATCATACAATAAGCAAAGAGCAGGCAGGCAGGGTGGGGCAGGACGAAGAGAAAGAATGAACAAACCACCAATAACACTCAGCAAGCACTTACTGGGCACCTACTGTGTGCAGGCCTGCTAACCCACTGCTGAGCTGGCCGGGCTGGCTTCGCAAGGCCAGCCCCTTCTCCTCTGCCCAGGCTGGGTTAATGTTTGCTTAGTAGATAAGGTGCTTTGATCTCTGCCTGGAGTTTCAAGTTACTGTAAAGAACACAGTGCC
Source organism: Macaca fascicularis (assembly GCF_037993035.2). NCBI lineage: Eukaryota > Metazoa > Chordata > Mammalia > Primates > Cercopithecidae > Macaca > Macaca fascicularis. Next base: position 82,103,074 of record NC_088390.1, on the reverse strand, counting down.
GAGGAGGGCTGGGGACAAGGCTCCCAGACTCTGCCAGTCCAGCTGCGGCAGGACAAGCCCGTGCACACTATAAATACGCTCTGAGACAGGGGCCGAGCCTGGGGCCATCCTAAAAACATGACTTCATGCGCTGATTTTCACTGCTGTCAGTGGATTCTCACTGGAAGCACCCCAAGAACAGAGCACCAATCTGCCATTTTGGATGAGGGCAAGAGGACAGAGACTGGCTGACACATTGATCAGAGGTCCTGTGGATCCCAGATGCCAGTGCAGCCCAAGAGCCAGGGACGAGGTGCTTCTCTTTGCCCAGCACCTTCCTTTGGTCTCCTGACTCCTCAAGCAAAGCTGACACTCAGATATGGCTGGAATTCAACTCTCCTCCAACTTCCTCCTTCCTCCCAGCCCTGGAATACGTGAAAGTGCTAAGCCTGAGGTTGCAGAAGCTGGTGGAGAGTGGAATCAGCTGCAGGGAGCTGGTCCTATCTCACAAGCAGCAGCAATAAAAGCAAGGAGGGCCTTGGCAGGCGCTGGGTACATAAAGAAGCAGGGTTAACTTCTTCCCTGGGCTGGAGAGTGCATATGTGTGCATGTGACAGAGACAAAGAGTGCCCTTTGGCATTTGCCAGGAAAACCTTTTGGAAAAACAGGGTGTGACCCTGTTGCCACAGCAACCCAGTCACACTCTGGGGCTCACATGGTGTACAGTATAAGAGGAGGGGAGCCCCCTCCTGAGCCTGGGGCTTGAAACAAGATAATTCCTAGGCAGTTACTGTCAAATAAAGGGACACATTCAGGAAAACTAGATACAAGTATACACAGAGCGTGGAAGCAGCCTTCAGTGACCCTCTCCTTCCTGAGTCCTGGAATGAATCTCATGTGGGAGACGCCAGCCCCACATTTCTGTTTATTTTTTTTGAGACGGAGTCTCACTCTATCGCCCAGACTGGAGTGCAATGGCGTGATCTCAGCTCACTGCAACCTCCGCCTGCCAGGTTCAAGCAGTTCTCTTGCCTCAGCCTCCTGAGTAGCTGGGACAACAGGCACGTGCCACCATGCCTGGCTAATTTTTTTTTTTTTTTTTGTATTTTTAGTAGAAATGGGGTTTCACCACGCTGGCCACCTCAAGCCATGTCCCCAGGACATCCATAGAGCAATGTGTCCACAGTCTCTTGGAAGCAGTGCTGGGTCTGTGGCTGCTGCCTAGGCATGATGGGGGTGTTCTCAGAGGCAGCCGCAGTTAGGACTTGAGAAGCCAGCTGTCAGCGTGAGTTGCCCTGGTGCGTGCCCAAGTCAGAAAACACCCAGAGTACCCACAGCTGCCATGGAGGGATCTGTGCAGGAGTAGCTAGTTGGACGGGCTCATGGGATGGCAGGGAGTGAGTGAGCTGGGGGGCTCCAGGGCACAGTAGAGTATCTCCAGCTCCTGAGTAACACAGAGAACCCACGCCCACTGCCACACCAGCACCACTGCTCCAGGCTCAGCCGTGGGCATCGGCGAGGCCCTGGAGGGCACTGAGAGGGTGTGCATGCTTGGCTCTGTCTAGGGGCTGAGTGCTGCAGACGCCTGTGGCTTGGCTTCTCTGCTCTCCTGCTTGTTCTCTTAAAGCTGGGGCTGTCTACATGCATGGACATGCTTCCCATACCTGGTAAGCAACCTGAGTCCTGACACCAGAGCGGACAAAAGAAGCTTAGGCAGAGAGGCTGACAGGCACTGCATCATGAATGGAAGCCACTGTCCTTCAACTAATTACGTCTTTAGTAAGAGGAACTAAACCAGCTACTCGTTAATGAGGAATGGCGAGTAATCAAAACGATGCCGCTTAAAGATCCATTTTTGTCCTCCATAGGTGAATGAGTAAACAAACTGTGGTGTATCCCTACAGTGAAATAGTACTTGGCTACAAAAAGGAACTCTGGATATGCCCAACATGGATGAGCCTTGCAAGTACCATAGTGAGTGAAAGAAGCCAGACAAAACCCTAGTTCCCTTTCTACCCTGCTTCTCAACTGCGGCTGATTCTGCCCTAAGGGGACATTGATCACTGTCACATCTGGGGGAGGGAGAGTGCTTCTGGCATGCAGTGAGTAGGCAGAGACCAAGGACACTGCTAAACATCCTACAAAGCACAGGACAGCCCCACCACAAAGAATCATCCAGCCCAAAGTGTCAGTAGGGCCAGGGCTGGGAGATCCTGATTTACAGGAAATTCTAAAAAATGGCAAAGCTCTAGTGAGGAGCGTGTAGATCACGGCTTGCCCGCGGCTGAGGGAGGGAATCAGCTGTAACAGGATTGGGGCAGGAGGGAACATTTCAGAGTGATGGGCGCGTTCTGCATCACGACTACATGCATCTGTCAACATTCACCAAATGGCACCCCTAAAATTGGCAAGTCTTACTCTATGTAAATTACACCTCAATAAAGCTATTTCCAAAAAATGGCACAGGGAGGAAAAGTGACAAGTTGGCTCTGGAAGCGACTGGGGGCTGAAATGGCTGACGCCCACACACATTCCACTGCCTGCTCAGCACTGCTAGCAAGAGCGAGGGCATCTCTGCCTTGGCATGTGACAGGCTGCTCTCTGATCCCCGGCCGTGCAGTTTCTCACAGTGAAATGCACAGTTGGCTTGGGTGATGGTGGGGTAAGAGGCCAAGGCTCCTGCCCACACCCTGCTGGTGGATCGCCTCCTTAGGGCAGGCCATCAGCTTCCCAGCAGATGTGAACTCTGCTTCCTCTGCCCTCAAAGCCAAATGTTGCACTCCTACGGTGCCACTTTCTAAAGAACGAACCCTAGGTTTTAGGAAAGTCCTGGTTTGTATAGGATTTGAAAGACTGAAACTCCACCAGAGAAGACAGGGATTAAGGCCCTCCTGCTGAGGGTCTGGGCTGCTCAGCTTACTGTGTTCCCACCCAATCCTTCTTTTTCTTTTTTTTTTTTGAGCCGGAGTCTCGCTCTGTTGCCCAGGCTGGAGTGCAGTGGCGCGACCTTGGCTCACTGCAAACTCTGCCTCCCAGGTTCACGCCATTCTCCTGCCTCAGCCTCCCGAGTAGCTGGGACTACAGGTGCCCGCCACCTCGCCCGGCTAGTTTTTTGTATTTTTTAGTAGAGACGGGATTTTTTTTTTTTTTTAGTAGAGACGGGGTTTCACCGTGTTAGCCAGGATGGTCTCAATCTCCTGACCTCGTGATCCGCCCGTCTCGGCCTCCCAAAGTGCTGGGATTACAGGCTTGAGCCACTGTGCCCGGCCCCAATCCTTCTTTAAAAGACAAACAGAATCAACAATTCCTAGCTCCTTTAGTTCAGGAAAAGGAGAACAGACTCCGTAGCAGAACTCCCAACAGAAAGGTCCTCCTGGGAGAAAGCCTGGGTGGGAGGGACTGACTACTGGGGCAGCGCTTCCAGGTGGTCCCTGGGCTCGGAACCCCCAGGGCTGGAGCCAGTGAGCCACTGAGGCAAGACCGCAGGAGGGAGGAGCCTGTTTGAGAGCCGGTAATGGCCGCCACAGAGAAGGAGGGCCAACTCCACCAAGAGCCCTGACTCAGCTGCCGGGAACTCCCCCAGGTCGGGCTTTGGGAGCCACATGAAAGGAGCTGGGGGGCTTTCTAAAAGGATTAAAAGCCTGGGGCTAGCACAGAACTTGGATGATGTGTGCTGTTTTCCAGAAACATAGTGTCCCTGCTCCTCCCAAATCACAAAGAGCCCCAGACTCCAGGGCTGTGAGGCATGCTCCCGCCTGGGGACAGAGCAAAGTGCCAGCAGAGGCCACATGCTGACTCCCTAAGCAGCATGCATATGCCAGCAGAGAGGGGGAGGAGGGGGTGCAAAGACAGAGGACAAGCCCAGGGCACTAGGGGAAGCAGAGACCAAGACACGCTCCCAGCTGAGGGGCCCTGAACTCCCTCTTGACAGCGTGGGCGACCAACCAAAGCCCAATAAAACATACCACAAACACGATTTTCAAAGAAGAACTGTTCCCTGGGCGTCTCGCCCGGGCATCCTAGGAAATGCCAAAGGCCCTGAGAGGGAGCCGAAGGGACATGGTGCTCACAGCAGACAGAAGCCCTGTGGGGCGGAAGGCGTGGCATGGCCGAAAGCCAGGCTGCTAGTGGTAAGGCTGAGAAACGTGTCCCCAGGATCCCCCAATACTCACCCACGAGTTCCTGGGGGTCTCGCTTTTCTGCTTCTGTATTATCCTGCAAAAGAGAAACAAACACGAGGAGGTAAGACTGGGGCTCCTGAACCAGCTACTCTCCACTGAGACCACTCACGGTTTTTAAGGAAGGAGAAAAAGTAAAAGCACTGCCAGGAACACTAAGGGTAAGCTGACGTTTCAGGGGCCTCTGGCACCCCCAAGCCGCCGAACCCTCTTCTTCCCGCATCGCAGCAGCCAGATGCTCTGGAGCCCAAGCCGGTCTCTCCTCCAAACCTCTTCAGTGACCAAACCCACCATCGCTGAGGAGAGCACACGCCAGTAAGCCTGCTGCGGCCACCTGGGCAACGCATACCCTGCCTGTTGCTCTCCCCTGGGTCCGAGGAAGCTTGCCTGAATGGAGTGCAGAGTTCAAGGCCCCGGCCAGCCCAGACATCACCACCTCTACTGCTGGTACCAAGGAAGCAAGAGGCGACTGCTTTCTAACAGCAGACTCCTGAGATGAAAATGCAGACTAGCCGCTCCCAAGATAATTCTCTTATTTTTAGTTCAAAAAGGGAGGCTTCATCATAAGGATAAAGGGGCAGCTCACGGAACCTCAGAGAAAACGTGTAGCGAACCTTGAATAAGTGGCAGAATGGGGATCCGAGAGAGGCCCCAGGATCAAGGCAGCCTCTCTCTGGCTCTCAGCTCCCTTTCCACTGGCTTTATACTCCCTCCAAAGAAAAGCTTCCTCCAATCCCTAATGCAAACAGCATCCCACGACAGCCACGTCCACAAGTCCTACAGAAACCTGAGAGCAAAGGCTTCTGAGACATTTTCTGGATTTCACTGTTCCATAGTAAACGTTTCATCTAAACCAAAGTCAACGCTGAGAAAGCCACGGTCCAAGTCCTACGTCACAAGTCTTCCCCTGCCTCCACTGTCTCAAGTGTAAAAGGGCAAGAACACACGTCTCCCCCATTTCTGGGTTGCTGACACCCAGGCCCTCAAACCCAGTTAGATCAACAATCTCCAGGGCCATACGCGCTAATGATCAAAAGAGCAGAAGCAGAGTTCACAGAAAGCTGCCAGACCCCGTGTCCTTTCCCTCTGATGAGCAAGGGAGGAGATGAGACAGGAAGACTCTGCAACAAGACCTCGAGGACAGGTGCAGAGCTCCGCCGGCTCCACTTCCACAGACATGGCACACCACGCCATGGCTCCAAAAGGAAGGTGCCAGGAAGGCCACCCAGTTCCCCACACCGAACCTAGACTCAGTCTTAGCCCCCTTCCCAAAAAGTCCCTCCTGATGCTGGGACAGGCCAAATTCCCCATTCCTCAGAACACTGCAGCTATTCATTCAACCTGGCAGGGTACCACGTCCAGGCCAGGCTGCTTAGCAACCCATCTCTTCGAGCCACTGCCCCCTGCCAATCAGGTGGGCAAAGAGGAGGGTGGGAGCGGGCAGGGAGGCGCGCCTGGAGGACTGCCACACCAACTTCAGGTTGCAGTCATAAATCAGCGGCTCTCTAGAGACTGCCAGTCTCTCAGGGGACGAACAACAATCCCTTTGTAGCAGTGACTCTGAGGAAACCAATGTTCACGAGTGTTAGTAACAAAACATGGGACTGTAAAATGTCCTTACATTCTCCCTCTAGAGAACAGCTTTCTGGGTGCTGATGGTGGGAAAACATCAGCTCTTCCCGCACATGCCAGCTGGCTGATCATACAGGGACTGACCATTCATTAACTCTCCCTCCAGCCCCCACTCACCCTTCCCCAAGGCTCCGCACCACACCACACCCGCCCCTTCTCATGGACTCAACTGCAGAGGCCCAATCATCACGCGGGGAGTCTACCATGTCTACCCCAGAGCCACAGGAAGTTAGTCACCAAACACGCAACGGCTCTTCAAAGGGAAACACACTTGCCACTTCAGAGGCTCCTTAGGTCAAGTAAGAGGCCAGGAGCCTCCCCGTGGCTTCTTGTGGCTTTTGTGACCCTGCAGATGGAAAGGTGTGTGGGGTGTGTGTGCTGCCAGGCTCAGCTGAGGTTGTTGAGTCACGTCTCTGGAAAAAAAGAGATGATGGGGCAAAATCACAGGAAGGATTTTATCCCTTTATTTCAGTCTTTCCCTTTAGCTTGGCTCTTCAGTCCCCCCTAAATTATTCCTTCTATGCCTAAGAAATAAATAAACTGGATAGTTGGGTTTCAATTTGCCAACTAGTCTGGTCTTTGCTTTTCTAACCTCTTAGTACAAAAAAAGGGCATGGCATGCCCAGAGCACCCCTTCAACTCGCAACAAGAGGACTCTCATTCAGTACTGAACCTGAGGCCCAGAAACAAGGCCCGCCCAACTTCCCAGCAGTAGAATCCAGCTCCACGGGCCCTCCCACCCTCAGTGCCTCTGAATAAAGTAATGACCGATGGACCACAGACCCAACTCCAAGTTCAAGAAGATTCTCCTGCCTTACGAGAACCCATCAAACCAAATGCATGAAGTAGCCTGGCCAGCTCAGAAGCCATAGTGTGCACGCTCAGGAGGAGGCCAGAGCTGCTGCACTAGGGTCTCCTAAGACGACTCTGGAGTCTGTGTTGGTTCAGATTCCCATTGGTATCAGGTACCCTTGGGACCTAGAAGGCTCTGGAGAATCAAGCTGGGAATCTGCCTCCTGCTGGCTATACCTTGTCATGTTTAGAACGTGATTCTTCTGCCCTTTGAGTCCAACAAGCTGGGTCGTGAGCTTGCTGAGCCCTGGGCGCCTCTGTCACTGTGCCGAGCTTCTCCTGAAGAAGAAAGACAACAACCTAAGTTCTCTGGATCCTAAAGTGCCCACCTGGCCAGATGCAGTGGCTCACGCCTGTAATCCCAGCACTTTGAGAGGCTGAGGTGGGCCGGACTGCTTGAATCCAGGAGTTTGGGACCAGCCTGTCATCCCAGCTACTTGGGAGGCTGAGGCGAGATCACCTGACGTTTGGGAGGCTGAAGCTGCAGTGAGCTATGATTATGCCACTGCACTCCAGCCTGGGTGACACACGGAGACCCTGGAATACCCCAGAGCTGCTTTTTAGTACCATTTACACACAACTATCCACTGAATCAAGTTTCATTCAATGAGAGTGACCTCTATTCAAACAGTAACGATATTCCTCTATAACAACCTCCACCACAGGCAGGACAGGCCTAAAGAGATACCCTCTTACCAGTCATGTCTCCGATACCAGGTATTCAGTATGAAAAACGAACCAAGCACCCATGACAGTTATCATGGAAGCCAGCCACGTGTCAGAAAAAAACCTGTGATGAACAATTTATTTTATAATTTAAAAAAATTATTTTATTTTTAGATTTGGCGGTACATGTGCAGGTCTGTTACATGGATACATTGTGTAATGGTAAGTAAGGTTTGGGCTCCCAGTGTACCCGTCACCCAGAAAGTGAACACCGTACCTGATAGGTAATTTTTCAATCCTCACGTCCCTCCCAATGAAATATTTCAAATGATAGAACTAAGGAGATGGAAAAAAGGCTCAATTATTAAACTGCCAGTCGTTCAAGGCACCGGTATTATACCACCTGCTCTAGGGGGAGAGTCTCACTATGCCCTTAAAGAGGCAGGAAGTGGGAAGAAGGGCTATGAGGATACAAGTAAAAAGCAACAAGAAAGCACTGTTCATCTCTTCCCCGCCAGCGGCGTTTTGAAATGCACAGGAAACACCTGTCTCGACTCGTAGGAATCCACCCACTGGCCTCCAGGTAGAAATTCTCAGTTGGTCAAAGTAATGAACTCATCCTGCATGTCTACTCACCAGGCATCCGTCTACATTAGCCAGAGGGCACAGAACCCGCAGCCCAGAGACATGAGCAACACCACAGCTAGAACAGGCTGAGGGCTTTTCACCCCGTTCCTAAGGAAGGTGAAAACAAAGCGCCTCACCTAGGAAAGGAAGGCCGCTCCTGGCAGAAAAGACAGCCCCTCATTCAATTCCAATCAAGACACAAGGAAAAACAGACTGGGCGTGCTGGGAGGCTGAGGCGGGCACATCACTTGAGGCCAGGAGTTTGAGACCAGCCTGGACGACATGGTGAAACCTCCTCTCTACTAAAAATACAAAAATTAGTCAGGCATGGTGGTGCATGCTTGTAATCCCAGCTACTTGAGACGTGGAGGCTGCAGTGAGCCGAGATTGCGCCACTGCACTCCAGCCTGAATGAGCAAGATTGTCTCAGAAAAAAAAAAAAAAAAAAAAAGACACAAGGAAAAACAAGAAGACAAAAACAAAAGCCAAGTTAGAAAACAGAAGGGAGGAAAGAGGAAGTATGGTTTAAATGCTGAGCTGGTGGAGAACACCAATCTGAGCTGAGGTCTCCTCCTCCGCCTGCACCCCTCATCTACCCAGACCCCACCTGAGACTAAAGGCCCAGCAACCAGAGCAGGAGGCGGCTGCGGCAGGCTGGGGGCTGTCCCTGGAGAAGAATAGTGATTTCAACCTGCCAATTTGGTTTCTTAACCAACTGTGACTGAGACTTGGAAGATGCAACAGCCATGGCTGTAGGTCCTCAGGAATTACAGAACCTGGAATATGGTTGGTTCCTCCTGCAGAGAATACAAAAGTCCAGCCACTGATGAAGCTGACTGGAGTGCAGGAAGGAAGCAACAACAATATAAACCCATGAAACTGGACAAGCTGCCATTTGAGCTGGGAGGATTTACTCAGCAGAGAAGTACCAAGTCCTGAGTAAGAGAATGGAGGTTCATTTACAGCCAACAATGCTTCCTCAATCCTTCCTGGAACCGGCCCCACAAAGCTCCAGTGTCAAACCTGAGTTCCGCAACGGCAGCCACCAGCATCTAGATCCCGCCAAATCTAAATGTCACATTTTCCTTCCAGCTCGGAGCAGCCGGGGAGCAGCCGGCACAGAGAAAGCACTCTGAACAGGGGCACAGGGCAGCCAGCCCTGAAGCCACGGGCGAGAATGCTACAGACTGGGGGTTTCCTGTTGGATAATGTAATCTTGCATCTTACAAGTATGTGGCAGCTAGGGAGGCAGATTAGTAAAATGACTCCTTTCAAACCTTTATTCTCTCAGACCTGGGACAGCCCATGGCCTGATGAGATCTCACTTCACGAGCACAGTGGCTCCTTAAAAACAGATCCTCACTGTGGCCCACGAGCCCTGAGGATCCCCTGCCAGCCATTTCAGCCTCTTCCTCCCCTTTCTGCACCCGGGATCTTTGCAATGCCTACTCCCGGAAATTGCCTTCTCCCGACTCCTGCCTAGAAAGCCCCGTGTAGGCCTCAGCCCAGCCCAGGGAAGCCTTCCTCTACCCTCACGCCCACTTGGCCAACGAAGAGAAACTACCCTACTCTGTGTACTCACAAAAATCACCTCCTGTAACAGTCTGCCTGGCCCACAAAAGGTGCTCAAGCACTGATCTCTCTCTCTCACACATACACACCTCCCGCCAAACACTGTCAGTGTGTCTTGTCAAGTTTAGGTTCCACACCTACCTTCAGCTGTTATGTTTTAACTTCAGACTCCCAGCCTGGTCAACTCTACAGCGAGTTTCATGTGTAGATTCACTAGAAATGTCAGATGGACAGGCAGCAGAAAAGCAGCTGTAGGCTTGCAATAAAAGTCTGCCAAGGAGCAGGAGAAGGTGGAGAGGGGACACCAATGCTGAATTACAAAAAAATTTCAAACCCAATTCTTTATTCATCTTTCTGCATCATTTTTTTTTTTTTTGAGACAGGGTCTCACTCTGTCACATAGGCTGGAGTACACTGGCACAATCATAGCTCACTGCAGCCTTGACCTCCTGGGCTCAAGCAATTCTCTTGCCTCAGCCTCTCAAGTAGCTGGGATTACAGGCATGCACCACTATGGCTGGCTAATTTTTAAATTTTTTGAACAGATGTACTATGTTGCCCAGGCTGCTCTTGAACTTGTAGGCTCAAGCAATCCTCCTGCCACAGCCTCCCAAAGTGCTGGGATTACAGGTGTGAGTCACCACATCTGGCCCTGCATCCTATTTCTGAACACTGGGCCTAATGCTCTTAAATCCTAAGACAAGAAGAATTACTATATAGTTAATTCATTTATTTTTTCAATTAATTTATTGAGCATCATTTATACACCAAGCAATGGGCCAAGCATTGAGGATAAAATATGAAAACTCAATCTAGGGGAGTAAGTTTAGGTATTACGTTAAGCTCTTCAATTAAAAATCTCATTTAATTTTCACAACAGTCCCATGAAACTGTGCTCTTAACCATCAGGCAATACGACTGCTTCAGAACAACTGCTATGCCATCCTCCAACAACTGCTATACCCTCTTGCGGGGGCATCAAAGTAATAGTTAAAACAAGGTTTTCTGAGATCAATGTGAGTCACTTCAGGCTGCCAAGAAAGCAACAATGCTGGATTACCTTCATAAAATACCTCCAAGTTCCAGAACAAAATGATGTTGGTTTGACAGAGACATGGTTGGGGGCTAGGAGTGAGAGCTGTCAACAGTTCAGTAAAGCCTCCAAACCCATGCTGCATGGGAACATCCCACCCTGGGGGCCAGATGCCAGCCACCCCCACTGGAGAGCCCCAGAGAAAGCCCATCGCTAGCACATTTCCTTTAGTTGTATCCTGTCGGCCAGGACTAAGCCACTGCCGTGGGCACACTGCCTGCCTGGGAATGGAAACACTCCATTTATTAGAAAAATGGGCGGAAGTTGGTGGGGCCCTTTGGGACACATTGGGGTTGCCTTTGCTCTCAGACCGCTTATTGACAGGAAGGCTCTGCTCTCAACCACAGGTTTCCTTTTTTTTTTTTTTTTTGAGATGGAGTCCCGCTCTGTTGCCCAGGCTGGAGTGCAGTGGTGCAATCTCAGCTCACTGCAAGCTCCGCCTCCACGTTCAGGCCATTCTCCTGCCTCAGCCTCCTGAGTAGCTGGGACTGCAGGGGCCCACCACCATGCCCAGCTAATTTTTGTATTTTCAGTAGAGACGGGGTTTCACCTTGTTAGTCAGGATGGTCTCGATCTCCTGACCTCGTGATCCTCCCGCCTCGGCCTCCCAAAGTGCTGGGATTAGAGGTGTGAGCCACTGTGCCTGGCCCCAACCACAGAAGGTTTTTCTAGGAACGGGTGAAACAGGAGTTTGCCAAGTTTGCCAGCTATAGAATTGGCCTTGTAGACTGAAGACAAGGTAGGGAGGGGGAAGGGAAAGTTTCTCTATTTGAAAAACCCTGCTAAATTTACAAAGCCCACATGGCTCAGCATAGCTCCTGATGTTCTGTTACATGGAACATGTTGCAATTAACTAGACTTCAATGTAAATGCACGGAGCAATTTCCAAGAGGAGACTTTTGTTATTCGACTATTCTAAGTGCAATCTACATTTGATTCAAGACACTTTAAGATTTTTGGTTTTTTGAAAATTATAGAAGATGGTTAGAGAGAACCATTCCCTTTCTGTCTCATCCCCAGAGTGTCAGGAATAGCTGTATCTCGGTCCAGAGGTTGCCTCACACCAAGGATCTGAGTCAAACCCTTGGTGGTGAGGCTAGGACAGGCTTTTTCCCTTCAAGACTTCCACAAGAACAGTATCTCTGTGCTTTAGGTTGATATATTTGGGGGGTTAGGGGGAGCTTGGAGCCAGAAAAGGACAAAAGACACAGCTTTGTGAGGCTGAGAATGCTAGTCTGGAAGGCACACAACTCTACATGGCTACCAAATTACAAAAGCGTTCCATCTGAGAGGCTGGCTGACAAGCTGAAGAGTTAGTTACATCAACATCTCAGGCAAATATACTCGCAGTATCTGAAAGTCAGGGTGGCAGAAACGCAAACTGGTCATCATCGACACTGGTAGGAAGGGGACTGAGTCACTGAGAGGGCCAAAAAGAATGCCAGCATCTTTAAAGCACAGCCCAGAAAATATTTACCTAACTCCAAAGTTAGGAATAGAAATGAGCAGAGTCCTATTGAACCCAGAAATCACACAGCAGCATTTCAGGAGACATGGATGAAAATATGGAATGAAGGTCGGAAATGCTGGATCCCTAAGGACAGGCAGTTCTCTGCATCATATAATTTCAAAAAGATGAGTCCCAGATGGGGAAGGAGGGGCCCAGCCACACCTCAGTTAGCAATCCATGGCATCTGGCCTGAAGGGAAGGAGGTCTGTTGGGGCTTGTAAGGCTGCCGGGAGGGTGGACCAGACACAGCGGTAGCTCCCTGTGGGCTGCGGAAGCACAGGAGTGAGGTGGGGCTTCTTGGAGTCTCAGCTTCAGGTTACTTGGATCAACTGCCATCAAGAAGGTCCCTCTGGCAGTGCAATGGAGCCAAGGAGGGGTCAGAGGGAGAATAATGAATACTGGTCATTGTTCCACTTTGCATGAAATCACAACTTCCAACAACTGCCAGAGTTTCTACCAGCAGTGTTCAGCTTATGATGTACTGAGGACTTCCTTGGAAGGTGGCAGAACAAAGTCATGGCAGGCTTGGATTTCTTTCCCTTGGGACAATCAAAGAGTGACTTTCATGGCCTGCCTGTCTTTCTGTCTCCTGCGCAGATCCGGTCACCACCCAGCAGGTCACTCCACGAGCTTCTGGAAATTCCATGTCTCCCAGCTGTGCAAGGTAACCCTAGTGTTGCTGAGGAAAAGTCTAAAAAAGACCATCCATCCTGTTGAGTGCAGGGAAGTGCCAAATGCTAGGCAGGCTTGAGCATTCTCAACAGTTTAAGGCCCACATTACAACTTCCAAGAGAAGGGTGGTAGATGGCTCACAAATCAGCAATGATCAAGGGCCATTTCCTTCTCTGTTCCTGGGTGAGTCATACTGTAATTCTGTTCCCTTCTAATCAGCACTCAAAAGATTACAGGGTATGGGCCGGGCGCGGTGGCTCACGCCCGTAGTCCCAGCACTTTGGGAGGCCGAGGCAGGTGGCTCACGAGGTCAGGAGATCGAAACCTTCCTGGCTAACATGGTGAAACCCCGTCTCTACTAAAAATACAAAAAAAGTAGCCAGGCATGGGGGCGGGCGCCTGTAGTCCCAGGTACTCGGGAGGCTGAGGCAGGAGAATGGCGTGAACCCGGGAGGCGGAGCTTGCAGTGAGCTGAGATCGCGCTACTGCACTCCAGCCTGGGAGAGAGAGCAAGATTCCATTTCAAAAAAAAAAAAAAAAAAGAGATTACAGGGTATGGGAGATAGAACACAGGGGCAGGTGGACTAATAAAACCAAGACTGAGGATGAAGCATATACTCTCCCACTCACATAGCACCCCATATGACACCCTAAACATAGAACCCACTAACAAGCTAACCACTATTCAAGTCTCACAATAATCTTATGAGGTAGACATTATTATTTCCATTTTGCACACAAGTAAACTGAGGTAAAACACAATGAAGCAGCTGACCCAATAAATGGCAATGGTGAAATTCAAGGCCAAATCTGTTTGGCTCCAAAGCCCAGTTATCCAACTTCCCACCTTCTCCCTCTAGACTAAGAGGCTGCAAAGGGTAGCAGTCTCTAGGAAGCTGTTGGTTTAACCACTGCGTAAGCCAACAACAAAGACCAAGAAGGAATAGCACCTCTCTAGGAATGATTCTCTTTTTTTTTTTTTTTTTTTTTTTTTGAGACGGAGTCTCGCTCTGTCGCCTAGGCTGGAGTGCAGTGGCCGGATCTCAGCTCACTGCAAGCTCCGCCTCCCGGGTTCACGCCATTCTCCTGCCTCAGCCTCCCGATTAGCTGGGACTACAGGCGCCCGCCACCTCGCCCGGCTAGTTTTTTGTATTTTTTAGTAGAGATGGGGTTTCACCGTGTTAGCCAGGATGGTCTCGATCTCCTGACCTCGTGATCCGCCCGTCTCGGCCTCCCAAAGTGCTGGGATTACAGGCTTGAGCCACCGCGCCCGGCTCTAGGAATGATTCTCTAGCAGGTCAGACTGAAGCAGGTATTAAAACCCTGGACTTAAGGGAAGACAGCCAGAATTATTATCTTTCAGCTATGACGATCAGGGGAAACAGCTCTAGAGTCCATGGGGCCCCAGTGAGTCACATCTGAGTTAACTTGTTCGGATGGTTGGTCCTGCAGGTTTAATCACACAAACCGTGGGTGCTACCACCCTGTCCTTAGCCTAGAGACTTCCTGGGGACTCACAGAAAAAATGCTACGAAATCCTGAACTCTACTCAGCTCTTCTCCCTTCCTGGGTGAACCACCATGTGGACTTCCAATAAGAACACGAGCTTAAAGGATGAGTTATTCCTTCTGACCCAAGTAAAGAACATGGCCCGTTTCCTGTTCGTCAGATAACTTCATTAGAGGGAAACTGCAGACATAGCACTCAACTATAAAAACCCATTCATATTTTGCTAGTGTAATGTGCTTATTTCTGGATTTAACCTATACAGCTGAAGAAAATATGAGAATGAGGGAAATGATGTGAAAATCTGTGGGGCTAATGATTCGTGCGTGTCACCACTAGAACAAAAGTTGGTGGATCTCAACTTTTGAGATCCAAAGTCCAAGCTTAAGCTCTGAGAGTTCAAGTTTGCTCTTCCATTCTGCAGAGTAATTCTCAGTTCTTAGGGCTCTCCAGCAGTGCATCAACAAAGGCACACAAACAACCTGTTTGCAATGGAAGTTTTCAAAAAAATCTCTATTTGGAATATTTTCAAAATTAAAATTTTTTTTTTTTGCCGGGCACCACGGTTCATGCTTGTAATCCCAGCACTTTGGGAGGCTGAGGCAGGCAGATCACTTGAGGTCAGAAGTCCGAGACCAGCTTGGCCAACATGGTGAAATCCCAGCTCTACTAAAAAATACAAAAATTGGCCAGGCGTGGTGGTGTGCACCTGTAGTCCCAGCTACTGGGGAGGCTGAGGCGGGAGAATTGCTTGAACCCCAGGAAGGAGGTTGCAGTGAGCTGAGATCATACCACTGCACTCCAGCCTGGATGACAGAGTGAGACTCCGTCTCAAAAAAAATTTAAAAAAAAAAAAAAATTTTTTTTTTTCTTACAGCAGTTTTATTGAGATATAATTCATACCTTACAACTCCTTTTTTTTTTTGAGACGGAGTCTCTCTCTGTCACCAGGCTAGAGTGCAGTGGCGTGATCTCGGCTCACCGCAACCTCCGACTCCCTGGTGCAAGTGATTCTCCTGCCTCAGTCTCCTGAGTAGCTAGGACTACAGGCACGTGCCACCATGCCCGGCTAATTTTTGTATTTTTAATAGAGACGGGGTTTCACCATGTTGGCCAGGAGAGTCTCGATCTCCTGACCTCGTGATTCACCCGCCTCGGCCTCCCAAAGTGCTAGGAATACAGGCATGAGCCACCGCGCCTGGCCTCATACACCTACAACTCTTCAGTGTTCGTTTTTATCTGTTCATTTGTGTCATATTGCTATTATAATTACACAGTATAGCAACATTGAAAACGTTTATATATAGATAGAGACAAAGCTGGATGCAAAACATATGTTATTATTGGCAAACATAAAAGAAGAATAAAAATGGTTGTACGAGGCCAGGTGCGGTGGCTCACGCCTGTAATCCCAGCACTTTGGGAGGCCGAGGCGGGTGGATCACCTGAGGTCAGGTGTTCGGCACCAGCCTGACCAACATGGAGAAACCCTGTCTCTACTAAAAAATACACAAAATTAGCCGGGTGTGGTGGTGCATGCCTGTAATTCCAGCTACTCGGGAGGCTAAGGCAGGAGAATCGCTTGAACCAGGGAGGTGGAGGTTGCAGTGAGCCGAGCTCACGCCACTGCACTCCAGCCTGGGCAACAAGATTGAAACTCCGTCTCAACAATAACAACAACAAAAAAAGTTGTACGGTTAGCATCATGGGATTAGGTGATTTCTATCCTTTCGCAATATACTCGATCTTGCTACAATAATTTGACAAAAATAAAAATAAACACAAATTGTATTTTTTTTTTTTTTTTGAGAGGGAGTCTCGCTCTGTCGCCCAGGCTGGGGTGCAGTGGCCGGATCTCAGCTCACTGCAAGCTCCGCCTCCCCGGGTTCACGCCATTCTCCTGCCTCAGCCTCCCGAGTAGCTGGGACTACAGGCGCCCGCCACCTCGCCCGGCTAGTTTTTTGTATTTTTTAGTAGAGACGGGGTTTCACCGGGTTAGCCAGGATAGTCTCGATCTCCTGACCTCGTGATCCGCCCGTCTCGGCCTCCCAAAGTGCTGGGATTACAGGCTTGAGTCACCGCGCCTGGCCCACAAATTGTATTTTTATAAAAATGTAACTCTGTCCATTAAAAGAAAAGTCCAAGCTTAAGCTCTGAGAGCTCCAGTTTGCTCTTCCGTTGGACAGAGTAATTCTCAGTTCTCAGGGCTCTCCAGTAGTGCATCAACAGAGGCACGCAAACAACCTGTTTGCAATGCTGCAAAAGGACTCGGGGCTCCTATCTCATACCACATCACATACCCTCCTAAACATCCTTCAATATCAGCAGGAATGCAACCCTTTGCTGCTTGTTTATGAAAAGCAACAGCATCTTCCTTTCAGATCCCAGAGTCCTGGAAGGGCAGCAAATACACCAGCAGCCCAGATGGGAAACACCTGTGCTCTGCAGCTACCCCGCAGAAGCTGCCCATGTTCTGGAGCCTGTGTTCAATACAGAGAATAGAAGATTTCAACCTGCAGTGCCGCCCGCATGCAATTGCTGGCAGGCTCCTCAAAGTTCTTCCTGTAATCAGCAGTCAACAACAAATTCCTGGAAGATTAGCCCCTTAGGCAGTTTTCAGATATTTGATTCTGGTACTTCAAAAGATCAGTAGTAATGCAAGGACAGTGGGAAGGAGTTGAGAGGAGAGTGGGTGAGGGAATTACCGAGTCAGCTCTGCCCAACACAAATCCTTGTCTAGACTGTGAGTCAGTAACTCCAGTCAACTGGGAGACCTGGTCTTCTTCAGGGTGGGTGTGAACAGCCACTGAGGCAGAGAACCACTCACCCGGCCGAGCCTCCAGAGAAGGCTAAGTGAGGACTTATCAAGGCCCCCAATCTGGAAGTCTAAGACAATCTACTGCCACAGTTCCCAAACTGTTACCTGGGGTAACCCAGCAAACTCACAAAGGTGCCACAGGATATTTAACATAACTGTTACAGGAAACATAGCCTTACTCCACACGTCCCATACCACACACACACTTACACATATTTTTAAGCAGCTACTGAATTGTGAGGACAGTAATACTTATTGTCTGAAGCGAATGATGTAAGAAACAGAACCATTTGTTAGGCATTTTGTTTTCTTTTTTTTTCAGACAGGGTCTTGGTCTGCTATCCAGGCTGGAGTGCAGTGGTACAGATCTCGGCTCACGGCAACCTCCGCCTCCCAGGACCAAATGATCCTCCCATCTCAACCTCCCAAGTAGCTGGGACTACAGACACACGCCACCATGCCTAACTAACTTTTGTAGTTTTTGTAGAGACGGGTTTCACCATGTTGCCCAGGCTGGTCTCAAACTCCTGTGCTCAAGCAATTCTCCTGCCTCGGGTATCCCCAAGTGCTGGGATTACAGGTGTGCGCTCAGCCGTCAGGCATTTCTTTTGGTTCTGGAGGTCTGTGAAAAACTATGGAGACACAAAGGGCAGTGAGCCAAGAAACTGTGGCACCTTCTGACCTACAGGATGAGGGCATATAATCAGACTTAGTTACACTGCAAAGGCCAAGCACTGCTAACAAGTGCACTGTATACCGTGAAAAGCACATTCATGTACATTCTCTCACGCCGCAGTCATCACCACCTTGTAAAGCGGGTCTCACGGCCCTCACTGCCCAGATGGAGCCGAGTGAAGCTTAAGTTATAGGCCTGTGGTTCCACAGCCAGAGGCCAGGGCACAACCCAGGTTTTCGGACCACGAGTCCACCAGACCAGCTCTAAGTTGTGAACTCCACCTTTTAGTACTACTTTAGGGATCTAAGAATTTTTAAAATGTCTTCTTTTAACTGGGGTTATACACGCCTTTAAAAAAAATGCCAGAACAATTCCCCCCAACCCCCACCTGACGCCACCTCCTTGACCCAGAAAACGGAATTTTGTTTTTACAGATGTGCACTCCTGGGCCGGGAGGATTCTTTTCCTAGATCAGCACCTCAGGGAGGCTGGCGATCCCAGTTCCTCCCAGTTAGCTGGCAATAGGCTGCTCCATCTTTCTTGCTCCAGGCCCTCAATCCCCGTGTTTGTTTTCAAAGGAAGGGTGTGTCAGGGACAGTGAGTGAGTGGAAACAGCTTCATCCACAGGAACTGTACGAGTGGAGAAAAAAATAAACAAGGGAAACTGTCCAGGGCAACCGAGGCAAAAATGGACAAAGGAGAGTGGCGAAAGGGATGCTCGGGTGCCAAAGGTAAACGGGGGAGGAAGCACTTCAGCCATCAGGCACTCCTTTCCCGGACTGAGGTGCTGGTCCCAAGACTGTCACTTCTGCTCTTTTTCCAGAACAGCAGTGCCACCTCCTGTTAATTTGCTGCTTACCAAAGAGGCAAAACCAGAAACTTGAAGTTAGAGACAAAAAAATAATGGAACAGAAGCGCCAAAGCTTGTTTCCTATGCAACGCCCAGCCTCCTTCTCCAACCTCCTGTTCACTAGTTTGGGGCAAACTCAGCACCCGCAGAGCCCAATCCCTGTTGCCCCAACCTAAAGGACAGGACCAAAGGCTCCCTGCACAGGTGGGCCAGGGTTAGTTCTTACTCACGCTCCCAAACGTGGGACTCTGCGTTCACAGGTAACCCCAAACATCAGAGCAATACAAACTAGGGCAATTCCACAGTCTGTGCATTTTTTTTTTTTTGAGACGGAGTCCCGCTCTGTCGCCCAGGCTGGAGTGCAGTGGCGTGATCTCGGCTCACGGCAAGCTCTGCCTCCTAGGTTCATGCCATTCTCCTGCCTCAGCCTCCTGAGTAGCTGGGGCTACAGGCGCCCGCCACCACGCCCAGCTAATTTTTTATGTTTTTAGTACAGACGGGGTTTCACCGTGTTAGCCAGGATAGTCTCGATCTTCTGGCCTCGTAATCTGTCCGTCTCAGCCTCCCAAAGTGCTGGGATTACAGGCATGAGCCACCAGACCGGCCCAGTCTGTGCATATTTTAAAGTCATCAGATTATAATAAACTTAGAGAATACTCAACTTTGCTTATGTATAATGCCCAAGTCCTTTCCTAGGGGGTTCCCAGGGAACTCCTTGGCCATTAATCCAATTTCTACTCATGCATTTCTTTTATGATGTTGATGACAAGTCGTTTCTTAAAACTTGCCTGAGGCGGGTAGATCACAGGTCAGGAGATCAGGACCATTCTGGCTAACACAGTGAAACCCCGCCTCTACTACAAATACAAAAAATTAGCTGGGCGTGGTGGCGGGCGCCTGTAGTCCCAGCAACTAGGGAGGCTGAGGCAGGAGAATGGCATGAACCCGGGAGGCGGAGCTTGCAGTGAGCTGAGATCATGACACTGCACTCCAGCCTGGACGACAGAGTGAGACTCTGTCTCAAAACAAACAAACAAAACAAAACACAAAAAACTTGCCTGAAAAACCTCTAGAGACAGGGAGCTCACTACCTTATGAAACAGCTCAACCACTTTTGGCCGGAGATCACAAAAGATCCTTCTTTATGTGAAGGTAAACTGTGGAATTCTATGCGCGGCTTCAGGTCTGCCTCAGGCTGCGTTAGCCTTTCCCTCAGCAGACCTTCAAACACCAGAGCGCAACCCCGGCTCTTCCCGAGTCTTCTCTCTTCCAGCTCTACCTTTTCCCCAGGTGATGTGCCTTTGAGTCCCCTCACCTTTATGACTGCTCTTCTCTGAGTGCCCTCCAGTTTAAAACATGGAATCTGCTCTTCCAAAACAGGCTGACGACATGGTGTGACCACCCTGGGAAGTGTGCACAGGAGGAACTGGAAATGACGGTCAGTTCAGCCAATGCTACTGAACAAAGACACTCCAGACATATTGAGCCAAGTGCAGCCAGCCCGCTGGATCCGTGGTTCCAAATCCATGGCCAAAACTCACCTCCAGTTGAAAGTCTGTGTGTGTAATCACGTCTATGCTGACCATGTCAGACTTTTTTGCTTGTGTCATTATTCCCTAAACAACACAGTCTAACAACTAGTTACAAAGTATTTACATTGTATCAAGTAGTATAAGATGATTTGAAGTATACAGGATTCCCAAGGCTAAATGCAAATACTACACCATTTTATACCAGAGACTTGAGCATCTGGTGGGGGGTCCTGGAATCCCCACAGATAGTGAGGGACAACTGCGTTTTACTTTTACTTAGTTGAACCTTGTAAAATCAATGAGGCAGATTTTATGATGATTATTTTCCTGATGAGAAAATCTGAGGTTAAGGGACTTCCCCAAGAAAACCGTGGTCTCATTCCAGAGTTTGAATTCCTCCCCACTATGCCAGGGCTGAATCATCTTACTCTGAATACTAACCCATCCTCAAAATGGCTCAAGACCCCAGAAGGCGAACAACAGACATTTTCAGAGCAATAAAAACAGTTCTTAAACAACTATTGAATCACTGACCCATGATTTCCGTTTTAGAATAATAATAGTTTTTCTAAGGGGTCTGCAAAGTCAAAACTGTTTTAGGTCATTATTTGTCTTTTTCATCGTGTTGACATTTGCACAAGCAATGGTGGGTAAACCGCTAAACTTTAGAACAAATTGAGGCGGCAGGACCAAACCGTAGCCGTAGTCGTTATATATGCTCAGTTGATTTAACAAAAGGGCTGGGTGCAATCCCATGGGATTCCCATGCCTGTAATCCCAGCACTTTGGGAGGCTGAGGTGGGCACATCACTTGAGGCCAGGAGTTCCAGACCAGTTTCACCAACATGGTGAAACCCCAACTCTACAAAAAAACAAAAAAACAAAAATTAGCCAGGCGTGGTGGTGCACGACTGTAATCCCAGCTACTCGGGAGGCTGAGGCAGGAGAATCGCTTGAACTAGGAGGTGAAGGTTGCAGTGGGCTGAGATTGTACCACCGCACTCCAAACTGGGCAATAAAGCGAGACTTCGTTTCAAAAAAAAAAAAAAAAAAGCCAGTTTCACTTAAGAACTGTCTGCCATAGGCTGGGCGTGGTGGCTCACATCTGTAATCCCAGCACTTTGGGAGGCTGAGGAGGGCGGATCACGAGGTCAGGAGTTCGAGACCAGCCTGGCCAACATGGTGAAACCCTGTCTGTACTAAAAATGAGCCAGCCACGGTGGCACGTGCCTGTAGTCCCAGCTACTCAGGAAGCTGAGGTAAGAGAATCGCTTGAACCTGGAAGGCACAGGTTGCAGGGAGCCGAGATTGTGCCACTGCACTTCAGCTTGGGCAGCAGAGTGTCTCAAAAAAACAAAAAACAAAACAAAAAAAAACGTTCTGCCAGAACAGTAAAAATGATTAGTTTTATGACATCTTGACATTGGAATATACATCTCTTTAATATTTTGGGCACTGACATGAGAGGCATGCATAAATACTTCTGAGGCATAACAAAGTCAGATAAATGTCTCAGGGAAAAGTACACATAGCAACGCCCCCTTATCCCTGGGGGATACATTCCAAGACTCCCAGTAGATGCCTGGAACTTCTGATAGTACTGAGCCCTACACATACTATGTTTTTTCCCTATACATACATCTCTATGATAAAGTTTAATTTATAAACTAGCAAGAGATTAACAACAATAATTAGAAAGATATACTGTAATAAAAGCTACGTGAATGTGAACTCTCTCTCAAAATAGCTTACTGCATGTAATATTTTCAGACTGCAGCTGACCTCAGGTTACTGAAGCCACGGAAAAGGATGGACTACCATTTGTGATTATTTCAGTCACCAGTTGAACTGGCATTTTTCTTCAGGAATCACCATTTATATTTGAAAGAATGACAAACAAACTAGTTATCTAGACTTGGTTATTTGGCAGACATTTTCTCAAGACCAAAGCCTGTTACTTCAAGGAAAGCTCTGATAGTACATACTGAAAATGATAAAACTCGTTTTCAAACAAAAATTATTAGAAACACATTATCTTGAGGCCGGGCGCGGTGGCTCAAGCCTGTAATCCCAGCACTTTGGGAGGCCGAGGCGGGCGGATCACAAGGTCAGGAGATCGAGACCACAGTGAAACCCCGTCTCTACTAAAAATACAAAAAAATTAGCCGGGCGCGGTGGCGGGTGCCTGTAGTCCTAGCTACTCAGGAGGCTGAGGCAGGAGAATGGCGTGAACCCAGGAGGCGGAGCTTGCAGTGAGCCGAGATCGCGCCACTGCACTCCAGCCTGGGCAACAGCGTGAGACTCTGTCTCAAAAAAAAAAAAAAAAAAAAGAAACACATTATCTTGAAAAATGTGTGGCCGGGCGCAGTGGCTCACACCTGTAATCCCAGCACTTTGGGAGGCCGAGGCGGGAGGATCACCTGAGGTGATCCTCAGGTGATGGAGATGGAGACCATCCTGGCTAACACAGTGAAACCCCGTCTCTACCAAAAAAAAAAAAAAAAAAAATTAGCCAGGCGCGGTGGTGGGCGCCTATAGTCCCAGCTGCTAGGGAGGCTGAGGTAGGAGAATGGCGTGAACCCAGGAGGCGGAGCTTGCAGTGAGCCGAGATCATGCCACTGCACTCCAGCTTGGGCAACAGAGCGAGACTCTGTCTCAAAAAAAAAAAGAAAAATGTGTTGCTCCTTATTGTGGGCTTGCTAAAAGGTTTCTAACATTTAATGATTTTCCGGTGAGATCAGTTGCATCACTAATAAGTTACTTTTTTGATACCACAGAACAAAACGTGTCAACATTAAGATCTGTATAACTCAGTAAACCATCAATTTTCAAATCACCAGTGCCTGATGATATAAAGTCATGTATGGGTAAAAGACCCATTCAAAGGGTAAGACAGACCAGTGGATTTTAGGGAAGCAGAATACAAAGTTCACTGGTAAGGGTTCACATTCCATGATGTAACTAATCTTTCAAGGAAACTATCACCTGTTGAGTTCTGATAAAGTATCAAAGAAGAATACCTATAATGACCTGAATGTAAAAGCATTTATACGTACCCAGTCATATTCTATTAAGCCAGACGTTAAAGATTTGTAAAATGGTGACACAGTGCCACTCTTTGCATTAACATTTTTTGGGAAATACTTAGTTTTTCTAAAAATGTTATTTATGTTAATATGTAATAGGTTTGTTTGAGACAAGGTCTCAGTCTGTCACCCAGGCTGGAGTGCAGTGACAAGATCACAGCTCACTGCAACCTCTACCTCCCAGGCTCAAGTGATCCTCCCACCTCAGCCTCTTGAATAGCTGGGACCAGAGGTATGCGCCGCCATGCCCGGCTAATTTTTGCATTTTTTATAGAGATGGGGTTTTATCACATTGCCCAGGTTGGTCTCAATCTCCTGGGCTCAACCAATCTGCCCACCTCGGCCTCCCAAAGTGCTGCAATTACAGGCACGAGTCATTGTGGCCGGCCCGGGTTTGTTATTTTAAAATAAATAATTTAAAATTTCATCAGTTTTAACTTATAAAATAGCAAACATCAATACATAAAACCAAAATGAACAAAAACTCTGAGATCTTCAATTTTTAATTGTGTAATGTTTTGAGAACTACTGAAAAAAAATTAAAAGATCTTAAAAAACCAAAGTAGAGGCCGGGCGTGTTGGCTCACGCCTGTAATTTCAGCACTTTGAGAGGCTGAGGTGGGCAGATAATGAGGTCAGGAGAGCAAGATCATCCTGGCCAACATGGCGAAACCCCGTCTCTACTAAAAATACAAAAATTGGCTGGGCGACATGGCATGTGTCTGTAATCCCAGCTACTCAGGAGGCTGAGGCAGGAGAATCGCTTGAACCTGGGAGGTGGAGGTTGTAGCGAGACAAGATTGCACCACTGCACTCCAGCCTGGGCAACAAGAGCGAAACTCCTACTCAAAAACAAAACAAAACAAAAAACCCAACAAAAAACCAAAGTAGAAAGGAGAATGCCATCTAGTGGAGACGACAATTATGACAGTAATCTAATTGTTAAAATAAACGACACTTCTAACGAAGATCCACACTTGTAACATATTCTATTGTTACAAACTTCGTTATGTTCATGTGCACTGGGCCTGGTGGCTCACACCTGTAATCCCAGCACTTTGGGAAGCCAATGTCAACAGACTGCTTGAGCCCAGGAGTTCAAGACCAGGCGGCGCAACATGGCAAAACCCTTTCTCTACAAAAAATAAAAAAAAATTGCCAGGTGTGATGGCACACACCTGTAGTCCCAGCTGTTTGGGAGGCTGAGGTGGGAGGATTAATTGAGCCTGGCAGGTTGTGGCTGCAGTAAGCTATGATGGCACCACAGCACTCTAGCCTAGGTGACAGAGTGAGACTCCATCTGAAAAAACAAACAAACAAAAAACCCAAAAAACTTCACATGCTTAAAGCAGAATGTTCAAAATTAAGAGTTTTTAATGTAAAAAATATTGTTACACATCAATTTTTTAAAATGTGAGCTGGGCACAGTGGCTCATGCCTGTAATCTCAGCACTGTGGGAGGCTGAGGCGGGCCTATCACTTGAGGCCATGAGTTCAAGACCAGCCTGGCCAACATGGTGAAACCCCGACTCTATTAAAAATACAAAAAATTAGCTGGGCGTGGCGGCCCACACCTGTAATCCCAGCTACTTGGGAAGCTGAGATAGGAGAATCACTTGAACCCAGGAGGCGGAGGCTGCAGTGAGCCGAGATCACACCATGCACTCTAGCCTGAGCGACAGAGCAAGACTGTCTCAAAAAAATAAATAAATAAAATAAAACGTAAATGTGCCAGAGAGCTCTGGATTTCAGGTATACACTGCTATGTGGAAGACAATCTGAGGCCAGCTCAAGCAGAAAGATGACAGGGCCAGGACCAAGATAAGAGTATCACAGAAGACTCATGCTGGGGATAATTTGTAGTCCTCGGAGAAGACACGAGGACTCCTAAAGGCCTGGCAGCCACTGGGGATTGGAGAACATTGAAGCTGGCAAGCTCTATTTAAATCCTTCTCCATTACCCTCCAAAAGAACTAAATCAAGTGACGTTGAGGGTTGGATTTTGTGTTCTGATTTCTGAGTGTTCCTCAAGAGGAATGGAAATTATTCCATGAAAACTTTTCATTCCACAGTAAGACTTGAAATGCACAGGAGTGAATGAGGAACAGCAAAGCACATCAGTCAGGGAGCAGGCAGGAATGATGGGGCTGTCAGCCACGATGTGGGGCTGAGAAGGGAAGCCTAAGCACAAAAGGCATTTCCACAATCTTCCCAGCTTCACCTTTTCTGGGTCCCTCCCACCGCGTTCTTTAGTGACTGCTACCAGACAGTAGTCAAGTCTGTTTTGTTTTTCATGTAGCCCTTACCTTGACTCACAAAGCCATGTCATTTCCCCAAGGATCTGATGCCTGTATCACAGGATTTTAGAAGGGGTGACCGTTAAGTGTACGTACCCTCCTCTCCAGCCATCTTCCCCAGGAGGCCTTCCAGCCCTAAGAAAAAGATGCAACTGTACCCAGAAAGACTCTAGGACCCACATCCTCCTTTCCCTCCACAACTGAAACCCAAATACTTAATGGCTCCCTGAGCATGTTTTCCATGCAGGCTCCAAGTTCTATACACCCTAAATACTAGGACAGATAAGACTATCACTACTGAGTGTTTTTGTTCTGAAAGCCCGAGCAGAGCTGTGACTGACTTTGAACTATGGGGCCATGGGTCTGCCCATACCATCTTGCCAGTTTTCAGGCAGGGCGAGTTCTTTGGCCTGGGTTTCAGGTTTTTCACTCAGCATAGAAAGTAGGTTGCATCTACAGTTTGCAGGGGTTCTTTTTTTTCCTTCCTGCATGCTGGTGCCAAAACTTTCTTTCTTGGTAAAACACACTCTTACCTTTCTCACTCACAACCTGTCATGATTTTAGTGGCTACACACAGTTCTATCCAATAACAGAATCAGCTCAAATACAGAACAGCTCACACTATATTTTCAAGTATATTACTGTTTTAGATTATAATTGGGCATACATCTCCTAAATTTTATTAGGTCATCTTGAAAGTTACAGCTGGTTTCCAAGTAGTTTTTTTTTTTTTTTGAGACAGATTCTTATTCTGTTGCCCAGGTTGGAGTGCATTGGCACATCTCGGCTCACTGCAACCTCTGCCTCCTGGGTTCAAGTAATTCTCCTGCTTCAGCTTCCCCAGTAGCTAGGATCACAGGTGCGCACCACCCACCAGTCTCACCAGTTAATTTTTGTATTTTTAGTAGAGACAGGGTTTCGCCATACTGGCTAGGCTGGCCTTGAACTCCTGACCTCAAGTGATCCGCCCACCTCGGCCTCCCAAAGTGCTGGGATTACAGGCGTGAGCCACCGCACCCGGCCTCAAAGCAGTTTTTAACTGCAAAACGTGGTCCTTATTCCCCGGAGGTCTAGAGTGGTAGAATTAAGTCTTTTTCTTTGGGTGCAAGAGGGGGGGGGAAGTTTTTCCTCATAAAGAAATGCCTCTTCAACAAGTACACATTTCTAATGGCCAATGCACAGCACAGCAGCTTAACCAACACAAGGGTGTCTTAACCTTCACAACAGATCATTAAGGAATGTGATAGGAATTGCTACAAATTACTCTTGGCTGCTACTAGGATGGAACTATGAGAATAGTTATGTTGTTCTGAAAAAGACCATTCCGCGCAGCTTGCCCAAAAGTGGATGGACACACCCCCGGGAAAATGAGAATTAGACCCACCATCCCCGAGAGCTGGGGAGAGGCCTCATTTTGGTCTGACCTTCTTATAGCCTGTTGTTCACTTCTAGATGACTAAAGAGAATCCAAGCACGCAAGGCGGCCCTTACACCTTTCTGAGTCTAGAAACAGACGAATCCACCTGCAGGGCAGAGACACTTAAAGCCCCATCTGGGAGGCAGAATGCAAGTGGGCTGTTGGACTCAGCCAAGCCTCTCGCCTTTCTAGTCAGGAGATATGGCACAATCTGAAAGGCTGGAAATCCAATGTCTCAGGATTTGTTCATTCCTGAGTCGTCTCCAGGTTCTTTCTTTATAAAGTTTATTTTATCCCAGAAAATGTCCACACAGTTGCACAGTTTGTCAGTGGGACAGATCTTGACCAGACGTACGAACTGAGCCATAATGTTCAAACACCTTGTTTGCATCCAGCCACCCACCACAGCCAACACCAAATACCTTTGGGTCATCAGCCTCAGGTTTTTCAGTCTCTGAATCGTCATCTTCCTACAAGACAAAGAATTTAGAGGATTAAGCTTAAAGGAGCGGGCCTGAGGAGTCTCACATGCATAACTAGGGGCTGCAGCAAACAGCCCATTTACCCAGCTGGGGTCATCCCACCAAGAATCCCTCCCCTACCATATAACTCAGAACCAGAGAAAAATAAGGGGAAAAAGAGATATTCTGGGGCGGGGGGGAGGGGAACAAAAAAGCATCAGCAGCTCAGAAGTCAAGTTACTCTAGTGGTGAGACAGTCCACATCAATGAAGATGCCCGAGTTAAAAATCACATACATAAAAATGGAGAAAGATTGCAGTATGTTTCAGGAGAGAGTAAGATCAGGCCACACAATAAAACAGGCATCGTGTTTCCACTGAAATATCAGTTATTTCAAACCAGGATTATGAGCCTTCTTTCTTTTTTTTTTTTTTTTGAGACGGAGTCTTGCTCTGTCGCCCAGGCTGGAGTGCAGTGGCCGGATCTCAGCTCACTGCAAGCTCCGCCTCCCGGGTTCACGCCATTCTCCTGCCTCAGCCTCCCAAGTAGCTGGGACTACAGGCGCCCGCCACCTCGCCCGGCTAGTGTTTTGTATTTTTTTTTTTTTAGTAGAGACGGGGTTTCACCAGGTTAGCCAGGATGGTCTCGATCTCCTGACCTTGCGATCCGCCCATCTCGGCCTCCCAAAGTGCTGGGATTACAGGCTTGAGCCACCGCGCCCGGCCCTTTCTTTTTCTTATACATATGTACATCAGACTCAGACCTACTGTAACACTGTTCAACACCAAGTGCCAAGGCTTACACACAGCTATATCACAGCACAACCAGCATTTGCACTAATATCAACACAGGAAGGTAGGCCTCAAATGACCAGAGCAAGTGACCTGGGAAAGGCAGGACTAAAGGGCAATGCCCAACCTTTCAGGAGTCCCAGTTGAGTGGGCTCTGCCTCCACCCAAGTGCTCCCAGAACTGCCAAAGACCCATTCTACCCAGTCCTGTTCCTTATTCAAATGAGGTCAGCCTGACACAAAGGATCACACACGGTAAGACATTCTCCAAAGTGAGCCCGCCATTCCACTGAACACTAACGCTGATGCTATGAAGATCAAAGGTCAGGAGCAGATGCTGGACCAGCTACCTTATTAGCTGGCTAAATCCATGTCACCTTCACTACCCAGAACACTCCCAATGCACAGAAACCTTTAACTAAATACCCAGGAAAAAATGGTTTCATTTGAAACTGCTATTTTCAACAAAGCTACACTTCAGCCCAAACGTTACAGAGCACTCCATATATTAATATAAATACCATTCGAGATTTGAACAAACTAGACTGATGATTTGGAGACTTAACTGTCCTGTAAGGTGCCAGTGAGTCCAAGGCTTTAAATGCAATCTCCATAATCTCCTTAAAATGAAATCAGTCATGCCAAATAAACAGAGATGGAGCTCAAATACAATCACATTTCAGAATCTCTACAATAAGAGCTGATGAGAGGATTTTACTAAAATATGAAATGAAGCTTAAACATGATGAAAATTCTAAGCAAAGCAAATATGAAACACTTCAAAAACACATTATGCAAATGTACTAAAGAGTTATGAATATTAAGCCAGAATGTGTGTACTTCAGAAAAGTCAGAAAACAACTTGCAAAACTTTTCTGAATAATTTCAGTCAACTCTGAATTATCAGTATTAATGGATGGGGCTAAAGGCATGAAAATATCTCCCAAAATGCATAATGTACAAAACGCATTTCTGTTTGTTGTGGAAATAATTTTTTTTTTTTTTTGAGATGGAGTCTGGCTCTGTCACCCAGGCTGGAGTGCAATGGCGTGATCTCGGCTGACTGCAACCTCCGCCTCCCGGGTTCAAGCTATTCTCCTGCCTCAGCCTCCCGAGTAGCTGGGACTACAGGTGCGCGCCACCGTGCCCAGCTAATTTTTGTATTCTTAGTAGAGACAGGGTTTCACCATGTTGGCCAGGATGGTCTTGATCTCCTGACCTCATGATCTGCCCACCTCAGCCTCCCCAAGTGCTGGGATTACAGGTGTGAGCCACCCTGCTTGGCTGGAATGAATTTTAATGCTAACATTTACATACCAACATGTAACAAAAAATTCAAACAAATAATATATTTTAAGTGTTTCGATTAAAACTGTTGCTAAGTAGTCAGATTCGACATCGAGACTCAACTTTGCGTGTCTCGTGCTAAGAACCAGCCTCAATTTCTTTGCGTTTTCTGCAAACATAAATTCTGACTCATGCTGCTCAGGTGATTATGTGTCTAAAACCTTTCTTGTTAATAATAGCACAGATTCTCCTTTCTCCAGCACCTACTGAGTATCAGGCAAGATTTGTGATCAAGATCTAAGGGTATCATAATAAAAAGTGCCAAGTAAAATGTCAAGAAAGAAGAAGGCCAGGCACGGTGGCTCACACCTGTAATCCCAGCACTTTGGAAGGATGAGGTGGGTGGATCACCTGAGGTCAGGAGTTAGAGACCAGACTGGCCAACATGGTGAAACCTTATCTCTACGAAAAATACAAAAATTAGGCAGGCGTGGTGGCAGGTGCCTGTAATCCCAGCTACTCAGGAGGCTGAGGCAGGAGAATCACTTGAACCTGGGAGGAGGAGGGTGCAGTGAGCCGAGATCGCACCACTGCATCCTGGCATGGCCGACAGAGCAAGATTCCGACAAAATAATAATATTAATAATAAGTTAGCTAGGCATGGTGGTGCCCACCTGTAGTCCCAGCTACTGGGGAGGCTGAGGTGGGAGGATCACTTGAGCCCAGGAGTTCAAGGCAGGAGTGAACTATCTATGATCACACCACTACACTCCAATCTGGGCAGCAGAGTGAGACCCTACCTCAAAAAAAAAAAAAAAAAAAGAAAAAAAAGCAGGTGAAAACAAATTTCCCTTTCTTATCTTGCTAATAAACTGACAAAATTTAAATGAGCCCCAACCAAGATTAAAAACAATGCAGAGTTGACTGTAGATATAAACGATACACCAATTAGGATGAATGCCTGCTATAAATGGAGTAAATAATTTAAACTGGGAAAAATCAACATAAAACACCCGTTGATATCTGGGTTAAATAAAATAATCCACTATCTTTCCCCCCAAATTTCAACTCAAAGATTAATAAAAAAAGATCCACGTGAAAATAAATTTTCAAACAGAACTGCTATCCAACCCAGTTTCTTCCACTAATACTAAAACAAAAGTGGAGAGCAAGGGATGAAGCTAGCCATGAAATGGAACACTGTTGGCACAGTTCCAAAATCTGACAAATGAAATTGTGCTTTCAGTAGCTCTGGATCTGGGAGATTTACCTACCGACTGTCTACTGTTCTCATCCTCTTCTTCTTCATAACCATCTTCGTCACCCCCTAGACGAGAAAAGTCATCC
This sequence comes from Macaca fascicularis, assembly GCF_037993035.2. NCBI lineage: Eukaryota > Metazoa > Chordata > Mammalia > Primates > Cercopithecidae > Macaca > Macaca fascicularis. Next base: position 82,072,226 of record NC_088390.1, on the reverse strand, counting down.
TCCCCATAGGCATCAGATACCAATCCGCCTTTCTCCTCTGAAAGGTTAAAAAACAAACAAAAAAAAAGCAAGAAAAAAAAAAAATCAGGAGTTACAAGGTAAGAAAAAATGTCTAGAGATTTGAGTGGCCAAGACTATCTCTGAAGATACAAGGGGAACCTAAATCTCATGTTAAGTGACAATAGGCCCAGATTCGGCTCTCTGAGAAGGGCATTATTTAGTGAATAAAACCTTTAAAAGGTCAGGGAACAAAACCAAGTACTAAATTCTGTTTCTAATGCTATAAACACTAAGCAAACACTATAGTGTTTACAGGAAACTATCAGAGAACTTTCTGACTGGAAGAGACCCCACAAAATCACAAAACATGAAAGTACCTAATCTAATCCAATCCCCTTCACTTTCCAGATGAGGAAGCTAAGGTCCAGATATGTTGTTAGGTAACTTGTTCTCTATTCTCCCAAAGAAATCTATTTCCATTGTCTAACATTGTGCTTCTCAACCTGAGGAGGAGAACATCACCGATAGGCTTTAAAAACTCACAAAATAAGAAAAATCACCCGGGATCCTTAAAAAGTTCACAAATGTCCACATCCTACCCCAGTTCTACCAAATTAGAACTGATTCTCTCGCTTTGGGGATCAGATACGTTTTTATTTTTAAAAGCTCCAAGATGTGTTTAGGGCACATTCTTAACTAAAAGCTATAAATTTAATAAACACAATTTTACCATCTTCCACGTATGTTTTACTCATCGCTCTCCCTCATCAAACAACGAGCCCAGGGGGAACAGGCAGTGGCTCAGCAGCCACTCCCTCTTCGTCCATCCCTCTGTCCATCACTATAACCGGCACGGAGGCTTTCAGTAAGTTTAGGCAGATTAATCGAAACAACGGAAAGGAGATTCTTCATTCTTAGTCCAGAATCTCTAATGCTCTATCTCATCCAGGACCCCGGGCCATTCTTCGGGGTCCGGTGCTTGGGGCACAATGACCATCTAGTTCCCTCCCGCCCAGCGAGGGGTACAGCATTCCGGGCAGACACCCGATTCCCTCTCCCAGCTTCCCACTTGCGCCTTACCAGCCGCGCTGCCCATCGCCTCGATTCCAGTCTCGCCATCAGACTCGGGCTCTGAATCTTCCGCGTAAACTGCAAGCGACGACAGAACATTCTTCTTCCCCGCCATCTTATTCCCACAGCCCCGGCGTGGCTCACTTCTATGACTCAAAGACGCCGACTTCCGGGCGGAAAGGCAGGTTCTCTCGGATCCCAGGAGACCCCGCGCCACACTGGAAACCAATCAAAACGGCAGTTTTCTGCGCCTGGCTCCGCCCTCATGCCAGCGCTCGTGCACGTCATCACTGCGCGACGGATATAAGATTATGTGGGTTCTGGCTAAAGCTTAATTCCCAGCGCTTTGGCTTCTCTGAGTTGGGTTTGTGTACAGGGGTCTTCGAGTAGTTCCGGAACCAGCCAGCTGCAGCGGCCCAGTAAGGGCCTTTAATTCCTGGGCCGACCACGGCCGGTTCTGATATCTTAGGGTGAAGAGAGGGAGGTGTCGGCCGGCCAAGAGAGAAAATTGCGGATCTTGGGCTCAGGAAGAAGGGAGAAGGGGGTCGGGGTCCCGGGGTGGAAGAATGGTTGTCGTGGTTGCGCTTATAGAAGAAGGAGCAGGTGGTGGATCTTCGGAAAACGGTTCCTCGTTCTCCAAACTGTTCTGAAGACATTTGTGTTTCTTTTCTTGATCTGATTTCTAGCTCTGTGCTATACCATGGCCTGGAATAGTTCAATGTATTTATTTTCATTGAGCGTAAAAGTGGAGATATTAATTACCCAGGAATGTATTGCTTGAGGCAGTTCACTTTCAGCTTTAATACTTTAATATATTATTTAAGTGTAACATAGCAAATTGTTACAGAAAAATAAGCTGTATTTTTAAAGCAAAACATAGGGTTCTCGTGGCAACCTTTTACCACCTTTGCCTTAACCTTTGGCCACTGTTCTTGGCTAAGATGAGCAGCCACCATACCACCTTTCCTCTTGACCCTGAGCGGCGAGTCCGGAGTACGCTGAAGAAGGTCTTTGGGTTTGACTCTTTTAAGACGCCTTTACAGGAGAGTGCGACCATGGCAGTAGTAAAAGGTAACATTACCAAGGTACCTTCCTTTAAATTTATGCTGGCTATACCATAATGCTGCGGCAGAACACCCTCTTCCTGATCCTTCGCACTGCCTCACCTTTGGTCCATAACTGGATTTGGAAATCTTTAGAGTTGTCACCCAAAGCTTGTAGTTGCATTTATTTGTTTTAATTAGAGACACAGGGTCTTGGCATGTTGCTTAGGCTGGTCTCCAAATCCTGGGCTCAGGCAATCCTCCCACGTCAGCCTCCCAAGGTACTGGGATTACAAGCATAAGCCACCAAGCCTGGCCCAAAGCTTGTAGTTTTAATGGCAGAACCACCCGGCTCGTCTATAGTTCCTAGCCAGATCTACACATGGTATTTGAAAACACTTCAGATTCCCATTATTGTTCGTTTGTACACACAAACAAACAGCAACAGTGAGGGTGGCAGTAGTAACTTAACTTGGTCACTGGCCTTCTAGGTAATTCCCTTGTTGAAGATTGAGTGGCCTGGGTCCCAGATAGAGAAGGAAAGAGTAATAATGTTATAAATCTGGCCGGGCGCGGTGGCTCAAGCCTGTAATCCCAGCACTTTGGGAGGCCGAGACGGGTGGATCACGAGGTCAGGAGATCGAGACCATCCTGGTGAACACAGTGAAACCCCGTCTCTACTAAAACTACAAAAAAAAAACTAGCCGGGCGAGTTGGCGGGCGCCTGTAGTCCCAGCTACTCGGGAGGCTGAGGCAGGAGAATGGCGTGAACCCGGGAGGCGGAGCTTGCAGTGAGCTGAGATCAGGCCACTGCACTCCAGCCTGGGCGACAGAGCGAGACTCCGTCTCAAAAAAAAAAAAATAATAATAATGTTATAAATCTGAGATATGGTGACAAATGGAAGTTGCCAAGAGGCGAGCAGCAATGTAATATTAATGATACATGTCTAAACAAAAGCTCTCTAAGTAATGTCCTGCCATGTCTACACAGATGTGCCCAGTCACCTAGCAGTACTCTGCTTTCATGGCTGTTTAGTTAAATCATCCATATCACAGCAGACTCAGACTCCTTTTTTTTTTTTTTTCCGAGACAGAGTCTTGCTCTGTCGCCCACGCTGGAGTGCAGTGGCGCGATCTCGGCTCACTGCAACCTCCGCCTCCCAGGTTCAAGCAATTCTCCTGCCCCAGCCTCCCGAGTAGCTGTGATTACAGGCACATGCCACCATGCCCGGCTAATTTTTGCATTCTTAGTAGAGACAGGGTTTTACCATGTTGGCCAAGCTGGTCTCAAACTCTTGACCTCGTGATCTGCCTGCCTTGGCCTCCCAAAGTGCTGGGATTACAGGCGTGAGCCACCGTGCCCGCCCCAGACTTTTTAAATCTTGTTTTTAACCATTACTAGAAATGGTTTGGGCGTGTATCCAAATTTCCTGGATCCTTGCCTTTTTCATAGAAAGGACAGGAGGGGTATTAGCATTACATTGAGACCCTTCCATGTGCCAGACACTCTGCTAGGTACTTTTCCTACATTCTCATTTAATTTTCAACAACTTCAATGAAAAGGCAGGAAGCACTGAGATATTGTTGTCTTGTATTTTTGCAGGTAACAAGGATGTCTTTGTGTGCATGCCCACAGGGGCAGGAAAATCCCTGTGCTATCAGCTCCCTGCTCTGTTGGCCAAAGGCATCACCATTGTAGTCTCTCCTCTCATTGCTTTGATTCAGGTGAGGCTTAGGGCAACGAAGATGGTAGCCCAAAAAGACTCGGGGAAGGTTTTTTGAGGCTGGAAATTTCACTTCTCTATTGGTCTTTTGCCTCTTCTTTTCTTTTCTTTTTTCTTTTCTTTTTTTGAGACAGAGTCTTACTGTGTCGCCTAGGCTGAAGTGTGGTGGTGCAATCTCGGCTCACTGCAGCCTCCGCCTTCCGGCTTCAAGGAATTCTTGTGCCTCAGTCCCCCAAATAGGTGGGATTACAGGTGTATGCCACCATGTCTGGCTGATTTTTGTATTTTTAGTAGAGATGAGGTTTCACCATGTTGGCCAGCTGGTCTCAAACTCCTGACCTTAAGCGATCTGCCTGCCTCGGTCTCTCAGAGTGCTGGGATTATAGGCGTGAGCCACCGCACCCGCCCCTGCCTCTTTTTTTCTATGATTTGCCTATCTCATTTGCTGTATTGGGTTTCTGTTTTTCCCCAAGTTAGTGTTCTCCACTGGAGCATATCACTCTGGGGGTTTATGAATGACTCCTCTGAGGTCCTTCACCCTCCCTCGTTATTTTTTTGTCCAGAGGAGTATGAAACTGTATTTGTACACACATATATACTCAGTTTCACGTATATACACATGTACACTCGTGATGTTGGGATAGAAGTTGCAGATGGATAGATAGCTAAGTTGATATGGGGAATCCCTGGTGTCCTGCTTATTTTGGTAAGGGCACAGTATGTGAAACAGAAAAAAAGATGAGAAACTGGCTGGGACCTTATTAACATCTGCTCTACAGGTGTTCTGACTATTTAAGGCCTGCAGATGGGCTGATAGAATCAGAATTGAGGAAGTGTGGCTGTGTGGGTAAGAGTCATCCACCATGAAGAAAGGTAGAGAGACAGGGAACAACAGCAATAACTTGGTGAGTGTTCACCAGGTCCCAGCCTTTGTGCTAAGTGCTTTACATACATTAATTTCACCTCTGAGATGTAAATTTTAAGTTATACAACAATTCGTTAGATAGACTTGTATAACTTGTTCAGAGGGTAAGAAACAGCCAGCGAGCATGTGGTGATTAAGTGAGCCAGGATGAATCTAAATCTGAAGTCTGTCTGACTTCAGAGCCTGTCCTCTAAACCACTTTACCTTCCATAATGGTTGAGCATCCCTAATGCAAAAATCCGAAATCTGAAATGCTCCAAAATCCAAAGAATTTTAGTGCTGACATGACGCCACAAGTGGAAAGTTCCACGCCTTTCTGACCTTATGTGATGGACTGTGGTCAAAATTCAGTCAAAACTCTTTTTGCATGCACAAAATTATTAAAAATATTATATAAAATTACACCTAGGCTATATGTATAAGGTATACATGAAAAAAATGAATTTCCTGTTCAGACTTGGGTCTCATCCTCAAGAGATCTCATTATGTATATGCAATCTGCAAATATTCCCAAATCTAGGAATATCTGAAATCTAGAACACTTTTGATCCCAAGCATTTGATAAAGGATATTCAACCTATACTACTTCTATGCAAAGAAAAGACATAGTGGAGGGTGGGAGGAGGACAGTTTATGACTGGGAAATCCTCCAGGGACTTGCAGTGACGTTTACCTGAGTCCTGAGGGCCAATTATAGCCCCTTTCTCTTTTCTTAGGACCAAGTGGACCACTTGCTAGCCCTAAAGGTACGAGTAAGTTCCCTGAACTCGAAGCTCTCTGCACAGGAAAGGAAGGACCTGCTTGCTGACCTGGAGCGAGAAAAGCCCCAGACCAAGATTCTGTACATCACCCCGGAGATGGCGGCTTCCTCCTCCTTCCAGCCCAGCCTGAACTCCCTGCTGTCCCGCCACCTGTTGTCTTATTTGGTGGTGGATGAGGCTCATTGTGTTTCCCAATGGGGGCATGACTTTCGTCCTGACTACTTGCGTCTGGGTGCCCTGCGCTCCCGCCTGGGACATGCCCCTTGTGTGGCTCTGACCGCCACAGCCACCCCACAGGTCCAAGAGGACGTGTTTGCTGCCCTGCACCTGAAGAAACCAGTTGCCATCTTCAAGACTCCCTGCTTCCGGGCCAACCTCTTCTATGATGTGCAATTCAAGGAACTGATTTCTGATCCCTATGGGAACCTGAAGGACTTCTGCCTTAAGGCTCTTGGACAGGAGGCTGATAAAGGGGTGAGGCACTGAGGTGGAGGCCAAGCAGCTGTTAGAGCAGTGGAGTGTGACATGCAGCATGGAGATGGAGATTGGTCTTCTAAGACCTTTGCTTTTTCTAGCTTTCTCAGCCAGGCTTCTTAAAACTCGTGCACAAAAAGAGTTGTCCCTTTGGTTTCCTGGCATTGTCCTCCTTACCAGGGTTTCCTTGTCCTGGATCCTTCTGTGGAAGGCAAGCAGCCAGCCCCTCTGTGTGAGGCCTCTGCAGACCCATGCAAAGTTCGTGAAGAGGAGGCAGAGAAGTTAAACAGGTTGAGTTTTGAGCAGCTTTTGGCCTGCCTTTTTTTTTTTTTTGAGGTGGAGTTTCTCTCTTGTTGCCCAGGCTGGAGTGCAGTGGCGCGATCTTGGCTCACCGCAACCTCCGCCTCCCAGATTCAAGCGATTCTCCTGCCTCAGTCTCCCAGGTAGCTGGGATTACAGACATGCGCCACCACGCCCAGCTAATTTTGTATTTTTAGCAGAGACGGGGTTTCTCTGTGTTGCCCAGGCTGGTCTTAACTCCTAGCCTCAAGTGATCCTCCCACCTTGGTGTCCCAAAGTGCTGGGATTGCAGGCATGAACCAGTCTGGTCCTGCTTTTTATAAAGTAACAGAGCCTTACTGGGTGTCCTGCCTCAGAGGGGACTGAAACTGATGAGGGAAGGAACACAGAGCTGCTTTTAGAGCAGGGTACACTACACTGGGCCTATTGTTCTGTTCTTGCCATGCTTATTTTCTTCCTGCATCTCCCCATTCAGTTGTCTGGCTGCGGCATTGTCTACTGCAGGACTAGAGAGGCTTGTGAACAGCTGGCCATAGAGCTCAGCTGCAGGGGTGTGAACGCCAAGGCTTACCATGCAGGTAAGGGGCGCCCAGGCCACTTGGTTCTCTTCACCCTCAGAGGCTTCTTGGTGGGTCTCTTGTTCTTTACAGATCCTGATTATCAGGTGACCCACCATCTTATTGCAGATACTCAGGCAGAGCTAAAGTGATTCACTTAAATCCCCTGAAACGAGTCTAGACATGAATGAGGTCTAAAATGAGAATTGTGACTCCTGAGTTCTTCCCGCTGTATATGCCTACCCAGCAGGAAATGATAAGTTTTTACAAGCCAAGATAATGCTGTTGTAGGAAGAGCACAGGCTTTGGAGGCCAGCAGGCTTGAGCTTGAATCATGGCCCAAACCTTTGCCAAATGCTCTTTGCCACACATAGGCTAGGGTCTTTGTGCCTGTCAGCTGAGGCTCAGTAAAGTTAAGCGCCTGAGGTAAGGTCGGACAGCTGGAAAGTGAAATATTCAGGGTTTGTGAAGTGCCTAGCACACAGTGTTAAACCCAAAATAGACCTCGGGTAAACCCAAGGGAAATGTGGGTTCCCTTCTCCATCTTTCCCTTCTTTATAGGGCTGAAGGCCTCTGAAAGAACGCTGGTGCAGAACGACTGGATGGAGGAGAAGGTTCCTGTAATTGTTGCAACCATTAGTTTTGGGATGGGAGTGGATAAAGCCAATGTCAGGTGAGCTTTGGTTATTGCCCTGCCTTCCTGGTCTGGGCTTGGCTCAGGGTGGATTGCCTAGTGCTATGCCTAAAGGACCAGGTGCATGTACTCCTTCGAGGGCCAGAGGGGAAGGAAGCTCCAGGAGAGAGTCCTTAGAATACAGCCTAAATGCTGACAGTTCCTGTGTGGCCTGCTCCCAGGTGACTGCACAGCATGGTTCTGGCACCCCCGCCCAGGACAGGGCAGCATGCAGTCCGTCAGGCTTGTCCTTTAACACAGCCCTGTTCACTCACATCTCAGTAGGTGGTTCCTATGAGGAGGTGGGAATAAAGGAACTATAGTCACGCACCTCATATTAATGTTTCGGTCAATGACTCCATAGACTGAGATCCTGTAAGACTGTAATGGAGTTGAAATATTCCTATCACCTAGTGATTTGCATTACAGTATTTGTGTTATGGTATTTGCGTTTCAGTTGCCTACAATATTCAGTACAGTAACACACGATACATGTTTACAGCCTAGCCGTGTAGGCTGCAGTACCATCTAGGTTTATGTAAAGATCATCCACTGTAATGTTTGCACAATGATGAAATCGCCTAACAAGTCATTTCTCAGAATGTATCCCTATCCCTGGTCAGGCACAGTGGTCCATACCTATAATCCCAGCACTTTGGGAAGCCAAGGCAGGTGGATCGCTTGAGTCCAGGAGTTTGAGACCAGCTTGGGCAACGTGGCCAAACCTCCATCTCTACAAAATATACATAAAAATTAGCCAGGTGTGGTGGTGCGTGCCTGTAGTCCCAGCTACTTTAGGGGCTGAGGTGGGAGGATTGCTTGAGCCCGGGAGGCGGAGGTTGTAGTGAGCTGGGATCATGCCACTGCACTTCAGCCTGGGCAACAGACCAGGACCCTGTCTTAAAAAAAACAAAAACAGGCCGGGCGCGGTGGCTCAAGCCTGTAATCCCAGCACTTTGGGAGGCCGAGACAGGCGGATCATGAGGGCAGGAGATCGAGACCATCCTGGCTAACATGGTGAAACCCCGTCTCTACTAAAAAAAATACAAAAAACTAGCCAGGCGTGGTGGTGGGCGCCTGTAGTCCCAGCTACTCAGGAGGTTGAGGCAGGAGAATGGCGTAAACCTGGGAGGCGGAGCTTGCAGTGAGCTGAGATCCGGCCACTGCACTCCAGCCTGGGCAACAGAGCGAGACTCCGTCTCAAGAAAAAAAAACAAACAAAAACAAAACAAAAATACACAATATGTATCCCCATCATTAAGTAATGTGTGACTGTATTTTAAGCTACTCCCTGTGGAAGGTCAAAGGCAAGGCTCTTAGGATCATAATTCCTTGTTATTGCTTACTAATAGTCTAGAAGAGTCGGGGTGCATCCCAGCCTCCTAGCCCCACACTGGCAACTGTTAGGAAGTCTTTTTTACCTGGCCGTGATCATCAAGAGGCATTTTGGGCTACAGCCTGAAGCCCTTTGGTCTGATTAACACCAAGTAATAATACCTTGTATGATTTACGGAGCATGTTTGCATACATGGCCTTGGTGAACCTCACAGTAACCCTGACTTAGGGCAGAAATTTTATAGTGCACTACAGTTTGAAAGAATACCGACTTTAGAATCAGTTCAAACCCTGGGTCTGCAGCCAGGTGTAGTGGTTCACACCTATAATTCCAGCACTTTGGGAGGACCAGATGGGAGGATTGCTTGAGCCCAGGAGTTCGAGACCAGCCTGGGCAACATAGCAAGACTCCATCTCTATAAAGTTAAAAATTAGCCAGGTATCTTGGCATGTGCCTGTAGTCCTGGCTAATTGGGAAGCTGAGGTGGAAGGATTGCTTGAGGCAAGGGGGCTGAGGCTGCAATGAGCTATGATTGTGCCACTGTACTCCAGCCTATGCAACAGAGCAAGACCCTGTCTTAATAAAAAAACAAGGCCGGGCACGGTGGCTTATGCCTGTAATCCCAGCACTTTGGGAGGCTGAGGCAGGTGGATCACGAGGTCAACAGATTGAGACCATCCTGGCCAACATGGTGAAACCCCGTCTCTACTAAAAACACAAAAATTAGCTGGGTGTGGTGGTGCACACCTGTAGTCCCAGCAACTCAGGAGGCTGAGGCAGGAGAATCACTTGAACCCAGAAGGCGGAGGTTGCAGTGAGCTGAGATCACACCACTGTACTCCAGCCTGGCGACAGAGCAAGACTCCATCTAAAAATAAAATAAAATAAAATAAAATAAAATAAACAAAAAACAAAACAAATAAAATGAATCCTGGGTCTGTGGTGTCTTGTTAAGAGCTAGTTTTGAAGGCAGACACCCCTAGGCCCAAATTTTAGCTCTGCTGTCCTTTTACTGTGTGGCCTTGTACAAATTTACCTTTCTGAATCTCCAGTTCATATTCTGGAGAATGGGCTACCTCACATGATGGTGACTAACAATTAAATGAGACATATATAAACTGACTCATTGTAGGTATTTAATAAATATTATTCCTTTCCCACTTCAAAGAAGTTATAAATAACTTATTCAAATTTGCAGTGCTCATAAGTGGCAGAGCCTCATGTTGTTTCTTTAGGTCCAGTATTTTTTCCACTGGGTTCTGGCTGAGTTTTTTGGTCCCTCATATGTGCTGATTGCCCCCCTTAACTCCTGCTGTGGCCTCTTACCTGGGCTGCTCCTAGAAGGGAGATGGGCTGCCAGTGTCTTAACCATTCTAACTCTGGGACTATCCCTCTCCCTCCCTATCTGCTGGCCTCCCTGCTCTCCTACTCATGATTATTCCTCCAAAGGACACTCAGTTTCTCCACCATCTCATGCTCCTTGTCCCTTTGGATCCTACAGGTTTGTCATTCATTGGAATATTGCCAAGTCTATGGCTGGATACTACCAGGAGTCTGGCCGGGCTGGCAGGGATGGGAAGCCTTCCTGGTGCCGTCTCTATTACTCAAGGAATGACCGGGACCAAGTCAGCTTCCTGATCAGGAAGGAAGTAGCAAAACTCCAGGTAAGGCCTGGGTAGTAGAAGGTCTTTCAGTCTGACCCACCACTCTCTAGTTTTGTGAAGCTGATTTCTGAACTCAGATGATGCTTGTATAAGCTAGAGAAGGCTGCTCCCAACCTGTAAGTATAGCAAGGGGAAATGGCATGTTGGGTAGGGAGGCAGCTTACACAAACTAGGCTAGACTTTTTCCTTTATAAATATTTAAATTATCTTAATACTGGATTTTTTTGTTTTTGTTTTTTCTTTTTGTTGGTTTGAGACAGAGTCTCACTCTGTCACTCAGGCTGGAGTGCGATGGCACGATCTCGACTCACTGCAACCTCTGTCTCCCGGGTTCAAGCGATTCTCCTGCCTTAGCCTCCTGAGTAGCTGGGACTACAGGCATGCACCACCACGCCCAGCTAATTATTGTATTTTTAGTAGAGACAGAGCTTCACCATGTTGGCCAGGATGGTCTCAATCTCTTGACCTCGTGATCCACCTGCCTTGGTCTCCCAAAGTGCTGGGATTACAAGCATGAACCATTGCACCCAGCCTTTTTTTGTTTTTTTTTTTCTGTTTGTTTTTTTTAAGAGACAAGGTCTCACTGTCACCCAGGCTAAAGTGCAGTGGCATAGTCATGGTTCACAGCAGCCTCTAACTCCTGGCCATAAATAATCTTCCCACCTTGAGTAGCTGGGACCACAGGTGTGTGCCACCATGCCCAGCTAATTTTTTTTTTTCAATTTTTTGCAGATATGGGGTTTCTTTTTTTTTTTTTCTTTTTTTTTAAGATGGAGTCTCGCTTAGTCACCCCGGCTGGAGTGCAGTGGCGCGATCTTGGCTCACTGCAAGCTCCGTCTCCCAGGTTCACACCGTTCTCCTGCCTCAGCCTCCTGAGTAGCTGGGACTACAGGCACCCACCACTACGCCCGGCTAATTTTTTTTGTATTTTTAGTGGAGATGGGGTTTCACCGTGTTAGCGAGGATGGTCTTGATCTCCTGACCTCATGATCTGCCCGTCTCGGCCTCCCAAAGTGTTGGGATTACAGGCGTGAGCCACCTTGTCCAGCCTCCAAGTACTTATTTCTAATCTCTGCAAAAATGACAATAAAGGGACAAATATATATAAATTCACAAGGATAACGAAAGTAGGAGAGAAGACAACAGCAGGTAGAAATGATAACACATTGTGCCTAGACACACAAAGACCCTACTAGAAATCTACTCAAATTCATAAGAAAACCTGGCAAACTGGCTGAATATAAGAGAAATAGTTTAAAGATTAGTAGCTTTTCTCTATTCAGATGAGAGCCAAGGGAAAAAAAAAACAGTAGCTTTTCTCCACTGTACCAGAAATACCTAGAAATAGAAACAAACAAACAAAAAACTTAATTTACAACAATAAAACTTATAAAATACCTAGGAATAAGTGTTACAAGCTGTTAACAAGAGTTTTTTCAAAAAGCTCCCTAGTAGGCTGGGTGCGGTGGCTCGCACCTGTAATCTCAGCACTTTGGAAGGCCGAGATGGGCGGATCACCTGAAGTCAGGAGTTTGAGACCAGACTGACCAACATGGAGAAACCCTGTCTCTACTAAAAAAATGCACAATTAGCTGGGTGTGGTGGCGCATGCCTGTAATCCCAGCTACTCGGGAGAGGCTGAAGCAGGAGAATCACTTGAACCCACGAGGCAGAGGTTGCAGTGAGCCGAGATCGCGCCATTGCGCTCCAGCGTGGGCAACAAGAGCGAAACTTGGTCTCAAAAAAAAACAAAAGAAAAAGCTCCCCAGTTGCTTTAAATATATGGCCATGTCAACGTTGACAACCACTGATTTAGATGAAGAAAACTAAAATCTCATCAAGAGAAAACAAGCTCTAGGGTCAGGAGCGGTGGCTCATGCCTGTAATCCCAGCACTGTGGGAGGCCAACACAGGCAGATCACCTGAGGTTAGGAGTTCAAGACTATCCTGCCCAACATAGTGAAGCCCCTGTCTCTACCAAAAAATACAAAAATTAGCCAAGCATGGTGGCACACACCTGTAGTCCCAGCTACTGGGGAGGCTGAGGTGGGAGAATCACTTGAACCTAGGAGGTTGAGGTTGCAGTAAGCCAAGATCTCACCACTGCACTCCAGCCTGGATGACAAAGTGAGACCCCATCTCAAAAAAAAAAGGCTGGGCATGGGAGCTTACGCTTGTAATCTCAGCACTTTGGGAGGCCAAGGTGGACGGATCACTTGAGGCCAGTAGTTCCAGATCAGCCTGGCCAACATGGAGAAACCCCGACTCTACTAAAAATATAAAAATTAGCCAGGTGTGGTGGTGGGCGCCTGTAATTGCAGCTACTCAGGAGGCTGAGGTAGGAGAATCGCTTGAACAAAGGATATGAAAAGCAAATAATATGAAAAGAAAGTTCCCAGAAAAATTTATCAAATGACATGTTTAAACATGCTCAAGTTTAGGCTGGGTGAGGTGGCTCATGCCTGTAATCCCAACACTTCAGGAGAATGACATGGGAGGATCTCTTGAGACCACGAGTTTGAGTAGCTTGGGCAATATAATAAGACTTCATCTCTACAAAATATTTAAAAATTAGCTGGGTGTGTTGGTGTGCACCTATAGTTCCAGCTATGCAAGAGGCTGAGGTTTGAGGATCACTTGAGTCCAGGAGGTCAAGACTGCAGTGAGCTGAGATCATACCATTGCACTCCAACCTGGGTAACAGAGTGAGACCCTGTTTCAAAAAATAATAACAATAATAAAAAAATAGCTGAGCATGGTGATGTGTACCTGTAGTTCTAGCTACTCAGGACGCTGAGCCAGGAGGATTGCTTGAGCCTAGGAATTCAACGCTGCAGTGAGTTATGATCATGCCACTGCACTCCAGACTGGGCAGCAAGACCCTATCTCCGATCAATCAATCAATCAATCAAAATTCAAAATGCTGTATGTGGAAACTTGAAAGAAAGAAAAAGACATCTTCAGATACAAAGGTTTCAAAAACTTTCCCCTGGTATATCATGTCTCAGAAGCTATTAAAGGATGTTCTCCATTGTAGAGAGGCAGTAAACCTAGAAAGCAAAGATGGAGACTCACCCAGGAGTAAGTCTTGGTGCAGGACGATATTGGAGGGTAGTCCGGAAAGATAGCTGTGTCCTAGGCCTAGGGAAAACTGGTCCAGATTGCACTAGGGGGCAGAAGACTCCAGGAAGGTAGGTTCCAAAAATCAGAGTGGAAGCTGGCATCTCTGGCTCCTATCGAAATGAATTGTTCATTATGTTAGGACAGTTAGAGGTGAATTAATGACATACTGAAATCTAACTAAATGGAGAAAAACAAAGCTGTTTCAGGGGAAACACAGTTACACAAGAAAGGAAATGTGATCACGGCGAATATAAAAATGCAATCACTCGTTTTAGCTGTGAACTCTGTTGACATAATCATAATAAGGAAAATATGGACTTAATAAGAAATTGTGTTGTAAACATATTGGGAAGTTGGGGGTACGGAATCTGTGTGCGTTTGTGTGTATTGGTGGGGATGAGTTACCTGCCCAAAGCATACACTCAATAGATGATGTCTCAGATATCAGTGTCTGGTTTTTGTTTTTATGGTTTTTTTTTTTTTTTGAGACAGAGCCTCTGTCATCCAGGCTGGAGTGCTGTGGCGCAGTCTCGGCTCATTGCATCCTCCACCTCCCAGGTTCAAGCAATTCTCATGCCTCAGTCCCTGAAGTAGCTGGGATTACAGGAACTCGCCACCACGCCTTGCTAATTTTTGTATTTTTTAGCAGAGACAGGTTTCACCATGTTGGCCAGGCTGGTCTCAAACTCCTGACCTCAAGTAATCCACCTACCTCAGCCTCCCAAAGTGCTGGGATTACAGGCATGAACCACCATGCCTGGGCTTTTTTTTTTTCCTTTTCTGTATTAAATAATTCACAGTATTTTAAAAGGATATGTTGGCAAATAGATATGTACACAAAAAAGGCCACTGATACATAATCACATCACTCACAGATGCTCACTGTTCTGCTAGTTGATTCGGCCACAAGTCCATAGACAAGCTTGTAACAGAGTGAAGCCAGGAACAGTCTCTGAGCAGAGTTGCACCAGAGCTTCGGTCACTAAGAGGGGAATTACCTCCAGGAGTGGGTAAGGAAGGAAGTTGGCTGCCATCTTTAGAGTTCTACTGCCCTGACCAAGTGTCCACACTTGAAATGTATAGTGCCCATTCCTCACCTAATAGTGGTTCCTGGCCCAAGGTGAGACTGTCTTTTCAATTGGGTAAGGGTGCAGAGGTCTTCCTGGTGGGAAGGCCAGGAGCTGTTGCTTAGCTGTGGGGACCGCCTGCTATTGCCCTACTCCCCGCTAGTGGGAGCCAAAGGGAAGGCTGGCTGATGAGTGCGGATTGAGGATGTGGCAGGGACTGGTGCCCCTACCTCCTTCCGTCCCACCACCAGAGGTGGGGCTTTGCCGGCTGTGTGCCTGTCACCAGCCACCAGCAGTCATGCCTTGGGTTTCCCAGGTGGGGAGGTGGTAGGCAACGTTTTAAAAAGAAAACAGGAAACTCTATTGTATTGGGGGAGGCAGGAGTGGAGATGAGAAAATGATTTGGATTTTGTGAGAGGGGCTTTGGGGGAGTTTGGTAGTGGATGGTAACTTAAGTGCTTTTTCTTCCTTTTACGTTAGTTGCAGGCTTTGGCTTAGAAAGCCCCAGGGACATGGGGTGGGGGACAGAAACCTGAGGCTCTTGTCCCTTTATCTGCCTTCACAGTACCATCTCCTTCCCCCAGCTTTATCCTGTGCCTAGGAGCCAGGCCTCAGAGCTTCCTGCTATCCACTCCCCATAAGCCACTCCTCTGATATTATTCCATAGCCAAAGGAGCTGTGGGTCCAGGCCTGGTGGCCAGCCTGGCTCAGCCCACTCATTCAGGGTGCTCCTTACCTGCAGGCAGGTGGCAACACCCTATCTGCTACCATTAGCACCTTCCAGAGCCCACCTGCCCTGCCCAGCCACATCCCGCTCTGCCCCATCTGGGATGCTGTGCTCAGGGATGGGCTGGCAGGGCTGCACCCAGCCTCCCTGGTAAGTAGAGACTCAGGAAACCTTTTCGGTCCTCCTGTTTTCTGATTGTGTGATCCAAGGGGTACACACTGGCCCCTTGGGTGCCAACAGAAGGGCTTGGGAGTCTTGCTCTCCTGATGTAGTTGACTGCCCACCCCCACCCCACATGGGTTTCCGAGTCGGCAGGTCAAGCATTATTTTATTTTACTTTACTTTATTATTTTATTTGAGACGGAGTCTGGCTCTGTTGCCCAGGTTGGAGTGTAGTACCGCAATCTCAGCTCCCTGCAACCTCCTCCTCCCGGGTTCAAGTGATTCTCCTGCCTCAGCCTCCTGAGTACCTGGGATCACAGGTGTGTGCCACCATGCCTGGCTAATTTTTGTATTTTTAGTAGAGATGGAGTTTCACCATGTTGGCCAGGCTGGTCTTGAACTCTTGACCCCAGGTGATCCGCCCACCTCAGTCTCCCAAAGTGCTGAGATTACAGGTTTTTGTTTTGTTTTGTTCTTGGTTTTTTTTTTTTTTTTTTTTTTTTTTTTTGAGACAGAGTCTCCCTCTGTTGCCCAGACTGGAGTGCAGTGGCGTGATCTTGGCTCACTGCAAGCTCCGCCTCCCAGATTCACGCCATTCTCCTGCCTCAGCCTCCTGATTAGCTGGGACCACAGGCCCCCACCACTGTGCCCAGCTAATTTTTTTGTATTTTTAGTAGAGACTGAGTTTCACCGTGTTAGCCAGGATGGTCTCAATCTCCTGACCTCGTGATCCGTCCATCTTGGCCTCCCAAAGTGCTGGGATTACAGGCGTGAGCCACCGCGCCCAGCTGGGATTACAGGTTTTAAATTGTATTTTAAATTCATGTTTTAAGGTTGTCAAAAAGAATCACTTAACATTAATATATCTCCCTCCAATATACACAGAAGTATATATTTCGTATATGTTAAGTTTACAACCTTTATGCATGTGTTTACTATTATTAAAATAGGTGATGTTATATAGTGCTTCCTAAATGCCAGTCTGTGGGCCCTTTGCATGAGAACCTCCTGAGAAGCTTTTGGGAAACTCTCAAAAGCTCATCCCAGAAAATTCAGTTCAGTATTCTGGGGGTTATGATAAATAGTCAGGTTTGGGGACACTTTTGTAAATGGCTTTATTACTGTCATTTAATATTTTTCTCCCTTGTTACTTTTTTTTTTTGAGACAGAGTGCAGTGGCATGATCTCAGCTTGCTGAAACCTCCACCTCCTGGGTTCAAGCAATGCTCCTGCCTCAGCCTCCCAAGTAGCTGGGACTACAGGCACCCACAGCCACACCTGGCTAATTTTTTTGTATTTTTAGTAGAGATGGGGTTTCACCTTGTCGGTCAGGCTGGTGTCGAACTCCTGGTCTCAAATGATCCTCCTGCCTCAGCCTCCCAAAGTGCTGGGATTACAGCCGTGAGCCACCGTGCTTGGCCTCCTCATTACTTTTTGTGCCTCTAAGGTAGTCCAATTCTGTAAGATTTGCTAAGGTGTCATTTTTTTGTCCACAGGAAAAGAGAGGGAACAAAGCATCTGATAAAGCCACTATCCTGGCCTTTGATGCCCTGGTGACCTTCTGTGAAGAACTGGGGTAAGTGACTTATTTTGTGTGTGGAGCAAAGTGTCAGTGAGATCATTTACTCCCCTGGCCCCGCTAGTTAAGCAGCTGACATAAGACAGCCCGTAGGCTACCAAGGGACCCCTGCCTGCAAAGGCTGTTGTGTTGGGCAGCGTGGAAGTCAGGACCTTGCTCTTCTCTATTGGAGTCCCCAGGATCTCTGGCAGTGTGGGGATTTGCTCAGTCTTCTGAGTGGTATCCTTCCCTCCACTCCACCCTCTTCTGGAATGGCTGGCCTCACAGGCCACTCAGTTCCAAGGGATGTGACCAGCTCTGAGCTGTCGGCTTTGTGGTCATCATGTGCCACCGAGCTGGGACTTCTGGCATCACTTGAGTAGTTCTCACCCTTATCCACGACCCACACAGAAGCCTGTGGCCCCGCTTACCTCGGGGAGTCATGTGCTTTGAACCCACACATCTGTTTTAGCTGCATCTGCAGGCGATGGGGCAGGGGCCACAGGAAGAGCCCAAGGGCTGCTCAGTGTAGTCAGGTCATGTCCAGGCATGCGGAGCTATGAGTGCCTGGGTGAGAGACAGCCAGGAGGAGTCTTTACATTTTGATCGAAAAAATTCTTGGATTCCTCTCATCTCATGGAATGATCCTGTCGGGGGATGACGCTGACGTGATTGCTTCAGACTTAGAGGTGAATAAATCGAGGTCCAGAGAGGTCACAGTCATGCAGCTCATGGTAGACTGAGGCCACTAAACACCCGGCTTCTGATTTTCAGCAGCATGCTCATTTTCATACACCTAGGCCATCTTGGTTTTTGCAAGAAAAAACCAAGGAAATCAGAGAAGCTCTTCTTTGGTCTGTGTGTTTTTATTTCCACCTCCTCCTGTTCACCAGTGAGTCGGTGGCTTCTGGACTGAAGCTATTTTCTTCTCCAAACTGCCGTCTCTAATTTGGCCTCTGTGGCAAGACCACGCCCAGCAGAAGTGGTGGCTGCAGTGCCAGGACCACCCTTGCCTGCAGCCATTGCGACCAGAGCCCTTTTCAAGCACAATTAATACGGGAGTTGCTAAATTTGGCCTTCTTAGGCTTCTTGAGTAGAGCTTCCATTTCTGGTGAGGAATGAAAGGGCCAAGTGTTCCTGTTCATTGTGAGTCCTTTTTGCTGAAAAAAGCTCCGGGGCTGTCCGAGGCTCTGGAATGCTCTCTGGAGGGTTAACTCTGCCCGTCCCCAGGGTCTGCTCAGTCTGCCAGGCAAGGGAACAGGTCCTCCCAAGGGCTTCTGCCTTTGTTTCTCCTGTCACCTTCCGGGGAGCTGGGACTTCTTAGTGCATCAGTGGCCTGGTTGCCAGGGGCTGGGGTCTAGGCATCTCTGGACCCAAGGAGTCCAGGTGACAGCATTGTGCTGCCTCTTGTGCAGCCTTGTACGTGTCTCCTTTGCTACATGTGATGATTCTGAAATCCAGGCGGCAGGCTGGAATAAACACTGCTGGTATGTCTGTATTGGCTACTGTTCTTTGAATAAGTGAATGTTTGTTTATTTCGTAACTGGTGTGTAGCACAAAGAAAAAGCCCCTTCTCCACCAGATATTTGCTCCCTAAGAATAGTTCTCGTTGGAGGCTGAGGTCGAAGCAGCCTCCCACCAGCGTTCCCTTGGGGTAGGCACCTGGCAGCGAGGGACAGAGCCAGTGGGGTGGGCTCAGCAGAAGTGGGTACATTTCTGCAAAGGAAGCTGTAGGTTTCCGGTCGGTTTGTTGTGGGGTCTGAGGCGCATGGGAGTGGGACCAGCAAAAAAGATACTCAGGTCAGTTAACTAATGAGGCGGAGCTGTGGCAGTCAGCAGTTTTCCTCTCTTCTCTATCTGTAGCTACTTTCTCTGGGCTATAACCTTGAAAAAGCAGTGTTTGATTATTCATGACTATGAGTGTCTTTTAGCGTCATAGGGAACTGTTATTAGGTTTGAAGCAACCTCCAGCTTGAGGCCTCGGCATTTTGAGATGGAAGAGCAGCCTTGTGTTTAGACCTGGATTGAATTGGGCCCTGTTGTCTCCTGGGATCTTGGGGCTGGGGGTGCCCAACAGCCCGGCATCTTCTTGTTTATCTGTGTGTTTACTCATTCAGTCATTTATTCAGCCGACAAATATTGACTGATGCCAGCTCTGTGCCAGGTACATTGGACTTGGGGGATACACTGGTGGGCAGAAATAGCCCCGTCCCCTGCTTTATGGTGCTTGGTCCAGTGGGGAAGAGAGCACTGCAGATAGTCACAGCAGAGACATGTAAGTCCCAGAGCCGGCCATGGTGGCTCACACCTGTTATACCAGCACTTTGGGAGGCTGAAGCAGGAGGATCGCTTGAGCCTGGGAGTTCAAGACCAGCCTGGGCAACATGGCGAGACCCTGTCTCTACTAAAAATACAAAAAAACACAATTAGCCAGGCATGGGTGGCACACGCCTGTAGTCCCAGCTGCTCAGGAGGCTGAGATGGGAGGATCATGTGAACTCAGAAGTCTAACGTGCAGTGAGCCGAGATTGTGCCACTGCACTCCAGCCTGGGCGACGGGAGTGAGACCCCATCTCCAAAAAAAAAAAAAAAAGTCTGGGCTCGGTGGCTACCGCCTGGAATCCCAACATTTGGGAGGCCGAGGCGGGCGGATCACGAGGTCAGGAGATCGACACCATCCTGGCTAACACGGTGAAACCCCATCTCTACTAAAAATATGAAAAAAATTAGCCGGGCATGGTGGTGGGCACCTGTAGTCCCAGCTACTTGGGAGGCTGTGGCAGGAGAATGGCATGAACCTGAGAGGCGGAGCTTGCAGTGAGCCAAGATCATGCCACTACACTCCACCCTGGGCGACAGAGCGAGACTCCGTCTCATAAACAAACAAACAGAAAAGACATATAAGTCCTGTAAATGGTGTTTCGAGAGTATAAAACAGGTGGCCTTACCCTAATCCTCGAGGGTTAGGGAAGATTTACCTGAGGGAGTCAGGTTCAAACTGAGATATGAAGGATGAGGAAGGACTAACTAGGCCATGGAGTCAAGTGTGGTGTGAGGGAGAGCATCCCAGTCAATGAGAATAGCATGCGCAAAAGCCTTGTGGTGGGAGAGAACACGGCATATTCAAGAACCAAAAGACACGCTGAGAACCCAGGGGCAGGGTGGGGTGGGGTGGGCGAGATGGCTGGAGACAGGCTAGACTGTGCGGGCCCTGGTGAGGCTTTGTTCGGGAAGCTTGCTCTGGTGGCTCTATCTGGATTAAAAATGAGCTCTCACAAGTTAGCAGATTTGTAAAGGAATTTTTACTTCATTTGGTTGTGTCTTTCTCTGTCAAGGATTTGTGAAATTGCTGGCTGGGCCTTTGGGCCTGTTAGAAAACCTTGTTAGCCATCGCTCCTTCCACCTGAGGCAGTGGAGCCGTCCTCTCCATGTGCTTTTAGTGTTCTGGTCAGGGAACCCGAAAACCAATAGGATCAAGTCACCAGAATTGGTCTCAGACCAGCCTCCCCATCTTACTAGTCTGACCAACCCTAAGCCAGATGGAATATTTTACTAGACTCTTTCCTGGTGGGAAAGGAAGACACCAGGGCCTGGCCCCTGAGCCAGAGGGGACCGCGGAGGGGCCCACCACCAGAATGGGGCAGGTCAGCTTGCCTCCCCTGCTGCCGTCTCAGTCCCCAGGAAGTCAGGTCACTCCTCTTCACCCTCTTCACGCTGAGTGTTTTCTGTGGAAGTGAGTAAACCAAACACGATGGCAAATAAGATGAGAAGCAGGATAGCGGTGATGAATAAGATAATCACTGCCAGGCCCCCCTGGTCCCAGGGGTTCTGCCAGAACACATCATTCCACATTGTCTCTTTGAATACCAGTTGGTCCATGAGAATCTGGAAAAGAGGGACAGAGGACCTGAGCGCAGGCAGCCCTCCCAGGCCCTGTCCCAGGCGCTATGCTCTGCCCGCTGACTCCAGCCTCTGTAGCAGCTTCTGTGAGCAGCCAGCCCGCCTGGCGGCCAGGGGACATGAAAGGGCTGGAGTCTGTGCTCGATGCCTGCAGCCAGCAGCAAATGGCATTTCCCCTGCTCTAGATACAGGAGCCAGGACTGGCGCAAGGAGTGGGGCCCTGGATTTTTCCTGGGGCCTGCCCCTGGATTCTCCAGTCCTTCTTTCCTGAGTAGCAAGTGTGAGCAAGGACTCTCTCTCATCCCTGAAACCTACTTGGCTAAAATGTAAAAAGCATCACGATAGAGCCTCACTGTATTTCCTGCACCAACTGCCAAACATTTGGGAGGCATTCGAGAGCGTATAGGAGCCAAGGAGTGGCCAACTCTAGCTGAGGCCTTGGTGGGCTCCTTGGAGCAGCTGAGAACAGAACTTACCAGTCTTCTAGAAGTGGAGCTCTTTATCACAGACTGCAAGCCTATAGCCAGGTGAGGGCAGCCCGGGTGAAGGAGGAGGGAGCCATTACCCGATTCTGCTGGTAGCTGTTCTGGGTCCCACAAGGGCAATTCAGGGTGGTCCTTCAGGCTCACACTTTGCGGGAGGCTGAGCTGAAGAGGCCGTCAGGTGACCAGAGCTGCACCCTGACTCAAAGAAGCAACTGTTGAGAGGAAAAGGCGTGAGCGTGGCCAAGCGGCCCTGACCAGACCTTCGTTGCTGTCACCAAAGCAAACAAAGGTGGGCTAGGACTGGTTGCCTGGCAACCACAGCTCCCTTTCTGCCTTTCACGTTCCCCCTTTGGCTCCTTTCTGCCCTTGTGTGATGTCATTTTGGGGGTGCTCAGTGCACGTGTTCATGAGTCCCTCCTGAGAGAAGTCAGACTTGGGGTGGACGGGGAAGAGACTGGACCGAGGGCCTTTGCCCCAGGCCATCGGGCCACCTCACCTGTGGCTGGGCTGGGCTGTCCTCTGTCTGGATGATGTGTGGACTGCGGACTTGCCCTGAGCTCGGGAAGCCCTGGGGCTGGGACTGGCGTAGGGCTTACTTCCTGTGTTGTGGGGTGAATGATTAACTGCAGCCCTGGGTGGCACCTGGTGCCTCCTGGAACTGTTTCTGGGGGAAGGGTTGCTCCCCACTGAGGCTTCCCATTGGTGCCTTTGTCTGCCCCTCGGGCACAGCCTAAGCAACATTGTGTGGTTGGTTTCTGCCCACTGGCACAATAGGGAAGCTGGGAAGAGGGAATGAAGCCTGTGCCCTGGTGCTTGAAACCTAATGGCCACCATTTACTCCTTTAAAAGCTAGGATGTGAGGGCCCACTGTGGCCAGGAAACAGGCACTGTGTGTCCAGTTGGGAGATCAGAGAGGCGGGCCCTGCCCTCCAAGCGCTTCCCTTCTAGCCCTCGGGTGCTTATCAAAGCTGGTAAAGATCTGGGAGCTTTTGGAAATGCCCAGGCCCCACCTGGTACCACTTACATCAGTCTCTGGGGGTGCCAGGACATCATATTGTTTACACATCCCCAGGTGATTCTCCCCAGGTGTGGCCAGAGTTGGATGACAGATGGTGGCAGATTTAGAACAGTCGTTCTTAACTATCATTGGCGTCGCTGACCCAGGTTACCTGATGTTTTCCGTTTCCTTGTGTGAAACTTACTGACTAAGGCCCTTGGCATGCTGAATGCTCACAGCAGTGGGCCAGTCTCTAGCTCACTCTGTGTGTGCAGCTCGGTCAGTTAAGTCAGATGCTTATCAAGAGTCAGGTGTTGGTTCCCAAACCTGTTCATGGCAGTTGGACTTGTAATTACATAATTGAATTTAACATCCCGGGAACCAATGAAGCAACAATAACAGCTGAAACCCCAATTTTACATGTGGGGAACGGGCACAGAGAGGTTAAATAACTTAGCCAAGGTCATCAGCTAGTAAGTAACTGAGTTGGAGTTTGAATCTAGCAGCACACAGTCTGAGCTCTAAAGCACCTCAGAGTGAGTGGAGAAACAAATTGTTTCTAGAAATACCTGTTGAGGCCGGGCGCGGTGGCTCAAGCCTGTAATCCCAGCACTTTGGGAGGCCGAGACGGGCAGATCACGAGGTCAGGAGATCAAGACCATCCTGGCTAACACGGTGAAACCCCATCTCTACTAAAAACTAGCCGGGCGAGGTGGCGGGCGCCTGTAGTCCCAGCTACTCGGGAGGCTGAGGCAGGAGAATGGCGTAAACCTGGAAGGCGGAGCTTGCAGTGAGCTGAGATCCGGCCACTGCACTCCAGCCTGGGCGACAGAGCGAGACTCCGTCTCAAAAAAAGAAAAAAAAAAAAAAAAAAAGAAATACCTGTTGACCACTTTGGGATGACTTTGGAATCACTCAGATAATGTTCCTGTTGAAAAAGGTGCAGACACGATAACTAAACATTAGGGACATTTTGTAAAAACCCAGAAGGCTTTCACACCCAGATTCCTTTGCCTTTAAGTTCCTATGGCTTTAAGTTTTTGTTCTGCTTTAAAGAAACCAAAACTAGAAAATAACAATACAGGAACTCTGGTTGGCAAGCCCACACTCAGAGAAAAGGCCAGGAAGACCAGCCAGGGAATAGGTGTGTGTATATTTCCATTTAATGTGAGATATGTAAAAAAGTAATAGATGTTTAGAGAACTTAGGTGCTCTTTAACGAAAGTTGCTTTGACCAGCTCTTTCAATTAACTGCCGGCCCCAATTGGATAATTTTTTTTTTTTTTTTTTTGAGACAGGGTCTCACTCCATAGCCCAGGCTAGAGTGCAGTGGTGATCTCAGCTCACTGCAACCTCTGTCTCCCAGGTTCAAGCGATTCTCCTGCCTCACCCTTCCGAGTAGCTGGGATTACAGTTGTGTGCCACCATGCCCGGCTGGGAGAAAACTTATATATACTCTCTGCCAAGTTTTTCTAATGAGATTCTTGTATCCGTGGCTTTATTGTCTTTTTTTTTTTTTTTTTTTTTTTGAGACAGGGTCTTGCTCTGTCACTCAGGCTAGAGTGCAGTGGCACTGTCATGGCCTAGGCAGTCCTCCTGCCTCAACCTCCACAGGAGTTAGCTGGGACCACAGGTATGTGCTACCATGCCTGGCTCATTTTTTTTTATGTTTGTAGGGACAGGGTCTCCCCATGTTGCCCAGGCTGGTCTCAAATTCCAGAGCTCAAGGATCCTACCTCATTTGGACTTCCAAAGTGCTGGGATTACATGCATGTGATATACTGTGCTGGTCTGTTGTAGTTTTTTGTTTGTTTGTTTATTTGTGACAGAATCTCGCTCTGTCACCCAGGCTGGAGTGTGGTGGCATGATCTCAGCTCACTGCAACCTCTGCCTCCTGGGTTCAAGCAATTCTCCTGCCTTAGCCTCCCGAGTAGCTGGGACTACAGGCATGCACCACCACACTCGGCTAATTTTTTTGTATTTTTAGTAGAGACAGGTTTTACCATGTTGGTCAGGCTGGTCTCGAACTCCTGACCTCAAATGATCTGCCTGCCTCGGCCTCCCAAAGTGCTGGGTTTACAGGCAGGAGCCACGATTGTAGCTTTTAATCAGGCATGATGTACAGACAGTACGGCACACAGGTCTTCAGAGTAGAGTGCAGCCCTTTTGAGGAGCCAAGAGCAGCCTGCCCTGTGGTGGAAGCGGAGGGCACAGCTGGGGGTGGGCATGAAGAGGCTGGCCAGATGATTGTGGGGACCTCTTAGGATGCTGCTGCAGTGACCACAGGTAAGCATTGATGGCAGCGTGGTCCAGGATGGCACAGTGGCGGGAACAGAGAGGTGGTGGCCAAGTCAGACGTCCTCTGAACCGGAAACCAGCCTGATGGCCACCCCTTCCATGGCTCCCGCCCATCTTTAGGCTACCCAGGTCTGCAGCATCTTTCTGTTTATTCTTTCCCACAGTCGGGCAACTGCTGCCACCTTTCCGTGCCCATCTTCCCTAGGGAAGACCGGCATGAGAAACTGCTTCTTGAAGGAGTGGGCCGGGCTACTGTCGGAGAGCCGGTCTGGTTAATCTCAGTGGGTTTGAAGCCTACGAAGGAGTTGGCCTGAGAGCCAGGCCCGGTGTGTGCCAGTTGGCGAAGGAGCAGAGAGGAGTGAGTCCTGTGAGGGCAGAGACCGAATCCTGTGTGGACTTAGCAGTTGTGTACCGCCTGCCCTGGAGCGGCCATTCGGCCTGTCCGTGTCCGGGGCTGTCTGTGGTTCCCACCTGGAGCAGCTGGGCTGGGGAAGCAGAATATTTTCTAGCAAAGGGCCTCAGCCTCAGTTGCCCTGGAGCAGGGCTATTCTTATGCTGATGAAAACTGGCTTATGGAAAAGTTACCCAGGCTGCTTCCCTGTTGACCATCTCCCAAACAGAAGGCTTCCGGAGACCCCCCAGCCCTTGCTGCTGGGAATGAAAAATGCGGGGTTTCCTGTCCATCCACTCTCCTGTGTTTTTCTTCTGGGAGGGATGCCTCATTGGGCACCACCCCAGCTCTTACCTGTTGGGTCCCACCCACTCCTGTGAAGGTTATTTTGAGACAGAGTTTGGGGTGTGGGTGTTTTGGGTATAGGGTTGGTCGATGGAGGATAATGGGATTAGAGCGTTATCTGTCCTGCATCCAGGAGGCCAAGTTCTGGGTCTTGGAGCCCTGGGTGTGGTAAGCAGAGGCTCTGGAGCCAGATAGGCTGGACTCAGGCAGGCTCTGCTGCTTTTCAGCTGGTTGAACTTAGACAAGTCACCCAGCATTGCTGAGGCCCAGTTTCCTCATCTCTAAAATGGGAGTAACAGTGGTATCTTCAACGTGGAGGTACTGTGATGAGTAAATGAGTTTATCTGCACCAAAATGCTGAAGACGATGCTGAGTATGTGTAACCCCTCAGTAAATTTAGCCATCTTCATCATCATCTTTATTCTGAATCCTGTTCTTTGGAGGGGGCTGAGAATGGGCAAATTTTTGAATTTCTTTTCTTTTGTATGAAAACATTTACTCTCCAGGTCTTTAACCTAAACCTGTCAGACAAGTCCGTGGACACTAGAAAGTGAAACCAGAGGGTGAGAGCTTCCCCTCCCTGCCTGCTATTGCCAGTGTGGCCTGGACTGCCAGCTGGAAATGGCGGGGGTGTGACAGTGGCTGGCATTCCCCTCTCCATGACATGTTTCCCAGGTAGACAGGGCTCTGCTCCCAGGTCGCAGGCCAAGATGATGGAAGCATGTGAAAAACATAGACTTCTCGTGGCTCTGGGGAAGCCCCGGGGAGGCACCTCAGGATGCTCTGTCTGGACCCATTGGCATTTCTGGAGCCTCCCCTCACTCCTGGGTTCGTAGCTCTACCTGGAAAGTTCTCTGGAAAGTGTGGGGTGTGCAAGCCAAAGGTGCAGGCAGTGGACAGATTGAAGTGCCATTCCTGAGCCTAGCTCCTGCCTTTGGGCAAACACAGTCTCTGCCACTGCAGAGTAGTGCCTCGGCCTGGCAGAGCTCATTAGCAGCTGATGCATGACAGGAATTTCATGGCACCATCCACGGGTCCCGTGGTGTTACCGCCTGTGTGGCACGCTTCTCTGCATGGTTTTCCAGCTTTTGTGGGCACAGAGAAAGCAGAGGCCTGGGAAGGACAGGCACCAGCTATACCCCCTCCCGATGCACAGAGCCCAGCCCAACCTCAGGGAGTCCGGCACTGCAGAAACATAACACAAAAGCTTTTACTTGGAAACCGGCAAATACTGGACTAGAATACTGACATGCTTACGCTGTGGCAGGAGCTCGGATGCAGAAGCTATTGCACAAAGCCCCTCTGATTGCCTTGCTCCTCTTTGGCATGGATCAGCAGAGCCCCAAGGGCCAATTGCCCACAGGTGGGGGCTGTTCTCCATCAAGGTATGGGGACCCCTACTTCCTTGTTTTGTTAAAAAGTGCAGGTAGGCGAAGAAGCCCAGGCAGTTGACCCAGTCTTTGAAACAGCTGACTCCCCAGCACCCAGTGTCCACTGGCAGATGAGAGGTTTGCACCTATACCAGCCCTGGTTTCCTTGGTAGGGCTCAAGTTGTCAGTGTCCAGGTACCTGGGCCGGGCCAGAGCTGGGGCCAGGGGAGCCTGGTCTTGAGGGGTGAGGGCTGCAGGGCCAGGCTGATGGCCTGTGTCATAGCGTTGGTCATCTCCTCTCCAGCTTCTCCTCAGCCATCCCCTGTCCGTCATGGTGGTGTCGGCTGCACTTGGACCTTCCTGCCTCTCTGCTCAGGGCAGCAGCAGTGAGTGCAGCAGCAGCTGCAGGCTATCAGCAGCAACAGCAAAACAGTGGCTGGAGGGCCGGGTGAGAGCACGGGACTCAGGCTGGGGAGAGAAAGGATGCCCGTCCTCCTCCCAGAGAAACCCACTGCGTGCCAGGGTCTTTCCCCCACAGGTCTGGTGGAGAGGTCAGAAAGACCTGAGAGGCTGGTGAGAGGTGTTGACGGTCCCCACGCCAGCCGCCAGGACCAACCTCCTCCATGTTGTATCTTCTGTTTCGCTGCCCAAGCCTGGCTCCCATCATCCCCGTGTTTGGGATCCCGGGGTACTGCGGGGCCCAGTCCCCAGCACCACCCATCACCCAAGCAGCATATCAGAGGATGAGGGAACTCCCTTGGCTTCCCCCAAAGGACAACTGGTTTTCCTCCTTGATCCGGGAGACACCTGCCACCTCTGCCAGCCCTGTGGCTGGCACCATGGTGTGGTCGCTCCCAGATGCCAGGGAGAGCCATAGGCCTCTGAGTGCCCCAACTAACCTGTGAAAAGGACGATGACTGAGAAGGCCACGATCTCCACGGGCTCAGCCTGGGGCAGTCTCTGCAGCTTGAGCAGCAGCCTCTCACCCACAGCACGCATCTCCTGCACGAAGTCGGTGGCGGCCATGCTGCGCTGGCTTCGGGTCGGGGCTCCTGCCGGGCTGTGCTGGGGCAGAGAGAACACCTGGAGCCTCCACGGCTGGCCCCACACTCGCCGCAGCACTGAGATTCCACCCTCGCACCCATCCGCAGCCCGCAGAACAAGTTTGTCAGGTCTCGCACATTGCACCCCTGGTGACTTCCACCTAGTGGTGGCCCTCAGTCCCCACCCAGCTGACACAGCTCAGGGTGGAGGAAACCGGTGAGGACAGTGAGACCAAGGGCTTGCTTCGGGGGCTGCCAGCCAAGGCTGAAGCTGGTGGTGGTTTCTGTCTTCGCTGTTCCGTCCCCTTGTCTTGAGGTACCACTCCTAGGTTTTGCTCAGGTGCTTGGGACTGGCACAGCTCCCTCCTGGCACCCGGGTCCCCTCGGGGTGGGGAGACTGGCATAGGATGCCAAACTGGTTATCTTGCCTTCCATCAATGTGGGGACAGAAGGAGCAGGTTCTCCCAAGAGCAGGTTCATGGGGCTTCTGGCCAGGGTCAGTCAGAGGTGAAAACTGCCCCCGTCTCCCAGGCTGCCCAGCCTCTCCCACCAGCCCAGTTTCTGCACTCATGCGTGTTCTGCCGGAGGCAGGAGGCTGCACCGTGTCCCTCCAGGTTTTGCCAGGGTTTCTGTCCTGTCTGTTGGGAGGGGGTCAGGGGGCCCAGGATGTCAAGCCAGCCCTTCCCCTGCTGGCTTCATCTGTTTCTCTGGCCTGACCAGGAAAGTCCTCTCCACTCCCAGCCCTGCCCCAGAAGAGCCTCTTCCTGTCTCAGGGTGCCCAAGAAGCCCAAGGTGTAGCTCCAGGCTGAGGCTGTCGGGCTGTTGTGTCTTTGAGCCGCTTTCCCCTTCTGCCTCTCCTGTGGGCATGAGGGAGCTGGTGCCTCTTCCGAGAGGGGCCAGAGACAGCCTTGTCCCAGCCCAGCCTGATCCTGTTCACCAAGGCAGTTGCTCTAATCCAGGGTGGTGGTGGGGACAGGTGGCCAGGGGCTCGTGCCCCTGTAATGATCATTGCCTCATCCCGGGTCTCAGCTGGTTCTCGCTGGGATGGCTGCAGTCAGTGAGGCCGGTCACTCCCAGTGCTGCTGCCTTGGCAGAGCTGGTTTAGAACCACCGTGAAGGTCATTGAACAGAGCCCTCCACCCTGCACTTGGCCTGCGGCCATCCTTGAGGCCATGTGGCGTTTGCATTAGCACCCAGGATGGTGAGGAACCCCCGCCTGCTGAGGCAGCCCACCTACTGCAGAAGGTCGGACTCCCTGCTGGCCCCCAGTTAGTCCCACTTGTGGCCACTTAGACCTTGCCCCCTCTTCTGCCTCATAGTCCTTCAGAAGGAAGGTGGCAGCCGGCATGTACCTTCTGGATTTCCTTCTTTGCCAGGGGCCTGCTCTAGTGTTTTCAGCTGCCCCTCCTTGAATGCCACTTCCATCTTCCTTTTGTGACATGAACAGGTTGCTTCATGTCTCTGATATGGAATGAGATGCTCATGTTTTGAGGCTGTTGGGAGGACTGACCATCTAGCAGCATGTTGTAGACAGCCACGGGGGCGGTGCCCAGCACATGAGAATGCCCCCCTGGGAGGACTCTCACTGGCTTTGGGGGCTGTCACTCCCGTGCACCGTCACTAGCACCCCCAACACCTTTTAGGTGCCTGTCCTAGGATGTCTGTGGTGTGTGCCCTGAAGGAAGGCAGGCAAGCTGGAGGTGGGGAGCTATGGTTTTGGTTTTGGTTTTGGTTTTTTTTGAGATGGAGTTTCCCTCTTGTTGCCCAAGCTAGAGTGCAATGGCATGCTCTCAGCCCACTGCAACCTCTGCCTCCCAGGTTCAAGTGATTCTCCTGCCTCAGCCTCCCGAGTAGCTGGGATTACAGGCGCGTGCCACCATGCCCAGCTAATTTTTGTAGTTTTAGTAGAAACGGGATTTCACCATGTTAGCCAGACTGGTCTCGAACTCCTGACCTCAGGTAACCCGCCCTCCTTGGCCTCCCAAAGTGTTGGGATTACAGATGTGAGCCACTGCGCTTGGCCTTGGGAGCTGTTTTTTTAAGTGACAATGAGGGTGGCAGGCAGAAGATGGCTCCGTGGAAAATTAGGTGAGTTCCTGTCAAAAGCAGGAGGTTCCCTGAGTTAGATCCACCCAGCTTCTCACACCTCACCTGGAGTGACTGCATTTCTGCAGAGGTGAGGATCACAGTTTTCAAATGTACTGAGAGGCATAGGGTCCTAGAATGCCACAGATCATCCATTCCCACCTCCTTCCTTCTACACATGGGGAAACTGAGACCCAAGAGAGCAAGCAGCTTCTCTGAGGTTACACAGCAGGACAGGGCCTCAGCCAGCACCCCCACTGGTGCCCCCGCTATCTCCCCATGGAGGCCTGTCTCCAGCTTAGACCAGCAAGATAGCCAGGAGCAGCCCCCCTGAGGGCACTGCCCTTGCAGTGGGCTCAGTATAGCAGCCAGGGCCCAGAGCCCCCTGGAAGCCAACTGGCTGTGCTCGGCCAGCCCCAGCCCACGTTGTGGATCTGAAGCTGCTTTTATCAGCATATCGCCTCCAGGCCGGGGCCACACCAGGCCCTTTGAGACTACCTGGAGTCCTTGTCACCACAGGTACAGGTCTTGTGTGCCTAGCCAGCCTGAGCGTAGGACTGACCCCTCTGGTCAGACCGAATGGGACATTCCCTCTGGCCAGGTGGAGCAGGCTTGCACAAGGAGAGTGGTCCCCTCTTGGTCCGGTACCTCCTAGCTTTCCAGGTTCCGTCATTCTTAGAGGGACGACAATGCCGACAGTGTCCCTTACAGGACAGTTGGTGCATGGTTCAGGAGCTCGGCTGCCTTTCTCCCCTCCCTCTCTGCACTTGGTCTGGCGTTTTCAGCTTGATTGGCACTGTGCCTACATAGCCTCGTGTAGCCCAGCAGAGACACTCCTTAAAAGAGGACGCGGGCAGGGAGAGTTAGCAGGGGCGAGATTTTCCTTATGAGCGAAAAGTGGCATGGAGACCTGGGGTCATGCTCACCAGAACAGGGAGGAAGATGGTTGGACTGAGGCTAAATTTACTGGTGCAGGAAAAGTGGGGTTTGTTGCTGAGGAGCTCTGGCCAGCCTCCAGGGTCTGCAAAGTGGGAGAGCTGCAGACTCATGCTAGGTGGACCCCGGCCCCCAGCTGGGAAAAGTGTCAGTTCCCAGCAGCAGCAGGCTGCGGCTGTGGATAGTGGCATAGCTTTGTGCCCAGGGCTTCCCTAGGGGGCTGACTGGAGGCTGAATTTGCCAGCCAGGCATGGCCAGCCTCACCCAGCCCTGGGGTCTGACCCAGGGGTACTCAGACAATATCCTGTCACACAGTGAGCGGAAGTGGGACCATTGGACGTGGCTGTTCTGCCCCCAGAGAGCTGGAGAGGAACCCCAGGACCCCCTTTGTTTTGCAGTTGATCTCTTGTCATTTGGAGCATAAGCCCGTGACTGAACCTTCATGGAGCAGGTGGGGGAACAGGGGGTTCCTGTTCTCTAAAGAGGAGGACGCGCATTCCAGCCAGTCCCCAGCCGGTCTTCCCAGCGGGCTATTTAAAGCCAGGCCAAGGAGTGCCTGACGCTTGGTGCCCAATATAACCAGCAGCCGTCAGGTGACTGTGTGGCGTGTGCCCCAGCCGCGGCTCCTAAGGGAACCTTAGTGTTCCCAGCTGTGGCGAGGGGAACATGGGAGCGCTGAGGCTGGCCACCTCTCCTCCCCTTTCCCTTCCTAGGTTTGGCAGGAGGAAGGCAGGGAAGCCCAGGAGGGCTACTGATGATCCTGTATTTTTCCAGTCTTTCTATCTCAGGTTCACCCAACACCTTCAGAAACCACCCTTCCCACCTATGAACCAGGGCAACTAGAATCCCTCCCAACCCCACGCTCGGTAGCGCCCACCTGTGAACCAGGGCAACTAGAATCCCTCCCAACCCCACGCTCGGTAGCGCCCACCTGTGAACCAGGGCAACTAGAATCCCTCCCAACCCCACGCTCGGTAGCGCCCACCTGTGAACCAGGGCAACTAGAATCCCTCCCAACCCCACGCTCGGTAGTGCCCACCTGTGAACCAGGGCAACTAGAATCCCTCCCAGCGCCACGTTCAGTAGTGCCTTGGTTGGAGGTTTCTCAGGATCCTCAGGGGTTCCTGAGTGGCTGCCAGAGCAAGTAGTGGCTTCCTCTGGCCCTAAGAGGGAGTGTAGCCCAGCTGCCACCAGGCCATCCTGCTGCCCAGGCTGCCCAGCCAGCCCTGCTTGGAGCCTTCAGAGGGTGCGCCCTGGCTGCAGTAGTGGTCAGCACAGGGGAAACACGCAGGGCAGGGAAGGCTGACAGAGCCAGAGGGATGGGAAGCATTCCTTTGTGTGGCATCTCCTGGCACACGGAGCCTTGCAACAGGCAGGCATCCCGCAGGCCAGACAGCTGCCACTTGGTCCCGAAGCTTCCCTGTTTCCTCCTCGCAGAGCTGATACTACAACCCCAGGCGCCCCACAAGGAAGGGCTGGCAGCAGGCGGCGTGTTTGAGACTGATAAGCGAGGTGTGCTGGCGGCGCGGGGCCCAGAGGGCTGCTTGCTCTGCCCTGTTGTTTCGTCATGGTGGGTTTCAGCCACTCTTGCCCTACTGGGCATTATCTTGCTTGAGGTCCAACTAGAAGGAGGCATAACTGACACTTGTGGGAGATTTGCAGGGTCCTGTGCCTGAGCAGCCGGGGGGATGTCCCTGTTTCTGGCACTGAGCCTTTGGGTGACTCCCCTTTTTGCCCTGGCTCCAACTAGAAGTAGAAAGTGGTGCTTGAACCCCTGGCAGGCCCTGCTCCTGTAGCCACCCAGGACAGGAGGAAGCGCTTTGTGCTGCTGGTATTAGAAACAGTAGGCACTCGTTCTGCAGCTACAGAAACTGGCCATTTATTCCCTCTCCGTCCTGGTTCAGGGACTATGTTGGAGAGACCCTGTCCACTTGTGTCCTGTGGATGCAGGACAGGGATCCCCACCTGCCTGCCTGGGGCGTCTTGTGAGTGACAGCCAGTGGGGTTTCCAGGCTCACCACTGTGCCCTCACCCCCACCTGGCCTGACTCTTTCCCTGCTGTGCGCCTCCCAACACCACAGGAGCTCGTCTCCACAGGCACCAGCCCCAGCCGAAGCCCCCAGCCTCTGCCGAGCTGGGAACACGTGGGCTGGTCCTTGGTTTCCACATTTCCCTGGGTCATTGTTTTCCTTTCTTACTAGATGCCAGCTTGTTTGCTTTGAGGAAAACATATGGGAGGTGGTGGCTTTAACGCTGGCTTGAGGACAGGGAGGCAGGAGTAGGCAGCCTCGGCTCACGGGCCCTGCCCAGGAGGGCTGCTCTCAGTGCTCCCCAAAGAACCAAACAGTCGGGCCCTGCTTCCTTAGGGGCGGTGTCACATCAACCTGTGCGTCACAGTGGCACAGCAGAGGTCCTGGTTGCCAGCGTGGTCCCTCCCAGCCTCATTTCTGTGACCTCCCCACCTGAGCCTGGGTTGAAAGTCAGTCATCCAGGTTCCTGGTTTGGTGTTCAAGGCTCGTCACCAGAGGGAGATCTGGAAGCTCATGCAGTTCTAGGAGGGCCCAGGGAGGAGGACCCAGGCTGAGCCCTGAACTGAGAACACCGGCAGTGAGGGGGCCAAGCCCCCGAACAGACACAGATGGGTGGAGTCCTGCTGCATGCTGGGGGTGCCACACACTGGCTGGGCAGACCCCGCACTGACCTCGACAGGGCTCTGCCCTAATCCTGGGAAAAAGGGAGGCTCAGCAGGCCGGCAGCCGTTCTCTTCCAAGCTGGACAGCCAAATCCCTCTTTTAAGCCCGCTGAATAAAAGAGCTGAAATGAACTTGCAGAATAAGCAGGCCCTCGGGGCCCCTCTGCTGCACAGCAGGCGGAGCGGGAGGCGCTCTGAGCAGAGCCCCCGGCCCTCCCCTAGTGCAGGGTCCCAGCAGGAGGGAGAGTGCAGGTGCGTGCAGGAGGCTGCCTGATTTCCCTGCAGGAAAGTGACCCAGCGTGTCCCCCAAGACCTCTCCGTGTTTATGGTAGACTGTGGCCCTTCACCCTGGGGGCAGGAGACCCTTGCTGCTCCCTCACTATCCCCCCTTCTTCTGTGGCCATTTCCACTCACCTGGGAGCTCAGGTGTCGGGGGCTGAGCAGCAGTGCCCCAGCGCGGAGCCTCCACGTGCTGTCCTCGTACTTCCTCCGTGGGTGCCGGGTGCCGCTGCTCCCCTGGGCGCCTCAGCCCAGCCCCTCTGCTGACAGCCAGCTGCTGTCTCTGCCTGGCTTTTTTGTTGTTGGTCGTCCTGGAGATCCAAGTGTCAAATTACCGTCGCGAGGGGGAGCCCGAGGAAGCCCTGCTTGGGAACTTGTCCTCCAACTTCATGTCCTGGTGCCTCACCTCTGCCCTGAGAGGGCTGCTCGGGGACAGGATGAGCTCCCTCTCTCCTCCTCCTTCCTCCTTCCCCTCCTCTCCCTCTCCCCTACTCCCATGCCGTGGGCTGGGCCTGAGTTGGGAGCTGAAGAAAGAAGTCGGCTCATGCAGTTCTAGGTGGGCCCAGGGAGGGCCTCCCTGGCCAGGAGGACCCTGGGGAGGCGCCACCTGAGCCTGTGGAGGGGAGTCCTGCAGTGCTTTCAGATCTGGGGCACCCACCCTGCCCTCGGGAAGGCCACCCCTTCTGTCCCTCTGGCCACTCCATGGCTGGCCCCTCCCTCTGGCCTCTCAGGAACAACAGTAAACAGTGGGGAGCTGGTGCCCTCCCAAGCCGAGCAGGAGGCTTTGCAGCCAGTCCCTGGGGAGGCCCTTGTACCACTCAGCGTCTGAAGGCGTCCTGGGGGAGAACTTGGAATCCTGAGTGATCTGGGAGTGGCCTGTGTGCCCGGCAAGGCACCTCATGTTCCTCGTGAGGTGAGGGCCTTCTGCCGGGGCTGTGACTGCACTCCTGGCCCAGCTGTCAGGGCAGGGCTCCAGAGTCCAGGGGCCGGGCCCTGTGACATTTGCCTGGTTGTGCCACCCAGCAGGCCAGGCTGTGTGGAGAGAAACTGACCCCAGCTCCGCTGTCAATGGAGCTCTTTGAGTCCGAGCACAAAACCCCAGTGAGTCAGGGCTTGGGGAGGGCAGGGGGAGGAAGCCAGCCATGTGGTCACACCACTTGGATGCCAGAGCCTCCCAGAAGGCTGGACAGGCGGCCGCTGTGCAGATGCACGGACTCTTGGGGATGGACCGTTTGTCGCATTTACTCTTTGGAGCAGAGTGGGGGCAGGAGCACCCTCTGGTGGCCGCCTCGGCTGTCCCAGCCCAGGTCAGGCTTCCGAGCTGCGTTCACTCAGCTAAAGGAAAGTCAGCCAGGCCCTGCTTCCTTAGGGGGGTGTTACAATCAGCCTTGGATCTTTAAGCCTGCGCCTTGGGGTTGCAGCCCCTCAAAGGGCTTCTTGCAGCCCCAGCAGTGCTCACACTGGGAGGAGTTCTAGTTATAGCAGTTAACACCAGCTATTCTCGTCCCTGGGATGTGGCACCCCAGACAGCCCTGCCTCTGTTCCAGCATCTCCTCTTGGGCTTCCCTACCCTGTGCCACGTTCCTGGGGGCAGGAATGGCTGTTTGTAAGGAGCCTGAGAGAGCTATGGCCCCTCTTGCAGCCTCTGCACCTGCCCCAAGGGTCGACAGCCACCCCCATGCATAGGGAACAGAGATGTGACAGAGCCTCCTGGGCCAGCCAGAGGCTGCTCCCTGCCCCCAGCATGGGCAGAGGCCACTCACCCCAGGAGGGCTGCAGCAGGGTTGAGACAGAGGAAGACGAGAGGAGGACTCCAGGCAAGGCTGCGTCTCCCTGGCTAAGGCCCCACCTGTGACACCCTCAGAAGTTGATGATGGGACATATTACTACAGAGTCATGCCTGCCTTAGCAATGCAAATAAGTTTTGAGAAATTTAACTTGTCATTGCACGGTCACAGAGTATACTTAAGAAAATCAAACGGCAATTCCAGGGAAGAGAAGGAAAAAAAATATTAAGTGGCATAGCCTCCTACACACCCAGGCCATGTGGTACAGCTTGTTGCTCCTAGACTACAAACCTGTACATCATGTTACTGTCCCAAGTACCATATGCAGTTGTAACACAGTGGTATTCACATATCTAAGCACACATAAGCATAGAAAAGGTACAGTAGAAATACAGTGTTAGAATCTTAGGGGACCACTGTTGGCTGTGCAGTCATTCCATGAGGTGTGACTATACTGTAATGCACTTCAGACATCTCAGCCATCTTCACTCAGTCCATGAGGTCGGTGCCTTGCTGCACCATCTTTTTTTTTTTTTTTTTTTTTTTTGAGACAGAGTCTCGCTCTGTTGCCCAGGCTGGAGTGCAGTGGCCGGATCTCAGCTCACTGTAAGCTCTGCCTCCCGGGTTCACGCCATTCTCTTGCCTCAGCCTCCTGAGTAGCTGGGACTACAGGCGCCCGCCACCTCGCCCGGCTAGTTTTTTGTATTTTTTAGTAGAGATGGGGTTTCACCGGGTTAGCCAGGATGGTCTCGATCTCCTGACCTCGTGATCCGCCCGTCTCGGCCTCCCAAAGTGCTGGGATTACAGGCTTGAGCCACCGCGCCCGGCCTGCACCATCTTACTGATGGGAACGCATAGGCTTTAGGAGGTGAAGTGTGTCACCCAAAAGACAGCCTTCATGGCAGAGCCGGCATCTGCACCCAGAGTCTGAACTCTGTGCAGTACATCCCATTGCCAGAGGACAGAGGGGAGGAGCAGAGGAGTAACTGGACAGAGTGGAGTTCATATCCTGCTTCCCGGGAGACCCCCATGTGTTGCGTGACCTCGGGAAAGTTTGTTCACCTCATTGTTCTCATCTGTGTAGTGGGCAGAGCCAAACGATGCCCGGTGCGGCTTGGATGAGATGAGGGGCGTGGGGCTCCTGGCATGATGCCGGACATGGCAGTGCTCGCTCGGCCAGCGATTAGGGCTCGGGTGAACAGATGCCAGCCGGCTGGGCTTCCACCCCTCACCTCTGCGGTGCTGCCTGCTCCAGGTGCCGCCATGCTGCCATTGCCAAGTACTTCGGGGATGCGCCGCCTGCCTGCGCCAAAGGCTGCGACCACTGCCAGAACCCCATGGCCGTGCGGAGGCAGCTGGAGGCCTTGGAGCGCAGCAGCAGTTGGAGCAAGACCTGCATCGGGCCCTCCCAGGGGAATGGCTTTGACCCCGAGCTGTATGAGGGAGGCCGCAAGGGCTACGGGGGCTTCAGCAGGTAAGGGGCCAAGAAGCCAGGGACTCTAACCCACTGGAATCGTCCGGCATTCCCTTGGTGCTAAGGCCAGACCAGAGGTGCTACGATGCTGCAGTCCCCCCTTGGGCTGGTAGGACATCAGGGACATTGCCATCCTAGCAGCAGCACACATGGGGAGGGCAGAGTCCAGGCCAGGGCCACTCATGCCTGGCCTGTCCCTAGGTACGACGAAGGTTCTGGAGGCAGCGGGGATGAAGGCAGAGATGAGGCCCACAAGCGGGAGTGGAACCTCTTCTATCAGAAGCAGATGCAGCTGCGCAAGGTGAGGGGAGGCGCTCAGTGGCCTGTGCGGGGCCCCTGGTGGCCCCCTGCTCGCACCTCTCAGCCCCTTCTCTGGTGCTGGATGGGACTGTCCTGTGGCAGGGCAGGACGCCTCATGGACCCTTCATGTTGTCCTCCAGGGCAAAGACCCCAAGATAGAAGAATTTGTACCCCCAGGTCAGTACAAAAATGTTCCTAGAGGCTTGCGGGCTCTTCCCGGGGCATGGAGGGAGGATTCTCATCTGGGGTGTGGGGGACCTCAGAGTGCAGAAGGTGGAATGAAAAGACCAAGGACCTCCCCCCCCAACAGATGAGAACTGTCCCCTGAAAGAGGCTTGTAGCAGGAGAATCCCCAGGCTGACTGTGAAGGTAAGAGACGGGCAGCTCCTCAGACACCCCCCAGGGCCGTCCCCCAGCCTCGAGGCCGTGTGACCAATCTTACTCTCCTGTGCCAGGCACGGGAACACTGCCTGGGGCTTCTGGAGGAGGCGCTGAGCAGTAACCGCCAGTCCACATGTACCACTGATGAGTGAGTTCCACAGTCACTGGGCAGAGGAGCCCTCCAAGCTCTCGTTCCCTTGGAGACTGCAGGACACTATCAACCCTGGCCTGTTTGGGCCACCTCTCCCCAGATTGTACCTCTCCTACTCCAGGGGACTGCCCCTAAACCCCACCAGGGCCAGACATGGCTGCAACTTAGGTGCTGCCAGCAGCTGCTGAGGGACAGTAAACCACAGGGTGCCCAGAGAGTCCTAGTCAGAATCCCTGTGCCCAAGGCCTACCTCACCAGGCTCCTCGAGTCCCACAGGAGCTTGGCAGGGAGAAGCCCAGGCCCACCTGATACCTTGTGCCGGTTACCTTGCACCCACAGAGCTGACCTCCGGGCCAAGGCCGTGGAGCTGGAACATGAGACATTCCGGAATGCTAAGGTGGCCAACCTGTACAAGGCCAGCGTGCTGAAGAAGGTGGGCCTGGTGCAGGCGGACCAAGGGTTGTTGCAGGGGCCTCTCCATGCTCTGAGGCAGAAGCTGTCTGCCAGCTCTCCGGGCACGGGCACCCCAGAACCCACCCTCCCCAGCCCACCCCAGAGACAGTTTATGGGGGTAGAGCTCCATTCTCCATTAGCCGGAGGTGTTTTTAGCCAACCCTGTGAGGATGGGAGGCCTAAAACTTGCCCAGTAGTTAGTTGTCTGCAGCCACTGGCCACAGAAACCCACTTCTAGTGCCTAGTGGAAAAGGAGGGCTGGGTGGGGCATGTCAGGAGGAGCTGGCGGGTGCCACAGCCTCCCTGCCCATCCCTGCCCATCCCTGCCCAGGTGGCTGATATCCACAGAGCCTCCAAGGATGGGCAGCCCTATGACGTGGGAGGCAGTGCCAACAGCTGCAGTGCCCAAGCTGCGCCCCCCGAGCCCAATGAGTATGACATCCCACCGGCCTCCCATGTGTACTCGGTGAGCTGTGGCCCAGTGGCCTCCAGACCTGTGACCAGGAAAGGCTCCACTTCCCCTCTGCCCTCAGGGGTGCACCTCTTGCCATGGCCTGGCTCCCCACCAGGGTCCTGCCTGCCTCTTCCCTCCCACACTCCTGAGAGCCCCGGCCCAATGTGAGCGACTGGTCCAGCCAGCGGAGCCCTCGACGGGGCCTGGTGGGCTGAACCTCCTCTCCTCCTGCTCACATTTACAGCTCAAACCCAAGCGGGTAGGAGCTGGTTTCCCCAAAGGCTCCCGCCCGTTCCAGACGGCCACGGAACTGATGGAGACGACTCGGATCAGGGAGCAAGCCCCCCAGCCCAAGCGGGGAGGCGAGCATGAGCCCCCGAGCCGGCCCTGTGGCCTCTTGGATGAGGACAGGAGTGAGCCCCTCTCTGGGCCCAGAGGGGAGGTCCCTGGAGGCAGCGCTCACTGTGGGGGGCCCTCCCCTGAGAAGAAGGCAAAAAGTTCCTCTGGGGGCAGTTCCCTTGCCAAGGGCCGGGCTAGCAAGAAACAGCAGCTCCTAGCCGCAGCGGCCCACAAGGATTCTCAGAGCATCGCCCGCTTCTTCTGCCGAAGGGAGGAAAGCCCAGCTCTGCTGGCCTCAGCCCCAGAGGCAGAAGGTGCCTGCCCCTCTTGTGAGGGGGTTCAGGGACCGCTGATGGCCCCAGAGAAATACACAGGGGAGGAAGATGGAGCTGGGGGACGTTCGCCTGCCCCTCCCCAGACTGAAGAGTGCCTCAGGGAGAGGCCAAGGTAAGGGTAGAGGTAGTCATAGAATCTTCTGGAATCCACATGGCAGCATCCCCTTTGCTCCCTGGGCGTCTGAAGCTCAGAGCTCATCCCTAAGATGGGCTCTCCTAGGCCTCCTAGGATGAGGGAGCCACTAGGACCCAGAGCTGTGATGCCTGCTCTTCCCTCCACCAGCACCTGCCTGCCCAGAGATCAGGGCACCCCTGAAGTCCAGCCCACCCCTGCAAAGGACACATGGAAGGGCAAGCGGCCTCCATCCCAGCAGGTGCCGGCAGGGATGAGGCCGTTGGGAAGGAGAGAAGGGCTGTGGGCGAGGCCAGGAGCTGTTGTGCCCTGGTCAAGGGGTCAGGGAAAATCAGCGCTTCTTTCCACACCCAGTGGCAGATGGGCTGGGCTGGTGTGGGGGCGGCTGGTGTGGGGGCCTAGTCTTTGGAGGAGGGGAGCAGGTCAGTGGAAGGGAACTCAGGAGTGACCCTCTGCTGTGGCCCTTCTCAGGAGAACCCAGAGAGCCAGCCTCAGAAGAGACTGCGCCCCTCAGCCAAGCCCTCCGTCTTAGCCGAGGTCAAGGGCAGCGTCTTGGCCAGCGATCAGGGCACCTTGAATCCCACAGCTCAAGACCCCTGTCAGCTCTCAGCTCCTGGCATCTCCTTGAAGGAGGCTGCAAATGTTGTGGTCAAGTGCCTGACCCCTTTCTACAAGGAGGGCAAGTTTGCTTCCAAGGTAGGGGGAGTGGGCGGGCTCTGCCTTCTCCCAGGCCTGGGGTATGTGGGTGTCTTGGGGGCGCGAGGCAGGGAGTGTGAGCCCCAGAACATGGTGGGTCAGAGCAGGCTGGGCCAGGGCCAGTCCCGCACCCGTCCTCCCTGGGGCCTGCCTTGCCGTCGGGTCATGGCTGTGGGTCGCTCTGGGGGTCAGGGCAGGGTCCTGCTCTCTGCTTCTCTTCTGCCTCTCCCTTCCAGGAGGTGTTTAAAGCCTTCGCCCGCCACCTTTCACACTTGCTGACTCAGAAGCCCTCTCCTGGAAGGAGCGGTGAGCGCTGGCATTGCCAGGGCCAGGAGGCAGTTGGGAGGGTGGTCTACAGGGAGGAGGCTGACACTCGCGTCATGCCCCCCCCCTGAATCTGTAGTGAAAGAAGAGGCCCAGAACCTCATCAGGCACTTCTTCCATGGCCGGGCTCGGTGTGAGAGTGAAGCTGACTGGCACGGCCTGTGTGACCCCCAGAGATGACCAGCTGGTGGCTGGGCAAGGCCCGCGTCCTCCACCAGATTCTAGCACGGGCCAGCCCGGGCCTCGCCTGCTTTTCTGAGTCCTCCTCCCTTCCAACCATACTTGGCTTTGGGGATGACCCCAGACACCCCCTGAATCCAGGTCAGAGGTCAGCCCACCTTTCTTTCTGCTTGCAAAGCCTATAGACCCTTCTCAGAGCCTCCCTGCCTCTCCTGGCCCTCATGGCTGGGTTTTCTAGGACACATGTCCGGGACAGAAGGTGGAGGGTGGTGGAGCTGCTGCCAGAAGAAGGTGAAGGAAGAGTGGCCCCTCCCCGAGTTTTAAGTCAGGACAAGGCCCACCTGTCCAAGGTATTGGGACCTATTCAGGGGAACCTCAGGTCCTCCACCCACTCCCCATCCATTACGATGCCAGCTTCCAGCCTTGCCCAGGTCAGAGCTGTGGCAGAGGAAAGGCAGCCAGGCCCCGTTTCTGCTCAGCTCCTGCTCAGGAAGGCCAGGCCGGACGAGGTGTTTGGGAGAGGAATAAAGTCGTGTGGTGGCGCATGCGCTCGTGCACACAGCCCTTTTCTCCGGGGAGTTTTATTTCCTCAGCAGCTGTTTCTCCCATGCCTGGGATTGTGCTAATGTGGGGCCTGGGCGGAGCCTGGGGCCGGTGGGCGTCTCCCTCAGACTGGGCAACCTCAGATTCCCCAGGCGAGTTCCTGCAGCCCTCTTTGGGCCCAGGCCGTCCTGGAGGGGCTCTGGCTGTTTTCTTTGCCTGTTGGTGACGTGATAGCAGCCCCTGCCTCATGGCCTGCATGTGGGCCGGCTGGGCTGTGCTGTGGCAGGTTCTGGAACAGTGGTCTGATAGCATCCAAGGCAGACCATCTGGGTGAGACTTGGGCCAGGGGAGGCCTCACCCTCGTCTCTCCCTGGCCTACACTCCTCTCAGTTGACGCTGGGCCACTCAGTGCAAGAGGCACTGCTGTCTATCAGGAAGACAGTGGTGTATAGCAGCTCCTGGGCCTGCCCAGAGAAAGGCCTGTTACAAGAGGGCTCCCCAACCAGCCCCTCGCCTCTGGCCCGGCCCACAGCACTCCGGAGCAGTGGGCATCAGCCTGGGCCTGGGCTCCCACTGCATGCCATGCCGGGGCGAGGTCCTCACATCCACCTTTCCAAGGTGGCCAGAGGCCTAGCCACTCACCTGTGGCAGCTCAAACCAGATGGTCTGGGGGTTGTCAGCTGAGCCATAGTTGAGTTCCAGGCCAGGGGGCCCCTTCTCCTCCAGTGGGCTTAGCAAGTGGAGCCGCTGCAGGCTCTTCAGGGCAATGCGACAGTACAGATTCTGGGGGCAGCAGAGAGCAGGGCTGGTCTCGTCTCCAGGGAGGGGTCACTGTGGGTGATGGAATGGCCCAAGGGTCCCTCGGCCAGAGCTGGGGCAAGAGCCCTGCCCACCTGGGAGCTGGGGTCCATGAGGATGAGATGCTGGCGGTTGAGCCCCAGGAGAGCGGGTCCCGACAGGGCCTGCATGCTCACTCTCAGCGCTACGTAGACGGTATAGCCGAAGAGGGGCAGCTGGCTCACGGCCTCTGCGGGTGGAGAGGGTGCAGGCAGGAATTCTGACTGCTAGGGCCCTGGAACCTGCGCTGCTTGGCCCCTCAGGTCAGCTGAGAGGGACAGGGCAGGTGCAGACCCCTCCTCGCCCTTC
Source organism: Macaca fascicularis (assembly GCF_037993035.2). Classification (NCBI taxonomy): domain Eukaryota; kingdom Metazoa; phylum Chordata; class Mammalia; order Primates; family Cercopithecidae; genus Macaca; species Macaca fascicularis. Next base: position 82,029,543 of record NC_088390.1, on the reverse strand, counting down.
CTGCATTCCTTCCCTCTTGGCCTCCAGCCCCCACCCCAGCGGTCCCAGCCCCAGACCCACCAATGAAGCTGATCTGTGCTTCCTGGGGGCTGTGTCCTCCCAGCTGTCTCAGCTCCTGACCCATCAGGTTCTTGATGGAGGCCATGTTCACCTGCCGTTGCAGCTGCTGTGGCACATAAGCTAGCAGGTCCTGCCTAGGATGCGGGGCCAGAGTCAGTTTGGCCCCTGACCACCTGGTACAGGGCTGGGCATACAGCATGTGCCAAATAACTGAACCAGTGCCTATTGTGGGCAAGACTAGGGATCCATACACATAAATGAGGTGAGGGCCCTGAACCAGAGGAGCTCACGGTGGGGTGGAGAGGACAGATGTCCACCAGGCCCCGCTGCTCTGGGCCAGTCCAGTTAGGGCCAGGAAGGGTACCAGTCAAATGGCCTTGACCTTGGAGAACGGGAGGGGCTTAGGGGCGGGAGGTGCCCCCACTCACTCTGAGGGAGTGTTCCTGTTGGCCTTGCTGAGGTGCTGCAGGGCGGCCAGCCTGGCGAGCTGCGCGTCCGCCTTGGCACTGACCGGCAGCTTCCCCTGGAGGTAGTCCCGCAGCACCTGTGCGGGGAGCATGGTGAGGAGAGCAGAGGTGGCCCAAAGCCCCCATCAGTTGGCCCAAAGCCCCCATCAGCTCTAGGGGCTCAAGCCTAGTTTTGCCACCGTCACCCCCCAGCCACCACAGACCCACACCCTTGTGGGGAGGGGGGCTTGGAAGTCGCCCAGGCAGGAAGCCGCGCCCTCAAACTGCAGCAGCGGCTCGGAGGCAGGCAGGCTGACCTGGCTGTAGTGGGTGCTGATGTAGATGGAGTTATCGAAGTGCAGTGGGGTCTCCCAGCCGAGCCGCCGGCTGTGCAGGCTCACGTCCTGGTCCGCTGCCACGCTGTTGAGGTATTCAGCAGGCCGCAGGGGCCGCACCAGCTTGCCTGCATGGGGACCCTAGGTCCACCGCTGCTCAGACCACGCACACCCCACCCTGCCACCCCAGCAGAAACCAAACCACCTCACCCCCGGGTGGGGGAGGGGCCCCACAGTGAGGCTCCGTCCCCAAGCTCACCCTTCTCTTTGATGAGGAAGAGGGTGAATTCCTGCACTTCCTGAGGCTCTGTGATGCCCATTTGCTGGCACAGTTCCTCCTGCACTTCTGCTGCCACCTGGGCATGTGGACAGGCTGTGATGAGGGGAGGGACGCTGGAGGGCCCAGAACTGATGCCCAAGGCCGCCTCCCTTGGTGGCCCCCAAGCTCACCGTGAAAGTATGGATATTCGTCTTGTAATCCACACCTCCTGGCAGGTGAATAAGAAGCAGGCGAGTGGCTTGTCCTTTCTGCCAAGGCAGGTTGCAGGGTCAGTCAGCCAGTGGTCAGTCGGCCAGTGGTCTCCTGTGGGGGACACCCCCCCACCCCAGGGTGTCCCACAATGCCCATCCGCCACCCCCAGTACCAGGAAAGCCTTCATTTCACCCGGTGGGAGCATCCACCGGCGCCCCCCATATTTGACTGTGCGCTGGAGGTGCTCCTGGCTGCTCCGGGCCAGCTCTGCAGAGGAGCCAGGCTGGGGTTATGAGGTGGCCAGGTCTCCCCGAGCCCTCCAAGTTCCCAGTCCTAGAAACCCCTGCCCCCCCTCCATCTCCCCCTCCCACGGGCACCTTGGCTGGGGCCTGAATCCTGGAGGAACTTGGTCAGGTAGGGCATCAGCCTGGTCGACGGAGAGAAGCAGCCTGTGAGAAGGCTGAGGAAGCTCCAGCCTCGAGTGCAGTGTTCCCTGCAGGGCAGAGAGCTCGGGCTTCAGGCTGGCCAGGCCACAGTGCCCAGCTGCCCCCAGAAGCCTCTCCACCCCACCGGTCCCCACTCACGGCCGGGGGTGTCCCGTGACCTGCTTGATAACCTGGCAGTAAATCTCATCCCTCAGCTTCTCCTCCTGGCACAGCTGCGGGGATAGGAAGGGCAGGTGGGGTGAGGGATGGGAGTGGTGAGCCTGGGGTCTGAAGCTCTGGAGAAATCCTGCTAGGCCGTGGGCGGGGGCTGGGTCAAGCTGTCTCCCTCAGCTTAAGAGCATCACTGCACTGGCTACTCAGTCACTCTCTTTGCTGCTTCCCTGTCTCCCTCTGCCACGCAGGCTGGAACGCGATGGCGTGATCTCGGCTCACTGCAATCTGTTTCCCAGGTTCAAGCAATTCCCCTGCCTCAGCCTCCCGAGTACTATAGGCGTGCCACCACACCTGGCTAATTTTTGTATTTTTAGCAGAGATGGGGTTTCACTATGTTGGCCAGGTTGATGATCCGCCCATCTTGGCCTCCAAAGTGTTGGGGTTACAGGTGTGGGCCTCCGTGCCCGGTCTTTTCATATATTTATTTTATTTTTTGAGACAATCTTGCTCTGTCGCCCAGGCTGGAGTACAGTGGTGCCATCTCGGCTCACTGCAATCTCCACCCTCCTGGGTTCAAGCGATTCTCCTGCCTCAACCTTCTGAGTACTACAGGAGTGCTCCACCACGCCCAGCTAATTTTTGTGTTTTTAGTAGAGATGGGGTTTCACCATGTTGGCCAGGTTGGTTTAGAACTACCTCAGGTGATGCACCCACCTCGGCCTCCCAGAGTGCTGGGATTACAGGCGTGAGCCACATGTCTGGCCCCTGCTTCTCTGATCTCTTAGTCATCTCTGCTGGCTTCACCTTAACTCCTTGACCTCTGAGCGGTGCCATGCCCTTGAACCTCTCTGTCTGCCCCTCTCCCTGTGGCCTCAACTGCTCCCATCTGATGAGGTGCCTGCCTCCAGCCTTCTCCCTTGAACCCCAGACTCCTCCACTGGGAAGTCTGGGATTTCAGACCTCACGTGTTCAAAACAGATTCCTCCACCAGCCAAGACCTGCTCCTTGAAGACAGTAGTTGTCCTCCTTCCCGTAGCCCACATGCGATTGGTCAGCACACTCTGCTGGCTCTGAATCTTCTGCTTCTCCCTTGCTGCCAGCACCATCCCTCACCTGGGACCACTGAGATAACTTCCTTTTGCTTTTAAACTTAGACCCCCAGAATCCCAAACAACAGCCGAGTGACCCTGTGAAACGTAAGCCGAGTCTCTCTCCAGAATCCTCTTGGTGGTTTCCCATCTTTCCAAAAATCAGAAGCCAATGATGGCTACAAGGCCTGTGGTGGCCTGGACCCACCGTCTGCTCCCCGTCCTCATCCTCTGTTCTCCGTGCTGCTCACTAGTCTCAGCTACACTGGCCTTGCTGGTGTGTGATGATGCCGAGGCTTCCCACCACATCTGAACTGTTGCCTGCCCTTCTGTGTCACCCTGTGCTCACTCCTTCCCTCCCTGTAGGAAGGCTGCCACAAAGCCTTCTCCACTGCAGCAGCCCCTTCCCTGCATTCTTTTTTTTTTTTTTTTTGAGTCTCGCTCTGTCGCCCAGGCTGGAGTGCAGTGGCCAGATCTCAGCTCACTGCAAGCTCCGCCTCCCGGGTTTATGCCATTCTCCTGCCTCAGCCTCCTGAGTAGCTGGGACTACAGGCGCCCGCCACCTCGCCCGGCTAGTTTTTTTGTATTTTTTAGTAGAGACGGGGTTTCACCAGGTTAGCCAGGATGGTCTCGATCTCCTGACCTCGTGATCCGCCCGTCTCGGCCTCCCAAAGTGCTGGGATTACAGGCTTGAGCCACCGTGCCTGGCCTTCCCTGCATTCTTACTCTCCAGTGACCTCTCACGCCCAGACACATAAGTTATCGTAAGCACTGCAGAGACTTATCCTGCTGGCTTCACAGCCACACCCGCTGCATGCAATGGGTGTTCAGTAAATAGTTTGGAATGATTTGAAGGACAGTGACCAAGAGAAGGGGATCTCCTTCAAGCCCAGACAGGAGGACAGGCACAGGTGCTGGGCGTCACACAGCCCAGGCTTACCTTTAGCAGTTCATAGAGCAGATCCATCTCATCCTTGCCCCGGGGCTTGGACTGGTCACCCATAAACCGCATCAGGGCTGCAGGCAGGATAAGAAACAGGGCACACAGCTGGGGCTGTGCTGGGGCTGGCCCCGGCTCATGCTGTTGCTGTGCAGGGACTTCACCTGCCATCTGATGCCTCACTCTCAAAATGCATGGATGCCAGCCAGGGTAGCTGGTTGCAGCTTGACTCATGGGGAGACTGAGGCTCCTGGGTACCCAAACCCCACACAGCACATAGCATCCTCTGGACCCATGGACTGCCTTCCAACCCCAGACTCCACACAACCCACAACCCTTGGGTGGGAGTAGTAGGCGGTGAGGGCCCTGGAGTCCAGGAGCCACCAGTGAGCTTCCCGGAGTTGGCAGACTGGGATGGAGCCAGGCAGAGCTCAAGGAGATAAAGGGACCAGACACCCAGGTCCATGGCACTGCAGACATGGGGACCCAGGATGCCCATGGCCACTCACCCAGGAAGCTGGCCACAGCCAGCTTGTTCACGTCATCACTGAGGCTGAGGAGCGACTCCTGAATGGGAGCCTGTGGCCAAAGAGAGGAGGCTGTGGGTCTGGGGGCTGCGGGGGTCAGAGGGCAGATCCATGGGCCAGATACCTCCCTGCCTCTCCCTCACCTTGGTGTACTGCACCAGGCTGTCTGTGTCCTTCCCTGTAGCACCTTCATCTGTCTGGCCCGGCCTGTGGGGGGCAGGGGGAGACAGCCCAGCTTGTTTGGCCCTCCTGCCCTCATCCCAGCCAGCCAGGCTGGGCTAAGAGCACAGCCTAGTGGTTCAGAGCAGGGCGCGCTCTCTTGGGAAGACTGAGGATAGACAGGCACAGGGGTCGGCCCAGTGCACTCACAAGGCCTGGGACTTCCGGAAGTAACGCAGGGCGAATTCCTGCATGGTGTAGTTGTGGGAGTCGGTGGACAGAGAGGCATAGGACACAGAGGAGGGCAGGCTGGTGGCCTCCGAGTCGTCACTGTGTGCCTGGCTCCAAGGGTGGGCAGGGCGCTGGGAGCACAAGAAACCTGGTGCCACCTGAGTGTCCAGTGCCCTGTCCCAGGGGTCCTGCCCCAGCCCCATCCCTCCCCAGCCAGACACCAAAGGAGCAAGACCGGAAGCCAGGAAAGTGAAGAGCTGTTTATTAAGCATCTGCTAGGGCAGCATTGAACTAAGTGCCACACGGGACCCAAGAGCAGCGCCCAGCCCAGCCCTGCCCTGCCCTGCCTGCAAGGAGTGCACAGTCTTGCTGGAGAGACAAGGCGAGCCATCAGGAGGGGGCAGAGGGGCAGCCACAGGAGACGGACAGCAGGGTGGTCCCACTGCATGGCAGCCTCGGGAGCGGTCAAACCCCTTTCCTTCCTCAGTCTCAGGCAGGCCTTGCCTGTGGTTCTCCTTCTGCCATCTTCCTCACCTCTGAGGCCCTGTCCCACCGAGCCAGCCCTGGTTCCCCGTTGGACAGCTGACCCTTGTGCCAGCCACTCCTCTGCTCCTTGGAGAAGGAAAAGTCGGGAGCGGCAGCCGGCTGCACTATGTCCACAGGAAAGAGTCCGGAACGGCCCCCGGCAGAGCCAAACTGCCAGCCTGGAAGGCACCCAGGGATGTGGCTCACCCGCCGGACCCTCCGCCCCTAGGCAGCCTCTGCCAAGTGGATACCCTCCCTGTGTGAGCCCCTGCCAGCCTGTGGCGATACCTGGCTCCAGGGTGGCCACCGGCAGCAGCTTGATGAGGTCCCCACGGTGGAAGCTGAGGAGGCTGCAGTTGTCAGTGATGTAGCTGCGCAGGGCGATGACATAGCCAGAGTCCTGCGGGCAAGCGGGTGAGGGCCTGGAGCAGGGAGCCTGCCTGCGCCTCCCTGTCCTGCCTTCCCACCTGCTCCCCCTGCTGGCCTCCCCCTCCACCTAGCACCCCAGACTTCCAGGGATTTAGCCCAAACTCCCAGCCCCTGCCCCCACAGGGAAGACGGACGGGGAGATGCAGCATCGGTGAGGGCTGCCCGCCCGGCCTCCCAACCCGCACCCCACACTTGCCTTCTTAAGCTCACTGAGGAACAGCTTAACCAGCGCCTCGATGGCCCTTGCCCGGGCTGTGTGCAACACCAGCTGCTCGCTCTTCAACGACAGCTGCAGGGTGGAGCTGCCCCGGCACTCCACACCCAGCACCTCTGCAAAGCTGCGCAGGGGCCGGGCATGAGCTGGGGTCACCTTGCCACCTGCCCCCACCTCTAGCCCAGGGTCGTGGGCCAGCACACCTGTATGAGCAGAGAATCTTCAGCTGGTGTGGGCGGAGGCTGGAGGCTTGGGTCACCTTGAGCAGTCGCAGCCCGCGGTGGGACACGGCTAGCAGCTGCACATCGCTGCCACTCTCACCCTACAGGAAGGTGGTGGGTCTCAGGCAGGCTCCTGGGTCCCGCTACTGCCCAAGATGCCCTGGAGCTGCCCAGGGCCAGTGGCTGGGCTTTGTCCTTCCCCTGGCGCCTGCCCCCCAGCTCTCCTGCTTGTGGAGGGTCCGTGCCCATGCACCCCAGGATCCAGGCTGGGGGCCTGGCATCCCAACTCCCTACCCCAGCGCCACTGACCGAGACAGGAAAGAAGCGGGAGAAGTAATTGGCCCAGTTGTCCCGAGCAGCCACCACGATGCGCTTCTTGACGCCGTCTTCAGTGGTGCTGAGAGAATCCAGGTCCACCTCCAAGTCTCCTGTGGGCAGGAAGGACCCGGGCTGTCCTCTGCTCACACAGAGGGGGCTCTAGAGTTTGCTCCCATGCTGCTCCCTCCTTCAGGGCAGGCGCAGCCCCCAGCACTCAAGCTCCCAACTCCACAGTCCCTGGACCCATACCCAGCAGGTCTTTCATTTTCCGTCGCTCATCCTGGGAAATCCGGATACAGGACTCGGAGAAGGTGTCCCGCAAGATCTGGGGGCAGAGCTAGGTAGTCACCACTGGGTCCTGAGACAGAGCCCACCCCCAGAGCAGCCATCAACATGCATGAAGGAAAAGCTGGGGAGGTTGATGGAGGGCGCCCTGGCCCCCGTGGCCTGTATGCTAAGCAGAAGGCCTAGGTGGGGCAGGGAGGGACGGAGGGCTTGGGCCACCTCCATTCACAGGTCTCACATGTCCCCTCCCCTGCAACTGCCAGCCCTCCCTTTTCACCCACTGCCCAGAGACCCCATGGTAACTGCCCCTGGGTCAGCCCAGATATATGATTGTTCGGGGCAGAGGGCGGCTGCTACTGCAGAATCTGGGGGAACAGAGGCTCACTCCTGGGAGCGTTCAGAGGTGGCAAAGTCACAACTATTTATTAAGTATCTATTGCATGCTAGAGCCTGTGTTGTGCACTGTACACACTTTACTTTTCATCTTTATCTATAAAACTAGGTGAATAATGGTCCCTACTTCTTCTTCTTGTTGTTGTTGAGACACAGTCTCGCTCTGTCACCCAGGCTGGAGTGCAGTGGCACAATCTCGGTTCACTACAACCTCTGTCTCCCGGGTTCAAGCAATTCTCCTGCCTCAGCCTCCCAAGTAGCTGGGATTACAGGTGTGCACCACCATGCCTAATTTTTGTATTTTTAGTAGAGACGGAGTTTCACCATGTTGGCCAGGCTGGTACCGAACTCCTGACCTCGTGATCCACCCGCCCTGGCCTCCCAAAGTGCTGGGATTACGGGCGTGAGCATCGCACCTGGCCATGGTCCCTACTTTTTAGGGATGTTGTGAAGATTCAATGAAGGCAGGGCTGGGCACACAAGAAGTGGCCCCTAGTGCTGGCTGCCAACATGCCCTACGTGGTGTTAACCTGGCCCAGCCATTAGACAAAGAGCACCAGGGATGCTGCCTCTACAGATGTCTCAGGCTGGCAGGTGGGCCAGCTCTCACCTGCTCACAGAGCAGCCGCAGGTAGTAGGGATGGCTCAAGTTCTCCCGTGGGTAGAACACCTGGAGGAGGGCACAGAAGGGCAAAGATCGGTGGGTCTGGTGCCTCTGCCTAGCCAGCCTCTGCCCTCCCAGGCCTGGAAAATCAGCCTTGAGATGGTGGGCTGTGGGGAGGGGATGCTGGGGTTCCAGACTGGGACACACAAAGCCTGCCGCCTCCCTGCCAGCCCAAAGAGGCCAGGCCAAGGCCCCACCCTCATGCCCACCTCCTTGCGTAGGAACAACTTCCAGGGCTTGCCAGTGTAGGAGAAGCACACGCTGCCAGAGGGCGCGAGTAGCTGGGTGGAAACGCCCTGGTCCTCCATGGGCTGTGTCAAGCCTGGCAGGGAGGAAGGGGTGAGGAGCCTCAGCGAGGGGCTTCAGAGCCAGAGTGATGGGGGCACGGGAGGGAAGACCTTTGTCCCCAAGAACCCGCCAAGGGCCCAGCTCTCTCAACCTCCAGCTGCCTTACTCCTTCCACGGCACCATCTCCTGCCTCTATTTCTGGCCCTAAACTTTCTCTGGAGTCCCTGAGACTCGTGGGCCCTCTAAGACCATGTCAGCCAGGACCACTAACTTCCTCACAGAGCTGTCGGGTATGTGTCAGGGATAACACCCTGTGTGTGATACCACTGACTCCTCCACAGAGCCGTCAGGTATGTGTCAAGGACAACACCCTGTGTGTGACAGCCTCTCAATGACAGCCTCAAAGATGCCCAGGCCCTGCCCTGGGTAGGAACACGGAAGCTGGGACTCCTCAGCTACATATGGCTCCAAAGTCCAGAAGCCCAAACAGCTGGCCTCAGCCACACCAAAATGCCTTCAACCCTGGGCACCAAGAGTCTGTGCGAACCCTGCCTCTGCCCCAGTGAAGCCCACGGCGCAGGGGAAGTGTGGTTCCTTACAACGACGCTCGGCTGAAAGGGTCCCTGGGTCCTCGGGCAGAGGCAGTGGTGGCGCTGGTGGAGGTGGGGGTGTCTGGGCAGTGGGCAGCTTCTGGCCAAAGAGGTCCAGAAGGGGCCCCTGCTTTTCCTTGATGGAACTAGAGGGCCCAAGCTGTAGTGGGGCCTTGGGTCGAGGAGCCACAGCTGGTGGGGGGCCCTTTCCTGGGCTGGAGGACAGCATCTGGGGGGATATAGAGAAAGCACACGGGCTGATTCACAGCACAAGGCCAAGTTCACCCAGTGAACTTGGGCTCCCCAGTGCACACTCTCAGGGGGACAGGTTGGGGTGCTCACCGGCGGGGACGAGTGGGCACCGTTGATACCCAGCTTGGCCAGAGCCTCGTCCTTGGGGTCGATTTTCTTCAGGAAAGTTTTGGGAGGCCTCGTGGGAGAAGCAAGAGGTCACTAAGTTCATAGGGTGATTCCCTGAGGAGCAGGACAGCCCTGGCCACCTCCCCCTGGGGGCCCACCTGGATGGCTGCACAGGCACAGGCACGGGGCCCGGGCGGCTCTGGTACATGCGGATGATGTTGCCAATTTCCCTGCTGGGTTGTGGCCGCTTGGGCTTGGGGTCTGAGCTGCGCACCACGATCCCCCTGCCTTGGGCTGGCCCTTGGCCACCGCCCTTGGCCGCTGTCTCCTTGACTGGCTCAGCCTCAGCCTCTTTTGCAGCTTTGGCCCCACCTTGCTTCAATGGCTTCTTCATGATGGGGGGAGGAGGAGGGGACGGCACTGACCAGGAAAACAGGAAAGACCGTCAAACGCTGTGCAGAGCCACAGGAGCCCCAGGCCCTGCCCAGCTCCCCACAACCTGCTCTTGTTTCCACTTCTTGCTCCTCCTGCTCCTCCTCCTCCTCCTCCTGCGCCTCCCCCTGGGGGATCTGGACCTTGGCGGGAGGCTTCACCGTCCTCACTGTGATCTGCGGCTGTCCTGCAAGTGTCCAGATGGCCTTCAAAGTTACCACACTAGCCCAGCTGGGCTCCTGGATGGGCCGCACCAACTCCGGGGAGCAGAGCACACCTCACCCTCCCTGGCCCAGGCTAGGGGCACTGGCCGTGTTTCTACAGGGGCCTGCCGCCCCAAGTGCCCTCACCCATCTTCTGGAAATAGTTCCGTTTCTGCTGGAAGCTCTTGGGCTGACAGGGCCTGTCTTCAGCCTCCTCGGAGGTCTCCTGGCAGGAGCAGAAGTGAGTGGCAGCTCAGCCAGCCTGGATGCCACACTCGCCACACCCCTCGGGTCCCTAGTCCTGGGCCAGTAGCCTCTTCCCTGCACTTGCCTACTCACCCTGCCCATGTCCCCTGCCCCTGCAGCCCCCACCCCACACCCCTTCCTGAGGACACGGTCACCTCCTCACCCTCAGGCAGCCACCCTCTGATTCCAGGTCATGCTGTGGCTTCTCCAGGGGTGTGGGGGGCTTCCTGGGCTTGGAGGTGATGGCTGAGGGTGAGGCCTGGGACGCCGCCTCGGAGGCCCGAGCCTGCCGCTGCCGCTGCTGCGTCTGCTGCTCCAGGGACAGGGTCATGGCCTGAGCTGTCATCTGCTGGGCCTGAAGCAGGAGGAGCAGCTGGTTCAGACCCTCATCCCCGAGCCATAGACCTCCCTCCACCAGGTAGCCCCAGGGCCCTGCCAGCACTCACCAGGATCAGTGCCTGCTGGTTGATGAAGTTCTGCTGCTGGATGGCCAGCTGCCCTGCGTCCAGGCTGGGAAGCGGCGGCTGCGGCGGCACCACCATGGCTGTGAGGGCGGCAGGCGGCCAGAGCGGTGGGCACCATGGCCAAAAGCTCTCCGCCCACTGTGCACTCAGGACTCCTAGCAGGACCCTCCCTCCTCCAGTCCCAGAGCTGGTGACTGCTCTCCTGAGAAGGGACTCTGGTGCCCCCAGCCCAGCCTTACCTGGCATGGCAGGGACTGTGCCCATTGCTGGCATCATGGGCATGGGTGCAGGGACCATGCCTGGCTGGTATCCAGGCATCTGAATCATTCCTGGGTACACTGAGGGAACACGCCCACCCCGTCAGTCCCTGCCTGGACCCACATGCCACCTCCCTCCAGCCCCAGACACAGAGAAGAGCATCAGGCACCAGGGAGCTGGCCAGGGCACCGATCACCATTGCCAGAGAGGTCCCAGGCCATGCCTGCCATGCTGCCGGGCCCGGAGGCCCTGGGTGAGGAATCAGCCCTCACTCACCCATGGGGTACCCCTGCTGCGTGGGCCCAACGGCGCCCCCTCCCTTCATGCGGCTGCTCAGAGCCCAGCTTTGTTCCAGATCCTGAAGGGACAGTGGTCACAGGTCAGAGTGAGAGCCCTGAGAAAAATGGAAGGGGCAGCAGAGACCCTGGGGGGTTGGGGCAGGGTTATGCAGCGGCTGTGCTGGACTCACACTGAGGCCGGAGGACATCACTGGCTGGAAGATCTGGTCCAGGAAGCCGTCCAGGCTCCCTGATCTCTGGACCTCCCCTGTGGGGCAGGGAGAGGGTTGGTGCCACGGCCTGGGGCATGGGGCTTCCCATGCTCTGCCAACCTCCATGTGCCCACTCCAGCCTTACCTGTGTGGTCCCTGCTGGGCAGCGTTGGGGCTGGACCTGGAGGGGGTCCTGGGGGCAGTGAGGGGGCCTGGATGCCAGGGGCAAGGGGAATGGCCTCGGTTCTGCAGGAAACAGGATCTAGTTAAGGGGGTGGCCAAAGCTGAGGATCACCCAGGCTAGGGCAAGAGGTAGGAGCTGCTGTGGGGGTCGCCCCATGGTTGGGAGGAGGCTGGGTGGGAGGGCTGGGCCTGTGGCAGCTCCTATAAACCCCTGGGTGTGGCAGGGTGGCTGTGGGGTTCCCCAGCAGGAGCAGGCCAGGAGAGCAGTGCCTGGGTGGCACTTACGAGCCAAGAGGAGTGATGGGGTAGCTGTGGGGAGCAGCTGGGTCCCCCAGGTCCTCAGTCTGGCTGATTAGGTCCAGCACAAAGTCGCAGCCAGCCAAGTCCTGCCATGTGTCCCTGGAATGCAGTGACACGGACCAGCCCCGGGGAGGCACCTCCAGGCCTCTGGGTGGGAGGGGAGCAGTCAGTGAGGCAGGCGGCCATCCAGAAGGGGCAAGGACCACAAGGCGGAGGACTGGGGAAGGGAGGGTGGCCCTGGAACCACCTGGTCCGGGACCCAGGTTGTCTCGGCAGCGGGGACTACTCCTCACCTCACGGCCCTCCATTTCCACAAGGGCTCCAGTGTGGGCATTTATTTTCTGATCTACTGAGTTAGAATCTGGGCCATGGGAGCTCCCATGCCCCTCATTTCTAATCTGCTCCTGGCTCCCCATCGCCATCTGCAGTCTGGCCCCTGCCCACCCCAGGGCACCTCCCCTCCCTGCCCCCGAGACTGGGGGCACAATGATCACTTTGGCCACACTGTCCCCCATCCCCGGTCGCCATACCTGCTCTGCAGGATCCACCCAGCCAGCTGCTCCCCGGTGGTCCAGGACTCCACCTCGGCTGAGTAGCACTCCTCTATAGGGGCGCGGGGGTCGGGGGCAAGAGTGAGGGACAGCAGGGTCCACCCTGACAGGAAGGGGCTGCTGTCCCCATGAGGGTTTCAAAAGCAGGACAGAGGGGAGAGAGAACAGGGTCACTGAGGACAGGGCAGCAGGAAGGCTGGGGCAGGAAGGGGTTCCGGGGAGGGCAAAGGGGTAGGGCTGGCCCCACTTCAGGCCTGGGAGGCGTCAACCGAGGCAGCCCTCACCGCTGAAGGTGAACACGTCCAGCGCCATGCGGCCCCGCCGCCATCCGGCCATCCACTCCAGCTGGGTTGGAGGGTGGGCCCGAGTGGCCCCTGGGGCCAACTGCGACTGCTCCAAGGCCCCCAGCAGCTTGTGCTGGCACAGCGCTGCCATGCCCCTGGGGGCCTGGTCAGACACGAACCTGCAGGGCAGGCACAGGCTGCAGTGGAGGCAGGGTGATCCAGCGACCCCACCTGCCAGGTCCCCACCTTCCAGGCCCCTTACTTGAGCAGCGGCTTCTGCAGGACAGGCAGTGGGGGAAAGGCGCTGAGCAGAACAGCCATGAGGGCCCAGCCCCGCTGGCTCTGCTGTTCGTCTGGGTTCTGCCATAGCTGGGCCACCAGCTGGCTGAAGAGCTCATTCCGCAGCCCTGGCCGGCACTGCCCCTGCCGCACCAGGTATGTGCCCATGGTCTGCCTCTGCCAGGACTCTAGGGATCCATCCCCCAGGAGCCGCAGCATCTGCCGACATAGCTGGGTAAGGACAAGACGTGCAGGGCTCCCAGGCGCCCATTCTGTCCCTTCTCCAATGTGTCACCACTCACCACTTTGTTGATGTCCAGGGCATGCTGAGGGTTCTCTCCGTCCAGCTGGGTTAGGGGCTTCACCAGTGGCTGCCCTGGCCTGGGCAGGGATGGCTCCTGCAAGGAAGGAGGGCTAGTCCACGCTCACCAGCTGTCAGACAGACCCAGGGGAGCCCCACCGGAGCAGGCACTTCGGGAGAGGCAGAGGGCTGGACAGAAATGCATCTTAATGCTGTTTTTTTTTTTTTTTTTTTCTTTTGAGGCAAGAGTCTTGCTCTGTCACCCAGGCTGGGGTGCAGTGGCACAATCTCAGCTCACTGCAGCCTCCACCTCCCAGGTTCAAGTGATTCTCCTGTCTCAGCCTCCTGAGTAACTGGGATTACAGGCACCTGCCATCATGCCCAGCTAATTTTTGTACTTTTAGTAGAGACTGGGTTTCACCATGTTGGCCAGGCTGGTCTCGAACTCCTGACCTCAGGTGATCCACCCGCCTCGGCCTCCCAAAGTGCTGGGATTACAAGCATGAGCCACCATGCCCGGACTGTATGTGCAGTTTTGAATCCTGCATTTGTATTTACTGCTGAAGTCTGGACAGTTTCCCTTGTCAATAAACATCGTTAAGGTCATGACTTCAAAAGCAGGGCACTACTGCAGGTACAACAAAGGTGTGGCATCGTGGATCTAAATAACTTCTCCCATCCAATAACACTGATAACACTCTATGGTGAGACATTTACATTCAACGGTTATTTTCAGAGCAATTCAGCGCTATTCACAGCCCTAAAGGCTGGGGAGGGAGGAGGGAAATAGCTGAAAGCAGGGGAAAAAACGCAGCTTCTGCCAGGCAGATGCTAACTCAGAATGGTGAGGCTAGTGGGAAGAGCTTAGGCCTGGGCACCTACCTGAAAGCCGATGGAGACGAAGCTGGAGAAAGGGAACCGGTCAATGTCTGGTGGGAGAGTCAGGCTGGGCCGGGCAGGAACCTCAGGGGGCAGGCACTCTGTGATGCTCCCAGCCAGGGCATCCTGATGGCCTGGGAACAAGCACCGGGAGGCAGCCCAGGAACACCCAGGTGTGGTACCTGGCCCTGGGACCACCTCCACCCCTCCCCACGAGCCATCAACCCCTGTCCACTGGGACCCAAGCAGTGAGCTTAGCAGAGCCTGGAGCATCAGAGGGAGGAACCACAAGGGACAGACACATCCCACGGTAAAGGGACTGGAGAGGGGGTCCTAACAAGAGGACACCAACAAGACTTACCTTCCGCCGTCTTCAGCATGACGGCCAGCTCAGCCGGAATCTCCAAGCGCCCCAGCTCCTGGCAGACGGGGCCCATTTACCCAGGATCCACAGGAGGGGCCTAGGGACCAGTGTCCATCCCCACACCCTTACCCCCAAGATTATAAACATCCCCTCCAGAGACCAAGTATTTTTTTTTTTTTTTTTTAATTTGAGACAGGGTCTCTGTCACCCAGGCTAGAGTGCAGTGGTGCGATCACGGCTCACTGCAGCCTTGACTTCCGAGGCTCAAGCTCAAGCGACCCTCCCGCCTCAGCCTCTTGAGTAGCTGAGACTACAGGCGTGTGCTACTGTGTCCAGCTGACTTTTACTGTTTTTGTAGAGATGTTACCCAGGCTGGTCTCAAATTCCTGGGCTCAAGCAATCCTCTCACCTCAGCCTCAAAGTGCTGGGATTACGGGTATGAGCCACCACGCCCAGGCAAAGACCAAGGATTCTAACCCTGGACACTCAAACAAACAGAGCCCCAAGGACCCTCTGAGGGAAACCAAGAGCCAAGGGCACCCAGGTCCTCTTCTCAGGAGGTGCAATGTCTGGCCCTGAGGGACAGGACCCATAGTAGCACCCTGGCAGCCCTCTAAGCCATCCCAGTCTCAGCAGGTTCATAGTCCCACGTAGAACCCCCCACCTTCCAGGCCACCTACCATGCTTGGCACTCTCTCCAAGGCCCTTTCGCTGCTGTGCCAGCCCTGCCAGTGCCCAAGCTGTTGGAGGAGATGTGGAAAGAGCTGATGCCTCCCATGTGAGTCACCTGGGGGCACCTCCCCAGCTCTGAAGTTCAGCTGTCCCCTCCTGCCCCTGGGAGGTTCTCAGCAAAGGAGTGAGAACAGATCAGGAGGGGTCAGCTACCCCTGGCCCTCCAGGGCCCTCACCAGCCTTAGCGCTGTGGGCGTCCGTGCCCATCTGCCAGGGCACCGGGAAGAGGGCAGGAAGAAGGGAAGAAATGGTCCCAGGGGACAAAGTCCAGGCAGGGAGGGGTCAGAGAGGGGGTAGCACGTGGGCATTGACCTTTGAGCTGCTTTATAGACCTCAGATGAGAGTTATCAGGCAAAAGCGGGGAGCGGAAGGGGCCCAGGGGAAGCCTGGAGAGGATGGGAACCCTAGGCAAGAGGGAAGAGCCAGGCCCTGGGGAGAGTGGGCAGGAATGGAAGAAGACAGCACCTTCCAAAGGCCCCAGCCTACCCCGGCCGGAGGGAAAAGGGATGAGTTCAAGGAGCACTGTGTCCAAAGCCACAGTCCTTGAGATGCTGGGCTGAGAGGGTCGATGCTGCTGGGATTTGGCCAGTTCGGCCAGCTCAGGCAGCCTGGCTTCTACCCTGAGCTGCCCCCCACCAAGCCCCTGTACCTGCAGTCTCTGCCGCCTCCGGAGCAGGGGCTGGGCCACCAGCAGGATGGTGTTCAGCTGTCCCAGAGCTGCCCGCCGCCGGAGGCACCGCTTCCTGGAGGCCGGGAGAGGGCGGGGGCAAAATGAAGAGTCCAAACTTATGCTTCCTGCCTGGCATTGGAATCCCCTAAGCCTGGACATTCATGTAAAAACTGACTTTGGACTAGAGAAGCCCTGGATGCTTCACAGAAACAACAGGAAAAGAATAGGCTACTTCAAAAGAAGAGCAAGGGTCGGGTGCAGTGGCTCATGCCTGTAATCGCAGCACTTTGGGAGGCCAAGGCGAGTGGATCACTTGAGGTCAGGAGTTCAAGACCAGCCTGGCCAACATGGCAAAACCCTGTCTCTACTAAAAATACAAAAATTACAGCACACCTGTAATCCCAGCTCCTCAGGAGGCTGAGGCATGAGAATTGCTTGAACCTGGGAGGCAGAGATTCAAGTGAGCCTAGATTGCGCCATTGTGCTCCAGGCTGGGTGACAGAGCAAGACTCAGTCAGGAAGGAATGAAGGAAGGGAGGAAGGGAGGGAGAAAGAAAGAGAGAAAAGGAAGAAAGAAAGACAGAAAAGGAAGAAAGAAAGAAAGAAAGAAAAAAAGAAAGAAAGAAAGAAAGAAAGAAAGAAAGAAAGAAAGAAAGAAAGAAAAGAAAGAAAGAAAGAAAGAGAAAGAGAGAGAGGAAGAAAGAGAAAGAAAAGAGAAAAAGAAAGAGAAAGAAAGAAGAAAGAGAGAAAGAAAGAAAGAGGAAGAAAGAGAAAGAAAAGAAAAGAGAAAAAGAAAGAGAAAGAGAAGAAAGAGAGAAAGAAAGAAAGAAAAAAGGAAGGAAGGAAGGAAAGAGAGAGAGAGGAGGAGGGAGGAGAGAGGGAGGGAGGGAGGAGAACAAGTAAATTGAGAGGCTGTTTAGCCTGAGGGATTAAGATCTGACTCTGACTCTGGGCCTAGACTACCTGCGTTCAGATCAGTTCCCCGTATGCACACTGACCAAAAAAAAAAAAAAAAAAAAAAAATCATTTCCCTTAGCTTGGCACGGTAGCTCATGCCTGTAATCTCAGCACTGTAGGAGGCTGAGGAAGGAGAATTGCTTGAGACTAGGAGTTCAAGACCAGCCTGGGCAACATAGCAAGACCTCATCTCTACAAAAAAGATTTTTAAAATTAGCCAGGCATGATGGTGTGTCCTTGTAGTTCTAGCTACTTGGGAGGCTGAGGTAGGAGCTATGATTGGGTCATTGCTCTTTAGCCTGGGTGACAGAGCCAGACCCTGTCTTGTAAAAAAAAAAAAAAAGAAGCAGAACTTATTAAAAAGTAACATCAGCCGGGCGCGGTGGCTCACGCCTGTAATTCCAGCACTTTGGGAGGCCGAGGCAGGCAGATCACAAGGTCAGGAGATCGAGACCACTGTGAAACCCCATCTCTACTAAAAATACAAAAAATTAGCCGGACGCAGTGGTGGGCGCCTGTAGTCCCAGACACTTGGGAGGCTGAGGCAGGAGAATGGCAGGAACCCAGGAGGCGGAGCTTGCAGTGAGCCGAGATCGCGCCACTGCACTCCAGCCAGGGGGACAGAGCGAGACTCCGTCTCAAAAAAAAAAAAAAAAAAAAAAAAAGTAACATCATTGGCCGGATGCAGTGTCTCATACCTTCATACCTGTATCACAACTGTAATCCCTGAACCTTGGGAGGCTGAAGTGGGAGGATCACTTGAGACCAGGAGCTAGAGACCAGCCTGGCCAACATGGTGAAACCCCGTCTCTACAAAAACACAAAAAAGGCCAGGCGTGGTGGCTCACGCCTATAATCCCAGCACTTTGGGAGACTGAGGTAGGCAGATCACAAGGTCAGGAGTTCGAGACCAGCCTGGCCAACATAGTGAAACTGTCTCTACTAAAAAATCTCAGCTACTTGAGAGGCTTGAACCCGGGAGGCAGAGGTTGCAATGAGCTGAGATTGTGCCATTGCACTCCAGCCTGGGCAACAAGAGCAAAACTCCGTCTCAAAAAAAGAAAAAGAAAAGAAAAGAAAAGAAAAAAAGATTGTTCCCACAGTGTGGAAAACAGACTAGAAAAGAGAATGATAAAGGAGTCAGGACCATAGGTTCAGGTGGCCTCAGCAGGTAATGAGTTTCTCATGACTGGGGTATTCAAGCAGAGGCTGCATGGGTATGGGGGGAATGCCGTCAAGGACAGTCACATGCCGATGGGGCAGGATGACTTGCCCTGAGGCACTATGTTTCCCCAACCTTGCCCCACCACCTGGAGGATGAGCCCACGGCCTCACCACACCCACTTCAGCCCTGGCTCCAATGCTTGCAGACCTGGCCTGGAACCCACGCATGCGAGCCTGCATCCGGGGCAGGACGCGCTGGCGGGAGATGCAGGTGTGGAAGCTATGGTGCAAGTTGACCAGGGCCTGGGAGCGCTGCTGGTCCCGGAGCTCCTCCAGCCGCTGCCAGCCCTGCTCCTGCAGCAGGACCTGTGGGCAGAGGTGCAGGCTGTAGGCAGCAGCCAGGAGCCAGCCCCGCCTGCTCTCCTTCTCTGGTCTCAGCCTCTTCCCTTCCAGCCAAACCATTTGTTCTTCTGGGGTGCTGGGGCCAGCCTGGCACCCAGTCCTTCTGTCTCCCACCACTTGGATGGATCCCCAAATCCTGGGTTTGTCCCTTTGGGCCCAGACTGCATCTCTCCTTTCCCATTCATGCTGCCCTCTGCACACAGGGATACACACACCCACCTTGGTGGCTCCGAGGTGACAGAGAGGTGATTCGGCCCCCAGCACCTGGCTCAGGATGGTACCACACTTCTCCCGGTCAGAGAGGCCTTCCTGCCCTTCCGACCCCAGGGCCTGGAACCTGCTCCAAGGATGAAGCCGAGGTCAGAATAGCCAGAACCTCCTTTTACACTTTTTTTTTTTTTTTTTTTTTTTTGAGACAGAGTTTCGCTCTTGTTGCCCAGGCTGGAGTGCAATGGTGCAATCTCGGCTCACCACAACCTCCACCTCCCAGGTTCAAGTGATTCTCCTGCCTCAGCTTCCTGAGTAGCTGGGATTACTGGCATGCGCCACCATGCCCGGCTAATTTTGTATTTTTGGTAGAGATGGGGTTTCTCCATATTGGTCAGGCTGGTCTTGATCTCCCGACCTCAGGTGATCCGCCTGCCTCGGCCTCCCAAAGTTCCGGGATCACAGGCGTGAGCCAGCGCGCCCAGTCCTTTCACACTTGCTGTGCGACACCCTGAGCCCCTTGGTATTTATTCCATTTCTAGATCATTAAAAAAATTTGGAAGTTGCCTGCTCTATGCCAGGTGCTCAGCTGGGTGCCGAGACACTGCAGTGAACTTGGGCAGGGAGGGCCTCTGTGCTGGAGCTCAGGGGGAAAACAGGTGAACACGGTGTGCCCAGGAGGCATGAGGGCTGGTTCTGGGCTACGGGAGCAACAGGAATGTGGTTCCCAAGGCCTTAGTCTCCTTGCCACCCAACACAGTGGGTCTCAAGGCAAGTTTGTGGGAGGGAGGGAGGGATGTGGGAGGGAGGGAGGGGTGTGGAAGGGAGGGAGGGGTGTGGAAGGGAGGGAGGGGCATGGCAGGAAGGGGTGGGTGGGGGAGTGTTGAAGGACACTTCACAGGTCCAGATCGTGGTACCAGTTTGGCTCAATGGACACTCAGTAGTTAGTCCATACCAAGAAAGCACTCTGCAGGTTCTGCGGACACATGGGTGACAGTCTGTGGTCACGGGATGCCACAGTGCATCAGGGAATGGTACAGATCAGCAGACCTGGTCTGTGCTGGGTGGAGAGTTGTACCTCGAAGCTCCTCTCACCCAGCTTCCGGGCTCAGGGCTTCTTGTTGGAGGTGACAATTGCCGTAGCTGATAGGTTTCCAGATGGCAGAGACTGAACATGCTCCGCCCTGGAGCTTCTCAGGATCTGACTCAAGGCTGGGCACACCCATCCCTACTGCCTGCCTTCGGCTCAGTCCCCCAACCAGGCCATCCCCATTGCCAAGGCCATCACAGGCTAAGGAGGTCCGCAGAGCCCCGGGGTGAAGCTGCTGTTCCTAGCAACCGCCACCTCCCTTCTGGGCAGCCACCAGCCCAGCTCGGCTGGACATCAACGAGAAGTGACTCCACCTGCCCACTCTGTCCCTGTCCTTGGGGGAAACTCCAGCCCTTCAGAGGATTCCCAAGAGGTCATCCAGTCAATAGCCAAAGGCCAGATAGGCAAACAACAAAACAGACAATGTCACCAGCTTTTCTCGAGGTTTCTGAACTCCGGGAACAAAGCCGCCTCCGGGTTCCGGGCAGCTCCGTGTGCCACCCCGCCCCTCCTGCCCTTCTGAAAGGCTCTTTTCTCACTCCATCCCCCCTCCCATCTCACTGCTTCAGCCTGCACTTCCTGGACAGCTGCCGTGGGTATTAGACTGTGAGCCCCGCCCAGGGCAGGTACTGCTCCCACCTCATCTCTGGTGCCCAGGGAATCAGCACAGGAAAGGTTTGCAGAGAGGAGGAGAAATGATGAATGGTCGAAGAGAGTGAGATGGAGAGAGAGAGAGAGAGAAAGAGGATGAGAGGACGAGGAGACAGAGGGAGGGTTGGGGGCTAGGCCCAGTCCTGGGCAGAGTGAGTCCATCTCCAATCGGAAGGACCCCCAGGGCTGCCGGTCACTCCCGGGGCCTCCTTGTCAGTCCTGCCCTGAGGTGCTGGGCCCCACCTGGCCAGGAAGGCCCCAAAGGGCACACGCACGGGGAAGTTGGCACTGCGGGTGCCCACGGCCTCCAGTATGGCTGCCTGGTGCAGTTGCTCTGTCACATGTCCCACGTCAAAGAGGCCTGGAAGCTGTGGCCACAAGACAGAGCCAAAGACAGCTGGAGTCAAGGGGCCTGGAGCTGTGCGGAGGGAGGTGCAGGGCGGGGGAGGGTCCCGAGGCCAGTTGCTGGGGAGCTCACCTTTCCAGGGTTAGGGTTGAGGCATTGGATGAAATAGACATGGCTCCTGATGAGGGAAAGGGGGGTCACTTGGGCACAGACCAGTGCCCCATATAACTCCCTGGGGTCTGGTATGGCTGCCGCTGTTCTCACCTGCCCAGCCGGGCTATGAGGTCCCCCAGGGCCTGCTGGAAGCGAGAGGCCAGCGTGGGTCTGCCTCGTCCTCCCCTGGACTGGGGCTCTGCCTCCTGGAACAGGCTGCCCACCAGCTGTGGGGGTGAAGAGCTGAGCCAGCTGGCTGCTGGGGCCTGCCCATCCACCCTGCAGCCCAGGAGAGCCAGAATGGGCCAGCCCTTAGCATCCAGACCCTGGCAAGCTCAGCCCATGGCCCAAGGTGCCACAGACTTGAGGGCCAACCCTTGGGCAAGAGCACTCAGGGGGAAAAAGACAGAATTAGGGGAAAAAGTATGGAGCAGGTGGGGGCCTGGAAGGGCAGATGGGCACCTGGAGCTGGCTCTGGCCAAGCATCTCCACCACGGCAGGGTCCAGCTGATCCCGGTTTCTGTTTAAAAACTTGTGAACCTACAAGAGACCATGCAGGTGGGGAGGGAAACGGAGAAAGGGAGGGGAGCAGGAACCAAGGAGGGGAGGCTGGGTATGGAGGAGAAGAATCTACCCTCTCCCCAAGTGACCTGAAAGGCTGCCTTGGTGATTTTCCAGTCCTTTAGCTAGCCATGGAATGTCACTGGACTTTCCATTCCACTCCATGGAAAGGTCCAGTCCCCAGCAATACCCCACTCTCCCCACTGGGGCTTTAACCTGTACTAGTCAATAGCTTGACTAGACAAGAATGTTGCCTGCCTCTCCACGTTAAAGCTTTTTTGATTTACATTTTTCTAGCTTTCTTGAACTCCTTGTATTTCTTTTTTGGGGGGCAACTCCTGGGTAGTTTGTAGTTTTTCTTCTCCAAGTCAAGTGTGCCATCTCCTTCAGGGAGAACTGATTCTCCCTCCTGTCCTTCCCTTTATTCCAGCCCCCACTCCCCCATCCCCAGTGCCTCTCCTCCTGGGGTAGGCATGCGTGCAGCTTCTTGGTAGGCATAGAACTCAGAAGGGGGAGAGGAAGTTCATTCAGTGAGCACCTACCCTGTGCCAGGCACCTGCCAGGCCATCTCCACATTAGTACATCTAAACCTCACAGCAATGCCAGAGCTTAGGTCTCCAAGCCCATTTCACAGGTGAGGAAATGGAGGCTCAGAAGGTGAAGTAAACTGCCAAGGTCATCAGGTCCCAGGCTTGTGCTCTGCCCACTTGTCTGGAGGGCCCCAAGGCTTCCACTCCCTGACCCCATTATTGTCACCTAGAACTCAGTAAACCATGCTCAGAACTGGGCAGGGCCCATGGCTCAGGCAGGGGCAGGTGTCCAAGCCTTGCAAGGGGCCTCCCCACACCCACTCCTCTCCGCTGTTGGGTGACTCAGCTTGGGAGGGGACACTGCCCTCGCTGATTCACCCTGGTCTGTCCCTGAGGCCAGGTACCTGGTAGGTGACAGTCCCTGCATAATGTTGCACAGTGAACACGGGCAGGGGCAGCCGGGGCTTGGCATAGCTGGGGTGGTCACCATGGTGATAGTGGCTCTTCTGGAGGAAGGTGTGGTCCGTGGCCTAGGAGAGGAGCCATGCGCTCCCTTCACGCCTCTGCACAAGCTGTCCTTGCCTGGATGGTGCCCTCTCCCGGTGAGCACGAGTACTGCCTACACTGACTATAAGGGTAGGTTTGGCTACCCTTATAGTAGCTTTGGAGGCTGAAGTGGTCGGATCGTTTGAAGTTAGGGGTGTGAGATCAGCCTGGGCAACATAGTGAGATCCCGTCTCTACAAAAAATTTTAAAATTGGGCCGGGCGCGGTGGCTCACGCATGTAATCCCAGCACTTTGGGAGGCCGAGGCAGGCAGATCACAAGGTCAGGAGTTTGAGACCAGCCTCGTCAACATAGTGAAACTCCATCTCTACTAAAAATTAAAAAAAATTAGCCGGGCATGATGGCAGGCGCCTGTAATCCCAGCCACTCAGGTGGCTAAGGTAGGAGAAGCACTTGAACCCGGGAGGTGGAGGTTGCAGTGAGCCAAGATGGTGCCATTGCACTCCAGCCCAGGGGACAGTGTGAGACTCCACCTCAAAAAAAAAAAAAAAAAAAAAAAAAATTAAGAATTAGCTGGGTGGGGCCAGGCGCGGTGTCTCATGCCTGTAATCCCAGCACTTTGGGAGGTTGAGGCAGATGGATCACCTGAGGTCAGGAGTTCAAGACCAGCCTGGCCAACGTAGTGAAACCCTGTCTCTACTAAAAATACAAAAAAAAAATTAGCTGGGCATGGTAGCTTATGCCTGTAATCCCAGCTACTCAGGAGTCTGAGGCAGGAGAATCGTTTGAACCTGGGAGGTGGAGGTTGCAGTGAACCGAGACCGCACCATTGCACTCCAGCCTGGGCAACAAGAACCAAACTCCATCT
This sequence comes from Macaca fascicularis, assembly GCF_037993035.2. Taxonomy (NCBI): domain Eukaryota; kingdom Metazoa; phylum Chordata; class Mammalia; order Primates; family Cercopithecidae; genus Macaca; species Macaca fascicularis. The sequence goes on along the minus strand of NC_088390.1, from coordinate 82,006,328 downwards.
CAAAAAAAGAAAAAAAAAGAAAAAAGTAAAATTAGCTGGGAGGAAGGAATGATTGAGACCAGGAGCTTGAGGCTGCAGTGAGCTATGGTGGTGTCACTGCACTCCAGCCTGGGTGAGAGTAAGACCCCATTTCTAAAATAAATAAATAAATAAGTACAAAAAAAAAAAGAAAAGAAAAGAGGCCGGGCGCGTTGGCTCAAGCCTGTAATCCCAGCACTTTGGGAGGCCAAGGCGGGTGGATCACGAGGTCAGGAGATCAAGACCATCCTGGCTAATACGGTGAAACCCCGTCTCTACTAAAAAAATACAAAAAGTTAGTCGAGCATGGTGGTGGGCGCCTGTGGTCCCAGCTACTCGGGAGGCTGAGGCAGGAGAATGGCACGAACCCGGGAGGCGGACGGAGCCTGCAGTGAGCCGAGATCGCGCCGCTGCACTCCAGCCTGGGCGACAGAGCTAGGCTCCGCATCAAAAGAAAGAAAGAAAGAGAAAGGAAGGAAGGAAGGAAGGAAGGAAGGAAGGAAGGAAGGAAGGAAGGAAGGAAGGAAGGAAGGAAGGAAGGAAGGAAGAAAGAAAGAAAGGAAAGAAAGAAAGAAGGAAAGAAGGAAAGAAGGAAAGAAGGAAAGAAAGAAAGAAGGAAAGAAGGAAAGAAGGAAAGAAGGAAAGAAGGAAAGAAGGAAAGAAGGAAGGAAAGAAAGAAGGAAAGAAAGAAGGAAAGAAAGAAGGAAAGAAAGAAGGAAAGAAAGAAAGAAGGAAAGAAAGAAGGAAAGAAAGAAAGAAAGAAAGAAAGAAAGAAAGAAAGAAAGAAAGAAAGAAAGAAAGAAATGGGGATGGGGGGCTTTAGTACGGTTTTAGCAATCATTCCTGGGAGAATAGTCCCAGAATCACACGTGTTTGTATTTATTTATTTAATTATTATTATTTTTTAAAGACGGAGTCTTGCTCTGTCGCCCAGGCTAGAGTGCAGTGGCTGATCTTGGCTCACTGCAAGCTCCACCTCCCGGGTTCACGCCATTCTCCTGCCTCAGCCTCCCAAGTAGCTGGGACTACAGGCGCCCGCCACTGCGCCTGACGAATTTTTTGTATTTTTAGTAGAGACGGGGTTTCACCGTGGTCTCTTTATCTCCTGACCTTGTGATCCGTCCGCCTCGGCCTCCCACAGTGTTGGGATTACAGGCGTGAGCCACAGCGCCCGGCCTACATGTGCTTTTAAGCAACTCTTTGAAAGATCACTTTCAGGCAGGGTGCGGTGGCTCACGCCTGTAATCCCAGCACTTTGGGAGGCTGAGGCGGGCGGATCACGAGATCAGGAAATCGAGACCATCCTGGCTAACATGGTGAAACTCCGTCTCTACTAAAAATACAAAAAAAAAAAAAAAGAAAAACAAAATTAGCCGAGCATGGTGGCGGGCGCCTGTAGTCCCAGCTACTCCGGAGGCTGAGGCAAGAGAATGGCGTGAACCCGGTAGGCGGAGCTTGCAGTGAGCCGAAATCGCACCACTGCACTCCAACCTGGGCAACAGCGAGACTCCGTCTCAAAAAAAAAAAAAAAAAATCACCTTCAAAAAGTAACTCAGTTGGGAATGATAGTAAGTCAGTTAAAACACACATAAACAAACACACACACACAAACACACACAGTAACTCAAGGACAGGTGCAGGTGCAGTAGCTCAGGCCTGTAATCCCAGCACTTTGAGAGGCAAAGGTGGGAGGATTGCTTGAGCCCAGAAGGTTGGAAACAGCCTGGGCAACATAGCCAGACTCCACCTCTATTTTTTTTTTTTTTTTTTGAGACGGAGTCTCGCCGTGTCTCCCAGGCTGGAGTGCAGTGGCGTGATCTCGGCTCACTGCAAGCTCCGCCTCCCGGGTTCACGCCATTCTCCCGCCTCAGCCTCCCAAGTAGCCGAGACTACAGGCGCCCGCCACCACGCCCGGCTAGGTTTTTGTATTTTTAGTAGAGACGGGGTTTCACCATGTTAGCCAGGATAGTCTCGATCTCCTGACCTCGTGATCCACCCGCCTCAGCCTCCCAAAGTGCTGGGATTACAGGCTTGAGCCACCGCGCCCGGCCTATTTTTTAAAATATAAAAATAAAACTAAAAAGTGACTTGGTTGGACGTTATTTTACTGAGCTAGTGAACATAAAATAGCAAGTGCATGGGGGAACTTGCCTAATGTTATGTAAATGAGAACTTGGGTTTAGGGTAACAATTCCAGGCTCAGCACCCACCGCGGACTCAGAAAATGGTACATGTCACATAAAATAGACCTAAGCGATATTGCTGAGCCTTGGAAAACCATGCTGGGGGATTCCAAAAGTGATCTTGGGACCTCAAAGACACTCATGACAAGTTTTAACAAAATGTTATGAAATGTGAACTGGGAGAAACAATCATTTATAAATTAACATGCTCTTAATTATTTAGTACAAGATTTTACATATGTATAAGTATTAAGAAATAAACATTATATATTAATGTGACCTGTTATTATATCATATTATACATGAAGACATGTATTACATTAATATGACAGTGATCAATGAACTATTACAATAACATATTTCACAATTTTACTATTATTTTTCACCTTTCATTTTCTTTTTTTTTTTGAGACCCGGAGTCTCGCTCTGTCGCCCAGGCTCATGCCATTCTCCTGCCTCAGCCTCCCCAGTAGCTGGGACTACAGGCGCCCACCACCATGCCCGGCTAATTTTTGTTTTTTTTGTTTTTTTGTTTTTTTGGTTTTTTTTGAGACAGAGTCTCACTCTGTTGCCCAGGCTGGAGTGCAGTGGCGCGACCTCGGCTCATTGCAACTTCCACCTCCCGGGTTCACGCCATTCTCCTGTCTCCGCCTCCCAAGAAGCTGGGACCACAGGCACCTGCCACCACGCCTGGCTAATTTTTTGTATTTTTTAGTAGAGATGGAGTTTCACCATGTTAGCCAGGACGGTCTCGATCTCCTGACCTCGTGATCTGCCCGCCTCAGCCTCCCAAAGTGCTGGGATTACAGGCGTGACTGCAACCTCTGCCTCTCGGGTTCATGTGATTCTCCTGCCTCAGCCTCCCGCACCTGGCTCACCTTTCATTTTCAACCACTAATTGGGAAAATGTAGGAGGGTCGCCCCGTGTTCAGGATCTGTGGAAGTTATATTGAACTTCCACAGAAACTCCCGCACCACATTCCAGCCTCAGCTCCTAGAGGCTCATGACCACCCCAGCAATCCCTGTCCCACAAACTCACCCACGGAACTGCGCAGGGATGATTTTGTATTTGGCTTTGCGTGCTTTTTTTTTTTTTTTTTATAATTAATTATTTTTTTTGAAACAAGGTCTCACTCTGTCACCCAGGCTGGAGTGCAGTGGCATGATCATGGCTCACTGCATCCTTGACTTCCTGGGCTCAAGCCATCCATCCACCTCAGCCTCCCAAGTAGCTCTAACTATAGGCTCGCACCACCACACCAGGCTGATTTTTGTATTTTCTGTAGAGACGGGGTTTTGTCATGTTGGTCTCGAGCTCGTGGGCTCAGGGGATTCACCCACCTTGGCCTCCCAAAGTTCTGGGATTACACGCGTGAGCCACCGAGCTTGGCCAAGGCCTGTTTTTTTAAATTAACATTTATCTCCTGCTGCACTGCAGGTTGTAAGAGGGGAGAGACTGGGTCTAATTTTGTTCACCTTTTATCCTTAGCACAGTTCCTGGCACAGTTATTCATTCATTCATTATTTCCTTAACACGTGCTGCAGATAGAGCTCAAACCCTTCAGACAGGCACCCACCCTTGTGGAGCCCAGTCTAGTGTGGGAAGGAGTCAGTGAATGAATGGACGCTGTGACTGCATGTGGATGCGTGCTGAAACGTGAAACAGGGACGAGCCTGCTATTCAAGTCTCAGCAGGCAGGAGGCAGTCAGGAAGCTTCTGTGGAATGAGGGGCATGATGCCCTGGGGCTTGTCCCAGACTGGTCAGAAGCCTCAGTAGCCACCTGGCCACAATTGTGAGGGACCTGCAGAAGCCCTTCATGAGCCCCGTGCAGTCCCCACCACCTTGCCCATCGGGCACTATTGTCCTCCTTCTGTGGCAAGTACATGAGGAACCTCAGAGGACAGATGTCATGGTCAAGATCACCCGAGACAAGATGTGAATCCAGCTCTGCGGGAGCCCAGGGTTCTTCCCCTTCACTGCTGTTGTCCCAGGCTGTGCTGAGGAACTGTGGGCAGGGTCTCTGGATCCCATAACCATGTCCCCTCTGGGAGGCTCTGCCAGCTATAGCCTGGACACCCAGGGCCACCACCCCTTCTTCCTGACACTGGATGGGGGGTCACCACCCTGGGCCTCACCTGGGACAGCCATGTCTGGGCATCCAGGATACTCAGGAGGCTGTGGGGCTGGTCTACCAGGAGGTCCAGGCAGGATTCCCTCGGAGGCTGACGGACAGGCACCCAGGACAGCAACTCCCGCCGACACTCCTCCTGGGAATAGCCGGCATTTGGCCATTTCACAGGAGCAGGGATAACCCTCCTATCTTATGGAATAGTATATTGAGGCTCAGAAGACTGAGATGCCTCATGGAAAGGGGTCTTCCAGGCACAGCTCTCAGTTCCCAAATTTCCTTCACCAAGGATGGCTTCTGCCTGGGCAATGCCTAAGCGGCACCTGCCACGTTCACGCCCAATCCCCTTACCTCTTCCTGCGCCAGCAGCATCTGGCTGGAGAAGAGCTGCAGGCGCTCGCTGGCGAGGTTGTTGCACAGTTGCTCCAGGCCATTCACCCGCAGGGCCTAGGGGCGTGCGGCAGTGAGGTGGGCACATGGGGCTGGCAGGGGCCAGCACACAGGCCTGTGCCCTTCCCACCACCCCAGAGGCTTCCTTCATTCTGGCCAGGGCGTAGGGATGAGTAATGCCCAGGGCTGGTGCTGTGTAGCCAACAGGGTCAAGTCCAAAGGCTCCAGCACAGCACATGGGCTACCTCAGCCCCGCCCAGCCCAGCCACAGGTCCCTCTAGTTGCCCACACCCCTGCCCTCTGCTGCAGCACTCCTGCGAGCCTTCGGGCCTCCTGTCACAGCCATCCTGTGGCTTGGAAGGCGCCTTTCCCTACTAACTAGCAGGCTGGCTATCAGAGTCCCACATCCTCATGAGCAGGACTCCAGGCTGCTGCCTCCAGGAAGCCTTCCAGGCTTCCTCCTCTAGGGATTACAGGCGCCTTCCTCTGTGCTCCCTCAGCACTCTCCTAGGAAGCTTCATGCAGCTTTGTGCACCCTTGAAACACACACACAGGAGCTCGGCTGCATACACAGGCCACCGTCACCGCCAGCCTCAGGGAGGCACGGTCACGAGGACACACTGGAGTGTGGGACAGAACAGGGGGCCATGAATAGTGCCCGTCCAGAGACTGAGGGCAGGGGCCACCTCCTCTCCCTCCAGCCGCCTCCTGGCCGTCCTGAGGCAGCAGGATCCTCTGTAAAGGGATGTAGAGTCTCTGCCAACTCAGACTGATGGGGGACTCTCCCTCTTCCCTTTCCTCCTAGCGTGCGGGAAGTGGGGTTGTGGGCGGGCCCACCCTGGGGCCTCTGTCTTCCACTGCCTTTGAGGCTCCCGTGTCTCTGCAAGGCCAGGGAGGACAGGCCATGCTGAAGGCAGGACCGGCCAGAGTGGGACAGAACGGCTGCCCCAGAGCACACAGCTCTCTCATGGACCATCTCCATTAAGCCTCTGAAACTCACAAGGTAGGTCCTGCTGGGATTTCTAGTTTATAGATGGGCATGCTGGACCTCAGAAAGGTTCATTCACTTGCCCAAGGCCACACAGCTAGTGAGTGGCAGGACCACTTCGAACCTCTGCTCTGTCTGCTGCACTAAGCAACTCTTCCCAGTGGGAGGACAGCACGGGCCAGGCTGGGGCTTGTGGTGGGCTCCAGCCATCCCAGAGAAGCCAAGAGCGCTCCCAGCCCAGGCTGCCCAGCCCAACACCAGAGAAGGGAGCAGAGGCCATGCTTGGATGAACGTGGGTGTGGGGCGGGGGGCATTGTCCTCTGGAGGTGAGTGGAAGCAAGAACTCCAAGGTGCGCAGCCAGTCCGAGTCCTCAAGAGATTCTAAATCTCCAGAGGCAGCCCTGCTCCTTTTCCTCTCCATCCCTGCACCCCACCCCAGCAGACTCAGCCCAGCAGATGCAGAAGGAGCCCTGAAGGCGCCCTGCCAGACAGGCAAGCACCTCGGGAGCACCCCCAGGGAAGCTGGAGCTGTGGGGGTCCCAGAAATCCATCAGAATTATATGGGTGCCCCCTTTTCTGGGCCCCACCCCAAGGGGTGACCTCAAAGCCGTAGGCATCCACGACAGTGATGGTGCCAGTGCTGCCTTCCTCCCCTGGTGGTGCCAGCCGTGCATTGGTCCGCCTCAGAAGCTGGTGGAAGAGGCGCGAATATAGGGCCTTGGCCAGGGCGTCCCTGTAGGCATGGCGGGAGGTGAGCCACAAGAGCCGTGCCCCGGGCCCTGCTCTGACTCTCACCCGTCTCTAGGGTCACCTGGCATCAATGGCGCCTTCCATGGGCAGGGATCGCGAGACCTGGCCATAGGGCGTCTCCTGGAGGGCAGAGGAGGCACAGCTGGTGTGTCAGGCCCACAGCCCTCAAGGTGCTTACTCAGTCTGCGGGTCGGCCAGGCCAGGCCCCTCTCCCCAGGACCCTCGGGCTCACCGTGACCCTCCTGGTGACAGCCCCCTCCAGGCACTCTGGTGGTACCCGCAGCAGCCGGGCTGCTGTGTGGATCTCGGCCCAGCTAGACACAGCAGCCACCTCCTGGGACTCCCGCTACACAGCGAGGGAGGGACAGGGAGAGCTCTGCTTCAGGAACGGACACACTCCCCAGGCAGGGCAGGCCAGGCTTTGCCCGGCAAGTGGCCCTGTCACCCAAAGGGGAGATATGTCACATGAGGAGATCTGGGCCGTTAGGAGCCAGGCTGTGGTTCTCAGGGCCCTGAGTTCAAGTCCTACTTTCCCTCTTCGCTGGCAGACAGCTCTGGCCAGGCTCCTTCCTTCCTGCGCCCCCATGGCCTCACTGCTAAAGGGGAAGCAGTAACCCTTGCTAGGGGGTTGTCTCACAAACTAAATTAGAAAACAAATGCAAAGTGATCTACACAGTGCTGGGTACATAATAGCTGCTTGTTCACTTCTTTTATTTTTTTTGAGACAAGGTCTCACTCTGTCACCCAGGCTTGAGTGCAGTGGCACGATCACGGCTCACCACAGCCTCCACGTCCCGGGTTCAGGTAATTCTTCCATCTCAGCCTCCCCAGTAGCTGGGATTACAGGCACATACCACCATGCCCAGCTAATCTTTTTTTTTTTCTTCCAAGACCGAGTCTCGCTCTTGTTACTCAGGCTGGAGTACAATGGCTCGATCTCGGCTCACTGCAACCTCCGCCTCCCACGTTCAAGCAATTCTCCTGCCTCAGCCTCCCAAGTAGCTGGGATTATAGGCATGTGCCACCACGGCCGATTAATTTTGTATTTTTAGCAGAGACAGGGTTTCACCATATTGGTCAGGCTGGTCTCGAACTCCTGACCTCAAGTGATCTGCCCATCTCGGCCTCCCAATGTGCTGGGATTACAGGCATGAGCTACCACGCCCGGTCTGATTTTTTTTTTTTTTTTTTGAGATGGAGTCTCACTCTGTCACCCAGGCTGGAGTGCAGTGGCACGATCTCGGGTCACTGCCATCTCCGCCTTCCTGGTTCAAGCAATTCTCCTGCCTTAGCTTCTCTAAGTAGCTGGGACTACAGGCACGTGCCACCACACCCAGCTAATTTTTGTATTTTTAGTAGAGATAGGGTTTCAGCATATTGGCCAGGTTGGTCTCGAACTCCTGAGTTCAAGTGATCTGCCCGCCTTGGCCTCCCAAAGTGCTGGGATTATAGGTATGAGCCACTGTGCCTGGCCTAATCTTTTGATATTTTTTGTAGAGACAAGGTTTTGCCACGTTGCCCACGCTGCTCTAGAATTCCTGAGCTCAAGTGATCCACCCACCTCGGCCTCCTGAAGTGCTAGGATTACAGGCGTGAGCCACCACGGCCAGCCTTTTTTTTTTTTTTTTTTTAAATAGAGATAGGGTCTCTCTATGTTGCCTAGGCTGGTCTCAAACTCCTGGCTTCACACGATCCTCCTGCCTTGGCCTCTCAAAGTGCTGGGATCACAGGAGTGACCCACCATGCCTGACCATAGCTGTTCATCTAATGCCATCTTAGAGGTGGCAGCTTAGAGGCACAGACATTGGGAGAGTGGAGAAGCTCTAGGTCTCAGCTTTCTCATCTACACAGTGGGGATCTACCTGCTTTTCAGGGCAGCCCAGCGCTCTGTAGTCTCCTACACACAAGCATTTGGCTTCATTACCACTGCCCTGATTCTGCAGACCCAGCACCCCGGATGGCCCCTGCCCACAGAGAGCCCACCTCTGAGGAGGAGAAGCAGATGTTGCCCAGCTGCAGGACGGCGGCCAGCACAGCCCAGATGGCATTCAACTCCTCCGGGCACAAGCCCAGCCCCTGCAGTGCCTTCACCAGCCCCTCAAAGTCCTGGGCATCCTCCTTGCCTTGGAGCCTGCAAGCCTGGCCCTGCAGGGCACAGCAGGGGTGATGGGGTGGGGCCTGCCACCCCATAGCCTCCTGCTACTTCTCAAACCTCTGGGCCAAGATCCTCCTCTGGGCAGGCCTTCTCCCCGCCGCACCACAAGGGCTCCCCATACCTGGTTGAGGTAGTAGTAGGTCTCCGGTCCCTGCAGGGAGAGCCGCTCCCGCTCTATGGAGTCCAGCCCTGCCAGCAGCTCGTAAAAAACATGGAAGCTCCGCTCAGCCTGGGCCTTGGGGGCAGGACTGGCTTAGGGGCTCGGTGCCCTAGGGGCTCAAAGGCCACACCCTGACAGTGGCACCCTCTGCCCTTCCTACTCTGGGAACTGGGAAGGCGTGGATAGAAGGGCCGCCCTTACCTGAAACACCACCCTGGAGGTCTCAAGTAGATAATGAGACACAGAGGCTCCCACGATGACCCCTCTGGGGGCACAGAAGATGGGTGTGAGTGCCCAGGATGCAGACCACCCAGGGGCCTCGTGCACAAGAAGCCCTACCAGAGTCTGGACCCCAGGGAAGAAGCCCAAGGACCCAGCAAGGGTAAGTGATTGTAGGTGCCCCCTGTAACCCTGCCACTCACTGCTGTAGGTAGAGGCAGAAGACCTGGCCGAAGCGGCTGGCATTGGCATTGAGGATGGTCTTGGCATGGCCAAAGCTGCTGAGTATGGGCAGCACATCCTCCACCTGTACAAGGAGGGGTCTTCAAGCATCCCTGGGCAGCAGTAGCCCCCACCAGCAGGCATCCCAGCTAGGGGCAGGTCCAGGGAGGCGTCAGTCCCATCAGAAAGGGCAGTGCCTTCAGCTGACCCCAGGAGACGCCAGAGGCCTGGAGACCACCCCTCTCCTGGCTGAAAGAAGAAAGATAATCCCTCGGACATGGTCAGCTGTCTCCTGGAGGGAGATAGATGGCCAGCCTGGCCCTCACCTGACACCCTCGGTTCCGCGTCTGATCCTGCTCCAGGCTGCTTAGGAATTGCACGATCTTTTTGGAGGCTTCTGTCTTCCCTGAGCCGCTGTGCCCACTGCAGCGGGAGGAGCCAAGGATGTGTTGGTTGGTAGGGTCTCCAGGGAGGGGCACGTAGGACCACCCCACTGAATCCAGGAAGTGGGATGTGCCACCCAGAAGTGACAGCTAGCCTAGAGAGACCCCCAGAAATGTGGAAAGATAGTCCCAGAGCATGGAGAGACCCAACAGAAAGAAAAGTCCCCAAGATGCCACATTCCAGGGGCTCATGCAATGATTTCAGCTGGGAGCTCGGCCCTGTGGAGTCCAGAACTGTAGCCCGGCAATGGAGCAGACCAGTGGCTTCCAGGGAAGACCTCAGGCTCCGCCCCACCAACCCTCAGTGTGGCCCATGGGTTCAGCCACGCAGGACGGCCACCACTCACCGCAGGAGGATGCATGGGTCCTGCCCAGTATGCTGAGCCAGGTCATAGGCTGATGCCACGATGGCAAAGATATGTCTGAGGGAGATGAGAAGGTTGCCAGACATGGGGACCTGGGACCCTCCGAGGTGTAGCAGAGGTACTCACAGGCCCTGGGACCTCAGTCAAGGGGACATGCAGGGACTGGGCTGTCTGGGAGGTGAGCAGAGGGTCAGTGGGGCAGAGTCACATACGGGGTGGTGCTGAGGGCCTTCCTGGGGTGGTAGCTTGCCTGGACCTCAGGTGAGAAGAGAGGCAAGGGCCGGTGGGGGTTCAAAACAAGCAAGAGGGGCCCCCCAAAAGTCTGGGGAGGAAAACAAGGTGTCATCAGAGTGTGGAGGGAGCAGGGGGAATGTAAACAGAGCTCAGCCCCCAAGTCCCACTCTGCAGGGCTCCAGAGACGGTTCAGCGCCCAGCCCGGAGAGGAAGAGGAAAGAGAACCTCTAGGGGTGCTGGGGAGCCCTCTGTCCCCAGAGGAAAGGGGATCCCGGCCCACTGTCCCTCCCCGTGGCTCCCCATACATAGATTCGGCCCAGGTGAAATCTCTTCTTGAGGCACAGCAGCACAGAGCTGTCACACATCAGCCTGTGGGGACAACAGGGTGGAGGGACAATAAATTGTGGCTGCAGGAGGTTGTGAGTTAGTTCTGCTACCCACTGCAGGGACACGTCGGGCAAGTCATTCAACCTCCCAGAGCCTGATCCATAAAATGAGGGCTGGGCTGTCAAGTAATGGGGAGGCTACAAGTAGGGCTGGCGCTGACCCAGAAGGAAGCTTTGTACTAATAGAAAGGCAGTCCTGGGGAGGTAACATCTGTCGCCCCTCACCTGCCCCTTCCTGCCAGGAGGGTTCAAGCCCATCCTTCTAAGGATTCAATAAGGGTCTACACGCAATTCATAAAGATGAGGGCAGGGTGGGTATGAGGAGCTGTGAGCCGAGGATGGCAGCTTTGGCAATGAGCCCGCTCACCGCAAGCGGGCCAGGTCCTCCATGTCTTCTAGGCCGTCTCCGAGGCTCCTGCCCTCGGCACCGGGGAAGGGTGGCGCCTCCAGGCCCGGCCCGAGGCTTAGCTCCAGGTCCCTCTCCAGCACTGCCTCGTCCTCATCCTCGGGTTCCCACCGCTCCCTCAGGGACCCGCGGAGGCCCGGGTCTCCCTCCTGCTGCAGGCGGGTCTCCAGGGCGAGTCGGGGCAGCAGCACAGCGGCGCCAAGCCTAGGACCCTTGCGGGGACCGGAGCCCTGCGCCCAGTGCACCGGGGGCTCGTCGTCCAGGGTCTCCGACTCCGCCTCACTGCTGGAGCCGCTCTCGTCGAGCGAGGGCCTGTCGGGGGCAGTCGGGGCGAGGAGGGAGCCGCGACGAAGCCCGGACACCCCTTCCTCACTCGCCCTGCGCCCCTCACTGTGCCCCCCTGCCCCTGCACGAGGCCAACTTCGGCCTTTCCCGGTGGGGGCATCTGTGGACGCTTCTTCAGAGCTGCGGCTGCTCGACGCCCGCCCTGCCCTGTGGATCCTGGGGAACACGACTGCGAACTTGGGATCTGGAGTCCCGTCCTCCTGATCGAAAGGGTCGTCGGGGACTGGGCTTGTCCGGACCTGCGGGGGGCGCGAGAGGACGCCAGGAGGAGCCCTCGGCCTACCCCCGAGCCCTGCTAAGCCGGCCAGGCGCAACGCTAGACGGTGCCGCAGCCCGGGCTCAGGGCCCCGCCCCTCGCCCCCTCTCTCGTGGTCCCGCCCCTCGTCCCCTCTCTCGTGGCCCCGCCCCTCGCTTCCTCTCCCATGACCCAGCCCGTCGTCCGCTTTTCCGCGGCCCCACCCCTCGCTCGCCCGTGGCCCCGCCCCCTGCCCCTCGCCCTCTGGCGGCCGAGGCCGCAGCCGAAGCCGCCGCCGCAGCCAGCGCAAGAGGCCCAGGGCTCGCGCTACACTCAGGAGCGGCTCCTTGAGGCCAGCGCGGCGGGGGCCCACGGCCTGGGAAGTGGTGCCTGGCGGGGACCTCGCGAGGAGCCTGCGGACCACCAGGAGGGCCGCCAGCGGGGCTGGGTCCTCCGGCCCCACTCCCGCTGGGGCTCCTGCTTCGCCCTCCCCTGCCGCCGCTGGCACCCGCCCCGCCGCCTTTCTAACCGGGTGGCGCGGAGCCCGGGCCGTCGAGGCCTGCATTGTTTCAGGCTTGGCGCCCCGCTGCGCCCGGTTGTCGCACGCGTCCTGGGCCGGCCCGGTATCCCGAGGAGCCCGCGAGCTGCCCTCGAAGGTCCTGGAGGCCATAGCTGCCCGGGGGCCCCGTCCAGGTCCGGTCTCCAGCAGACTCGAGTCGGAGTCGTCCCCGGAATGCTCGCTGGCTCCTAGGGGCCCCGTCCCCGACGACCCTTCCCGGCCCCAGGGATCTGCGCGGGGCCAGTTGCTGTCCAGGCTGTCGCTGCTTGGCTCCAGCGCTGACTCCGGCCCGGTTTTTGTTCCTTCCGAGCCCGTGACCCTAGGCTCCAGGGTGGGCCGCAGCTCCCGGGCTCCGATGCGCTGGCTGCCGCTCTCCTGGGCCTCGCGGGCTTCGCTGTCCGGACGGGAGCTGCCTCCGTCCCCACCCGACGTGTCCCCATCGAGGCTCCGGGGCGCCCGGCGGCCCCGCTGAGCCGAGGGCCCCGGATCTTTCCCCTTCCTCCTACGGCGGCCGCCCCGCCCTTCTCCTCGGGAGAGGCTGCCTTCCTCCAGGCGCCCCCTGCGGCCGCCCCTGGGCCCGCGTCCCTCACGCCGCGCGCTGCCTTGCCTCTCCTGGGCCTCTGGGGGCGACCCAGCCCCTGGGCGTCTGCAGTCGCCGTTCTCCTCTGCGATGGGCTTCCTGCGGCCACCAGCAGTCCCCTGGTCCCCGGCGGTGGCGGGCTGGGCGGCTGGTCTCGCCCTGACCGCCTGGCCGCGGTCGGATCGTCGTTCCTGGCTGGGCGCGCCGTCCGCGCTGGCCGACCCCGACTCCTGCTCCCCTGAGGCCGGCCTCCCGGGCCTCGCCAGGCGCTGGGGCGCTTTGCCCTGGTTCCTGCCCATGGCTGGCCCAGAGGAAGCGGGCTTCGTGACGCCCGGGTCCTCTCCCCTCCCTGGGGATCTGGCCGCCCGCGGTGACCCTCTGTGCAGTGCACTACCTCGGCTCTGCTCTCGCAGGGGCTACAGGCTCCTTCTACTCCCCAGCGTGCCCGCCTTACAGGACCATCAATAATGCAGAGGGCGGCGGGTCCTGACCCCCTCGGCCAACAATAGAGCAGAGGCTCCCAGGAAACAGGAGACGCTGCAGCTGCGGACAGGGCAACCGTGCCACCGGGAGGCGCTGCCAGCCAGGCCAGCCTGGCACCGCGCCAGACTGAGGGGGCCCATGCTCCATTCCCACTTCAGTGCTTGCCCAACAGGGAAGGGCCCAGAGAACCTGTCTGGACCTCTTCCTTCTGGGGGTTCCACGGGTCTGGGACGAGGCCCACCCTAGCACATGGCAGCACTCCATGAGTCGTTAGGGTGTTTGTTCTTTTCAATTGTGGAATAAATACAATTTACCGAAAAGTGGATAAAACATAAATGTACATCTTGAACTGGTGTAAAACATGCCTGTCTACATCCTTGGAGTTATGGAACAGAATCACACCCCATAAATTCCTGATTGCCCCAATGTGTGTGTTTTTAAAATACCTATTTTTTTTTTTTTTTTTTTTTTTTTTTTTTTTTTTTTTTTTTTTTTTTTTGAGACGGAGTCTCACGCTGTTGCCCAGGCTGGAGTGCAGTGGCGCGATCTCGGCTCACTGCAAGCTCCGCCTCCCGGGTTCCCGCCATTCTCCTGCCTCAGCCTCCTGAGTAGCTGGGACTACAGGCGCCCGCCACCGCGCCCGGCCAATTTTTTGTATTTTTAGTAGAGACGGGGTTTCACTGTGGTCTCGATCTCCTGACCTTGTGATCCGCCCGCCTCGGCCTCCCAAAGTGCTGGGATTACAGGCTTGAGCCACCGCGCCCGGCCTAAAATACCTATTTTTAAAACAGGTAATACATTCACATCATTCAAACATCCAAACATCACAAGATAGAAGTCTCCCATTCCTGACCCTCAGCGTACTCAGTGTTCCCCTGAGGTTACCCATTTCTGTATTTCCTTGCAAAACTTTCCATGCTGGCCAGGAGTGGTGGCTCACATCCGTAATCCTAGCACTCTGGGAGGCCGAGGTGGGCGGATCACGAGGTCAGAAGATGGAGACCATCCTGGCTAACACGGTGAAACCCCGTCTCTACTAAAAATACAAAAAAATTAGCCGGGCGTGGTGGCGGGCGCCTGTAGTCCCAGCTACTCTGGAGAGGCTGAGGCAGGAGAATGCTGTGAACCCAGGAGGCGGAGCTTACAGTGAGCTGAGATCACACCCCTGCACTCCAGCCTGGGCAACAGAGCAAGCTCTGTCTCAAAAAAAAAAAAAAAAAAAAAAAAAAAAAAAAAAAAAAAAAAACACTTTCCATGCAGGGAAAAGCAAATATATTTTTCCCATTTAGCATAAGTGGCAGCTTATGTAGCTCAGGGGTCTCCACTTTGCCTTTTTCACTTAACAATGTAACCTGGTGATTTCATAATAATACCGTAAAAAACCAGCCTGCCTTCCTCCCTTCTCTCCTGCCTCTCTTCCTTGCAAATAAATGCACCATGGTTGAACCAATGCCTTATTGATAGGTTTTTATATCTAAAGTGGATCCTGGCCAAGCGAGGTGGCTCACACCTGTAATCTCAGCACTTTGGGAGGCCGAGGTGGGTGGATCACCTGATGTCAGGAGTTCGAGATCAGCCTGGCTAACATGGTGAAACCCCATCTCTACTAAAAATACAAAAATTAGCTAGGTGTGGTAGCGGATGCCTGTAACCCCAGCTACTCAGGAGGCTGAGGCAAGAGAATTGCTTGAACCCAGGAGGCAGAGATTGCAGTGAGCTGAGATTGTCCCATCCTACTCCACCCTAGGTGACAGAGCAAGATTCCCTCTCAAAAAAAAAAAAAAAAAAAAAAAAAAAAAAAAAAAAAAAAAAAGTAGATCCTGCCTTCATCTCATCTTTTGCTTAAGTTACAGCCAATATTGGAATAGAATTTCACCAGATTCTGCGTAGAATCAACTATGAGTAGAATTGCTGCACCATAGGGCACATGCATTTGCAATTTTGAGGTTTCCAAATTTTTCTCCACAAAGGTTGTGCCAATTTATATTACCACCACCACAACAGGGGAGACCACCATTCTTTTCGAACACTCTGAAACATGACAAAATTTCAGTGCCGCTTTGAAGAAATAAGATCTAGTTATCAATAGATCAGTAGAATGACTATAGATAACATTAATCCATTGTACATTTCCAAGTAGCTAGAAGATAACTGTTGGGAGAAAAGCTGAGTGTTGGGAGAGAAGCTGAGGCAGGGCTTGCATGTCTGCTAGACTTTAGCTCCTTGCTTCTAGCACTCCCATTATCTCAAGCAGCCATATGTTTCTTGTTCACTTGATACACTGTTTCCTTTCAACCCCCACCTCCTCACCACTTGTTTCTTTATTTGAGCACCAATAAATAGCCTGGGCTCCCAGAGATAGAGGCCTTTGCAGCCTCCACACTCACGATTGTCCCCTGGTCCCACTTTCTCTCTCAAACTGTCTTTTTCTCATTCCTTTGACTCCGATGGACTTTGTGACTCCCATGACCTGGTGTTGGGTCTGATCACCCCAACAGAAAATGATTCAAATGTTCCTAGTATTAAAAAAAGAAAAATAGCCAGGTGCGGTGGCTCACGCCTATAATCCCAGCATTTTGAGAAGTCAGGAGATCGAGACCATCCTGGCTAACGTGATGAAACCCTATCTCTACTAAAAATACAAAAAATTAGCTGGGCATGTTGGCAGGTGCCTGTAGTCCCAGCTACTTAGGAGGCTGAGGCAGGAGAATGGTGTGAACCTGGGAGGCAGAGCTTGCAGTGAGCCAAGATTGCACCACTGCACTCCAGCCTAGGCGACAGTGCGAGCGAGACTCGGCCTAAAAAAAAAGAAAGAAAAGAAAAATAACGTGACAGATACCCTAATTTTGATTATATGAATATATCAAATTATCACATGTACCCCCCAAATAAGTACATGTAATATGTATCAATAAAAAATAATTTTAAAAACTAAAATAAAGGCCGGGCACGGTGGCTCACGCTTGTAATCCCAGCACTTTGGGAGGCCAAGACTGGCGGATCACGAGGTCAGGAGATCGAGACAATCATGGCTAACACAGTGAAACCCTGTTTCTACTAAAAACGCAAATTAGTCGGGCGTAGTGGTGGGCACCTGTGGTCCCACCTACTTGGGAGGCTGAGGCAGGAGAATGGTGTGAACCCAGGAGGCGGAGCTTGCAGTGAGCCGAGATCATGCCACTGCACTCCAGCCTGGGTGACTGAGCGAGACTCCAAAAAATAAAAAATAAAAATAAAATTAATTAATTAATTAAATAAAATAAAAATAGACCAGGTGCAGTTGCTCATGCCTGTAATCCCAGCACTTTGGGAGGCTGAGGCGGGCAGATCACGAGGTCAGGAGATCTAGACCATCCTGGTTAACAGGGTGAAACCCTGTCTCTATTAAAAATACAAAAATTAGCTGGGTGTGGTGGCGGGTGCCTGTAGTCCTAGTTACTCAGGAGGCTAAGGCAGGAGAATGGCGTGAACCTGGGATGCGGAGCTTACAGTGAGCCGAGATTGCACCACTGCACTCCAGCCTGGGCAATAGAGCAAGACTCCATTCCCCCCAAAAATTAATTAATTAATTAATTAAAATAAAATAAAAATAAACTCAGTGCCTCTTTAAGCTCATTTCTCTGTGAAAATAAGCAGCTCTCCTGCTCTTAGAGCCACTCTGCTTCCTTTTCTGAGACCACTCTTTTCTCATCCTTCCCCATCTCTCTATTCGGTGTGAGCAGGTCTGTTTCTTTTTTGAGACAGAGTCTCGCTCTGTTGCCCAGGCTGGAGTGCAGTGGCACGATCTCGGCTCACCGCAACCTCTGCCTCCCAGGTTCAAGTGATCCTTCCACCTCAGCCTGTAACTGGG
Organism: Macaca fascicularis; assembly: GCF_037993035.2. NCBI lineage: Eukaryota > Metazoa > Chordata > Mammalia > Primates > Cercopithecidae > Macaca > Macaca fascicularis. The sequence continues at coordinate 81,989,226 of NC_088390.1, read as the reverse complement.
ATTACAGGCGTGCACCACCATGCCCTGCTAGTTTTGTACGTTTAGTAGAGATGGGGTTTCACCATGTTGTCCAGGCTGGTCTTGAAGGCCTGGCCTCAAGTGATCTGCCCAACTTGGCCTCCCAAAGTGGTGGGATTACAGGTGTGAGCCACCTCGCCCGGTCAGGACTGTTTCTTGATGATTAGACTGTTAAACCTGGGCAGGATTTGTGAGGCCACTTGAGAGCTCTGGGGCCAGGCAGCTGTGCAGGGGCAGGTTCAGGGCACCCACGATGGAATCAGATGAATCATCCAGGTGAGGCCTGTGACCTACCCCACAGGGACTTCCGTGCCCCCATGCCCCCACTGACCGGCTTGCTGTGGCCTTTCCTCACCAGGAGCAGCACCCAGCACGGAGCAGGGGAGGTGACATTCCAGACTGCGGCACTTTCCCTCAGAATGCTCTCGTCAGCCCATGCCTGCCTTACGCCCATCTCTCTGCACACCTCCTAGAACCAGATTCAGACCTGGGTGCAGCTGTTGCCAGCGCCCACGTTGCCTGAGAGGGCTGTTCACAGCCCAGAGGCCAGGTTTGAGCAACAAGTTGACAGTGATCTGGCCTTTGCAGTCTGCATGCTCAAGGAGGCAGCCTTCTGGAGAGGGAGGCAGCTGTTCCAAGGACTACGAGCTCACGGGTAACCTCAGCCTGTAGACGTCTGCAAGCTGTACTCCCCCATTGTCAGCTGTGCTGGGGTAAAGGACAATGATATTCTGAGCACTCGTTTCTCCTGTAAGAAGCAGAACATGGGTGAGGTATTCACCTGGCGGATTAATACATAGCATTGAGAACTGTCTACAGCTGTCAGCAACAACATGGATAATCTTGCAAGCATAGTGGTGAGTGAAGGAAGCCAGGCATGAAAGAGTATCCACTGCATTCTATTTATATAAAGTACAAAAACAGGCAAAGTGATCTACAGAGTGGTCCCCCCAGGGTCAGTAGTGACTCAAAGGGGACACAAAGGAAGCTCTGAGATATGGGTGATGCTGTTTGTTCAGTTTGTGGGGATTTGCTGAGTCGTTCTCCTATGACTTGTGCACTGTTGGTTTGTATCTTTTTTTTCTTTTGAGATGGAGTCTTGCTCTGTTGCCCAGGCTGGAGTGCAGTGGTGCAATCTCGGCTCGCTGCAACCTCCACCTCCTGGGTTCAAGCGATTCTCCTACCTCAGCCTCCTGAGCAGCTAGGAATACAGGTGCACACCACCACGTCCGGCTATCTTTGCATTTTTAGTAGAGATAGGGTTTCACCATGTAGGCTAGGCTGGTCTCAAACTCCTGACCTTGTGATCTACCCACCTTGGCCTCCCAAAGTGCTGGACTACAGGCATGAGCTACCATGCCCAGCCTGATTTGTATCTTATAGCACAGATAGCACAGTGGGCTGGGCATGGTGGCTCACAAATGTAATCTCAGCACTTTGAGAGGCTGAGGATTACTTGATCCGGGAGTTCCAGACCATCCAGAGCAACATAACAAGACCCCGTCTCTACAAAAAATTTTCGCCGGGCGCAGTGGCTCAAGCCTGTAATCCCAGCACTTTGGGAGGCCGAGACGGGTGGATCACGAGGTCAGGAGATCGAGACCATCCTGGCTAACACAGTGAAACCCCGTCTCTACTAAAAATACAAAAAAAACTTAGCCGGGCGAGGTGGCAGGCACCTGTAGTCCCAGCTACTCGGGAGGCTGAGGCAGGAGAATGGCGTGAACCCGGGAGGCGGAGCTTGCAGTGAGCTGAGATCCGGCCACTGCACTCCAGCCTGGGTGACAGAGCGAGACTCCGTCTCAAAAAAAAAAAAAAAAAAAAAAAAAAAATTTTCAAAAATTAGCTGGAGGCCAGGCGCAGTGGCTCCTGTCTGTAATCCCAGCACTTGGGAGACCGAAGTGGGTGGATCACTTGAGGTCAGGAGTTCGAGACCGGCCTGGCCAACATGTTGAAACCCCGTCTCTACTAAAAATACAAAAATTAGCCGGGTGTGGTGGCGGGTGCCTATCATCCCAGCTGTAGGGTCCAGCCCCACGGGGTCGGTGGGTTTTTCTCCCAGTGTGCAGAGACGAGAGATTATAGAAATAAAGACACAAGACAAAGAGATAAAAGAAAAGACAGGTGGGCCTAGGCGACCACTACCACCAAGACGTGCAGACCGGTAGCGGCCCCGAATGCCAGGCTGCACTATTATTTATTGGATACAAGGCAAAAGGGGCAGGGTAAGGAGTATGAGCCGTCTCCAATGATTGACAAGGTCACGTGAGTCACATGTCCACTGGACAGGGGCCCCTTCCCTGCCTGGCAGCCGAGGCGGACAGAGAGAGGGAGACAGAGAGACAGCTTACGCCATTATTTCTGCATATCAGCGACTTTTAGTACTCTCACTAATTTTGCTACTGTTATCTAAAAGGCAGAGCCAGGTGTACAGGATGGAACATGAAAGCGGACTAGGAGCGTGACCACTGAAGCACAGCGTCACAGGGAGACGGTTAGGCCTTTAGATAACTGTGGGTGCGCCTGACTGATGTCAGGCCCTCTACAAGAGGTGGAAGAGTAGAGTCTTCTCTAAACTCCTCCGGGGAAAGGAGGACTGCCTTTCCCAGTCTGCTGAGTAGCAGGTGTTTTTCCTTGGCAGTGACGCTACTGCTAGACCACGGTCCACTTGGTAACGGGCATTTTCCCAGATGCTGGCGTTACCACTAGACCAAGGCGCCCTCTGGTGGCCCTGTCTAGGCATAACAGACGGCTCACACTTGCCTTCTGGTGACTTCTCCCTACGTCCCCTCAGCTCCTATCTCTGTATGGCCTGGTTTTTCCTAGGTTGTGATTATAGAGTGAGGATTATCATAATTTTGGAATAAAGAGTAATTGCTACAAACAAATGATTAATGATATTCATATATAATCATATCTATGATCTATATCTAGTAGAACTATTCTTTTTTTTTTTTTTTTTTTTGAGACGGAGTCTCGCTCTGTCGCCCAGGCTGGAGTGCAGTGGCCGGATCTCAGCTCACTGCAAGCTCCGCCTCCCGGGTTCACGCCATTCTCCTGCCTCAGCCTCCCAAGTAGCTGGGACTACAGGCGCCCGCCACCTCACCCGGCTAGTTTTTTGTATTTTTTAGTAGAGACGGGGTTTCACCGTGTTAGCCAGGATGGTCTCGATCTCCTGACCTCGTGATCTGCCCGTCTTGGCCTCCCAAAGTGCTGGGATTACAGGCTTGAGCCACCGTGCCCGGCCTACTATTCTTATTTTATATATTTTATTACATTGGAACAGCTTGGCCCTCGGTCTCTTGCCTCGGCATCTGGGTGGCTTGCGGCCCACACCCAGCTACTCAGGAGGCTGAGGCAGGAGAAGCGCTTAAACCCGGGAGGCAGAGGTTGCAGTGAGCAGAGATTGTGCCACTGCACTCCAGCCTGAGTGACAGAGTGAGACTCCATCTCAAAAAAAAAAAAATTATTAGCTAAGCATGGTGGCACATGCCTGTAGTCCCAACTACTTGGGAGGCCAAGGTGGGAGGCTGAGGTGGGAGTATCACTTGAGTCTGGGAGATGGAGGCCACAGAGAGCAGTGATTGTGCTACGGCACTCCAGCCTGGGCAAGAGAGCAAGACCCTATCTCAAAAACAAAAACCAGGCCGGGCGTGGTGGCTCATGCCTGTAATCCTAGCACTTTGGGAGTCTGAGGCAGGCGGATCATGAGGTCAGGAGATTGAGACCATCCTGATTAACATGGTGAAACCCTGTCTCTACTAAAAATATAAAAATTAGCTGGGAGTGGTGGCATTCACCTGTAGTCTCAGCTACTTGGGAGGCTCAGGCAGGAGAATAGCTTGAACCCAGGAGGCAGAGGTAGCAGTGAGCCAAGATTGTGCCACTGAACTCCAGCCAGGGCGACAGAGCCAGACTCCGTCTCAAAAAAAAAAAAAAAAAACCCAAAACCACAAAAAACAAAAAAATTAAGATAGCACACAGAAAGAGCTCACTGTTTTGTTTTCTGTTTTTTTTTTTTTTCTTTAGACGCAGTCTCACTCTGTCGCCCATTCTGGAGTGCAGTGGTGTGATCTCGGTTCACTGCAACCTCTGCCTCCCGGGTTCAAGCAATTCTCCTGACTCAGCCTCCCAAGTAGCTGGGACTATGAGCACATGCCACCATGCCCAGCTAATTGTTTGTATTTTTAGTAGAGACGTGGTTTCACCATGTTAGCCAGGATGGTCTTGCTCTCCTGACCTCATGATCTGCCCCTCTCAGACTCCTAAAGTGCTGGGATTACAGGTGTCAGCCCCCACACCTGGCCAGAGAGTTCACTGTTTTGCCGTGGACAAACAACGACAATAATAGTAGCAGATAGCTAGCACCTCAGGGCTTCTTATGCCCCAGACATCATGTTCTAAGCACTTTTCTTTTTTTTTTTTTTTTTTTTTTTTAAGACGGAGTCTCGCTCTGTTGCCAGGCTGGAGTGCAGTGGCATGATCTCAGCTCACTACAAGCTCCGCCTCTTGGGTTCACGCCATTCTCCTGCCTCAGCCTCCCGAGTAGCTGGGACTACAGGCGCCCGCCACCACGCCCGACTAATCTTTTGTATTTTTAGTAGAGACGGCATTTCACCATGTTAGCCAGGATCTAAGCACTTTTCTGTGAGTTTATTTAATCCTGAGAGCACTGTAAGAGGAAGGTGCTATCAGGATGTTCATTCTACTGATGATACCACAGAGGCATACAGTTAGGGAGTGTCAGAGCTGGGATGCCAGCTCAGGCCATCTGGCTCCAAAGGCCCAGATGGAGAATGGATGTGAGAGAAGTGTCAAAAAAATTGTAACACATTTAGTTAAAAGATCTTCACTGGCAGGCTGGGCACGGTGGCTCACGCCTGTAATCTCAGCACTTTGGGAGGCTGAGGTGGGCAGATCACCTGAGGTCAGGAGTTCAAGACCAGCCTGACCAACATGGTGAAACCCTGTCTCTACTAAAAATACAAAAAATGGGCCGGGTGCGGTGGCTCATGCCTGTAATCCCAGCACTTTGGGAGGCCGAGGCGGGCAGATCATGAGGTCAGGAGAACGAGACCATTCTGGCTAACATGGTGAAACCCTGTCTCTACTAAAAATACAAAAAATTAGCCAGGCGTGGTGGCGGGCGCCTGTAGTCCCAGCTACCCGGGAGGCTGAGGCAGGAGAATGCCATGAACCCGAGAGGCGGAGTTTGCAGTGAGCCGAGATTGCGCCACTGCACTCCAGCCTGGGCGACAGGTTGAGACTCTGTCTCAGAAAAAAAAAAACAGAAAACAAAACTAAAATGAGCCGGTATGGTGGTGGGCACCTGTAATCCCAGCTACTCAGGAGGCTGAGGCAGAAGAATCACTTGAACCCGGGAGGCAGAGGTTGCAGTGAGCCAAGATCACACCAGTGTACTTCAGCCTGGGAGACAGCAAGACTCCGTCTAAAAAAAAAAAAAAAGATCTTCACTGACTTTTACTTGTGATTCTAGAATAAGGCAACATCTCATTCTATAAAATAGAATTATATAAAATAGAATGAATATTCTCATGAGCCGAGCAGAGGAGCCTGGTTTTATAGACAGAAAAGGGGCGAGGGAAACAGACACAGAGAACAGAAAGCACATGGGTGATTTTTGTTTTGTTTTTTTTTTTGAGACGGAGTCATGCTCTGTTGCCAGGCTGGAGTGCAGTGGCATGATCTTGGCTTGTTGCAATCTCTGCCTCCCAGGTTCAAGCCATTCTCTTGCCTCAGCCTCCCGAGTAGCTGGGATTACAGGCACACGCCACCACAGCCAGTTCATTTTTGTATTTTAGTAGAGACAGGGTTTCACCATGTTGACCAGGCTGGTCTTGAACTCCTGACCTCATAATCTGCCCTCCTCGGCCTCCCAAAGTGCTGGGATTACAAGTGTGAGCCACTGCGCCCTGCCCAGATGGGTGGTTTCAAAATGATTTTCCTTGTAAGGTTAACACAGAGGGGACTTCCTCATCACGCTGGCTAAAACTGGCCTGTTTGGGGATTTGGCCGTTATCTCTCTCTCTCTTGATTTCTTGGCAGGTCAGATAAACAACTTAGTTTCAGCTTGGTGGTGTGGAACTTGAGCAAGAGTGACTCCATTTTGGTTTGGTTTACTGGGTCTAGCGCAGGAACTCAGTACAAACCAATGGCTAAAAGTTTTATTTAAAAGGAGCTGGGCCTACGGATCACGAGGTCAAGAGATTGAGACCATCCTGGCTAACACAGTGAAACCCCATCTCTACTAAAAACATACAAAAAATTAGCCAGGCATGGTGGCGGGCGCCTGTAGTCCCAGCTACTCAGGAGGCTGAGGCAGGAGAATGGTGTGAACCTGGGAGGTGGAGCTTGCAGTGAGCCGAGATCGTGCCACTGCACTCCAGCCTGGGTGACAGAGTGAGACTCTGTCTCAAACAAACAAACAAACAAACAAAGGAGCTGGGCTGGGCGCGGTGGCTCACACCTGTAATCCCAGCATTTAGGGAGGCTGAGGCAGGCAGATCACCTTAAGTCATGAGTTCAAGAACAGCCTGGCCAACATGGTGAAACCCCGTCTCTACTAAAAATACAAAAATTAGCCGCGTGTGGTGGTGGGTGCCTGTAATTCTAGCTACTCTGGAGGCTGAGGCAGGATAATCGCTTGAACCCAGGAGGTGGAGGTTGCAGTGAGCTGAGATTGCGCCACCGCGTTCCAGCCTAGAGGACAGAGCGAGACTCTGTCTCAAAAAAAAAAAAAAAAAGGAGCTAACATCACTCCAAACAGAGCTCGAGTTCCTCGGTGGCCCACTATCATGCATTCTGCAAGCTCTCGGGACCAGCTCTTCAGCTCTGTGTCCCTGACCAATCTCCTGTCCCTTTGGGTGCCCTCCTCTTCCTTTTTTTTTTTTTTTTTTTTTTTTTTTGAGTCTCGCTCTGTTGCCCAAGCTGGAGTGCAGTGGCACAATCTTGGCTCACTGCAACATCTGCCTCCCGGGTTCAAGCGATTCTCCTGCCTCAGCCTCCCAAGTAGCTGGGACTTCAGGCGCGCACCACCATGCCTGGCTAATTATTGCTTTGTTTTGTTTTTGAGATGGAGTCCCGCTCTGTCACCCAAGCTGGAGTGCAGTGGCGTGATCTCGGCTCACTGCAACCTCTCCCTCCCGGGTCAAGCAATTCTCCTGCCTCAGCCTTCAAGTAGCTGAGATTATAGGTGGGTGCCATCACACCTAGCTAATTTTTGTATTTGTTGTAGAGTCAAAGTTTTGCCATGATGGCCAGACTGGTCTTGAACTCCTGACCTCAAGTGATTCACCTGCCTGGGCCTCCCAAAGTGCTGGGATTACAGGTGTGAGCCACTGTGCCTGGCCTGGGTGCCTCTTCTTCTTTCTGCTGACCCAGGCTGGTGCTTGTATCTCACTCAGCTCAGTGGGTGTGGCAGGCTTCTTACCCTCTGAGCTTCAGTTTCCTTCCCAAGTACCATTTTATTTAAACCTCCTCTAACCGTAGGAATGAAATAGGATCACATTTTACACATGATAAAATGACTCGGAGAGGTTAAGTAGTTTAAGGAGCCAGGTGTGTGCCTGTAATCCTAGCGCTTTAGGAGGCCAATACGGGAAGATCGTGAGAGGCCAGAAGTTTAAGGCTGCAGTGACCCATGATTGTGCCACTGTACTCCAGCCTGGGTAACAGAGCGAGACCCCGTCTCTAAAAATAAAAATAAAAACAAAATTAAAAAGTAGTTTAAGTGCCAGGCACGGTGGCTCACGCCTGTAATCCCAGCACTTTGGGAGGCTGAGGCAGGCAGATCATGAGGTCGGGAGTTCGAGACCAGCCTGGCCAACACGGTAAAACCCCATCTCTACTAAAAATACAAAAATTAGCTGGGCATGGTGGTAGGTGCCTGTAGTCCCAGCTACTCAGAGGGCTGAGGCAGGAGAATCACTTGAACCTGGGAGACGTAGGTTGCAGGGAGCCAAGATCACTGCCACTACACTCCAGCCTGGGCGACAGAGTGAGACTGTCTCAAAAAAAAAAACCCAGTAGCTTAAGGACGCATAACCAGTAAATATGGACTTGAGGACCAAGCCCAGGCCCTGTGGCCTTTAATACCCACTTTTCTGCTGAACCCACACTGTGGAGCTCCACAGCGCCTCTGCTGGAATCAGCCTTGGAACCGGACAGCCTTGGTCCTCCATCCTAGCTGCACTGCTCCACCCTCCTGTGTCTGACCTTGAACAACCTTCAGGGAACAGCTTGGCTAATCTCGACATGCAGGGAGATGGGCCGCACCCCGGAGCCTGGCTCTCCCCTCCGCTTCCCACTTTCCCATTGACTTCCCGTTGCCTGCTTTCCTCACCAGTGTACAGTGAGCTCCTCCCTGGGGCGTGTGTCGACTCTGGACTTCCTGCCACACTCCTCTGGAGCCATCTCCTTCTCTCCTGGCCTCACCCACCATCCACAGTAACTTTCACCTCCTAGGGTTGGGTGTTTACTAGGAGTCAGGTGCTGTGTGATTTTACAGGCTCTCATTTAATCCTTTACAACCCTCTGAGGTAGGTCCTATTATTATCCCTCACTTTACAGATAAGTAAACTAAGGTTCGGGAGTGAGGTCATGCACCCAAGGTCACGCGGCCAGTCACGTGAAAGCCAGTGTAAAAGAGCTGGATCCGCCTGGCCTCAAAGGCTAAACGAACACCAGATCTCCACCACTTTGAATGCCCAAGACCTTCACGTCTAAATCTGCAGACTGGCAGTGTGGCAGCTCATGCCTATGATCCCAGCACTTTGGGAGGCTGAGGCAGGAGTATCCATTGAGACCCAGGGTTTGAGACCAGCCTGGGCAATGTAGGGAGTCCTTGTCTCTACAAAAAATTTAAAAATAAAAAATTAGGCCTGGTGCGGTGGCTCACGCCTGTAATCCCAGCACTTTGGGAGGCCAAGGCTGGCAGATCACAAGGTCAGGAGATCGAGATGTTCCTGGCTAACATGGTGAAATTCCGTCTCTACTAAAAATACAAAAAATTAGCTGGGCGTGGTGGCGGGCGCCTGCAGTCCCAGCTACTCAGGAGGCTGAGGCAGGAGAATGGCGTGAACTGGGAGGCGGAGCTTGCAGTGAGCCGAGATCGCACCACTGCATTCCAGCCTGGGCGACAGAGCGAGACTCCATCTGAAAAAAATAAAATAAAATATAAAAATAAAAATAAAAAATTAGGACAGGTGTGGTGGCTCACGCCTGTAATCCCAGCACTTTGGGAGGCCGAGGCAGGCAGATCACAAGGTCACGAGTTTGAGACCAGCTTGGCCAACCCGGTGAAATCCTGTCTCTAGTAAAAATACAAAAATAAGCCAGGTGTGGTGGGGGGGTGCCTGTAATCCCAGCTACTTGGGAGGCTGAGGCAGGAGAATTACTTGAACCTAGGAGGCAGAGATTGCAGTGTGCCAAGATCACGCCACTGCACTCTGGCCTGGGCGACAGAGTGAGGCTCTGTCTTGAAAAAAAAATAATAATAATAATTAGCTGGGTGTGGTGGTGTGCACTTGTGGACCCAGCTACAAGTTTGCTGCAACCCAAGAGTTCCAGGCTACAGTGAGCTATGATCACACCACTGCACTCCAGCCTGGGCAACAGAGCAAGACTCTGTTTCTAAAATAAATCAGTCTCCATGGCCAGGCTCAGTAGCTTATGACTGTAATCCTAGCCCTTTGGACGACTGAGGCAGGAGGATTACTTGAGCCTTGGAGGTCAAGGTTGCAGTGAGCCATGATCTCATGCCACTGTACTCCAGCCTAGGTGACAGAGTGACACCCTGTCTCTAAAAAACAAATAAAAATAAAATAAAATAAATAAATATCCAGACCACGAATCCAGTTGCTTGCTGTATACCTCCCTGGTCCTTAGAGGCAAAAGGTAGCCCTCACACTCACTCACCTCCTCCCATCTGGCAGCTGTCCTTGTCAACCCAACCCCTCAATGCCTCTATTTCACCACCACTGTCACCTTGCCCCTGGATGGCTGTGGGGACCCCAGCTCTTTCTCTCCCTTTGCCAGCCCAGCTTCCTCCAGTTAACTTTTTTTTTTTTCTTTGAGACAGAGTCTCGTTCTGTCCCCAGGCTGGAGTGGAGTGGCATGATCTCAGTTCACTGCAACCTCCGCCTCCCGGGTTCAAGAGATTTTCCTGCCTCAGCCTCCCGAGTGGCTGGAATTACAGGTGCGCGCCACCGCATCTAGCTAATTTTTGTGTTTTTAGTAGAGATGGGGTTTCACCATGTTGGCCAGGCTGGTCTCGATCTCCTGACCTCGTGATCCACCTGTCTCGGCCTCCCAAAGTGCTGGGATTACAGGCGTGAGCCACCGCCTCCGGCCCCTCCAGTTCACTTTCTAGAGAGGAGGATGCAACGTCCTTCCATCTTGCACACCCATCAATACAAATTGTTCATCTCACACTTCCAATGAGAATATTTTCTTAAACTGAAATATGCAAACCGACATTAGCGAATACTTCCAAGCGCAGCGTACTTACCGCGAAGCTCAAAGCTCAGCACTAGTGAGCATGGAAGGAAGTCCATGTTCAGAGTCTTTCTGATATTTTCAGGGCTGTGTGTTTTCGACTTCTTGTTCAATTTCATCAGCAAGACCTGTGCTGTGGCCACCAGGCTCCTCTGTGCCACAAAAGTGCAGGTTCTGCTGTTTTCTTCTGATTCACTGGTACTTGCATTATCACCATTATCTTTTTTTTTTTTGAGATGGAGTCTTGTTCTGTTACCCAGTCTGGGGTGCAGTGGTGTGATCTTGGCTCACTGCAACCTCCGCCTCCCAGGTTTGTGATTCTCCCACCTCAGCCTCCTGAGTAGCTGGGGTTACAGGTGCCCGCCACCAAGCCCGGCTAGTTTTTTTTTTTTTTTTTTTTTGAGACGCAGTCTTGCTCTGTCGCCCAGGCTGGAGTGCAGTGGCCGGATCTCAGCTCCCTGCAAGCTCCGCCTCCCGGGTTCACGCCATTCTCCTGCCTCAGCCTCCCGAGTAGCTGGGACTACAGTCGCCCGCCACCACGCCCGGCTAGTTTTTTGTATTTTTTTAGTAGAGACGGGGTTTCACTGTAGCCAGGATGGTCTCGATCTCCTGACCTCGTGATCCACCCGTCTCGGCCTCCCAAAGTGCTGGGATTACAGGCTTGAGCCACCGTGCCCAGCCTAATTTTTGTATTTTTAGAAGAAACGGGATTTTACCATGTTGGCCAGGCTGGTCTTGAACTCCTGACCTCCAGTGATCCGCCTGCCTTGGCCTCCCAAAGTGCTGGGATCACAGGCGTGAGCCACCATGCCTGGCTAATTTTTGCATTTTTAGTAGAGACAGGGTTTAACCATGTTGACCAGGCTGGTCTTGAACTCCTGACTTCAAGTGATCTGCCCACCTCAGCCTTCCAAAGTGCTGGGATTACAGATGTGAGCCACTGTGCCCAGCCACCTCTCGTTCTTTATAACAGTATGGAGGCCGGGCGCGGTGGCTCAAGCCTGTAATCCCAGCACTTTGGGAGGCCGAGACGGGCGGATCACGAGGTCAGGAGATCGAGGCCATCCTGGCTAACACGGTGAAACCCCGTCTCTACTAAAAAAAAAATACAAAAAACTAGCCGGGCGAGGTGGCGGGCGCCTGTAGTCCCAGCTACTCGGGAGGCTGAGGCAGGAGAATAGCGTAAACCCGGGAGGCGGAGCTTGCAGTGAGCTGAGATCCGGCCACTATGCTCCAGCCTGGGGGACAGAGCGAGACTCCGTCTCAAAAAAAAAAAAAAACAAAAAAAAAAACAGTATGGAAAGGGACTTAATACAGGTGTCTCATGAGATGTCCCCCATCTCTTTGGCTGGTCTGTCTGCCAGGCACTGTCCCTTCCCTGCTTCTTCCAGCATGGTGTTCCTCTCCCTTTGGGGAAATGCTCCCCCATATTCCTCATAGTTCCCGAGTTGCTCATCTCAGAAGTCTAACAAGGGATGGTCAAGTGGCCATCTCGAGATGGACATGGCCAGATGGAACACCTGGTGCCCAACTCCTCCGGACAGGCCTTTCCTCACTCAGGCAGAGCAGGCGCCTGTCACACCTGGCCCTCACTGGGCCTCCCTAGTCTGGCCTCACTTTCAGCCCTGCCTGCCAGCCACCTTCAGCTCTCCACTGCCTCCCACGGTGAGTGAGTTCCTGGAATGGTGCTGAGCCCTCTTGTCCTCTGTCTGGAAGAGTCTGCCTGCTCTCTGGCAATTCCTGGTTCTCTCGGGTCACTCCCCCGGTGCGTTTCTCACCAGTGTCCACTGAGGACCATGAGCCCCAACTGTGGCAGGAACCACAGTTGTCTCAGACACCAGAGAACCCCACGCACTGGCCATACAGTAGGTGCTCAACGAAGACGAGTCAATAAAGATCCAACCCATGTCCAATCTAAATAACCCAGCCTCTCCCCTGGGGGAGGCCTTTCTCCTTGGGGACCACCTCCCCTTCAGCAGCACCCCACAGTCCTCCCTGGTGTCTGGAGGAAGCCAACAGGTCTGAGATACTGGTGTGCCCTTCTCCTCCTGACAGTAGGGAAAGGCCAGCCAGGGGTGGCCAGGACCCAGGGAAACAAGTAAGGCAGACTCAAGATGGTTCATGCTTGCTATGTGTTCCCAGAGAGGGAAGGCACAGCCGGGCTCAGACACAACTACGCAGTTTGATTCACACGACTCCCAAAGTGGATTCTCCTGATGCCAGCCCAGGCCAGGGCTAGAGCCTCGGGGGACAGGCAGGGTACCAGCTCCCACTTTGTATTCACATGGAAAATTTCTACACAATTGAAATATTAAAGTAGGTGGACCAGTCCACTGAAGAGGTAATAGGTGTTTATTAAAAACTTTTTCACCCAGAGGCAGTTACCATGTATAACTTAAACCCCAGCCCACTACAAAAAGGGATGGGGGCAATAAAAACTGTGCAACATTGACCAAAGGACCCAGACTGACGAGACCCGGAAAGGGCAGCCCCAGGGGCCGGGGCCTCTCCTCTCCCGAGGCCTGGAGCAGCTGCATTGTGGAAGCCGGGGCGCCCCTATCCCCTGGTGTGGCCCTGTGCACCGGCCTCTCCGGCTGGGGCAGGGACCTCCAAAAGGCCATCAGTAGTAGTGTGTGCTCATCGTGCAGCCTGGCCGCTCAGCCACTCACTCTGCTGAAGGACACAGAGGGACAGCTCAGGATCGCCCTGGGCAGGACGGGGTGCCCCAGCCGCCCACACTGAGCCCAGACATGGTGCTTTCCAGGTCATCAGGGCACGTGTACGGCCCTGTGGAATCCAGGGGAGTGGGACCAGGGCTCTTCCTCCCATCCCTTCCCAGCACATCTGGCAACTGCACTCAAGCCCAGAGCCCCCACCTCCGCCATTGCTGAGGCTGCGCCCCATGGCCGCTCGATGTGAATGCCAGTTGAGGCTCCTGCATGGGCAAAGACAGGGGAGTCATGACCTCAGGGGGCCTCCACTCCCAGCGCTCCCGAGCCCCTGGCAGAGCCTCGGGCCCACCCCAGCCAGCCTGGGTGGTGCCTCACCCGCGGTCTCCCTCCAGTGTGCTCTGGATTTCCTTCAGGACTCCTGCAGGCCGGGTGGGAACAGAGGCCCACTGAGGCCCTTGGGGCGGCCAGCCACAGCCTTTCCACCCCCTTTCACCATGGGTGCCGGATGGATCTGTCCCCTGCCTCAGGGTAACGGCCTGCCCAGCCTCCCTTGACCCTGATCCCCCCTTCCCCACCCCTCCTGCCAGCCCCACGCTCTCCCACCCAACTCACTCTCATCACTGAGCAGAGCGCGCTCCATCACCAAGCCGGGCTGCTTCTCTGGAAGGTAGAGGCCGGGTCAGGGAGCCCCGCCTGGGCCCTCCTCGGCCTGGCTCTCTCCTTACTGAGGTCGGGATGTGGAAGCCCAGGGCTGGAAGGAATGCCGTCTCTACTCCCAGCCCAAACACTACCTGCTCACTCAGGACCCCGTCCCTCCCGTCCAGCCCCAGGTCTGGGCTGGGTGTGGCCCAGGTGTGCATGGGCCCAGGAGGCCTGTCTTACCCTCGCCATCACTCTGAGTCCCTGAGTTCCTGTGGGGAGAGAGACAGTGAGGACCAGGGCCTCTGGGCTCCCTGCCCAGCTCTGAGAGCCCTGGTCCCATGAAGAACAAAGTCAATGGTGCAGCCTGCCCTGAGCAGGAGAGCCTGGGAGGTAAACTGAGTCCTGCCCTGGACTGCCAGCTTGCACAGGGGCAAGGGGCACGCGAAGAGGTATAGAGAGCCAGAGCCTGGGAGGGTGGGCTGAGCTTGTGGGGAGGTGTCTCTGGCCAGGCAGCAGTGGGAGCCTCAGGGTATCTCAGAGAGGGCAGGGAGGGGCAGGAGAGGCCTCTGGCCCTTTCACTCACCTGGCTCGGCTCGGCACCTTCTTGGGGCCTGCCCCGTTACCAGGGCGGTGGTTCTTGGTTTCTGCTGAATCCACCAGACACCGGGGCTCCACCAGCCACTTGGTGGAGAGAGAGAAGCGCTCGAACTCCGAGGGTGAGATCAGGTAGAAGCCTGGGGAGTGGGGGCAATGCTAGTGGCCTGGCCTGGTGGCTGCCAAGGCTGCTTCCCAACCTGGGGGAGTAGGGGCTAGCGTTCCCTCGCAGTTCTCCGCTTAAGGCCCATCCAGTCTGGCCATGGCCACAACACCCCTGGCCACCCTTCCCGTCCCTGCAGTGCCTGGGGCCCCCACACCCGCCCAGCCCAGCTCGAACACCTTGGCCATATTTGGTGAAGACGCAGGAGGCGATGCCACTGACGTCCTCCCGGCGGATGCAGCTGTAGCGCACCTGGGGCTTGAGCAGTGGCAGCGACACCACCTGGATGTCACCCAGATTGGTGAGGACTGCCAGGTGGTGCTCCCCATAGTCCTCAGCTCGACGACTGCCGAAGTGGGCCACGCTGACCCGCCTCACCCTTGAGCCCTCCAGGGCCGTCAGCTTCAGCTTCAGCTTGGCACTCACCTTGGGCAGCGTGAACACCTGGGGGTGCGGGGTGGTCGTTCACGCCCATGGCCAAACCAGTTCTCCTGCGAGGTGCTGTAGGTGCTGGGCCCTCCCCTCCCCGCATGCCTCCCGGTGTCCTGGCAAACCCTTGGCTCTCAGATGCACAGACACAGCCTGGGGGGATGCCGAGGTCACCGACTTCCCTGTCTGGAATTTTTTTTTTTTTTGAGACAGAGTCTTGCTCTGTCACCCAGGCTGGAGTGCAGTGGTGTGATCTCGGCTCACTGCAAGCTCCACCTCCCAGGTTCACATCATTCTCCTGCCTCAGCTTCCCAAGTAGCTGGGATTACAGGCGCCCGCTACCACGCCCGGCTAAATTTTTGTATTTTTAGTAGGGATGGGGTTACACCGCGTTAGCCAGGATGGTCTTGATCTCCTGACCTCATGATCTGCCCACCTCGGCCTCCCAAAGTGCTGGGATTACAGGTGGAAGCCACCGTGCCCAGCCTTTTTTTTTTTTTCTGAGATAGAGTCTTGCTCTGTTGCCCAGGCTCAAGTACAGCAGCGTGATCTCGCCTTACTGCAACCTCCGCCTCAAGTAATTCTCCTGCCTCAGTCTCCCGAGTAGAGCTGGGATTACAGGCGGCCGCCACCACGCCGGGCTACATTTTTTTGTATTTTTAGTAGAGTTGGGGTTTCACCATGTTGGTCAGGCTGGTCTTGAACTCCTGACCTTGTGATCTGGCCTCCCAACGTGACTTGGCCTCCCAAAGTGCTGGGATTATAGGCATGAGCCTGGCCCCCCATCTGGATTTTATCCCTTCCACAGACATAAGTCCTGCCTCAGTGTCCTCACATGAGACTCCCCCCTCCCTTATTTCCTGTGCTTCTGCAGCCCCTCAGATACCAATGCAAACAAGGTGAGTCCCAGCCATCGTTTGTGCCCAAGGTCCGAGCCTCCTGGATGTCCCGGGGAGTCCCAGGGAGACCCGCCGCTGCCCGTGTGGCACCTTGAACTGCTCCTCTGACACAACGAGCAGCTGGTGGCTTCCCTGCATGTCAGGGCTCTTCGACAGATCATGGGCCACTTCGAGGGGCTCGGGAAGGGGTACGCTGTGTCCGTCGAGCACCAGGATGCCCACCACCGGCGCCCGGTGCATCAGCTGGATCTCCTTGGCTACGGGGAGGAGGTGGGTAGTGGGACTGTGGGGGGTGGTGGGGCTGGAGCCACTCCCTGGTCCTAGCCCAGGCAGCCCGAGCACCCCCTGCTCTCCCTGCCCAGCACTCACCCTGCTCTGCCCGCACGGGCTCATCCATTCTCCGCTCAGCGGGGGGCACACGCAGGGAGAAGGCATAGATGGTGCCCCCGTTGGTGCCAGCCCACAGCGAGGGGCAGTGGCGGGAGCCTGCCGAGAAGCCATGTGTGGGTGTCTGACCCTTGGCGTGGGAGTCGGGTGGAGCTGGGCAACCAGGGCTTACTCCCAGGTTTTCCCTCCTGGGAGAGGCTGGAAGGCTCTCTGACAACCACACAGGCCGCAACATAGAAGACCCCAGTCCCAGGTCAGCTCAGCCCTTGCTGCAATACAGCAGGGAGAAGCAGCCAGGGAGACACACGTTCTCTGGAGGCCAGTAGGCTCTGCCATCCCCGATCGTCACAGCTGCTCTAGGAGGAAGCTATCACTCCCTCATTTTACAGAGGGGCAAGCTGAGGCCCCGAAAGGCCAAGTGACGGGTCGGAAGCCATGCTTCTAAAGGGTGCTACAGCCTGGATATAAAGCCAAGGCAAGCTGACTTGGAGGCCCAGGCAGGGGAGGGGAGGAAGCAGGCAGGGGCTGCAGTCTGCCCCTGCTCACAAGGGGAAACCCTCTTAGGTCCTACCAGCCAGGCAGGCAGCAGCCCCCGGCATGCCCCCAGGTCAGGGGGTATCTACTGCCCCCCACCCCTCAATCCCGGGCTGGTCACTCACTGTCCCTCAGGTAGGTGTCAGCAAAGTACAGGGTCCGGACGAAGCCTGTGAAGGAGTCCTCTGCCGAGCGAGCCTCGATCTTGCGCTGCACAGGTGCCAGCTCCATGTTCTGGAGGCCTGGCCGCTCAGTCTTGGCGCTCCCCTCCTGCACCTGCAAGGGGTGGGCCAGCCTGAGGGTCAGCTGTGGCCTCCCCTCCCCAGGGACAGTGCTTTGCTCAGTGCCGATCCTTGCATCAGAAGGCTGGCCATGCCAGCCACCTGCCAGGTCTGTGTCTAGGAGGACCCTTGTCCAAGTGGGAGGTGCCCTTGGGGGAGACTACCTGGGTCCCCAGCATGTTGTAGAGAGAAAAAGGAAATCATTGACATTTACTGGGGATTAGTTCTAGGGTAAGCATTATAGTTACTGCCTTTCTGCTCAGGAAGCTGAGGCACAGAGAAGCAGCGTGACCTGTCTGAGGTCGCACATGGCGGCAAACCCATGTGACCTGGACCCTGAGTCTTGTTTGTAGCCCGTCATGCCTGGGGAGCAGGGGCCGTGTGACCCCTGCTGGCTGCTCTGAGCTGAACCTGGGTGGGTGGCCGGCCGCCACCTCCCCTCGGGCCTTACCTCTCCTGGGGTGCCAGCCGGGCGCCGCTTCCGGCTGGACACCCGGCTCCGACGCATCCGGCGGAATGACTGACGCAAGGACTTCTTGAGGGACTTGACGCGGGACAATGGGCCCTCCAAGGCCAGCTGGTCACTGGGGTGCAGCGTGCACCTTGGGGGGATGGCAGGCTGTCAGTGCTGCTAGGTCCTGGGGGTCCTCGCGGGCCCCACTCCCAGCCCCCGGCCCCAGCTGCCCTGCTCACTTAACAAAGACCTGCCGCCGCTGCTGGTGGTCAAAGAGGCCAAAGCCATGGCTGGTGCCAAAGGCCACGAGCCGCCACTCAGAGTGCAGGGCCAAGGAGGTGACCACAGCCGGGGGCTGGCACTGCACCAACACGAAGGGCTGAAAGCCAGGCTCAAAGCGCACAGGCCCTGAGCGGGCTGCCAGGCGCTCGTGCCCCTTCCAGCGGTAGCCCTCTTGGTCTTGCAGCAGGTCGGCCTCCACCTGCTCCACAGCCTGCTCTGCTGCCTCATCATTCAGTTCCAGTACCAGCACCTGGGCGGGGTGGCAGGCGGCTCAGCAAGCCCTCAGCAAAGGGACGGCAGGGCCGCAGGACGCTACTAGTGGGGACAGCAAAGGAGCTGAACCCAGGCCAAGGCCCAAGGCTCAAGCAGGGATAGGCCTCCGTCCAACCTCAGCTCTTAATTATTTTTTATTTATTTATTTTTTTGAGACGAGTCTTGCTCTGTTGCCCAGGCTGGAGCGCGGTGGCACGATCTTGGCTCACTGCAACCTCTGCCTCCTGGGTTCAAGTGATTCTCCTGCCTCAGCCTTCCAGTAGCTGGGACTACAGGCACACACCACCACGCCTGGCTAAGTTT
The DNA here is from genome assembly GCF_037993035.2 of Macaca fascicularis. NCBI lineage: Eukaryota > Metazoa > Chordata > Mammalia > Primates > Cercopithecidae > Macaca > Macaca fascicularis. The sequence continues at coordinate 81,970,780 of NC_088390.1, read as the reverse complement.
TGTATTTTTAGTAGAGACGAGGTTTCACCATGTTGTCCAGGCTGGTCTCGAACTCCTGACCTCAGGTGATCCGCCTGCCTTGGTCTCCCAAAGTGCTGGGATTATAGGCGTGAGCCACCATGCCCGGCCCACCCTTAATTCTGATTTCTGGAGAAGAAACAACCGTCCCAAGGACCTCCCGCCAAGGGGATCAAGCCACCTCCGTCCGCTGGAAGAGCACAGGACACAGAATGTGCGTCAGGCAGGTGGCTGGCTCCTGTCCCTGCGGGTCCCCGTCATCCACCACTCCTCCCCAGCTCCCCTCCCCGGCCCAGCCTGCTACCTGCCCTGCCGTGCCTGCCACAGCCAGGTAGCCACTGTACTTGCAGAGGAAGATCTTCTGGATGCCCAGCCGGGGGTCATCACTGTAGGGGTCAAAGGAGCCCACCTGGAGAAGGGGAGGGGCCCTCTGAGCGGCCATGGGGGCTGGACCCAGCTGGCCTCTGCCCTTCCTGGGTCCCAGGCTCCTGGGCTCACCTTGCGGAGTGGGGGCCACTCGTCCTCGCCCTGGGCACTGAGGTTCTCGTTGGGGTCCGTGTCGGTGAGGAACACGCGCACCGTGCTGAGTTTGTACAGCAGCCGCAAGCAGACACCTGAGGCATCCCAGAACCGCACCGTGCCATCCTCGTGCCTGTGGGCAGAGCCCATCTGCCGGGCATGAGAGGGACGCCAACCTGGGCGCCCAGGAGCTGGCTCGTCCACCTTAGGGCTCTGCTCCCACCCCACACATCCTCCTGGGGAGAGGAAGGGTAGCATCGAAGTCCCCTACCCTGTGAGCAGCAGATCCCTCTGGGGTGGGGCTGGGGTCAGGCTGGTGCCACCGTCAATTGGCCACTCCTAGAGAAAGAGACCAAGAAGTCTGTGGGAGAGTTTGTCTTGGGGTGGGGCTTGGCGTGGGGCTGGGCCAGGGCCGGACCTACCATGGTGGAGAAGTGCGCATTCTGCTGGCTGCCGGCGGCAATGATCCGCTCCCACAGCTTCAGGGGGATGTTGGAGACGTGGTGGGAGCAGGTGATGGCGGAACAGTGCAGGGAAGCCAGGTAGGGCAGCTGGACCGGTGGCCAGCCTGCTGTCTGCAGGTCAATCACCACCAGCTCCTCCTCAGCCAGCACCACCAGGGCATAGGGGTCGTCAAAGGCTGGGGTACAGGCCAAGGATCAGGGGCTGGGGCCAGGAGGAAGCAGCCCAGCCCTGTGGAATCAGAAGCTCCAGGGTTAGAGCCAGGGCATCTGCAGATCCAGAAAGCCCTGTTCTTGGCTGCTTGAGCAAAGCCTTTCCACCTCCAGGAGGGCAGCAGGTGTGGGCAGCAGCCCTGGCTCTGTGTGCAAAGCTGCTGAGAGCTACCTGGCACAGGGCTCCTGGAGGGGATACACCTGGTTGGAAGGCAGGGTCCCAACCAGGATAGGCACCCCAGAGGCAAGGAGCTGTGCCTGCCAACCCTCTTCCCTGGTTCCTCCTCTATGGGACCTGCCCTCCCTGCTCAGATGCGCCTGCCAAGCCTCCCCACAGGCAGCGGCAAGCGTGGTCTTCAGCACACCAGTTGCTAGGGGTGGCATTTTCTTTACTGCACACAATCACCTCACCTCACTCAGGCCTGGCCCCAGCTAGTGTCCAATAAACGTGCACTGGACGATGAAACCATTTTTTTTTTTTTTTCCTTTTCTTGAGACAGGGTCTCACACTCTGTTGCCCAGGCTAGAGTATAGTGGTGTGATCTTGGCTCATTGCAACCTCCACCTCCTGGTTCAAGCGATCCTCCTGCCTCAGGCTCCCAAGCAGCTGGGATTACAGGTGTGAGTCACGATACCCAGCTAACTTTTGTAATTTTGGCAGCGACCGGGTTTCGCCACGTCGCTCAGGCTGGTGTTGAACTCCTGGGCTCAAGTGATCTGCCCACCTCGGCCTCCCAAAATGCTGGGATTACAGGCATGAGCCACCATGCCCAGGCGTTTTTTTTTTGTTTGTTTGTTTGTTTTCTCTCTTTTTTTTTTTTGAGATGGAGTCTTGCTCTGTCGCCCAGGCTGGAGTGCAGTGGTGTGATCTCGGCTCACTGCAACCTCTGCCTCCAGGGTTCAAGCGATTCTCCTGCCTCAGCCTCCTGAGTAGCTGGGATTACAGGCGCCCACCACCACGCCTGGCTAAGTTTTATGTTTTTCTTTTTTATTTTTTCTGAGATGGAGTTTCACTCTTGTTGCCCAGGCTGGAGTGCAATGGCCTGATCTTGGCTCACCACAACCTCTGCCTCCCAGGTTCAAGTGATTCTCCTGCCTCAGCCTCTCGAGTAGCTGGGATTACAGGCACGTGCCACCAACGCCTGGCTAATTTTGTATTTTTAGTAGAGACAGGGTTTCACCACGTTGGCCAGGCTGGTCTCGAACCTCTAACCTCAGGTGATCTGCACTCTTCAGCCTCGCAAAGTGCTAGGATTACAGCTGAGCCACTGCCCCTGGCTGACGCTGCCTCTTTGAAGCGCTTGTCCTCCCTGCTCCTCTGGGGTCTGCTGCCCGCTGGCTGCTCCCAGGTGTTCTTGGCCAGATCCCTACCAAACTCCATGCCTCCAAGGCTTGAGGGTGCCCGGGCTCAGCTTTCCCATGCCTTCTCTTCTGTCTTCCTCACCACCTGGGCAGCCTCCTCAGGGCCCCTGGTTTCACATCTCTCTCTTTTTTTTTTCTTTTCTTTTTTTTTTTTTTGTTGAGACGGAGTCTCGCTCTGTCGCCCAGGCTGGAGTGCAGTGGCGTGAGCTCGGCTCACTGCAAGCTCCGCCTCCCGGGTTCACGCCATTCTCCTGCCTCAGCCTCCCGAGTAGCTGGGACTACAGGTGCCTGCCACCTCGCCCGGCTAGTTTTTTTTTTTTTTTTTTTGTATTTTTAGTAGACACAGGGTTTCACTGTGTTAGCCAGGATGGTCTTGATCTCCTGACCTCGTGATCCACCCGTCTCGGCCTCCCAAAGTGCTGGGATTATAGGCGTGAGCCACTGCGCCTGGCCTCTTTTTCTTTATACTTCAAAATCATTGAGCAGCCTTCACACGTCTCTGCACGGATGACTCCAAATGGACACCTTCCCGATCTCTCCTCTGAACTCCAGACCCATAAGCCCCAGCTGTGTACTCGGCATCTCCCTTATGGGTCTGGAGATCAGAGGAGAGATTAAGTCCTCAGATTTGATTCCCGCCCAGCTGAGCTTACCGCACCCTCTTGCCACTACCTTCTCCAGGATTCCTGGTGCTCCCAGTAAACCCTCATGTCATCCTTGACTGATCTCTCCTCCCCTCTCTCACCTCTCCCTAGACAAGGAGCCAACAAATTACAGCCCGAGGGCCAAATCTGGCCTCCTGCTTCTTCCTGTCAATACGGCTGTCCTGGAACACAGATACACCCCTTGTGTTGTCTGTGGCTGCACGTGCTCTGCAATGGCATTAGGCTGAGTAGCTGCGGTGAAGAAAGCCACCCAGCACTTTATAGCAACAGTCTGTGAGCCCTGACCCGGCCCCTCGGTCAATGCTGAATGTTAGAAAAGACAATGTAACCCCAGCCACCTTCTGTCAGCCCCATGGCCGGCACCGCAGCCCAAGCCGAGGTCACCTCTCCCTCGGCTCTCACGGGGCTCCCGTCTTTGCTCCACTCTGTTCCCCACATGGCAGCCAGACAGATCCTTTGGAGCAGAGGCTAGATCATGGCACCCCTGCTCAGGGCCCTCATCTCCCTAAAATCCTAAGTCCTTACCGTGCCTCCACGGCTCTATACGATCTGGCGCTGGCCACATCTGGACCCGTACAGGGGCCATTCTGCCCTCTCTTTGCCCCTACCTCACTGGAGCAAGCCAAGAGCCCTCCCAGCTCAGTCTGCACCCCATGTCCCTACGGGGCAAGCCCTCTCTCAGACTGTTCCTGTGTCTGCGCAAATATGTCCCCTTATCAGGGACGCCTTGCTAACCCTCGTCTAAACCAGCACTGCTGTCCTCTGCCTGGCTTTTTTCTTACCTCTGATGTTATTTGGCAACCTGCTCACTCTGTCCACATACTCAGATCTGTGTTCCATGGGAACAGGGGCCCTCTCTGTTTCTAGAACAGGGCCTGGCATGTAGCAGTTGCTCATTAAACAGGAAAGCCTACCAGGGCCAGCTGGGTCACAACCCGGCACGGCAGAACCATCACGGGAGAGCCTCAGGGTGCCCATGTATCATCTGAGGGAAGCACCACTCATCAGGCACCCATCTCCTGGCCTGCCGGACTGCGGGGAGTTGGGGACACAGAGGGACAACTGCAGGAAGGTGGCCTGTCCTAGAAAGCCCCAGCAGTCTCGAATTTGTAGCTCAGCAAGTTTCTCCCGTCCCTTCCTGACCTTTCCGCTGGGAATCAGGTAACTCAGCCCGGGGAGTGTGGCCACCACAGCCCAAGAGGCCCTGCTCTGTGCCAACATGGCCCAAATGCTGTGGAAAGAGCAGAGCTGGGCCTTGCTCTCAGCATCCAGGGTGTGAGGAGGGAAGAGAGGCTGAGAAAGAAAGAAAAGCAGGTTTGGGATTCCCCTGAACAGGGTAGAGGCCGTGAGTACACAGACCAGGTGTCCTGAACAGCCCCGCCCCCTCACCTTTCGGCCTCAGGCCCTTTCAGGCCAGCGTCATTAGGAGAGGGCCCTCCCTCCTGGAGAGCTCCTGCAGGCCTCCTCTCCAGGTTTCAACAGCAGCCCTTTCTGGTCTTGCCTGTCACACTATTTACGAGGCTGACTCAGGGCTCTGCCGGTCCTGCTGGAGCTCCAGGAGGCTGCACAGCCACCTTCTGCCCTGCCCAGAAGGCGGGCTTTGCCATCTCTAAGCTAGGACCCTTTTGCCTCAGCGGGGTGGGTGTTAAATCCAACAGTACGGATCAGCTCCCTGTGGGCTAAGTGCCATTACAGTCTGGAAAGGGCAGAGAGCCCGGGGCAGGCAGGAGGTGTGGCTGGGCTGGGTCTCTAGCTGGGGAGGGTGGCAGGGAGGCAGAGAAAGGAGCTGTAGGCCTTGATGACACTTCACCTTGGGGTGCAGTAAGGCTAAGCGACTCAGGACAGTGGTAGGCTTAGGAACACCTGTGCAGAGCCCTTTTTTTTTTTTTTTTGGAGACACGGTCTGGCTATGTCACCCAGGCTGAGTGCAGTGGCATGCTCCTGATGCTCCTGGCTTGCTGCAACCTCCACCTCCAGGGCTCAAGTGATCCTCCCACCTCAGCCTCCTGAGTAGCTGGGACTACAGGTATGTGCCACGACACCTGGCTAATTTTTTTATTTTTTGTAGAGACAAGGGTCTCCCTGTGTTGTCCAGGCTGGACTTGAACTGCTGGGCTCAAGCGATCCTCCCACCTTGGCCTCCCAAAGTGCTGGGGTTACAGGCAGGAGCCACTGCACCTGGCCCTGTCTTTACTGATGGCCCTGCCCCACACCTCCCACACCTAACCCTGGGTACCCACTCCTGAAGCTCTCCTACCGGCTGCAGGGTCCGCCTCTGTGAGGACAGTAAAGTCGATGACACGGGAGGTGAAGTCGAAGGCCGTCTGCTGGCCATCGTGGATCACTGAGATGCAGTGGCGGTCCCCGTAGCTGGCCCGTGGCATGCCGCCCTGGAAGATGGTGAAGGGCAACCTGGCAGGCACAGAGAAGCAGCAGTGGGCTGGGGCTCCTGGCACGGCCTCAACAGCCATAGACCAGCGATCAAAGTGACCACTCAGTCAAGGTCCCCAGGAACAGGGGGGACTGGACCCCATCTCCTTCCAACTGCTACAGCCCAGGAGTACTTGGGGGGTAAGGTGAGGCATCCAGGCTGGTGGCTCTGAGTCTTGGCAGCCACTCCTGCCTCAAGCTGGGTGCTCCCCCCAATTATTTTTTTTTTTGAGACGGAGTCTCGCTCTGTCGCCCAGGCTGGAGTGCAGTGGCCGGATCTCAGCTCACTGCAAGCTCCGCCTCCCAGGTTCACGCCATTCTCCTGCCTCAGCCTCCCGAGTAGCTGGGACTACAGGCGCCCGCCACCTTGCCCGGCTAGTTTTTTGTATTTTTAGTAGAGACGGGGTTTCACCGTGTTAGCCAGGATGGTCTCGATCTCCTGACCTTGTGATCTGCCCGTCTCGGCCTCCCAAAGTGCTGGGATTACAGGCTTGAGCCACCGCGCCCGGCCCTCCCCCCCATTTCTGTTTGAACATCATCCAGAGTGATTTTGTCAGAAGAAACAGGGCTGCCACTAAAGAAGTTTGAGACCTGCCGCTCAGCACCGTCTCTCTGGGAAGGTGGAAGGAAGGAGCAGGAATGAACTTGGCAGGAATTGGGCCGCTGAAAGACGTGAATAGCATCTACCCTCTCTCCCCTCCCTGTTGTCCAAGACCCCAACATGGGACCTGAGAGTGTTCACTGGCACCATCTTCCCAGGCAGAGGCCTAAGTGACCTTTCCAGCCCTCTAGGAAGGCTCTGGAAAGGAAAGAAGACCAGCACGGATACCTACCCCTGCCTAGTGGTCAGCCAGAGGATTTTGGTAATCGCTTTGCAAGGAAAGGGACCTGAAAGGAAAGGAATCGGCTTGAACGGATCCTCCAACTCTCAGACAAGTGTCAGTCCCCACAGGCACAGATGCCTCAAGCTCATGCCCACATCCACATGGTAGACCTGTGCTTGGGACTCTTGTTCTGAGAAGTTCCCCCAAAAAACTGGGTGAGGGGAACCCTGCTGTGTGGCTTTGGACAAAGCCTTTACCCTCTCTTGCCCTGGAGTTGGCTTCAGAGTTGAGCATCCTGCACCTGAATCCAGGAGGCACCGGGGGTGGGCCCTGCCCGGCGGGTGAAACACTGACCGTAAGGCACGAGGCTGCGGAGGGGCTCTGGTTGCTGGGCGTCGCTGGACACGGGCCACTGGCAGTAGCTGCCATCGGAGTGACAGCTGACGAGTAGGCGGCCGTCCCGCTGCCACCAGATGTTCTCCAGTTGCTATGGAAGAGGAGGAGAGAGACAGAGGGCAGCACGCTGGACCGAGGCAGCATTCCCATCATCTGCACCCCATGCCTCTGCACAGAGCGTGGATGTGCCACATGGGGCTCTGGGAGAGCAACATGGCGCCCGCCATGTCCTGGGCACTGCCTACCTGGCTGCTGAGGAAGTGGTAGAGCACACGGCTGCCCTGCAGGTCCCAGATGACAACAAGACCTCGGCTGTAGCCGATCAGGATCTGGTTGGGGTCTCGAGGGTGCTCCTGCAGCGCCTCCACCATCTCGAACACCCGCCGGTGGCGGGCCTCCTCTGGCAACCTAGACGAGGGGAGTGCCGTGAGCCTCCGATGCCATCCGCCAGGGAGAATGGCCCCCGGAATGGCACAGCCACAGGGCTCCCTATGCAGAGGTGGCTGCTCCATGTGCCAGCATGGAAATATGGCTAGGGGCTGGGCGCAGTGGATGGCTGAGTGTGGTGGCTTATGCCTGTAATCCCAGCACTTTGGGAGCCCAAGGTGGGCGGATCACTTGAGGTCAGGAGTTCGAGACCAGCCTGGCCAACATGGCAAAACCCTGTCTCTACTAAAAATACAAAAAATTAGCCGGGCGTGGTGGCACATGCCTGTAATCCCAGCTACGCGGAGGTGGAGGCAGGAGAATTGCTTGAACCCAGGAGGCAGAGATCACAGTGAGCCGAGATCACGCCACTGCACTCCAGCCTGGGTGACAGAGTGAGACTCCATTTCAAAAAAAAAAGGAAAGATGGCTAGGACATGTCACCAAGGGGATAGGGGGCAGCATGTAGAACAAGACAGGGACATGGAGACAACCTCCAGTGATGTAAATACAGGCGGTACAACTATAAGGCAAGGCAAGGCAGTGACTTCTGGAAAAGTCAACGTGGGGGCAAGAGGGAGCCTTGACTAGGAAGGGTGCGTGAGGCCCCCGGAGGGCATCAAAGTTCTATTTCTACGTCTGGGGGGATGGCTGTAAGGATGCTCTACAAAAATCTGTTAAACTGTACATTCATATTCAGTGCATTTTTGCAAAAGGGAGTGTTTAATAATAAAGAAGTTTTTTAGCCCCATAAAACAAAACTCTATGAGTTGGCCTGGCCCTGGAGCCTTGACCCCTCCCCCGTCTCCAGGCCTGGAATGCTGACCTGAGGGCTGGAGGTGTTGCAGCCAACAAAAAAACCACAAGGCAGCAGGCACAGGACCAACAGCCAACAGTGAGGCTGTGGGAAGCGGACCCAGCCTGGACCCAAGCCACACTAAACCCAAGCTCTCCACATTATCTATACCTGGCACATCTACTGCTAGCACTGACCTCACTGACATTAGAATCTGAATCGAGAGTGAGAGTTGAAGGGGACTTTAATATTTAATTTTTTTTTTTTGAGATGGAGTCTCGCTCTGTTGCCCAGGCTGGAGTGCAGTGGTGTGACCTCAGCTCACTGCAACCTCCACCTCCCGGGTTCAAGTGATTCTCCTGGTTCAGCCTCCCAAGTATCTGAGATTACAGGCACCCACGACCATGCCAGGCTAATTTTTTGTATTTTTAGTAGAGACGGGATTTCGCGATGTTGGCCAGGCTGGTCTCGAACTCCCGACCTCAGGCGATCCACCCATCTCCGCCTCCCAAAGTGCTGGGATTACAGGCGTGAGCCACTGCACCCGGCCTAATTTTAAAAATTTTTAGAGACAGGATCTCATTCTGTCACTCAGGCTGGAGGGTAGCGACCTGATCATGGCTCACTGCAGCCTCCAACTCCTGGGCTCAAGTGATCCTCTCACCTCCCAAGTAGCTAAGACCACAGGTGTGTGCCACCTTGCCCAATTAATTTTTATTTTTTTGTGGGGAGAGACAGGGTCTTGCTATGTTGCCCAGGCTGGTCTCAAACTCCTGGCCTCAAGCAACCCTCCCATCTCAGTCTCCAAAAGGGCCGAGATTACAAGTGTGAGCAACTGTGCCCATCTAGATATTCTTAATAAATGCAAATAATGCCCTTATACAGATGAAAATTGTTAGACAATTAGAGGGCTTCCAACTTTTTGCCATTAAAAACAGCCCTACAATGATCATTGTTATCCTGTATCTTTTCACAGAGACTTCTCAGAGACAGAGCTGCAAGACTAAAGGGCTGGACGTTTTAAAAACTTAGATGGCCGGGCGCGGTGGCTCACGCCTGTAATCCCAGCACTTTGGGAGGCCGAGACGGGCGGATCACGAGGTCAGGAGATCGAGGCCATCCTGGCTAACACGGTGAAACCCCGTCTCTACTAAAAAATACAAAAAACTAGCCGGGCGAGGTGGCGGGCGCCTGTAGTCCCAGCTACTCGGGAGGCTGAGGCAGGAGAATGGTGTAAACCCGGGAGGCGGAGCTTGCAGTGAGCTGAGATCTGGCCGCTGCACTCCAGCCTGGGCGACAGAGCGAGACTGTCTCAAAAAAAAAAAAAAAAAAAAAACTTAGATAAGTGTAATCAAGTGGATGAGAATGTAAACTGCCAAAAGGGGCCAGGCGCGGTGGCTCACACCTGTAACCCCAATACTTTGGGACGTGGAAGTGGGTGGATCACCTGAGGTCAGGAGTTCGAGAGCAGCCTGGCCAACATGGTGAAATCCCATCTCTACTAAAAATACAAAAACAAGCCGGGCGTGATGGCGTGTGCCTGTAATCCCAGCTACTCGGGAGGCTGAGGCAGGAGAATCATTTGAATCTGGGAAACAGAGGTTGTGATGAGCTGTGATCGTGCCACTGTACTCCAGCCTGGGACAGAGTAAGACTGCCAAAAAAAATGTTTTTTTTTTTTTTAATAAATAAACGAACTGGGCCAGGCGCTGTGGCTCATGCCTGTAATCCCAGCACTTTGGGAGGCTGAGGCAGGCAGATCACCTGAGGTTGGGAGTTTGAGACTAGTCTGACCAACATGGTGAAACCCCGTCTCTACTAAAAATACAAAATTAGCCGGGTGTGGTGGCGCATGCCTGTAATCCCAGCTACTTGGGAGGCTGAGGCAGGAGAATCGCTTGAATCCAGGAAGCAGAGGCTGCAGTGTGCTAAGATCGTGCCACTGCACTCCAGCCTGGGCAACAAGAGTGAAACTCCATCTCAAAAATAAAATAAAACATAATACAAAATAAAATAAACTGGCAGGAGGAGCTCTCAGGGCACATGGGCCCCCCTGCCAACTAGACTCTCACCAGCTAACTACAGGGTGAGGCTAGGCACTGGTGTGGCCACCTGCTGGGGTGCACATCCCATGCCATCCTGCCCACAGGCTGTGTCCCATTGTGGTACTTGTCATCCTGCAAAGTGTTCTGCTCTGACCTTGGGCACAGAGCCCTACCCTGCTGAACCGGAAAGGCAGAGGTCTGCACTCAGAGGGATATAGCCCCAAGTGGGATCCTCCCAGCCCAGCAATGCCCTGCCCTGGGTAGATGGTCCCTGCTTCATTACCACCCAGGGCTGGAGAGATGGGCTGGCCAGCTGCAGGAGTGTGTCCTGGGCCCAGTCCAAAGCCTTGCAGGGCCAGGGGCCAGCACCCTGGCCTCCTCCTGTCCCTTGGAACCACAGATCATTCCACCACAAGCGACCTGGCCCCCACACGATCCTGTCAGACGCTATCCCCTCTTTTTTTGGGTCCCATCCCATTCTCCACAACCGGACCTGATCTGACTCCCTCTCTATCATAGTTCCATCGACAAGCGGAGCAAAGCTTCTGAAATGATCTCAACAGACCCACATGCCTGTGGCGGTCAACGCTTTTTAGCCACGGAGCCTGCGAGCAAATGGAACCTCAGCAAAGTGCCCACAGCACAGGGTGGCACCAGGAGCTGCTCTAGTAATGCAGGGAGGTCTGGGCCCGACTTCCCCGCTATGGAGCCCCTGGGGTTTTGAAACCCATGGCAAGTGCAAATGACACTGGACTGAGAGTCGGTGACATTACACAGTCATTTGGGGCCTTTAGATCCCCCAAAGTCCCCTTTTTAGTGCTATGATGCTAACCTATGATAGGCCAATAGGTTCTCAGTAGGGGACAGGTAGGAAGCCAAGAGCCTCCCCTGCTAGCCCCATGGAATTCCCAGCATAGAAATGACAGCTCCTGAGAGAGTCCTGGGACCAAGGGGAGAAGCCATGCCTAACTTGAGGGGATGGGGTTAACAGCAGCCGGGCTCTGGGCTCACCGCTGCAGCACCGCGTCCGAGCTGATGGTCCGGTCCTCCAGCGCGCGAAAAGCTGGCAGCTGCACCACAAACACGTTGCCGCTCTCGGTGCCCAGGTACAGCAGTTCGCACAAGGAATGGGGCAGGACCACGGTGATCTGTGTGGCACTGGGGGCAGCCCTGTGACAAGAACAGCTGCCTGTGAGCTGACCGCTGCCCAGCAGGGGAGACCCCATGGACAGGGTCTCCTGACTCCTGGGAAAACAAGCCCATAAAAATTCATGGGGTTCATGACCTTTCAGCCCAGGACAAACACTGGTCACTTTCTGCCAAGACAGGAGACAGATGGCAGAGAGGCTGGGCTAGGAGGTAGGAAAGACGCCAGGGGCCCTCCAGCATAACACGGGGTGTGGGCGGATGGAGGAGGTGGGCTGCGGCCCCACCCACTCCACTCGGAGCACCTGAGTATGGGGATGCATCGGGTCAAACGCATGCCAGGCACTGCCAGGGGCGCAACAGGCCCCACGAAGGGTGAGTCCACTCCAGAGCTAAGGGCAAGGGTCAGGCTGGGCTGGGAGTGGAAGGGGCTGGGGACTGAGCCCTTACCCTGGGGGGCCACGCAGTGTGAAGCTCTCATCCTCCTGCAGCTCCGATGCTCCGCCCTTGACCTTCAGGCTCCAAAGGTGCAGGCTGTTGTCATCCAGCAGGGTGACCAGCTGGCACTGGCGAGGGCACAGGGATGGGAGCATGTGGTCTTGCTACCCAGCAAGGCCTTTACACACTGGGGCCGCCCAGCCTGGGCTGGTTGTTTCAAAGACCCCCTGGCCACTCCCAGCGTGGCCCACGAGCCCCACCTGTGGAAAGGGAGGGGGTCCCAGGCCTTTCCAGCAGCAGCAAACCCAGGGCCACTGAATGCCAGCCTCTCCACACCAGCCCTGCTGGAAGCAGTGAGGGCAAGGAGGGTGTGGAGGTGGCTTCCTGTCCCACCCCAGGTCCCTCACCTGGCCGGGCAGGAGGTGGATCTGCGTCACTGCGTTGTTCTCCCGGTGCAGCCCCATGAACTCCACGCCCGGGGCTCCATAGCTACGAGCAGGCTCAGGAAAGCTCTGGAAGGCCAGACACCATCCCCTGACACCATCCCCTGCCCACCTTGAGTGCCAGGCCCTTGGGGCCCACATGCAATGAGTGCAAACACAGAGAGGGGCTGCCCTCCCCGCAGGCAGCAGGACTCATGCATGGAGCCTGGGATGGGGAGGAGATACAACAGCCCTGGCCCTGGGGCACCAGGCCAGTGACCCGACCCCTGGGAGATTTTTCCCAGTCAGGCCGGTGGGAGCAACTCCATAGAAAGGTGAAGCCCTACCCTGGCAACCGTCAGGCTGCCACCCTGATTCTGAGCTACAACAGACGTGTTGGCTGTCGCTTGGTAGCACCTGTGAAAAAACACACGGCCTATCCCCAACAGCCTCGGCACCAGGGATTGGTAACCAAAGTCTGGCTGTGGCCTGGCAATGATTAACCAGTGAGGGAAGGCTGAGCCGGCAGCAAGGCCCTGGCCCTCTGTGTACACCAGCCCAGCCTGGAACTCGAGCGCTCCATACCCCTCCCCCACACCGGGCAGAGGGGAAGAGGGACGTCAGGCTCCGCTGGAGGTGGCAGTCAAGCTGGCAGAGGTGGTCCCTCATCTCTCAGCTCCCTTGGGTCCTGCCCTGGGAGCACAGATCAGACTGGCGGGGTGCCCAACCTGATCCGGTTTTTCATCTCTGAAAACACCGGGAGCCCCCAGTCGGCCAGAACCAGTGCTCTGGATAAAAGATGACCCAACTGGACAACGTCCAGCCTCAGGCCGGGGAAGGACCGTCCCTGCCAGGCAGAGCCCTCTCCACTCTCTGCCGCCTGTGGGGGTGGGGGTGGAATTTGGAAGATGGCTGCCTGAGCCTAGCTCTCCTGGCCCAAGGCCACCCCACCTCTGCTTGTGGATAGGGACCTGGGGCCAGTCCACCTCTGATTCTTATCATGATAGGTTAAAAATCAAAACTGCAGGCTGGGAGTGCGGTGACTCATGCCTGTAACCCTAGCGTTTTGAGAGGCCAAGGTGAGAGAGTTGTTTGAGCCCAGGAGTTCAAGACCAGGCTGGGCAAGATCACAAGACCCTGTCTCCACAAAAAAAAAAAAAAAAAAAAAAAAAAAAATTGTTTTTGAGAGAGAGTCTTGCTCTTTGTTGCCCGGGCTGGAGCGCAGTGGCGCAGTCTCGGCTCACTGCAACCTCTGCCTCCCAGGTTCAAATGATTTTCCCATCTCAGCCTCCCAAGTAGCTGGGATTACAGGCATGTGCCACCACACCCTGCTAACTTTTTAAATATTTTTAGTAGAGACAGGGTTTTACCATGTTGACCAGACTGGTCTTGAACTCAAGTGATCCGCCCGCCTCAGCCTCCCAAAGTGCTGAAAAAAATTTTTTTAAATTAAAAACATTCCTAGTAACTTGCTTTTCTGGTGGTGAGGTGGGGAACTGAGGGAGGCAGGGGCACAGAAGGGCCCAGGCCTTGCTACTGACACACCAGCCAGCCACTCACTGACTGAGCACTGGCTGAGACACGGGCATCAGGTCCTTCCCCCTGGATCCACCAACACAACCCCTGCAAAACAGGTTTCTGAGCCCCCCAGCATCCTCAGCCCCTGCCCAGGACTGGGGGATTCCTGAAACCTCCAGGAGTAAGTGAGAGGGGGAAACTGAGTAAAGGGAGCAGACCACATGAATGGTCTTGAAAGGACACAAGGGACAAAATAAGCCTGTATCTCCTCAGTCTGTTTCAAACCTCACTGTCCTCCTGCAAAGGACAGGGTCACATCCCACCATGCCCAGGTGCCCACTCCACCATCAACCATACCCACCTCATTTTGGAATAAAATCATGTCCAAAGCTGGAAATCAGGAAAGTCTCTCATTTTATCCCAACAGCCCATGGGCAAGGAAGGAAAAAAAGATGTCCTTCCCCAAATCTCACCCACCCCAAGGCCCTGCCCGGCTGGGAGTGAGGGGACGGAGGATACAGCTTGATGGCTCCAGAACGGGTGCCGATGGCCAGGATGCGCAGGGACGGGCTGTAGCCGAGGGCGCTTGGCTGGTGCGGGAAGCCATGCTCCACCGTCTGCAACGAGAAGCACGCGGGGTGGGCGTGCAGACCTCTCCCCTTCATGCCACCATGGCTGCCGGAGCTGCAGCACTGGAGGACGCCAGCAGGAAGCAGGGATTCGGAACCTTTCAGGTTCCTCCCAGACACCTGAGTGTTGGAGCCTAACCCAAACTTACCAGGCCCCACCCCCAGTCCCTTTGTGACTCTGCCCTTGGCCTCATTGCCACTCCTTCGAGCTCATCCTCCTGGATGCCACGCCAGCCTCTCGATGCTCTCCAGGAACTGATTTGGTGTCTCCACCACATGCGCCCTGGGTGACGGACCCAGCCCTCCTCAGTGGCATGGGGGCCTTACGGATGTGGGGTGGGGAAAGTAGGGGGAGTTTGGAGCAATGGAGACACTGGTCTCTCGGGAGAAAAGCTTGGTTGCACCGCAGCTCCGGGCTCACCCAGGGGCCCAGAGTACCGCGGAGGCTCTGCCCTGCTCTGGGCTCTTCCAGGTCCCTCCAGGCCCTAGTCAGCTGGGTCTCATAGGCTCTTACTGTCACTGAGTTTCAACCATCTTTCCAGAAAGGGAATTCCTGGAATGTCGTTGCAGATACGTGTTTTTTCATTTATTACAGAAGTAATACACACACACTGTGAAAAACTTGGGAGGTATAAAGACGTTTAAGAACAAAAATTACCCAGACTCCCACAACCAGAAGTAACCCTTGCTAACACCTCAGTGTAAGTCCTTTGAGTCTTCTGCACTTGTGAATGTTTGCACAATTTTTTTTTTTTTTTTTTTTTTTTTGAGACGGAGTCTCACTCTGTCACCCAGACTGGAGTGCAGTGGCCGGATCTCGGCTCACTGCAAGCTCCGCCTCCTGAGTTCATGCCGTTCTCCTGCTTCAGCCTCCGGAGTAGCTGGGACTACAGGCGCCCGTCACAGTGCCAGGCTAATTTTTTTTTTATTTTCAGTAGAAACAGGGTTTCACCGTGTTAGCCAGGATGGTCTTCATCTCCTGACCTCGTGATCCACCCATCTCGGCCTCCCAAAGTGCTGGGATTACAGGCGTGAGCCACCGCGCCCAGCCTCATGTCTATATTTAGAAAAATATAATTGGGATCATGCCATATGGATATACATATACAAGTTAATGTATAGGTATAGCTTTGTAGCCTGTTTTCCTACTTACAGCCAGCCAAGGTTGTTAAAAGCTTGAAAATGACTTTAAAAAACATTTTATTTATTTATTTATTTATTTTTGAGATGCAGTCTCGCTCTGTCGCCCAGGCTGGAGTGCAGTAGCGCGATCTCGGCTCACTGTAAGCTTTGCCTCCCAGGTTCACACCATTCTCATGCCTCAGTCTCCCGAGTAGCTGGGACTATAGGTGCCTGCCAGCACACCTGGCTAATTTTTTTGTATTTTTAGTAGAGATGGGGTTTCACCACGTTAGCCAGGATAGTCTTCATCTCCTGACCTCGCAATCCGCCCACCTCGGCCTCCCATAGTGCTGGGATTATAGGTGTGAGCCACTGCGCCTGGCATAAAAAAAAATTTTTTTTTTTTTGAGGGTCTTTCTCTGTTTCCCAGGCTGGGTGCTGTGGCGTGATTTCGGCTCACTGTAGCCTTGGCCTCACAGGCTCAAGCGATCCTCCCACCCCAGCCTCCCAAGTAGCTGAGGCTACAGGCATGCACCACCATGCCTGCCACGCCTGGCTACTTTTTAATTTTTGGTAGAGACAGGTACTCGTCATGTTGCCCAGCCTGGTCTTGACCTCCTAGACTCAAGAGATCCTCCTGCCTTGGCCTCCCAAAGTGCTGGGATTATAGGCGTGAGTCACTGCAACCTGCCTAAAATGACTTTTTTTTTTGTTTGAGACAGAGTTTTGCTCATCACCCAGCCTAGAGTGGGTGATCTCGGCTCGCTGCAAACTCTGCCTCCCAGGTTCAAGCGATTCTCCTGCCTCAGCCTCCTCAGGAGCTAGGATTACAGGCATGTGCCACTATGCCTGGCTAATTTTTGTATTTTTAGTATTTTTAGTAGAGATAGGGTTTCATCATGTTGGCCAGGCTGGTCTTGACCTCAAGTGATCTGCCCGCCTCGGCCTCCCAAAGTGTTGGGATTACAGGTGTGAGCCATCATACCCGGCCTAAAATGACTTTTAAAACAGCTAAAGGGCCGGGCGCGGTGGCTCAAGCCTGTAATCCCAGCACTTTGGGAGGCCAAGACGGGCGGATCACTAGGTCAGGAGATCGAGACCATCCTGGCTAACACGGTGAAACCCCGTCTCTACTAAAAAATACAAAAAACTAGCCGGGCGAGGTGGCGGGCGCCTGTAGTCCCAGCTACTCGGGAGGCTGAGACAGGAGAATGGCCTGAACCCGGGAGGCGGAGCTTGCAGTGAGCTGAGATCCGGCCACTGCACTCCAGCTTGGGCGACAGAGCGAGACTCTGTCTCAAAAAAAAAAAAAAAAAAAAAAAAAAAAAAAAACCAGCTAAAGAATATTCTTTACCTGGAGATGCCCTAACTCACCAGGGGTTTATTGTTGAGTATTTACTTTGTTGCTAGAGGGTTTGCATGTTGATGGCATTCTTGGACTCCTATCTTTGTCTGCAACACTTGAGAATTTCCTGGGGCAGATGTCCCAGGGATAGAATTGTGGGTTAAGAAAGGTATGAACATAAACGCTACAAATTTCGAGTGATAAACCATCTTCAAGAAGGTTTTTAGTTCAGTTTTTTAATCAGTTACCCCAATCTGACCCCCACCTCCCACCCCAGGGGATAGTGGCCCTGCAGAGCTAGGTGACAACAGCACACAGCAATGCTATGTCAACTGGTTGCTTTAAAGACTTGAAACAAAAAACAACCACAGAGACTCTGCCCTGCAGAAAAAGGTCCCAAGAATGAGGCAGCCTCCTTAGGCCCTGGGCTCTCCTACTTTGCAGCCCTACCAGGCCTCAAAGCAGCAGAAAGTCCCTGTTGAGATCTAGCAATGATAGCTTAGCAAACCCAATTGCTACTTGCCTCCCCCATCAGTCAGTCTAGTCCAATGGCTCTCACAAGGAATCCCATACTGGGGTCAGGCAAGGAGGAAAGCTCCAACAAGTGCCTATTTTGGGGGATGCCTGGGTACAAAAAGGTCAGAGGATGGGCCGGGGTGCCTCAGGCCTGGCTCTTTGCCAGGAACATGGCCTGCCCTGTAAACGGTCATACCTGAATGGGATAGCCAGGGGGCCAGATAGGGCCCAGCAGCGGCCCCCAGGCCAGCCCAGCTCCCTGCTCAGCTATGCGAAAAATGCAGAGCCTGGAGAAGCCCTGGATAGAGATAACTGTCTGGAATGTAAACATTTCCCAGGAAAAGGGGAGTAGACAGCAGAATAGGATGTGCAGGAGAAGCTCCCACAGGGGCCCCGCCAGACTTCAGCGAGCCCCAGGTTGCTGGGGCCTCAGGAAGTCAGCAGCCGGAGCTGCCTCCCCGGGACAGAAGCACTTTCCCAGCAGCAGAGGTAGCTCAGGGAACAGCCTCTGGAATTTGGAGGACTCTGGTGGAAACGCCCCACAGGAGCCTGCTGGACTGGCCAGGAGCAGGCCTCACGCCCCGAGCAGCCCAGAGCCCAGAACGGTAGCCAAGGAGCCCCATGGGGCCACCAAGTACTTGCAGTATGGCTCATGTCACCAACGAGGGTTAAGTCAGTTCTTGGAAACCCTTCAAGTATGTCTGGAACAACTCAGGTTCTAGAAGAACAGGGGCTAGACAAAGGCAGGCCACGCTTCAAATTCCCTTTTCCCACTGTAAATCGTCCAAATTCTAAATACGGATCTAGTACTTCCAAAAAAGATTTAATGTCTGAATTGAGATGTGACGTAAGTGTAAAATACACCTAGATTTCACAGATTTAGCATTCAAAAAAACAAATTGAAAAAATCTCATTAGTAAGTTAATCACATGTCAAAATATTTTGTATATGTTGGATTAAAAGGAATATATACTTTTTTTTTTTGAGAC